>NC_091419.1:2635159-3952739 GCF_032191515.1 Phaenicophaeus curvirostris | reverse complement strand
ACATCCTGAATGCTTTTCAAACTACAGCTTCCAAATACAACAATCATGGAATCATGGAATGGGTTGGGTTGGAAGGGACCTCAAAGCCCATGCAGTTCCACCTCCTGCCATGGGCACGGACACCTCCCACTGGATCAGGGGCTCCAAGCCCCATCCAACCTGGTCTTCAACACCTCCAGGGATGGGGCAGCCACCCCTGCTCTGGGCAACCTGGGCCAGGGCCTCCCCACCCTCACGCAAAACATTTCTTCCTGAGATTTCTTTTCATTCCATTCTCCCCTCTTTCAGCTGAAAACCCTCACCCCTCATGCAGTAAGTGCAGCTAAACAAGCCTCCTCAAACTTTTTAGCATCCACTGATGGTCTTTCAGCCAAGAAAGACCCCCCTATCCACCCCAATCCATCATCAAACAGGCCCCTCGCTATCCCAAAGCCACTGCCAATATCAGATTTACAGGTGATGCTCTTTGTCATGTGGATTTTAAACCCCTAGTGCTGCGGGAGGAGGTCTGGGGGCACAGCGGGGAAAGATGCTCCCGGCTTCACACCCCTTTTGTCACTGCATCCCACGCATCCGTGGGAGATCGGGACTGGGACGGGACCAGGACCAGGATGGAGACCAGGATCAGGTCTGAGACTGGAACTGGGACCAGGACCAGAACCAGGATGGAGACTGGGACCAGGAGCGAGGCTGGAACCAGGACCGGAACCAGGACCAAGACTGGGATGGAGACAGGGACCAGGATGGGACCAAGATTGTAACTGGGAGCAAGACTAGGATGGAGACAGAGACCAGGACTGAGACTGGAACCTGGACCAAGACCAGGATGGAGATGAAGACCAGGACTAGGACCAGCATGGGACCAAGATTGGAACTGAGAGCAGGAGCAGGATGGAGATGGGGACCAGGACTGAGACTGGAACTGGGAGCAGGACTGGGATGAATACAGGGGCCAGGACCAGGATGGGACTGAGACTGGAACTGAGAGCAGGACCAAGATAGAGATGGGGACTAAGACCAGGACCAGGACCAGAACCAGGAGAAGGACCATGATGGAGACAGGGACCAGGACCAGGAGCAGGACTGGGATGGAGACAGGCAGCAAGACCGGGAGCAGGCTGGAATGGAGATAAGGACCAGAACTGGGACTGGTATGGAGACAGGGAGTGGGACCAGGATGGAGATGGGGGCCAAGACCAGAACCAGGAGAAGGACTGTAATGGAGACAGGGAGCAGGACCGGGAGCAGGACTGGAATGGAGATCGGGACCAGAACCGGGACCGAGGTGGAGATGGGGACCAAGACCAGGACCAGAACCGGGAGAAGGACCGTGATGGAGACAGGATACAGGACCCAGTGCAGGACCGGGATGGAGACAGGAACCAGGACCAGGAGCAGGACTGGGATGGAAACAGGGTATAGGACCAGGATGGAGACAGAGAGCAGGACCGGGATGGAGACAGGGAGCAGGGTGAGGAGCGGGATTGAGATGGAGAAAGGGACCAGAATCAGGAGCAGGACCGGGATGGAGACAGAGAGCAGGACCAGGAGAAGGACTGGGATGGAGACAGGGTACAGGACCAGGAGCAGGACCGGGATGGAGACAGAGAGCAGGACCGGGATGGAGACAGGGAGCAGGATGAGGAGCGGGATTGAGATGGAGAAAGGGACCAGAATCAGGAGCAGGACCGGGATGGAGACAGAGAGCAGGACCAGGAGAAGGACTGGGATGGAGACAGGGTACAGGACCAGGAGCAGGACCGGGATGGAAACAGGGAGCAGGATGAGGAGCGGGATTGAGATGGAGAAAGGGACCAGAATCAGGAGCAGGAACGGGATGGAGACAGGGAGCAGGACGAGGAGCAGCATTGGGATGGAGAAAGGGACTAGAATCAGGAGCAGGACCGGGATGGAGACAGGGAGCAGGACCAGGAGCGGGACTAGAATCAGGAGCACGACTGGGATGGAGATGGGGACCGAGACCAGGACCAGAACCGGGAGAAGGACCGTGATGGAGACGGGGAGCAGGACCGGGATGGAGACAGGGACCAGAATCGGGAGCAGGACGGGGATGGAGCCAGGGAGCAGGACCAGAACCGGGAGCCTCGGCGGTGCCGCCGCCCCCGCCCGCAGGCTCGGGGGACGCCCCGGAGCCCCGAATGGCTCCGAGCCCCGGCCGGGGGTCCCCGGGGCGGGTCGGTCCCCGCCGCCCTTTGTGCTCCTCCCGGCTCTGCTCGGTAGGTGGAGGTTGGGGGGGGGGGGGGGCTCACCCTTGTGCATGCCGGTGTATCGGTCCTTGAGCACGGTGAGCTCGTAAATCTTGCCGAACTGCTCGAAAAGCGGCTTGAGGTCCTTCTCCTCCAGGTTGCGGGGGATCTGCCCCACGAAGAGCTTGATGGCATCGAGGTCCTTCATGCTGTCGGGCTGCGCGGGGGGCTCGGCGCCGCCGCTCATCGGGGACGCTCGGCGCGGCGGGGGCGGCGGCGGCGGCGGCGGCGGGGGGGGCCTCCTCGCCTCGCCCTCGCTCAGTCTGGCCATGCCCCGCGCCCCGCCGGCCGGCTACGGCGGCTACCCACGGGAACGGCCCCGGCCGAGCCACAAAGAGCCGCCCCGCCGCGCCCCCTGCCGCCCGCGACCGGGGACGGGGAGGAGGGAGGGGCGGGGACCGGGAGCGGGATGGTGGGGATGGTGGGGGTGATGGGGAGGATGGGGAGGATGGGGATGATGGGGATGATGGGGATGATGGGGATGATGGGGATGGGGATGATGGGGATGGAGGTGATGGGGATGGAGGTGATGGGGATGATGGGGATGGAGGTGATGGGGATGATGGGGAAAGAGATGGGGATGGGGACGGAGATGGGGATGGGGACTATGGGGATGGAGACGATGGGGATGATGGGGGTGATGGGGATGGGGACTGGGACCGGCACCAGGAATGGCAGCAGGATGGGGATGATGGGGATGGGGAAAGAGATGGGGATGGGGACGATGCAGATGATGGGGATGATGGGCATGATGGAGATGGGGAAAGAGATGGGGACGGAGACGATGGGGATGATGGGGATGATGGGGATGGGGACTGGGAACGGCAGCGAGATGGGGATGGAGATGATGGGGATGGGGATGATGGGGACGGAGACAATGGGGACGGAGACGATGGGGATGATGGGGATGATGGGGATGGGGACGATGCAGATGATGCGGATGATGGGGACTGGGACCGGCACCGGGACCGGCAGCGGGATGGGGATGATGGGGATGATGGGGATGATGGGGATGATGGGGATGATGGGGAAAGAGATGGGGATGGGGACGATGGGGACGGAGACGATGGGGATGATGGGGGTGGTGGGGATGGGGACTGGGACCGGCACCAGGAATGGCAGCAGGATGGGGATGATGGGGATGGAGATGATGGGGATGGAGACGATGGGGATGATGGGCATGATGGGGATGGGGAAAGAGATGGGGATGGGGACGATGCAGATGATGGGGATGATGGGGACGGAGACGATGGGGATGATGGGGATGATGGGGATGGGGACTGGGAACGGCAGCGAGATGGGGATGGAGATGATGGGGATGGGGATGATGGGGACGGAGACAATGGGGACGGAGACGATGGGGATGATGGGGATGATGGGGATGGGGACGATGCGGATGATGGGGATGATGGGGATGATGGGGATGATGGGGACTGGGACCGGCACCGGGAACGGCAGCGGGATGGGGATGATGGGGATGATGGGGATGATGGGGATGATGGGGATGATGGGGATGATGGGGATGATGGGGGGGATGGGGGGGATGGGGGGGATGGGGAGAGCCGGGTGCCGCTCGGCAGCCCCAAGAGAGTTGGGAAAGGGAATAAGGGGCACAGGGTGTATCGCAGCATCACTGAAAAGGGGCTGGGGGGACACGGAAGGGGATAAGGAGCCATGGGAAAGGGGATAAGGGGCACAGGTTGCAGTGCAGCATCACTGAAAAGGGTCAGGGAGGGATGGGGAAGGGGAGAAGGAGTAGGGGGTGAGGGGACAAGGGGCACAGGCTGCATCTCAGCATCCCCAGGATGGGTCAGAGAGAGATGGGGAAGGGGACAAGGAGCCCAGGCTGCAGCTCAGCATCACTGAGAAGGGTCAGAGAGGGATGGGGAAGGGGACAAGGAGCCCTGGCTGCATCTCAGCACCCCTCAAACAGGGCCGGAGGCAGGGGAGCCAGGTTGAGGAGTGGGGGGTGAGGGGGCAAGGAGCCATGGGCAAGGGGGAGAGGGAACCTTGGCGGCACCTTGGCACCCCTTGAGAGGGAAGAGGGATGGGGAAGGGGACAGCAAGAAGCTGGGGTGATGGGACAAGGAGCCATGGGTGAGGGAGCAAGGGAGCCCTGGCTGCACATCAGTGGCCCTCAAGAGGGTCCAGGAGGGGACCCTGGAGAGGACATAATCTTCCTCAGATAAGAGAACAGGGGTTGTTTCTGGGCTTAAGTTCAGAGAATCACGGAATGGTTTGGTTTGGAAAGGGACCTCAAAGCCCATCCAGTTCCACCCCACTGCCATGGGCAGGGACACCTCCCGCTGGATCAGGGGCTCCAAGCCCCATCCAACCTGGCCTTGAACCCCTCCAGGGATGGGGCAGCCACCACTGCTCTGGGCAACCTGGGCCAGGGTCTCCCTGCCCTCACAGCAAAACGTTTCTCCCTAAGATCTCATCTCAGTCTCCCCTCTTTCAGCTTAAACCCATTGCTCCTCATCCTCTCCCTGCACTCCCTGATCAAGAGCCCCTCCCCAGCTTTCCTGTAGGCTCCTTTAAGTTCCAGAAAAAACGAAGGGCTGGAGCAAGGGAAGAGGTCCAAGCACCCACTAACAGCCCCCTTGCGCTCAGCATTATTTGTGGGACCTGGTTTTTATCTCAGCAGGATGATTTGGCATCACATCTCGGAAAATCAGGCATTAGAGCTTCTTACAAAATAAGAGCCTCTTGTCCTGATGAGTGCAGCTGCAAGTACCAGGCCCGGAGGGAGCCTAGTTGCGTTGGGAAGCAATACGTGGGCCCAGGTCCACCCTGGCCAGGTCTCATGGGTTCCTCCTTTCTTTCAAGCAGCTCAGCTCGCTCCTCACTGTGGTTTGGCAGAGAAGTTTCCAGCTTGGTCAGAAGCTGGTCACGTAACCACGTCAAAGCCATTGTTATTGCCACCAGAGCCAGATCCGACTCCTCCCACGAGGACACCAATGGGATGAGGTTTAACAAGGCCAAATGCCGGGTCCTGCACTTGGGGCACAACAACCCTGAGCAGCTCCAGACTAGGAGAAGCCTGGCTGGAAAGATGCCTGGAGGAGAAGGACCTGGGGGTGTTGGTTGACAGCGACTGAACATGAGCCAGCAGGGGCCCAGGTGGCCAAGAAGGCCAATGGCATCTTGGCTTGGATCAGAAACAGAGAGCAATGAGGTCTCCCCTCAGCCTTCTCTTCTCCAGGCTAAACACCCCCAGCTCTCTCAGCTGCTCCTCTTCTTCTCCATCCCCCTCACCAGCTTCGTTGCTCTTCTCTGGACTCGCTCCAGAGCCTCAACATCCTTCTTGTGGTGAGGGGCCCAGAGCTGACCCCAGGATTCGAGGAGCGGTCTCCCCAGGGCCGGGTCCAGAGGGAGAAGAACCTCCCTGGCCCTGCTGGCCACGCCGTTTCTGATCCAAGCCAAGATGCCATTGGCCTTCTTGGCCCCCTGGGCCACTGCTGGCTCATGTTCAGTCGCTGTCAACCAACACCCCCAGGTCTTTCTCCTCCAGGCCATTGAGCCAAGAGTGCCAGGCCCGAGGCTTTATGGTGGGCTGCGGTGTGGGCACAACCTGGCCTCTCTTCCCCTCGCTTCATCTTTCTTCTAGGAGCTTCTGCTACCTCCTGCTACTCTTGCCCTGGATCTTGCAGGCAGATGGAGGTGGCGAGTGGAGGAGGGGATGCTGCTACCCAACACACCCCAGCAGCTCCGTGGTCCCATACAGCAGCCTGGCCTCATGGCTGTTTCCTACGTCTCATCTCCCTCCCTCCTGCCCCCTCCACCCCACCTCCTTCCCACCCTCTCCCCACAAAGCCCCACACGCCGGCTCACACCGCACTCCTGGCTCCAACGCTGCCCACACCCGCGATGCTCGATATGACCCAGGAAGGCAGAGGTTAGGAAAAAGAGGCTGGGCTGTCAGAAGAAGAGAGCTCCTCATTCCAGGCAGCAGAGGGAAGAACCGAGAGTCCTGTTCACTGTGTCCAAGCACCCACCTGGCTTCTGGGCTAAAGTCATGGCAAGAACCAGAGGCTCGCACTAGCCCTCGGTACAAAAGCTCTGTGCATTCATTCCTCAACAGAGGATCTCAACCTTCCTCCAAGCTACAATTCTGCACCCTTCTTTCTCCACCTATTGTCCCTGCCTGTGCACGGAGCTGCTGAAACTCTTGTTCAGAGCCAGCAGATGCAAGAGGCTGGAAATCTGCAGCCAAGTTTTCACTGAAAGGGACTCAGAAAAGCCCTCAGCTTTTTATTTTGCAACCTGCCCCGAAGCTGGGGCCATTGCAAGGTGTCTGAAGACCCTCGCTGTAGGGCTGCCTTGTGTTTGAGGGTGGCACCTCTCCTTGAATTCACCCTAAAATAAGACAGAACTCCCCACACTGGTCAAACTTTGTTTACATCTCCTGCAGAGGCTGCCAGCATTCTGCCATCTCTTCAGAAGCCACAGATGCATCAAGCTGGGGAGCCTACGATAAGTCAAGCTGTTCTCATTTATAACAGATTCAAACAGATAATGCAATCTTAAAACCAAGAGACCTTTATCACATCAGCAGCAAGCTCACCTTGGATGAATCACGGTGAGTAATGTTTTCGAGCACCTTTCCATGCCTAGCTGGCTTTAACACATCAGCTGCTGCAGCACAAGCTGCTCTGGGCTTACGTTTCAGCTCAAGGGACCTAGTGCATCAGGTAGAAAATGTCTATTTATACGGAAAGATATAGCCAATATCTTCTGGAATCCGTGAATGGACATATTATAATCACCCTGACCACAGGAGAGAAAAACAGACATGAAAATACTGCTGGTAAATGAAAAATAGAATGACTGCCAGTCAGTCAGCACCTGGAAAGAGTTTATAGAGCCAGGCAGAGAATTATATACCTCAGGAACGGGATTAAGTGGTAGATAAGAGATAGTTGAAGGACCGAGAGGGGGAAAAAGGGGAATGACAGGTCACTTTTCCAGATGAAGAAACATGTAGCATCCATCACTGAGATGCAGCAAGGGAGAGCTAGAAATGGCAGAGCAGAGCTCAGACAGACCATTCCCAGAGGATTCTGCTCAACCCCGAAACGCTGCTTCAAAAAAAGAACTGTTAAAAGAAAACCACACTGTGCACCCAGGAAATTTCTCTTCTGCTGAGAGATATTTGCTAGCAAAGAAAATCCAAAGTGTTTTCTTTAACACACCTATACTGCCCTGGCTTTTGCAATAGGAGCAGTTGGATTTAGGCAGCGGCAGCTTAAGATAAAAGGGGAAAAGATCTGGTCCAGGCAGCCCAGATTTGAGAATCAGGCTTGATCAAAGAGCACAGGAACAGCAAGATTACACTTTGCATTAGGATTGTCTCCCTTTTCCTTCCAGCTCCTAAATGCATCGAGAAAATACAAGCTGGAGCTCTGAATTTTCACATCACCTAGGAGACAGCACTGGTGGCAGGAAATCCTCACAGCAGCCCAGAAAAATAGGGTGTGGGCGAGCCTGTGTGTGTGTGTTTATCTTTCAAGGACTGTTCAAAACAATCTGCCTTCCCTTACCTGTTTGCTCCCCAGGTAGAAGAGCCAAAGGATAAGTTAAGGCGGTCTTGGCAGAAAATATCCAAGCAACAATACGGAATTTCAAGAAGATTACAGGGATGAATTTTTATGCGATTTTTTTCTAGTCTGGAGCAAAAGGTTCTGCAAAGAAAACTGCTCCAAGACAGCCAGGTTAGCAGCTTCAGAGAAAAAATATCCTCTCAGTATACAAGCCCACAGCTCACTGTAAGCTTTCATCCTTTCTTGCTTACGGAGCCCTCGCTGTTTCCCTTTCACTGGAAATCTGTTATCCTGTCCAATTTAAGAGGAGCGTTTTGTAATATTTTAACTTGGCAACAACCCAAAACTTAACTAAGTTTTGAGGCTTGTGGATTTTATGACTGGAAGTTGCCTGTAACAGCGTGCAGATTGGAAATGAGCAGCAGAGATGCCAGAGATCTTTCTGATCTGGAGCAGCTGTTCTTTGAGGATTTAAAAAAAAAAAAACACCACAAACCCAAAGCACCTTGTTGCTTGGTACACAAAGAGTTTGGGTTGTTTGCAAACTGTTCCTTCCAGCACCTGAAAGCAAGAAAGCTGGTCAGAAAGCAATGAATCCTAGAATCATAGAATCACCAGGTTGGAAGAGACCCACTGGATCATCAAGCCCAACCAATGGAGCATCTAGAACCCTGCAGCATTCAATTGAGCTGATCAAGTTCAGTTTGGACCTGGTTTTAAACAGCAAAGGGATTAAGCTTTGCTGATTCGAGCTGGCTTCTCCCTCTGCTCCACAAACACTCCTGGAGCAGGAATCACGCAGCGAGATGGTTGCTTCTGCCACATGCATCAATCTGGGTACCCCAGGGCTGCGATGAAATGAAAGGACTGAGCATCCCAAGCATCTTGAGCTCATACCTACACACAGCTTCCCGTTACTTTTAGTCCCTGAATACACTATAACAAGGCCAAACGCCAGGTCCTGCACTTGGGGCACAACAACCCTGAGCAGCTACAGACTAGGAGAAGTCTGGCAGGAGAGCTGCCTGGAGAAGGACCTGGGGGTGTTGGTTGACAGCGACTGAACATGAGCCAGCAGGGGCCCACGCGGCCAAGAAGGCCAATGGCATCTTGGCTTGGATCAGACACGGCGTGGCCAGCAGGGCCAGGGAGGTTCTTCTCCCTCTGGACTCGGCACTGGGGAGACCGCTCCTCGAATCCTGGGGTCAGTTCTGGGCCCCTCAGCACAAGAAGGATGTTGAGGCTCTGGAGCGAGTCCAGAGAAGAGCAACAAAGCTGGTGAGGGGGCTGGAGAACAAGAGGAGCGTCTGAGAGAGCTGGGGGTGTTTAGCCTGGAGAAGAGGAGGCTGAGGGGAGACCTCATTGCTCTCTCCAACTCCCTGAGAGGAGGTTGTGGAGAGGAGGGAGCTGGGCTCTTCTCCCAAGGGACAGGGGACAGGACGAGAGGGAATGGCCTCAAGCTCCACCAGGGGAGGTTTAGGTTGGACATTAGGAAAAAATTTTTCACAGAAAGGGTCATTGGGCACTGGCAGAGTCTGCCCAGGGAGGGGGTTGAGTCCCCTTCCCTGGAGGGGTTTAAGGGACGGGTGGACGAGGTGCTGAGGGACATGGTTTAGTGATTGATGGGAATGGTTGGGCTTGATGATCCGGTGGGCCTCTTCTAACCTGGTGATTCTATGATTCTATTAAGACATCCTGTTATAAATATTCCACAGGAATGAGCTTACAGCGTGAGCAACCCGGCTTTGGGACACAGTCGAGCATCCTCATGCTCTCTCTCACTTACTTATTGAGAGAAAGAAATGCGACACTTGAATAGAGACTAGCTGAGCGCTCATCTCCACCCCTGCTCCAAGCAGCTATGGCACCGAGCCCTTCAAAATGTTTTTCAGAGACAGTTTTATGAAGATAGATATGTGTTTTGTTTTTTTTTTCTTCCTGCTACCCCTAGTGAAAGATCAATCCAGCATTTAGGGAAGCCTAGTTTCAATTTACTGCTCCAGCCCACACCTTCTCCCCAGCCCTGAGGAGCTGCTACAGCCCCAGCACCTCCATCCAGCAAGGCCCTTCCTACCTCCTACTTCACCAAGGTGTTGCGAGTGTCAGATATATTTAAGAGCATGAAGCATTTGGATACTATGGAAACCAGGGCAAGAGGAAAACCAAAAATAGATGGAAGACGCAAGCTGTTGAAAAGTCTGGAAAAAGTCTTGCTGAGGAAGGCTCCGCTTGCTGCGGCTGAGCCCAAAGTGGGATCCGTTTAGAGCTCAAGCGTGAAACGTCCTCACTCCATTCTTGCCATAGCTTGTCATTTTTCTCTGTTGCAAGGAAAGGAATATTCTTTGCCCTCCTTTAGTTACCCCTCTGTTTAACAGGCTGCCTAATCACCAGTTCCTTCGAACGATCCACATTCAAGCTTGCCCTTTCCCACAACCTGGAGCAGAACCATTTCCATATAGTGGGATTATTGTGAACATGCCATGAGAATAAACACTACAGGGCACTCTCCTTCTGATCCACCAGCCCGAAACGACAAGTCGAGGTACCAGCCCGTGAAACGCTGTGACTCCCCTTTTTATAATGCAAACACATTTATTGTGCATATTCACCCCCTACAGAAAAACCAGTCACTAAGGTATAATAATAATCCCTTTCTTCACTCAAAAAACCACCAAACAACCCTCACCGGCACAGAAAGTACTTGAAATAGCAAGAATGACATGGAGGAAACACAGGGGATGGCAATATGAGGTAGAGAAACCATCTGACTGAAGAGCAAACCCAGGGGAAGGCAGTCCCAGAGGTAGAACAGTTGAAGAACCCGCGTGGCAGACTGAAGCCAGGCTGGGGTCCTGTCCCTCACCTGCAGACTCATCTTGAGACCAAACCTGCTGCCGTCTCACTTGCCAGCCCTGCCTCTAGTTCCAGGTGCTCATTATGAGCTCGAAAGCAGAAGAGTTGCTGGTCTTTTCAGCATGACCACCACCTGAGTGAGGAAACATCACCAAGGTGAGGGGAAGGCTCCAGGTGAGGATCCTTGGCTTTATAGATGTCAGTGCACTTAAAGGAAAGAAATCAGATGGAAGGTGTCCAAGATTTTTCAGTTTATAGTTTCTTGACTGCAGCATCAATCTCGGGAATCATCTCCTTCAGCTGGTTCCACTGTTCTGCAGACAAGGCAATCCCTACAACAGCAAAAGGAGACGGTTCAGAGGAGGCAAGAGGGAAGCATCAAGGAGGACACCAGATTGGCTTGTTCAGACCAGCTACAGAAAAGGAAGTTGGAACATGAGGCAGAGGCACAGACCAGAAACAGAAGCAGCTTTCTAAGCATGGCAGTTGTGCCAGCACTTCAGCATCCATATCAACAAGTGCTCAGTCCTATCACAGAAGCACCATAGAATCATGGAATGGGTTGGGTTGGAAAGGACCTCAAAGCCCATCCAGATCCAACCCCTGCAGGGACACCTCCCACTGGATCAGGGGCTCCAAGCCCCATCCAACCTGGCCTTGAACCCCTCCAGGGATGGGGCAGCCACCACTGCTCTGGGCAACCTGGGCCAGGGCCTCCCCACCCTCACAGGAAAACATTTCTTCTCAAGATGTCCTCTCAATCTCCCCTCTTTCAGCTGAAAACCGTTCCCCTCATCTTATCCCTGCCCTTCCTGACCAAGAGCCCCTCCCCAGATTTCCTGCAGCCCTTTTCAGTACTGGAAGCACATCATATAAGAATATAAACACTAATTGCCCTTCAAGATTCCCACAACCTTTTATAGCCTGTTCCTTAGTACAAATTCCCACCCACGTGAGCTAGGAAGAGATTCTAGGAGCACCCAAGTCCACACAGCTGTTAGTTAGGACACCAAGCTTTCAGCTGCCCAAAGGAGATAATGCCAACTCTAGCTCTATTTAAAAACCCTGCTGCTAAAAAGAAATCAGTGGTATGACTTCATCACTAGAGAAGAACTACCTTCATTTTAGATCCAGCACAAATAAGGTCTTCATGTCCTGTCCCTCTTCCTTACAAAACAAACACGGCACTGGAATTGCTGTGTAGGTTCCAGCCAGATGTTGTCAACTTGTTCCTTTTGGCTTTAGCGAGAACCACATTAAAGAACAAGGGCCCAAGCTTTATTAAATTCTCTAGATAAAGATCAGGGGCCAAGAACTCCCGAGAAGAACAGCAGAGGAAGTATTTAAATGAAGAAAAACATTTCTTTGTGATCTCTGTTTTAACGGACAGATCTTCTGTCTTGTATTGTGGGTGTGCTTTTTCCAGCCTGGAAGGAGTCCACAGTGTTCCTTTCCCTCTTTGCACCCAAAGGCACAGAAAAGCTTGAGGGCTTTGCTTCCCATATTCATTACAGGATACAGAGCTCCCTCTAAGCAAGTAATTTGCACTTATAACTTCTCGGAAGGAAATTAATTTTTGGAAGGAAAACCATGCTTAGTAGTTACGAAGCAAACCAAGCTGAAACAAATTCCTCTGCCCTAACAACAAAATCTACAGCAAGGACCGAAACGTTCCTCAAAAAAATCCATATTAACTGAGTCTTTGCTGGGCATGAGAACGAGGGGAAATGGCTTTAAGCTGAAAGAGGGGAGATTGAGAGAAGATCTTAGGGAGAAATATTTTCCTTATGAGGGTGGGGAGGCCCTGGCCCAGGCTGCCCAGAGCAGTGGTGGCTGCCCCATCCCTGGAGGTGCTCAAGGCCAGGTTGGATGGGGCTTGGAGCCCCTGATGCAGTGGGAGGTGTCCCTGCCCATGGCAGGGGGAGGAACTGGATGGGCTTTGAGGTCCCTTCAAGCATTCTATGATTCCTAGGCTCCAGATCTCACTGGAGGCTCACACTCATTCTTTGTGCTTTTCTCCAGTTGCTGCCACCCAGGCTGAGACCGTGCCAAGCCCTCCCGTGCGGTTGTACCTTTCCTCCCCGGTTTCATGTCACCTTCCTTGTCCGTGTAGAACTCTCTGATGTCCACGAGCACTTTCCCCTTGAAGGAGGACACTCTGACGTAACGCATCTTCCCAATCTGTGGTGACACAGGGCCCATGTTAAACCCAACCCCGCAGCAAACTACACATCACAAGAAGGAGGTTGAGGCTCTGGAGCGAGTCCAGAGAAGAGCAACGAAGCTGGGGAAGGGGCTGGAGAAGAAGAGGAGCGGCTGAGAGAGCTGGGGGTGTTTAGCCTGGAGAAGAGGAGGCTGAGGGGAGACCTCATTGCTCTCTCCAACTCCCTGAAAGGAGGTTGTGGAGAGGAGGGAGCTGGGCTCTTCTCCCAAGGGACAGGGGACAGGACGAGAGGGAATGGCCTCAAGCTCCACCAGGGGAGGTTTGGGCTGGACATTAGGAAAAAGTTTTTCATGGAAAGGGTCATTGGGCACTGGCAGAGGCTGCCCAGGGAGTGGTTTGAGTCACCTTCCCTGGAGGGGTTTAAGGGGCAGGTGAATGAAGTGCTGAGGGACATGGTTTAGTGATTGATGGGAATGGTTGGACTCGATGATCCGGAGGGTCTTTTCCAACCTGGTGATTCTATGAAAAATGCTGAGTTTTGAAAGAGCTGCATTGAGAGTATAAAGATGTGTTCCTGAGCAGACCCGTGCTCTCCATACCTGGAACATGTCCTCCTCTTCTCTGCCTTGTCCTGCAGATTTTTCTGTCGCCTTCGAAGGTTTGGCATCTGTTTTCAGTCTTTTCTCTGACTTGGAGGCCCTTTCTTTCTTTCTTTTCTAGAAGAAGAGATCAGCAGCATGAGCAGCCCAAGAGGAAGATGCAGCCCTTGGGCCCAGCACCCTGTGACTGGGGAGGAGAGCAGCCTCCTCACCCCATAACCACTGTCCCTCCTCTCCAGACCAGGCCGTACCTTGGCCTCTACCACCTCCTCCTCCGGGCCGCTATCCGAGCTGCTCGTCCCCAGCAGGTCCTTGGAGTTGGGCATCCTATGGGAAGAGAAACACAGCACCAACAGTGAGAGTGGGAGAGCCGGAGGGGAGGGAAAGGGACAAGGAAAGGGGCACGGGGGGCAAAAGGGGCAAAGGAAAGGGGCACGGGGGGCAAAAGGGGCAAAGGAAAGGGGCACGGGGGGCAAAAGGGGCAAAGGAAAGGGGCACGGGGGGCAAAAGGGGCAAAGGAAAGGGCCACGGGGGGCAAAAGGGGCAAAGGAAAGGGGCACGGGGGGCAAAAGGGGCAAAGGAAAGGGGCACGGGGGGCAAAAGGGGCAAAGGAAAGGGGCACGGGGGCAAAAGGGGCAAAGGAAAGGGGCACGGGGGGCAAAAGGGGCAAAGGAAAGGGGCACGGGGGCAAAAGGGGCAAAGGAAAGGGGCACGGGGGCAAAAGGGGCAAAGGAAAGGGGCACGGGGGCAAAAGGGGCAAAGGAAAGGGGCACGGGGGCAAAAGGGGCAAAGGAAAGGGGCACGGGGGCAAAAGGGGCAAAGGAAAGGGGCACGGGGGCAAAAGGGGCAAAGGAAAGGGGCACGGGGGCAAAAGGGGCACAGGAAAGGGGCACGGGGGGCAAAAGGGGCACAGGAAAGGGGCACGGGGGGCAAAAGGGGCACAGGAAAGGGGCACGGGGGGAAAAGGGGCACAGGAAAGGGGCACAAGGGGCAAAAGGGGCAAAGGAAAGGGGCACGGGGGGGAAAAGGGGCACAGGAAAGGGGCATGGGGGAAAAGGGGCAAAGGAAAGGGGCACGGGGGGGAAAAGGGGCAAAGGAAAGGGGCACGGGGGGCAAAAGGGGCAAAGGAAAGGGGCACGGGGGGCAAAAGGGGCAAAGGAAAGGGGCACGGGGGGAAAAGGGGCACAGGAAAGGGGCACGGGGGGCAAAAGGGGCAAAGGAAAGGGGCACGGGGGGGAAAAGGGGCACAGGAAAGGGGCATGGGGCAAAAGGGGCAAAGGAAAGGGGCACGGGGGGCAAAAGGGGCACAGGAAAGGGGCACGGGGGGCAAAAGGGGCAAAGGAAAGGGGCACGGGGGGCAAAAGGGGCAAAGGAAAGGGGCACGGGGGGGAAAAGGGGCACAGGAAAGGGGCACGGGGGGAAAAGGAGCAAAGGAAACAGGCAATGGGCGGGCAAAGGGTCAAAAAAGGCAAAGCAGGGGGCAGGCAGGCAAAGGAATGAGGCTTGGGAAGGGAAGGGGCAAAGGAATGGGGCACAGGAAAGGGGCACGGGGGCAGAGGAAAGGGCCAGGGGGCAAAAGAGGTAAAGGAAAGGGGCGCAGAGGAGCAAAAAGGGGGGCAAAGGAAAGGTGGAGGGGGCAAAAGGGGCAGAGAAAAGGCGCAAAAGGATAGAGAGGCAAAGGAAAGGGGGAAGAGGGCAAAGAAAACAGGGTTGGGAAGGGAAGGGGCAAAGGAAAGGGGCAAGAGGGCAAAAGGGGAAAGGAAGGGGGCACAGAGGGGCAAGAGGAGCAAAGGGAAAAGGGGGCTAAAGAAAGATGTAGGGGGCAAAAGGGGCAGAGAAAAGGCGGAAAAGGATAGAAGAGGCAAAGGAAAGGGGGGAAGGAGGCAAAGGAAAGAGAGACGAGGGGAAAAAGAGGCAAAGGAAAGGGGCAAAGGGACAGAAGAGGCAAAGGAAAGGGGGAAGGAGGCAAAGGAAAGAGGAGCGGAAAGGGAAGGGGCAAAGAAAAGGGGTGCAGGGGGCGAAGGGAAGGGACAAGGGGCCATAGGGGCGAAGGAACGAGGGGAGCAAGGGGGCAAACCAAAGGGGCCGAGGGGGCAATAGGGGTAAACGAAAGGGGCGGGGAAAGCAACGGGGCACGGAGGGGGTCCGGGGGACCGCACTTGTCCGAACGCAGCGCCCTCAGCGCCGCCGCTCGGGCTCCTCCACGTCATGGCCCCTTCCCGCCCTCATCCAATGGACGCGCCCCCTTCCCGCCCTCATCCAATGGACACGCCCCCTTCCCGCCCACCGCCTGTGGCCACGCCCCTCCATGGTCTCGGCCAATGGCTGCTCTCCACAGCCCCTTAGCCACGCCCCCGGAAACTGGCCCCGCCCATCCAGGCCGGTGATTGGGCTTCGCCCCCCTTAGCCACGCCCCCTGCCCGCGCGCGCCACGGAGATGATGTGAGGGCTGGAGAGCCTCCCGTACGAGGCCAGGCTGGGAGAGCCGGGGGTGTGCAGCCTGGAGAAGAGAAGGCTTCAGGGAGACCTTAGAGCGGCTTCCAGCGCTGAAAGGGGCTGCAGGAAAGCTGGGGAGGGGCTCTGGATCAGGAAGGGCAGGGACAGGACGAGGGGAATGGTTTTTAGCTGAAAGAGGGGAGATTGAGAGGAGATCTTAGGGAGAAATGTTTTGCTGTGAGGGTGGGGAGGCCCTGGCCCAGGTTGCCCAGTTCAGTGGTTGCTGCCCCATCCCTGGAGGGGTTCCAGGCCAGGTTGGATGGGGCTTGGAGCCCCTGATCCAGTGGGAGGTGTCCCTGCCCATGGCAGGGGTGGGACTGGATGGGCTTTGAGGTCCCTTCCAACCCAAACCATTCCATGATTCTGTTCAGGAACTCGCTTGGTAGGGACAGAGGTGCACCGTGTTGGCTCCGCGGCCAGCCAGGCTCTCACCGTATCCAAGCTGCCTCTAAAAACTGTAATTGCCTCAAATCAGCATGAGCCCTTTGAGTAAATTAGGATTCTCTCACCTCAGGGTGCTGGAATCTTGCTCAGGGTCTTACCTATCACTCTACTTCAGTTTCGACTGTGTAGAAAGGATGATGCATCTTCTCCCTTTTTGCAGGGGGTCTCTTCCTTTAAGTAATCATAGAATCACCAGGTTGGAAAAGACCCACCGGATCATCGAGTCCAACTGTTCCCATCAATCACTAAACCATGTCCCTCAGCACCTCGTCCACCCGTCCCTAATGCAAGGAGATTCCTGTTTTCTGAGCTTCCAACAACAAATAGGTGTCCAAGAAATCTGTTCATCAAACCTCCTCACCCAGTTTATTTTTCCAAGGGAAAAACAAATAAGGAAATGAAAAATGTTAAAATACTTACATATTATTACATTTATCATCAGAAAAAAAATATGTAAATCAACTGCATTGAATTTTCTATTAGTTTTTAAATATTCACCTCAATATACATAAGAGATAAATAATTAGGTCAACATTGCCAGATAAATCAACTCTTTTTCCTGAGCTGCATATATTCCAGATTACAACCTTGAAGTTGCCATCCAATAACTATAAAGGGAAATCAAACAGATCCAAGGGAGAAAGTGGGAGCCCACATTTGAATACCCAGAGCCCAAATTTACTAAGACAGACAGTAGCACCTCATCATTTCCAATTGAGAAGTCAAGACTGAACGGCTCTGAAATATAAAACCCAGCTTGGCCACGAGGTGCAGAAGCTCTGGATTTTGGCTTGCGTTATGAATAATATGAGAGCGTGTGACTTCAAACAAACCAACCAACCAAGCCCTACAGCAATTTGGGGGTTATTTGTGGTTTTAAACATATAAAGAGATCGTGGGGGCTCCTCCAGCCACAGCCAGCAGGCATCCGGCTCCTTTTTGGCTGCGGGGTCTTTCCTCTTCACACTGAGTACATGATTGCATCCCTATTGCACAGTAGCACTGATTTCATAACAACAAACCAGCTTCTGGTATTTGGGAGATCAACTACAACGGCCAAACGACTTGCCTACCATTCCCACTAGGGCCTGTGTGGGTGGGAGTGGACAAAACAAACGGCTTTAGTGCTGAAACCCTGTTGGAAAAGCAGATTTCTGTGAGCTGCAGTCTCCGACAGCACCAGGACGTGTTGGGTCAGAGAGAGAGCAAAGAGAATTATTTTATGGCTCCAAGTATGCTCGCCCCTCGTGTCTACGTGGACATAGCGCTTCTCGCCCAGCCAGGCAAACTCCTGCTACAAAGAAGAGGTGAAAACAGGGGCCAGAAGAAAGAGCGACACAGAGCTCTTCTTCAGTGTTGGGGAGAACTTTTTTAATTTTATCAGAACTCTTGTATTTCTGCCTTTGCGTTTTGTGTTGGTGACAGAACTGAGCAGCTTCGCCGCAGTGCAGATCGGCACCGTTGCTCCTGTTTTCAACAGAAGAGCAGGGCCTAGTTAGGAGCTTCTCTGTCAACTTCTCAAAGGAAACAGCAACGTGGGAACCAACTGGACTCCTGGGATGAGCACTCTGTTCCAGCTATGCTCAAGTTGGAATTGGACTATCTCAGATTTGAGTTTATCGTGTTTAAATGCACTTTGATTGAAAGCACAAACTCTTCTCTGTAGCAGAACTTACTGCCAGGGAGAGTAGCAGAAAGGCAGCCAAGCAGAGGACAAATCACCCTTGCATGAGAGAGCATGAACTCTCCTTATTTGCCTCTACCCACCTTTCTTTTAAACAGCTGCCACTGGCTCCCAGCGCTACATCCAAAGTGTGAGCTGTTTATTGTTGAGACAAAGAGCTAAATAGTTTGTTTTAATGCTACAACCTTGGCAGGGACAGAGCTGCAACCACATCGGGGGTGCCTGGGTGGACGTTTCTGACTCTGAACTTTGAGCTTTTCCTCTGGAATATCAAAGCCTGACAGTCTCCACTGCACGGGAGAACGCGTCGGCCCTGTTCTGTTCTCTCTAGCCCACTACTCGCAAATCTTATATGCGTCAAGTCTAGCTGCAGCAGGATTGCCAGTAACTGTGGGTTTGCTATTTGTCTCAGTGAAGTAACGGAGTTTCATTAACCTAGATTGGAGGGAACACCCCCTTCTCCAAGCATAACGCAGCTGAATGATGCAGCTGGAGGCCTCTGAAACCACTTCCAGATATTCAGAATCTAGAGAAGTTCTTCAGATCGCCACTGTACCACGCGTGTTCTGATCCTACACAACACACGTAGGCTCTAAAGGCAGAGCATGAAAACCAGTGGAAAACAATCCAAGTTCGTCTTCCAGCCACTCCGGTCATTACAAATTCATCTGGTAGAGGAGTGTCACAAATACGTCATGTATGTACAGAATATTTTTTAAATAATCACTCAAAAGATCAGAAAAAAAATGCAAGTCTCCCTGTAAGGCTGGCATTTCAGGAGTGCTTGGTTCCACCTGCTGATGCTACAGGGAGTCCCTGCCACCAGCACGCTCTCCTGGAAAAGAAAAAGACCCTTTAAAGAACAAGCTGCTACACATTTACAGTAGCAGAAAGCACACATCCTGGGGTAAGGGTCCTCCAAGGAGGAGCCTAGGGGGAAACAAGAGAGAGAGGGATGGAAATCAGTGCTTTCTTTGGTCCTCATCCAAAGGACAAGGCAGAAAAGGAGTGGGGGCAGCCAGTGCAGAGCAGCTGTGGTGCAGACAAGGATGCATGGCTTGAGTTTTCCTTGTATACAGAAAAGGGCAAGCCTTCATTCACACCCACAAGAGCTTTTCAGCCTCTGGAAAAGATGCTGTTTGAAATACAAGCAGTCATTTTAAAAAAAACAGGTAGTCACCGTGGCATGTGAGGAGATCTCATGTGCATAGAATAAATTACAGAGAAGACTCGGGCGCTGCTGAGTGGCAGGACAGCTTCTAGAACTACAACTAGGACCTGTAGTCGGGAATGTGATATATTTTCCAGAAGAACTTGAGGGTAAACAAAGTTCAACGCTACCCAGTAAGGGCGTTCAGCTCTCAGAAAGTGGTGACAAGTATCCTGCTTACCTTGGATGGTGGAATTCAGGAAAGACTTAAGATGGTGACAACACTCCAGCAACTGGTTACCTGGCCCTCTTGATCTTTGCACAGCACTGGCAATTGTTTTGGGCAACTACATAGCTTTCCCCATCCAGAAACATCTAAAAATAAGGTTTGCTCAAGGGTAAAAGTAATAGAGTGCATGTCTTCCAAGATACTCTCTCCTAGGAACAGTTCTAGAAACAGCCACGTTTAAAATGACATTCATAAAACTTCATTATTGGTTTTGTTTTGCTTTTTAATGACTAAGTGACCTGCCTCCCTCCATACACGCTGGGGGCAGCACATCTAAGGACAGCAACAAGCACTTTGGGAACTTGCTCATACGTGCAGGCCAGGAACAGTGTTACCAGAATTAATAGAGCTGCAAAATGTGAAATGAGACCCTGAGATGCAGGTGAACATGGGAAAACACCCCAAAATCCAGAACCCATCAATCTGGAAATGTAAACTGAGGAATGAAGACTAAGGGGATTACAGACCAGAGCTCAGCAGGAACTGGGCTGCTCTCACTATTAATTTTAAATACATGGAGCAGCACGGAACTCAATCCTGCAGCAGCGGGGACTGTAAAACACCCCTTAAAACCAAGCAAGAGGACAGAGGGGTGGCAGCTGTGAACTGTTCAAGGAGCAGAAATTCTTAGAGAAATCAAGAACACAGCAAAACGCATCCTCCAACAGAGACAGGAGAGAACCTGTCCTGGTAAGAACCCTAACGCGAGGAACCCGTGTTAACAAGCTTTCCTCATTCTGTCAATAACAGTCAAGATGGTTTACAGTGCAGCTCCTAAAAGGGAACGAGTTATTGCACAGTCTAAACAAAATGCAAGATGCTTGCTCCAGACACTGCTTGCTCAGCACACCTTCCTCAAGCCAGGCAGGGAGCTCAAGGAAGAGGTGTCATAAGAAAACATGCTCTTAGTACTCTCTTTAATTTGCATGTGCGCTTTTTTTTGCCTTTAAACAACTGCTCTGAGTCCTCCTTTGCTGGGCAGAGAGAACCCATTGCTCTACTCTGTAGCTTCAGTTTCCAAGAGGGCTGTATGGCACGTGTCCACGAAGGTGCTGGACTTGATTTTATACTCATAGAAGCTGCTCAGAATCAGCCGTTCAGTTTTTAAACAACCTGCAGGAATTAGGAAAGTCTCTGAGCCTCTCCCTCGCCAAAAAGCAAAGGAAAACAAACGTGGTGCAAGTCAGGGGAAGAAGGTGAAGAAAAGCACTTAAAAGGTGCACAAGAGTTAAAATTTCATTTTCTTTCTGCCTTCCTCTGAGTAGCAAAGAGAAGAGAGAGGAAGAAAAACAGCAGGATTCAATGGAAGGCAGAAGGTTCCTGATGGGCTCACCGATGGCTCAGTGCTGCTGTACGGGTGATGACTCGTTGCTTCACTGCTGCTTAGGTTTAAGAGAGAATCTCTGTATCATCCTGTAAAGGAGACCAAAGTTCTGCAAAGAGAAGGAAAATAAGAAACTAAGTCCTTATAAACTCTAATAAAATGACTGTGTTCTACACAGAGACAAGACTTACTAGAAGGCTTAAAACAATAGTAACGTGCAAATGCAATACCTCATTCGGATCATCCCCTAGTACCTGCATCCTGAAGAGAGTGGGACTTGATGAATTAAGAGGAATTATAACACAGCAGCCAGTTACTTCAAGTTGTACAGAAAGGGATGGCTTACTGAAATGTTTGTGCAGGCCTGTATCCCCCCACTGTGAGGATACAAGCACTTGTCAAGGGTTTTACCATTTCTGGATGCAATTCTGTTCCTCCTGAAGGGGAGGAGAAAGCTTCAGGTTTCAATACATGTATGAATGACACTGGTCACTATTATTTTCCCCAAAGAAATAATAAACAAAATAACATGAAGAGATGAAAATTTACATTAGCTTAAAATGGTTCCCTTTCATTCAAGAGAACCCAGCCAGGACCAGAAACCTGCCTCGCAGTGGCTTTAATACTTAAACAAAACCCTGAAGATGCAGATTCTAAGCTGCATCCCAAGCTGAGATTCCAGAAGGATCTCATAACACCCCCAAATTACATAACAAGCTGCAAACCTTTACCATTACAGCAGATTTTAGTTACCTTGAGAAGTTTCAGCCTGAAGATGTTTAAATGCCAAACTAGCCTAACAAGTGAGGCTATGCAGGTCCTCGACCAACAGAAGGAGCTCTATAAAACACGGTTTTGAACTACAATGGCAAGAGATTGCCATCAGCACAGCCAACTGAGATACCCAAACGTACACCTCAAACCAGCCAGCTGTTTTGAATGATAGGATCGTGAAATTGGTTGGAAGGGACCTCAAAGTCCATCCAGTTCCAGCCCTGCCACGAGCAGGGACACCTCCCACTGGATCGGGGGCTCCAAGCCCCATCCAACCTGGCCTTGAACATCTCCAGGGATGGGGCAGCCACCACTGCTCTGGGCAGCCTGGGCCAGGGCCTCCCCACCCTCACAGCAAAACGTTTCTTCCTAAAATCTCATCTCAATCTCCCCTCTTTCAGCTCAAACCCATTGCTCCTCATCCTCTCCCTGCGCTCCCTGATCAAGAGCCCCTCTCCAGCCTCCCTGGAGCCCCTTTCAGCACTGGAAGCTGCTCCAAGGTCTCCCAGGATTACTGCTTTAAGAAGTGGGGTGGCATTATTGTTCCAGCCGGGACTGCAAGCCCCAGTGACTGTTGCTAATGTGATTTATGAGGAAAATAATACATCTGCCTCCTGCTTCTCTTTTCTTACCTGCACCGCAACATAGGCAACGCCAAGGTAGGCTGCGATACAGACCGCCAGGAGCAGATCGAAGATGGCTGGCTTGACCCTGCAGTAAAGGAAGAACTCATGAAATTGCTGCAGCAGGAACCACTACAGAGAGAACAACAGCCCAACGTGCCCAAGGGAACTCCTTACCTGTATGCGTTCATCACCTGTTTCAGCTGGTCATAGAAAACAAACTCAGGGTCCCTGTGGAAAGAAGAAACTCTTCAGGATGCGTTACAGTTCTTGACACTGCAGTATGGGCAGCCCAGACCTCTGTTCGCAAGGAGCTCATCCAAGCAGAGACAGGGAAGCATGACCCCCTTGCCTACCAGTTTTGAACTGATTTTAGCTGTCAAGTCTTCCTTTCCTACAATCAGAAGCTTAAGGATACAATTCAGAACACACGCTGCTCAGCTGTCTCAGAGGACGCACACGGAAGATTGCTCACTGGGCTCATTATGCTGCTTCAACCGAAGCAGGTTAGGATGGAAACTGCCTTTTTGCAATTAAAGAAAGCTTTCAGGGGGACCTTAGTCTTTTCCTGCATTCAGAGAAAAGCAGCACTCAGAGTGGGAAGGGTGGAACCAAAACAGTGAACGAACAAGCTCTGCAGACAGAGGTTGTCGCTGCTGGGAGCTGTTAGTGTGCTGTGAGGAATGATAAAGAGCTTTCTGTGAGAGAACAGAGAGTACGAACCAAAACTGACAGGAGAACAGAGAAGAGCAATCACTTCCAGCTCCGTGCCAAAAAGCCAGAAAAGCTGCAGCTCAGAGACACAATTCATTGGAGGGGGAAGCCAGTTTGCATGACCTAGCTGGTTCTTTCATCTCTTCTCTCACCGTTTGTCTGCCTTTACGTGATGCTGTTTGACATCCTTCAGGTAGCGCCCCATATAATATTCCAAGGTGTTGAGGAAGGTGCTGTCTTTATCGATCAGCTGGGCAGCCCTGGGCTGACTGCTCAGCCAGTCCATCACCGATTCCAGTTGCTCCTCCTGGATCTGCTGCAGAAACATACCATGAAATAAAGGGAGTCAACTACACATACGCTGAGACCAGACCTCTCTCCCAGACTCTTGATTCCTTCTTCCCACAGGTTATAAAAATGCACTGCACTCACCATCTGATCCGTGAAGATCTGCAGATCTGCAGGCGCTCCCTGCAAGTTAAAAAAACAACCCAGGGTATTGGTGAGAGCAAGCTCAGTTGGGCAGGATAAATCTGGCTAGCACGGTGCCACAGGCAGCTCTTACCTTGTCTGTGAGGTTGTAGATGACCCTTGTCAAAGCCTCAGCAATGATCCTAGTGTTCCTGGTTAGTGCCTTAGTGTCTATTCGTGCCCTAAAGCCAAAGAAGGGATTATGGACTTGTCTACGGGATTATGGACTTGTCTATGGGATTGGCTTCCTCTAGAAGAATCAAGCATGAGCCTGAATCCAGAGCCCAATTCCCAGTGTTTTTTTACCCAGCACAAGCAACCCCGAGGCCAATTTCAGTTTATGGGTTGGATTTCCACTGCAACCTTCTCCAAGGCTTCTAACCTCCTATCCATGATGCTGTTGCGCAGGCTGTCTCGGTGGCTCTCCAGATGGGAGATGGTGAAGGCCGGCAAGCGTCGGATCGCAAAACGCTCGTGCTCCCATGCCAGCATGTCCTCAGCCAAGTTTATCTTCTTGTGCACCATGGAAAACTTCACCTCTGGGAACTGGCTGGCAATGACCTGAGGGAAAAGACAAGCCATCCCCATAACCCCATCCATCTAGACTTGATTTTTTTTGTGTTCTGGAAGGTAAAAACACCTCCCTCTGTAAGGTGGAGTTAGTGCCATTGAAAAGCTGGTTTGATGCCTAAAAAAAAGCTGTTTGAATGTCACTACAGAATAGCTTTTGCAAGCAACAAACCGTAAAGAAGTGCAGTGAAAGATGCAGCAGCTCTAGCCTGCTTCATTCAGAACTGCCATGAGGATTTATCTGCACTTCAAATCAAGTGACTGTAATCAATGCATGAAAAATGTCAATGGCTTGCCCTTTCTTCACGTCTTCCTTCTCTCTTGGGAGAGCTGCAGCTCCCCACAGTAAATCCCAAGTTCCCATCTACCTAAAATGATTTTCATTACCATCTCCAGTTCTTTCAGAAACGCGTGCTGCAAGGTCCCCTCCTTGGGAGGCTTTGAGACGTGGAGATGAAGGCTATTGCCTCGGCCCAGAGTATCGAGGCAGAGAACAAACGCTACGTTGTCCTGCAGCAGGCTGGAATCTGCAACAGAAAAATCCAAACCTTTATGGCTGTGTTTTGCACCGAGATTTTCATCCCAAAAAAGCAAAGCCCAGACAAAGAGATTCTCACATATCAGACATTTAACGCTATTGTATTAACAGAAGCTTTGCCACAGAACACACTGGAAGGCCAGCCCCCTACTCACCAGTGTGGTCTAAATTGTCTTCCAGCCACCGCTTGGTTCCTTGATAATTAAACTTGCCACCTCCAGATGCAAAGAACAGCAAGTTATACCTGGCCATCAAAGCAGAGAGAGAAGTGTAAGCATACTGCACTCTACAGCCAAAGAGCTTTACTCCGGTGTGGAGAAATCACAATAGTTAGCGCCTGACATGACAAATTGTCCACTGCAAACCTTTCCTACATCCCATCTGCTCAGGTAATGGTAGGATAGGGTAGAAGCAGGGAGTTCCCAGTGTTTGAGGATGGAATCTACTTCCCACATTAAGCTTGAGCAGAGCTACAGCAAAAAAACCAAAGCAAGGAGCGTGGCCATTGGCAGCGAAGGGAAACAAAATGGAGCAAAGAAATAAAAGGACTCCTTGTAACATTCCACAGCTCTGGAGCAGAAGTCCTCAACTGATCTCAGCCAAGAATAAGGAGGTTTCTTACCCAGCATGGGTACGTCGGTAGGTGTAGAGCCGGGAAAACAGCCTGGCTAGTTCCAGTAGCACGGAGATTCCACTGCCATTGGAGTCAGCACCATGCGACAGCCACTGCAGGAGGAAGTGGGATAGAAACAAGATGAGAATCCAACGCTTATTCCCAGAAAAGCCTTCAGATCGCACACCACCACACCCCAATTGTAACTGCCTCGTGTCTTTAAGGCCGAGAGCAAAACAAAGAAGCAAAGGCCACGTGGGAAAAAAGAGATAGGAACACACAGACGAGAACAAAGAGCTGCAGGAAGAAAGAATACTCACTGGAGCCACTCCAAAGGAGTCATAGTGGGCAACTATCACAACAGTGGGCAGGTCTTCTCCACCTAGCCCCGTGAGCCTTCCCTGTAAAGGAAGATCCGTATCATACAGTCACAGAATCACCAGGTTGGAAAAGACCCACCGGATCATTGAGTCCAACCATTCCCATCAATCACTAACCCATGTCCCTCAGCACCTCGTCCACCCGTCCCTTAAACCCCTCCAGGGAAGGGGACTCAACCCCCTCCCTGGGCAGCCTCTGCCAGGGACCAATCACCCTTTCCATGAAAGTTTTTTCCCTAATGTCCAGCCTGAACCTCCTCTGCGGAGCTTGAGGCCATTCCCTCTTGTCCTGTCCCCTGTCCCTTGGGAGAAGAGCCCAGCTCCCTCCTCTCCACAACCTCCTTTCAGGGAGTTGCAGAGAGCAATGAGGTCTCCCCTCAGCCTCCTCTTCTCCAGGCTAAACACCCCCAGCTCTCTCAGCCGCTCCTCTTCTTCTCCAGCCCCCTCACCAGCTTCGTTGCTCTTCTCTGGACTCGCTCCAGAGCCTCAACATCCTTCTTGTGGTGAGGGGCCCAGAACTGACCCCAGGATTCGAGGAGCGGTCTCACCAGTGCCGAGTCCAGAGGGAGAAGAACCTCAGCATCGCCCCTTGGGTGCCTGTACAAAGACAGCCTGACTCCTACACGAGTGCCTACAGAGTCTGCAGCAGCCTCCATTCTGAGGGCTTCTGATAATTACCTGGCTGAGACTCCCCTGACTTTCCCCATCAGCCAAAACATCTCACGAAGTCCCAACAAAAGAAGGCAACCTCTCAATTTGGCCAATTTGAACCCGTATACAACTCACCTCCACGCTGGGTATGAGCCAGTCATTGATGGCTTTGCTCTGAGCCCCGCTGGTCACCATCTGGAAGCCGTTTGCAGTTGCCGTGTGTAGCAGAACTAGAACAAAAAAACAAACCTGTACACCTGAGGAAATTCCATTCCTTTATTTCCCTCACCAAAGTAGCTCTGGAGAGACCAGTTTTAAGCCATCTAAGCCACTTGTTGCTTGTGTTTATGCATTGACACAGAATCCCGATGACCACATATTACCATTCTGTCCTGAAATCCCAATATTTTGAGTTTGCTAAAACAAAAGCTTTTCTCCAGTAGTCCTGAAGCTAATCACGAGCAGCAGGTCAGTAAGACAGAACAGCTATTTACAGGGGAATACATCAAAGCACTGAACTGACCCGTGGCCACATAAAAAAGCTTTAGTTTCTACCAACACACTGTAGTCATTTAACACCTTGGATGTTTTTAACCTGAGTTTTGCTTTCTATCTTATGTGTAAAGGCATAAAGCTGAGAACTCAACTCCATGCGATCACATTTCCAAATAGAGACAAGTAATATTCTCTCTCATACTGTGTTTTGTTTCCTTCTCACAGCACTTTAACAGAGACAGAAAAAACTTGAATGCAACAGAATCCTGGTTCATGGTGTGTTCATGATCCCACAGGTGAGATCAAGCCTGTCTTCCTCTAAACCTTCCCTCCACCTGTTAGAACTCACCTTCTGCAGCCGAGGCAGAGCCCTGCGATGCAGAAGCAGCCCGTGTTTGTTCATAGATTGACAGCAGCTCTTCATCTTCCACAGCAAAGTAGACTGGCACGATGGTTTCCATAGCGAGCATTTCCGGCTCTATCTCCATGAATTGCTGTGGATTTAAGTGAGAAACAAACTTAAATCTGCCTCTCTCTCTCCCTCTCAAATACATGAGAAAGGGAATGTTTTTTTTTTTTTACCCTGACAACATCCTGTGGGACAGAAGAGATGGATCGTGGCAAGATGATCACCACAGCGCCGGCTGACTGGCGGAGAGCCTTCTGGTACTGCTCGTAGGAGAAATCCACCAGCCGCATCATCACGCAGCGGCGGCTCAGGACATCCGCTTCTACGGTGCGGGCTTCTGTGTTAAGCACCGCGCTCCTGGTGCCTGCAACGAGAGAACAGCAAGAGGTTTTGTATGGGATTTCATCACATCCCCTTTGCTTGAGCCTAACCCCTTCTCAAAACAGTCTTGGTGACAGGCTGATGAACTTCAGAGCAGTCAGGACCTGCAGAGAGCCAAGTCCGTCTCTCCTCCCTTGTCCAAGAAGGAACAGAGATCAGTGTTTTTCCCTTGCACCCACTGGAGCTGCACCAGGCTCCCTTATTCGTGCACCTTCCTGTCTTCTTCCCACCCACAGCCGTGCAGGGTGTTTGTTTGCTGTGCTGCATTCAATACCCTCACAGTAAAACATCTGGAGAGATCCTGGCCTCCAGCTCCGCAGCATCCAGCTGTAGGATCCAGGATGCAAGCCGCGCAGAACTGCTTTGTGGAAGGACACAAGGCTACTTCGTGTCCATCCTGAGCGCTGTTTTGGCTCTCACTGGGATGTTTCTGTAGCTGAGGAAACAAGCAGGCTTCCTCAAACTGCTTACTCTTTCCTGCTCTCCGTTTCAGCATAACAAATACCCCACATGACAGTGCAATCTTTTGGGAGTCTGGAGGCTTGCCAGCAGCTCCAGCATTCTCCAAGAGAGGATCACAAGGACATCTTACATAAACAGAGCGGGTCAAATCCACCTTACAATTTATACTGCTCCAAATCCAATTTCTTCTTCTACAACTTTATTTCTTCTACATCACACTGGGTCACCGTGCAGGGAAGGAAGGAGCAAGGCGCTCCAGAAGGCATCGCAGCCTACGCCAAATAAGAGCGTTGCTAGCGGTTGGATTTAAACCTGGCTTAACTTAACTAACATTAGTTTGGTCTCCTCAGGGGTCAAATCACCTAAACAAGAAAAATTTATAATTGTATCCACAAGGGCCATGCATGCAGACATGGAGTTAAGGCACAATCTAAATTCTCCTAGACTGTATAATAAATTATAACAGCAGCTGCCTTCTGATCAAAGACAGGCCCAGGTTGCCCAGAGCAGCGGTGGCTGCCCCATCCCTGGAGGGGTTCAAGGCCAGGTTGGATGGGGCTTGGAGCCCCTGATCCAGTGGGAGGTGTCCCTGCCCATGGCAGGAGGGTGGAACTGGGTGGGCTTTGAGGTCCCTTCCAACCCAAACCATTCCACGGTTGTATTCTACAAACATACGTCTGCTGCCCCACTAATCCTGCCAGCAAAGACAAATGCACGAGCATTGAGACAGCTCAATTCCCCCATGACAGTTCCCACCTCAAATCCCAATAACAGAGGTCTTAGGATACGGATTCATTTTGAGAAACCGTGGTGGAAGAACTCAGAAATAACTTCAGCTATTCAGAAGCTACCAGAAGCATCTGCAGTGTTTGCAAAACACGCAGGCATAGCTCTCGTAACTTCTACTGACATTTGATCTTACGATCAGGAAGATCCAGAGACTAAGCCTCACAGACAGCGTGGAATTGAGGGACATGGTTTAGTGTTTGATAGGAATGGTTGGACTCAATGATCCAGTGGGTCTCTTCCAACCTGGTGATTCTATGATTCTATGAATAAACGTGGGGCTGTAGTGCCAGGCCATTAACAGCAGCCTGAAAGTGAAGCCAAAAAACAGAGAGCATGAAGATCACTCCTGGACAGAACACGTGCCCTGATCTGGAGTAAAAGACAACTCAGAATCACCACTTCATTTTGAGTCTGTAAGTACCGGGGCTGGAGGCTGAGGGTTGCCGCACGTGGAGGACGTGCAGAACAGGTTGTGTTTCAGGTGCAAAGAAAGGTGTTGCACAATCGCAGCCTGGAAGTGACTGAACAGAAGAACTGGAGGTCAATTGCAAAGGAAGAACTATAAAAGAAAGGACTTTGAAATGAGGAGGCGCTGGAGTAACGGACACTGCTCACTGAGGCTGAAGAGGAGACTGAAGAGCTCAGAGCCAGCCTATCAGTAGAGGAATCGAAGGCCAGAGATCAAAACCGAGCTCACCACCAAGCTCCCCAGTGTGCCGGACGGCTGCAGCTCCTTGAAGCACAGGAGTTCAGCCCACAGGTAGGAGCTGCCAGGACGCAGCAGAGTCCCTGAGCACCTCCTGGGCACCATGCGGGAGCTCTCAGCACCCTCCTGCTGAGACTGGGCCCAACGGGCCCGGCTGCAGCCTCCCCTGGGTCTGAGACAGACCTGAGCCCGACTGCGGCCTTTCAGGGCCCTCTGAGCTCCCCCGAACCGGAGCCCTCTCCCCGGGGCCTCCACCGATCCGCAGCCCCCTCCCAGGGGCCTCCCCGGAACCGGAGCCCCCTCCCCGGGGCCTCCCTCGAACCAGAGCCCCCTCCCCCGAACCGGAGCCCCCCTCCCCGGGGCCTCCCCCGAACCGGAGCCCCCCTCCCCGGGGCCTCCCCCGAACCGGAGCCCCCCTCCCCGGGGCCTCCCCCGAACCGGAGCCCCCCTCCCCGGGGCCTCCCCCGAACCGGAGCCCCCCTCCCCGGGGCCTCCCCCGAACCGGAGCCCCCCTCCCCGGGGCCTCCCCCGAACCGGAGCCCCCCTCCCCGGGGCCTCTCACCGTAGGGCTGCCCGCCCAGCTCGTACTGCTGCATGCGGTACACGGTGAACTCGTGGGCGGCCTCGGCGGCGGGCGGCGGCCCCAGGAGCAAGAGCACGGCGGGGACGAAGAGCAGGAAGCTGAGCGGCAGGCATGAGGCCTTCAGAACCGACTCCAGCACCTCGCCCGCCTCCTCCAGCATCGCCGCGGCCCCGGCCCCCGCCGCTGCGGCCCGCTCCGCCGGCACGCGCCGCCGCAAGGCACGCCGGGACAAGGCGGGCCGGGCGCCTGCCGCAAGGCACGCCGGGAGATGTAGTCCTTGGCACGGCCGCAAGGGTGGCTGCGGGCTATGGTTCGGGGCTTCTGCCGCAAGGCACGCCGGGAGATGTAGTCCTGGCACCGCCGCAAGGGTCGCTGAGACTCTAGACCGGGCGACGCCGCAAGGCACGCCGGGAGATGTAGTCATAGAATGATAGAACCATAGAAGAGTTTGGGTTGGAAGGGGCCTCCAAGCCCTTCCAGTTCCACCCCTGCCATGGGCAGGGATACCTCCCACTGCATCAGGGGCTCCAAGCCCCATCCAACCTGGCCTTGAACCCCTCCAGGGATGGGGCAGCCACAACTTCCCTGGGCAACCTGTTCCAGTGCCTCACCTCTCTCACGGTGAAGAATTTCTTCCTTATGTCCAGTCTAAATCTGCTCCTCTCCAGTTTATACCCGTTGCCCCTCGTCCTATCATTCCAAGCCTTTGTAAACAGTCCCTCCCCAGCTTTCCTGGAGCCCTCTCAAGTGCTGGAAGGTCACTTTAAGGTCTCCTCAGAGAAGACTCCAGGCTGAACAACCCCAACTCTCTCAGCCTGGCCTCATACAGGACGTTCTCCAGCCCTCAGATCATCCATGGCCTCCTCTGGACTCGCTCCAACAGCTCCATGTCCTCCCTGTGCTGAGGACTCCACAACCGGTCACAGGGCTCCAGGTGGGTCTCACAGAGCGGAGCAGAGGGGCAGGATCCCCTCCCTCCCTGCTGGTCGCGCTGCTCTGGATGCAGCCCAGGACACGGTTGGTTTCTGGGCTGCGAGCACAGGCTGCCAGCTCATATCGAGCCTCTCACCGAGCAGCACCCCAAGCCCTTCTCAGTAGGCCTCGTCTCGCCGCAAAGGACGCCGGGAGATGTAGTCCTGCCCTCACCGCAAGGCACGCCGGGAGCTGCCAATCCCGGCACCGCCGCATAGGGCGCTTGGGAGCTGCAGGCCGGCCGCCGCCGCAAAGGACGGCGGGAGTCGTAACCCGCGCTCTGCCGCAAGGCACGCTGGGAGCTGTAGTCCCCGCGGCGGGGGCGGCGGCTCCGGTGGCCTCGGGGGACGGCAGCGAGGGGCGAGCAGGCCCGGGGGGCGCGCGGAGCGTGCCCTGGGCCTCTCGGGCCGCCGCCTTCGGGAAGATAAAACCACAGCGAAGCAGCCTGGGGCTTGGTTGTCATTTCAGTTTATTGCAGAACGATCTTTCATTTATTGCAGGGCTGGGAGCTCAGCGCCTCGTGCTGCGCGGCCTCAGAAGCTTCTCCTCCCCCGGGCAGGGGTGGCTCTGGCTCCTTGGGTGGCTTCAGCTCCGTGCACGGCGAGAGGAGGCACACAGGTGCTGCTCCAATTCCTCCCTCGCTTAGGGAATGACCCTAAATCTAGGGTTAATTGCACCTGCAAACCCCTTAGCTGGTGACTCGCTGGGCAGACATGAGGCCTGCGTGGTTCTCCAGCAGCTGTGCTGGTGGGTGGCAGGGCCAGGAGGCTGCAAGCTGCAGGAGAAGGCTCCAGGATGGTTTGCAGCCCTGCAGGATGCGCTGCAAGCCCAGCCTGGGCCCGAGGTGGGGCAGCCTGGCAGGGGAGACACCCCCCCCCCCCGGCAGGTACAGCACCTGTACACACACAGCAGGGGCCACTTCTAACCTGGGCAGAGCATCAATCCCCAAAACGTGCCTGTATCATAGAACCATGGAATGGTTCAGGTTGGAAGAGACCTCCAAGCCCATCCAGTCCCACCCCTGCCATGGGCAGGGACACCTCCCACTGGATCAGGGGCTCCAAGCCCCATCCAACCTGGCCTTGAACCCCTCCAGGGATGGGGCAGCCACCCCTGCTCTGGGCAGCCTGGGCCAGGGCCTCCCCACCCTCACAGCAAAACATTTCTCCCCAAGATCTCATCTCAATCTCCCCTCTTTCAGCTCAAAACCATTACCCCTCGTCCTATCCCTGCCCTCCCTGATCAAGAGCCCCTCCCCAGGTTTTCTGGAGCCCCTTCCAGGACTGGCAGCTGCTCTAAGGTCTCCCTGGAGCCTTCTCTTCTCCAGGCTGAACAACCCCAACTCTCTCAGCCTGGCCTCGTACAGGAGGTTCTCCAGCCCTCAGATCATCTCCGTGGCCTCCTCTGGGCCCATTCCAACAGCTCCATGTCCCCCCTGTGCTCAGGACTCCCCAACTGGTCACAGGGCTCCAGGTGGGTCTCCCAGAGCGGAGCAGAGGGGCAGGATCCCCTCCCTCCCTGCTGGCCCCGCTGCTCTGGGTGCAGCCCAGGACACGGCTGGTTTCTGGGCTGCAAGTCCACATTGCTGGCTCCTGTTGAGCTTCTCATCCACCAACTCCCCCAAGTTCTTGTTTTCAGGGCTGCTCTCCGTTCATTATTCTTCATTTCACACAGCCTGTTGCTGTACTGCACCCATACGTAAGCAACATCCCAGTCTGAAGGCACTGGGAAGCCTGAGTACGGTCCACAACCGTGGTGGTGGGGCTGCACCTGGTCACCACGAGCTGCACGTAGACTACAGTTCTGCCAGCCTAAGCCCAGCAGCACAAGGTCCTGATGAGCCATCTGGCATCTCCCAATCTCCCCATGACCTCTCAGTAACTGGGGAGATTGCTCATCATACTGGAGTTGCTGGAGAGAGGTGCTCTGGGCCGGGCGTTCAGCACTACGGAGCCCCGGAAGCTCTCGCGGTAGCGCAGGGAGCTCTCTGTGGATGAGCCCGAGTTGATGTCTGTGATGACCAAGCAGCTTCCAGGCTTGCAGAGCCCAATCCTGACACAACAGCAGCACAGCAGGCTTCCCACCGCCCGGCGAACCTCCACGCTCCGGAGGGAGTAAATAACGGGGTTAACTCCCGAGTTAAGCATGGCCAGAGCCAAGGTCCAGTCCATGCTGTGGAGATGGGTGCATGTCTGGGTCTCGCAGAAGAAATCAAAGAGCAAGAGGACAAAGAGGGGGCTCCAGCAGATGATGAAGGCGCCCAGGATCATCAACACAGTCTTGAGCAAGCGCAGGGACCGTTTGCGGCTGTGGCGAGAACTGGTTTGCTTAGAACTAGCCTGGACCAGCTGGAAGATGGAGATGTAGAGGCCGATGATCCCCAGGAGGATGATGCTGAACATCACGACAGAGAAAAGGATGTAGTTCTTGGAGTAGAGAGGCAGGAGGACGGAGCAGGCATTGAAGTCGCACAAGCAGTTCCAGCCCAGCAGCGGCAGCAGCCCGATGACGAAGGCCAGCAGCCAGCAGGAGACGATGAGGCCACGTAAGCGCAGGGTCTTGCTGGCTTCGTTCTCAGCAATCGGCCTTACCATGGCGCTGTAGCGCTCGATGGCCGTGACCAGCAAGCTGAAGGTGGAGGCAGCCAGGGCGATGAAGAGGATGCCTTCCCGCAGGAACCAGAGCTGAGGTGATAGCTGGAAGGTCTTCTTGCCCGAGAGGCAGAGATTAGAGAGGTAGGCGATTCCTGCAAGCAGGTCGCTCACGGTGATGCTGGCAATGCAGGAGTAGACCCAGCGACGGGCTCGCAGGCACCGCAGGATGGCCAGCAGCACCAGCAGGTTCTCCAGGATGATGATGCAGCTGATAACGGCAAAGGTTGTGCGGATAAGACCCATGCCCTCATCCCCAGACTGCCGGTTGGTGAGCTTCCCCGAGAAGTTGTAGTGCTGCAGGATGATGTTGACGTTCCTCATGGCAGCCAGCTGCAGGCAGGAACCTTTCCTGTTGAGCAGGTCAAGTTGGAGCTCAGGATACCGAGCAGCGCCCAGTGGGAAGGAACCGTTCAGCAGCCAGCTCAGCACTGGACCATCCATCTTCTGAGCCGAGCTCAGCTGCCAAGGGATGCACGACGGAGCAAGGGTTGAGGTGGGGTTTGAGCTGAGTGGATCCTCCGTTCCAGGGCTGGAGACAGCTGTGAGAGTGTCACACCAAGACCAACTCTGACCCCAGCGCGGAGAGGAGCGTTAGAGCCGTGTCTGCCGGCCCCGCGGCACTGAAAGAGCAAGGGGAGAAGAGGGTGAGGTGTTTTGTAAGTCCACCCAGGAGCATGGGCTTCCTGTTGTTTAATAAAGTTTCCTGTTGTGAGCTAGAGTCTTGACAGCGTTTCTGACAGCTCCCATCATTTCTCGGTAAGGGTTTGATAATTCTCAGCTTTGCTGTGGTTGTGAAGGTGGGACATGAATGAAGCAACGTGCCAGGCCCCTCTTTGAGCCGGGGCAGGCTGTGGTTGAAGCAGGGTAACACCTCCAGCCTTCATGGGTAGGGTCTGTTGGGCTGAACAAAGCCAGCTGAGCACCCAGCCACCTCAAAACACTAAGTGTTTTGCCTTTTGTGGCATTAAATTCACCCCTGAGCCTGTCAGAGAGCAACTGCCTCTTCAGCAGCTGCCCTGTGCACCGCCCATGCTCAGATCTTCCTTCTCCAGGAGGAAGCTCTGTGTTTTCACCCCTCTGGGCTCCTCCTCCTGCCACTCTTGGATGCATCCATCCACGTCTTGCCCTGTCAATGCACCCTTGTGTGTGAAATCAGGGCTCAGCTCCACTCAGTTCAGAAGAAACCAGCTGGTCAAAGCCCCACATGTGCCCCTGACACAGCCCCTTCCACTTCCACCACTGTCCAGGTCACAGATAGGGAAACTGAGGCACGAAGCTGCTCTGTCTTCCCTGGCATTGCAGAACACCCAAGGAGCTGCACTGAGACCAGAACCCAGGAGTCCTGACACAGAATCATCGAATGCCTTGGGTTGGAAGGGACCTTTACGTCCAGTCCAGGATGCAGTGACATCTTTAACTCAATCAGGTTGCTCAGGAATGATGGGAATGGTTGGACTCGATGATCCGGTGGGTCTCTTCCAACCTTGTGATTCTCTGATTCTATGGTTCTGTGATTCAGAGCCCCATCCAGCCTGACCTTGAATGTTTCGAGGGATGGGGCATCTGGTGCCTCCCTGCACCACCTGGGCCCCTCGGGGTGAAGAATTTCTTCCTTCTCCCCGGTATAAATCTCTGCTCCTTTTGTTTAAGACCATCTCCTTGAATGGAACCAGTTCTCCTTGAATGGAACCAGTTCTCCTTGAATGGAACCAGTCCTCCTTGCCACGATAGTGATGTTCACGTCTCTCATTGACCTATTCCTTGTGTCAGCTAAGCTTGACTGCAGAAAGAGGCTCGCACCGAGCTATTCCCAACCGCGGCTGGGGGGTTTGTCTCAGGACTCACCTCTCATGACCGGCCAGAGGCTCTTGCTGCCAGAGGGAGGTCGAGCAGCCAGCAAAGCTCTCCAGCTGCTTGTCTGAGGAGGCCCAGCACCAAGCAGGTAGCGGGGAGGGCTCCTCGAGTGAAAGAAGCGAGACTTCTACCTACCAAAGTGGAAAAAAAGGGAAGTTACAACATCAACCACATTTTCTCTGCAGGATGGACCCCACCCAAACCAGCTGCAAAGAGGCAAAGAAGAGAACAGAGCACCTTTAAACTCAGGATCCCAGCAGAAGCTGTGCTTTTGCTTTCTGCTTTCCCCTGGGCTCTCGCTCCAGGATGGCACGAAGCCTTGAAGAGGTCTCCAGGTTGAGAGCGAAGAGTGGTGATTCCTTCCATCAGTGACTTGTCGTGGGAGTCCATCCACTGCTTGATGAGCGGAGACGTTCGCAGCGTAGACAAGGGGAAAATGCAAAGGAGAGTCCAGCAAGAGTGCTCATGGCAAGTTGAGGGCTCCATCCTCCACGTTCACCCTTTCAGCTGGTATTTTGGGCTGTTCTAGCAGCAGCGTGGAGAGAAACTCGTGCTGATAAAGACTGAAGGAGCGGAAACCAGCAGAAAGGCTGGGCCATGAGTGCAGCTCAATCCAGAGGAGCTCAAGGTTGCACATTTAGCTCCCGAAGGGGCAGGGCTGGTGCTCCTGTCACAGCAGTGGAGTCACAAGGGTCAATGTGGTTCTTGCATATCAGCTCTGCTTTATTCCCTCTTCAGGCTGGGTCTGCAAGATAATGTGTCACCTTGAATCCTGGGGTCAGTTTTGGGCCCCTCATTCCAAGAAGGACATTGAGGGGCTGGAGCACGTCCGGAGAAGGGGAACAGAGCTGAGGAAGGGGCTGGAGAACAGGAGTTTTGGGAGCAGCTGAGGGACCTGGGGCTGTTTAGTGTGGAGAAGAGGAGGCTGAGGGGAGACCTCATCGCTCTCTGCAGCTCCTGGAAAGGAGGTTGGAGCCAGGCAGGTGTTGGTCTCCCAAGTAACATGTGGTAGGATGAGAGGAAATGGCCTCAAGTTGCATCAAGAGAGGTTTAGATTGGCTATAGGGAAAAATTTCTTTGCTGGCAGAAGGATGAAGCCCTGGGAAGCTTCAGTGGTGGTGTCTCCATCCCTGAGGGCATAAAAAACTTGTGTAGACATGGCACTTTGGGACATGGTTTAGTAGGGACGGTGGTGTTGGGCTGATGGTTGGACTGGCTGAGCCTAGAGGTCTTCTCCCACCTTAACTATCCTAAGATTCTATGGTGGGTCATCCCTAAAAGTTAAGAGGATGAAGAAACTTGCCTTGTTGGGGGCCCTAAGCACCTTCTCAAACAACTGGCAGCATGTGAGCAGTCTCAGGAATGAGTTACCTGACAGGAACGAGCAATTTGTTGGGAAGATCTGTGGAAAACAGGGCAGGTGGGAGGCAAATCATAGAATCACCAGGTTGGAAAAGACCCATCGGACCATCAAGTCCAACCATCCTTTTGATGGCAGGAGGGCTTGAGGCAGAGGAGCAGCTGGGAGAGGTCACGCATGGGGTGCCATGTCCTCTGGACCAGCAAAGCATCATAGGGTCTTCCTAACAGCCCTTCCATCAGGTGCTGCCTAAATGAGTTGGTTCAGTGAGACAGAACCTTGTTCCTTTGCTCTGTCCTAGCACCTGGCTTGTGGGGCCTTTCCATAGTGGAGGGGCTGGATACCTGTGAGGCACAAAGTGGTTTCACAACCTATCGTCAAGGGAACTGGATCTGGGAAGCTGCCCAACCTGTGTCCCAGCACCTTCTTGCTCCTGTCCCACCACAGCCTGCAGAGCTCTCAGCCCCACGGCACATTCCCATAGCCGGGCGAGACCTGGCGGGGGGGACTCGGATCATAGTTTGGGTTGGAAGGGACCTCAAAGCCCATCCAGTTCCACCCCTGCCATGAACTGGTGAGACCGCTCCTCGAATCCTGTGTTCAGTTCTGGGCCCCTCACCACAAGAAGGATGTTGAGGCTCTGGAGCGAGTCCAGAGAAGAGCAACAAAGCTGGTTGAGTCACCTTCCCTGGAGGTGTTTAAGGCATGGGTGGACGAGGTGCTAAGGGGCATGGTTTAGTGTTTGATAGGAATGGTTGGACTCGATGATCCAGTGGGTCTCTTCCAACCTGGTTATTCTATGATTCTATGATTCTAAGGACACCTCCCACTGGATCAGGGGCTCCAAGCCCCATCCAACCTGGCCTTGAACCCCTCCAGGAATGGGGCAGCCACCACTGCTCTGGGCAACCTGGGTCAGTGTCTCCCCACCCTCAGAGTGATGAATTTCTTCCTCATGTCTAATCTAAATCTCTCCCCTTCCCATTTAAAGCCTTTCCTCTCATCCTGTCCCTGCACTCCCTGATCCAGAGCCCCTCCCCAGCTTTCCTGGAGCTCCTTTCCATACTGGAAGCTGCTCTAAGTTCTCCTCAGAGTCTTCTCCAGGCAGAACAACCCCAACTCCTTCAGCCTGTCCTCGTACGGGAGGTGCTCCAGGCTTTGGATCATCTCCGTGGCCTCCTCTGGACCCATTCCAGCAGCTCCATGCCTTTCTTACGTAGGGGACTTTGGTCCCCTCCATGCAATCAGCTTCATGATTGAGGACAAACCAGGCTCCCCCTCGGCTGGGCACCCGCATGAGGCAAAGTTCCTGTTGTTCTGCAGCGTCTCCGCGTTGCTATCTTCACAGACCCAGGCTGAGCTTTATCTTGGTACTTCTTCTTCGCTGTTGTTTCAGTTCTGATGTTCTTTCTTTGAAAGAAACCAGGGCAGGGGAGGAACAGCCCATCTTGCCACGTTGCTCGTCTTTTTCCTTCAGATCAAGACCACAATCTACGTAAAACTGCCTGATAGCTGCTGAGCACTGGGCTTGGTAGGACCAAGAGAGGTAGAGGGGGCAGCTGCAACCCCCTGGATCCTCTGCTAGAGCTGTGGCCACCACAGGGCTTCACGGCTGCTGAGATGAGGCTCCCAAGCAGCAGAAACCCTGCTCTTGCTGAGGTCAATGGGAAAGCAAAAGCACCTGAGCTGAGAGGGAAGAGTTTGCCTGCAGGCAGGGATGCCTGGAGTGGAGTAGGGAGGGAAGGAGCAACCTGGTTCCCATCTCCCTGGGTTTGTGGCCAGCAGCATGCCAGGACACTCCTGTCCCGAGCCCCCTGCTCCCAGGAGGGCATCCAGCTCCAGATTGCGCTGCGAGCAGCTGCAGGGGAAAGACAGCAAGGTACAACTGCAAGATAAAATAGCGATGATTTCTGTTGAGGTTTTCCTGCTGTGCTGCTGCACAGTCCTGATTAAAACTTGTCTTTTCAGACATTCTGATTAAAAAAGCATCTCTCTGTGGAGACGTCTGCTCAGCACGTCTGGCCTGGCAACCCCCAGGCTGGCTCAAAGACCCAATCTCTGTCCCACAAGGCTCCCTCCCCAGCCACCCATCCTGTCCCCACCGCGTGGCCCCAGCCCAACAACAGCCAAGACATCCATTCACCCGCCCGCAAGTGTTTTTTTCTGCTCCAGGAAGGGTGGAGTTGTGCTGATTTGAAAATAACTGATGGCTCCTGGCGGTTGGTTGCGTTTCCTAGCCTTGGTTTCTTCTACCATGCAGCAGCAGGCAGTTGTCTTTCCAGTGGCACATCCCAGCCCCCAACGTAGCAGGATGCATCTGGCCCCCAGAGGAGCTGGGAAGAGCCACCCATGCCCCTCTGACTTGGGTTGACTCCAAACCCTGGAGACCTGGCTCAAAGAATTGTCCTTGGGCGTCAGTTCATTGAAACGGGGTGGTGGTGATGGTGGGTCTCTGCAGGAAGAGTTCCTGCAGGGCATCCCTGGGTTTCATAGAACCATAGAATCACCAGGTTGGAAAAGACCCTCCGGATCATCGAGTCCAACCATTCCTATCAATCTCTAAACCATGTCCCTCAGCACCTCATCCACCCATCCCTTAAACCCCTCCAGGGAAGGTGATTCAACCCCCTCCCTGGGCAGCCTCTGCTGGTGCCCAGTGACCCTTTCTGTGAAATATTCTTTCCTAATGTCCAGCCTGAACCTCCCCTGGCAGAGCTTGAGGCCATTCCCTCTCGTCCTGTCCCCTGTCCCTTGGGAGAAGAGCCCAGCTCCCTCCTCTCCACAACCTCCTCTCAGGGAGTTGGAGAGAGCAATGAGGTCTCCCCTCAGCCTCCTCTTCTCCAGGCTAAACACCCCCAGCTCTCTCAGCTGCTCCTCATAAGGCCTGTTCTCCAGCCCCTTCACAAGAACATGGAAGAGAAAGATTAAGGATTATGTCCTTTTGACCACATTAATGACCTTAAATGGCAAAATGTCATTGATTTGTTTTTCTTTAAGTGGTTTTTCTTTAGAAACTTGCATTTCCTTAATGCAAAAAAAACATTAAACAGGAAACTAGCAACTTTATAAAATGCAACACACCCTGCCTAGAGAATTACGTGGAAATCATAGAATCACAGTTTGGGTTGGAAGGGACCTCAAAGCCCATCCAGTTCCAACCTCTGCCATGGGCAGGGACACCTCCCGCTGGATCAGGTTGCTCATCTCAATAAAACACATCCCCAGTGGGCCAGCCTGGCTCCTGTCTCTCATGGTGTCACACCTTTGCAGCAGGTTTGAGATGTTGACCTTCTGGTTGAGCTGCAGTGAAAGGCACCGAGTGTTTCCAGAGCTCAGTGGCTGCAGGACGGGAGCTGTGGAGGTGCTCATCCCTCCAGAGTGAGCACGCAACAAATGCAAACTTCTTCACAGTGTGGCGTTTGGTTGGACTTGATGATCCGATGGGTCTTTTCCAACCTGGTGATTCTATGATTTCATGCAGCTCCTGAGAGCCACTGGCCACCGCCAGAGACTCAAACCTTCTATTCCTTGGGGCTGGATTTTGTCCTGGGTAGCTCAGAGGGGCTGGAGAAGGTGGACCAGCTCAGTGCCTGGTCTCATAGAATCATTGTGGTTCATTAAGGTGCTCAAGCCCTTCAATGTCCTTCTTGGAGTGAGGGACCTAAAACTGAACCCAGGATTCAAGGTGCAGCCTCACCAGCACCGAGTCCAGGGGGATGATCCCTCCCCTGCTCCTGCTGGCCACACCAGGGCTGATCCAAGCCAGGATGCTTCTTGGCCACCTGGGCACTGCTGGTTCATGTTTAGCTGCTGTCAACCAGCACCCCCAGGGCCTTTTCTTCCACGCAGATTTTCAGACACTCTTCCCCAAGCCTGGAGCTGCATGGGGTTGTTGTGACTCGGGGAGGTGGTTGAGTCACCATCCCTGGAGTTGTTTAAAATACAGGTGGATGAGGTGCTGAGGGACATGGTTTAGTGATTGATAAGAATGCTTGGACTCGATGATCCAAGAGGTCTTTACCAACCTGATGATTCTATGATTCTATAAGTGTAAAACCTGGCACTTGGCCTTGTTGAATCTCCACACCCCATGCCCAGCACCTACTGTGCCTGGGATGAGCTAAGCTTTCCCCCAGCATCTTCTGCCCTGGAACAACATCTTCACTGAGCAGACATCACCCGAGGAGAAGGGAACTGCCTGGTGCTCCTGCCACCCCCACTCAGGATGAGTGACCAAAGCCATGAATCTGCTCCGGAGACCCATAAAACTCCTCGTGTGAGCTCATCCACGCTGCTTCCCACCTTGAAGGGCAGGACCTAGCTCCCCAAGCTCACAACCAAGAGCTGTTTCTTCCCACCTCCATGCAGAGATGATAAGCAGGAACCGGTCCTCGCCCAGGAAACGGGGCAGGGAGGGCTCAAGCTAAACCGCAGGGTGATGCCCGCTGGCAGGGGTGCAGAGCCAAGCTCCGTGCAGAGGAAACTGGTTTGAAACCTCACCTGAGAGGAAAGAGAAGCAAGACACCTCCCTGCGGTTAATGCTGCTGGGGCAGAGCTGGTGCTGCCGTGCTGCGCTTGGAAAGCGTGACTTTATCCCAAGCTCTGCTGCTCATCATCCTCCGCATCGCTTCCTTCACCTGCTGTTTGTCCTCCCTGCCTGTTATACATAAAAATACTACGTGGTTTGAGGCAGAGAGCGCTGTCTGGTTTCTATTGTCTGCAACCCAGCCCAGCCCTGGCCCTGGTTATAGAGCAGAAGGCGAACTCCAACGGTCGCGGGTGTCTGAGCTCAAAGCTTTCAGCTCAGCACGCCTGGGATCAAGGAGAAAGGAAGATGTTTGCACAAGGTTACTGCAGGACACAGGCTCACGAAGAGGGCTGCTCACAGAGAATTAGGGATCGGAGCGCTCCTTGTATTTGGGAGTAAGATTTTAATCAAACCAAAGCCCTGATGCCCAAAGACTCACATGCAGGGGAGCCCAGATCCCTCTGCTTAAGTTAGAATCACCAGGTTGGAAAAGCCCCACCGGATCATTGAGTCCAACCATTCCTATCAAATACTAAATCACGTCCCTCAGCCCTGCCACGAACCCCACGGCTCTTCTGCTGTGCTGGAGGCTGCTCTGGGTGGTAAGAGAGGACTGCATTGATTTGTTGGTTTGTTTACACACCTACTCAGATGATTACACCCACATAGCCACTCAGATTTTCTTACCAGGAAGAGTTTCAGGGTTTTTCCGTTCTCAGACCGCAGCCCTTCCTCAAGTGCCCCCTTCCCAGCAGTGCAGGTTGGATGGCAGATCAGCCCCACGGGCTCCCTGGTGCCCTCCAAGGACACTCGCCGTGTGTGGGTACCTCGCTGCCAGCATGCCCGTTGTCCCCCAGCTTCAAGCCATGGCTGGAAACAATAAGAAGAATCATAGAATCACCAGGTTAGAAAAGACCCACCGGATCATCGAGTCCAACCATTCCCATCAATCACTAACCCATGTCCCTCAGCACCTCGTCCACCCGTCCCTTAAACACCTCCAGGGAAGGGGACTCAACCCCCTCCCTGGGCAGACTCTGACAGGGACCAATCACCCTTTCCAGGAAAAATTTTTTCCTAATGTCCAGCCTGACCCTCCCCTGGTGGAGCTTGAGGCCATTCCCTCTCGTCCTGTCCCCTGTCCCTTGGGAGAAGAGCCCAGCTCCCTCCTCTCCACAACCTCCTTTCAGGGAGTTGGAGAGAGCAATGAGGTCTCCCCTCAGCCTCCTCTTCTCCAGGCTAAACACCCCCAGCTCTCTCAGACGCTCCTCTTCTTCTCCAGCCCCCTCACCAGCTTCGTTGCTCTTCTCTGGACTCGCTCCAGAGCCTCAACATCCTTCTTGTGGTGAGGGGCCCAGATCTGACCCCAGGATTCGAGGAGCGGTCTCACCAGTGCCAAGTGCACAGGGAGAAGAACCTCCTGGACCTGCTGATCACGCCATTTCTGATCCAAGCCAATGTCCTGGATCAGCCCTGGGGTGGCCAGTAGGAGCAGGGAAACGATCGTCCCCCTGACTTGGTGCTGATGAGGCTGCACCTCAAATCCTGGGGTCAGTTTTGGGCCCCTCACTCCAAGAAGGACATTGAGGGGCTGCAGCACGTCCGGAGAAGGAAACAGAGATGGGAAGGGTCTGGAGAAGAGGGGTTCTAGAATGGCTGATGGCCCTAGGGCTGGCTAGCGTGGAGAAGAGGAGGCTGAGTGGAGACCTTAACACTATCAGCAGTCCTGACAAGGAGGTTGGAGAAGGTGGGTGCTGGGCTCTTCTCCCGAGTGACAAGCGATAGGTCAGGAGGAAACAGCCTCAAGTTGCACCAGGGGATGTTTAAATTGGATATCAGCGAAAAATTCTTTACTGAAAGAGTGGTGAAGCACTGGCAGAGGCTGCCCAGGGCAGTGGTGGAGTCATTGTTTGCCAACAGCATGAAGTTACCTGACCACCCTCAGGAGCAAGTGCCATGAGCTACTGAAGGTAGCTGTGAGACCACCTGATTGCCAGAGCTCAAAGACACCACATTTTCAAGGAGGTGGATGTGATCTGTCCTGCAGCCAAACTGGGAGATATGCCAAATTATAGAATCATGGAATGGTTTAGGTTGGAAGGGACCTCAAAGCCCATCCAGTCCCACCCCTGCCACGGGCAGGGACACCTCCCACTGGATCAGGGGCTCCAAGCCCCATCCAACCTGGCCTTGAACCCCTCCAGGGATGGGGCAGCCACCACTGCTCTGGGCAACCTGGGCCCCCACCCTCTCAGCAAAACATTTCTTCCTCAGATCTCATCTCAATCTCTCCTCTTTCAGCTCAAAACCGCTCCCCTTGTCCTGTCCCTGCCCTCCCTGATCACGAGCCCCTCCCCAGCTCTCCTGGAGGCAAGAACACCCTTGGACCTCTCTCCTGACCAGCATCCTTGAGGCTGTGGGATGGCAGCACACCACGTTCTCTCTGCCCTGGCCTTTCTGTCCTGCTCTGTCGTGCATGAATCTCAGCCGCAGGGCACGTGGGCAGCCGAGATCGCAGAATCACCAGACTGGAAGAGACCCACCAGATCATCGAGTCCATCAAGATGCAGATAAACCCGCAGGGCTTGCTGCAGTGCCCAGATTAGCCCAATCAGGCCGTCGCACGCGGTTTCCTGGCTGCTGGGACCACCTGGTCACAGGGTATAAAACCAGCCGTGGGGCGCTAGGAGCCTCAGACTTCCACACGTCTTGGAAGGAATATCAGCTGCGGGAAGAGATGCTCCAGACTCTGCTGGCCCTGCTGTTCCTGCTCTCCTGCCCGTGGGCCGATGCGGGTACGCTGGGGTGTCACCAGCTGCTGAAGGTGAGGTTGGTGGTCCTGGCCCTGAACTCAGTAGCCACGGGCTCATCCTGTGGTGGGTTCTCTTATAGGTGCTCTACGGAGTCAGATTGTGGGGGGCCATGAGGCTCAGCCCCACTCCCACCCTTACATGGCGTACCTGAAGATAGAGTCGGGGGGTTGTGGAGGCTTCCTGGTGGCCCCGGACTGGGTGATGACAGCCGCGCACTGCATGGAGTGAGTACTTCATACAGAGCCTTCATCCTCTTCTTCCTCCTGTGGAAGGAGGTGGACCTGTGAGGTCCATCACCAGGGTCATTTTGGAGTAGGTTCCTCCCTCTTTCTCTGAGCAGCTCTCTCCATTTGCCTGTGGAAGGGGAAGGATGCAGGTGAGACCCAACCTCTTTTCTCCTTTTCCCCCTCTGCTTTCACGGCCAGAAACACCACAGTCATCCTTGGGGCTCACAACATCCAGGAACCAGAAAAGACCCAGCAGGTCCGGGGAGTCCTCAAATACCACCCGCATCCTGACTACGACCCCACGACTCTGTCCAATGACATCATGCTGCTCAAGGCAAGGTGGCTTGGAGGGTCGGGTAGGGCTGTGGGTCTTGAGGGGCCTGAGCAGGGCACGTTCTTGCTGTTGGCTTCTTCTGCAGACCATCAGCTGCTTCTGCCCATGAGTGCTGGAGGGAGGGACCTGGGAGGGAGCCACCGGCAGAGCTTGGAGCCACACATCCTTTTGAAAGCATTTCACCACAGCTTGCAGCACTCTATGTCCTGTTGGACCTCTCCAACCTCTGCATACAGTGTCCCTCAGCTCATAGCCTTCTCCAAACCCCTTGCTCTCTCCCAGCTGACAGCAAAGGCCACTCTCAATGATTACGTCAAGACTGTTCCACTGCCCAAGACCCGCAGCGACCTCCCCACAGGCACCAAGTGCGTCGTAGCTGGCTGGGGCCTGATCGATGAAGACCAGCTCACCAACAAGCTCTTTGAAACCAAAGTCTCCATCTACAGCCGCAGGAAATGCACCAGCTTCTATCCGCATCTCAACAACGGCATGGTCTGTGCCGGCAGCTTCCATGAGCTCAAGGATTCCAGCCAGGTATCATAGAATCATAGGATCACCAGGTTGAAAAAGACCCACCAGATCATCGAGTCCAACCATTCCCATCAATCACTAAACCCTGTCCCTCAGCACCTCGTCCACCCGGCCCTTAAACCCCTCCAGGGAAGGGGACTCAACCCCCTCCCTGGGCAGCCTCGGACAGGGACCAATCACCCTTTCCAGGAAATATTTTTTCCTAATGTTCAGCCTGAACCTCCCCTGGTGGAGCTTGAGGCCATTCCCTCTCGTCCTGTCCCCTGTCCCTTGGGAGAAGAGCCCAGCTCCCTCCTCTCCACAACCTCCTTTCAGGGAGTTGGAGAGAGCAATGAGGTCTCCCCTCAGCCTCCTCTTCTCCAGGCTAAACACCCCCAGCTCTCTCAGCCGCTCCTCTTCTTCTCCAGCCCCCTCACCAGCTTCGTTGCTCTTCTCTGGACTCGCTCCAGAGCCTCAACATCCTTCTTGTGGTGAGGGGCCCAGAACTGACCCCAGGATTCGAGGAGCGGTCTCACTAGTGCCAAGTACACAGGGAGAAGAACCTCCCTGGCCCTGCTGGCCACGCTGTTTCTGATCTGGGAGGTGATGGGCTGGGGCTCGACCATGGAGCAGATGGGTTGTCTGGTGCCCGGGGTTGCTGCTGCACAGACTTAGCTGGTTCCCAGGAAAGGTGATAAATGTTTGAGTTGTAGCTCCTGTCTGGACCAGCTCTTGGGGTGCCCTAAGACCACGGTCCACGTACAGACCCAGGGGTATCTCCAGGACATCTCCTCCAGCATGTGGGGCAGGAGGAGAGCCGGAACAGAGCCATGTCCCTGAAACCTGTTCCCCCAGAGAAGAGACCTCTCAAACCAGTCTCTCATCTGTCCTCAGGGAGATTCCGGTGGGCCCCTGGTATGTAACAAGGTGGCACAAGGCATCGTTTCCTTCGGGTACGACACCCCACCTGGGGTCTACACCCGCATCTCCAACTACCTGCGCTGGATCAGAAAAACCATGAAGGAGCAGCAGTAGCACTCGCTCCAGCATTGCTGTGGCCCTGGAGACTGCGCTGGGTTCCTTTCTGCCCCTGGTAAAAGCTTGAGTCCCTCCTCTCTCCTTGGGAAGCGGAACGGTGCCCTTTCTTCTCTTGTGCTGCTGTCCCATTCCCAGCCAGTTCAGGGCTGTTTTAAACCACCCTGATAGATGCAGGGGTCATCCCAGATCATGGAATGGTTTGGGTTCAAGGGATCTCAAAGCCCACCCAGTTCCATCCCCTGCCATGGGCAGGGACACCTCCCACAGGATCAGGGGCTCCAAGCCCCATCCAACCTGGCCTTGAACCCCTCCAGGGATGGGGCAGCCACCCCTGCTCTGGGCAACAGTTTCTGGCACCAGAAAGATGCTGTGCTGCAACGGGCCCCGTTTCCTTCCGAGATAACCCTGTCCCTGCTTAAATCTTGCTGTACTCGGAACACCCAGAGTAAAATCAGTGTCGCATTTCCCAGTGTACATCTTCTTTCTTGACGGTGGGAGGGTTTTGTTGGTGAAAGCAAGAGGTCTGCATCCACTGAATTGCTGGTAGACTGGAGAACGAGGATCATAGAATCATAGAATAGCTTGGGTTGGAAGGGACCTCAAAGATCATCCAGTCCCACCCCTGCCATGGGCAAGGACACCTCCCACTGGATCAGGGGCTCCAAGCCCCATCCAACCTGGCCTTGAACCCCTCCAGGGATGGGGCAGCCACCACTGCTCTGGGCAGCCTGGGCCAGGGCCTCCCCACCCTCACAGCAAAACATTTCTTCCTAAGATCTCATCTCCATCTCCCCTCTTTCAGGTCAAAACCATTCTCCCTTGTCCTGTCTCTGCACTCCTTGATCCAGAGCCCCTCCCCAGCTTTCCTGGAGCCCCTTTCAGTGCTGGAAGCTGCTCTAAGGTCTCCTTGAAGCCTTCTCCAGGCTGAACAACCCCAACTCTCTCAGTCTGGCCTCGTACTGGAGGTGCTCCAGCCCTTAGATCACGTCCATGGCCTCCTCTGAACTTGCTCCAATAAATCCACGTCCTTCCTGTGCTGAAATTAAAGGGGATGGGATGGTTGCCCTGTCCTCATAGTCTTTCCAAGGCTCCCCACCTCTGCCAGAGGGAGGAGATGGCCAGCAGTCCCGTTTTCTGCTCTGATGCCCTCCCTCTTCTCACCTGGGATGAAGGGAACCTCCATCGCTTTTGCCTTTGGCGCCCATGCCAACCTGGGCAAACTGCGAACGGTCCCCGCTTTGGGCTGCTGGTAAGAGCCGCTATCAGCTCGAAAATCTGCAATCGAGGCTGCAGCTGCTTATCTGTGTAGGAAAAACTCTTTGTCACGTCAGGGCTTTTGCTGCAGCCTTTGCACGAGAATGGCAACTTTTGGCTTAAAACCCTGGGGTTTGCCCTGGGGCAGCTTGGAAAGCAAATTTACCGGCAGAGAACGAGGGCAGCAACGACGTCGCCGTCGCCCCACGTTGCTCCCAGCCCCGTTTCTTCACCACCGACGGAAGCAACTGCCGAGGAGCCGAGCGGAGGCGAGGTGACATTCTGGGGAGCGTGGGCCGGGATTTGCCCTCAGTTTTTCCTCCAACATCATCCTTCTCGTCGTGGGTTGGAGGAGGAGGAGGTGCGGGCGCCACGAGGGCTGGTCTGGAGAAGACAGATCCTCATCAGCGCTGCAGAAAGGCCCCAAGCACTGGTTTGGTGTCTAAAAACCACTGTCTGCCGGTGGGGTAGCGCTGGCCTTGACGTGACCCTTCCCAACGGAACAAGCCCAGGTCATCGGGTTATCTCCACCCAGTGAAAGGGCAGAACCCCAACCCTACATCCCTGTCTCCATCAATGCATCAGGCAGAAGGAGAACCCCAGCCCCAAGGACAAGGAATCGTAGAATCATAGAATCACTAGGTTGGAAAAGACCCACTGGATCATCGAGTCCATCCAGGAGGAGCATCCTCCTGGCTTCCCTCCTGTTGACCGGTGACAGCAAACTCCCCAGTTTAACGGGCTGCCCAGGGAGGGGGTTGAGTCGCCTTCCCTGGAGGTGTTTAAGGGACGGGTGGACGAGGCGCTGAGGGACATGGTTTAGTGATTGATGGGAATGGTTGGACTCAATGATCTGGTGGGTCTTTTCCAACCTGGTGATTCTATGATTAACGGTGAACAATTCTGACTGGAAAGAAACACTTAAACCAGTGTCTCGCTGTCCAAAGCAGAGCCCTAAGTCAACAAATGGTGCAGAACAGAGACGTTATGGCTCATGAAGCTGCTGTGACACCTTCTTGCTCCCACCCAGCCGTACCCAGTGGGCTGTTAGAAACGCTCTTCCAGTTGTGGTCTGGCTCATAGAAAGAGAGAAACACCATGAGAAAGAGCAGGAAGGTCCCCAGCTGCCTCTGCGCGGCTTTTGGAACTGGCACATCGACCGAAAGAGATCTTGTTCTTGCAGGGCTGGTGATAAAAATCAAGATTTTGCAATTGCACAACAACAAACACAAGCTGCAAGGGAAGAACCTGCCAGCAGGCAAAGCGATGAAGGTGGGCACGCTCCCTACAGCTTCCAGCTCAAAGGCAATGGGTTAGAACTGGCTCTGGGTGATAAAATGTGTGTCTTTAGAAGGAGGTCAGGTACCCCAGATCAGGCCCAAAACGAAGATGGGATTGATGCCCAAGGCTGACTGAATTCCCCTCTCAGGTTGCTGAGGCACACAATTTTCAGCTTGATTAATCAGATGAGTCTGATTTCTGTGGTTTCCTGGAGTCTACTCTCAGGCTATAAAACCTTGCTGGGAGCAGGAAGAGACCCCAGCTGCAGCCTCACCTCCAAGGGATCCACCGAAGCGGAGAACGCGGTCATGAAGCACCTACAGAAGCTCCTGCTGACCCTTCTGCTGGTGACAGGTGTCCCGGCCAGAGCCAGTAAGTAGAGCAGCCTGGAGGCCAGGAGAGGGCTGGGGAAAGAAGAGTCCCGTGTCCTCCAATCTTCTCATTTGTTTAGCCTGGAGAAGAGGAGGCTGAGGGGAGACCTCATCGCTCTCTCCAACTCCCTGAGAGGAGGTTGTGGAGAGGAGGGAGCTGGGCTCTTCTCCCAAGGGACAGGGGACAGGACGAGAGGGAATGGCCTCAAGCTCCACCAGGGGAGGGTCAGGCTGGACATTAGGAAAAAATTTTTGACGGAAAGGGTGATTGGTCCCTGTCCGAGGCTGCCCAGGGAGGGGGTTGAGTCCCCTTCCCTGGAGGGGTTTAAGGGCCGGGTGGACGAGGTGCTGAGGGACATGGGTTAGTGATTGATAGGAATGGTTGGACTCGATGATCCGATGGGTCTCTTCCAACCTGGTGATTCTATGATTCATCCTTGGTCCTGTCCGCTTCAGAGCACTCCTGGAATCGGATGGAAGGAAGAGGTGAAGGCAAGACCCGCTCCACACCCTACCTGGCCTATCTGCAAGGAGAGAACAACAGTTTCTGTGGAGGTTTCCTGGTGGCCCCAAACTGGGTGATGACCGCAGCTCAGTGCCTCGCGTAAGTTGTTGCTGTGTTCGCGCAGGACCTGGTGCAACGAGATTGTCACACTACCAGGATCTGGGGAACATCTCCTGGATGGAGATCTACCAGTTTGAGTCACCTCCTTCAGGGCTCTGGCCAAACTCTTTCCCCAGCAGGGACTGCAGGTTGCACTGCTGGGACAGGACAAAGCTCGAGCATCCTTCCCCAGACAGAATCGTAGAACGGTTTGAGTTGGAAGGGACCCTAAAGTCATCCAGTTCCACCCCCCTGCCATGGGCAGGGACATCTCCCACTTACCTTTATTTTGTTATTCCCATTTTATTCTTCTCAGACTTCAGCAATGAGAAGTCAGAGCGGCTTCTTCCCTTGCTGTCATTGCCGTGCTGGCTTAGCAGGGGTTGCTGGTGTCAGGCTTTGCCTTTTCTGCCACCTAAGACCTCCAAGACTGTTACCAGGATTAATGATTTCTTATAAGCCTCCTCGCCAGGCTCTCTTCCGTCCCTCCAGCTGGAGAAACTGGAGCGTGGAGGCTTTTCCAGATGCACTTGACTCTGAGTGTAGCTACCACGCTCTTCAGGGCCAACAGCTCTGGCCCCAGTGCCAGTAACCCAAGATCAGAGCCAGTTCCTATGTCCGAGCAGCAGAAAGGAGGATCAGCTGCAGCCAGAAGGCCAGATACCCAAATCCCACCAGCTAGATTGAGAGGGGATCCCACCCAGAGGCAGAGCCCCTCCTGCAGGTGATGTTGAAGACAGTAAAGGAGCATTGGCCCAGAGCAGGGTTCTGATTTAGAGACCCCCTTCTTGGTGCCATGGACTTCCATGGGTCTATGAACCCGGACCAAGAGTCCACGTAGCTTAGTAGACAGCGGTGTTGGACCAAATCTACTCAGCTTGAGATCCAGAGGTAAATTAATCCTTGCAGAGCTCTGGGAACTTGCTCTGCCTCTGGGCTGGGTGGATTCACTGGCAGAGCTCCTTGCTCTCGTCATCCTTTAAAGCCCAACCAGTCCCTCCTGGCCGTGCTTGTGGAAGATGACCCTCAATGTTACCAGGGAAGACAGGAGAAAGCCGGCAACATCCACTGTGCTTGATTTTACCAGCTACAAACCTCTGACTGTCATCCTTGGTGCCCACACAATCCAGAAGAGAGAGGAAAGCTGGCAAACTTTCGAAGTCCAAGAGTATTACCGGCACCCAGAATTCAGGAATCCTAAGAATGGAAAGGACATCCTCTTGCTGAAGGTAACTCCCTGCTTGGAGCACCTGCATGGTCCCACCTATCCGATATACAGGGCTGAGCCGTAATCCTGGAGCTGGAGATCAAACCCTTTGTGTTTTCTGTCCCCTTGTCCAGCTAAAAGGCAACGCCACCAGCAACAACTACGTTAGGACCATTTCCTTTGAGAAGTCAAAAGTCGCAAGCAGCACTAAATGCAGCGTCGCCGGCTGGGGCCACAAAACATCCAACGGCGAATTACGCGAAACCACCGTCACCATCATCGACTCAAGGGACTGCCTCAACCTCTACCCTGGACTTGCTGACAACTTGATTTGTGGCCTCAGTAAATCTCCTGGGGTACCTGAAAAGGTCAGTGTGAGCTATAGGGAGGAGAAGGCAGTGGGGGAGGTTTCAACCAGGTGCTGGGCACAATCCTGATCTGGGCTAGAAACCTGCACGGTGAAGGTATCATCTACGATTGCTTCTTCTTGACCCCTCACACTCCCCACCCACCAGGCTCTGCTTCCTCACCAGCATCCCCTTTTTCATAGAATCATAGAACCAACATCCTGAACGCAACACTTTTTCAACCTACAGCTTCCAAACACAACAATCAGAGAATCATGGGATGGGTTGGGTTGGAAGGGACCTCAAAGTCCATCCAGTCCCACCCCTGCCATGAGCAGGGACACCTCCCACTGGATCAGGGGCTCCAAGCGCCATCCGACCTGGCCTTGAACCCCTCCAGGGATGGGGCAGCCACCCCTGCTCTGGGCAACCTGGGCCTCCCCACCCTCATCATGAAGAATTTGTTCCTAATGTCTAATCTAAATTTTCCCCTTCCAATGTAAAGCCCTTCTCCCTCATTAAAGAAGAGATTTTTTACAATGAGGGTGGTGAAACACTGGTGGAGGTTGCCCAGGGAGGTAGTGGAGGCCTCATCCCTGGAAACGTTCAAGGCCACATTGGATGGGGCTCTGACCAACATGCTTGAGTTAAAGGTGTCCCTGATTCTGCAAGGGATTGGACTGGACACCCTGTAAAGGTCTCTGACCTCATTGCTCTCTCCAACTCCCTGAGAGGAGGTTGTGGAGAGGAGGGAGCTGGGCTCTTCTCCCAAGGGACAGGGGACAGGACGAGAGGGAATGGCCTCAAGCTCCACCAGGGGAGGTTCAGGCTGGACATTAGGAAAAAATTTTTCATGGAAAGGATGATTGGTCACTGGCAGAGGCTGCCCAGGGAGGGGGTTGAGTCCCCTTCCCTGGAGGGGTTTAAGGGACGGGTGGATGAGGTGCTGAGGGACATGGTTTAGAGATTGATGGGAATGGTTGGACTTGATGATCTGGAGGGTCTTCCAACCTGGTGATTCTATATTTGCAGCCTCCCTGTTCTTTGCAAACACATCTTTTTCCTGGAACCCGGCACAAATCAACACTGACATCTCTCTCCTTCTACCTTACAGAGTGATGCTGGGGATCCACTCGTCTGCAACAACAAAGCCTACGGCATCTTCTCCTACAGGCATAACAGCTGGCCGGGTTTCTACACCCGCATTGCTCCTTATCTTCACTGGGTGGACAGTGTCATGAAGTCAGCATGACCCTCCCCTCCCCACAGCCACGACCCTGGAGAACTCACGCTTGCGTGTCCCCCACTCACCTGCTTTTTCTTCCTTTCTCCCTGGGAAACATCTTCCACTGATCCTCATGGACGTGGCAAGGACTTCTCTCTGGTAGAGCCAAACTGTGGCAGAGAGGGGCTTGACACAGAGATTGTGCCTCGACTGCGTTTGTTCCCTTTGCAAGCGAGGGAGAACCTCCCACTGGCTCAGGGGCTCCAAGCCCCATCCAACCTGGTCTTCAACACCTCCAGGGATGGGGCAGCCACCACTGCTCTGGGCAACGTGTTCCAGGGCCTCCCCACCCTCATAGCAGAATATTTCTCCCCAAGATCTCATCTCCATCTCCCCTCTTTCAGCTTCAAACTGTTCCCCCTCATCCTGTTCCCGCATCCCCTGATCACGAGCCCCTCCCCAGAGAGGACTCAGCAGTCCAGCCCAGAGCGAGGCGACAGCAGCCCTTGGGGTGGCTGCTGCTCTTCAGGGAAGGCAGCAGGGACTGGAGGATCCAAAGAGCAGCCACCAGCTGCTTGAGGCCCCTTTGGCCAAGCCGTGGGGTTAGAGGGCTCCCCCAGCTCCAAGGAGGACGCTTCCAGCTCCTGCTTCACTACTGCTGCTGTCCTCTCCTTCTGAAACCTGCTGCCTCCTTTCTCCCCTCGTGCTGTAGCTGCAGCGTTGCAAGAATAAATCAAACCAATAAATCGCATCTGCGTCTGAGAGCCTTTTTCCTTCTGTGACTTGGACTTCTCCAGGCTGCTGGCTCCACTCCTGAAGAAACTCATCACTCGAGCAGCTGAATCCCAATCTCCAGTACGAGGCCAGGCTGAGAGAGTAGGGGTTGTTCAGCCTGGAGAAGAGAAGGCTTCAAGGAGACCTTAAAGCAGCTTCGAGCACTGAAAGGGGCTCCAGGAAAGCTGGGGAGGGGCTCATGATCAGGGAGGGCAGGGATAAGACAAGGGGGAAGGGTTTTCAGCTGAAAGAGGGGAGATTGAGATGAGATTTTAGGAAGAAATGTTTTGCTGTGAGGGTGAGGAGGCCCTGGCCCAGGTTGCCCAGAGCAGTGGTGGCTGCCCCATCCCTGGAGGGGTTCAAGGCCAGGTTGGATGGGGCTTGGAGCCCCTGATCCAGTGGGAGGTGTCCCTGCCCATGGCAGAGAGTTGGAACTGGATGGGCTTTGAGGTCCCTTCCAACCCAAACCATTCCATGATTCTATCTACCACCCACAGCAGCGCTGAATGCAAAACATGAGACCATAGGTTTTAGAATTCCAAGTCCTTTCCAAACTTAATAAAACTCTTTAAAGCCCCCCCAGGTCCTTGTGGGAGTGGGAAAAGCTCCAAGCGAGCACAGTTCTCAGGGCATTTTGCAGCAGAGGATGCTGCAGGAGGGCACCTTCGGGCTGTGGGTTTACGTGCACACAGTGCCCTCTTGGGTTAGCAACAGCGCCTGCTCTTCAAGATCTCGAAACAACTTCTGAGTTGATCCAAAAATCTTACCTCTAAAACCCTCTCTCCTTCACCAAAGCTCAAGATTGAAGCTGGGAAGTAGAATACGTTTGAGAAGAGAAAGGGAGCTCTTTTATAGAATCATAGAATCACCAGGGTGGAAAAGACCCACTGGATCATCGAGTCCAACCATTCTTATCACACATTAACCCATGTCCCTCAGCATCTCACCCGTCCCTTAAACCCCTCCAGGGAAGGTGACTCAACCCCCTCCCTGGGCAGCCTCTGCCAAGGACCAATCACCCTTTCCATGAAGAATTTTTTCCTAATGTTCAGCCTAAACCTCCCTTGGTGGAGCTTGAGGCCATTTCCCTAAGGTTCTTTACAACATCTAATCAAATCAAGTGGTGTAAAGCTGATACTGAAACTTCTTTTCTAACCAGGCTGCCAAATTCCAGAAGAATTCCAGGGAAGTTCTCATCCTGCTTCTCCAATTGCCCCACGGGAGCTCTCGGCTGTCTGCAATGTCAGGGATTGAAGGTCTGAGCGCCTGGGAGGGAGCAGATGAACCAGCAGAGCGGGAGAGCCCGGCCCTTTGGGATGCTTCATGCCAGCAGCATTTATTCCATGGCCAGGAGCTACGATAAACACCTGAGATGAAGGGAGGAGCAGTGCAGAGGAGTGGCCAGGGACACCAGGTAACAGCCCCCAGGCTGTCTCTGCAATCCTCACTGATCCACAGCTTCTCCCACCTTGGGAGCCGAGTTACCCAGGCTCTCACAGCGCCTGAATGCAGATTCTTGTCCGACAGGCCAGGGTGGGAGCCACAAAAACTCTCCAGAAGCCATGAGTTCAGCCCAAGGTATCACAGATGTTTCACAAGTTCCTTGTAGTGGCTCCAACTCCTGATGGGACGGCATCAGAGAATCATAGAATCAGCAGGTTGGAAAAGACCCTCCGGATCATCGAGTCCAACCATTCCCATCAGTCACTAACCCATGTCCCTCAGCACCTCGTCCACCCGTCCCTTAAACCCCTCCAGGGAAGGTGACTCAACCCCCTCCCTGGGAATCAGAGAAGAGAAAACAGATCGAAGGCAGCTGTACTGAACAGGTACACCTGAGGAGGGTGCATAGACAAGAGTTTGGTTTAGAAATTGCTACTGGTGCTGGCTTTTACTGGGTTATTTGCTGGATTTTGCTGGCTCCCCCTGCAGCCTCCTTTTCTCCAGGTTGAGCAACCCCAACTCTCTCAGCCTGTCCTCATACAGGAGGTTCTCCAGCCCCCAGATCATCTCCGTGGCCTCCTCTGGACTCGCTCCAACAGCTCCATGTCCTCCCTGTGCTCAGGACTCCAGAACCAAACACAGGGCTCCAGGCGGGTCTCCCAGAGCAGAGCAGAGGGGCAGAATCCCATCCCTTTCCCTGCTGGGACACGGTTGGTTTCCGCGCTGTGACCACCTATTGCTGGCTCCTGTTGAGCTTCTCCTCCCCCAGCACCCCAAAAACTTCTTTCCAGGGCTGCTCCAATCCATGCTGCACCCAGCCTGTAGTTGTGCTTGGCCCTGTTGAACTTCATGCAGGTTATTCCCTACACAGAAGGGGCCCGAGGTGGATGCTCCAAGCTCAGACTTGCTGGAAATCATTTACTCAGCCTGTATTTGCCTTGGGAAAGGCAGCAACTGTGAGCGAGCCGCGTGGATGGTGCTGTCGGCTGCTGCTCCCAGATGCCGCTTTCCCAGGCCACTGCGAGGCAGGCAGGGATCCAGGCTCCTGCACGGATGCTGCACAAGCTGCTGGGCTTCCAGGACGCACAGCGAGCAGAGGGAATTCGTGCCTCAATCATGTTCTACTCCCTGTCCAAAGAGCAGCACAACGCGTGAGCCACATGGAGCTGAAGGGAAAACACAACAAATCGAACGCGCTTCTTTCATGCTTTCCAGCTGGTGAGGACATGGAGCTACTGAGGAAAGCAAGGGACATTCCCCCTTAATTAAAAAACAGCGGTGATACCAATACCTGCCAGTGTTAGAGCCAAGCAGATGGGAGCGAGCTTCCCTGGGCTGGGTGCAGCCCAGCATCCCGGGTTTTCCAGCACGTGCAGCTTCACCCGCGCGTTCAGTGGCTCAGAAGGGAGTGCGAAACGATGGCTTCAGCCTCCTGAAGTCACAGAGAACCTTACATGAAGGAAAATCAGGCATCTCTACCCAATTCCCAGGTGACTGAAGCTGAAATTCCTAGGGAATAATCCTAGGGAAGGAGAACTAAGCTCTAGGAGCTCCATCCCAGGAAATCTCTTTGTAAAAGAATCATAGAATCACCAGGTTGGAAAAGACCCACTGGATCATCGAGTCCAACCATTCCCATCAATCACTAAACCATGTCCCTCAGCACCTCGTCCACCCGTCCCTTAAACCCCTCCAGGGAAGGTGACTCAACCCCCTCCCTGGGCAGCCTCTGCCACTGCCCAATCACCCTTTTCGTGAAATTTTTTTTCCTAATACCCAGCCTGAACCTCCTCTGGTGGAGCTTGAGGCCATTCCCTCTCGTCCTGTCCCCTGTCCCTTGGGAGAAGAGCCCAGCTCCCTCCTCTCCACAACCTCCTTTCAGGTAGTTGGAGAGAGCGATGAGGTCTCCCCTCAGACTCTTCTCCAGGCTAAACACCCCCAGGGCCCTCAGCCACCTCTCATAACCCCTGTTCCCCTTCTCTGGACACGCTCCAGCCCCTCAATATCCTTATTGCAGTGACAGACCCAAAGTTGAACCCCGGAACTGAGATGCAGCCTCACCAATCCTGCCAAATTTTAAGTCAAGGTGCCCCTGTTGCATCCCTAAATCCCAAAAAACCTGGTCAGCCATTCCCACTCAGAACACTGTGCGTTATACACAGTTATTGCACATTGTATTTCCTCAAACACGCTTTGTCCTGTACCTCAGAGTCCTGATTTTCTGAGCAGGGACCACATTGCTGGTCAGGAGGGCACCGTGTGCTTCCGTCAGATGCGGATGTTCAGCCAGCCAGGAGGTGGATAGAGGGAAGGGACTGAAGAAACGCGGGCTTGACCACCACGGCTTTTAGGAACAAAATTTATTCCAATTTCAAACAGAGAATTTATTTCAGGAGAAAGATATGAAAATCAATTTCCATCAGATATTTCTGGAATAAGGGTTGTTGCCCAGCAGTCAGAGTGGGATTATTCCACGAAACAATCACACTCCTGGACTGGAATGAGACAGTTTGGAGCCTGAATAGATCCTGACACTGGGCATCTTATTCAGAAACTCCTTTCCCCTACCCTCCTCCCTCCCCCCACCCCAACACGCACAACAATACATGCATTGCAAATGACAAGGTTTAAAAACAGCATTTTATATAGTATCTTTTTAAATAGGATAATGTTTAAATTGTCTTAAATCAGGATCCTATAATATACAAGTATAACCAAAGAATTTCCACCACATTGGCACTTGTAAAGAGTCTCTGGCACTACTAAAGAAGGGGCATTGGCACAAACCATACTCTTATAAAACTGGGTGCTGCGTAACACACTTTATCTCTGCTGGACTCTAACAACCCGGGCTCTGTACAGTACAATACAACGGTCAGCACACTCCAGAAGTACTTTTTTTTTGTTTTGTTTTTAAAAACCAATAAAACACATGAAGAAAAACCATAGTTGAACGCAAGGCCAACATTGCTAGGAAGCAACAACAAGAGACCAAAGAATCCAACTCCGGGAGAAGGGGAGACAGGCAGAAAGGGCAGGAGCTATCTGACACGCTGAAGCAGGAAGGGGCTGTTGCTCACCAGGGCTGCCAATCCACAATGGTGCGAAGAAATGGGCTGGTCCTCTCCTCACTGACTTCAAGTTTCAAACTGGTTTAAAGTTTGTCGGGTTTCTTCAGCAGAACAAAGATTAAAAAAAGTGCACAAGGAGCAGAGGTTTGCCAAGAGATCGCTTCTCCTCAGACCGAGGATTCCAGATTCGCTACAAAACACCCAATTCCACCTCTTTTCTGAAGGTCGGTCTGTTGCCTCAACCTGCAGAACACCCTGCCTGGCCTCCCTTTCAGACAACGTAGGCAGATTTGGTTTAAGGTTTGGCACTTTTGCTCAAGCAGGTATTTGCCGGAGGGCCAACCAACAGAACTACGAACCAGAGCTGCAGGAACGCATCTCTGGCTAAGCAGGAGGCACAAGGGCTACCGCTCGCTAAGAAAAGTGCACGCCAACACTGCCATCTTCTCATAAATATAGTCCAGATTGTGTGTACCAGCCTGATTTGTTCCTCCTCTAATTCAGGAGGGGGCCAGGAACTCACGACAGCCACTGCGTGATGTTCTCCCCTTCACAACCATCATCACCCCACGACCAACCAGAGAATTGCTCAGTAGGGTAACAGCCCATGCTTAAATCCCTGTGCCCATCGCTTCCCCGATTCCGCTGCGGATTCACTCCGCACGAGACAGAAGCCAAGATTCCCTCCTCCTGTGCCAGGGCAGCAGCTCTTAAAGAAGGAGAGGATACAAAACCAAAAGTTTCTGATTCAAGTGGAAGTTCCACCATCATTCACCTTGGAAAGAAACACTTCTGGGAAGTTATTTCCAAGAACCTGTAGATCTCGGTGCCAGGTCTGCCGCTGGCAATAGTTGTAGTGTGAACCATTTACAAGAGGACCACAGAAGCGGAAGAGGCTGGTGCTGCCATCTGCTTCAGCTGAACAGCACTTAGAATACACAAAGATGATTATAAATTCCTCTTTATAGGACAAGTTTCTACAAAATGGATCATTTTGGCACAAAGACAAAAAAAAAAATTAAAAAAAAAAAAGCAGTAAAATTGATGCAAAGCTGTCTGACACATGGGAATCCCTCTCATTCCTCCCAAGTGTTAAGTGCAGTCCGGCAGTAGCCGAAAGAGATGCTGCATTTCCCCTCAGCATCACCACTTAGCCAGACTGGCTCTTCAACTGTTGGTCCCGGTCCCATAGCTACTGTTCCAGCTTGAGCTCTCTAATGGATCTTAGCAGAGCTTGCTTTCTTCGGTAGTTTTCCGAGACATACAGAGGCTTCCCTCAGCTACTCTGCAAAACAAGACGGACCTATAAACAGAATTACTCAGCGTCCCTCCATATTTTAGTGTTCTAAATCAAAGCATCTTAAGCATCTCGGTTAAGGTTTTCTCTTACGTGTTGTGCAAAACACTGATGTAGTGCTCTGTCTACAAAAGAGACAAAATATCAACAGCCCCCTTCAACAGTGCAGCTCGTTTATAGTCTCTACTGGCAGCCTCCTCGCCTTCAATGGGGGGCAATCTGGTTCATCCAGAGAATTTGGACCCGACGCTACTTGTTGGAATTGAAAGAGAAGCATTAGTGCTGGCTAAACGACACGCGTCCAGAGGCAGGCTGGATCTCCCTAGAGCCTACTTGCTCCTCGCCTTGCTGCTGCAGTTAACGTCCAGGCTGGCAACGGGGTCTCCAGCACATCCTTTCGCTTGCAACAAGCTCTCTAACGTGCAAAGGCTTCGCGTCCTTCTGCTTAGTGGAGTTTCATTTGGCATCTAGAATCCAGAACGACTTCCACTCTACCTTCCACCTGTACCAGCAAACCCTGCTATCTCCATCTCCTCTCTCCTGCTAAACCAAAGTGCGACCTCAGCAGGGCTCTCTGGATTCCATAGCAGCCGCGTGCTCCAGCCAGGACTGGATTATCACACGCACCCTGGAGCAAGTATGTGTGCAAGTCTTCCAAAGAGGATCCGTACTCCTCCGAAAGGGAAACACAGCAGCGTGTGCCTCCGGGGAACGCATAAACCAGAGAGAAAGAATCACCGCTCCCTCCAAGAGCTATTCCTCAATCTTTTCAAGTAAGAATCCTACTGATGTCCCGAAGTTTATCACCCACCGACTTCTGGTCCCTTCTAAAAACCTGCGAACTAGACAGGACTGAGGAATTCTTACAAAGTCACTCAAAACACTGGCACAAAATGTAATAAACAAGGCTTGTTTGCTACTAGCAGCAAGAAAAGAACCAGAGGGTGGCACGAGACTAAGGTTTTTCAATCCAAAGTCTGATGTTTAAATGCCACAATTACTCCGTGCTGCATAGAGAAGCCACTTTCTGTCATATATTCTACTTGACAAAACATCATTTCTCTCTGCAAATTGAGCCTTGTGCGCACGCATGCGCTTGTGGGGGGGATGTGTGGATGTGTGTGATAAAAATACAAACAAAATAAACTTAAAAAAAGAACAATTACAGTCAGGCACTTCCCCAGGCTCAGCAGCTACTGCTCCAAGAGCTTCCATCATTTGTAGTCCATGAACAAAATACAGCAACATGTAGCAAACTATGTATAGAACATCAATAATTTAAAAAAAAAAAAAACAAACACAAAAAAAAAAATCACAGTCTCCATACCTTTCATAATTGATACGAAAAAAATAACTCGACTAGAACATATAAAGAATGGAAAAGTGATGGCTTTTTGTTGTTGTTGGTTTGCCTTTCTCTCTCTTTTTTTTTTTTTTGTTTTTTTTTTTTTGCACAATGGTTGGAGAGCAATCGCTCCTCCCCAACATTTCATCACAGTGAACCATGGAGCGTGTCCTGGGGAAGGGAAGGGAAAGAAGGGGCGGGTGGGGAAGCAAGCAGGGTTAGCAAATTACACCAGAGGCACCCTAGAGCACAAGGCAAAGGGACCAGTAGCATTCCGCACTCCCACAGTCCAGTGAATTCACAATCTCAGCTGGAAAGGTATTTTTTTTTTCTACATATGCCATGGGAATGAAAAGGGGGGGAAAAAAAACAAACCCCAAAGTGGCTAAGCAACAAAGGAAAGCTCAAGATGAGACTGCCTTAGCTGTTTGGCAAAAATTAAGAAGTAAGCAAGGTGCTGAAGAAAATGAGGCATATCCCCGTTAACTGTGAAATAAAAGCAATTTGTTAAAAATATGAAATCAACTACTCTGTGGACAGAGACATGAGACTCCAGGATAACACTGAGCACTTGCCACTCCACAGATCAGACAATTTGCAATCATTACATCATCAAAAATTAAAACTTTTTTTTTTCCTGTCATATTTAAAATTTCTCTTTTTTTTTTGTCTTTTCTTCACAAGGAAGCCTCTCAAGGGGCCAAGAGCAGAGCAAGGTCAAACCAGGTTATATTCCTTCAGGTTGAGCTGTAGGATGGTGTCCTTGACAGCTGCAAAGACGAAACGGATGTTTTCTGTGTCTGTGGCACATGTGAAGTGAGAGTAGATGATTTTATCGCTGTCTGGATTTAAATCCACAAACATCTTGAGAATAAACTCGCGGGCTGCCTGCGCATCCCTCTGTGGGCCTGCAGCAAACAAAGAAAGCAGTTAATGGATTTAGGCTAAGCACATCCCCCGGGTTGATCCATCGGGATAATTGCTAGCAAGCTTTTTCTTACAGCTTACAGAGCTATAAGGAAGAAAATAACATCTTTTATTGCACAGGAGTCCCAAGAGCTGAAGTGTCTTACGTTTTTCAGTTATCAAACCAAACTTACAAAAGGCGTTTTCCAAGGCTGAGGGGTTTTTTTGGACACCACAGCATCATTTCAGACCGTGCTGTGAAACCCAGCAGTTGGTATCACCCTGCACATGCTGTGTTTGCTAGGTAACAGGGACAGATCATGGATACACCTAATGCAATGCTCCTCTCCAAAGAAGAGGTGTATGTTCCTTCCTAATATAAAGATGAATCTTAAGCCCTGAAGGATGTAAGAATCATAGAATAGTTTGGGTTGGAAGGGACCTTAAAGATCATCTAGTCCCAACCCCCCTGCCACAGGCAGGGACACCTCCCACTGGATCCAGTTCCTCCAAGCTCCATCCAACCTGGCCTTGAACACCTCCAAGGATGGGCAACCTGTTCCAGGGCCTCCCCACCCCCATGGTGAAGAAATTCCTCCTTACATCTAGCCTGAATCTGCCCCTCTGCAGTTTATACCCATTGCCCCTCATCCTATCACTACAAGCCCTAAAACAGCCCTCCCCAGCTTTCTTGGAGCCCCTTCAGGTACTGGACAGTTGCTATAAGGTTTCCTTGGAGCCTTCTCTTCTCCAAGCTGAACGAGGTCAATTCTTTCAGCCTGTCCTCGTATGGGAGGTGCTCCAGCCACTGGATTATCTGCAAACCAGACTCATCTTCAACCAGCACTGCAGTCTCTCCTAACTGGTTGGTCAACTCACAGAAGCTAAAAACTGGAATTATTGCCAGTATTTACTTTGTATTGTTGACAACTCCTCAGAAAAAAAGTCACCTCTGCTATTTCTTTCACAGTGCTGCTGGTGTCACCTCCTCCATGGCAGGGACCACTTCTTGAGAGGCCGTCTCATGGGTCACCTCCCACTCACAAGCCATGCAGCATCCCTACAGGAGCTACAGTAAATACTTCTACACAAAAATCTGGAAGTATATGACACGTCCTGACACTCTGATCTCATCTTCAGCTGCTAAATTGTATTAGAAATACACAGTACTCGATGAGGCGCTGAGGGACATGGTTTAGTATTTGATAGGAATGGTTGGACTCAATGATCCAGTGGGTCTTTTCCAACCTGGTGATTCTATGATTCCATGATAATGGATTATGGAACTGTTGGAATGAGGCCACAAAGATGATGCAAAGGCTGAAACAACTCTGCTATGAGGACAGGCTAAGAGAGTTGGGCTTGTTCAGTCTGGAGATGAGAAAGCTCTAGGGAGATCTTAGAGCAGCTTCCAGTACTGAAAGAGGCTCCAGGAAAGCTGGGGAGAGACTTATTACAAGGGCATGGAGTGACAGGATGAGGGGGAATGGCTTTAAATTGGAAGGGGGAAGATTTAGATGATATATCAGGAAGAAATTCTTCATGATGAGGGTGGGGAGGCCCTGGCCCAGGTTGCCCAGAGCAGGGGTGGCTGCCCCATCCCTGGAGGGGTTCAAGGCCAGGTTGGATGGGGCTTGGAGCAACCAGATCCAGTGGGAGGTGTCCCTGCCCATGGCAGGGGTGGGACTGGATAGGTTTTAAGGTCCCTTCTAACCCAAGCCTCTATGATTTTATGATTCCATTCCCAGCCTGCATTAAAAACAGGATGTTTGCCACCACTGACAATTTGATAGCACCAGTGCTTTCAGACAGCAGGGGGCAAGAAGCTCCAGAAGTGGGAGGACAACTAATAATGAGCGATGTCATTAGTCAGTTAATGGAAGAAAGCTATTTGCAAAATGGCAATTCTTCCTTTACTTTGTGTTTTTTAAAGGACATAATGACAGAGTTAATACATGAGAGCGTGGCAGGAAATGTGTCTGGTCTTCTCCACTACTTTAATTCATTCTCAGCCCTGCACAGATGTGCTACCAGCCAGCTTTAAATTCACTCAACTGAAGAGCTTAAAATGCTATTTGGGCTAAGGAATTTTGTTTCAGGTGGGAATTTCTCTGTTTCACAGAGCTATTATTTTTCCACAGCTGTGGACAGCAGACTAATAAGAATTTCATGCTACCTTAGCATTTTTAGCACCGTCATTTGACAAACTTTGCTATTTGACCACTTGGTTTCTCAAAATAAGGACTTGCTTTGCCTCTTGACTTGAGGTTCAAAATGCTCCGTGTACCAGTGAGTTGTCCCACGTTTATGGAATACGTTATACAGACACAAGTATCCTGGTAGGAAAGTTAGACTTCTACTATTTAATTACTTTGAAGTGTACGTGGAAGGGGAATAGGGAGTAATTCTTCATCTAGAAGAGGTTCATTATTTGATCAGATTCCCCTTGTCTACCTATGATTAAGACATTGTTGTGACTTCGTTTTGTGTTTTCCTCCTTCTCAAATTAACATGTTTTCCCCATCTCCAGATCAGGGTTTTCTTTTAAAGCTGAAAAACTTCACCCCTTCTAGATAGAGAGTTCCTAATTCAAAATCACTCACCGTCAAACTCTGGGAAATAGTCAACGAGGTGGGAATATAGGATCTTGTCTTCCAACAGATCTTTCTTGTTGAGAAAGAGGATAACAGAAGAGTTTTGGAACCATGGATAAGTGATAATGGTTCGAAAGAGAGCTTTACTCTCTTCCATTCGGTTCTGAAATAAGAAAAAGAAAGCCTTGTTTGCACAAATAAGCATTAGGATATCTTTCTGTTCCCTGCAGACGTACTGTATCTATCCAGCGTCTCAGATACCATACACAGAACACTTTGGCCCCAGGTAGGCTCTGCACCAATAAGTGGAAAGGAAATGCAAAATATGGTGGACTCGAGCTTTATTTAATTGGCAAGACATTCATACCAAAACGCTTAAAAGTCATTTTATGCTTTCATAGTCATGCAAGAGCACTGGCCATGGTACTTTGTGAACGCAGTTTGTCCAGCAGAAAAGAAAAAACTGCTGTTGCCTAGTGAAATTTTTTAATCTATTAGCAAGAGCAAAAATTCATTACTGCACCTTGAAAGAGACCAGTTACTGTCTAACAAGAGAGCAGCCATGGCACATAGTGATTCAGTGCAGAGAAAAGGAATGTGTAATTTTAAAAGCACATCTCTTTGCCTTCCAAGGCACACAGAACTCACTGATTTCAATGTGTTTCAGCATCACTCAAGGAGTGCAGATTTGAATCACTGCGCATTTTCCATTGTCAGGGACATCATGACCCATTGAGGCTCATGTTCCCTTTGCAATAGGAAGAACTGAAGGCCAAAACCAACAACACTCGCTAATCCAACTTGGCACCAAGCACCTCAGTATCAACCTCTAAGAAGTCAGAGACCTTCCTCCCACCCTCCTGCAAATTTCCCATTCTCTGGCTTACCTCGTTATCAGATTCCACCAGAACTTGGTCATATTCACTAAGTGCTACTAGAAACATGATGGAAGTCACATTTTCAAAGCAATGGATCCACTTCCTTCGTTCTGATCTTTGACCTCCAACATCCACCATCCTAAGGAAGAGAAATACATACAGTATCACAGGAGTAGCAGCAGCTCTCTACCTGAACATGAAGGACCAGTGTACAGTGAGAATGGATGCAGCTCTTTAGCATCCAAATACACCTGGCATGGGGATGTAATAACACGTACTGGCTAAAAAAAAAAACAAAAAAAACAACCTATCAAGTTTACCAAATATCCTATTCCCGAAATACATCAAACTGAAGAGATGGCCACAGCAAGTGACACCAAATTCAAATCCCAACTACCATCAGCATTCCTATTTTTGCTGCATTCTGCTCTGGTTTGCTCAGTAGCAGCCCTGAGTTTGAACAGACAAGTCCTTCCAAAGTCTGCTGTCGCATGAGCAAACTACCTTTGTTTTGTTAAAGCCTCAAAACTTCTCTCGCACAGTTTTCTTAAGTTATCAACCGTTTCTTAGAAAGTGCTGTTTAACAGTTACACTCTTGGGCTCCTCAGTTTGAGGTCCCACCTGTATACACTAGAATTATTTTGTCACTCATCTGAAGTGCCACCTTTGCTAAAACCCTATTCCTACTTCTGGTCAGCAAAGCAGAACAGGGAGAGTAACTTCCTGTATATCTGTAACTGAACGGTTTAAGAGAGGGGATATGCAGGCTTCTTTATTCCTCTCTTGTAATGTCAGCACTGCAGTAGAGAAGAGCCGGGAGCATTTTAGCACCTGAGAGCTAGGGAGAAAATTGCTTTACAACAGACAGGCATGTCATTGTGCCCTTTACGGCATGCTCGACGGCTGGCTTAAGCCTCCAAATACCACCTACTGCTGCAGTAGCACAGGCAGCAAGTGTGGTGTCATCCTGAGAGCACAAGGAAGGCACAGAAAACCATCTCTGAAGGCAGACATCAGCCATCAAATGCAAGGAATTATTTCTGCACAAAGAGTGGGGAGGAGAAATGACAGAATCCCAGGAGCTGGAAGGGCCTTCTGGAGCTCATCCAATCCAACCCCCCTGCTAAAACAGGGTCACCTACAGCAGGTTGCACAGGAACATATCCACAAGGCTTTGAATATCTCCAGAGGAGGAGACTCCACGCCTTCCTTGGGCAGCCTATTCCAGTGCTCCATCACCCTCAATAAATAGTCATAGTTGCTCGAGTGAAGCATTCTTAACCATTCCAAGTTAAGCACTGCCCAGAACAAGGTTTTCCCTCCTCCCCTCAGTGGCTGAAGCTACCAACAGTTCACTTTGCTGCCTCATGAGCCACCACCTCGGTCTCTGATGCCAGCAAAGCAATCCTTCCCAGGAAGGACACCAGCTCCTGCGAGATGGTTAGCTGGGCTTTAAAGGCATGTTCTGTTTTGTAGCAGTCAACGCTTCAGCTTGGAGTTTTCCCTTCATCAGAATAAAAAGTGACACTACGCCCATTACAGGAGCACCTCTTGGCATATACTTGATCATCTCCCAGCAGGTACATCCACTCGAGCCTCTCAACAGAGCTCCTGGACACTCTAGAGCAACCCAGAACTCATCCTGCCTGAAACCGCACCGCTCGCCTCTCAGTTCAGCCGTAACACGAACACATCATCAGTACCTGAAGATAATGTTCTCTAGGTCAAAGGGGTACTCTATGATACCAGTTGTAGGAACTCTAACCCGTAGCACATCTTGCTGAGTTGGTAGATATCCCGGAGTAGCAATACGATCCACGTCGCTAAGATAGCTACAGGAAGCACAATGGAAAAAAAACTACCTTAGGTTGCAGCACATAAATATACAGATTTAAACATTGCTACATTTAATCTTTCCCTGGCATAACAAAGCCAGAAGTCACCCGAACTATTTAAAATGTGATGTGGAAAAATAACAGGATACATCTTTGAGGAGCAGTAATCCCATTTGGAGGATAAGGACAACTTTAGCAACTCTGTATAGGAGCTTTGAAGACAAGCTTTACTACAAAGAGTGTTTTAGAACCAAGTCTCATCTGAGGCTTCCTATTTATAAACAAACCTATGTCACCAGACTATGATTTTGTGGTTAATAAATCTCGTTATACATCCAAATATACCTGTAGGCCAAAGGACGCACCTGAAGAGAATGAGTGACACTTCTTCTGCCTTGAGAGCCAAAACCAGCATCGAAGGCACAAGGCAGAGATTCCAGCCTCAGATATATCAAGAAACAGATGTGTGAACACCTGTCTCCATCGCCCCCCTGAACACCTCATATCTTCACATGGAAAAGCAGGAAATGGTAAGGAATTCCTAGATCTAAATCTAGAAATAAACCTAGCTTTCCTGATCTCCACCAAAGCTCTTTGAATCTGGCTCCAGAAAGGCAAACAAGCTACCAACTACCTGCTCCCACTACTTTTTCACCCCCATTTTACCAACCAGTGGCTAACAGAGGCAAAGTGCTGCTCTCATAAGCCTGTGAGTTTTATCCCAGTACCTGCAGCCAGCAGAACCTGTGCAGCTTGTCTAAAACAATGGCAAAACTCATCCACCTCAGTGACAAAGATACTTGTACTTTAAACATACCACACAGTGAAGTCTCCAGTGTTCCTGCCCTTTGAAACAAACGCTAGGCTTCAATAAAGATATTGGACAGGGATTATCTGTCAGACCATCACTACCAGTGCATGCCAGCGATCATATACTTACTATTTAGCTGAGTCGGAAAGCTGATATTCTCTTCTCCTGTCATAACACTCTTGTATTCCAGGGTCGTTCCACAATGTTTTAATTGCACTTACATATGGCTGCTCAAATGTCATGACCTTTTCTACATCCACTTCCCGGATCAGTACTGCATTGGCCTGGAGATCGAAAATCCAAAAAAAGCAAGGTGGGGGGGTGTTCAGGAGCAGGGGATATTGGTCACAGGCAAGCAAAACATTCCCAGATGAACTAAGTCTTTACATTACGACTTCAGGGAACCAGGTGCTGGCTGTCGATCAGGTTGCTAAGAACAGAGGGACAAGGGGTAACTTATACATCTAAGACACAGCAGATAGCAGCAAAACTCCCCCAAAGCGTCATACACTCCTTCACAGAACAAGCTTGTAAAACAGCAGCAAGTTTCAGCGATCATTAGATCATCGGGTGTTTTGAAGCATGGTGGTTTCCAAGGCAGAGCATTCATTCACTGGGAAGACACACAGCCTGCCCAGCTTCTGAGGAGGCCCAGCTGCAGATGGATAACAGATTGCTATCTCAGGTTTCTTACAAAAAAAAAAAAAATACCTTTAAACTACATTTTGAACAGCAGTGGTGACACTGCTTCTGCCTACTACGATCAGAGTCCCTTTAGAGAGAGAAAGTCAAAATGCCCACCCTACAATCTACAGCAAAGGAAGAACTACAGCCTTACAACAGCCTATGGTGTTATTATCCACCCCAAGCTGCTTTCTGAGACCTGCAGTATGCTTGCCACAGGAAGAGGGGTTTACTTAAAACTACTAAGGTACTAAAGAAGAAAAACCACACTAAAAATCTAAATTCCTGGCACAACCTCTCCCGCCCTGCCATCCCCCAAAAAGCTAAAACAATTTAGACCAGACCTGGCTGAAAAATGTATTCCTTGGCCCAAAATCAGTAAGGCAGGATAAAGCTCAAATCAGGTTTCTGTGGTTGAGACCAAAACCCTTCAAGAAAGGTTTGTACCTTTGGTCAGCACCTACAGGACAAACTGAGAGTGCAGTAATAGCACCAAATTTGTCTTTGTCCAAAGACAAAGAGATGCATTTGGGGTCCAGCCTGTATTTTGTCAGCTTCAAATAGTAACTCATGCAAAGAAAAGCCTGACACTTAACAACACTGAATCCTTTAAAGGAGTAAGAAGAATATCTCTCTTATACTCTGTATCACATCCCAATCCCTTGATCCCACTACTCCCTGTGCAGACCAGTGCACAAGCCATCCTGGGAAAGCTGCTCTGCCTCTGAACACAACCAAGAAAACAGAGTCAAGTATCAGCAAAACATCATAAAATCAGTTCTTGGATACAAAGCATTTATGGAAAAGAGCTCAGGGAGGTCGAGACCACAATGCAGGAGGACACAAACAGGTACTGAAGAGTCAAACCCTAGAATCCCCATTGCCTAAAGAGACATGCCAAATCGTAAGAAACTTACCTTGTTCTGTTCATATTTGTACAGAATCTTCAGGGTTTCCATGGCCCTGATCATAGACTGCATGGCAGTGAAGATGTTTTGGTACACCAGCTTGGTGAAGCCTTTTTTGTCTTCTTCAGAGTAGCCTGAGCCATGAATTATACGCATTTGCTTAATGAACGTGCTTTTTCCGCTCTCCCCCGTGCCTACAGGATGCAAGAGAGAGTTATGAGCCGTCACAAGCAAGGCTCGCTGCAGAAGAGAGCAAGCTAACATCAATCACATCCTATCCCAGAGCTCCTATTACCATCCCTAAGCGCACACTACTTCCAACCACTCTTTCAGCCACTTTCTGAAATATTAAGAGTCCGGATGGTGCTGCACATCCCCACTACAGCACAGAAAGAAGACATCTTGTCCTTTACAGCAGCCTTCAAAAGGCAGCTCCACTACTTATCCCAAATCTCATGTTACAGCCACTCCCACACCCACACCTTCTGCGTCAAAAGGCCCTCGTCCGTCACACCTGACCTATTCCCAGATACTCCAGCAAGATGCTACAGTCGCAGCCCCGGCCTGGGAGGGCCCAGGAGCACAGGTTGGTGAGCGGAGATGACAGCCAGCAGGCTGGAGGAAGCCTATTTACACAGGAAAAAGCAAATTCTCTTTTGCTGTGATCTGGCACAAAGAACTGAACACAACCCAAAAAATCAACTCAAAAGGAGAGCAGATCTTAAGCATCTAGTTGCTCACCCACCGACAGGAACAACCCAGCCAGTGCATCTGTCTGCTATGCCAAACTACTGTTTGACTCAAATCATCCTTGTGCCAAGACACCTCTACTACTCCTCGAGGCCTCTGGATATCACAGAGTTAAAAGCAGCAAATGACAGGGAGAAGGGAGGAGGACGCAGCCTGTGCTCGGCCTGATCCCCAGCGGACAGCAGGCTGCTCAGCCAGGCTGCGGGTCTCAGGGGATGCAGGTTTGCTGCCTGGAGAAGCTGGATTTAGAGGAGATGGGAGGGCGAGACAGGCTGGCGGCCGTGCCAACGCGCTCGGCAGCCCAGCCCTCCCGAGGCCTGTTTCCTGCACAGTCCCTGGGCACATCCTCCCACTCCTGCATTTATGGCCCCAGAAAAGTGTCATTTAACACGTGAGGGGCCAACGGACGATAGAGAAGGACGGTGGGAACTTTCTAACACAGCAAGGAGGAGAGGAAAACCACCATCAGATAAAGCACCCATGCAGTGACCCAGCCTTGTTAAACCCACGATTCGGCTGGTGCTTCGGGAAGTCCCCAGTGATTCCCACCCTACCATGGAGGGGATGCACGGGTCAAGGCTCGCACGCGATGAACGCACCTCCCCGCTGCAGCTCGCAGCAACATCCTGAGCCCAAACACTTCTGCTCAGCCTTCTAAGATTTGCCATCGATGTATAGAATACGTAAAATAGCTCTTTGGCACCCAGTGGCCTGGCTGGCTCACCTACAGAGAGCGAAAACTAAAAGGTATCATCCAAGTGATGAACCCTTTGGAGCTGCAGTTCCAAATCTGCACGCCTGGGTTCCACCGCCCCGGCCTCACACCAAGGGACACGGGTATATTCAGACAGGATCTCATTCATCACAACACACGATCGCTACTCACATGCAGATTCTCAATTACTCATGTTTACAGCGCCAGGCTAAAAGACAAACAAATAAATATGCTCAAATAAAAGCAGCAAGCCCATAACTGGAAGCAGCAGGTTTAAAATAAACAAACTCTCCCCATGTCCAAGAACTAAGGGAAATTATGTCACAAATGAACATTATAAACACCGTTAACATACAGCAAACTGCCTTGTCTGAAACAGAAAGCTACACCATCAATGGGGGGAAGAACTGGAAACTAAACTCTTTTGTGGTTTCTCTCGGTGTGGTGAGCAACACTTCCTCCTCTTTTACCACAGCGACCAAAACAGAGGAGGGGAAAAAAAAAAAAAAAAGTGGTGCTTCAAAGCATTCCAATAATGAAAACACAAGAGAAACCTCAGCACCAGCCACTCACTACAGAGCTGAGTTCAAAGACAGATCCTTCCTGTCACTCCATCCTCACCCAGCTTGGGGGGGTTGGTGGGTTGTTGTTTAAAAAGGTGCTTCTTGCTTTTACCTAGGACATCAGCAGCACAGAACAGCACTGCGCCAGGGCATTAGGAGCTCTGGTGGGGATTGTCTCCTACATTTATAAAAGCACAATAACCTGTTTTAATAGGACACTGCTGAGACAACCTGAATTCACCGTTTCTTCTGTCTATGCGGGAAAGCAGCAGCGCTCACAGTAAGTCACTAACGACCCCACGTACCTGACAGGCACATGCAAACATATTACTCAGCCAACAGGGTCCAGTGCTTCATCACAAGCAATTTTCACACAAAATAGTCAAAATACAAAAGCCGGATGACATCTTTGAGCAGAGGGCAACATCCAACACCTTGAAATCAAATTTTAATTACTAGGGCCATCATTTATTAGCGCTGTTATTCTTCACCCTGATTTTCCACTTAAGACTTCAACAAACTGACACCAGATGCAGTAACAAGGAAAAAAAAAAAAATCACCAATGCTCCTACAAGGCAGAAACTTCCTCCACACACACATTCTTCTCAAAATATTGAAGATTTGGGAAAGCTTTCTCACTAACAGGACCGCTGATATTTGTGAATGCAAGAACTGTACATAACAGAAGCCAGACAGAAACACCTGCAAGCAGCCGTTACGTCAAGGAGAGAAAACACAGGTTACCTGCCACAGCTTAAAGCAGGCAACATGCAATGCTGTATCCAGTGAAAAGCATCCAGCAAACTCCTAAAACCAAGACTGTTGCTTATCCGATACTAACCACCTCATATAGATCTGGGTTTTTTGTAAATCTGATGCCAAACCTCATTTAACTGTATCTTTTAGAAAAGCAGAAAGGATCCTTGAACAACTTGAATTATTTCTGAAGCAGGATCTTTAGATCCAGTGGGATCTTCTTAACCCAGATCCATTCTATAGCGCCAACCTATTTTGAAACAGCTGCTTCTGTGGGACTGCTTCAAGGAAGCACGAGGGTGACAGAGATACAGTCCCTAGTCTGCAGGAAGCCGCACGGACACTGCCACAGCGTCATCAAAGGGCACAAACACCAAGCTCTCGAGCACACCTTTCACCTGAGAAACAGCAACACGTCAGCCACCGAGGATTTTGGCGAGAAGGAAAGCCCTGGCCCTCACTCAACAACTATCGCTATGCAACAAGGTCGGTATCGGAGCCTTCCAAAGGGCTGGGCAGACAAGGCCTCACTTCCCTTGTGTAGTTTTACTTTTGGTTTCGCCACCGTCATCCCGATTCTTCACCTGTTCCTTAAGGGCTTGGCAACTCGCAACAGACCTCCAGTGAAGGAGCTCAACCCACCAGATCTGCTCAATAACTCAGCCTGAGATGATAGAGAATTGAAGACACAAAGCAGAGCGCACGCACAAGCAACAATCAACTCCAGCACCCATGAAAACGGCAACTTCAGTTTAATTTGGGGGTTGCCTGGACATGAACACCAAACTCGCTGCTGAAGAAGGATGTGAATGCCTGAAATCTTAGCATAACTGCTCCTGTAACTGATTACCCATCCCTATAAACCTTATCTAAACACGGAATAGTTATCCATCTGCACAACCACAGAACACTGTGCCATTTCCACCTGAACACCAACATCCTTATCGCTGCGCAGGTGCTCTCTGCCTCCAAAGGTAACACTGAACACCACAGCCATTTCCTCGTCAGACGCAGAACTCCTGCACTCCTACTACTCTGTCTCCCTTCCGATTCACTACACCGAATTCTAACCCCAGTCTGCGCAAGGGAACTCTGTGGTTTAGGAGCTGGAGGCCAGTTTTCCACAGATGCTCGCCCAAGGCCCACAAGTCCACCGACAACATGAAAAGCAGCACCTCCATCAGCCCATCTCCACACATCAATGAAGGCCAACACACATTTCCTCCAGGTAATTTTCACACGCGTGTGCGTGCCGGCACTCAGGATCAGCAGTTTCAGCTCCACAGCTCCTGCTTATGTCAAAACTAAGGCTTAGGGGAGACCTTCTTACCACGTACCAGTACATAAGGAGTGTCTACCAAGAGGATGGAGACTCCCTTTTTACAAGGAGTAACGTGGTAAAGACAAGTGGTAATGGGTATAAGCTGCTCCTGGGGAGATTCCAATTGGATTCCAGAAGAAAATATTTCACCATGAGAACAGCTGAACATCAGAATAATCATAGAATCTCCCCAGGGAAGTGGTAGATTCCCCTTCACTGGACACTTACAAGGCTCAGCTTGACAGGGTGCTAGGCCAGCTCATTTAAACTACACATCATAGAATCATGGAATGGTTTGGGATGGAAAAGACCTTAAAGTCCATCCAGTTCCAACTCTCTGCCATGGGCAGGGACACCTCCCACTGGATCAGGGGCTCCAAGCCCCATCCAACCTGGCCTTGAACCCCTCCAGGGATGGGGCAGCCCCCACTGCTCTGGGCAGCCTGGGCCAGGGCCTCCTCACCCTCACCGTGAAGAATTTCTTCCTCATGTCTAATCTAAACCTTCAACCTTCCAATTTAAAGCCGTTATTCCTTCATCCTCTCCCTGCACTCCCTGCTCAAGAGCCCCTCCCCAGCTTTCCTGGAGCCCCTTTCAGCGCTGGAAGCTGCTCTAAGGTCTCCCTGGAGCCTTCTCTTCTCCAGGCTGAACACCCCCAACTCTCTCTCAGCCTGGCCTCGTACGGGAGGTGCTCCAGCCCTCTAGAAAGGCTGCAACTTCAGTTTAATTTGTCGACTACCTGAACGCGAACCCCCAACTCACTGCTGAGGAAGGATGCCAACGCCTGCACCCTTAGCTCGCTGCTCTTTTTTTTAAAGATCTTTGCGTCAAGATCCTCCAATTTCGGAGCTTCCTTCCAAGCGGGCATTCCCCCATTCTCCCCAAACCCATCCCGAGAGAGAAAACATCACAAAATAAAAACAAACACCCAAACAAAGGGCGGCCGGCCCGGGTCCCGCCCCTGTCCCCCCCCCAACCCCCCCAGCCCCCCCCCCCCCCCCGCCACACCCGGAGCTGTCACGGCCGGGCGAGGCCAGGCCTCGGGCGGGTCCGAGCCGGGTTCTGTGTTCCACCCCCACCCCCCATCCCCGTCCTCCTCCGTTTCTCACCGAGCAGCAACAGCTTCAGCTCGCGGCGGGCGTCGCGTTTATCCCTCCGGAGCTGCTTCTCGATCTCGGCGTTGATCCGTTTCGACTCCTTCACCTCGTCGCTCAGGCAACACGCCATCATGGACTCCAGAGTCATGGTCGCGGCCAAACCGGGGCGACCCCCAACCAACCAACCAACCACCCCCCCCACCCCACCCCCGGTACCGACCCCCACCCCCCCCACCCACCCCCCTTCGCTACCGACCACGGCCCGGCGTCTCCTTCTTGCTTTCTCGGTTTCTTGCCTCCCTCCCCACCCCTCCCCCCGCGGCGCCGGCCCGGCCCCGGCTTCAGCGCTGAGTCCTGCGGCCGGGCCTAGCGCCGCCGCCGCCGCCGCCGCCCCCCTCCGCGCTGCCCTCGCCCGCCTGCGCCGCTCCGGGCCCCGCCGCAAACCCAACCCGCTGCCGCCGAAAACAAGCGCTGATGGACGGCCGCGGCGGCCAATGGCGACGCGCCGAGGGGTCGGAGGGCGGGGACAAGGCGGCGCCGCAGCCAATCGCCGCGCGGGGTTGGGTTGAGAGAAGGAAGGAGGTGGGGGGGGAAGAGCAGAGCGGGGCGGGGCCGCGGGGGGTTGTGGGAAGGTGGCGGAACGCCGCTGGTTCGCGGCCTTGCGGAGGCTGCCGCGCCGCTCGGGGCCTGCGGGGTCCCGCGGCCCCCCGCACCCCTTCCCCGCCCCCGGTGGGGCCTGTGCCGCCGAGGAGGAGCCTTGCCGGGCCTGGCCTTGCTCGGGGGAACGGGTGGCAGTGCAGGGCAGCGGCGGCGGGGCCTCTTTGAGCCCCCCCCCCCCCAGGCCCTTCAGGCAGGGGCCTCGGTGTCACCAGGCATCCTGGTAATCCCTAGTGCACCCCACTGGGTCCTCACCCACCAACCCTGTGTCTCAGAGATGGCTTTGCTGTGATTTCCCCATCACGCCCCACTAGTTTCTCACCCTGGTACCCCCAGCACACCCCACTGGGTCCTCAGCCCCCAACCCTGCACCTCAGAGCTGCCTTTGCTGTGATTTCTGCATCGCACCCTACTGGTTTCTCGCCCTGGTATCCCTAGCACACCCCACTGGGTCCTCACCCCCCAACCCTGCACCTCAGAGCTGCCTTTGCTGTGATTTCCCCATTGCACCCCACTGGTTCTTCACCTTGGTATCCCTAGCACACCCCACTGGGTCCTCACCCTGGTTTCCCCATCACACCCCACTGGTTCCTCACCCTGGTACCCCCAGCACACCCCACTGGGTCCTCACCCCCCGACCCTGTGCCTCAGAGATGTCTTTACTCTGGTTTCCCCATCGCACCCCACTGGTTTCTCGCCCTGGCATCCCTAGCAAACCCCACTGGGTCCTCACCCCACAGCCCTGTGCCTCAGAGCTGCCTTTGCTGTGATTTCCCCATCGCACCCCACTGGTTCCTCACCCTGGCATCCCTAGCAAACCCCTCTGGGTCCTCACCCCCCCAACCCTGCACTTCAGAGCTGCCTTTGCTCTTTTTTCCCCATAGTTTCTGGCTGGTTCCTCACCCCACAGCTCTGTGCCTCAAAGTTGCTCTTCACCCCGGTTGCCCCACTGGTTCCTCACCCCACAGCCCTGCGCCTCAGAGCTGCCTTCGCTCTGGTTTCCCCATTGCACCCCACTGGGTCCCTGTCTCTCTGTAACAGGCACCCCAGCAGGCAGAGTGATGTATCCTGTCCAAGCCACAGCATCCTGTTCATCCGTTGCTACCAGGGGAGCTTCATCTTTCCAAGCAACCCCATGATGGACTCTTTTATCCCTGCACGCATGTGACCCGACCTTGTGTGGCTTCCAGGGACTCCCAGCTCTGCTCTTCCACCTGCAGAGTTGGTTTTCCAATCTCAGTTTATCCCCAAACCCCACTAGAAGAGGTGTGGCAATATCTGGGGGATAATCTCTGTCAAATCAGACCAACCAAGTCCCATCCCAGTAGCCCTGGCACCCCAGGACCAGTTTTCTTGGATCTGTCACTACCTCCAGAGCAGCGGGTGCTGACAGGGACTGGGGCCACGGTTCCCTGATGAGCCACATGCTCTCCCCATAGCCCTTCAGACAGAAAGAAAGATAGAATTCTGAGAATTAGGAAGATTCCTTTCCTCTTTCTCCATGGCCAAATCGTAGATGCTGCCAAAATCCATGTACTGCAGCTCCCACCTGCGTTGCAGATTGATGCTGGCCCTCCAGCTCTTTGAAGATGTACTGGAATAGGTCCATGTCCTGATTCAGCAGGGCCCCTCCATCCCAGCACTATGGATCTCTAAATGCTTTAGTATCTGCTTCTCATTTCAAATTTCTCCCCCCAGAAGGCAAAACAAGACCTTTGGATGTTCTGCATGGCAGGGTAAACAGATGCACACTTCACTTTCCAAAGGGGAAGTCTCTTCCCACCTTCCTCTTCTCCCACTTGTAGTGGTTTCTCTTGCTCCATCTGGCGTTCTTTGTCTCACTTTCAACTTCCCTAACCCTTCTGTTTACCAGTCTCTTGTTCTTCTTTCTACAGGTGCTTCTGCTGGTGTCCCAGAGTCCTGGCTCCAGCACTGCCCAAGCAGCCTGCCTGCAGCATCTTCCCACGCCTCCTGGGCTGGGCTCAAACACCTCTCCTAGTCCGCTCTGCCTGGAGGTCTGTATATAACCAGACGTTCTGAAGGTCCATAAAAGCATGATAGAGCTGTTACATACCTGTCTTCCTTGTTCCATGCCTAGCTTGTCAGCCCCTACCTTCTGGCAGTCTGGCTGAGATAGACACACGAGATACTCACAGACAACAGGGTCTGTTTTCCACATAAATTTCACCTGCTTCTCTTATACCTTTGAGCTCTTGTCCTTAATTAAAAGGAAACTAACTTTTTTTTTCTCTCCAGGGGTCTCTCCGTACTTTCACCTTTCCCAGCATTGATACTCACCTCCTGTTCTTATGCTCTCCCACTTTCTATCCCAGATGCTTTGCAGCTGCAAGAGGGCTGTTTCTCCCTCATTCCATTTTAAAGGAGCCTACAGGAATGCTGGGGAGGGGCTCTTAATCAGGGAGGGCAGGGATAGGATGAGGGGGAACGAGTTTCAGCTGAAAGAGGGAAGATTTAGGTGAGATCTTAGGAATAAAAGTTTTCCTGTGAGGGTGGGGAGGCCCTGGCCCAGGTTGCCCAGAGCAGTGGTGGCTGCCCCAACCCTGCAGGGGTTCAAAGCCAGGTTGGATGGAGCTTGGAACAACCTGATGCAGTGGGAGGTGTCCCTGCTCCTGTCAGGGAGTGAAACTGGATGGGCTTTGAGGTCCCTTCCAACTCAAACCATTCCATGATTCTATGATTTTGCTTTGGCAGCCAAAAATTATTCAGGCAGAGGTGCTCAGGACGTCCAGCATGGAAGTCACAGTGCGTTGCTTAGCGTGGTCATCAAGCCTTTGGAACTCTGTCCAGGGATGGTGATAAGGAGACAGGAAGACTGATATTCCTGTAACCCTGCAACACTGCTCTGACTTCAGGCGAGTTGCTCAGCCTCGTTTCATACCCTCAGGCTGTGAATGCAAGACAGACACTCTGTCTCAGGAGGCTGCTATTAGGATTGCGAGGCTGCTTTCAACCACAAGGTGCTCTATGCTAGAGGCTACAGTTTTGGTTTGCCTCCCCTGGGCAGGATCAAAATCTAAAAGCCAGAAGATCCTGAAGAAACCTTCACAGCTTGTCCAAAGAAAAGAATCAACAAAGTTTGCATCCGTCCTCTAGACCACTTGTTTGGTTCCTACTGACAGACGGCAGTTCACAGAGTCATAGAATCGTGGAATGGTTTGGTTTGGAAGGGACCTTAAAGATCATCCATTGCCAATCCCCTGCCATGGGCAGGGACACCTTCCACTGGATCATGTTGCTGAAAGGGCTCACCTGGAAAACAGGAGACGTGGCATTTCATTCAGCTCTGTCACCAGTGCGCTGGGCAGTTCCCCAAGCCCCAGCCTCCGTTTCTCTGCCCGACTTGGGCTGCTGTGTCTATAGTCCCAGATGTTCCTCTCCTTACCTTTCTCTCCCTCCACAGCCTCTCGCAGCTGCTGCTGTCAGCAGATGTCACTGACTTCCAGGCATTCTCCCCAGGCCCTGGCTGCTGAGCGTTCTCCAACAGCATTTGCTTTGATCAGCAGCTGCTTGCCTTAAGCCTGGGAGCTCCTGCTGATGTGTGTATCCTCACCTCTCTGTACTGGCAGGCTCGGGGCGGGGGGTTGTTAATCCGTGTATTTTCTTGTGGCTTCCCAGTTTCTGCGTGATGGACTTGGGAGTCCTCAGCACAGGAAGGACATGGATCTGTTGGAGCGAGTCCAGAGGAGGCCACAGAGATGATCTGAGCGCTGGAGCACCTCCCACATGAGGACAGGCTGAGAGAGTTGGGGTTGTTCAGCCTGGAGAAGAGAAGACTCCAGGGAGACCTTAGAGCAGCTTCCAGTGCTGAAAGGGGCTCCAGGAAAGCTGGGGAGGGGCTCTTGATCTGGGACAGGATGAGGAGCAGTAGTTTTCAACTGAATGAGGGGAAATTTAGATGAGATCTTAGTGAGAAATGTTTTGCTGTGAGGGTGGGGAGGCCCTGGCCCAGGTTACCCAGAGCAGTGGTGGCTGCCCCATCCCTGGAGGGGTTCAAGGCCAGGTTGGATGGGGCTTGGAGCTCCTGATCCAGTGGGAGGTGTCCCTGCCCATGGCAGGGGTGGAACTGGATGGGCTTTGAGGTCCCTTCCAACTCAAACCATTCCGTGATTCTATGACTTAGTAAACCACATCTCCCAGAAAGCGGATCCCAAACGTGTCAGGCCACTTCAGAGCAAGCATTTTCATGGCCCAGTTAATACTGAGTGCAGAGATGACCCCCATGCATCCCTAGAGAGGAAGGTCCCAGCCCTGGTAAAGGGTATTCAGTCACTGGGCCCGCTGGGATGCAAATACACCTTGTTAGACAGCACTGCCGATGCTTCCAAGTCCCATTCCCTTTCTCCGTTCTGGCTCCATTTCTTAGGTGCTTTTGAATTCCAGATGCTTGAAAGCAGAGGGGAGCAGGCACAGCCCAGCTGCATTTTGCTGCAGCTGCTTGATCAGCAACTTAATTGAGGGAAATTTTCATTGCTTAAAACCAGCAGCTTGCCACCGGATGGCGAGATCTGCTCCCATATTAATGCTGGAACCAGGTGCTCCGAGCTGATCCCCAGTTCAGCTGCACACATCCACACAGGGACAGTCTGGAAGTCAAGCACGCACCCCTTTCAGCACATTCTCTGCTGGATCGGCACCCCGATAATATCTTCTGTTTTGTGATTACTTTGTAAGCTGAACAACCATTCCATCAGCTGTTGGAAGGAACTAGTTAGGACAATTCACCTCTGTGATGTGCTTTTAGCAGCATAGAATCATTAAGGTTGGAAGAGACCTCTGCGATCATCGAGTCCAACCATACCTGTCCACTACTAAACCAGATCTCTGAGTGCCTCATCTACCCATCTTCTAAATACCTCCTGGGATGGTGACTCAACCACCTCCCTGGAGAGCCCGTTCCAGTGCCCGAGAGCCCTTTCAGTGGATAATTTTGTCCTGATATCCAATCTGAACCTCCCCTGGTGCAACTTGAAGCCATTTCCTCTCTTCCTATGGCTTGTCACTTGGGAGAAGAGTCCAACACTTACCTTACTACAACCTCCTTTCTGGGGGTGGCAGAGAACGATGAGGTCTCCCCTCAGCCTCCTCTTCTCCAGGCTAAACAGCCCCAGGGCCCTCAGCCCCCTCTAATAACCCTTGTTCTCTAGCCCCTTCCCCAGCTCCGTTCCCTTCTCCGGACATGCTCCAACACTTCAATGTCTTTCTTGTAGTGAAAGACTCAAAATTGAACCCAGCATTCAAGGTGTGACCACACCAGCACTGAATACAGGGGAAAGATGCCTCCCCAGATCCCGCTGGCCACACTGTTTGTGATACAGACCAGGATGCAGAGGTGGTGCCAGGTCACAGACACCCCCTCTAGGACTTTGGCGTGACATCTTCTGTCAGCTGGGAGCACCCTGCCCCGTTCCTCAGTGTTTCTCCAGGACCTGGCAGTCCCACAGATATAAGCCAGACTTTTATCTCCTGAGTTGGAAGATGTCTCCCAAGGGAGTGGAGAGCAGGGGGTCCTCAGTAGGCACCTCCTGACAGAGCGAAAGAACAGAGAGCGGCTCAGAACACCCAGCAAGACTGAAGCCAAAGGGGGAACATCCCCAGGGAGAGGAGCAGAGGAAGTGAGAGATGAGAAGGGTTCTTTGAGGCTCTGGAGTGTGTCCAGAGAAGAGCGACGAAGCTGGTGAGGGGGCTGGAGAAGAAGAGGAGCGGCTGAGAGAGCTGGGGGTGTTTAGCCTGGAGAAGAGGAGGCTGAGGGGAGACCTCATTGCTCTCTCCAACTCCCTGAGAGGAGGTTGTGGAGAGGAGGGAGCTGGGCTCTTCTCCCAAGGGACAGGGGACAGGACGAGAGGGAATGGCCTCAAGCTCCACCAGGGGAGGGTCAGGCTGGACATCAGGAAAAAGTTTTTCCCAGAAAGGGTGATTGGGCAGTGTCAGAGGCTGCCCAGGGAGGGGGTTGAGTCCCCTTCCCTGGAGGGGTTTAAGGGACGGGTGGATGAGGTGCTGAGGGACAGGGTTTAGTGATTGATGGGAATGGTTGGATTCGATGATCCAGTGGGTCTCTTCCAGCCTGGTGATTCTATGATTCTATAATGCCACGGAACCTTGGCCAGGAGCGATGGGTCGGGCTCCTCCCCGAGCTGGGCACCCCCAGAACGGGCTCCTGAGCCAGCCCCGTGTCCGTGCTCGGCAGAGGGCAGCAGCGGAGCAGGGACCGGCACCCCGGGACCCCCTGGCCCCGCTCCACCACCTGCAGAGCCACCTGGGTCCCCTACCCATCACCCCAACCAGCTTCCTTCCTGCCCCACCAGCCTCGAGCCCTCCCCGCAGCCTCCGGGCCAGCACCCAGCCCACTCCTCTCACAGGATCATTAAGGCTGGAAAAGACCTCTAAGCTCATCCAGTCTACTCATCAGCCCAACACCACCATCCCTGCTAAACCATGTCCTGAGATGCCAGGGCTACACGGTTTTTGAGCCCCTTCAAGGATGGAGACTCCACCACTGCCCTGGGCAGCCTCTGCTGGGGCTTCACAGGCTTCAGGAGGCTGAGAGAGTTGGGGTTGTTCAGCCTGGAGAAGAGAAGGCTCCAGGGAGACCTTAGAGCAGCTTCCAGTGCTGAAAGGGGCTCCAGGAGAGCTGGGGAGGGGCTCTGGATCAGGGAGTGCAGGGACAAGATGAAGGGGAATGATTTTCAGCTGAAAGAGGGGAGATGGAGATGAGATGTTGGGAAGAAAAGTTTTGCTGTGGGCAGGGACACCTCCTACTGGATCAGGTTGCTCCAAGCCCCATCCAACCTGGCCTTGAACCCCTCATTGAACCCCAAATTCTACCCAGAAGGGCACAAAAGGCACCGAAGCAGCTGCAAGGTGGCTGAGGTCTCCTCCTGATGCCTCAACTCAGGTGTTGTTACTGCAGGGGGGGTGTCAAGGATTTCAGCCTCCCCTAAAAGTAGTTTCACAAGCTCCTCGGTTGCCTGTCACAGGGAGATGCTACAAGGGTACTTGAGTTCTCTGCAAAGAGGGGGAAAGGCACCCAGATCAAACACGCTGACAAATGCAACTTGTGACAGCAATTGCTGGATTACAGGTTTTTTTTTAAATCTATGTTTCGCATCAGGTTTGTCACTGCTCTCGTAGGTGGGCTCCGTACACAGTAAATCAGGTATAACAAACCTACATTTACCGTGATCCTTTCATCCCCTAGGATCCCAATGCACATCATTTAATTGCACTCATCCAGCACATAGATTTCATAAATAAAAGAAGGATGAATTAGCACAGCTGCTGCAGCATTCACACAAGTTGCTAACACGCAGGCTCCTTGTGCAATCAATCCAGCCTCATGCTTTGGTGTTTTGTCATAAATTGAGGTCAGGGAAGAAATGTTCTCCTTACCTGGAATGCAGCGCTGCTAAACAAGCTGAGTACAGGCAGACACTTAAGGATATAGTAATCTATAATCCCAGAAATCGCTGCAAATATTCATTTGATGGAGCTTCCATGCAGGGGATGAGCACTGATCCTGCGCAGGGGCAGGAGGAGGGATGCAGGGGAGAGATTATCTGCCTCCCATTAGGTAGGAGGAAAGCCAGGATGATCCTTTTGACCTTAAAATCGGAATCTCCTTACTCCCTTTGGCCAGCAAGAGAAACAGAGAAGGAGAGGTGAGGGTCCTTGCCGTGCCTGGACACACAGCCCTTCCTTTTCCCATCCCAGACCCTGTTGATAACTCTCTCCATCAGCTTGAGTCTCTGTTTCCTATACAGAGGGATTTAAATGCTGCTTCTGGATTCATCCTGGAAATGAACCAGCCCAGGAGCCTTCTCCTGGTCAAAGTTTTGGTGGATTCCCCTGCATCTCCTGACCATATTATAGCTTTAAATTGCCTGTTTATCTCCACCAAATGCCTCAGAGACACCACCCGGAGCTAAACCCTCCTCTGCAACTTGATGCTGCCCCAGCCCTGGCCTGGGAGCAGACAATTTCAGGCATCCTTGCCATGCGCTTCCTCCTTGCCATGCGCTTCCTCATCACGCCTCAGCTGCAAAAATCCTTTTCCTGCATCCTGCAAGGAGTGTGAACCGTTTCTTGTGCTTTGGCTGGTAAAAAGGATGATAATTACCCTTAATCAGTCTGCAGCAAAACGGCAGGCTACGGCAGAAGCAGGGAGGGGGGGGAAGCCACCCGGAGGAATCAACCCAATTATTCCATGTCACTGATAAAACAGGATCAAAGAGGGTGGAAATTTTTGACAGCAGTAAAAAGCCTGTCCAGCCACAGCACTGGCGTGACCCTCGGTGTCGTTGGAGGTTTCCTATGCAGGCGGTCAGCCTGCCTGCCCTTGGCAGAGACCCAAAACCCTGTGCCCAACAGCCCAAGAGGCAGCAAGATGAAGTTGGGCTGCAACGAGTTCTGTGAGGCAGCCCCACGGCTCACCCAGCCCTTGGCTGCAGCAGGGAGGTGCTGGTGGGCTTTAAGGTCCCTTCCGACCCAAACCATTCCAGGATTTGAAGGGACAAAGAGGCATTTTCATGGATCACATCTCAGCCAGGATCCTTCGAATGGGCTGCCTGTGGACCATTCCCATGCAGCCTGTGATGCAGCCCTGTGCTCCCAGAGCAGACAAGGCTTCCTCCAGAGCCAGCAGGGGCCCAAGGTGGCCAAGAAGGCCAATGGCATCTTGGCTTGGATCAGACACGGCGTGGCCAGCAGGGCCAGGGAGGTTCTTCTCCCTCTGGACTCGGCACTGGTGAGACCGCTCCTCGAATCCTGGGGTCAGTTCTGGGCCCCTCACCACAAGAAGGAGGTTGAGGCTCTGGAGCGAGTCCAGAGAAGAGCAACGAGGCTGGGGAGGGGGCTGGAGAACAAGAGGAGCAGCTGAAAGGGTGTTTAGCCTGGAGAAGAGGAGGCTGAGGGGAGACCTCATTGCTCTCTCCAACTCCCTGAGAGGAGATTGTGGAGAGGAGGGAGCTGGGCTCTTCTCCCAAGGGACAGGGGACAGGACGAGAGGGAATGGCCTCAAGCTCCCCCAGGGGAGGTTTAGGCTGGACTTTAGGAAAAAATTTTCCACAGAAAGGGTCATTGGGCGCTGGCAGAGGCTGCCCAGGGAGGGGGTTGAGTCACCTTCCCTGGAGGTGTTTAAGGGACGGGTGGACGAGGCGCCTAGGGACATGGTTTAGTGATTGATGGGAATGGTTGGACTTGATGATCCAGTGGGTCTTTTCCAACCTGGTGATTCTATGATTCTATGATTCCTGCCCATGGAGGCTGGAGGGAAGATGTTGCCATTGTTCCCACTTCCCATGACATGTGTGGCTAGGGATCTCCTCTCTCCCCAGGTCACCTGGCCACTGGTGCTGGAGCCTGGCTACCTGGGGACCGGGAGTTTATATTTAGCGTTGCTGTTGGAGCAATGAGCTGCCCCAGTCCCCGGCCCCAGCAGGAAAGGTTCGCACAGGCACGTCCTAATGAGACCAGAGCAACTTCCTCTTCATTCCTAAAATGAGCAGTCTAACAAAGCTGCCAAAAATAAACCTGTTTAATGAAGAGCCTTCGTAAATTATTCAGATATTATATCCTGCTCCAGAGCTGGTTCAAGGAGAAGGGCTGTGCAGACACTTTCTTCTCTGCAGCTCTGGACACGAGGTGGAAGTCGTGCTGTCATTGCAATGGAAATGTAGGCTCTAAGATCCTGCTTTTACCCAGAAAAAAACATCTCTTTTACCTGGAATTAAAGAGGAAAAAATTAAAAAAGGCGCAGTGGCAATTCCGGCTCTGAAACAAGGTTTTTTCTTTGTCCCCCCACCTCAGGACCTTTCTTGGACCCAACAAATAAAGCTGACCACGTATGTAAGTGCTTTGCAGGGCTGAGTGGGAGAAAGTTGGCACGGGTGGACAAGGTGCTGAGGGACGTGGTTTAGTGTTTGATAGGACTGGTTGGACTTGATGATCTGGTGGGTCTCTTCCAACGTGGTGATTCTATGATTCTCTGGGTGCTGCACCCCCCAGCGCAGTGGGGACAGGACCTTGCTGGAGGTGCTGTGGCCCCTCCTTCCCCTCTCAGTTGTGGTTTGAACGCTGTGGACTCTTTCCAGCAAAAGCAGGACGGAGACCCACCAAACTTATTAAATTTCAGTGGCCGTCCATACGCCAGCTGCTAACAAACCCCAGTTGTTCCCCAAGATGTAAAGCTCAGCTCTGCAGAGTGAGTTCCCCCCCACCCCAACACCCCAGATTCAACATCTGGGAGGTGGGATGGTGGTTAGCAGCTTGTGGGCTGTCAGCCCACGCCACGCTGCTGGTTCTTACAGGTTTCTCTCCATCTCCAGAGGCAGCAGGGTCGGATCCTGCTGTGCCCAGCCCTGCAGCTCGGCTCTAGCCAGGGCTGGGCAGAGGAGCTGCCTCCTCCTGCTCACCAGCAGCCCTGCTGGGAACACACCAGACCTCACCAGCTCACGCACAGCAGCGAAACCCTCACGCAAATTTTCCCTGCTGACTTTAATGTGGAACCATGTGGTTTCCAGCGCTTTGAAGCTGCAGGGGTTAATTCCATGCTTTGCTTCAGCCTCTCAGGACTACATTTAGGTGTCCTCGCTTTCTGTGGTTCCTTGCACCCTGCCATCAAGAGTTTGCTGCTGCAGACAACACAGAGTGTGTGTGGGAGGGGGTAGCATCTCTAGGGGCACACGGAGAGGCACTTGGGACAAGTGGGGCCATGAAGTTCTGAGGGATGGAGCATCTCCCAGATGACACCAGGCTGAGAGAGCTGGGGTTGTTCTGTCTGGAGAAGAGAAGGCTCTGGGGAGATCTTACAGCAGCTTCCATTACGGAAAGGAGCTCCAGGAAAGCTGGGGAGGGGCTCTTGATCAGGGAGGGCAGGGATAGGATGGGGCGTAATGGCTTTAAATTGGAGGGGGGAAGATTTTAGATTAGACTTTACGAAGAAATTCTTCACGATGAGGGTGGGGAGGCCCTGGCCCAGGCTGCCCAGAGCAGTGGTGACTGCCCCATCCCTGGAGGGGTTCAAGGCCAGGTTGGATGGGGCTTGGAGCCCCTGATCCAGTGGGAGGTGTCCCTGCTTGTGGCAGGGGTGGAACTGGATGGGCTTTGAGGTCCCTTCCAACTCAAACCATTCCGTGATTCTATGATTCTAAGTGACAAGGAAGCGTTTTCATGGAGCTCATCTCAAGGATCCTTTGGGTGGGCTGCCTGTTGGCCATTCCCTGCGGGCCATTCCCTGCAATGCAGCCCTGCTCTCCAGGAGCAGAGGTTGCTTTCTCTCCTCTCCACACAGTGGATGGACTGCACACAGACCCACTGCTTGCAACTCAGGACCTGGAGAATCCCAGCAGCACCTCTGAGGGCCAGAGCAGAGGCTGCCAAGGGGGCTGGCATCGCAGCACTGTGCCGCTGAGCTGTCTGGCAGCCCCTCTCCCTGGAGTCATGGTGATGCAGCCACTCCAGTGCTTCTGCAGCATCATTGCTGTGTGCAGGGAGAAGCGCTGCTGGCTGCCTGGGGTGCACCGAGCGCTCATATCTTGGGTGGACACAGCTGAGGACCTGGGGGCTGTGGTGTCCAACCCTTCGCCACCCACCCAGCCACCCCATCTGCGCTGGGTCCTGGCTCCCTGCCGCATCCAGGCCAGCTCCTGCAGGACCTGAGGCTGCACTGCCCCTTATCAGCCCTCTTATCACAGGGATTATTGGCTTTTTATATTAAACTTTCTCCAGATAGCGTAACACAATCTACCAGATGCCTGGCAAGGGCTTGGCAGGCTAAGAAGTGATTTATGAGCAATGTGTGTCTGCGGTGTCTGTCACACATGGGCTGTTTCCTCTTCTTCATCACCGCCTTCCAATCATACAAACCCTAACCTAACCCTAACCTAACCCTAACCCAACCTAAGAATCATAGAATCATAGAATCACCAGGGTGGAAAAGACCCACTGGATCATCGAGTCCAACCATTCTTATCACACACTAACCCATGTCCCTCAGCATCTCACCCGTCCCTTAAACCCCTCCAGGGAAGGTGACTCAACCCCCTCCCTGGGCAGCCTCTGCCAGTGCCCAATGACCCTTTCCATCAAAATTTTTTTCCTAATATCCAACCTAAACCTCCTCTCATGCAACTTTAGGCCATTTCCTCTTCTCTTGTCACTTGTTACTTGGGAGGAGAGTCCAACAGCCACCTCACTACAGCCTCCTTTGAGGAGGTTTCACTTAGCTCCATCACATTGCCTGTTCCTTCCCCACGTGGCAGCAAGGTGACAAGCCCGGCAGGGAACACGAGGGATGCTCCAGGCATGCTCTGATGCCTCTGCTTGAAGGCAGAGCTCACCAGAGAGGCAGATCTTAGCTTTGCGAGGGGCTAGTGGTGACCTAGTCTGCACCTCCCTGCCCCGTACGGGCTTTAAGGTTCCTTCCAACCCAAATCTATAATTCTGTGATTCTATGATTCAGGTTATTAGCTGCTGCAGGAACACACATGAACTTTTCTGCCAAAATACCTGAACAGGCTGAACATTAGGAAATTAGGAACATTAGGAAAACATTTTTCATAGAAAGGGTCATTGGGCACTGGCAGAGGCTGCCCAGGGAGGGGGTTGAGTCCCCTTCCCTGGAGGGGTTTAAGGGACGGGTGGACGAGGTGCTGAGGGGCATGGTTTAGTGATTGATGGGAATGGTTGGACTCAACCCGGTTGGGTTTTCCAACCTGGTGATTCTATGATTCTATGAAAATAGGGGCAAACATGAGCCTCCTGACCCACACATTCACACAAAGGGTATTTTTAACTCAAAGGAGTAACTCAGAACAACACAGAAGCCCTTCTGTAAAGAAAGCAGAAAGGTTGGAACGGTGCAAACCCCGCAGGCAGCAACTCTGCAAGAGGATCCCAAGCTCTGGTGCTCCCCTCGGGATGAGCTGGCTCAGCCTAGGAGCTCCTCAGTGGCCACATGCATGGGCTCAGTGATGGACCTTGCATGCAGTGGCCCTGATTTTGAGTATCTAATTTCAAGTACGGCATTTACATGCTGTGCATTTCTGCTGCGCTTAACGTAATCATTGCTGTAATAGCTACCCAGTTCCTATAATGGAGCGTGACCGGTAAGGCCAGTTTATTTGCGCTGGGGGCCAGGGATGGTCAAGCTCTTGACCCAGACACTGCATATCTGAATCATCACAGAATCACAGGATCATTTCAGTTGGAAAACACCTTTAAGATAATCAAGTCCAGCTGGAAACCTCACGCTGCCAAGTCCACCACTAAACCATGACCCTAAGTCCCACATCTACATATCTGAGAAGGCTGCAAGGAGACCTGATAGCAACATGCCAATAGCTGAAGAGGCTACAAGGAAGCTGGGGAGGGTCTGTTCACAAAGGTTTGGAGTGACAGGATGAGGGGGAACAGGTATAAACTGGAGAGGGGCAGATTTAGGCTAGACATGAGGAAGAATTTCTTCACCATGAGGGTGGGGAGGCCCTGGAACAGGTTGCCCAGGGAAGTTGTGGCTGCTCCATCCCTGGAGGTGTTCAAAGCCAGGATGGATGGACCTTGGGCAGCCTGATCTAGTGGGAGATGTCCCTGCCCATGGCAGGGGGTTGGAACTGGATCATCTTTAAGGTCCCTTCCAACTCAAACTATTCTATGATTCTATGATCTTTTAAATACCTCCAGGGTTGGGGACTCCATCACTTCCCTGGTCAGCCTGTTCAAATTCTTGACAACCCTTTCAGTGAAAGAATTTTTCCTAATACCCAACCTAAATCTCCTGTGGTGCAACTTGAGACCATTTCCTCTTGTCCTATCACTTACTATTCAGGAGGAGAGACCAACAGCCACCTCCCTACATCCTCCTTTCAGGAGGTTTCACTTAGCTGAGGACCAAAGCCCTGCTGTGCCCCGTTCTCCATTCCTTCCCCGCCAAGGGCAGCAAGATGACAGGAAAGGAACTGGCAAGAGATGCGAGGGGTGCTCCAGGCTTGCTCCTGTGCCCTTCCCTGGAAGCAGAGCTCACCGAAGAATCATAGAATCACCAGGTTGGAAGAGACCCATTGGATCATCGAGTCCAACCATTCCCATCAATCACTAACCCATGTCCCTCAGCACCTCGTCCACCCGTCCCTTAAACCCCTCCAGGGAAGGGGACTCAACCCCCTCCCTGGGCAGCCTCTGCCACTGCCCAATCACCCTTGCTCTGAAAATTTTTTTCCTAATGTTCAGCCTAAACCTGCCCTGGTGGAGCTTGAGGCCATTCCCTCTCGTCCTGTCCCCTGTCCCTTGGGAGAAGAGCCCAGCTCCCTCCTCTCCACAACCTCCTTTCAGGGAGTTGCAGAGAGCAATGAGGTCTCCCCTCAGCCTCCTCTTCTCCAGGCTAAACACCCCCAGCTCTCTCAGACGCTCCTGTTCTTCTCCAGCCCCCTCACCAGCTTCGTTGCTCTTCTCTGGACTCGCTCCAGGCCCTCAACATCCTTCTTGTGGTGAGGGGCCCAGAACTGACCCCAGGATTTGAGGAGCGGTCTCCCCAGTGCCGAGTCCAGAGGGAGAAGAACCTCCCTGGACCTGCTGGCCATGCCGTTTCTGATCCAAGCCAAGATGCCATTGGCCTTCTTGGCCACCTGGGCCACTGCTGGCTCATGTTCAGTCGCTGTCAACCAACACCCCCAGGTCCTTCTCCTCCAGGCAGCTTCCAAGCCAGAGGCAGACCTTAGCTTTGCGAGGGGCTGATGGTGACCTAGTCTAGTCCCTGCTCCCATCACTTACAAATTGCACCTCCCTGCCCTTCTGCAAAGCCCACACCAGGGCAGCTCCGTCTCTCCACATGTGGAAAGGTCCCTAGGATGCTGACCAGCTTGGGGGAGACCGTCTACCCTGTTTTCCACCCCTTATTCTGCAAGGACACAGAGCCTGCCTGCACTATTAATAATCCTTGGCATGAAGCTGTCACAGTTTCCACTAATATGGAGATGTCGAAGTGAAAAAGCTACTGCACAACGTGCCGGAGGTGTCACAATAACTCAGCTGCTATATTGTTCTCTTTAAAAATAAATACCACAACAGCCCAGCCCGCATCGCTGGAGTCATGACGTGTAGGGGGTTATTTTTAAGCAGAAAATGCACTGATTTTTAAAGATAGGCACAGAGCGGCATCTGAAATTAATGCGAGCTCCCTGTGCGCTCGCACACGCCACTCGTAGTCCTGCCTGTTATTCCCAGGCTGGCATCCAATGACCTGGTCCTGCTCAGGCACGTTTGTGTGCGTGTGGCTCGCAAGAGGCCCCATGGCAACAAGGTCCTTGCAAGAAATGAAGCCTGTGGCTGAATTCCCCACCTCTCCGCTCTCCGTGGGGATGTGATCGATCCCCCAGGATACAAGCTGCAGGGTCTCCTCCTCGGGAAGCGGGTTCAGAACCACAATTTGCATCCAGAGCAGAATATCAGGGAGTGCAGAGATAGGATGAGGAGGGGGTTGGTTTTCAGCTGAAAGAAGGGAGGTTGAGATGAGATCTTAGGAAGAAATATTTTGCTATTATGGTGGGGAGGCCCAGGTTGCCCAGAGCAGGGGTGGCTGCCCCATCCCTGGAAGGGTTCAAGGCCAGGTTGGATGGGCCTTGGAGCCCCTGATCCAGTGGGAGGTGTCCCTGCCCATGATAGGAGGTGGAACTGGATGGACTTTGAGGTCCCTTCCAACCCAACCCATCCCATGATTTTCCATTGGTTGGAGATGAGAGGTTGGTTTGGGGCCAGCCACAGGCAAATCCCTTCTCTCTGCTTTCTCTCGTGCTCAGCAAAGGCAGGGTTGGAATAAAGCAAACCCCAAACCTGGTGGAAACAATCCTTGCTCTCCCGCTTGGAGAAGGATGTGGGAATGAGCCACATTTGAGGGTGCTCTCAGCATTGGTTCAGAGCCTGTGGTGTCACACCGGGGCTAAGAACCCGTAAGGAACCACAGCAGCGGCTTCAGGAGCAGAAGAGCTTCCCCGTCCCTCCAACACCACGGAATAAAGATTCAACACCAAGAGCCACAGGAATTCTCTTTCCTGGGAAGGGCCAAACATGTTCTAAGCAAGAATCCTCACCGGGCAGCAGGAGCTGGGAGAGCTTGGAGTGTGGGGAATGGGCACAGGGCTTGGAGAATGGGGATTGGGCACAGGATTTGGGGTGCAGGGAGGGGACACAGAGCTCAGAGTGTGGGGAGTGACTGCAGGGCTTGGAGAATGGGGATTGGGCACAGGATTTGGGGTGCAGGGAGGGGACACAGAGCTCAGAGTGTGGGGAATGGGCACAGGGCTTGGAGAATGGGGATTGAGCACAGGATTCGGGGTGCAGGGAGGGGACACAGAGCTCAGAGTGTGGGGAATGGGCACAGGGCTTGGAGAATGGGGATTGGGCACAGGATTTGGGGTGCAGGGAGGGGACACAGAGCTCAGAGTGTGGGGAATGGGCACAGGGCTTGGAGAATGGGGATTTGGTACAGGATTTGGGGTGCAGGGAGGGGACACAGAGCTCAGAGTGTGGGGAGTGCAAGGCTTGGGATGCAGGGAGCGGGCACAGGATTTGGGGTTTGGGTGCAGAAGTCGGGGTGCAGGGAGCAGGCACAGGGCTGAGGCAGAGGATATGGGGTGTAGGGAATGAGCACAGAACTCGGGCACGGGATATGGGGTGTGGGGAGCAGGCACAGAATCGAGGACGTGAGGAGAGGGCACAGGATTTAGGGTGCAGGGGGTGGGCAGGTGCAGAAGTCGAGGTTCAGGGAGTAGGCACAGAAATTGGGGTGCAGGGAGTGGACACAGGGCTTGGGAAGTGAGCACAGGATCCAGGGTGAAGGCACAGAACTCGGGGTTCAGGCACAAGATCTAGGGAGCAGGCGCAGAACTCGGGGTGCAGGGAGTTGGCACAGAAATTGGGGTGTAGGGAGCAGGCACAGGATTCACAATGCAGTCGCAGGACTTGGGGTGCAGGGAGCGGGCGTAGAGGTCGGGTTGTGGGCATAGGATTTGGGGTGAGGGCACAGAACTTGGGGTGCAGGCCCAGAACTCAGGGTACAGGGTGAGGGCACAGGATCAAGGGTGTAGGCACTGAATTCAGGGTGCAGGCACAGAGGTCGGGTGCGGACACAGAACTCGGAGTGAGGGCACAGAATTTGGGGTTCGGGCGCCGAGTTTGGGGAGCAGACACAGAACTTGGGGTGCAGACACAGGATCAAGGGTTCAGGCACCGAATTCGGGTGCAGGCACAGAGCTCAGATGTGGGCACCGAATTCGGGGTGTGGGCCAGAGCTCGGGTGCGGACACAGAACTCGGGGTGAAGGTGCAGAACTTGAGGTGCAGGCACCGAATTCGGGGTCTGGACACAGAACTTGGGGTGCAGACACAGAGCTTGGGGTGTGGACACAACTCGGGGTGAGGGCACAGAACTTGGAGTGTGGGCACCAAGTTTGGGTTTGGGCACAGAGCTCAGGTTCGGGTACTGAATTTGGGGTGTGGAAACAGAACTTGGGGTGAGGGAACAGAACTTGGGGTGCAGGTACCGAATTCGGGGTGTAGACACAGGACTCGGGGTGCAGGGTGAGGGGAGAGGATCAAGGATGCGGGCACAGAACTTGGGGTTCAGGCACTGAATTTGGGGTGCGGACACAGAGCTCGGGGTGCAGACACAGAACTCGGGGTGAGGGCACAGAGCTTGGGGTGCAGGCACCGAATTCGGGGTGCGAGCATAGAACTTAGGGTTTGGACACTGAATTTGGGGTGCAGCCAGAGCTCGGGTGCAGACACAGAACTCGGGGTGAGGGCACAGAACTTGGGGTGCAGGGTGAGGGGAGAGGATCGAGGATGCGGGCACAGAACTTGGGGTTTGGGCACCGAATTTGGGACACGGGCCAGAGCTCGGGTGCGGACACAGAACTCGGGATGAGGGCACAGAACTTGGGGTGCAGAGTGAGGGGAGAGGATCAAGGATGCGGGCACAGAACTTGGGGTTCAGGCACTGAATTTGGGGTATGGGCCAGAGCTCGGGTGCAGACACAGGATCAAGGGTTCAGGCACTGAATTTGGGGTGCAGCCAGAGCTCGGGTGCGGACACAGAACTCGGGGTGCAGAGTGAGGGGAGAGGATCGAGGATGCGGGCACAGAACTTGGGGTTCGGGCACTGAATTTGTGGCGCGGGCCAGAGCTCGGGTACGGACACAGATCTCACGGTGACGGCACAGAGCTTGGGGTGTGGGTGCAGGATCAAGGATCAGGCACTGAATTTGGGGTGCAGCCAGAGCTCAGGTGCGGACACAGATCTCAGGGTGACGGCACAGAGCTTGGGGTGTGGGTGCAGGATCAAGGATCAGGCACTGAATTTGGGGTGCGGACACAGTGCTCGGGTGCGGACACAGAACTTGGGGTGCAGACACAGGATTAAGGATTCAGGCACTGAATTTGGGGTGCAGCCAGAGCTCGGGAGCGGACACAGAACTCAAGGTGAGGGCACAGAACTTGGGGTGCAGAGTGAGGGGAGAGGATCAAGGATGCGGGCACAGAACTTGGGGTTCAGGCACTGAATTTGGGGTATGGGCCAGAGCTCGGGTGCGGACACAGAACTCGGGGTGAGGGCACAGAACTCGGGGTGCAGAGTGAGGGGAGAGGATCGAGGATTCGGGCACAGAACTTGGGGTTCAGGCACTGAATTTGGGGTATGGGCCAGAGCTCGGGTGCAGACACAGGATCAAGGGTTCAGGCACTGAATTTGGGGTGCAGCCAGAGCTCGGGTGCGAACACAGAACTTGGGGTGCAGGGTGAGGGGAGAGGATCGGGGATGCGGGCACAGAACTTGTGGTTCAGGCACTGAATTCGGGTGCAGACACTATCGGGGTGCAGACACAGGATCAAGGGTTCAGGCACTGAATTTGGGGTGCAGCCAGAGCTCAGGTGCAGACACAGAACTCGGGGTGACGGCACAGAGCTTGGGGTGCGGACACAGGATCAAGGGTTCAGGCACTGAATTTGGGGTGCAGCCAGAGCTCGGGTGCGGACACAGAACTCGGGGTGCAGAGTGAAGGGAGAGGATCGAGGATGAGGGCACAGAACTTGGGGTTCAGGCACTGAATTTGGGGTGCAGCCAGAGCTCGGGTGCGGACACAGATCTCAGGGTGACGGCACAGAGCTTGGGGTGTGGGTGCAGGATCAAGGATCAGGCACTGAATTTGGGGTGCAGACACAGTGCTCGGGTGCGGACACAGAACTTGGGGTGCAGACACAGGATTAAGGATTCAGGCATTGAATTTGGGGTGCAGCCAGAGCTCGGGAGCGGACACAGAACTCGGGGTGTGGGGTGAGGGGAGAGGATCGAGGATGCGGGCACAGAACTTGTGGTTTGGGCACTGAATTTGGGGTGTGGGCCACGGCTCGGGTGCAGAGACAGAACTCGGGGTGACGGCACAGAGCTTGGGGTGTGGACACAGGATCAAGGGTTCAGGCACTGAATTTGGGGTGCAGCCAGAGCTCGGGTGCGAACACAGAACTTGGGGTGCAGGGTGAGGGGAGAGGATCGGGGATGCGGGCACAGAACTTGTGGTTCAGGCACTGAATTCGGGTGCAGACACTATCGGGGTGCAGACACAGGATCAAGGGTTCAGGCACTGAATTTGGGGTGCAGCCAGAGCTCAGGTGCAGACACAGAACTCGGGGTGACGGCACAGAGCTTGGGGTGCGGACACAGGATCAAGGGTTCAGGCACTGAATTTGGGGTGCAGCCAGAGCTTGGGTGCGGACACAGAACTCGGGGTGCAGGGTGAGGGGAGAGGATCGGGGATGTGGGCACAGAACTTGGGGTTCAGGCACTGAATTTGGGGTATGGGCCAGAGCTCGGGTGCAGACACAGGATCAAGGGTTCAGGCACTGAATTTGGGGTGCAGTCAGAGCTCGGGTGCAGACACAGAACTTGGGGTGCAGAGTGAGGGGAGAGGATCAAGGATGTGGACACAGAATTTGGGGTTCGGGCACCGAATTCGGGGTGTGGGCTAGAGCTCGGGTGTGGACACAGAACTCGGGGTGCAGACACATGATCAAGGGTTCAGGCACTGAATTTGGGGAGCAGCCAGAGCTCGGGTGCGGACACAGAACTTGGGGTGCAGAGTGAGGGGAGAGGATCGAGGATGCGGGCACAGAACTTGGGGTTCGGGCACTGAATTTGTGGCGCGGGCCAGAGCTCGGGTGCGGACACAGAACTCGGGATGAGGGCACAGAGCTTGGGGTGCCGGCACCAAATTTGGGGTGCGAGCATAGAACTTAGGGTTTGGGCACTGAATTTGGGGTGTGGGCCAGAGCTTGGGGTGCAGACACAGGATCAAGGGTTCAGGCACTGAATTTGGGGTGCAGCCAGAGCTCGGGTGCGGACACAGAACTCGGGGTGCAGAGTGAGGGAAGAGGATCGAGGATTCGGGCACAGAACTTGGGGTTCGGGCACTGAATTTGGGGCGCGGGCCCGAGCTGGGTTGAGGGCACAGGACTCGGGCTTCCAGCACCGGAGCCGGGGTGCCCCCAGGCCTCCCCCGCCGGCTCCCCCAGCTCCATCCCCGGGGCGGGCGGGGCCGGGCCGCGGCGGGGGCGGGGGCGGCCGTGGTCCCGCCCGTCCCGGGGAGGCGGCGGCAGGTGGAGCAGCCGCAGGCCGGAGCCGGGGCCGCCGCCGCCGCCGCCATTAGACAATAGGCGCCTTTGGGGCGCGGGGCGAGAGGGGGCGCGGGCGGCCGCGGGGCCGGGCCCGGCGAGCGCGGAGGCACCGGGGGGAGCGGGGGCGGCCCAGCCGCGGCCTGACATGATGTTTCCACAAAGCCGGCACTCGGTACGAGCGCGGCCGGGGCGGCGGGGCGGGGCCGGGCCGGGGAAGGGGTGGGGGGGAACGGGGGGCGCCGCGATCGCCCTGAGGGGAACGGGGAAGCCGGGGTGCAGCCCCCCCAGAACGGGACCGGGGGCACCGGGATCGCCCCCGTCGGAGGAACGGGGGCACCGGGATGGCCCCGACTGGGAACAGGGGAATGGGGGCACCGGGATGCAGCCGCTCCAACTGGTACCAGAGAAAAGGGGATACCGGGATCGCCCCCATCGGTACCGGGGAAACGGGGGCACCGGGATCGCCCCAGCTGGGAACAGGGAACGGGGGAACCGGGATCAGCCCGACTGGGAACAGGGAAAAGGGGCACTGGGATCACCCTGACTGGGAACAGGGAAAAGGGGATACCGGGATCGCCCCAACCGGTACCGGGGGAACCGGGGCACCGGGACCATCCCAACTGGTACCAGGGAAAAGGGGATACTGGGATCGCCCCAACCGGTACCGGGGGAATGGGGGCACCGGGATCACCCCGACTGGTACCAGGGAAAAGGGGATACCAGGATCGCCCCAACTGGTACCAGGGGAATGGGGGCACCAGGATCCCCCCGACTGGTACCAGGGAATGGGGGCACCGGGATGCAGCCGCTCCAACTGGTACCAGGGAAGAGGGGATACCGGGATCGCCCCCATCGGTACCGGGAAAATGGGGGCACTGGGATGCAGCCACCGCGACCAGGGACACCGGGATGGACCCCACCGGTACCGAGGGAATGGGGGCACAGGGATCACCCCCACCAGTACCAGGGGGCACCGGGATGGCCCCAACCGGTACTGGAGGGCACCGGGATGCAGCCGCCCCAGCTGGTACCAGGGGAACAGGGACACCAGGATCACCCCCACTGGTACTGGGGGAACGGGGGTACCAGGATGCAGCCACCCCAACTGGGAACACCAGGATCGCCCCGAACGGGAGTGGGGAAATGGGGATACCGGGATCACTCCCACCAGTACCGGAGATCACCGGGTTGCAGATGCCTCAACTGCTACCATGGGAATGGGGACACTGGGATCGCTCCGAACAGGACTGGGGAAATGGGAACACCGGGATGCAACCGCCCCAACTGGGACCGGGGCAACGGGGACACCAGGATCACCCCAAACGGGAGTGGGGGGCACGGGGATGCAGCTGCCCCAACCAGGACTGGGGGTGCAGGGATGCCAGGCTTGCTCTGAGTGGTACCAGGGGAATGGGGACACTGGGATGCAGCTGCTCCAACTGGTACCAGGGAAACGGGGACACTGGGATTGCCCTGACTGGTACCGGGGAGCACCAGGATGCAGCCGCCCCAACCGGGACTGGGATAACAGGGACACCAGGATCACCTTATCTGGTACTGGGGGAACGGGGACACTGGGATGCAGTCGCCCCGACTGGTACCAGGGAAAAGGGGACACTGGGATCACCCAACTGGTACTGGGTGGCACTGGGATGCACCCGCTTTGACCAGTACTGGGGGAAAACGAAGGACTCTGGGATGCATCCACTCCAACTGGTACCGGGTAAACGGAGACATAGGGATGCACCCAGTCTGACCGGTACCGGGAAGACTGAGACCCTGGGATTGCCCTGACCGGTACTGGGGTGACTGAGGGACCTCAGGATTGGCCTGGCTCATGCTTCGGGGCTGGGGTGACCGAGAGACCTTGGGATCACCCCAACTTGTACCGTGGGGTTGGGGTGGCTTGTGAGCCCCTGGGATCGCTCTGACCTGATGCTGAAGGGCCTGGGGTGATCAAGAGGCTCTGGGATCACCCCAGCTGGTACCGAGGGGCTGGGGGGGACTGAGAGTCCCTGGGATCACCCTGACCGGTGCCAGAGTGGCCCAGAGACTCAATGATCTTCCTGCTCTGGAGCCACCCCAGCTGGGGCCGAGTCTCCCTGTAACGGAGTGTCTCCCACCATAGAATCTCCCTGCCCCAGCTGATATCAAGGGGTGGTGGGACCAGGGGAGCACCAGTGACCTTGGGCATGTCCCAAACCAAAGAACCAGGGTGTCCCCCTTGCCCGGGAGGCTCCCTGCTGGCACCCAGCACTGTCTCCTCTCCATCCAGGGCTCCTCTCACCTGCCGCAGCAGCTCAAGTTCACCACCTCCGACTCCTGCGACCGCATCAAGGATGAGTTCCAGCTCCTGCAGGCCCAGTACCACAGGTACGTGCGCCGGTGGGCCCGGCTTGGGGCTGTCCTGCTCCTCCAGTGGCATCATGACCCTGAGAATCGTCCCCGACGGGAACGCTGAGGACAGAACCCAACCGCGTGGCTTGGGTCACCTTTAGCTGTGGAGGAGGACCTAAGGCAGGGCGTTAATCGCATCCACTTGGGAGCCCAGCAAGGAGAACGGGTGGCTTCCCTCTCCAAGCCAAGGTCTTTCCTCTGAGCACCGCTCGGAGGCTTGCCAGGCCTCCCATGTCTGGCTGGGAGCGTTCCTCGGTTCTGCTCGCTGGCTGCCATTCTTGGACGGCAAACGCTGCAGGGAGCGCTCGAATCCAACAGCTTCCGCTTTGCTCTGCGTGTGTGGAAATATTTCTGCTGACCCCAAAGCTGGCTGGTGATGCTCTGTCGCCTTGGGGGGGGGTGTGGCTGAAATAAATGTGAAGCTTTCGGGTTCAGTCAGCTGGGTGATGCTCTTTGCCGTGGCCTGGCAAGCTGTGAGGTGCCCGTCTGCCTTCTCCCAGCCCTGTCTGCCTTCCCCAGCGTGGGCTCTGCTAGGTCACGGGTTTGAGATGCTGTCGTTCTGGCAAGAGCAGGCAGAAAAACTGCTGGGAAATGGCCTTTTCCCGGTGTCCCGTGTCTCTTAGGCAGTGCCAGCGAGGGAACAGGGGAGCCCAGGGAAGGGAAGCTTGCCCCTCACCCCCCTCCACTCCCTTGGACTTAATCTCCTCGAGAAGAAACAGGTTTTGTGTAGGTGAAGCTGTTTCTTCTTTGAAACATAAAACCACAGCACATGCCGGCTGCAGTTGCTCCGCTGGTGAGTTGGAGTCTCATAAAACACTGGGAGCAGCGGCGCTCTCCCTGAAGGCTGTGAAGAACCTGGGAGAGAGGAAAAATCTGTTCTTCTGGAGGGATGTGCTACGCTTAGGCCTCCTCCCCACCATCCAGAAATGGAGCTGGCTTTGGGTTTGAAGCTGTATTGGAGCATCTCAAGTGCTGCTGACAGGCCTGGGCTAGAAGCTGTCCCCAACTGCCAGTCATCAGCTGAGGAAAAGCAAAACCCCTCCCTGGGCAGCCCCCTTGGCTTCTGCTCAGCTTTCTGCTTCCCACCGCAAGGATTGGATCCCAGCCTGATCTAGGGGGATGTCCCTGCCCACAGCAGGGAGGTTGGAACTAGATGATCTTTAAGGTCCCTTCCAATCCAAACCCTTCCAACCCAAACTGTTCTATGATTCTGTGATTCCCTGGAGCAGGTCGGTGTCCAGCCTTGTGCTGCTTCTCCTGGACGTGTTGATGAGGCTCTGGCTGGGAAGGTGGGAGCAGGCGCTGTGGTCGTTGCTGTGGCTTGACCCAACTCCGACCTTTTGGAATCTGGACGGTGGTGTCCACAAAACCAGCCTGGCTGGGATTGGGGCCATGCAGGAAGCAGCTGCTCCGTGACAATCAACTCTCTCACCTCCTGTTTGTGGTTTTCTGACTGTTTTCTGGCTTTTCAGCTTGAAGTTGGAATGTGACAAACTAGCCAGCGAGAAATCGGAGATGCAGCGTCACTATGTGATGGTAAGAACCGACCCCAACAGCCAAGAGCGCGTGGGTGGTGTGGGTGCAGACGCCGGCGGTGAGCAGGGGTCTTGGTTCTCCTGGCAGGGAATCTTCACCCCGTGGAGCTGTGGGTCTCTAGGCAAGGCTGGCGTTGGCTTTTCTGAGCATGGGGTGCCTTTATATTTTGTGTTGTCTGCACACGGTGGATTGTTGGAAAGCGTCGAAGTGGCAGAGATTGTGGGATGTAGAAAAGCCTGGTGATGGGCTGCATGCTGGGTGGCAAGAGGGAATGGCCTCAAGCTTCACCAGGGGAGGTTCAGGCTGAACGTTAGGAAAAAATATTTCATGGAAAAGGTCCTTGGCACTGGCAGAGGCTGCCCAGGGAGGGGGTTGAGTCACCTTCCCTGGAGGGGTTTAAGGGACGGGTTGATGAGGTGCTGAGGGACATGGGTTAGTGATTGATGGGAATGGTTGGACTCGATGATCCAATGGGTCTTTTCCAACCTGGTGATTCTATGATGGGGTCTTTGGCTTTGCTGCTGCTTGACCTTGCTCCCTGTGTCCTGAGTGAAGCAACAGCTTTCACAAACGCAGGAAGGAGCTATAAGGTGCTGGTGTGCAGCGCCTGGGTCTCCAGGAGAGCCATGGCCAGCGAAGGACAAAGCAGCGCTCTGAGAAGTCGTGAAGCTGGGAAACCCCACAGCCTGGTGGGAGCTGGAAGCTGAAGCTGCTGTTCTGCGAGAGCTGAACCCTCCCCACCTTCTCGTGCCCCCAGCAGCCTTGCAGAGCCCTGGTGCAAAGTGCTGGCACGTCTCACCGATGCTTGTGTCCCAGCACGAAGCGTGCAAATCCCAGGGCACAGCCTGGCACAGGCAGGAGACGCTGTGCCAGACGTGGGCAGCAGGCTTAGCTGGAACTCTTGGAAGAGAAATCTGCCAAGAAACAGCCATGTTCTTGTAGGCAGGGTGACAGTTTGCCTGCCAGGTAATGCCTCTCTCTTCCCACGCATGGAAGAGCCCTTGTGGCAGCGATGCCAGGCAAAGCCGTGGTCTGTTCCTTTCCTATCAAGGAGTTAACAGGAGGTGGTGATGCTCTCCATAAAGATGAGCCGGTGCCTGCTTGCCAGCTGCCGCACCTGCCCTGGAAAATTAAAAAAAAAAAAAGAGATAAGATGTAGACATTAATACAGCAGCTCTTCAGAGGAGAGTTAGGACTTTAAAACCAGAAATATAAGGGAGGTGGCCCCTCCATCCTTCCAGTCTGCCTGTGTGTCCAGACTCTGAAGCTGTTTGGGGCTGGGGTCAAGGGGAAGAGGTTGCAGCTTTCCTCGTGTATTAGTGAGGAAGCTTGCCCTGCTCCTGCAGATAAACGATTGCTTCCAGGGCCTTGCAGTCTGCGTGGAGACTCATCTCCAGGTGTGGCTGAGATGGATTTTTTTTTTCCCTCAATGCTGACAGTCACCAGAATTGATTCAGGCTACCGGCGGCGGCCGAGGGGAAGGGCCATCGCTTGTTGTGCAGCACTCGAGGCTTTGCAGCAGCTCCTGCCTCATCTGCATGGCTGAGCTGGAGCTGCTGTCACTCTCACAGCAAAGTCACGGGGAAGCAAAGAGGAGGCTTTCTGTGAATGTGCAAAGCTGCTCCAGCTGCTCTGATTTTTTTGAATAAGTCACAATTAGCAGCTCAGGGCTCGGGCTCCCGCTTCCTGCTCAGTCTTCAGAATGCAAAGAAACCTCGAGAGCCAGCGGCGGCGTCAGAGCAGAGTGAAATCATGGCAATGCCGAGATGGGCTCTTTGCAGACTCGTGGCGTCAGTACGAAAACACCAGCGATCTTCTCCTTGAATTAAATGAGCACAGATGTGGATTTTGCTTTCCCTTCGGAAGAATCAGGATTGCAGCCTGCAAGCTGAGGTTTCTAAACTCTCAAACATCAGCCTTAAAACAGCTTTTCTTCCAGGGATTGGGAATTGGCTTCTCGTGCCAATAGATCGCTGCCCGATGCTGCTGTGCGAGGGTTTTCGGGGTGGGTTTTTGGGTGGGTTTTTTTGTTCCGCACGGCTTCTCCCCAAACAGCTGGAGCTGCGTGCGGCTGGCCACGTTCCTTACTAGATGAAGCCCAGTTGTAATCTCTTCCATTTGCTGCCGAAGCAGCCACGTGGGCTTTAGGATATTCGCCAGGCAAAGCTTGTGGAGTCAGGCTGGGGAGCCTCTAAACCTTTTCCCAGGTTTGAAGCAGCATCACTCGCTCTCACCTTGACACAGACTGAATGGTGTCAGCGAGGGCTGTTGCGTGGGGCCTGGTTGCCAAGTTCCTAGGTCTCTGTATGCAGCAGCGCGAGGTTGGAGCAGGGAGCACCGGGGCTCAGCACCTCTGCCTTACTTCTAGAGAGGGTCTCTGTGTTTGCTTCTGCTGTCTTTGTTTCCCTTGTAAAAAACCTTACTAGGAAAGCAGTAGCAGTTCCCAGCGCTGCTGGATGGAGCCTCTGTTGGGGACTTGACTTATAATTCTTTTTTTTTTTCTCTTCTCCTTTGCTCCACAGTATTATGAGATGTCCTACGGGCTGAATATTGAAATGCACAAACAGGTAAGAGGAAGGTATTTCCAAGGGCTCTAATTCCTGGGGAGGGTGGGCTGTCCGCTGTGCTTTGCCCTGTGTCACTTCAGGGGTATTTCAGGAACTAGAAATGCCTGTCAAATGTCAGAGCTGCCTTTGAAATGCAGGGATCCCCGTCCTCTCGGGACCACAGTGCTGGACTGAGGGCTTCCACCCTGGGCTGCAGACACGCTCTGGGTCTCCCCAGGGCCTAAGCAGGTATTTAAGAACCAGACAAGGTAGTGCAGGCAAAATGTGGGGCTGCAGAGTCGATCAGCAGATATGAGCCTGGCGTGGAGGGCAGGAGATGGCTCTGGGTCCTTCCCAGCCCTTCTCCCTGGTGCTGGGTGGGTTCCTGGCCCTGCTGCCTTTTCTGGTGTCCAGGAAGGCTTGTTGTTATCAACCCAACGTGAAAAATGCCAAGGTGGCTTGTTGTGATCTCTCTGACATGAAAAATGCCTTTGGTTCCTGCTGGGCTCTTGCTGCAGCGAGACCAGAGGGTTCTCCTCAGGGGCTGTGGTTAGGTACAGCCATGCAGACCTTCTAAGAAAGCCTCCTTGTGATGGAGAGGCTGCTGCAGCCTGGAGAAGTTGGTTCATTACCCTCACTGGTGGTTAAGTTGGTAATTATCCCCTGTGGCTAATTACCTGTGCTCTTAACAACGTGAGCCTCCTCTGAGCCTGACTCTGTCTGGCTTCAGCTTTCAGTCGCGGTCGTCTGTGTGCCACGGCTCAGTTCTAAGCCTCTTAGCACAGTTCTGCTTCCCCACGAAAGCATTTGGTGCCTCCAATCCCATCGCCCTTGTTGGGAAGCCCCCAAGACTGGCTTCCCTGGGAAAACCTGCACTTTGGTGAAGGATCTGAGCTACGAATCCTCGCTGCTGTCCCATCTACTGCCTCCCAGCCGAGTCCACCGTGGCGCTGGTGGAGTCCTTTTGGCTGGTTTCAGTGCACGCCTGAACCTTGTGGCTCTATATTTCGTTGGACTCCCTTGGAAAGTGATTTTCAAAGGGCTGGGAGCTTTACTCTTTCTCAGGAGAAAAGCATTTAACACTCCAGAACTTGCCACCTGCTTCTAGGAGGCTCATAAAGAAGCTGCCCAGTGCCTGGGGTCCCCCTGAACATCCCCAGTCCTGCAGCTTGGCCGTGGGGAGGCTGACAGCAGGCAAGGACTTGCCTTTGGGGAGGGGGAGGCTGAAGATCCACTTTCCAAGGCAGAGCAAGGCTCTCAGCCGGGGCAGCACGTCTGTCTGTCTGTCTGTGTCCACACAGCAGATGGAATTCAACACATCCTCACCTGGGTCTATAATAGATTTCCGCTCTAGTTGTTCCTGATTTCTTAAATGAGCATCAGAGACCTGGAGAGGGAAAAGAAGATTGAAAAACCCGCTCTTTGCAAACAGCATTGATTTGTTTAACTAAGTAGGGAGGGACCTTGGAGCTGAGGTGACCCCCCACAGCCCCAGAGCACCACTAGCATCTTTTGGGGGGACTGGGTTTGCTTAGAGCCATGAAGGGTCTCAATCTGGCCTAAGGAGGGGAAAGTGAGGCAGCTGGTGCTGAGAGTGACCTCTCCAAACCCACTTGACGCGTTTTCTCTCCATTCTTCCCACTTCCCAGGCTGAAATCGTCAAGAGGCTAAATGGGATTTGTGCGCAGGTTCTGCCCTACCTTTCCCAAGAGGTGAGTCCTTCAGCTCTGTCTTAGGGGAGCAGAGTCTCCTGCATGGGCAGCTCCTCGCTCTTGGCTCCTGCACAGGGATGAGCCCTTTGAGATGGGTTTGGCTTGATGGCATCCAGGCAGCCCCCCAGGTGCTGTGCAAGGGCTACCTTGCCCCTCCATCCCTTTTGTTGGCACCTGCAGACAAAGATGGGCTCTGTTCTCTCCCACCCCTGATTCTGGAGTTATTGGCCACCTCTGCAGGCAGTAGGAGCTTTGGGTGGGTAACTGGGGGAGGGGAACGTGAAAAAGTACCTCTATATGGCTCCTCCTTAAGATCTGCTTCCTCTGCCTCATTAATTAATGCAGCTGATGGGCTCCTCCCACTCCCCATAGAAATTAATTGGGAGGGCTGGGAGTTGTAGCCTGAGGCAGGAGGAGGGTGAAGCACCTCTAGGGTTTTCCCACCCACCTGTTCTTGGGGCAGTTCAGATCAGAGCTGCCTAATAACTAAGGCACAACTTAACCTTTTGCATCTTAATGCAGCCCCTTCCCTTACCTCAACCCTGTCCTGCTACTGAGATGGAAAGAAAAATCGACTTGCTGGAGTGTGATGGACAAATGTGGTGTTCAGAGACCTTTTGCTCTTGGAGGAGCAAGCACGGTTGTCCACTCTGGGCTCTTCCACAGCAGCATCTTCCATTGGCTGCAGTTGGGACCCAGGATGTGTCCCAAGGAATGAGGAGCTTCCCAGGAGCTTCTGATTTTAGGGTTTTTATTTGTTGGGATGCTGCTTGTTCTTGTCACAAATGAAGCACGAGTCAGTGTCTCCAGCTCTGGGGTGAACCAGCCCTGCTAGCAGCTGACATAGAGTCCGTGTGCGTGTGTCAGGCCCAGCAAAGTTGTCTCCCTGCTTTTCTTCTCTGTGACACTGGAAAATGCCCTAAATCCCTCTGTTCTCTCCACACCAGCATCAGCAGCAAGTCCTGGGAGCCATCGAACGAGCCAAGCAGGTTACGGCGCCAGAACTGAACTCCATCATCCGTGTACGTGATGCTTGGTTAGGTTGGGTTTGGAGGGATGGGAATCTGTGCCTTTGGCCTTCAGGACAGAGCTGGGCAGGGCAGTCGTGACCCAGAGTGGGTCTGGGGTGCTGGGAACCGGCTGCTCCCCGAGCGATGCTGGGATGAGGCTGCGAGTGCCAGGCTGGGTTTGCCTGGACGTGTTACGATGTGGGCTTGGGAACGCAGGGATTCCTGCTCTGTCCCAGCAGGGTGCAAGGAGAGGAGCTTTGGTTTGGAGCAGGAATTGCAGCAGCTCCTTGACATGAAAACACCATCTGTTCTTGGTCAAGGTCAGGAGGGTTTAACCACATCCTTGGAGCGTGCAGGAGTCTGAGGCCAGTTGCCCTGTGAGCTGCGTGTCTTGTTGAGGGCACCACTGGGTCTTCTGGAGACCTCATTGCTCTCTCCAACTCCCTGAAAGGAGGTTGTGGAGAGGAGGGAGCTGGGCTCTTCTCCCAGGTGACAGGGGACAGGACGAGAGGGAACGGCCTCAAGCTTCACCAGGCTGAACATTAGGAAATAATATTTCACGGAAAGGGTCGTTGGGCACTGGAACAGGCTGCCCTGTGGGGGTTGAGTCCCCTTCCCTGGAGGGGTTTAAGGGATGGGTGGACAAGGTGCTGAGGGACATGGTTTAGTGATTGATGGGAATGGTTGGACTCGATGATCCAGTGGGTCTTTTCCAACCTGGTGATTCTATGATTCTCTTGAGGCTGTCACAGCCCAAGGGCTCTAGAACTTCTTTTTTTTTCCCTTTCCCACCCCTCCTCACTCCAAGGCCACAGTGCTCTACAGGACCCTGAGCTCCCTGGTTGACGCTTGCCTGCTGGCACAGTCAGCGTGGCCTTAGGCCCTTAGGTTGGGACCCAAGTGCACTCAAAATGACAATATTCCTCTCCCGTCTTCCTGTCTGTCCGTCGTTCTTTACAGCAGCAGCTTCAAGCTCACCAGCTGTCCCAGCTCCAAGCCCTTGCTCTGCCTCTGACTCCGCTCCCCGTGGGCCTCCAGCCCCCGTCCCTCCCTGCCGTCAGCGCCGGCACCGGGCTCCTCTCGCTCTCGGCCTTGGGCTCCCAGGCTCACCTCTCCAAGGAGGACAAGAACGGCCACGACGGGGACGCCCACCAAGACGACGACGGGGAGAAATCTGATTAAAGTGAACGGGCTGGGGGAGGGAGGGCAGGGGAAAAACAAAAATAACAAAAAAAAAAAAGGGGGCTGTCGGGGGGTGGGGGGGGGCGGGTTAATGCAAGATGCAGTATCTCTCTCTCTAGTTGCTGCGCAGCAGAATCGCGGGGGCTTGCGTGTGGTGGCCTGTTCCTACGGGGAGCAGTGCTTGAGCGCTGCCCGGGCTGCTCCGCAGCAGTGCAAGCGCCATCGCAGTAACCGTGTGGCCGATCGTGCTCTCTCCCTGTGCCCAGCCTGGCTTCCCCGTCCCCGCTGCCATCGCAGAGCCGAGCCACAGCCTGGCTTGGGCTGCTCTGGGGCCGCTTGCCCTCGGCTCCTCGATGCCGTCAGCCTCCCCTCCGCCTGCCGCTCCCTTCTTGGTATTTAAAGATGCTCCTTGATCCTAACGGTTTCTGCACAACTCCCTGCTGGGATCCCTGCCCCGAAACCATCTCCTCCTTCCCCAAACGCTCTTGATCTCGCCGCATCGCCCTGTTCCTCCCCGCGTTCCTCCTGCACTAATAACCAGGCCGGCACCTTGCTGTTCTGCATGTTCTTAACCAGGCCCGGGGCAGCACGACGCGCTCCGGGCGCTGGGATGAGGGGAACCTCCACCACCCGCTTCCCTCCAGCGTAGCACCCGGCTTCGGAGGGCTCGGGCGGAGGGGCAGGCAGAGCAAGAGCCTTTCCTGGTCCTCCCCTTGCCCCTGTGTAGAGGATACAGCAGCTTTCTCTGTTCTTATCTCCGTGCGCTAGCGTGTCTTCTAAAAAAAAAAAAAAACAAAAACGGAATGAAAAAAGAAAAAAAAAAAAAAAGAATAAAATTAAATGATAATCTGGTGTTTGTATATAGTCCTTTAGAAAGATCTTGTTTTGCTTTTTGTGTTTAATCACTTGACCTATAATAAGAGGAACTGAAAATGCTGTATCAAGGACGTACAAGCTGTGCCTTTCAAATAAAGAAATAAGAAGGTTGGTTAAAACTGTGACTCGCTGTCTGCTTTCTTGCCACTTTGGGGATGACTTTAAAATACTTCCCCACCCCGAGAAAGGGGATTCAGAGGGGAGAACAAGCAGCTTTGCTTAGGACTCTCTTTCCCCACCTGCCATCCCAGCTCCTGCTGGGAATCATGGTTTGGGTTGGAAGGGACCTCAAAGCCCATCCAGTTCCAACCCCTTTGCCATGGGCAGGGACACCTCCCACTGGATCAGGGGCTCCAAGCCCCATCCAACCTGGCCTTGAACCCCTCCAGGAATAGGGCAGCCCCCACTGCTCTGGGCAACCTGTTCCAGGGCCTCCCCACCCTCCTTGTGAAGAATTTCTTCCTAATGCCTAATCTGAACCTTCCCCTCTCCAATTTCCAACGCAGGAGCTCCCCGTGGGCTGCCTCAGCTCTGCTCTGTGCAGGGAAAATTAATCTCTGCTGTGGGTGCAGGGGATGAGCTGCTTCTCTGGCAGTCGGCCCCCCTGGAAAATCTGGGCTGCGTTACCCTGGGGCTGCGATTGCTGTAATGGAATTGGTTCTCGATAATTAGAGCCTGTCCTTTGCCTTCAGAGCCTGCTCTGCCCCGATAACATCTTCCCCTCCCTATCTCCCAGGCCAGCTGGAGTGGGAAAACTTCCTTCCCCTGGGAAAGAAGCTGTGACAAAGGGGGGATCTCAGTGCCCCCGGCTGCCCAGGGAGGTTGGGGGGCTTTGGTGGTGCAGATGGGGAGCAGTGGCCACTGTGTCTCTGTCCTGCTGATGCTGAGCAGAGATCAGGGCAAATGCAGGAGCAGGGAAGGGATCATCCCCCTGGACTCAGCCCTGATGAGACCACGACTTGAATCCTGCGTTCACTTTTGGGGCCCTCACTCCAAGAAAGACGTTGAGAGGCTGGAGCGCGTCCAAAGAAGGGGAACAGAGCTGGGAAGGGTCCTGAGAACAGGTTCTGGGAGTGGCTGAAGGACCTGGGGCTGTTTAGTCTGGAGAAGAGGAGGCTGAGGGGAGACCTCATCGCTCTCTGCAGCTCCCGGAAAGGACGTTGGATGAAATGGGTGCTGGGCTCTTCTCCCAAGTAAGAAGTGATAGGAGGAGAGGCAATGGCCTCAAGTTGTACCAGGGGAGGTTTAGATTGGATATTGGGAACAATTTCTCTATTGAAAGAGTGGTGAAGCCCCAGCAGAGGCTGCCCAGGGCAGTGGTGGAGTCTCCATCCTTGGAGGGATTCAAAAACCATGCAGACATGGCACTTTGGGCCATGGTTTAGTGTGGATGGAGGTGTTGGGCTGAGGGTTGGACTGGATGAGCTTAGAGGGCTTTTCCGACCTTAACGATTCTGTGCATTTATGACACCAGGGTGCTTTCCACAGCCCAGAGAAACGCTTTGGGTGCAAAACCAGCACGGTCCAGCCGCGAGTCCTCGGGGCAAACAGGAGAGGAGCACGAGGTCCAGCTCAGCATCTGCTGGGAGGTGCGGGGGATTTGGAGAGCCCTAAAGCTCTGTCTTTATACTTTGTAGTGGGTTCATCTCCCGCAGGGAGCCATCCCCAGCCCAGCAGCAGCAGCCAAGGATGCTCAGCCAGCAGCCTCGTGGTTTGTTCGACCCCTTGCCCACCGAACCGAGGCTGCTAATTAGCTCTAACAACAGGGACCTCTGTTCCTCTGAAATCGCCAGCCCCAGAACCCTCCCAGACCAATTTCTCCTAAATCCTCCTCCCTTGCACGTCCATCAGGAATAACATCCACTTACGGTTCTCCCTACCCCCAGGCTGAGTTTGAACCAGTGACCTCGAGGTGAAAGCGCTTGAAAAGCTGCAGCCCTCCCTGCAGCCAGCGCGTTCCCAGTGGGGTTTTCAGCAGCACTTACAGAGCAGAGATGGTTTTAGCAACTGTCGCAGCGTAGCAGCCTCTGGCCCGGAGCTCTGCTGGCCTTTCACAGCAGAAAACCACTCGCTCAGCATCAAACCACTCGCTCGGCATCGCCGAAGCCCTTGGAGCAGCTGCAGGACCGTGGGGTCAGACTGAAGCCACCGGGAGCGTTTCTCGTGGCCGGGAGCCCCTGGCAGTGCGGTGGGGCAAGCGTTGGAGGTGTCTGCCCCGAGCTCTGGTCCCTCAAGGGCGCTGAGATCAGCCCAGCTCGTGTGGCTCTGCGCTCACCGTGGGCTCTGGATGTGGCCGAGCCAGTGGTGCTTCCCAGAGCACAAACGAACGGAGCATCACGCTCTGCGTGGGGCACCTGGGTTGGCAGGGGACAAAGCTGGGACCCCCAGGCAGCCCCGCAGAGTCCCAGCCAGCAGCTGGAGTTTGGAGATCTCCACCACCGGAGCCTCTCTGCAGACATCCTTGTCCTTTGGAAGCCGGAGCCAGGAGCTCTGCCCCAGCCCTTGTGCTGCTGAGGCATCACAGAAGAGAACGGGAGCATCATCAAGCCTTCTCACTGCCCAGAGGCTCTACCACCCATCCAAGACCGTAGCACAGCTGTGCCAGGCCCGGCTGGCGCTCCCAGGACAGTGGGACATGGGATCAAGCTCCTCTCCAGTCCCTCCATGCCCTCTTTGCACCAGAAGAGACCCCTCCAAAGTAGTCCTAGGGATGAGGCCAATGCCAAGACCTCTAAGCTCATCCAGTCCAATCGTCAGCCCAACACCAGCATCCACACTAAACCACGGCCCAAAGTGCTGCATCTGCACGTTTTTTTAATCCCTCCAAGGATGGAGACTCCACCACTGCCCTGGGCAGCCTCTGCCGGGGCTTCACCACTCTCTCAATAGAGAAATTGTTCCCAATATCCAATCTAAACCTCCCTGGTGCAGCTTGAGGCCATTGCCTCTCCTCCTATCACTTCTTACTTGAGAGAAGAGCCCAGCTCCCATTTCATCCAACGTCCTTCCCAGGAGCTGCAGAGAGCGATGAGGTCTCCCCTCAGCCTCTTCTCCAGACTAAACAGCTCCAGGTCCTTCAGCCACTCCCAGAACCTGTTCTCGAGATCCTTTCCAGGTTTGTTCCCCTTCTCTCGACACGCTCCAGCCCCTCAATGTCCTTTTTGGAGTGAGGGGCCCAAAACTGAACAGGGATGGTGGTGTTTGGCTGACGGTTGGGCTGGATGCTCTCAGAGATCTTTTCCAAACTTAACGATTTTATAATTCTCTGACACCCAATTCCTGCCTGCAGCTGCCTGGGGCTCAGCAAATTCTGCTCTCTCACATCTCTTCCCCCTTCCACCCTGTCACAGGAGGGGTTCTAAACCAGCATCTCTCCTCCTCAAAGAGGTGAGCAGGTGCTAGTTTTCCACTGGGAGAAGGTGCTTTCCTCACCTGTTTGACTCTCCATCCATCCCCTTCAGCTTTTCCCAGCAGGACAGATCCCGGGAGCAGTGGGAATCTCCTCCATCACATCCCCCCAACCCACTCCCACCCTCCTCATTTTTCAGCTGAGCTTTGCTTGAAACAATGGCACAGTCTGCAAGCCAGGAACGCTTTACAGCACCGGAGCAGGGCCTCCTTCCCAATTCATCACTAATGCAGGAACGCCGAGCCCTTCCTGGCTGCAGCGAGCACGAGATAAAAGCTAAAAGAGGCATCAATAATTAAAAACCACTCAAAGCCAGTAAGTGCAAACAGGAGCCAACATCCAGATCGAAGGCAGCGCCAGAGACGAGAGTCTGTCAGCTGCGGGGCTGCTCGAAGGGCTCCCACATCTCTTTTGGGGGTGTCCCACCCCGAATCCACAGCCAGGGGGTGACAAGGTGGCCCTGGCACAGCGGGAAGGCACTGGGAGATGCAGGAGGGAGTTCATCGGCTCTGAAAAAGGCTGGGGGTCCTGTCTGAGCATAGCAGGAGAGATCCCAGCTCCTGCGTGTGGTTCACTTTGCAGATGCTTGGGAGGAGGCGATGGCGCTGGGGTCCCAGGGACGAGGACTTGGGTTTTGGTCTCAGGAGCGTGACTCGAGGTGCTGGAAACTGTTGATTTCTAGGACAGCTTTGGCTCAGCTCTTGCTGACTCGCTGCCAGCCCCTTCCCTCAGTTTCTCATCTCACGTTCGTTCCAGGACAGGCTCCAGCCAGGATAAGGTCCCAGTTTGTGCCAACTGCTGGTACAAATGCCCTGGGAAATTCCCGTTGTCTGAGGGTGCCAGGAACTGAGCTTTGCTGAGGTCAAGGCTGCTCGTTCAAGTATACAAGCGAGAAGCTGAAAATGGAGTGGTTTGGAACCTCCATGGCCACATTTGCTCCCTGCTCCCACGGGTTTGGCAAAAGGCTTGGTCGAGCCCCGGGAGGGGAAAACCTGAATCTTCTAAATCCGTGCCCCCAGTTCTGGTTTGTCTCAAGCTGCCATTTGGGGTGGGAGCTGAAAGGTGAAAGCATTGGGGTAATTCCAGCAGCAGCAACCTGTTTTGCTTGGATGCGGATTCAACTGGAGCTCCTGAGCATCCCGAAGCCCGGGCTTGTTTGGTTTCTCTGCTGGTTCTAAACAGAAGGGCTGTTTACAGCGCTCGCCTCTGGATCCTGGCGTGGGTTTCCAACACCCTCATCCTCTGGGGCTCCTCCAGGCGCTGCCAGGCACAAGGCGGTTTCAGACACGTCCCCTGCCCTGCGCCTCGAGGGAGGAGCGACTCCCTCTGCATCCACAACCCTGGGGCTTGCAAGGGGTTAACCACGGCTGTTTTCACCCAAGCAAGCGCTGAAGCAAATTAATCTCTGGGTTCCAGGCTGTCCTGCTCCAGGGCTCACGTCAATCATCAGTGGCGGGTGATGAAGACGTGTGTCACATCCATCATTCCGGAGCTGCCTGGTCCAGGTTTACCTGTGTCACTCTCTGAGATGGGAGGGAGCAGAGAAGCTGCAGAAGGAAAACCCGCAGGATTTGGTAAGGAGTTTTGAAAAAATGCTGGGAAACATCTTCTCTGCTTCTCCTTCCCCCCCCGAAACACAATCTGAAACGTTGCCAGCTTTGAAAAAAAACAAACCACTTTCCTTAAATATAAGATGCTGCGTCCCTGGAGGTGTTCAAGGCCAGGTTGGATGGAGCTTGGAGCAACCTGATGCAGTGGGAGGTGTCCCTGACGGAACCAGATGGGCTTTGAGGTCCTTTCCAACCCAAATCACTCCATGATTCTATAAAATAAACACCAACTGCCCCAATAGGGCAAACAACCCAAAAATAAATACTCTCAATCTTTATATTTGCATTAAAATATGGATATTCAAGCGTGCAGGAATATGAGGTGCACACAGGTACGTGAAGGAAGGGTTTGTCAAGGACTTTGGAGCAAGGTGAGGAGCTCACAGCTTTTCCTGCTTGCAGCACAGGGTCTGGGCAGGGAGCAGAAGGTGATGAGGAAGGTGCAAGTGCCAGCCTGAGCCGGCAAGGTTGGAAACCACTAAGGGTGGAGAAGCCCTCTAAGCTCATCCAGTCCAACCATCAGCCCAACACCACCATCCCCATTAAACCACGGCCCAAAGTGCCACGTCTACGCACTTTTTGAACCCCTCCAGGGGTGGAAACCCCACCGGTGCCCCAGGCAGCCTCTGCCAGGGCTTCCAAGCAGGGCTGGCCACTTGTTCAGGGAACATCTGGGCTGTGGGAAGCCCCCAGTCTTAACTGGGAGCGGAGCGGGAGCTTCTGGTGCCCAACACCTTGCCCCTGCCCTGGCCGCTGCCAGCACCAGCAAGTAAATAACACAATTAATAAAAGATTAGGATGAAATGTGAGGCATTAAATATTTAACCTCGTGGCTGGCTGCGCGGTGCCCAGGTACAGCTGGTTCCTGCAATATTTAAGGATTGTTCCTCCCTCGCCCTTCTCCACCCCCCCAAGCGTGGTGACTTCATGGTGGCTTTGGCTGGAGGGTCCTGGGGGGACAAGGGGGGATTGAGGGGGACTGGGAGGGATCAAGGGGGGACAGGGAGAGTCCAAGGGGGACAGGGAAGGATTGAGGGGGACAAGGAGAGTCCTGAGGGGGACTGGGAAGGATTGAGGGGGACAGGGAAGGTCCTGGGGGACATGGAGGGATTGAGGGGGACTGGGAGGGATCAAGGGGGGACAGGGAGAGTCCAAGGGGACAGGGAAGGATTGAGGGGGACAAGGAGAGTCCTGAGGGAACAGGGAAGGATTGAGGGGGACTGGGAAGGATTGAGGGGGACAGGGAAGGTCCTGGGGGACAGGGAGGGATTGAGGGGGACAAGGAGAGTCCTGAGGGGACAGGGAAGGATTGAGGGAACATGGAAGGATTGAGGGGGACTGGGAGGGTCGTGGGGGACAGGGAGGGATTGAGGGGGACAAGGAGAGTCCTGAGGGAACAGGGAAGGACTGAGGGGGACAGGGAGAGGCCTGGGGGGCGGGGATGTATTGAGGGGGTTAGGGAAGGATTGAGGGGGAAAGGGAGGGTTGTGGGGGGCAGGGAGGGATTAAGGGGGACAGGGAGAGTCCTGAGGGAACAGGGTGGCATTGAGGGGGACTGGGAAGGATTGAGGGGGACAGGGAAGGTCCTGGGGGCACAGGGAAGGATTGAGGGGGACAGGGAAGGATTAAGGGGGACAGGGAAGGATTAAGGGGGACAGGGAAGGATTAAGGGGGACAGGGAGGGATCAAGGGGGGAACAGAGGGGGTCGATGGAGGACAGGGAAGGAACAAGGGGGAGAGGGAAGGATTGAAGGGGACAGGGAGAGGCCTGGGGGCCGGGGATGTATTGAGGGGGTTAGGGAAGGATTGAGGGGGACAGAGAGGGTTGTGGGGGACAGGGAAGGTCCTGGGGGGAGAGAGAAGAGATCGAAGGGGACTGGGAAGGACTGGGGAGGTGAGGAGGGTCCTGGGGAGACAGGGAGAGATCCCGGGGTTGTGGTGGAGGAGAATGGGGAGGGGTTGGGGATGCAGGGAGGGTCCTGAGGGAACGGGGAAGGATTGAGGACACCCCCCCCCGTTCCCTCCGGAGACCGCGGGGAGGCGGCTGCCAATCCCGGAGCTGCAGCGGCTCCGGGTGCCCCCTCCGCATTCCCTCCCTCCCCCCACTCCCCCCCAGTCCCCTCCATCCCCACCGCCCCACGTTACTTTGAATGGCAGCCTGCGGCCGCCGCAAAGCCTTGTAGGACATGTAGTCCTCCCACCCCCGCCGCCCGCTGCGGGAGCACCGGCCGCGAGGCAGCTCCGGGCCAGCCCCACCGGAGAGGGACCGGCACAGCCTCCCGTCCCCTCGGCGGGCAGCAGGCGGGCCGGCCCGGCCCCGAGAGGCCTTCGCGGCGGAGGGCTCTGCGACGGGCGAACTACAACTCCCAGCGTGCCCCGCGGCGCCGCCGCGGAGGCTCCGGCGGCCCGCTCGCTTCTCATTGGCCTTCACTGGGCGTGACGTCACGAGCCCATGTGGGAGCGCGGCAAGGCGATTGGCTGACGCTCCGGGGCTGCAGCCAATGGCAGCGGCGGGCGGCGCCGCGGTTGCCGAGGGGGGCGGTTAAGGTGGAGCGGGGTCGGGGGCTGCTGTGCTCCCGGGGCACCGGGGTCGCTCCTAGGGGACCGGGGTTCTCCCGAGGACGAGGATGCTCCCGGGGATAGGGATGCTCCCTGGGAACGGGGATGCGCTGGGGAACAGGGGCTCCTCCCGGGGATGAGGATGCTCCCGGCCCTAGGGATGCTCCAGGGCATGGAGATGCTCCAGGGAATGGGGATGCTCCCGGGGAATGGGGATGCTTCCTGGGACAGGGGTCCTCCCGGGGACGAGGATGCTCCAGGAGATAGAGGTGCTCCCAGCCCCAGGAATGCTCCAGGGAATAGGGGTGCTCCAGGGAATAGGGGTGCTCCCAGCCCCAGGGATGCTCCAGGGGATAGGGGTGCTCTCGACCTCAGGGATGCTCCAGGGAATAGGGATGCTCTCGGCCCCAGGGATGCTCCAGGGAATAGGGGTGCTCCCGACCTCAGGGATACTCCAGGGAATAGGGATGCTCCCGGCCCCAGGAATGCTCCAGGGAATAGGGGTGCTCTCGACCTCAGGGATGCTCCAGGGAATGGGGATGCTCCAGGGAATGGGGATGCTCCAGGGAATAGGGATGCTCCAGGGGATAGGGGTGTTCCCGGTCCCAGGGATGCTCCAGGGAATGGGGATGCTCCAGGGGATAGGGGTGTTCCCGGTCCCAGGGATGCTCCAGGGAATAGGGATGCTCCAGGGGATGGGGGTGTTCCCGGTCCCAGGGATGCTCCAGGGGATGGGGATGCTCCCGGGGACCAATGTCCTCCCGAGGACGAGGATGCTCCTGAGGACGAGGGTGCTCCCGGCCCCAGGGATGCTCCAGGGGACCGGGGTCCTCCCGAGGACGAGGATGCTTCTAAGAAGGAGGATGGTCCCAAGGACAGGGATGTTCCCGGGGACGGGGATACTCCCGGCCCCAGGGATTCTCCGAGGGCCTTGGGTGCTCTGGAGAAGGGGGGATGCTCCCAAGGATGGGGGTTCTCCCGGAGCCGGGGATGTTTCGAGAGACGCGGATGCTCCAAGGGAGTTCCCGGGAACAGGGATGCTCCCGGGGCACGGAGAGTGGACCCGGGGGACAGGCATGATCCTGGGGCCAGGGATGATCCTGGGGATGGGGGAGCTCCCAGGGGCCAGGGGTGCTCCCGGGATCGGGGGATGATGCTCCAAAAGATGGAGGTGCTCCTGCGGGCTGGCGTGCTTCGAGGGCCGGGGGATGCTCCCAAAGTGACAGGGATGCTCCAGGAGATGCGGATGCTCCAGGAGATGGAGATGCTCCGGGGACGAGGGGTGGTCCCAGGGATGCTCTCGGGTGACGAGGGATGTTCCCGGGGACCGGGGATGCTCCCAGGGGCTGGAGATGCTTCCGGGGGATGCTCCCAGGGGGCCGGGGGTGCTCCCGGGGGACTGGAGAATCTCCCAGGGGCTGAAGATGCTCCCGGGGGACCGGGGATGCTCCCAGGGAGATGGAGATGCTTCCTGGGGACCGGGGATGCTCCCAGGGAGATGGAGATGCTCCCGGGGGACCGGGGATGCTCCCGGAGGCTGGAGATGCTTCCTGGGGATGCTCCCAGGGAGGTAGAGATGCTCCCAGGGGGATGGAGGTGCTGCCGGGGGACTGGAGATGCTCCCAGGGGGATGGAGATGCTCCCAGGGGGATGGGGATGGAGATGCTCCCGGGGGACTGGAGATGCTCCCAGGGAGATGGAGATACTCCCAGGGGCTGGAGGTACTCCCGGGGGACCAGGGATGCTCCCAGGGGCTGGAGATGATCCTGGGGGACCAGGGATGCTCCCAGGGGGATGGAGGTGCTCCCGGGGGACTGGAGATGCTCCCAGGGAGATGGGCATGCTCCCAGGGGCAGAGGATGCTCCCCAGGGACACAGGGATGCTCCTGGCACGGCTTTTTTTCCCGACCCTGCCCGGCTCCGTTTCCAAAGGAGCCAACCGCGTGCACACGCGGGGCCGGGCTGGGGGGTCCCGGGGCCGGGCTGGGGGGGTGCCGGGGCGAGGCTGGGGGGGTCCCGGGGCGAGGCTGGGGGGTCCCGGGGCGAGGCTGGGGGTGGGAGGGTGTCTGCGCCTCCCGGGTGGCTCGAGGGCTGAGATCCCTCCCGGTCTCCAGCATCACCGTGGGAGCTCCGGGTGGTGTCAGCGGGGCTGGCTTGGCTCCCCCATCCTCTCCCCGCCGCCCCCAGCCCCGCGGCCCCCCTCCTCCTGCGCGGCTGCGCCACCTTAAGCGGGAGAACGGGGCGCTCGGAGCCGGGAGGCGGCGGCTCCGCAACCGGGATCCCGCCGGTGCCTCCCGCATCCTCCCGGTACCGACCCCCATGGGGGGCGAGCGCAGCATCCCCCGACGGCAGCCGCCTCAGCACACGCCGCCTCCCCCAGGGACCCCCGGGAGCTCCGGAGCATCACCGACCCCAGGGACCCCCAGAGCATCACCGACCCCAGGGACCCCCAGAGCATCACCGACCCCAGGGACCCCCAGAGCATCAGCGACCCCAGGGACCCCCGGAGCACCACCGGCCCCAGGGACCCCCGGGGCATCACCGACCCCCGGGACCCCCGGAGCATCACCGACCCCAGGGACCCCCGGAGCACCACCGACCCCCGGGACCCCCAGAGCATCACCGACCCCCGGGACCCCCAGAGCACCACCGACCCCCGGAACCCCCGGAGCACCACCGACCCCAGGGACCCCCGGGGCATCACCGACCCCAGGGACCCCCAGAGCACCACCGACCCCCGGGACCCCCGGAGCACCACCGACCCCCGGGACCCCCAGAGCATCACTGACCCCAGGGACCCCCAGAGCATCACCGACCCCAGGGACCCCCGGAGCATCACCGACCCCAGGATGTTCCCGCAGGGTCGGCAGCCGGTAAGTAACGGGAAGGAGAGGGAAGGGTCGTCACGGCGGAGTCTCAGCCGCCAGCCCCCCGGTTTCTCTTCCAGCCCGGGCAGCAGCCCTTCAAGTTCTCGGTGGTGGAAATCTGCGATCGCATCAAGGAGGAATTTCAGTTCCTGCAGGCGCAATACCACGGGTGAGGGGCGGGTGGGGGGCTGGGGTGGGGAGAGGAGGGGTCTTGGGGGGCAGGAGGGAGCTGGGACCCCTTGGTTGGGGTGGGAGAGAGGACGGGAGGTTTGGAGAGGAGGGGGCTTGGAGGGCAGGAGGAGTTGGGACCCCTGGTTGGGATGGGAGAGAGGATGAGAGGTGGGAAGAGGAGGGGGCTTGGAGGGCAGGAGGGAGCTGGGACCCCTTGGTTGGGGTTGGGAGAGAGGATGGGAGGTGGGAAGAGGAGGGGACTTAGGGGGCATGAGGGAGCTGGGATCCCTTGGTTGGGGTGGGAGAGAGGACGGGAGGTTTGGAGAGGAGGGGGCTTGGAGGGCAGGAGGAGTTGGGACCCCTGGTTGGGTTGGGGGAGAGGATGGGAGGTTTGGAGAGGAGGGGGCTTGGGAGACAGGAGGGAGCTGGGACCCCTTGATTGGGGTGGGAGAGAGGATGGGAGGTTTGGAGAGGAGAGGGCTTGGAGGGCAGGAGGAGTTGGGACCCCTGGTTGGGTTGGGGGAGAGGATGGGAGGTGGGAAGAGGAGGGGGCTTGGAGGGCAGGAGGGAGCTGGGACCCCTTGGTTGGGGTGGGGGTGAGAGTGGGAAGTAGGAATAGGAGGGGGCTTGGGGGACAGGAGGAGTTGGGACCTCTGGTTGTGTTGGGGAGAAGGGGGGGTGAGAAGAGGAGGGGGCTTGGGGGACAAGAGGGAGCAGGGACCCCCTGGTTGGGTTGGGGGAGAGGAGGAGGCTTGGGGGACAGGAGGAGTTGGGACCCCTAGTTGGGTTGAGGGAGAGGATGAGAAGTTTGGAGAGGAGGGGGCTTGGGGGACAAGAGCCCTGGTTGGGGTGTGCGCAAGGGCAGGAGGTGGGGAGATGAGGGATTTTTCTGGAGCAGGAGGTGGCTGGGGGTCAGAGGTGAGCACCCAGAGTTGGGGTGTAACGGGGGGTCCGGGCATGGGGAAGGATAAAGGGGTGCAGAGCAGGGGGTGAATTAGGGTAGGAAGGGATGGAGACGGGGGCGCTTGGGGAAGAAGGGGAGAGGGGCAGCATGAAGCCATGAATTGGGGCACCATGAATTGGGGGGTTCAAGGGGGTGACCCAGCACAGTTCGTTTGCTCTGGCAGAGCGAGGTATGGGGCAACCCAGAGGGGACAGCGATGATGCTGTGGGAACGGAGCACAGGGTGGAAAACAGGAGCTGGGGGATAGAGGGCAGGAGATGCGGGTCCTGGAATGCAAAGCCTGGATCGCCTTGGCAGCCTGAAGCTGGAGTGTGAGAAGCTGGTGAGCGAGAAGACAGAGATGCAGAGACATTATGTCATGGTGAGCTGACCCTGCCCTGTCCCCCCACCCCAAACCAGCCCTGCTGGCGGCCTCCGCTGAGGTCCCGGCCTCCAGGGCTTGCCCACCCAAGTGGCCAGTGGCCACCGACCTCCGCAAGCCACCTTGCCAGGGGATGCCCAGCCTGGGGGAGCAGGAGGGAGGAAGGAGTTAATCATAATTCCTAGCAACGCTGGCTCCTCTGCTGATGGCTGCTGCCACTTGAGCTCCAGGGGTTTTGTCTCTATTTTCTTTACTCCTTTTAATCTTTAGCCTTTGGAGAGATCTGCCACCCCCCCATCTCTCCCTCCAAGGAGGGGGGGGAGGCCTGGAAGTGGTGCCTGAAGGCTGGTGATGGGGGTGGAAGGGGAAGGAGTGGGGCAGGAGCCCCCTGGAGCTGCCAGCGTAGGGTTGGCAGCCCCTGACCATCCCACCTGGGGCACCGGGTAGCTCCTGGAAGGACCAGAAGAGGATGGGAACAGCAGAGCCAGAGCAGCATTCCCTCTCCTTCAGCGTGTGATGCTTCCGACCCCTCTAGGGAAAGGGGGAACCCAAATTTTGCCACCCAAAAGGCAAACAGACCTGAACTTGGGCAGCCTCCATCCTCTCGTGATGACAGCCCTGTCTGCGAGGCCAGGAGCGTGTTAGGCTTTATTGATATAAACATGTTGGAATCCCCAACACAAGAAGGACGTGGAGCTGTTGGAACGGGTCCCGAGGAGGCCACGGAGATGATCCGAGGGCTGGAGCATCTCCCGTAGGACAGGCTGGGAGAGCTGGGGTCGCTCAGCCTGGAGAAGAGAAGGCTCCGAGGAGACCTTAGAGCAGCTTCCAGCACTGAAAGGGGCTGCAGGAAAGCTGGGGAGGGACCATCACTGGTGGGGACAGTGGGGACCCTCGGTGGGGGAGTAGGAGTTTGATGAGGGGCTCAGTCCAGTTGCTCTGAGCGGCTCCTAACCAGGCTGTGCTGTGCTTTATCTCTCAGTACTACGAGATGTCCTACGGGCTCAACATTGAGATGCACAAACAGGTAAGAAACGTGGGCTCTGGGCAAGCAGGGGATGGCAGGGCAGGGGCTGAGGATGGGATCTTGGTTGGACAATCATCTCCCTCATCCCCGGGGGAGCTCTGTGCAAGAGGCTGGTGAGCAAAAAAGGGTGCAGCAGTGGTCAGGATGGAGCTCTGGGAGGTGTCTTGGGACAGGGCTTCCTCCCTGCCATCCCAAAGCACCTCTGGGAGCCCCGTGCACATGGTGATTCCCTGGGACTTGTACCTCCCTGCAGCCCATACCTCCCTGTGCCATTCCCTGCAGCCCTGGACTCTAGAAGGAGCAAGGAAGAAACAGCAGGAGCTGGAGCCCAGAGGCAAATAGATTGTCTTTCTTTTCTTTTTCTTTTTTTTTCTTTTTTTTTTTTTTTTTCTTTTTAATCCTCTTTTCCTTTGCTGAAGCCAGAGGAGTGTTTTCACCCTTCCCTGGTTCCCCTTTTGTTCCAGCGTTAATTTGCTTTCCCTCTTCAGATTTATCAATCCAGTCATCACGGGATCTCTGCCAGGGAAATTAGTTTGGACCAATGCCTGACAAAGTGGCAAGTCAACTGCCATATTCCTCCAGCTGGCTCAGCCCCTCCGAGTTTGCTCCTTTTGTTAGCATCGAGTCAGAGTCTGCCAGCACGTTCCTGACATCCCATGTGCTCTGAAATCCAGGGGGACTGGGACCCAGGGGTGGGACAGGGACCCAGGGGTGACCTGAGCCATGCAGGATGGCTAAGGTGATGGCCAAGCGGTTGGAGAGAATCATAGAATCACAGAATTACCATGTTGGAAAAGACCCACTGGATCATCGAGTCCAACCATTCCCATCAATCACTAACCCATGTCCCTCAGCGCCTCGTCCACCCGTCCCTTAAACCCCTCCAGGGAAGGGGACTCAACCCCCTCCCTGGGCAGCCTCTGACACTGCCCAATCACCCTTTATGTGAAGTATTTTTTTATGATATCCAGCCTGAACCTCTGCTGGTGGAGCTTGAGGCCATTCCCTCTCGTCCTGTCCCCTGTCCCTTGGGAGAAGAGCCCAGCTCCCTCCTCTCCACAACCTCCTCTCAGGGAGTTGGAGAGAGCAATGAGGTCTCCCCTCAGCCTCCTCTTCTCCAGGCTAAACACCCCCAGCTCTCTCAGCCGCTCCTCTTCTTCTCCAGCCCCCTCACCAGCTTCCTTGCTCTTCTCTGGACTCGCTCCAGAGCCTCAACATCCTTCTTGTGATGAGGGGCCCCTGGTTCACTCGGGTCCAGGTTCTGATTCTGCAAGGGCAGGAGAGGTCTGGATGATGGGCTGGGGGGTCTCTGGTTCCCAGGATCCTGCTGGGGCATCGGGGCAGTGGCTGGCGCAGCAGCTTGGACCTGTGGGTGAGCCAGGGTTCTGGTTCAAGCTTTGAGGGTGCAGGCAGCCTTGGAGCACGGCAGGTAAAGGTTCCCTTTGTTCCTCACCGGCTTTGTGTGCAGTTTGACCTCTCAGCAATGCTGTCAGGGATTGTCAGAAACCTGAGATGAGAAAACACTTCAGAGCAGCCAATCCCTCCCTCTGCCAGTGCCAGGGTGGATTTGCAGCCAGTGGGGATCAGGTTTTCCCAGGGAGCTACAGGTTTTGGATTTGGAGACGATGAACTGGAAGCCACAGCCCCATCCCTTGGGAGATGCCGCTTAGAATCATAGAATCACTAGATTGGAAAGGACCCACTGGATCATCGAATCCAACCATTCCCATCAATCCCTAAATCTCAGCACCTCATCCACCTTTCAAACTTTTAAACACCTCTGGGGAAGGCGAATCAACCCCCTCCCTGGGCAGCCTGGGCTGTGGGTCTGTCCGTAACCGCAGGCTGAGGAGAGGATGCTCCAGGTCTTCTGTTTCCTCGCTCGCTGGGCAGGGTGTGAGGATGGGGACAGGGATGCTCTGTGCTCCGCTCCCTCTCTGGAAGGCGCAGGGAGAGCTGCTGGCTGGCACGGGGCTTTGGTGGGAGCGAGAGCTGGACCAGGCAGAGCTTTGCTGGCGCGATGCAAAGAGGACAAATCCATTGGTGTGAATTTTGCATCCCCTTTTGCTCTCCACCGGGCTTCAAATCCCGTGATTCGGGGCAGAGAGAGCGAGCAGCATCGCCCGTGGCCGGCTGCCAGCGCTTGCGGCTCCGCTCTCCTCCTTCCCTGCCAGCCTGTGCCCGCTGGCTGCGAGAGCCGCAGCCCACAAAGCCAAGATGGGTTTGGGCTGAGCAAAGCCAGCTGGGCTGCGAAAGGACTGACAGCGACGAGCTTGGCTTGGAGCCACAGAGGGATTTTAAGAGTCGGGTTCCCCTCTATGTGCCTTGGAGGGGGGGGACCTGACAGCCTGGGAGGGTCCCACAGCCCTGGGCAGGGTCCTCCCTTGGCAGCAGCTTGGGAAATCCCAAGCAGGGGTGTAGAGAGGAGGGTTTAACTCCTCCACAGAGGCTGCAGTGCTCTGGAAGATGCTCAGCCACCCTCCACTCTACTGGAGGGCACGGGACGGGGCTTGGAATCCTCTTGTCTGTGTTGATACCAGCTTCTTCTCTCAGGCAGAGATTGTCAAGCGGCTGAGTGCCATCTGCGCCCAGATTATTCCCTTCCTGACGCAGGAGGTAAGCAGGGAGCAGGGGCTGGGCATGGATGGGACTGTTCTCAAGGCTCTAGGTCATAGAATCGTGGAATGGGATGAGTTGGAAGGCACTTTAAAGATCATCCAGTTCCAACCCCTAAGTCCAGGCTTAATAATGGGAGGTTTGGGAAGGGGAGAAACTTCTATATTGGGCTGGAGGGGCTGCACAGCCCTGGGTGGCCAAGTCGGTGCTGTGGTCCCTCCAGCTGAGAGGACGATGCGATGTCCCCATGTTCTCCCTTCCCAGCACCAGCAGCAGGTCCTGCAGGCTGTGGAGCGAGCCAAGCAGGTGACCATGGGGGAACTGAACAGCATCGTCGGGGTGAGTTGCGCTGCCCGGCTCTGTCCCACTCGTGGGTTTGGTGATGGGTTGTTGGGCACTGGAACAGGCTGCCCAGGGAGGGGGTTGAGTCCCCTTCCCTGGAGGGGTTTAAGGGACGAGGTGCTGAGGGACATGGGTTAGTGATTGATGGGAATGGTTGGATTCAATGATCCGATGTGTCTTTTCCAACCTGGTGATTCTATGATTCTCTGATGGTGGAAGCTGTGTCTTTACTGTGTTGATAAGCCCAGAGCTGATCCCCTGCAGCGAGAGGGTTTGCTGTGGTGTTCTGAAGGTGGTGGACGGCCTCTGCGATCCTCAGAGCAGGGCAGAGCCCCAGCTTGGGCTCCTCTGCCCAGCGCTGGGATCCCCTCCATGCCTTGGGCTCATCGGGATCCCAGGACCATGCAGCTCCCTCCCCTCCTGGTCCCTCTGCTCCGTCTCATCCCATTGCGCTCTGCGGGATTCTGTGGGGTGCTGGGCACGGCTGCGTTGGTCTCCTCCCAGCTCCAGGACCATTTGCTCTTTTTCTTTCAGCAGCAGCAGCTCCAGCACCTCTCCCACCACGCATCCCCCATCCCACTGACCTCCCAAGCTTCTGGCCTGAGCGGGGCCAGCAGCACCGTGGGGCTCCTGGCCCTCTCGGGGGCACTGATGGCACAGTCCCAGCTGGCCGACAAGGAGGACAGAGTGGTCCAGGATGGGGAGAACAGAGGTAAGGGAGGGAGAAACGCAGCTGGATTGACCCTTCAAAGCCTGGCCCTGTGGCCAGGGCTGGACATCACGAAAATTTTTTTCACAGAAAGGATCATTAGGCACTGGCAGAGGCTGCCCAGGGAGGGGGTTGAGTCCCCTTCCCTGGAGGGGTTTAAGGGACGGGTGGACGAGGTGCTGAGGGACATGGGTTAGTGATTGATGGGAATGGTTGGACTCGAAGTTCCAGTGGGTCTCTTCCAACCTGGTGATTCTATGAAGCTGCTGATTCTATGGAGAAACCCTCTCTATTTACACCAAGGTTCACACAACGTAAAGATCTGATGCCCAAAGCCAAGACTTTAAGGGAAAATATTGTCACCAGCCCCTGGTAGAAAGTGTGGGAGCCACGAGTTTGTGGTGAGGGAATTTAGGAAGCAGAGACTCACGGTGTGTGTGGTGCCTTGTTATATAGAAGTAATTCCTCATCCTTATGGGTGCCTCCTCCTATCAGGATCACAAAGTGCTTTACAAACATCATCAATATTTAATCGTCGTTAAATCAGTGCTCTGAACTGGCAAGCCTGAGCCAAATTAATAACAATGCCCAGCTTTGCGGGTGGCTCCTTGGTCTTGAAGTGCTGCAGTGGAGGAGAAGCTGCTCAGGGATAGGGCGAGGGGGGAGGGTTTCCAGCTGAAAGAGGGGAGATGGAGATGAGATCTTGGGAAGAAATAGTTTCCTGTGAGGGTGGGGAGGCCCTGGGACAGGTTACCCAGAGCAGGGGTGGCTGCCCCATCCCTGGAGGGGTTCAAGGCCGGGTTGGATGGGGCTTGGAGCCCCTGATGCAGTGGGAGGTGTCCCTGCCCATGGCAGGGGTGGGACTGGATGGGCTTTGAGTCCCTTCCAAGCCAACCCTTCCATGATTTTATGATTTCAAGGTGGTGAAAAGAGCAGTAGGAGACTGGTTTGTGTCCTGCCAGTAGAAATCTGTCCGTGTAGCTTTAAGGATGGCCTTCCCCCAAGGAGAAAAACAAACTCCAGAAAGAGGATAAAAGCAGGCTGTGCTGTGCCTGCCTTAACCCTTGGAGCCCCGGGCAGGCTGTGCTTCCAGCTCCTGCACAGCCCAGAGCTGCTCCTAGGTGGGGACATCGGTGGCTGAGGGAGCAGGGACCCCCAGAATAATTCCTTTCAGAAGAAAAACACAGTGAAATGCTACATGTGGCTCGGGTTAATCCCTGGTGCTCTGGCACCGTTAGCTGGAGCTGGTGTGGATCAAGCTGAGCCAAGTGATGTTGATGATCCAGCGATGGCTCCATGATCCAGTGGGTCCTTTCCAACCTAGTGATTCTATGATTCTTTAATTCTATGATAAGTGCTGGTGGCAGGCACCCACTCCCTCTCCCTTCTCTTTCCCTGCTTTGTGCTGATCACAGCCCTGGAGCAGCCACCTGCCTGCAAATCCCTCCTCTCCTGGTATGAGACTGGGATGAGGAAATATTCCTCCACAAGGATGAGTTCTCTCCAAATGCTGATGCAATCATTAGGAATGAAAACCAGCCCGTAACCCCATAACTGGGTCCGCAGCATCGCCTGGTGCCTCTTCCCTGTGCTCAGAGAGGTGGACAGCTTTGTTGTGCATGTCAAAAAGCCTCCTCAAGGGCTTTCCAGCAGGGATTTTCAGCTTGATTTCCTAAGGAAATAGGATGGGTGGGATTCAGGAGGTCTCAGCTGGCTCGCTCATCCCCTCCTGGCAGCCTTGGAGCCCTTGCGCTATCCAGGGAAGAGATTCCAAAGTTGGAGGGAATTTCATATGTACTTCTTGGAAGTAGGTGGGAAGAGATTCCCCCTTCCTCCCTGAGGAAGACCAAGGGGCTCCTCTCCTGTTAGACACCAGAGAATCCCCAGATGGGCAAAGTGGGAAACGGGGAGGGTGATTTTTTATTTTTTTAGCCCTGCTGTCCTCTCCTTGCAACGTTCCCCTCTCCTCCCTGCCCCTGGGGCAGAGCCTCTGCATTAACCGTGTCCTCCTCTCTCCTTCTCTCCCTCAACACGGACCAACCCCGATGCTCACCCCGATGCTCCAGAACGCACCCCAAGCCGGGTAAGTCCCACCACGCCTGGCTCTGGCCAGGCTGGTGGCCTCAGTTGGCCTCTGCGCGTGGGCAAGTAGCCAGGTTTCCCTCCACGGGGCCCTTCAGAGTCGCTCCGAGCAGCTCCAGCCACAAGATCTGGCTCTTGGGAAGAGCCGCGGGTGCTGGCGAGGACAACCAGGGCCAGCGGTGGCCTTGGCTTGGGGCAGCTCCCAGCTGGAGTGGGCAAGGGATGTGTCTTCTCCAGCCTTGGCAAGCGCTCCAGTAGGATTTCCAGGAATGTTTTGTTGCCTGACCTTTGCAAATCAAACAGGCCAGAGGTAGCTGTTCTCTGCCTGGGGACGGCTGCAAATCTGCTGTGTTTCAGGGTAAGGATGAGTAGGATCATGTTGATCCCTTGTCCACCACAGCCCAGGTGCCCCGTTCTCCTTCTGCTCCTGTTCTCTCCCTCTCCTGCAGGCAGCACAGAACTCCTCATGAGGCTGGGCCAGGTCTCTCCGGGTCTGAGGAATTTTGGGGTCATCCCCATTTCTCAGTGGGGCTGAGAGTGGGGCAGGTCCAGGGAGGTTCTTCTCCCTCTGGACTCAGCACTGGGGAGACCGCTCCTCGAATCCTGGGGTCAGTTCTGGGCCCCTCACCACAAGAAGGATGTTGAGGCTCTGGAGCGAGTCCAGAGAAGAGCAACGAAGCTGGTGAGGGGGCTGGAGAAGAGGAGCGGCTGAGAGAGCTGGGGGTGTTTAGCCTGGAGAAGAGGAGGCTGAGGGGAGACCTCATTGCTCTCTCCAACTCCCTGAGAGGAGGTTGTGGAGAGGAGGGAGCTGGGCTCTTCTCCCAAGGGACAGGGGACAGGACGAGAGGGAATGGCCTCAAGCTCCACCAGGGGAGGGTCAGGCTGGACATCAGGAAAAGATTCTTCATGGAAAGGGTGATTGGTCCCTGTCCGAGGCTGCCCAGGGAGGGGGTTGAGTCCCCTTCCCTGGAGGGGTTTAAGGGACGGGTGGACGAGGTGCTGAGGGACATGGGTTAGTGATTGATGGGAATGGTTGGACTCAATGATCCGGTGGGTCTCTTCCAACCTGGTGATTCTGTGTGTGATTTCCCAAGGGCTGCATAGAGTCTCCTTCCAGGCCAGCTCAGTCCCTCTGGCAAGCAGCGCTGCTCCTGCCAACCCAGCTGAGCTCCGGGGCTGGGAAAGCCCAGGCTCCAGCTCTACTCCTGCACCCGAGCTGGCACCCGCTCTGCTGGCATGTTCATGGCACAGGCAGCACCAAAATCCAGCTGTGGCTGGGGTGGAACAGAGCCCTGCTTGAACTCCAAGGGTTCCGGAGAGTAAATCCAGCTGCAGTGTGGAGGGTGGGAGCAGCCAAGTGTGTGTGTAAGGATGCAGGGGAGTCCGGGAGAACATCTGAGCAGAGAATACAAGGCAGAAGGGCTCTGCTTATTGTAGCCCCCATACCTTTTGCTTTGCTGGCTTGGATGGGCTGGGTTTGCCCTGGGGTGTTGTAGCTGAAGATTCTGGGCCACCTCAATTCAGAGTGTTTGATGCAAGGATCTGAAGGTAGAGGGGCTGCTTCTGAAATAACCAGCTGTGTCCTTTTTGAGGGGTTTCTAGTTTAGGAAACACTGAACAGGTCTCCTTCCCTAAATCCAGACTCTGCAACCCTTGGCTGCACCCTCCCTTTTAAGACACCCCCCAGCCTGTCTCGAGTCCCAGGTCTGTGATTCTCTTCACGCTGCCGTCAGCCAGAGTTCCAGGTCCTGGTCCAGGCAGGGGTAGAAGGGGTTAAGCATCCCTGCCACTGTTGGAGCAATTGGCATTGATCTTCCTAGCTTGCAGCCTGGTGGGAGAGGAGGAGGGAGGATGCTGTGCTGTGCAGGCTGCCTCCCTGCTGTGATCCCATATAGACCTGGGTACCTCCTCCAGAGCTCGAAGGGAGCATCCTTTCTGCCCCCTGGCTGGGTGTTGAGGCTTTTAATCCTACTGGGGTGGAAATAATTAACCATGTGAGAGCCCTGGGGTGGGGCATTTTCTCCTGAGAATGTTGGGGAGCCCTGGATGCTCCAGGAGGAAGGGCATCTTCCTCAGTAGCCGAGATGAGCTTGGGATGAGCTTGGGATGAGGCTGATGTACCACTGGTTTGCAGGAGAGCTGGGGGCTGTGGGTAGGCAGGCACCACTTGATCCATTCTCATCAACTGAGCAGCCAGCGTGGGGGGCAGGAAGGGATTTACGACATCCCTGCGGCTTCTGGCAGCATCTCTGGGATGGGGCGTTCATCCAGCTCAGCCCCATCCTGCTCCTGCAGTGGCAGGGTTAAGGTGAAGTAAACACGTTTCCGATGAGGATTTTCCGCTCAGTCATGCCTTGTTATCTCCCGGAGAGACAGATCTGCTCTCCAGCCAAGCTGGGGATGCTGCTTCCCTCAGCTCCTCGTCCTCCTCATCCCCATCACACCAGGTCTCAGCTGCCCTCCTGACCCGTTGCCTGCTCCCCTGCCCCAGCCAGAAAGGGGAGCCTTTGGTTTTGGGGGTTTTTTTGGGTTTTTTACCTTGGTTTTGGGTTTTTTCCTTTGGTTTTGGGTTTTTTGGGTTTTTTTCCCCCCTCTCTCCCTCTTCCTCCTGCCCACCAGCCAAGGAAGGAGGTGGTGAAGGGCTGCAGGAGCACCAAGCTCTCCCTGGGAAAGGGCTGGGGCTTGGCCAGGTTTGAGGGAAAGGGTGAGGGCAGCTCATTTTGGAGTTATTCTGGGGCCGAAGTGGGAAAGGGAGGTGGTGGCACCTTGGGGCTGCATATAATGAGCCCCTGAGCACCCTAAAAATGCATCTGCACCCAACCCCCAGGGATGGTCCCCATCCTGCTTCCCTCCTATCTGCCCTGTCAGGGCTGAATGGATGAATTTGAGCTGGACTCAGGGATCTGGAAACCTCTTCTCCAGCCTTGCTTAAAGCGCCCATCTCTGCCCTCAGGCACACTTCGAGGAGTCCTGGCCAAGGATGCTAGAGATGCAGCCAGGGGATGCCACAGGGATGCACAGGGAGGGAGAGTAGTGCCCCTTTCTTCAGTCCTGACCTCTTGGTGGGTGAAGGGGTCCCCCAAAACCGTGGTAGAGGTTGCAGAGAGAGCTGGCTGGGTGCCGGACACGGGCTGGGTGCCGGACACGGGCTGGGTGCAGCCAGCAGCGCTGGGAGGACTTTTTCCTTAGAGGAAGGGCAGCTGGCAGGGCTCTGCTGTCCTGCCTGCCGTCCTGCTGGCTCACTCGCTTTCCTCTCCCTCTCTCTGGCTCAGAGCATTTCTCCTTCCCCTCCTGAGAGCCTGCAGGACGAGGAGCGGACAGGAGGCACGGGGCTGAAGCGGAAGCGGGAGGAGAAGGATCTACCTGGACATTATGTGAGTTCCCCAAAGAGCGTGGCTGGAGGAGATGGACCCAGGCTCTGGAGGTGGCTGGGGGCTCTAATCCTGCTAAAAGAAAAAGAGTGAAGAGCCCCTCAGAAGCCCCTCGGCCAGAGATTGAATCGCTGCATGCAAAGCCTGGGCTTGGTGCACGAGAAGGGATGTGCAGGGGAAAATGGGGTCTCTACCCTCTGGGGTCCCGTGGGGCAGAGCACAGAGCTTGCTCCAGCCTCTCACACACCTGATGGAGCCTTTCTGGTTTCTCCTCCCCTTGCAGGATAGTGATGGGGACAAAAGCGACTGCAACCTCGTGGTGGATGAGGTAAGCCCACACCCTTCAAAGAGTCATGAAGCCTGGCAGGGTGTCCAGCTCAAGCTGTAGTCGTACCATAAAATATCATATGGTATGGTCTGGATTGGAAGGGACCTTAAAGATCACCCAGTTCCAAGGGAACACCTTCCAAGGGTGTATCACCGAGGGACACCTCCCACTGGATCAGGGGCTCCAAGCCCCATCCAACCTGGCCTTGAACCCCTCCAGGGATGGGGCAGCCACCACTGCTCTCACCTCCCCATCCTCGCAGCAAAACATTTCTTCCCAAGATCTCATCTCAGTCTCCCCTCTTTCAGCTGAAAACTATTCCCCATGCCCTATCCCTGCACCCCCTGATCAAGAGCCCTGCTGGCGTTCCTTTCAGGGCTTATATTTTCTTGGGAAGTGGCAGGAAGGAAAAAAAAACCAAAGCCTCATGAGTGTTGTCCCTCCTTGCGGTGTTCCAGGGGAGGAAAAGGGATGTTCCCAAAAACATCATCTCTGCCAAGAACAGCCAGGGCTGGGACAAAGTGGAATCTGCCTTGGTGGTCAGGGAGGGTTTGTACCAGAAGCACCCAGCAGTTCGGTTACAAAAGACAGAAATTCAGTGTGACCCCTGCACCGGGACACGGACACGGGCTCGGTGTGTTAAATCCAAGGCTGCTCCACGGTCAGGCACCGTATGAGACCTCCTGGGCTGGATTGGGAATGTGCTGTGAGCCCTCCTGCCAACGGCAGCGCAGCATTCATAGAATCATCGAATCCTCCCCGTCTGCTCCCACCACCTCGTGAGCTGCCAGCAGCTCCCCAGAGCCCTCGTCCCCGCTTATCAGCCTCCCCATATGGGATGTTACAGGGGCTGAAAGGGGTTTGTGAAGCAGAGCCAAGTCTACGGCTGGCAGAGCTGAGCCCTGGCTGGCACAACCTTCAATCCGGAGCGTCGCGATTCCGAATCAGCCACGAACACAGCCTGGCTGGTTGCTCCTGCCCAGCAGCGATGGCCTGAAGGACCCCTGAGCTCAGGAAACAGAGCCCTAAACCTGATGACTAGAGGGGGCAGGGGGTTGGAACTGGATGGGCTTTAAGGTCCCTTCCAACCCAACCCATTCCATGTTTTCTGCAGTTGGTGTCATTAGGGTGATAGAAATGCCAGTGCTAATTGAATCCTTATAGGGATGCAAGACCTGCTGGTGGCCTTGCCTTTAAAATGCTGTCAAGGGGCGGTTAACAAGTGTTTCTCAGCTCCTTGGTCGCCGTCCCTCCTTCTGAAGGCACCTGTGGCCACCAGTGTTCAAGGAGGTTTCTCATCCAAGAGTCTCTGGAGCAGAGCTGAGGCCTCCGAGCGGATGCTCCTCATTGATGCTGCGTGGGCAGAGGCTGGATGACGAGTTGGACCTGATGGTTCCTGCTGGCTCTCCAGCTCCACCGCTGTGCCTGCCCTCCCACACAAGGTTTCCTACTCCCTGGACACCTCTTCTTCCCCCAGGACCCCGTCTCGGAGCCCGGCAGCCCCAGCAGCCGGCTCCCACCAGCCCCCCGGGAGATGCCCGAGAGTCCTGCATCCATCGCCTCCAGCCGGAGCTCGACGCCCCTCAAACCGAAGGAGCAAATTGTGGTAGGGAGGCACGTGGGGTGCACGGGGCGGGGGTAGCAGGGCTGGGGACGTGGCTCTGCCTTTCTCCGTGTCCCCTCAGGTGAGGAGATGCCAGCACTGAGCGATTGGTACCCAGCTCTAGGCGCAGGGGTCCGTGCCCGTGGAAGGATGCTAATCATCTTCTAGGCAGAGCCCTTCCTCCACAGGCATTTTCCATCTGGCTGCCTGCAGGATTCCCCAGAGCTGCTCACAGCAATCGATTTTTCTCTCTCTTTTTCTCCCCCCCGCCAACACCTTCCTCCTTGCCAAGCGCCAACGCTCAGATTGAAACATCAGCCTGTGCAAAGGAGGAGGGACCTTCCTGCCATTCCTTGACCCTCACAGCCACCGCAGGGACCCGAGAGCTGCATCCCCTCCATCCCGGGGTCAGGAGCTGGCTGGGGGCTCGGCACAATCGGATTAGAGCAGACAAAGCGCCCTGAGCAATCTGCCAGCGCAGCGTACAGCTTGGCGCTATTATTAATTTTTTCTTTTTTTTTTCCCTCCTCCCTCCTTTGCTGGTGTCGACAAAAATCCCCAGGCAGGAAAAAAGAGGAAGAAATAGGAGAGGCGAGGAAAAAAAAAAAAAAAAAAGGATTTAAAGACTTGTGCGGATAAGAGGCTGGTTGATCCTAGGTGTCCTTCTCATCCTGCTCTGTGCAGGTTGTCTCCCAGACAAGAGGGTTTGCACAGGAGGGAGCAGCAAACGCCGTGTAACAGCCTCATGGGGCATCGTGCAGGTGGCAGTGCAGGGGGGTAGATTGTGGCCATTTGAGGTGACACGGAGCATGCAATGGGGGTTTGCACCAAGTGAGGGGAGCAGAAACCTGGGGCTCCTTCCACACCTTGAGAAGGGAGCAAAGAGGGCAAACGCTGGGTCCTGCACTTGGGGCACAACAACCCTGAGCAGCTACAGACTAGGAGAAGTCTGGCTGGAAACAGCCTGGAGGAGAAGGACCTGGGGGTGTTGGTTGAACACGAGCCAGCAGGGGCCCAGGTGGCCAAGAAGGCCAATGGCATCTTGGCTTGGATCAGACACGGCGTGGCCAGCAGGGCCAGGGAGGTTCTTCTCCCTCTGGACTCGGCACTGGGGAGACCGCTCCTCGAATCCTGGGGTCAGTTCTGGGCCCCTCACCACAAGAAGGATGTTGAGGCTCTGGAGCGAGTCCAGAGAAGAGCAACGAAACTGGGGAAGGGGCTGGAGAAGAAGAGGAGCGTCTGAGAGAGCTGGGGGTGTTTATCCTGGAGAAGAGGAGGCTGAGGGGAGACCTCACTGCTCTCTCCAACTCCCTGAGAGGAGGTTGTGGAGAAGAGGGAGCTGGCCTCTTCTCCCAAGGGACAGGGGACAGGGTGAGAGGGAATGGCCTCAAGCTCCACTGGGGAGGTTCAGACTGGACATCAGGAAAATATATGTCACGGAAAGGGTCATTGGGCAGTGTCAGAGGCTGCCCAGGGAGGGGGTTGAGTCCCCTTCCCTGGAGGGGTTTAAGGGACGGGTGGACGAGGTGCTGAGGGACATGGGTTAGTGATTGATGGGAATGGTTGGACTCGATGATCCGGTGGGTCTTTTCCAACCTGGTGATTCTGTGATTCTATGAAAGGTCAAAGGAGTGGAGTTCAGGGTCAGGATGGATTGGTCCCTGTCTGGCTCTGTCTGGAGCGATGCCTCTTGGTACCCTCCTGCCCTCCTGGGCTTGGGGACTAGTGGGGGTCGCTCCCCCAGGCTGAGGCTGCTCTTCTCTCTGCTGTGCAGACCGACCCTCCAGCCAGCACTCCCACCTCCAAGCCCTCCATTCCCTCGCCAGCCCGCGACTCCCTCACACCTGGCCCTGGACCCAGCTCGGCCACCCTGCTCCGGCAGCCGCCCGCCAAAGCACCGGCCACCGACACCGTCAGTGAGTGTCTGGGGACAGCGCGGGGGTCAGCTGGTGCCAGGGGAGGTGGGACTCGTTCCTCCATCAGCAGAGCTGGGGCAGCTTTTCTGCTTCACGTCATCAAACGTGTTGACCATGGCCAACGTGTGCAATTCACGGCACCACAGAGTCATGGAATGGGTTGGGGTGGAAAGGACATCAAAGCCCATCCAGTTCCAAGTGCCCTGCAAGGGCAGGGACACCTCCCGCTGATTCAAGTCCAGAGAAGAGCAATGAAGCTGGTGAGGGGGCTGGAGAAGAAGAGGAGCAGCTGAGAGAGCTGGGGGTGTTTAGCCTGGAGAAGAGGAGGCTGAGGGGAGACCTCATTGCTCTCTCCAACTCCCTGAGAGGAGGTTGTGGAGAGGAGGGAGCTGGGCTCTTCTCCCAAGGGACAGGGGACAGGACGAGAGGGAATGGCCTCAAGCTCCACCAGGGGAGGGTCAGGCTGGACACTAGGAAAAAATATTTCATGGAAAGGGTCATTGGGCAGTGTCAGAGGCTGCCCAGGGAGGGGGTTGAGTCCCCTTCCCTGGAGGGGTTTAAGGGACGGGTGGATGAGGTGCTGAGGGACATGGTTTAGTGATCGATGGGAATGGTTGGACTCGACGATCCGATGGGTCTTTTCCTACCTGGTGAATCTATGATTCTTCTATGAAGTTGCTCAAAGCCTCATCGAACCTGGCCTTGAACCCCTCCAGGGATGGAGACTCCACCACTGCCCTGGGCAGCCTCTGATGGGACTCGGGGGTGCTCCTCTCCTTTGGTCTTTGACTTCCAGTCTGTAACCTGTCTGTTCTCCTCATCCGCTGGTTTTGAGCCCATTGCAGATGTGGTGCTGCCTCTTGCTGCCTGGCTCCAATGCCAGATGCCCTTTTCTCTCGCGTGATGCTCACTCACACCCGTGAGCCAGGGCTGCAGGGGTAGGACGGGTGGCTGAGTCCCACCACTGGCACAAGGGGATGCAGGAGGCCAAGGCTAACGAGAGGGTCTCTCCTTGCGCAGCTCTCCGCAGCCCGCTGAGCATCTCCAGCCCCTACACGTCCTCCTTTGGGATGGTGCCTCACGCCAACCTCAACGGGGAGCTGCCAGCCCCCAGCGTGTACATGGGCATCCACCTCTCGCCGCAGGTCAGCGGCGCTGTGATGTACGGCCGGTCCCCGATGGTGAGTTGAGGAGGGACAGGTCCAATCTGCCAGCACGCGGTGGCTCTGCTGTCTGTCCTGGGCACGCACGTGTCCATGAGCTCAAGCTGAGGGGTGCAGGAAGGGCTCCTTTCTAGGGGTGGCTGGATTGTAGGGGCCGGTGGAGGCTGCAGAGCTTCTAGAGAAGTCCCTGCTGGTGTGTAGCTCTGTCTTTGGGAGCCTATTTTGGCCTGTGGAGGAGGCAGAAGGCAGGGACCGGGCACAGAGCTGTCCTAGGGCGTGCAGGGAAGGGCTGGAACCCAGTATTTGTGTCCCCTACTCAGATTCTGGCACTTTGCTCATCATGTGCCCTTTGCTTTGTACAGGTGGCTTTTGAGTCCCATCCTCACCTGAGGGCTTCCAGCATCTCATCTTCACTCTCCACCATCCCTGGAGGGAAACCGTAAGTGTGGGGCTGCAGGAGGGTGGGGAGCAAGGGGCTGAGCTGGGCAGGACAGGGTCGGGGTCTCCTTCCTCACGGCTCAACAGCAGCTGAACGTGAGCCAGCAGTGGCCCAGGTGGCCAAGGAGACCAAAAGCATCCTGGCTTGGTGTGTCCAGCAGGAGTAAGGAAGGGATTGTCCCCCTGGACTCAGCTCTAGGGAGGCCACACCTTGAATTCTGGGTTCATTCTGGGCCCCTCACTCCAAGAAGGACATTGAGAGGCTGGAGCACATCTGGAGAGGGGAACGGAGCTGGGGAAGGGGCTGGAGAACAGGGGTTGTGGGAGCAGCTGAGGGACCTGGGGCTGTTTAGCCTGGAGAAGAGGAGGCTGAGGGGAGACCTCATCGCTCTCTGCAGCTTCATGAAAGAGGCTGAAGGCAGCCGGGTGCTGAGTTCTTCTTTCAACTAAGAAGTGATAGGATGAGAGGAAATGACCTCAAGTTGCTCCAGGTGAGGTTTAGATTGGATATTAGGTAAAATTTCTCTATTGAAAAAGTGGTGAAGCCTGGCGGAGGCTGCCAAGGGCAGTGGTGGAGTCTCCATCCCTGGAGGGGTTCAAAACATACATGACAATTTGGTCCATGGTTTAGTAGGGATGGTGGTGATGGGCTGATGGTTAAACTGGATGATCTTGGAGGTCTTTCCCAATGATGATTCCTGAAGGGATTGTTCAGTCTAACTCTCTTCTGTCCCCTGGCAGCGCCTACTCCTTCCACGTCAGCGCCGACGGGCAGATGCAGCCGGTGCCTTTCCCACCCGACGCCCTCATCGGCTCCGGCATCCCCCGCCACGCACGGCAGCTCCACAGCCTGAGCCACGGCGAGGTGGTCTGCGCCGTCACCATCAGCAACTCCACCAGACACGTCTACACGGGGGGCAAGGGCTGCGTGAAGGTGTGGGACGTGGGGCAGCCGGGAACCAAGACGGCGGTGGCTCAGCTGGACTGTTTGGTAAGAAGAGCGAGCTGCCGCTCCAGGGAGGTTCTTCTCCCTCTGGACTCGGCACTGGGGAGACCGCTCCTCGAATCCTGGGTTCATTCTGGGACCCTCACTCCAAGAAGGACGTTGAGAGGCTGGAGCACATCTGGAGAGGGGAATGGAGCTGGGGAAGGGGCTGGAGAACAGGGATTCTGGGAGCAGCTGAGGGACCTGGGGCTGTTCAGCCTGGAGAAGAGGAGGCTGAGGGGAGACCTCCTTGCTCTCTGCAGCTCCTGGAAAGGAGGTTGGAGCCAGGCGAGTGCTGGGCTCTTCTCCCAAGTAAGAAGTGACAGGAGGAGGTGGAATGGCCTCAAGTTGCACCAGGGCAGGTTTCGACTGGATATTGTGGAAAAATTACTTGATATAAAGGGTTCTCAGGCACTGGCAGAGGGAGCTCAGGGCAGCGTTGGGGACCCCGTCCCTAGAGGTGGAAGGGTTAATGGGGTCCTCCCTCGTTGCCCCCCAGAACCGCGACAACTACATCCGCTCCTGCAAGCTGCTCCCCGACGGCCGGAGCCTGATCGTGGGAGGGGAGGCCAGCACCCTCTCCATCTGGGACCTGGCAGCCCCCACGCCCCGCATCAAAGCCGAGCTCACCTCCTCTGCCCCCGCCTGCTACGCCCTGGCCATCAGCCCCGACGCCAAAGTCTGCTTCTCCTGCTGCAGCGACGGCAACATCGTCGTGTGGGACCTGCAGAACCAAACCATGGTGAGGTGAGCCCAGGGCTGGTGGCTTGGGGAAGGGACGTGGGGCGATGCTGGCTCGTAGGGTGCTGGCAGCCCTGATGCTTATGCTCTCCCTGCTCTTTCCCAGGCAGTTTCAGGGCCACACGGACGGCGCCAGCTGCATCGACATCTCTAACTACGGCACCAAGTTATGGACGGGGGGGCTGGACAACACGGTTCGGTGCTGGGACCTGCGGGAAGGGCGGCAGCTGCAGCAGCACGACTTCAGCTCCCAGGTAGGGACCCAGCCGGCAGCCCCGTGGAGCCGAGCGGGACCCGCCGTGCCTCATCGTGTCTCTCCCCCCCAGATCTTCTCCCTGGGGTACTGCCCGACGGGAGAGTGGCTGGCGGTGGGCATGGAGAGCAGCAACGTGGAGATCCTGCACGTCACCAAACCGGACAAGTACCAGCTGCACCTCCACGAGAGCTGCGTCCTCTCCCTCAAATTCGCCTCCTGCGGTAGGCACGCCTGGCCCAGCCCCGGGGCTCGGCGCCCTCCGCGATGCCTTCTCCTCTCTGGCCACGTAGCCCAGGGCTCGTTGTGCTGGGAGCGAGCACTGCAGCCAGCCTGGTCCCGTGGGTGCCAGTGGTGTCCGTGGAGAAGGGGTGTCCATCCCTCCTGGGGCAACACCCAGGGCTGCGCTCTCAGCTCTCTTGTCCCAGGACTCCCCTTTTCTCTTCTTTTAACCAGCCCCCTGTGCTTCTTGTCCCCACCTCGATTAACACAACCTTGGAAGGATTTCATAGAATCATAGAATCACCAGGTTGGAAAAGACTTACCAGATCATCGAGTCCAACCATTCCCATCAATCACTAAACCGTGTCCCTCAGCACCTCGTCCACCCATCCCTTAAACCCCTCCAGGGAAGGGGACTCAACCCCCTCCCTGGGCAGCCTCTGCCAGGGAACAATCACCCTTTCCAGGAAATATTTTTTCCTAATGTCCAGCCTGAACCTCCCCTGGTGGAGCTTGAGGCCATTCCCTCTCGTCCTGTCCCCTGTCACTTGGGAGAAGAGCCCAGCTCCCTCCTCTCCACAACCTCCTCTCAGGGAGTTGGAGAGAGCAATGAGGTCTCCCCTCAGCCTCCTCTTCTCCAGGATAAACACCCCCAGCTCTCTCAGCCGCTCCTCTTGTTCTCCAGCCCCCTCACCAGCTTCATTGCTCTTCTCTGGACTCGCTCCAGAGCCTCAACATCCTTCTTGTGGTGAGGGGCCCAGAACTGACCCCAGGATTCGAGGAGCGGTCTCACCAGTGCCGAGTACAGGATTTGGTGCCGGAATGGAGCTGGGGGGCTGGTTTGGTGGCCCCAAGCTCCTATTGTCCCTTCTGTCCCTCCCCCAGGCAAGTGGTTTGTGAGTACGGGGAAGGACAACCTGCTCAACGCTTGGCGAACGCCCTACGGAGCCAGCATCTTCCAGGTACGGGGGAGGCATGTGGATGAGGGTGGGAGTGGAATGAAGGTACCTGCAACCACCAGCACCACCTCACCGCCCGTCTCTCTCATGTTCAGTCTAAAGAATCCTCATCGGTGCTGAGCTGCGACATCTCCGTCAACGACAAATTCATCGTTACGGGCTCCGGAGACAAGAAGGCCACCGTGTACGAGGTGGTGTACTGAGCTGCTGTCCATCACCATCCCTCGTCCATCAGGGGAGCGACTAGGAGCTGGTGGAGACAGCCCTGCTCTCCTTCCTCCTGCTCCCCTTTCAGCCAGAGCTTCCCCTCCCGAAGTCCCTGTCCCACGTGTGACAGCGGGGAAGGGGATTGCTGAAGGCGAAGGGCAACGTCCTTGGGGCCAAGCATCCCCGCGAGATGGTCCAAGCATCCTAGGACCTGCCTGTCCATCAGGGCTGGAGCCACCGTGAGCCACTGAGCTACTGTTGCTCCTGAACTACTGCTACTGATTGAATGGCACCAATTTTTCTGCTGCAGAAACAGCTGTAAATTGTCAGTGATGTATTTAAGTGTGTTTTCAATCCCTTACTAATAAAAAGCAACAAAAGAAGGGCTGGGCTGGTGGTGGGATGAGGGCTGCAGGTCTCATGGAAACCCATCCCTGGGGAGCTGACTGCCAGCCCCAGATCTGATGAAATAGCAGAATTGGGTTGGAAGGGACCTTAAAGATGACCCAGTTTCACCCCTGCTATGGGCTTGGACACCTCCCACTGGATCGGGTTGCTCCAAGTCCCATCCAACCTGGCCTTGAACACCTTTGGGGACAGGGTAGGTATGAAATGATGCCTTCAGCTGTGCCCAGGGAGCCGGGGCCTCAGCGCTCTCCCACCAGGACACCCTTAGGTGCAGGGCTGTACCACAGGAGGAGGCAGAAGTGGGAGCTGTTCCCATCCCACATCCCCTTGTGGGTACAGAGTGAGGTTTAGCCTCGGCTGTGGCTTCTCCAGGAACCAGGCTGGGCTCATTCCTAGGGAAGGACAAGGGCAGCAGCTGGGTTGTGCTGGGCAAGGGGAGGTCCAGGAGACCCTCCCCACCTTCCCTTGGCCAACAGGCTTTGGAGAGGCTCCAACCTTGGCTTCCAGCCTGCCAGCTCCATCCCTCCAGCAGCCCCAGCCTCAACTCCAGGCTGGTTTCCACGCGCTGGGCTCGGGGTAAGGAACACGCTGCTGCCGTCGGATTGCACTCCAAGGCTCCCTTGCTTCACCCCATGGCAGCGCTGGCGGGGAGCCCGAGCAATAAGCCGCCTGCTCCCATCTCATTTCCTTCGCAAACCGCTTCCTCCAGCGCCAGCTGCTCCTCCAACACCCTGCAGAGACCAGAGGCTGCTCCAGCGCCGCGCTGGGTCTTTCCCCCTCGCCACCATCCCCGCTCCAGTTGCTCTTCTACCGTGGATAAGACCCACGCAGGGATGAGCGGAGCGAGTGCGGGGAGTCCTGGTGGCACCAAACCTGCCCTGATGGCAGGAAAGGGAAAAAAGGAGCAATGGTCAAAGCATCTCAGCTCTCCCATTTTCATCCAGGGAGCACGGAGGCTGCATCCAGAGCTGTGCTTTTTGTTGGTTTTTATTATTAAATACAGCCCAGGAGGGGCAGAGGGAGATGAGGATAAGTCCCATCTGCCCCAGAGCCTTAACAAAAAAAAACCCTCACAGCAAAGAGTTAAAAACAAAACTCATCAATAATAATAATAATAATAAAAAACCTAAAACAAACAAAAAAAAAACCCCAACCCTCCCAGCTGCCCCAGTCCGGATTTTGAAATAAACCGTCAAATAAAAGAACAAAAACAAGGAGAAAATCCCCAAGAAATTCACTGCGAGCAGCAGCCGCCACCTCCCAGCCCAGCGAGATGCGCGGCCACCGACCCACGGCCACCTCCACCCCTCGCCGCTCGCCTCCGGCTCGGCCGCCCTGGTCCCGGTTCTTTGGGAAGTCACGGCAGGCAGAGTCCCCCCGTCCGTCCACGGGGTTGTCCATCTGTCCGCGTGGCACGGGCTCTCCCGCAGCTAGTGCCTCTCTCGTTCTCAGTAAATGACCTCGTAGACCGTGGCTTTCTTGTCCCCTGAGCCAGTCACGATGAACTGGTCGTCGGTGGAGACGTCGCAGCTGAGGACGGAGGAGGTCTCCTTGGACTGGAGAGAGGAGGGCAGGAGAGTAAGGGTGTGAAGAGCAATGTCCCGCTCCCACCCCTTGGATCTTAGGGTCCAGAGATGTTCCCAGGGATGAGTTTGTTGATGAGGCTCATTATAGCCAAGGTACATTTGTACCTCCCCGATGAGGCCAGGCTGAGAGAGTTGGGGTTGTTCAGCCTGGAGAAGAGAAGGCTCCAGGGAGACCTTAGAGCAGCTTCCAGTACTGAAAAGGGCTCCAGGAAATCTGGGGAGGGGCTCTTGGTCAGGGAGTGGAAGGATGGGATAAGGATGAAAAGTTTTCAGCTAAAAGAGGGGAGATTGAGACGAGATCTTAGGGAGAAATGTTCTGCTGTGAGGTTGGTGAGGTCCTGGCCCAGGTTGCCCAGAGCAGTGGTGGCTGCCCCATCCCTGGAGGGGTTCAAGGCCAGGTTGGATGGGGCTTGGAGCCCCTGATCCAGTGGGAGGTGTCCCTGCCCATGGCAGGGGTGGGACAGGATGACATTTGAGGTCCTCTCCAACCCAAACCATTCCCTGATTTTATGATTTACTGGTCACCCCTGGCTCCTGGCAACCTTACTCAGGAACTTTCCCCCTGCCCCAGCTCTGCTGGCTGCAGATGCCTCCCCGTACCTGGAAGATGCTGGCTCCGTAGGGCGTTCGCCAAGCGTTGAGCAGGTTGTCCTTCCCCGTACTCACAAACCACTTGCCTGGGGGAGGGACAGAAGGGACAATAGGAGCTTGAGGCCACCAAACCAGCCCCCCCAGCTCCATTCTTGCACTAAATCCTACCAAGGTTGTGTTAATCGAGGTGGGGACAAGAAGCACAGGGGGCTGGTTAAAAGAAGAGAAAAGGGGAGTCCTGGGACAAGAGAGCTGAGAGCGCAGCCCTGGGTGTTGCCCCAGGAGGGATGGACACCCCTTCTCCACGGACACCACTGGCACCCACAGGACCAGGCTGGCTGCAGTGCTCGCTCCCAGCACAACGAGCCCTGGGCTACGTGGCCAGAGAGGAGAAGGCATCGCAGAGGGCGCCGAGCCCCGGGGCTGGGCCAGGCGTGCCTACCGCAGGAGGCGAATTTGAGGGAGAGGACGCAGCTCTCGTGGAGGTGCAGCTGGTACTTGTCCGGTTTGGTGACGTGCAGGATCTCCACGTTGCTGCTCTCCATGCCCACCGCCAGCCACTCTCCCGTCGGGCAGTACCCCAGGGAGAAGATCTGGGGGGGAGAGACACGATGAGGCACGGCGGGTCCCGCTCGGCTCCACGGGGCTGCCGGCTGGGTCCCTACCTGGGAGCTGAAGTCGTGCTGCTGCAGCTGCCGCCCTTCCCGCAGGTCCCAGCACCGAACCGTGTTGTCCAGCCCCCCCGTCCATAACTTGGTGCCGTCGTTGGAGATATCGATGCAGCTGGCGCCATCCGTGTGGCCCTGAAACTGCCTGGGAAAGAGGGGGACGGAGAGGGAGAGGGCATGGCCATCAGGGCAGCAAGGAGTGGGAGATCCCTGCTGCAAGAACAGGGACTGCCCCATGGCCAGGGTAACAGCGTATGGAGGGGTGAATCATAAAATAACCACGTTGGAAGAGACCCACCGGATCATCGAGTCCAACCATCCCTATCAAACACTAAACCATGTCCCTTAGCACCTCAAGGATGCTCTTGAGGGAAAAGAGCGTTCCCGGGCTTGAGGAGCTTCCAGAAAACCTAACTAAGCTCCCATGAGCCCGGTCTTACCTGACCAGCGTCTGGTTCTGCAGGTCCCACACGACGATGTTGCCGTCGCTGCAGCAGGAGAAGCAGACTTTGGCGTCGGGGCTGATGGCCAGGGCGTAGCAGGCGGGGGCAGAGGAGGTGAGCTCGGCTTTGATGCGGGGCGTGGGGGCTGCCAGGTCCCAGATGGAGAGGGTGCTGGCCTCCCCTCCCACGATCAGGCTCCGGCCGTCGGGGAGCAGCTTGCAGGAGCGGATGTAGTTGTCGCGGTTCTGGGGGGCAACGAGGGAGGACCCCATTAACCCTTCCACCTCTAGGGACGGGGTCCCCAACGCTGCCCTGAGCTCCCTCTGCCAGTGCCTGAGAACCCTTTATATCAAGTAATTTTTCCACAATATCCAATCGAAACCTGCCCTGCTGCAACTTGAGGCCATTCCATCTCCTCCTGTCACTTCTTACTTGGGAGAAGAGCCCAGCACTCGCCTGGCTCCAACCTCCTTTCCAGGAGCTGCAGAGAGCAAGGAGGTCTCCCCTCAGCCTCCTCTTCTCCAGCCTCAACATCCCCAGGTCCCTCAGCGGCTCCCCAAATCCCTGTTTTCCAGCCCCTTCCCCAGCTCCGTTCCCCTCTCCAGATGTTCTCCAGCCTCTCAACGTCCTTCTTGGAGTGAGGGGCCCAGAATGAACCCAGGATTCGAGGAGCGGTCTCACCAGTGCCGAGTCCAGAGGGAGAAGAACCTCCCTGGAGCGGCAGCTCGCTCTTCTTACCAAACAGTCCAGCTGAGCCACCGCCGTCTTGGTTCCCGGCTGCCCCACGTCCCACACCTTCACGCAGCCCTTGCCCCCCGTGTAGACGTGTCTGGTGGAGTTGCTGATGGTGACGGCGCAGACCACCTCGCCGTGGCTCAGGCTGTGGAGCTGCCGTGCGTGGCGGGGGATGCCGGAGCCGATGAGGGCGTCGGGTGGGAAAGGCACCGGCTGCATCTGCCCGTCGGCGCTGACGTGGAAGGAGTAGGCGCTGCAAGGGGACAAAGCAATGAGAACCATCCTACATGGAGAGCAGCCAGTGCTGTGGCGGACACAGCGTGGTTTGGGGTCGGAGCCGTGAGCAGAGCGATGCTTGGTGAAGCTCGGGATGGTTCCCAGCCCAGGCTGAGCCCCTCATCCCACTGAATCCCTTGCTCCCCGCGTTCCCTGTCCCAACCCAACCCCACTTACGGCTTCCCTGAAGCTCCCACTTGCATGCCGGTCGCCAGCCCCGGGACACGCATGTGGGGATGCGGGTCGTAGCCCACCTGGAAGGGACAGTGGGTGAGAGTGGCTCACACACCGCGCTCCACAAAACCCGAGGAGGGGAGAGGCTCACGCACCAGCGGGGAGCGTCCGTAGCTGCCGGCTCCCACGGCGGCCGCAGCCCCGTTGAGCTGCGGGGACATGAGGTGGAGGCTGGCGTAGGCACCGGTGCCGGGTATGTCCCCGTTAACGGCGGGGTGGGCCATGCCAAAGGCGGCCGAGTAGGGGCTCTGCACTCCCAGAGGGTTCCTCAGGCTCAGGGCTGCAAGAGGATAGGTGGTATAGAATCATAGAATCACCAGGTTGGAAAAGACCCACCAGATCATCGAGTCCAACCATTCCCATCAATCACTAACCCATGTCCCTCAGCACCTCATCCACCCGTCCCTTAAACACCTCCAGGGAAGGTGACTCAAACCCCTCCCTGGGCAGCCTCTGCCAGGGACCAATGACCCTTTCCATGAGAAATTTTGTTATGATATTCAGCCTGACCCTCCCCTGGTGGAGCTTGAGGCCATTCCCTCTCGTCCTGTCCCCTGTCCCTTGGGAGAAGAGCCCAGCTCCCTCCTCTGCACAACCTCCTTTCAGGAAGTTGGAGAGAGCAATGAGGTCTCCCCTCAGCCTCCTCTTCTCCAGGCTAAACACCCCCAGCTCTCTCAGCTGCTCCTCTTCTTCTCCAGCCCCCTCACCAGCTTCGTTGCTCTTCTCTGGACTCGCTCCAGAGCCTCAACATCCTTCTTGTGGGGAGGGGCCCAGAACTGACCCCAGGATTCGAGGAGCGGTCTCCCCAGGGCCGAGTCCAGAGGGAGAAGAACCTCCCTGGCCCTGCTGGCCACGCCGTGTCTGATCCAAGCCAAGATGCCATTGGCCTTCTTGGCCACCTGGGCCACTGCTGGCTCATGTTCAGTCGCTGTCAACCAACACCCCCAGGTCCCTCTACTCCAGGCAGTTTCCAGCCAGACTTCTCCTAGTCTGTAGCTGCTCAGGGTTGTTGTGCCCCAAGTGCAGGACCCGGCATTTGGCCTCGTTAAACCTCATCCCATTGGTCTCAGCCCAGCGGTCCAGCCTGTTCAGATCCCTTTGGAGCCTCCCGACCCTCCAGCAGATCCACGCTTCCACCCAGCTTAGTGCCATCCGCAAACTTGCTAAGGGATGACACAAAGGGATGGGGCCCCGGGTCCAGGACCAGCGCTCGGAGCTGCCCACGCGGGGCCCCGGCAGGGCCAGGCTCACCCAGGGGATCCACGGGGGCTTTGGAGGCGGCTGCGGGGCGGAACTGCTGGGCACCACTGGAACCCGGGGCTGCAGCGTCGCCCTGGGATGTAGGGGTGCTGGACTTGAGGCTGGGCGTCCCTGCCTTCTCCACCTGCCAAGAAGAGGGGGGGAGAGCTGGTTTAGTATTTGAGAGGAACGGTTGGACTGGATGATCCGATGGGTCTTTTCCAACCTGGTGATTCTATGATTTTATGATTCTGACAGCCCTGAGGGCAGCCCAGGCGGCACTGCAAGGTCTGCGGGATGGGACATAGAATCACGGAATCATTAAGGTTGGAAAAGACCTCTAAGCTCATCCAGTCCAACCATCAGCCCAACACCAACACCCCTACTAGAACAAAGTGTCACGTCTACACAGTTTTTGAACCGCTCCAGGGATGGAGACTCCACCAGGGCTCTGCCAGGGCTTCACCACTCTCTCAGGAAAGACATTTTCCGTAATTCCCAATCCAAACCTCCCTTGGTGCAACTCGAAGCCATTTCCTTTCATCCTATCCTTTGTCATCTGGGAGAAGGAGATGTGAAAGGGGATCTAATGGAGCAGGAGCCCTCCCGGCCACCCCCCAGCATCGCCTTTGCTCCATGGGGTTGAAGGCAGGTGGACTCATCACTGTCAGCTCTTCCAGCCAAGCCTGAGCAGCGGGGATGCGAGCACGACCCCCAAGCAAAGCGCCCTGCAACCACGTACCGTGGGCGCATCCTTGCTCCGAGACGGAGATGTGCTGCTCGAGGAGGCCATAGAGGTCGGGCTGAGCGGTACAGCCTCCTTCCTCCCCAGCGGAACCTTCTCCACTCCGTTCTCCCGGGACGAGTAGGAGTGGACGCTGTGCGGGGAAGACGGGTCCTGGGGAGGGAGGGAAATCAGCAGGGAGCAGAGCAGGCAGGAGAATCATAGAATAGTTCAGGTTGGAAGGGATCTTAAAGCCTATGAAGTCCCACCACCTGCCAGGAACACCTCCCACTGGATCAGGGGCTCCAAGTCCCATTCAACCTGGCCTTGAGCACCTCCAGGGATGGGGCAGCCAGCACTGCTCTGGGCCACCTGGGCCAGGGCCTCCCCACCCTCATCATGAAGAATTTCTTCCTAACATCTAGCTTAAATCTTCCCTCCTCCAATTTAATGCCAGGCCATGGTGAGCTGGTGGCTCAAGCGAGCCTGGATCCGTGGGCTCATTGGTGCTACCAGTGAGGGCTGGTGAGCACAAATCAGGGGTCCCACCTCCCCATGCTGCCCACTTAGAATCATAGAATCACCAGGGTGGAAAAGACCCACCGGATCATCGAGTCCAACCATTCCCATCAATCACTAAACCATGTCCCTCAGCACCTCGTCCACCCATCCCTTAAACCCCTCCAGGGAAGGTGACTCAACCCCCTCCCTGGGCAGCCTCTGCCAGTGCCCAGTGACCCTTTCCATGAAATATTTCTTCCTAATGTTCAGCCTGAACCTCTCCCCTGGTGGAGCTTGAGGCCATTCCCTCTCATCCTGTCCCCTGTCCCTTGGGGAGGTGCAGAGCAATGGGCAGTGCACCTCAACCTCACGCCCCTCCCAGCCGCTGTCCCACTGACCTCATCCACCACCAAGTTGTCTTCGCTTTTGTCTGCGTCGCTGCCCTGAAACGCAGAGGTTGGTTGGAGCCAAAGGGCCTGAAGCTGCCCTCGCTCCCATCTGGGAAGCACCAGACTTGGGGGTAGCTCCACTTATCACCGTGCGAGAAGACACAGGGATGCCCCAAGCCCCCCCAAACCCCCTCCCTGGACTCACATAATCCGTAACGAAGTCCTTCTCCTCCACCTTCCTCTTCTTGCTGCTGCTCAGGTACTCGGAGATGGCTCGTGCCCTCTCCCCGTTGGGCAGCACCAGGGAGCTCTGGGGTGAGAAGACACAACTTTAGGGGCTGCAAACACCCCAGACAGACCCAGTGCAGCTCCGGTGCCACCAATCTGGGCTGCAGGTCCTGCTAAAGGAGCAAGGAGGGAGACGCTGCTGCAGGAGAGATAGTGGGGACCCCATGGGGGAAAGCGCCCACCCACAGGGCTGTGCTGGCACCGGGGACCCAGCCAGAGAGCAGGATGAGTCCCCAGTGCAGCCACCCGCTCCCAGAACCACGATCAGAGCCTGCACAGCCGGAGGAAAACGGTGCAAGAGAAGGAAAAGGCACTCACGGGGCCAGGGTCTCGCTCTGTCACCGAGGCAACGCGGAGATGCAGCAGGAGAAGGGAAGGAAGGAGATGTTGAGCCATCACCAAAACCCCCCACTCCTCCATCCCGCAGGTGCCAGGGTGCTCGTGGCAGGGCTGGGACAGCACGACGGCAGCAGGGCTGTCCTGGGCTCCCCACCAATGACCCTCTAACCCATCCCACCCCCATCCCAGGAGATCTCCCAGCCAGACCCTTGGAAGCCTGCCAGACCCCAGCTGTGCCAGGAGCCCCGGGGCATGGAGAAACCACCCATCACCCCAGAAAAGTGACCAGGTGGGAAGGACACAGGGCGCAGAGGCAGCCCCGGGACCCAGCATCGCCCGTTCCCAGGGGAGATCCACCAAATCCAACCTCCCTCCATCGCCACCCCGGTTCCCGTGCCGCCGCGCTCACCCCTGGGTTCGGTGTCGTGGGTTCCTCGTTCGTCTTTGGCGAGGAGCTGGGCTTGTGCCCCCAGTGCCCCCGAGAGCGCCAGCAGCCCCGAGGCGCTGCCGATGCCCGCGAGGCCCGTTGGCTGCATCCCCGAGGGGTGAGGGGTGAGCGGGATGGGGGGCGCGTGGTGCGAGAGGTGCTGGGTCTGCAGCTGGTGCTGGAGGGGAGCAGGAGGAGAGAGCAGAGTCGAAGGGCCCCGTCAGGACAGCCGCTGGGCACCGAGGGGAAGAGGCTGCTCCTGGGGCACCTGGGGAGGGCAGCTGGGTGGTGATGCTCCCAGGTGCCCCAGCCGAGCTGTGAGGACCACAATCTGCCTCCCACCACCAGCTCCCACCTTGATAGAGGAGCTGCTGGTGCACACGAGGGACCCTACTCATAATCCATATGGATTGGGGGACCCTACTCTTAATCCGTATGGACTGGGGGGCCCTACTCATAATCTGTATGGACTGGGGGACCCTACTCATAATCCGTATGGACTGGGGGCCCCTACTAATAATCCCTAGGGATTGGGGGGCCCTACTCATAATCCCTAGGGATTGGGGGCCCCTACTTATAATCTGTATGGATTAGGGGACCCTACTCATAATCCATATGGATTGGGGGACCCTACTCATAATCCGTATGGACTGGGGGGCCCTAATAATAATCCATATGGATTGGGGGGCCCCACCCATAATCCATACGGATTGGGGGGCCCTACTCATAATCCATATGGATTGGGGGACCCTACTTATAATCTGTATGGATTAGGGGACCCTACTCATAATCTGTATGGACTGGGGGACCCTACTCATAATCTGTATGGATTGGGGGGCCCTACTCATAATCTCTAGGGATTGGGGGACCCTACTCATAATCCCTAGGGATTGGGGGTCTCTACTCATAATCTGTATGGATTGGGGGACCCTACCCATAATCCATATGGATTGGGGGACCCTACTCATAATCCATATGGGTTGGGGGACCCTACTCCTAATCCATACGGATTGGGGGACCCTACTCATAATCCGTATGGATTGGGGAGGACCCAACCCACAATCCTTACAGATGGGGGACCCTATCCATAACCCACACCTCTGTACCACTGCAGTCTCGAGGGAATAGCCAAGGTGTGGAGATGGTGGTGACCACAGGGCACCAGGACAGTCACATGAAGCAGCCGTCAACCCCACACCCTGTTTTGACCCCCCAAGGACTGCTGGTAGCCCCCCGAAGCAGCCCGGTTTGCTCCCCTCTTCCCCCTTGGGAGGTGCCATCGTCTGGGGGACCCCAGCACCCTCAGCCGGGGGGTGTTGGGAAGGGGTGGGCAGAGGGTTGACGTACCCCGATCGCCGCGTTCAGGTCGGTCATAGTCACCTGCTTCGCTCGCTCCACGGCCTGGACAACCTGCTGCTGATGCTGAGGGCAGAGAGGGGCACATGGGTGATGCCACCGCTGACTCCTGTGGCTGATGGGGCTGAGACAGCCTCGTTTCTTCAGGGCACGGGGCAAAACCAGCACCCCAGCCCAAAGCACAGAGCCTGAGTCCCCGAACAGGGATGCTCCCAGTGCCCAAGGGAGCTCTGCACACCCAGTAGGTCCCGGAACAGGGATGCTCCCAGTGCCCTGAGGGAGCTCTGCCAAGCAGGGATGCTCCCAGTGCCCGAGGGAGCTCTGCACACCCAGTCGGTCCCCACTCCAGGATGCTCCCTGTGCCTCAAGGGTGCTCTGCACACCCGCTTGATCCCCGAACAGGGATGCTCCCTGTGACCCGAAGGAGCTCTGCCAAGCCCCAAGGGAGCTCAACACACCCAGGATGCTCCCTGTGCCTCAAAGGAGCTCTGCACACCTAGTTTGTCCCCAAGCAAGGATGATCCCAGTGCCCCAAGGGAGCTCGGCACACCCACTCGGTCCCGGAACAGGGATGCTCCCCATGCCCCAAAGGAGCTCTACCAAGCAGGGATGCTCCCAGTGCCCTGAGGGAGCTCTGCACACCCAGTCTGTCCCAGCTCAGGGATGCTCCCAGTGCCCTGAGGGAGCTCTGCACACCCAGTCAGGTCCTGAGGGCTCACCCACCTCCTGAGACAGGAACGGGATGAGCTGGGCGCAGATCACGTTGAGCCTCTTGGCAATCTCCGTCTGGCAGTGGAAGAAAAGCAGCGCCCGTCAGGGTGAGGGACAGAGCTCCAAGGGGCAGAGCCCTCCCCATCACCACCCAGGCAGCCACAGGGCGCTGGCTCTTGGCCCCCAGAGCTGCTGCTCTGCACCAAGGAGAAAAAGCACCCCAACGAGGACCAGGAAATCTCTCCTTCCTAACACCACTCCATCCAAAACCATGAGCCCAGCATCCTCCATCCCCACCCCGAGAACCCCAGGGTGGATCCCACCTCCTCTGGGACAGGGACAGGGAGCCCCATGGTCCCTGCTACTGAAGAACATCCCCAAGCAAGCCCCCAGCCCCATGGGTTGTGGCCCCAGCAGGCTCCTGCCAGCCCCATGACAGCTAATTGCAGCTCTCCCAGCCTGCAGGAAGCCCTGGAGAGGTGCTCTCCTTCCAGCTGCTGTTTTTCTGCAACACTTGAGTGCCACAGGCAATCAGGAGCACCGAGCACGGGAGCAGCACGGGGTGGGAGCACAGTGGCAGCGTGCTCTGCTGCACCCCGCAGCCAGGGCTACCCCACGCTGCACATCTGGGGCTATGGGAGAGCCCACGGAGCCATCCCTGGCCACACAGCCTCATCCCTGGGGAGAACCCTCTGCGGAAGCAACGTCAGCCCCCTGCCCCAAGCACCGGTGGATGGCAGAGGGAGAGCAGACACGGCTGGAGGCAAGAGCAGAGGTGTCCACATAGTGCTGGGGATCATAGAATCACCAGGTTGGAAAAGACCCACCAGATCATCGAGTCCAACCATTCCTATCAAACACTAAACCATGTCCCTCAGCACCTCATCCACCCATCCCTTAAACCCCTCCAGGGAAGGGGACTCAACCCCCTCCCTGGGCAGCCTCTGACACTGCCCAATGACCCTTTCCATGAGAAATTTTGTTATGATATTCAGCCTGAATCTCCCCTGGTGGAGCTTGAGGCCATTCCCTCTCGTCCTGTCACCTGGGAGAAGAGCCCAGCTCCCTCCTCTCCACAATCTCCTCTCAGGGAGTTGGAGAGAGCAATGAGGCCTCCCCTCAGCCTCCTCTTCTCCAGGCTAAACACCCCCAGCTCTCTCAGCTGCTCCTCTTCTTCTCCAGCCCCCTCACCAGCTTCGTTGCTCTTCTCTGGACTCGCTCCAGAGCCTCAACATCCTTCTTGTGGTGAGGGGCCCAGAACTGACCCCAGGATTTGAGGAGCGGTCTCCCCAGTGCCGAGTCCAGAGGGAGAAGAACCTCCCTGGCCCTGCTGGCCGCGCCGTGTCTGATCCAAGCCAAGATGCCATTGGCCTTCTTGGCCACCTGGGCCACTGCTGGCTCCTGTTCAGTCACTGTCAACCAACCCCCCCAGGTCCTTCTCCTCCAGGCACCTTTCCAGCCAGACTTCTCCCCCACCACAGCGCAGGAGAGGTGGGTTAAGATCAGGACCTCTTCAAAAACCCAGTCCCCCTCCACTCCTGGGCAGGCAGAGGATGCTCTGGAATTGGAGGCTCCCAGTAAGCTCCAAGGAGCTCCCTGCCCACACCACTGGGGAGAATGAAAGCCTAACAGAGCCAGCATCGGATGAGAGAAGGAGGTTGAACCTCAACCCTTCTTGTCAGCCCCAGAGGAGACCAGATGCTAAAGGGTCCCGACAGCCAGGGTGGAGCTGACCCTGGATGTCCCCACCAGGACCTACATCCCCTGTGCCTGCCTGGTGGGGACACAGACCCTGGGACACCCTGTGCCGCTTTCCAAAGCAGTCACCAACCCTTTTTTTTTTTTTTTAATCAGACCCACAGAGAGCAGAAACAACCCGGCACCCGCCCTCGCTTCCCCTTCCCAGGGAAGAAAAAAAGAGAAAGAAAAGAAAGCAAGCGGGGGGAGCAAAGAGATTTGGCAGCCGGCAGTTCTGGGAAGGATTTAGCTGTCTCCTGGGGCCGGCAGTGATGGATTCTCTTCCCTAATGCACTGATGGGCAGCAGCTCCTTGGGGAGAGCTGCCTCCAATTCACTCGCACTCGTTAATGTGCAATTTACTGGCACTTTAACGCTCTCAGCATGAAAAATGATCATGCTGTTTGCAGCCCCCCCAGCCACCGTCACCGCCACCTCCCCTCTGGCTCACGGTGAAACGCGTCCAAGGCCAGGCGGATTCGGGGAGGTGGTTTTATAAAAAGCTACAGGCCCCCTTTCCACGCCAAGAAAACCCAAAACAACAATAAAATATTAATGTCTCCTGCTCGTTCCTGCCCTGAGCCTCCCCCATTGAGCCTGCAGAACCTCCCCCTCCACTGCCAGCCCCCAAGCCATCACCTCTCAAAACAAACCCAGGGTGAAACCATCCTGCATCTTGGCCACACCAGGACCACCGGAGCATCTCGAGGATGTTGAGCGCACACCACGCACCATGGGCTCTTTTTCCTTGGCCAGCGGTGATGAGAAAAGCGCATCCTTGGGGTCCCGAGCGCTCGGGACCCCAGCTCGTCCCCCTCGAGCCGCGCTCGATTTGGTGGAAAAGGAGGCGAACGGGCGACCCGCTCTCCCCGCAGCAGCAAGAACCCGCGGCTCCCGCGCAGGCGGTTCCCACTTTTCACACAAAGGCCGCTGGCTGTCAGAGCAGACTTATGGGCCCTTGTTAAAAGTGCAGACAGCTCGCTGGCGGGCGGCCAGCGGCACCTGGGACCGGCGGAAAAACACGAGGCTGCGTGGCCCACGGAGGGGGAAGAAGCAGCAAACCAGATGAGAGGAGCAAGCAGCCCTCCGGGAAGGGGGCACCGGGCTGCACGGACCCTCAGCATCACCCCTCGCAAAGGTGGTTTCACACCTCCTAGCCGGCTCAGCACAGTGGGAAAGGGTCATTGGGCAGTGGCAGAGGCTGCCCAGGGAGGGGGTTGTGTCACCTTCCCTGGAGGGGTTTAAGGGATGGGTGGACGAGGTGCTGAGGGACATGGGTTAGTGATTGATGGGAATGGTTGGACTCGATGATCCTATGGGTCTCTTCCAACCTGGTTATTCTATGATTCTATGAAAGGCAGCGTGGGGTGGGAAATGATGGAAAAGGTAGAATCCCCCCTTTTGGTGGGCATAAAGCTGTAGGAGCAGGTACCAGCCTGCCCTGGGCTGGCTTGGATGTCCCCAACGCCAGCTCCCACGCAACAGTTGGCAGAGGCGGCAGCGGGACGCGGGGTGGGAAGGGAGGAGGCCGTGGCTGCAGCCTCGCCAGGCTCCTCCGCAGCCTCGTTAAAAATAGATGAGAAGAAACCTTCTGTCTCCGAGCAGCTGGTGACCCAGAGCGTGGCACAACGGGAGTGAAGGATGGGGAGGCAGCGATGGGGATGGGGACGCAGCGATGGGGATGGGGACGCAGCGATGGGGATGAGGTGGGAGCGATGGGGATGGGGAGGGAGCGAGGGATGCGGTGGGAGCGAGCGATGGGGATGTGGTTGGAGCGAGCAATGGGGATGCGGTGGGAGCGAGCAATGGGGAGGCAGCGAGGGGGAAATGTACACCCCTGAGCCCCCAAGGAGCCCACAGCCCCCTTCTCCCCACCTCAGGGTGCTCCTAGCAAGCTGCTCCCTGGGACCAGCTGGCACTGGGCAGTTGCAAACGCAGCAAGCTGGGACACCACAGCATCCCTCGTCCTGCAGGAGCCAGTCTCCTCCACCACCATCCCCAAGCAGCCTCTCAAGCCATGCAAGACCAAGTCCTCCACCACTGCGCTCTCCTCGCTGCACCAACGGGCTTGGGAACCCAGCTGGGAACACACTCCATGAACCCAGCGAGCAAACAGTGCGTGTGAAGAGCTGAGGAGCCAGAACAGGGTGTGACACGGAGCTCCCAGAGCACAGTGTGTCTCCTCATCAGCACAGCCTTCCCTCGGCTACAACAAGGAGTCACCTCCCACGCTCGCCCTGGGCAGGGACGACCCCAAAGGACCCAGATGGTGAGCAGGGACGTGGAGGGAGCCAGGACAATGTTTCTATCCCACCCAGACTCACCTGTTTGTGCATCTCGATGTTGAGGCCATAGGACATCTCGTAGTACTGCAAAGGAGAGAAGGCAGCATCAGCACACTGGAAAGTCCTCTCCAGCCCTGGTGTGGGGGGTCAGCCTGGCCACAAACACCCACGTTACGGCCAGGCCAGGAGGAGAACACGGTCCCCAGCTCCTTGTCTGGGAGCAGAGGGCTCTCCAGGACGCGGCTGCAGCCCACGGAGTGGACATGGTCCTCCTGTGGCTCTCAGAGAGGAGAAAACCCACCCAGGAGCGGCATCACCATCACCCTGCGCGCGCGAGCTGCGGCAGCAAGTCCTGCTCAAACACTGCAGCTCAGTTTGGGGTAAAATCAAGCAATAACAGCGATGGGAAGCAGATCTCAGGGCTGGCCACACAACCCAAACGCAAGGGGAAGCCAAAGCATCCCAGGGCCGCGTCTCCTTTGATGGTTCAGAGGAAACACCCCCCACCGCCCTCCTCCTTTCAGGTGGAACTCACTAACCATGACATAATGACGCTGGATTTCTGTTTTTTCTGTTGCCAGCTTTTCACATTCTAACTTCAAGCTGTAAAAATAAAGAGGAGAAAGAGAGAGGAAGGGAGGAAAAGAGAGGGGGAGACCCCCTGCTTCCCCCCAGACTAGATCTCCCAGGCTGGATGGAGCAGGAACCCTCTCAGCACACCACGTGCTTCAACCTCCTGCTCTCAGATCCAATCCTGCCTCCCAGTACAAGGCAAGAAAACCACCTGAAAGAAGGTGGGAAGGGGTTGAGAGAGAGGAGATGGACATTGAAAGGATCCAGACGCCGGGGAACAATCTGCATGGAGTTTTAACTCCCTCTCCAGCATCTGCTTCCCAAATGGAGCGAGCTGCAAAGCTTGAGCTGCGATTCAAACCTTGTGTCCAGCACCATGTGGGGAAGGGGAGATGTTCCTGGCCAGCAGGACTCCAGGACATCCAGCCCAGAAGCCAGTAACCTCATCCCAGGGATTTAGGCAGGAGGAGGCTGAGTTTCCCCCTCCAACGGTGGCATTTCAAGCTACCAAGGTGGCACATGGCAGCAGGGAGACCTTAGAGCAGCTTCCAATGCTGAAAGAGGCTCCAGGAAAGCTGGGGAGGGACTTTTTCCAAGGGCCTGCAGTGATGGGATGAGGGGTAAGGGCTTTAAATTGGAAGGGGGAGGATTTAAATTAGACATGAGGAAGAAATACTTCATGATGAGGGTGAGGAGGCCCTGACCCAGGTTGCCCAGAGCAGTGGGGGCTGCCCCATCCCTGGAGGTGTCCAAGGCCAGGTTGGATGGGGCTTGGAGCCCCTGATCCAGTGGGAGGTGTCCCTGCCCATGGCAGGGGTGGAACTGGATGGGCTTTGAGATCCCTTCCCACCCAAACCACCCTATGATTCCATGAAATGCCCACCACCACGTCGTCACGCGAAGTCCAGCAGCTTCTCACCTGTGGTATTGGTTCTGCAGGAACTGGAATTCCTCCTTGATACGGTCCAAGGTCTCGGGGTACGTCAGCTTGAGGGACTGGGGGGTGCTGGGGATGGCGCTGGCTGCGACGGCGGCTCCTGAGGCAGCAGAGGGGGCCTGGAGATGGGCCTAGGCAGAGAAGAACACTTTGAGGATCACTGCAAGGTTTCTCGCACCTGGGGAAGAGGCAACAGGCAAGCGGCACCCGGAGGAGGTGGCAGGAGGAGCTGTCACAGGAGACAGTGATCACAGGGCAATTGATCTTCACTTTTCCAGCACTGGGTCCAGAAGAGGAGGATTAAGAACCTTGACTGAGGTCCAGCTCCCAGCCTGTCCCAAACCCCGCATCCCCGTAGCTCTGGAGCTCAGCATCACTTTGGGAAGAGCTACAGGAGCACCGCAAGCGCGCCCCGTGCCATCGGCACAACTTCCAGAGCCAAATAGCCATGCGTGCTCTCCCGTGACCCGGAGAGACGAGGCCGAGCTCCGGACTCACCGGCTGCCGGTTCTGCGGGAACATCTTTGGCACCAGAGAGGTCCAGGATCCTTGTTGCCACTCTGGGCTCAGGATGGGGGGCCTGGCGACGCTTCCCAGCTCCGGGTCAGGCCCTGGGAGAGAAAGCGGGAGTCATGGTGGAACAGGGCAGAGCCCCAGGGCACCAGAACCGGCACCGGGACCAGGACAGGGACTGGCAGGAGGACCGGGACTGAGAACAGGACAAGGACCATCAGCAGGACAGGGACTGGCACCAGGACAGGGACCGGGACTGGCACTGGGACCACAACAGAGATGGTCAGGAGGACTGGGAGCAGGACCAGGACCAGCAGCAGCACAGGGACTGGCACCAGCACGTGGGACCAGGACCGTTATAGGGACCGGCAGGAGGACCAGGACTGAGACGAGGACAAGGACCAGCACCAGAACCAGCATCGGGACCAGGACAGGGACCAGCACCAGCACCCAGACCAAGACAGGGACCAGGACAAGGACCAGCAGCAGGACCGGCACCAGGACAGGGACAAGGACCAGCAGCAGGACCGGCACCAGGACAGGGACCAGGACCAGGACAGGGACCAGCAGGAGGACTGGGACCAGGACCAGGACAAGGACCAGTAGCAGGACCGGCACTGGGAGCCGGACAGGGACTGGCATCAGGACAGGGACCAAAACAGGGATGGTCAGGAGGACCAGGACCAGGACAAGGACCAGCACCAGAACCGGCACCGGGACCAGGACAGGGCCTGGCAGCAGAACTGGCATCGGGACCAGGACAGGGACCAGCACCGGGACCAGGACAGGGACTGGCACCAGAACCGGCCCCGGGCCGAGCCGCTGCGCATCCCCACGGGGCCGGGGGGTCCCGGTGCTCCCGGTCCTGCCGCACAGACAACAGCCCCGGAGCCGAGACCGAACCGGGGCAGCGGAGCTGGAACCGGAGCGGCACGGGACGGGACTCACTGCGCTACAGGACCCGGACCCAGCTCGGAGGGCTGAGCCGAGCTGAACCAGAGCGAGCTGAGCCAAATTGAGGCCAAGCCAAGCCAAATTGAGATGGACCAGAGGGAGCAGAGCTGAACCGAGCTGAACCGAGCTGAACCGAGCTGAGAGGAACCAGAGTGAAGCTGAACCAAGCCAATGGAGCTGAGCCAAGTGGAACCGAGCTGAGCCGAATCGAGAGGGACCAGAGGGAACCGAGCTGAACCAAGCTGAACCAAATCAAGAGGGACCAGAGTGAGCCGAGACAAACCGAGCTGAACTGAGCCAAGAGGAACTAGAGTGAGCAGAGCTGAACCGAGCTGAACTGAGCCAATGGAGCCGAGCGGAACCGAGCTGAGCCGAATCGAGAGGGACCAGAGGGAACTGAGCTGAACCGAGCTGAACTGAGGCCGAGCAGAGCCGAGCCAAATTGAGAGGGACCAGAGTGAGCCGAGCTGAACTGAGCTGAACTGAGAGGGACCAGAGCGAGCTGAGCCGAGCCGAGCTGAGTAGAGCTGAACCGAGCCGAGCTGAGAGCAACCAGAGCGAGCTGGGCCGAATCGAGCTACCTGAACTGAGCCAATGGAGCCGAGCTGAGCTGAACCGAGCTGAGCTGAATCGAGAGGGACCAGAGGGAACCAAGCTGAACCGAGCTGAACTGAGCTGAACCAGAGCGAGCTGAGCTGAATTGAGGCCGAGCAGAGCTGAGCCGAGCCGAATCGAGAGGGACCAGAGGGAGCCGAGCTGAATCGAGCTGAACCGAGCTGAGCCAAGAGGAACCAGAGCGAGCTGAGCCGAATCGAGCTACCCGAACTGAGCCAATGGAGCCGAGCTGAGCTGAACCAAGAGGGACCAGAGTGAGCTGAGCTGAATTGAGAGCGAGCCGAGCCGAGCCGAACCGAGAGGAACCAGAGCGAGCTGAGACAAACCGAGCTGCACCGAGCCGAGCCGAATTGAGAGGAACCAGAGTGAGCCGAGCTGAACTGAGCCAATGGAGCTGAGCTGAACCGAGCCAATGGAGCTGAGCTGAACCGAGCCAATGGAGCCGAGCTGAGCTGAACCGAGCTGAGCTGAATTGAGAGGGACCAGAGGCAACTGAGCTGAACCGAGCTGAATCGAGAAGAACCAGGGTGAGCCGAGCTGAACCGAGCCGAACCAAGCTGAGCCGAGCCGAGAGGAACCAGAGCGAACTGAGCCGAATCAAGCTACCTGAACCGAGCCAATGGAGCCAAGCCGAGCTGAACCAAGAGGGACCAGAGCGAACTGAGCCGAAATGAGAGCGAGCTGAGCCAAGCCAAATTGAGAGGAAGCAGAGCGAGCCGAGCTGAACTGAGCCACCAGAGCCGAGCTGAATCAAGAGGAACCAGAGCGAGCTGAGATGAACCGAGCCGAGCCGAATCGAGAGGAACCAGAGTGAGCCGAGCTGAACTGAGCCACCAGAGCCGAGCTGAACCGAGCCAATGGAGCCGAGCCGAGTGGAACCGAGCTGAGCCGAATCGAGAGGGACCAGAGGGAGCCGAGCCGAATCGAGCTCAACCGCGAGGAACCAGAGCGAGCTGAGACGAACCGAGCTGAACCGAGCTGAGAGGAACCACAGTGAGCCGAGCTGAACCGAGCCACCCAAGCCGAGCTGAACTGAGCCAATGGAGCCGAGCTGAGCGGAACCGGGCTGAGCCGAATCGAGAGGGACCAGAGGGAACCGAGCTGAACTGAGCTGAATTGAGCTGAACCGAGCTGAACCAGAGCCAGCTGAGCTGAATTGAGGCTGAGCCGAGCCGAGCTGAATCAAGAGGGACCAGAGGGAACTGAGCTGAACCGAGCCGAATTGAGAGGAACCAGAGTGAGCTGAGCTGAACTGAGCCACCCAAGCCGAGCTGCACCAAGCCAATGGAGCTGAGCCGAGTGGAACCAAGCTGAGACGAATCGAGAGGGACCAGAGTGAGCTGAGCTGAACCGAGCCACCAGAGCCGAGCTGAACTGAGCCAATGGAGCCGAGTGGAACTGAGCTGAGCCGAATCGAGAGGGACCAGAGGGAACTGAGCTGAACCGAGCTGAACCGAGCTGAGCCGAGCTGAATCGAGCTGAACCGAGCCGAGCCGAGAGGAACCAGAGCAAGCTGAGCCGAATCGAGCTACCTGAACCGAGCCAATGGAGCCGAGCCGAGCTGAACCGAGAGGGACCAGAGCGAGCTGAGACGAACTGAGCTGCACCAAGCTGAGTCAAATCGAGAGGAACCAGAGTGAGCCGAGCTGAACCGAGCTGAGAGGAACCAGAGGGAGCCGAGCTGAACCACAGTGAGCCGAGCTGAACCGAGCCAATGGAGCCGAGCCGAGCTGAGCTGAGCTGAATCGAGAGGAACCAGAGTGAGCCGAGCTGAACCGAGCTGAACCAAATCAAGAGGGACCAGAGTGAGCTGAGACAAACCGAGCTGAACTGAGCCAAGAGGAACTAGAGTGAGCAGAGCTGAACCGAGCTGAACTGAGCCAATGGAGCCGAGCGGAACCGAGCTGAGCCGAATCGAGAGGGACCAGAGGGAACTGAGCTGAACCGAGCTGAACTGAGGCCGAGCAGAGCCGAGCCAAATTGAGAGGGACCAGAGTGAGCCGAGCTGAACTGAGCTGAACTGAGAGGGACCAGAGCGAGCTGAGCCGAGCCGAGCTGAGTAGAGCTGAACCGAGCCGAGCTGAGAGCAACCAGAGCGAGCTGGGCCGAATCGAGCTACCTGAACTGAGCCAATGGAGCCGAGCTGAGCTGAACCGAGCTGAGCTGAATCGAGAGGGACCAGAGGGAACCAAGCTGAACCGAGCTGAACTGAGCTGAACCAGAGCGAGCTGAGCTGAATTGAGGCCGAGCAGAGCTGAGCCGAGCCGAATCGAGAGGGACCAGAGGGAGCCGAGCTGAATCGAGCTGAACCGAGCTGAGCCAAGAGGAACCAGAGCGAGCTGAGCCGAATCGAGCTACCCGAACTGAGCCAATGGAGCCGAGCTGAGCTGAACCAAGAGGGACCAGAGTGAGCTGAGCTGAATTGAGAGCGAGCCGAGCCGAGCCGAACCGAGAGGAACCAGAGCGAGCTGAGACAAACCGAGCTGCACCGAGCCGAGCCGAATTGAGAGGAACCAGAGTGAGCCGAGCTGAACTGAGCCAATGGAGCTGAGCTGAACCGAGCCAATGGAGCTGAGCTGAACCGAGCCAATGGAGCCGAGCTGAGCTGAACCGAGCTGAGCTGAATTGAGAGGGACCAGAGGCAACTGAGCTGAACCGAGCTGAATCGAGAAGAACCAGGGTGAGCCGAGCTGAACCGAGCCGAACCAAGCTGAGCCGAGCCGAGAGGAACCAGAGCGAACTGAGCCGAATCAAGCTACCTGAACCGAGCCAATGGAGCCAAGCCGAGCTGAACCAAGAGGGACCAGAGCGAACTGAGCCGAAATGAGAGCGAGCTGAGCCAAGCCAAATTGAGAGGAAGCAGAGCGAGCCGAGCTGAACTGAGCCACCAGAGCCGAGCTGAATCAAGAGGAACCAGAGCGAGCTGAGATGAACCGAGCCGAGCCGAATCGAGAGGAACCAGAGTGAGCCGAGCTGAACTGAGCCACCAGAGCCGAGCTGAACCGAGCCAATGGAGCCGAGCCGAGTGGAACCGAGCTGAGCCGAATCGAGAGGGACCAGAGGGAGCCGAGCCGAATCGAGCTCAACCGCGAGGAACCAGAGCGAGCTGAGACGAACCGAGCTGAACCGAGCTGAGAGGAACCACAGTGAGCCGAGCTGAACCGAGCCACCCAAGCCGAGCTGAACTGAGCCAATGGAGCCGAGCTGAGCGGAACCGGGCTGAGCCGAATCGAGAGGGACCAGAGGGAACCGAGCTGAACTGAGCTGAATTGAGCTGAACCGAGCTGAACCAGAGCCAGCTGAGCTGAATTGAGGCTGAGCCGAGCCGAGCTGAATCAAGAGGGACCAGAGGGAACTGAGCTGAACCGAGCCGAATTGAGAGGAACCAGAGTGAGCTGAGCTGAACTGAGCCACCCAAGCCGAGCTGCACCAAGCCAATGGAGCTGAGCCGAGTGGAACCAAGCTGAGACGAATCGAGAGGGACCAGAGTGAGCTGAGCTGAACCGAGCCACCAGAGCCGAGCTGAACTGAGCCAATGGAGCCGAGTGGAACTGAGCTGAGCCGAATCGAGAGGGACCAGAGGGAACTGAGCTGAACCGAGCTGAACCGAGCTGAGCCGAGCTGAATCGAGCTGAACCGAGCCGAGCCGAGAGGAACCAGAGCAAGCTGAGCCGAATCGAGCTACCTGAACCGAGCCAATGGAGCCGAGCCGAGCTGAACCGAGAGGGACCAGAGCGAGCTGAGACGAACTGAGCTGCACCAAGCTGAGTCAAATCGAGAGGAACCAGAGTGAGCCGAGCTGAACCGAGCTGAGAGGAACCAGAGGGAGCCGAGCTGAACCACAGTGAGCCGAGCTGAACCGAGCCAATGGAGCCGAGCCGAGCTGAGCTGAGCTGAATCGAGAGGAACCAGAGTGAGCCGAGCTGAACCGAGCTGAACCGAGCTGAACCGAGCCACCAGAGCCGAGCTGAGCCGAATCGAAAGGAACCAGAGCGAGCTGAGACGAACCGAGCTGCAGCGAGCCGAGCGGAACCAGAGGGAGCCGAGCTGAGCCGAGCTGAACCGAGCTGAGCCGAGCTGAGCCGAGCTGAGCCGAGCTGAGCCGAGCCACCAGAGCCGAGCCGAGCTGGAGCGATGGGAGCGGGGCCGGAGCGGGGCTGGACCGAGCGGGAGCGACGGGAGCGGGGCCAGAGCGGGGCTGGACCGAGCGGGAGCGATGGGAGCGGGGCCGGAGCGGGGCTGGACCGAGCGCGCCCCCCGCCCCCTCCCGGCGCGGCCGCCGCTCTGCGGATCAATGACCGCGCGCCAGCGCCGGCTCCACGTGGGGCCCGGCCCGTGCGGGCGCTCGCCGCGGCGCGCAGCCAATGGGAGCGCGCCGAGCCCACGTGGGGGAGCCCCGAGGTGCCTCCCCATTGGTCGAGCCGGGCCGGGCGCCGCGGGAGATGTCAATCAAACGAGGGAAAAGGACTTGGGGGGGGGGGCGGAGCCGGGGAAGGGAGCGGCGGTTAACCCCTGCGCTGCCGGGACGGAGCGAGGGGCACCGGGAGGAGGGAGGAGGGGGGAACGGGGGAGGAGGGGGTGGAAACGGCCCCTTCCCAGCCCCGCAGCAGGGACACCCCCCCCCCCGAGCCCCTCTGCTTGGGGCCCTGAGAGCCAGCGCTGGGCTGGGGGGGTCTCTTCTAGCACAAGAAATCCTTGTGTATCCCCCCCCCCCCGCTTATTTTTTCTCTTTTAATGAAGAAAAGAAATCTGAAATCCCCCTCCCGAGGCTCACCAAGAATTGCTTGAGCCGGGGAACGGCGAGGAAGGGCAGCATCTCTCCCCCGCCACCCCCCCCCCCCCCCCCACCGGCGCTGGGCTGGGGGGTCCTGCCCTCTCCCAGGCCCTGGGAGCCCCATTAACGCCCCCCCCCCCTTTCACCCTGCAGCACATCAACCCCAGCTCCCTGCCAGCAAACCCCCCCAGGCAGTTTTCTCCAGGGATGCTCCTCCGGCAGGGAGCGGATCGCCTTGGGAATGCTGCAGCAGAAATGGATGCTGGGGACCTCCCGGCTCCCCCTCTCCTCACCCTGCAGCCCCCCAGCCCCAGCTCCCTGCCACCGTGAGGCGGCTTTCCTCAGGGATGCTGCTCTGGGAGATGGGGAAAACTCAAGCATGAGTGGATTCTGGGGAGCTGGATCCCCCCCCCCCCCCCCTTTCACCCTGCGGCTCCCCATCTCCAGCTCCCTGCCAGCAAAATCCCACAGGGCGGCTTTCCCCAGGGATGCTGCTCCAGCAGGGCCATTGCAGAGCAGGTTTCCTTGGAAAAACTCAACTAGGGGTTGATATCAGTTGATAAAGGTGGCCAAGAAGGCCAATGGCATCTTGGCTTGGAGCAGACACGGCGTGGCCAGCAGGGCCAGGGAGGTTCTTCTCCCTCTGGACTCGGCACTGGGGAGACCGCTCCTCGAATCCTGGGGTCAGTTCTGGGCCCCTCACCACAAGAAGGATGTTGAGGCTCTGGAGCGAGTCCAGAGAAGAGCAACGAAGCTGGGGAAGGGGCTGGAGAAGAAGAGGAGCGGCTGAGAGAGCTGGGGGTGTTTAGCCTGGAGAAGAGGAGGCTGAGGGGAGACCTCATTGCTCTCTCCAACTCCCTGAAAGGAGGTTGTGGAGAGGAGGGAGCTGGGCTCTTCTCCCAAGGGACAGGGGACAGGACGAGAGGGAATGGCCTCAAGCTCCACCAGGGGAGGGTCAGACTGAATATCATAAAAAAATATTTCATAGAAAGTGTCACTGGACACTGGCAGAGGCTGCCCAGGGAGGGGGTTGAGTCATCTTCCCTGGAGGGGTTTAAGGGACGGGTGGACGAGGCGCTGAGGGACACGGTTTAGTGATTGATGGGAATGGTTGGACTCGATGATCCAGTGGGTCTCTTCCAACCTGGTGATTCTATGATTCTATGATTCTATATTGGGGAAAGGGACTGCCTCCCTGCCAGTCCACTTGCCCCACAGCAGTCCCAGTGCTCCCCACTATTCCCAGCCTGTAAGACACACACCCCACTAGGTTTTTAGAATCATAGAATCATAGAATAGCCAGGTTGGAAGAGACCCACCAGATCACTGAGTCCAACCCTTCCTATCAAACACTAAACGATGCCCCTTAGCACCTCATCCACCCATGCCTTAAACACCTGGGTTTTTCTCCTGGGTTTGCTGGTGGTTTCCTCCTTTCAGGGTGATGGTTCCTTGTGCGAGGTTTTGGGCTGCCTGCAGGTCAATCCCAGCTTACCTGGAGCAGGAAATAAAACCTGTGAAGAGCAGCAGCTGTGAGGGGTCAGCCTGTCCCTCCTGTCCAGCCTGAATCCACGAGCAGCCCCTTTTATGGTTGGACTTGATGATCTGGTGGGTCTCTTCCAACCTGGTGATTCTGTCATTCTGTGATTCTTTCCTCCACACCACAGCTCCATCCTCTCTCTCAGAAGCCACCAGGCCATGGGACAGGCTTTCCGGGATGATCAAAGTGACTCCTCTGAGCAGAGAGCAAAGTGAATCCAGACACATCCCCAGCCCCTTTGCCTTTCCCCAGATGGTGTTTGTCCATGGAGACATTGGACACCCACAGGGGAACCTCCTGCCTGCACCTCCAGATCAAGAGCCCCTCCTCAGCTTTCCTGGAGCCCCTTTCAGCGCTGGAAGCTGCTCTAAGGTCTCCCTGCAGCCTTCTCTTCTCCAGGCTGAACAACCCCAACTCTCTCAGCCTGGCCTCATACAGGAGGTTCTCCAGCCCTCGGATCATCTCCACGACCTCCTCTGGACTCGCTCCAACAGCTCCATGTCCTTCCTGTGCTGAGGACTCCAGAACTGGTCACAGGGCTCCAGGTGGGTCTCACAGAGCGGAGCAGAGGGGCAGAATCCCCTCCCTCACTCTGCTGGCCCCACTGCTCTGGATGCAGCCCAGGACATGGTTGGTTTCTGGGCTGTAAGCACCCATTCCCAGCTCCTGTTGAGCTTCTTCTCCCCCAGCACCCCAAGTCCTTCTCTCCAGGGCTGCTCCAATCCATTCTCCATTCTGTGTTTGTGCCTTGGATCGCCCCGACCCTGGAGCAGAACGTTGCCCTTGGCCATCTCCACAGCCTCCCAGCCGCGCACACGCACAGGTCAGGAAACCGATGGGGTGACGGGAAGGAAAAGCAGCAATTAAAATGTCCAAGTTTGACCTGATTTTCACATTTGGTTTATTTTTGCAGCCGTTGTGTATCTCCAGGACATCCCATGGTCCCAGATCACCTCTGGCTGAGATGGGGCTGGGGGAGGTGGGTTGGAACCCACCTTCACTTCTGTTCCCATCAACCCAGAGTGCGCGGCCGCTCACTCCAGCTCCTAAAATGCTGTGGGGCATCACTGGTGGGGAATATCCCTGGGGACACAGCTCACCTCCAGGCCCCAGCAGACAGAAAGAACCATAAGAACCTCAACAAACCCACTGAAATAGAGCTTGACTGCTCAAAGGCCACCCTGGATGTGCCTGGAGGGCTTGGGAGCCCCTGGAGCCATGGGCTCTGCTGTCCCCTCAGGCTGTGAGCAGAGTTTTCCAGCTGTGAAACAGGTCCTGGTGGCTTCACAGAGCCAGGGACCTCCCCTGGGAAGCTCAGGTCATTTCCCTTGTTGGTCCCCTGGCATTTTCTGATGAGAAATCAGGATGTCAACCTGATAAGACCAAGTCTTAGATGAGAATCAGTCCCAGATGGAGAATTCCTGTTCTCCCAGCTCTGCCGAGGGGAGCCAAGAAGAGACACCCCATCTCTGAAGCTGGAAAGGGCTGAGGATGCTCCCACCCTCACTGCATCCACCCTCAGTCCTACACCGAGGACCTGTGGGGTTTGAGCTCTGCGGAGGGAGAGCGGCAGAGGAGCGGTCTCCCAGCCCTTATTATATTTTAAAATGTAATAACGGTGTGATGTCTATTTTCGGAGATGGAACAGATCCTTTCTGGAAGAGGGCCATAAATCTCAAAGGGAGGGGAAATAATTTGGCCAAGGTCACGTCGAGGCAGCAAGAGTGTAAAAGGGGAAAAAAAAAAAGCTGTAAAATAACAACAAAAAAAAGCCATTGAGAGCTGGCCCTGACACCCGCCTCCACCCCACGCCCCCTCCCCAGCCTGGGAACCCCATACCCTCTCCTTGCCCCGTCGCTTCAGCCTCACACGGCTGGGATGGGAGTGAGGGGAGCGGAGGAGAATGTAGACTCCACAGAGTGACCCTGGTGTCCTCACTCTTGGGGAGCCCCTTGTGGCCCCCCTCGAGTCATAGAATCATAGAATCACCAGGTTGGAAAGGACTCTCTGGATCATCGAGTCCAACCATTCCCATCAATCACTAAACCATGTCCCTCAGCACCTCGTCCACCCATCTTTTAAACATCTCCAGGGAAGGTGACTCTATGACCTCCCTGGGCAGCCTCTGCCAGTGACCAATGACCCTTTCCATGAAGAATTTTTTCCTAATGTTCAGCCTAAACCTCCCCTGGTGGAGCTTGAGGCCATTCCCTCTCATCCTGTCCCCTGTCCCTTGGGAGAAGAGCCCAGTTCCCTCCTCTCCACAACCTCGTTTCAGGGAGTTGGAGAGAGCAATGAGGTCTCCCCTCAGCCTCCTCTTCTCCAGGCTAAACCCCCCCAGCTCTCTCAGCCGCTCCTCTTCTTCTCCAGCCCCCGTCACCAGCTTCGTTGCTCTTCTCTGGACTCGCTCCAGAGCCTCAACATCCTTCTTGTGGGGAGGGGCCCAGAACTGACCCCAGGATTCGAGGAGCGGTCTCCCCAGGGCCGAGTCCAGAGGGAGAACCACCTCCCTGACCAGGATCACCCTCCTCAGCTGCAGTTGTGCAGCTCAGGCCTTTCCCCAAGCAAGAACCAGGGCTGGTGGGTCCCCGCCAGCCTCCCCGCAGCACGACTGGCGCTCGCAGCCTGGCGCTTCCGCAGGGCTCATCCCTGGCAGCGCCACATCTCCGCATGGTTCTTGGCAAGCAGCAGAAAACAAACTGCTTGCTCGTCCCCTCTGGCTGCTGCTGCTCCAGGCTCTCCTGCCAGCTCCTCTGGGCCAGAGCTGGGGTTCTGAGGCCAGGGGGGGCTCCGAATTTGGCACCTCCAACCACGCACCAGAGCCTGGAGCAGGATGAATCCCTCTCGCTGCAGCGAGACGGAGCCCCAGCTCTTGCCTGGCTGCTCTAATGAGAAAGAAGCATCATTTCCCACCCTCCCGTGGGAGCGTTTTCCCCTCCTCCTTTCCGCCTTTTATTTTTTTTTTGCTATTTGATTTTTTTTTTTTTTCTCTCGAGCCCCCTCCTTGCTTTCCTCGGGGAGATCAAAGGAGCCTCGGTGGCACCGGGCACGTTTCATGGGAATCGTCGATTAAAGGAGGTTGGGGGGGAGGGGAGGGGAGGGGAGGGGGGAAAGGGGGAAAGGGGAAAAAAGGAAAGATGAGAAAGGGAAAGGGGGAAAAGGGGGGTAAGGGTGAAAAGGGGGAAGAAAGAGGGGAAAGGGGGAAGAAATGGGGAAAGGGGGAAAAAGGGGGAAGGGGGGGAAAGGAGGGGGAAAAGGGTGGAAAAGACAGGGGAAAGGGGGGAAAAAGGGGGGAGAAAGCTGGGGAAGGGGGAATAAAGGGAGGAGAAAGTGGGAAAAAGGGGGGAAGGGGAAAAAAGGGGGGAAGGGAAAAAAGGGGGAAGGGGGAAAAGGGGGGAAGGGGAAAAAGGGGGGAAGGGAAAAAGAGGGGAAGGGTAAAAAAGGGGGGAAGGGGGAAAAAGGGATGAAAAAAGGGGGAAAAGGGAAAAAGGGAGAAACGGGGGAAAAGGAGAAAGGAGGAAAAGAGGAAGGGGAAAAGGAAAGGGGAGAAGGGGAAGGAGAAGAGGAGGGGGGAAGGGAAAAGGGGGAAAAGGGAAAAATGGAAAGGGGGAAAAGGGAAAAAAGGAAAGGAGGAAAAAGGAAAAAGGGAAGGGAGGGGAAAGGGAAGGAGGAGGCTGCCGGGAGCAGCCGAGGGGCGGCTGCTGGGCTCCTGCTGCCCCCTGCCGCCCGCCGGGGGGGCCGGGGAAGCCGAGAGCTGCTGCCGGGGCTCGGGTTGGGGGGGTCCCGGTCAGAGCATCCAGCTCTGCCCTTGCCGAACCGAGAAACCCGCCCCCCCACCCCCGGCCAGGCGAGCATCCCCAGACCAGGGGCCACCTCAACATCATCCCCAGCACATCCCCAAGCAGGAGCCACCTTGGTTGCCCAGATAATGATCCCCCTCCCATCGCATCCCCAGGCAGGAGACACCTTGGCTACCCAGGCATTGGTCCCCTTCCCATCGCATCCTCAACCTTGGTTACCCAGACAATGATCTCCTCCCCATCGGATCCCCAAGAAGGAGCCACCTTGGTTGCCCAGATAAAGGTCTTCTTCCCATCACATCCTCAAGAAGGAGCCACCTTGGTTGCCCAGACAATGATCTCCTTCCCATCGCATCCTCAACCTTGGCTACCCAGTCAATGATCTCCTTCCCATCACATCCTCAAGAAGGAGCCACCTTGGTTGCCCAGATAATGGTCCCCTTCCAGAACATCCCCAAGCAGGAGCCACCTTGGCCACCCAGGTATTGGTCCCCTTCCCATCGCATCCTCAACCTTGGCTACCCAGACAATGATCTCCTTCCCACCATGTCCTCAAGCAGGAGCCACCTTGGCTACCCAGACAATGATCTCCTTCCCATCACATCCTCAAGAAGGAGCCACTTTGGCTACCCAGGCATTGGTCCCCTTCCCATTGCATCCTCAACCTTGGTTATCCAGACAATGATCTCCTTCCCATCACATCCCCAAGCACGAGCCACCTTGGTTGCCCAGATAAAGGTCTCCTTCCCATCACATCCTCAAGAAGGAGCCACCTTGGTTGCCCAGCAATGATCCCCTTCCCATCACATCCTCAACCTTGGTTACCCAGACAATGATCTCCTCCCCATCGGATCCTCAAGCAGGAGCCACCTTGGTTGTCCAGATAAATGCCCCCTTCCCATCGCATCTTCAAGCAGGAGCCACCTTGGCTACCCAGACAATGATCCCCTTCCCATCGCATCCCCAAGCAGAGGCCACCCCGGCCTCTCAGCCGCAGGCTCAGCTGGTGGCAGCTCCTCCTGTGGCTCCTGGCCAGGGAAGGGGATGTTTGTGAGATGAGTAACATCCTTCCTGGCAAGGCTTCTGCCCGCTCCTGGAATGGAGCTGCGGGCACCGGGAAGCTCAGCCCCTTCGCCTGCCTCTTGTGCCCCAACCAGCTGGGGAAAGCAGCCAAGAGCAGGAAGAAAACCTGGCGATGGGGCCAGGGCAAACGAAGCCAGACAGAGCCCGTTCGCACCGCAAATTGGCAGGAGGAGTCTCCGGTGCCAGGGGAGAGGGGAGGGAGGATGCTGCGTGGCAAGGCAGGAGGCAGCCAGGAGGCACAGGTTGGGGGAGGCAGCCCAGGGCCCCCTCCGGAGCGAGGCTGGAAGCCAGAGCCTGGCTGAGCGCTGCCAGAAGTCGCTTATTTTGGAAAGAAGGCGTCTTGGCTGAGCGCTCGGTGCGTGGAGCTGCTGACGCTGGGGAACAGGATGGCTCTTGGAGAGCAGGTCCTGGCTGTGCCTTGCAGGCTGGTGCTGCTCGTCTTCAGCCCACGGCTTAATGGGCCCCAGCACACGCAGGACTGGATCCCCGACTCCTGAATCCCAAGGGTTTGCCCACCTACCCCCAGTCACAATGCCCAGAGCCACAATTCACCCTTCCTGAAGCCTGAACGCAAGAGGAGCTGCTGGGATCCAAGCAGGAGGCACTGGGCTCAGTCCAACCTCAAATCACACCACAAGAAGGATGTTGAGGCTCTGGAGCGAGTCCAGAGAAGAGCAACGAAGCTGGTGAGGGGGCTGGAGAAGAAGAGGAGCGGCTGAGAGAGCTGGGGGTGTTTAGCCTGGAGAAGAGGAGGCTGAGGGGAGACCTCATTGCTCTCTCCAACTCCCTGAGAGGAGGTTGTGGAGAGGAGGGAGCTGGGCTCTTCTCCCAAGGGACAGGGGACAGGACGAGAGGGAATGGCCTCAAGCTCCACCAGGGGAGGGTCAGGCTGGACATTAGGAAAAATTTTTCATGGAAAGGGTCATTGGGTACTGGCAGAGGCTGCCCAGGGAGGGGGTTGAGTCCCCTTCCCTGGAGGAGTTTAAGGGAGGGTGGACTAGGCGCTGAGGAACATGGGTTAGTGTTTGATGGGAATGGTTGGACTCGATGATCCGGTGGGTCTCTTCCAACCTAGTGATTCTATGATTCTATGAAAAGCCTTGGGTGGGGAAACTGAGGCACGTGAGCTGGTGGGGGGCACATCCCTCCCTCTAGATCTCGCTCCCCCACCGCAGCAGCAGCGCCACGAGCCCAGCCAAGCTCCCACTGGTGCCCTCTCAGCCCCAGAGCAGCTTGCCTCGAGCTGGCAGGATGCCCCAGCGCTCAGCCGTGACAGGGTTAGTGAAGGCAGGAAGGATCACAGACTCTGCAGGAGAAACTGAACCTGTTCCGCTTTTCCCAGTGCTCTGCTGGCATCCCTGGGGGTGAAGCACCAGCCCCCAGCTCCCCACCAGCATTCCCCATCCTTCTCAAGATGGGCAGGTGCTCACAACCCATCGCTGTGTCCAGACACAGCTCAGGAGCTCCCTGTGACTGCAGGCTGCTCCTGGCTTGGCACATCATGAACTTATGAGGTCTCAGCCCCTTTCCCACCGAAGAACACGGCTGGGAAGAGGCAAGCAGGCAGCTTTATCCGCCTGGAGAAGGAGCAGCAGAGCTCCCTCAGCCTGCCCTGCCCTTCGGAGCCGCACACTGCAGCATTGTGGTCCAGCTGGTTTTTCCAGAGATGGTTCCAAGGGGTGAAATCAGATCTCAAGGGAAGGGAGCAGGCACGTTCCTGGCTGCACAAGGAGAGCTGTCAGGGCAATGCCGGGAACTGGGGCAACTGCTGGGCGACGCAACCCAGCCCCAGGGAAACCAAGCGAAGCTCCCAAGCTCCCCGCTCTCGACTCCAGAAGCTGCTGCTGCTGCTTCACAGACCTTTGTGTGCAAGCCCTGCCCCAGAAACACCCTGCCCTGGCACTTCCCAGCTTTGTTTTACACCATCGGATATTAAACAGCCAGCCTGGAGGGTTGGGATGGGGCAAGGACCCTGCTGGGGGAGCAGGGAAAGGCTTGTGGGAAGAAAACTCTCAAAGGAAAACAGAAAAGCAGCGTGCGGCGAGGGAGTTCCCTCCGCACAGGGAAGGTATTTTTGGTCAGGACTTGTCTAGACTGGAGCAACCCACACTGCGTAAGCACATCAACACCACGCAGCAAGCCCGGGGAGCGCAGGACGCCAGCTGTTCCCAGCCAGGACCGACCAAGGGTGGACGAGAGGCTCTGAAGGCAGAGCTGACCCCAGCAGTGGTCATCGCTTCACCCCTAGGGGCTGGAATGACCCTGGTGGCCCTTGGGCTCCATCCCCCAGCCCTTGGTACCCCGTAGAATCATAGGATCACCAGGTCGGAAAGGACACACCGGGTCATCGAGTCCAACCATTCCCATCAATCACTAAACCACGTCCCTCAGCACCTCGTCCACCCGTCCCTTAAACCCCTCCAGGGAAGGGGACTCAACCCCCTCCCTGGGCAGCCTCTGCCACTGCCCAATCACCCTTTCCAGGAAAAATTTTTTCCTAATGTCCAGCCTGACCCTCCCCTGGTGGAGCTTGAGGCCGTTCCCTCTCGTCCTGTCCCCTGTCCCTTGGGAGAAGAGCCCAGCTCCCTCCTCTCCACAACCTCCTCTCAGGGAGTTGGAGAGAGCAATGAGGTCTCCCCTCAGCCTCCTCTTCTCCAGGCTAAACACCCCCAGCTCTCTCAGTCGCTCCTCTTCTTCTCCAGCCCCCTCACCAGCTTCGTTGCTCTTCTCTGGACTCGCTCCAGAGCCTCAACATCCTTCTTGTGGTGAGGGGCCCAGAACTGACCCCAGGATTCGAGGAGCGGTCTCCCCAGTGCCGAGTCCAGAGGGAGAAGAACCTCCCTGGCCCTGCTGGCCACGCCGTGTCTGATCCAAGCCAAGATGCCATTGGCCTTCTTGGCCACCTGGGCCACTGCTGGCTCATGTTCAACCAACCCCCCCAGGTCCTTCTCCTAGTCTCTATCTGCTCAGGGTTGTTGTGCCCCAAGTGCAGGACCCGGTGTTTGGCCTTGTTAAACCTCATGCCTGGCTGGAGGAGCAGCCAGGAGCTCAAGGGTCCCCGTGCCGTGCTAGCAGCTCTGGTCACCTCTGGCCATCCCAGTGACCACCATGGGCAGAACACAAATGCCTCCAACGTCGACTTGGAGCCTGAAGTTGAGCAGGGCTGCTGGAGCTGCCTCCCTGTGCCCCCCATCGCCGCCCCGCAGCGCCCAGAGCTGCTGCCTGTCCCTACCCCAAACCCTCCACATGGCAGCCGAGGCTCCCTTGCCGCTCTGCCTTCCCTCAGCTCCAGCTGCCGGAGCAGCCAAGGGAGCTGCAAGGCACAAAACGTCACTTTTTCCGAGAGCTTCTCCCTACTTTCCCTTCCCCCCTCAACCCTCCCAAGCTGGAGAGTGTGGGAGGCTCCTCGGGTCAGGGCGAAGGCAGTGCTGGGACAGGATCTAGCCGGGATGGGTCTCGGAGCCCTGCGCTGGCCAAGGCTCAACTCCCTCACAAAGGGGCGTCCGGCCAAGGACCATCCCCCCCCAAAGGCCACATTTCACATCAGAGCAGGCGACGAGAGCCCAACCAACCCCATCCCTGCCAGGATTCCCTCCCCGAGGACTCCGCTGCGCCCCTCATTGTCCCATCAGCAAGTCCAGGTTCCCCAACTCAACCAGGAGAGGGGGCTCAGCAGCCCCCAGAGCCCCCCCAGCCAACTCTCTTTGCTTCCAAAGAGCATCCCCATCCATGGCACAAGGGCTTGGAACTGGATGAGCTTTAAGGTCCCTTCCAACCCAACCCATTCCACAATTTTACGCTCCGGACCCCATTCCCTTGGGGAAAAAAAAAAGGAACCCTAAACACTCCAGTCCATCGACTCCAAGGCCAGGAGCATCCATGGAGAAAGAGACCAGGCCTGACACAGACATTCTTTAAGGATGATCTAATTTAAAAACCATCTTTTTATAAAAACACATCGTAATGAAAACGCACGTCCTTTAAAAAGAGGCTCGCAGCGCTCCAGCGCCGGAGGCAGCTGCGTGTCAGCGCCGGGACCGCTCCGTGGCCCTTTCCCCACCTTCCCAGGGAGGCTGGAGTCTTGCACCCAGCTCCGCATCCCCATTTATTTTCCCTCTACCACAGAAAGCTGCTCCCCTTCCCCCCCTCGCGCCCCCAAAAGCATCAGCTGAAGCTGCAGCAGGAGAGACAAAGGTTAAAGCATCCTCTTCACCCCAAGCAGGGTGCACGAAGCCCTCGCTTCCAGCACGGCCGGAGGAATAAAACCGCACGTGCCCCTTTCGCTCCCAGCAGCTGCTGGCAGCCAGGGCTGCTTTTAAAGGCAATCAGAGTAACAGAGAAGAGCTCTGGCTTGCTTTAATCCTTCCCAAAACCATATTGCTAGCCCAGCAGCCGTCCTCCTCCCCCTGTGCTGGGGAGGATTTGCGCTCCTAAGGCTGGATAATTTGACAGGGATAACACACACTTAGCCCAGGCAGCCTCAGCCTTCCCAAGGAGCCTGCTCTTGGCTGCCAAGCCGAGAAATCCATCGCCACGTGCCACCTTCCCCTCCCTCCCGTCACACGGAGAGCCGGGACGGCAGCCTTGGAGCGCGACTCCCGCGCAAGGCGAGCAAGGAGTTCCCCTTCCCAGGGCACTGGCATCCCTGGGAACCAGCAAGCAGAGAGGCACCGCAGACACGGAGAGCCAGGAGAAAAGCTGGGAAGGGTTGTCCCGCAGGTACCTGCGAGAGGGCATCGGAGCCAGGGAGCCAAGGGATCCCACAGAGCCAGCATCCCCGTCCCCCGTGCCCGGAGCGGAGCGCGGCGAGGGGTAGGCGTGGAGTCCGGCACGCGGGGCTGCGGCTCACGGGGCGCCCCGGTAGCTGTAGTGATTGCGGTCGGGGTCGCTCATGGTGAGCGGCAGGCTGGGCTTGCGCTCGGGGTCCTTCTCGTTGCACGGTTGCGGGGGACGCTGCTTGAAGAAGTCGGAGACGTAGCGGACCTGGAAAAGACCAACGGAAAAAAAGAGAGTTTGGAGACCCCTCCGGCAGCAGAGCAGAAGGTCGCGGTGGGGGACACTCACGATGAGGACGGCGATGAGGGCTCCTTGGAGCAGCCCGGCCAGCACGTCGCTCCAGTGGTGCTTGTAGTCGGACACCCGGGTGTAGCCCACGAAGATGGCGAAGGCGATGAGGAAGAACTGGATGGTGGGACGCAGCAGCCGAGCCCACTTCCCCACCAGCCGGGCTTGCACGTAGAGCTGGGCAGGGAAGAGAGGAGCAATCATCCAGGGCAGAGGGCACCAACCCACCTGAAGATGGGATGCTCAGGGCATCCCTCTGCCTGGAAGGACAGAGCTCACGGGGGTTTGTCACCTTCCCGCAGCACTTACCGCCAGGAACATCATGCAGTACATCCCAAAAGAGGAGTGACCGGAATAGAAGGAGAGTCTGTGGGGTAAAAAGGAGGAGTTGGGCCATGAGAGCGAACCCCCAGTGCCCTCCTCACCACCCACGAGCCCCCCCCACAGAATCATAGAATCACCAGGTTGGAAAAGACCCACCGGATCATCGAGTCCAACCATTCCCATCAATCACTAAACCATGTCCCTCAGCACCTCGTCCACCCATCCCTTAAACCCCTCCAGGGAAGGGGACTCAACCCCCTCCCTGGGCAGCCTCTGACACTGCCCAATCACCCTTTCTGTGAAAATTTTTTTCCTAATGTCCAGCCTGAACCTCCCCTGGTGGAGCTTGAGGCCATTCCCTCTCGTCCTGTCCCTTGTCACTTGGGAGAAGAGCCCAGCTCCCTCCTCCCCACAACCTCCTTTCAGGTAGTTGGAGAGAGCATCATCCCCAAGCTGGGGCTGCAGGTGGAGGGGACGTGCCCTGGTGGCCCCACAGCTCACCTGGACTCAGTAATGTTCCTGCTCTCCCCCTGGCAGACGTTCTCCAGCTGCACGTAGATGGAGCAGTTCACTTTGGACCAGTCCGGGTTGCAGACGGCCAAGAAGTTTGGCCGGAGGCGGCCAATCATGTACTTGGCCAGGTCGGTCAGGGACTGGCTGATGGCCGCTCCGAAGAGGAACGTCCCCACCACCTTGTAGAGGGCGGCCAGGTAGTTGTTGAACTCCGACTTAGAGTAGAGGCGTTCTGTGTAGACCAGGTACGCCTCCCCTGTGGAGATCTGCAGGGACCAAGGGGCAAGGGGTGAAGATCTTGGACCACTGAGTGGCTCTCAGCACCAGGGCTGTGGGATACTCTGGCTCTGTGACAAAGGAGACCTTGGTACACACCCCCCACAGGAGCTCAGAGGGTTTCTCCCCATCCCTACATGGAACCAGCCCCATGGGATGAGGGTCTCACTACCTTGAGGCACCTCCTGACCCTCCAGGAGGGCTCAACCCAAGGGTCCTGCTGCCCTGCCCTCCTCCCACAGGAGCTCAGAGGGTTTCTCCCCATCCCTACATAGAACCAGCCCCATGGGATGAGAGTCTCACCACCCCGAGGCACCTCCTGACCCTCCAGGAGGGCTCAACCCGAGGGTCCTGCTGCTCTGCAGGATCTGGAGGTGGGTTATGCTGGGACCCAGCTCCTGAAGATGACATTCCAAGATGTCCCAGCCCCAAAGGGTATAGGGGACAGTGCTTCCTTACGATGGCAACGGTGCAGGTGATGGTGACCCCGGCCATGAGGCCGTGGGTGATGGTGTCCGCCTTGTAGGGGTAGCGGATGGAGTCATCGTTGCAGTAGAAGCCTCGCTTGTACGGGGAGTTCACCAGCGTCAGGATGACGAAGGGCAGGGACGCTGCAAGGCAGAGAAAAGGTGAGGAGCGGGGAAGGCATCGCGGTTTCTCCCCATCCCTCACCCCCAGGGCTCTGCTCTTCGCTTCTTGGGGAGGGACACGGTCCTGAGCCAACTGCACCCAGGGCAGGAGGAATCCTAGAATCACCAGGTTGGAAGAGACCCCACCGGATCATTGAGTCCAACCGTTCCCATCAATCACTAAACCATGTCCCTCAGCACCTCGTCCACCCGTCCCTTAAACCCCTCCAGGGAAGGGGACTCAACCCCCTCCCTGGGCAGCCTCGGACAGGGACCAATGACCCTTTCCATGAAAAATTTTTTCCTGATATCCAGCCTGAACCTCCCCTGGTGGAGCTTGAGGCCATTCCCTCTCGTCCTGTCCCCTGTCCCTTGGGAGAAGAGCCCAGCTCCCTCCTCTCCACAACCTCCTCTCAGGGAGTTGGAGAGAGCAATGAGGTCTCCCCTCAGCCTCCTCTTCTCACACCACAGATAAGGTCCTATCGGAGCTCGCTGCTGCCTGCGGCGCCCAGATACCACGGGAGACGGCCGCCAGCGGGCACCCACCGAGCCCCCGCGCCTGCCCTGCTCCTCCCCAAGGAGCCTGGGGTTGATCTTTCACCCTCCCCTCATGCTCCCCAAGGTCTTTCAGCCTGGTAGGACCCAAGCTCATTATAATTAATGAGCAGAGGCATCTGGAAACCCTCTTCTACACAAGGAAGGGCCCCAGATGATGATCTCCGAGGGGTCCAGCTAGGACCAAGCGCCTCGAGATGAGGAACTCAGCCCAGGTTTGGCTTCCAACCAAGCTCCTGCCAAGCTCCTCCTGGCAAGGGCTCTGGAGACGCTGCAACCAGCTGGATCAGTCGAGGTGAGGAGCATTTTCCACCCAGCACGACCCAACCCTGGCCATGGGCATCCTGGAGCTCAGCCTTGGATGGGATCATCCCCAGGATCAAAAGAGGGGGGTGGTTTTATACTTTTTGGGGGGGGTCTCTGCACGGCAAATCATAGAACCACCAGGTTGGAAGAGACCCACTGGATCCTCGAGTCCAACCATTCCCATCATCCCTTGAAAAGGGAAACCAAGCAAAGGAGCCACTCGGGGTGCAGCCAGGGCAGGGCTGAGGGTACCCCAGGACTCAGGGGGTGCCCCCCCCGGGAAATCACAGCCCCTCCTCGCCCCACACTCCACCTCATCCCCAGGCTCCTCTCCTGGTTTCACCTTTCCAGAGGATTTTTCCGCCTCTCCTTCCTCACCTTTGGCCCTGCCCACACCCTCCTCCTCCTCCTCCCTGAGCTCCAGCGGGGTGGGGGGGAAAAGGGGGGGTCCTGTCACCTCCTGTACTCCCCAAATGATAAGGAACCCCAAATTGCTGCCCCCACCCCACCTCTCCCCAACTTCCAGGGAACAAGGATTGAGAATCGGTAGCTCCAAGACCATCCTGGGGGGGGGACACGGGGTAAAAGGGGGGGGATGGGGCAACTGGAATGGGGGGGGCAACAGGGAAGGGAGGGGGGAGGGAAAGGGGGTAACTGGGAAGGGAGGTGGGGAGGAAAGGGGAAACAGGGAAGGAAGCAGGGGGGGAAAGGGGGTAACCGGGAAGGGAAGGGGGGGGGGGGGGGAAGGGGGTAACTGGGAAGGAAGGGAGGGGGGATAAGGGGGTAACCGGGAAGGAAGTGGGGGGGGAAATGGGGAAACAGGGTAACCGGGAAGGGGGGGGGAACGGGGCAACAGGCTGAGCAGCTCCAAATCGACCCCTCTCTTCTCCTTTTGGGATAATTCCAGCCTCCCCCCACCCCCCAAAAAAAAAAAAAAAAAAAAAAAAAAGCCTCCCCCAAAAATAAAAGAAAGGAGCGACCCAAAGCCAAACAGGAACCGGCCTCTCCCCAAGAAAGCAACTCCCAGCCGGAATTCCAGGCTGGAATTACGACCTGGGCTTTTATTTTTAGTCCGTCTTAATTAGCTGCTTCTCGGCGTCACTTTTAGACTCACTCGAGCCCCCGGGGGGGGGGGTGGGGGGGGTGTTTTCACCGGGACGGGCACTGGGTGCCCGTCCCGGTGAAAACACCCCCCCCACCCCCCCTCCGGGGGCTCCACTAGGATGGGGGGGGTCCTACAGGTGACCCCCTAACCCCCTCGGGGACACAGAGGGGTGAGAAGGGGGGGTTGGTGCCTAAGATGCTCAATAAGCCAAATTGGGGGTGATGGGGACACTGGGGGGGGGACACACAGGGTGGAGAGGGGGAGGGAGATGGAGGGAGAGGGGGAGGGAAAGGGAGATGGGGGGAAGGGGAGGGAGAAGGGGGGAAGGAAGGAGAAAGGGGGGAGCGGACCCCGGTCTCACCGACGGCCAAGCAGAGCACGTCGAGCACCACGAAGACCTTCCTGCGCTCCATCCCGCTGCCGGCGGCGGCCCCGGGGCTCGGCCCGAGGCTCACATGGCCCGGGACGGTGCGGGCCCCACCGGGAATTAAAGTCCGGGCGGCCGGGACGGGGCGGGGCGGGGCGGGACCGGGAGGGGGCGGCTCCGGGCCGGGGGCGGGCGGAGGGGGCCCCTCCGGTCCAACCCCCCCACTAACCCCCCCCCCACCCCCCCCCGAGCCTCTCCGTGATGCAGGAAAGGGACCCCCCCCCGATCCGGACCCCCCCGAGCCCCCCCAGACGGTTCCCCGGGCTCCGCTCCAGCATCCTCGGCTCCCTTCGCCCCTCTAGGTGCTGCTGGTGAGGGTCCCCACCAGTCCCGACCCCCCCAGCCGGTTCCCCAGGCTCCCCTCTAGCATCCCCGGCTCCGTTCGCCCCTCTCCGTGCCCCCTCCAGCCCCGACCCCCTGACCCCTCCAGCCCGTTCTCTCCTCTCCAGCATCCCCGGCTCCGGTACCCCTTGTCCCCCCACTCCGTTCACCCCTCTCGGTGCTATGTGCAAGGGTCCCCTCCAGCCACGACCCCCCCAGATGGTTCTCTGGGCTCCTCTCCAGCATCCTTGGCTCCCTTCACCCCTCTCGGTGCTGCCGGCGAGGGGCCCCACCAGTCCCGACCCCCCCAGATGGTTCTCTCCATTCCAGCATCCCCGGCTCCGGTACCCCCTGCCCCCTCCCCTGGCTCCATTCACTCCTCTCCGTGCCCCCTCCAGCCCCGACCCCCCCCCCAGCCCGTTCTCTTCTTTCCAGCATCCCCGGCTCCAGTACCCCCTGTCCCCCCACTCCGTTCACCCCTCTCGGTGCTATGTGCAAGGGTCCCCTCCAGCCACGACCCCCCCAGCCGGTTCCCCAGGCTCCACTCCAGCATCCTTGGCTCCCTTCACCTCTCTTGGTGAGGCGGGCGAGGGGCCCCCCCAGTCCCGACCCCCCCAGACGGTTCCCCAGGCTCCTCTCCAGCATCCCCGGCTCCGGTACCCCCTGTCCCCCCACTACGTTCACCCCCCTCGGTGCTATGTGCAAGGGTCCCCTCCAGCCACGACCCCCCCAGATGGTTCTCTGGGCTCCTCTCCAGCATCCCCGGCTCCCTTCACCCCTCTCCATGTCCCCTTCAGTCCCGACCCCCCCAGCCGGTTCTCTCCGTTCCAGCATCCCCGGCTCCGGTACCCCCTGTCCCCCCTCCCCAGCTCTGTTCTCCCCTCTCATCCCTGTGGGCAAGAGGAGAAGGAGAAAGAGAAGGGAGCAGAGCCACATCTGGGAGCCACTTTCTTAGGAAACTAAAAAGAGGAGGGGAGGAAAGGGAAAAAAAATCTGAGAATGGAAGAATACGGCCACAGAAACGCACCGGCTGCATCGGCGGCTTAATGCGGAGCAGATACGGGGCTGATGCTGGTAGTTATTGGGGAGAAGGGGAGCCCCCCCAGAGCCTTCGGACCCAGCAGAGAGAAGAGCAGTTGGATTTAAACACATGGGAAGGCAAGTGTTTGTTTTCAGCTGTGATTTAAGTACAAGGAGGTGTTTTCCCAAGCCTTTGGATAAGGTGGGAGCAGCACAGGATCCCAGCGATGCTATCGGGGTTGGGGGTGTGTGGGGACGGTGGCCCTCGGAGCAGAAATGGGAGCAAAGTGGGACCCACAGGGAATCCCGATCGGAGCAGAAATAGGAGCAAAGTGGGACCCACAGCAAGTCCCAATCGGAGCGGGGACGGCTGCAGCCCAGCTATTTGCTCCAGGCCCGACTCCTGGCCAGGAACGGAAGGAAACATAAATACAGAAACCACCCCAATGATAGCTACTGGGCTGGTTTATTTAAGTGCAGGGTGAGCGGCCTGCGGAGAATGTCAAGGCTGTTTGTGGGAAACCAGCAGAGCTGGAAACCCTCTCGGGCTGTCCTGGCATTTAAGGAGAGGGGCAGGACCACTCGGTGGCTTTGCTCTGATCCGACCCGACGTGACCCAATCCAACCCGGTACGACAGCCCTGTTGCTGGAGCTGGATTTATCCTGCACGTCCTGAGTCTTGGTGGCCGGGGATAGACGTCCCAGTCCAGGATTTCTGAGGGGATGCAGGAGGAGAGGAGGTTGTTCAGCACCTTTGGGATGCTCGGGTGATGTTGTGGAGGGGATGCAGGAGACGAGGAGGTTGTTCAGCACCTTTGGGATGCTCGGGTGATGTTGTGGAGGGGGTGGGGGGTGCAATAAAGTCTCCCCAGCCACTGATAAATCTCCCCTTCTTGTCACAGCTCCCAGCCTTGGCTGGGCTGAGCCACCCTCGAGGTGTGGAAATGCACCAGGCTGGATCGTTGTGGCTGGCATGGAAATGTTCGAGGCCGGGGAATCATCGGGGCACGGATGTGGCAGCGTGGAGCTCAGTGAGGACAGGATCCGGCCCGGGGGTGGTGCTGGCTCGTGCTGTGGGTGTGCAGCTCCGTGCAGAAGCTCCCTACCCGCACAGCTTGGCCTCGCAGGGCGGTCACCGCGAGCAGGACTTTGCCCCACGCGGTGCCGCAGCTCTCGGATGGTGCCAGGGAGACGCCAGCCTCTCCCAGCAACAGCCCAGCCTTGCTGCGCAGAGCTCGGGGACTCAACCCCCTCCCTGGGCAGCCTCTGACAGTGACCAATCACCCTTTCTGTGAAAAAATTTTTCCTAATGTCCAGCCTGAACCTCCCCTGGTGGAGCTTGAGGCCATTCCCTCTCCTCCTGTCCCCTGTCCCTTGGGAGAAGAGCCCAGCTCCCTCCTCTCCACAACCTCCTCTCAGGGAGTTGGAGAGAGCAATGAGGTCTCCCCTCAGCCTCCTCTTCTCCAGGCTAAATACCCCCAGCTCTCTCAGACGCTCCTCTTCTTCTCCAGCCCCCTCACCAGCTTCGTTGCTCTTCTCTGGACTCGCTCCAGAGCCTCAACATCCTTCTTGTGGTGAGGGGCCCAGAGCTGACCCCAGGATTTGAGGTGCGGTCTCACCAGTGCCAAGTAGAGAGACATGATGGTGTTTGAGCTCTGCTCGGAAGATTCTCTCACTCCAGCTCTCCAGCAGGTCCCACAGGATGCTGGTCTCAGCCCCAGGGTGAGTTCTGGGACTCAAATCCTGGGGACAATGCTGATGCTCCACTCTGCAGGGAGGACCAGGACCTTCTCCCCTGCTCTGCTGGAGGTTTTTCCCACCTCTGTGTCCATCCTTTCCCTGGAGACTCACCAGAGGGGGACAGCAGCCTCCCCCAAGCTGCAGGGGATGGCCAAGCCCCCTCCTCGCAAGGTCGCTGCGTTCTTCCCGCACCCTGGAAACAGAGAGGAACATCCCCCCCACTCCCTTGCAGCCTTCTGGGATGAGGAACATTCCATAGGGTGTTGGTCCTGCTGATCTCACAGCCCTGGAAACCTCACGCAGGGGCACAAAAAAGATATTTCAAAGGATATGGAGGAACGAGTCTTCTTGGGAATGAAAGAGGGACCCCAAGAACCACCCTCAGCCCCGCCCTGGACCAGAGGCACAGGCAAGGGGGGGAACTGGATGGGCTTTAAGGTCCCTTCCAACCCATTCCATGATTCCATGATCCCACTCCTGTCCCTGGAGCACTTGCCCAGCTGGGAGAGGATCAGACAGAAAAGGCAGGGACCCCTCTTCTCACTTCACCATCACGAGGCGCAGGAGCGCGACATCCAAGTCTCCCCAAACACACCAGGCTTTTGGCTGACTTTCAAATTAGGTTTTTAATTAAATAAATAACATCAAGGGGTCTTCAAGGCAGTATCACTTCACAGTGTAGGGCTTGGGAGGGAAAGGGGGGAAGAGTCCAGCGCTGGGAGCGGCTCAAAGTGAAATGTGCTTCGTAAGGAGGAAAACCAAAAACCCCAACAAAAACCAAACCCAAACCTCCTTCCCAAGCAACTCCCCCTCCCTGTCCCAGCCCTTTCCACCCCTCTCCCTTACAGTTCCGTGGAAAAAGCGCCGCAATCACGTTGAAAGACCCCATGCGAATCTGTAAACAACACTGAAAAACATAAATAAGGGACATTTTTGCCTCCCCCAGCCCCAGCCTCCCCTCTCCTTTTGTCAGGGCTTGAAATGAACCGAATAAAAAAACAGTTTCGGGAAAACTAAGAACGGTCCTGGCTGAAGGAGAGGGGCCGGGGCCTGGCCCTCCCTGGGAGGGCTGTCTGTGTGTTCTCACCCTGCCTCCTCTTCTCCCGTCAGCCCAGGAGCTTCCTCTCTCCCCCAGAAAAGGGGAATCGCAGCCTGGGAAGTTCCACTATGGAGCGGGCACTTGTATCAGTTGTTTCCAGCAGCTGGGAGCAGCCGGAGCAGAGATTTCTTGTTACCATATCCAGCTGACAACGCGATGCTTGCTCAGGGCAGCTGGGGATGCCTGGACTCTGCACCTCAGCACAAAGCTAACAGGCAAAATGAGTCTCGGGCTTAGAAAATGAGAGACAAGGTGTTATCCTGCCATCCTGGGAACTTGTCTGATGCCGTCTCTGCGCTCCCACTGCAGGGCTGACTGTAACTCCACAGTGCTGGGGAAAAGGAGGATCTGGGGTCACGGTTTTGGTCATCATCCACACCCACTGCAGCCCCAAAACGAGCAAAGAACCTCAACTCAAACCCTTCCCAAATGCAGCGAGTGGCTGGAAGAAGGAAAATCAGCATCAGAGCCTTGCCCAGCACAGCATTGCCTGCATGGGGGAAAGGGGAAGGAAAACACATGGATTTAAGCCAGTAGCAAACACCCCAGACCTGGAACACGCATGAGAACTGAAGTGACTCCGGACTCCAGCACACCCACAGGCATCCCACCTCGCTGCCACACGGAGTCTCCCTCCTCTCCTCCTCGGAGCTCTGAGAACAGGAGCAGACACGCTTCCTCTCAGAAAACAGAGGGATTATTTTGTGTGACACGGGGACTGCTGTGCTCTCCTGCCTGGAACTGGTGGCCCTGGGGACTCAGTGCTGCCTCCTCCCACAGCCGACAAACACTTTATTCAAACTGGGAAGTTACAGATGTTTTCAGGTGCATTTTTCCCCAGCCAGCAAGGACCGAGTCACTCGCTGCCAGTAACAGAAGCAGCAGCACCGCACCCCTCTGAGGGCTCAGCATCGCTTTGTGGGTCTAGAAACTCCCCTGAATGCCAGGACAAGCCCTCCAGAGCCCAGCACTATGAGGGATGGTGAGGAGGACACAGTCCTGCGCTCTCCCTTTCCAAGCCCTGATGCTCCAAGCCTGGACCAGGCCCCATCCCACCCGTGGCTGGTGGCAGAGCAAGCTGAAAGACGTGCAGAGCTGCGAGAGGTTTGAAAAAGGCAGTGGGCGCGCCTCCTGCTCACAGCACGAGAGAGCAGGATCGCTGTTGGGAGGGGCACGGGGAGAATGATTTCTATCGTGATGCTCTGTCTGTGGGTGAAGGGCTGAGACTCCTCATTTTCCTTTGGCATCACCCTCTGCGAGCCAACTGCCCTGCAGCCCGGGTGAAGCGTGCTCCCTGTGGGCTCCCTAAGCTCTCAGACCTCCAGATCTCACCCTCCACGCCAGCCCCTTCAAGTGCCAGGGACACATCCCTGTTCTCAAAGCATCTCTGCCCTCAGACTGCCCCACCAAGGGACACCTCCCTGTCCCAAAGGCAGGGGCTCTCCTGGGGCGACACGTGGCCAGCAGAAGCGGGGGTGATGGACCCCCCTTCCCTCCCCTCCCCAGCTTTGGTGACTGTCAGAAGACAACTGGAGCAGACGGGCGTTTGGTTTCACTGCAGCCTTGGATCAAGGAGGATGGAATGACGGATTCTGACCAATAGCTCCAAACCGCCCCTGCGGAACGGTGGAAGTTGCAGGGTTTCACTCAGTCAGGTCCAAGTCCTTGCTGGGTCTGTGATGAGTTTGTGACTGGAGACTCTCACTGTGACAAAGGCTCCGACCGAGCCACGGGCGCCGGGCAAGCCTGGTGAGCAGTCAGAAAACTATTTACATCTCCGATGCCAATGAGGCCAAAATCTGTGACCGATAAGGACACTTGCGCAGGGGCCACCACTGCCTCTGGGGCTCTGTCCAAATCCACAGGGCCAGCAATTAAAGGCAAACCCTCGTTAATGTCTACAGGGAGAGTGAAGTCCATGGTTATCGTCTCACCAGAGCTCTGCAACGTCTCCTGCTTCTCCGCTAGTCCCGGTCCTGTCGGTGGCAAAGCAAAGAGCCCTGATCCTGAGGGGCTGACTGTGTGTCGCGTGCAGGAAGCTGAGATGGAGCCTGAGGACGTCTCCTCCGTGGGGTCGAAGGAACAATTTGTCTCCACGGGAGTGCTGCACTCGTAGCCCTGTCCCGATTCACTCATGCTACCGAGGCTGCAGGCTGTGCTCTCCACACTCAGGGGCTCTACAAGCCAGAAACGTGGAAAAGGGACAGATAGAAAGCAAAAAAGGGTTGGGAAAAGTTAGAGAGAAAGCTCGAGTGAGTCCATAATATACAAAAACCAGAATCCAGTTCAATCCCACCTCATCAAAACGGTATTTGTTTGATGGCACAAATGTTTCTTTATTACAGCAACCAAGATCCCTGCCAGCTTGTACCAAAGAAAGGCACGATGCCGACAGCAGATGGGAGGCCATCAGTGTTTCTATGGGAATTAAAGGAAATCTCACAGAGACACTCCAAGATAAGCCAGATCCTAAGTCCTACCCCATCATGCCAACAGACCCTGGGAGGTGCCTACACAAAGCCCTCATCAGCAAGGGAATAAACCCATTTCAGGCTCCCTGAGTCTTCTCACAGTCAGCTCCATCTGAAAGAGACCTCTGGTGCCTCACATCAGCCTGCAGAGAGCTGCCTATGCCTGTGTCTGTGTGTCTGTGCACTGGGAGTACCTCAATCAGTGCCCAAAGTGCAAATCTTTGAGGCTTATGAATTATTTTGGCCTCCTCTCCAAGCCCAAAGCAGGAACAGCTCTTCCTAAATCACTACCAGTGAGGCAGACAAGTTTCCTTTGCTCAAACCAAAACCTTTTCAGGGCTGGGATTTGACACAGGAAGAAAGGAACACACTGAGAAGGTGCAGAGAGAAGGGTGACAGCTGGATAACAGCAAGAGAAGAAAAGCAAAGGAGGCTCTCTGCTGCCGAGGGAGGGAGGCAGAGAGAAAAAGCAGTTACCTGTGCTCTCTATCACCAGCTGATCTTGGACAAAGTGAGAATCCAGGCAGCTTGTTGCAGAGGGAATCGGTGGGGAGCTCCGAGAACGACTGGCGTTTTCTACTTCACCCCCATCCAAGTCATTGTCGGTGAAATCCCTGTGGGCAAAGACAGAGAGCACTGCCACCACCTGTTAAGCAGAAGGATGCAGGCAGGGAAAAGCATGATGGTGATTAAAACCTATCAACAAATAAAGTACCGGGACTGCAGAGAGCTCATCAGAATGGATGCCCGTCCCTCCTTAGTCTGCAAAGTTTAGACTGCGCTGAGGTGATCGCAGTGAACTCAGCATGGTAAGATCAGTCTGTGATAAACCAGAATGGGCTGTGGAGCTTTCCAAAATAAAGAGCTCTTCCCACCAGCTCTCTCTGAGCCTCAGCCCCTTCTAGCATGAAATAAATAGTCAAATGCTCTCCCCAAGGAACAGCCACCTTCACAGAGTGACCGCAGTGGGTTGGGACAATGTCAGCGTGCCAGCAAAGAGCAAGTGATGAGAAAATATTTGCCCACCCCAGGCAAATTTGAGATTTTGGGTACTTTCCCATCTTGCATCAGCATAAAAAGTCTAAAACTTTATCTAACGTTTTTAGTTGATACAACTTAAGTAGTTCATTTTGACTTTTCAAAAGCTGAAAGAGGGGAGATTGAGATGAGACCTGAGGAAGAAATGTTTTACTGGCCCAGGTTGCCCAGAGCAGTGGTGGCTGCCCCATCCCTGGAGGGGTTCAAGGCCAGGTTGGATGAAGCTTGGAGCCCCTGATCCAGTGGGAGGTGTCCCTGCCCATGGCAGGGGTGGGACTGGATGGGCTTTGAGGTCCCCTCCAACCCAAACCATTCTGGGATTCTGAAACATTTCAGCTTCAAGCTTTTTGAAAAGTATTTTCTGTAATTAGCATACATTTCAAAGTGAAGAATTTGCCTCGAAGGGTGGCAGGAGGGAAAGAAATTAACTTAAGTTCCAAACCACCAGAAACAGCGTCTTTTTAAGCTTAAAAAGCTCCTTTCCCAAAACCTGATTGAACTGCATTAATTGCCGAGATCAGCCCTGCATCTCCCACCCCAGCCTCACTATTTGTTGCTGCATTTGTTTGAAACAAAACAGTATCTTCTGACACAAGAAAGCCCACCCCCAAGCAAATTATTGCCTTATCTTCCCTCCCCGCACTCTTTATGTTCCGAGAACATTCAGCACGTGCCCCTCCATGCTCCCACCCAAGAAACCTTCTAGAGCAGAAAGCGCGGCCTTTTAAGCAGAGGTGCTTTGCAGCAGGAATCTTCACTGGGAGGTTAATATTACTAATTTTAGTGTGAGAATATTCCACGCACGTGGCTCCAGGGTGGAGGACGTACTTCTTCCTTCCTAAACGAGTCTGCTGAGTGAAGCAGTCATAGCGTTCTGATTTTTTCCACATGTAGTAATACTCCACACACTCGCCTACTGACCGAGTACGGACCTGAGGAGAAAAACATTGTCAGAAAGGCAGGCGTCAAGATGTATCTCATGGAGCAAGGGCTATTCTCCCGATTAATCAGCACAGAAAGTGAAGTGCATTACAGTAGTTTATATTATTGCTATGGACACATCTATGCTGCAGAACAGAAGCACATACTGAGATTTCCAAGGTGGGACTCGGCCAGAGAAAGAACTCCCCACAGCGCACAACCGTTCTTGCAGACCCCAGTGTGGGTTCACACACAGTACATCCGTGCAGGACTTTCCTGCGCTTCCAGTAGCACACTTAACATCAAGACAGCAAACCTGCATCCATTTTCACTGGCCAGCATCAACATGCCCACAATTAATCAGCGGTAGAACTGGACTCTCTGGTTCTGCCAACTCCCAGCACAGCAGCATATGTCCTTGGGCCCAGCTCTCCCTACGACAGCATCTTTCATTCCAGAGGACCCCAGGGGACTTTACAAAACATCCACATGCTCAACTCACTCATTCACAGAAGTACTGCAAGGGCTGAGAGTTTGGAAAGAACTTTTGAGACTCCAGAAAGGGCTAATCAGTAATTAACTGACATCACTCATGCAGGTCAGTGTTGTTTGTGACTTCTCCCACCTGGAAAATAAGGCAGAGCAGGGCAGTGAACAGCCCGTCACCTGCTACCATGAGTCAACACAAAGCCTGGGATTGGAAATCGGCAGTCCTGAACTTCCTGCATCAGCCGAGGCTTAGAACGTACCTCTGGAACAAATGCAAGTGCCTCCTTCCCTTTGTCTTAGTGGGACACAGGGGTGAGCGCCCTTACCTTGTTTGCTTGAATAAGATGGAAGTTTTTCCCATGGACCCTGAAGCCATGTTCAAAATTTCTACATTCTTCCTCACTCCAAGCACAAAGCTCATCTACAGCAGAGAAAAAGAGGAGTTGGAGGCGTACAGGATCTAGTAGGAGTTACACGTGCCTTGATGTTTGGGGTAGAAACCAGATAGGACAGTTTCTCACCTCTGATGACCTTCACATTGAACCGTAGCCTCCGCAGTGCCTCTTCTGCATTGAAGTTGCATTTAACCAGCTCATACAAAGCCTAGGAAGCAGAAAGAAATTATTGATGGCACCTACCTGCACAACACACCACGACCCGCCCCGTCCAGCTGTCTCATAAAACTCAGTTTGCCCAGGAGCTACTTTGCCACTAAGCTCAGCTTGGCCGTCAGCACAGACTACTCCACGTTTCCAGGCACTGGAGAGCAAACCCCTGGACTGAGATGCAGTTCCAAGAGTAGCTCCACAGATTTCAGGTGTGCCTCTGCTCCTGCAGGCTCACTGTGAGGATCTAACCTGGCTGGCTTCGAGGAAACACAACTGCTCTGAAGCTTCTCAGCCAAATGTTTGACCTCCTGGCTTGAGAGAGAAACTAGACAACGCCATAGAGGACAGGTCCGAAAGGATGTTCCTGCTGCAAGCTCTGGCTCTGAGAGTTTAGGATACTGCAAGAATACAGTCAAAACAATATCCATTCTCCTCCTGCCCAGTCTTACAGGCTTTGCACAAACATCCTTTACTGTGCTGGGAGAAAAATACCAAGCTGGACAGGCCTGTGGTCCCATCCACTACAGCCTTTTCCAGTCTTCCCAAAAAAGGCACAGCCTCCTGAGGCTGCAGCTGAGCAGCACGCTCGCACTTGGGCACGAAGCAGGAGCAGAAGCTCAGAGGAGCGGGGTCTCACTCTCTTTTAAGTGGGTCTCTCACTCAGGATCTCAACAGAAAACGCTGTGCTCTTACACTAGAGCCCTTAGCGTTTCTGTGGGCTGTGAGAAGCCTTCACACTTACCTGTTCATTGTCCTTCACCATCTCTCCTTCGGGCAGGCTGCTGCTAGACAGCTCCTCCCACCGCCGCTTCACTGCGCAGTACAGAAACTCTTCCACCTCTCTCTCGGGGAGCACGTTTGGGTCCCAAAGCAGCTGGTCTTCGTTCTCGTAGGCTAAAAGAAAAAGCACTGAAATAAGCTAATCAAACAGGAAATTCTACTGCTTTTGAGGAATGGTCTGCATGGACGTGCATGGGAGAAACTGGAGGAGGAAGGAAATCTTTGCGTGGTACCCCAGCCTGGCACTAGAGCTGACAACCACCCATGCAAAGAGTGGTTCTTTGCATTTCCCGTTCCCAGTTTTGGAGGTAGATAAGCTTCATACTCTTTATATCACTTTTAGAGCCCTCAGCACAGGCTCAGCTTGCTTCCACTTCTTCAGAAGGGTTGGTTGACAAGGACGTCGTTACCACATTCTCAAAGATTGTTCCTTTGATTCATTAATCACGGCAACTAAGAATCCCTATGCTTGACTTGGTTCTATAAGCAGAGGAACAGACTCTTCTGCCCTGTAGATTCATAGAATGGTTTTGGTTGGAAAAGACCTTTAAGATCATCAAGTCCAACCATGGATTCAGCTCTGTTAAGCTCACCATTAGACCATGTCGCCAGGTATGACATCCACTCGCTTTTTAAACACCTGCAGGGATGGCAACTCAACCGCCTCACTGGGCAGCCTCTTCCAATGCTTCACAACCCTTTCAGTAAATAAATTCCTCCTAATAACCAACCTAAATCTCCCCTGGTGCAACTCGAGGCCATTCCCCCTTGTTTTGTCTCTGGCTTCCAGGGAGAAGAAACCAACCTCTATCCCTGGAGGTGCTCAAAAAATGTGTGGCCATGGTACTTCGGCACATGGTTTAGTAGCGATGGTGTTGTTGGGCTGACAGTTGGACTGGATGATCTTGAAGGTCTTTTCCAACCTTAATGATTCCATCATTCTATCCAAACAAGACACGCAGAGCAGGCTGCCTTACCTTTTTCACCATGCCTGCTTAAGTGGAGGATGGGAACAGTGGCTTGGTACTGAGGTCCGACCATGATCTCCTGAAATATCAGCACAGAAACGAGGGTAAATCGGAACAGAAAATGCTCCACGTTGGCTCTGAGGTGTAATCAGTGATTTAGGGGCTATGACACCGCGGGGCCGATTTATATATTGATAGTCCCCACCGTCACTATTACTTCTAGGGAACTCGGACTGTTTTATAGGATAACTAAAAAGATTTACTACCAGCCAGATGATACTTCGGGAACCTGAGGCATTTACATAGTTTTAATGTTAAAGATATATGGCAAACAGCTAAGGCTGGAGATAAAGAAATGCAGCAGCTCTCCTGCAACCTTCACAAACAGGATGGATTTGGAAGTCTGCTCCTCTCTTTTTTGTGCTGGTTTCCCCTCAGTCAATCCTGCTGGGAATACTGCAGAGCATTTCACCTTTATAGGGCTACGGGCTGCAGCTTTAATTTACCAAGGCACAGCAGCGTTTTCCATATCTGAAGCAGAAAATAATTTCAGATACGGATTCCAACATGTATTAAAAGGCCCTCTCGTAGCCTACACCTACCATCACCTTCCACGTAACACAAGGTGCTGAGCAAAGGAAAATAAATGAAACAACATTTTGGGGGGAAATATCAGAGTGCCCCGGAGTTGTGCTTTCCTCAGATGTGTTGTATTAGCTCCGTTTCCCAATGCACTCACATCATTACCTTCTTACAGTCATTGGATGGGATGGAATCCTCCTCTGAATCCTCAGCCATAGAGGAAGCACAGGGAGATGAACACGGCTCTTTGTCTTCATCAGCAAGGAAGCTGTTTGCTTTGTAGGAAAGGAAAAGATCTGTAGTTATGAAATGGGGTTTTTTTCCCCCTTATTGCTCTACATTCCCTCTCCTTCCCTTCATTTTCTGTCCTAAAGTTACTTCCAGCATGGTGCGCAGTGACAACTTGTCCCTATTTTAATTTTCTCCTTCTAAATAAAAGAATTTGCACGCCTGCCCTGCTCTGGGGAGCACAGACCCCTTCATTCTGTGGGTTAAAACGGGGATTAAGACCACTTCACACCGAGTCTCTCTCACACGCTTCAGCTTCCCAAGCATTCCAGCATTTAGGAACTGCCATAATATATCACACCACTAGTAATACTGGATTATTTAACTTCTAGAGATGTCAGAGCAGGCTCCTCGTCTTTCAGACTGCAATTACAGGTAGTAAAACAATTCTTGCTTTCTCACTGTTACAGTTAAAGCTCAAAACCTCTCTCCTCTCCTCCCACTACTCATCTACGCTCTATCACGTCCTGACCAGCGCTCAGCAACACCGCTGGCACCCGAGCGGATTTGCAGCCCCCAGAAGGACAGTGGAAAAACTGATGTCAGGCAACTAAGTGACAAATCAAAACATTCTTGCCCCATCCTGCACACCACATCAAATGAAAAACAATTACTTAGAAATTAGCCACACATACAGCCAGGCTGGTTTGGGAATAGGTCCGATGCATCGTGGGATGTGACGGATGGGGTCAGATCATCAGCTGAAGACTGTGTCTCCTCCTCTTCTTCCCCTGAAAGCAAATCCTTCGCTATTTGTTCCTTTTAACAACAACAAGAAAGCGAAAAATATTTTTAAATTAAAGAAAATATATGGGGGGGGGGAGGGTGTGAGGCCTAAAGTAAAGCATTTCTGCCAAGGGTGGCCGCATCCACAAATCTCCTCACCCTCCCATAGCTTGTCCAAAGATAAATTCCTCTCACACTCCCCACCAACCCTAGATTATCTTCCTAGAAGCAGTTCCGTAAGTGTCAAGAGTGGCTCCTCTGGGAGCCAGAGAGAAGACAAGCCAGCGGCCTTTTCTGTTGAGCTCCACTTACAGCAAGTAAGGTTTTTTTTTCACTTGGAAGTAAAATAAAAGGCTTTCTAAAGACTTTAGCTAGAACTTTGACTGAGAGAGTTGGGGTTGTTCAGCCCAGAGAAGAGATGGCTTCAGGGGGACCTTAGAGCAGCTTCCAGTACGGAAAGGGGCTCCAGGAAAGCTGGGGAGGGGCTCGTGATTAGGGAGTGCAGGGAGAGGATGAGGGGGAATGGCTTTAAGCAGAAAGCGGGGAGACTGAGATGAGATCTTGGGAAGAAATAGTTTCCTGTGAGGGTGGGGAGGCCCTGGCCCAGGTTGCCCAGAGCAGTGGTGGCTGCTCCATCCCTGGAGGGGTTCAAGGCCAGGTTGGATGGGGCTTGGAGCCCCTGATCCAGTGGGAGGTGTCCCTGCCCGTGGCAGGGGGTGGAACTGGATGGGCTTTGAGGTCCCTTCCAACCTAAACCATTCCATGATTCTATGAACATGAGGAGCCATAGCTTCAGCTGGGAAGATACCAACCTTCAATGACTCTCTCCAGATCCACATGTATATGCAAAGACTTGTGACTCAAATTCCAGGAACAGTTTCTACAGTGGTCTTTTAAAAACAGTAATCCTTTCTCCAGCCTCCTCTAAACTCTACATTCATATTCCTGCACCTGGTGTTCTTTGCTGGGACACTGGAACTTGGCAGGCCCCTTCCCTGCATGAGTCAAACCCCACCTGACGTCTCAAGCTCCCGGACAGCACAGTAACTGAGCACACACCCAAGCAGAGAGCTGCTCTTACCTTATCCAGAGTCATATCTGGGAGGTTTGGAGTAATATCATTGCTCTCACTGTCCTGCTCCGAGATGGGATCGGATGCCTCATAGCCATAAAGTGCAAGCAGCTCCTCAAATGGCATTTCACTGCTCTGAGCGAGAGGAGGACAAAGCTTCATCAGGAATGGAACAATCACCAAGTACAGCACCAGCTGCAGTGAACACAGAGACAGGCAGAGGCAGTCAAGGCAGCTCTGCTCTTCCAGGGTCTCTGAACGGCCTCGGGAAGAGCTGTGTAAGGAAGGAGGCACTGTGTGTCAGGACCCACCATCTCCTCTTCTTCTCCAAGATCTGGAGAAGCCAGGAACTTCCACTCCAAAGCAATAGAGTCAAGTGCATTTTTCAAAGATATTTATTTTTCATATTAGATTTCATGGTGGTCAGGAAACACCAGAAAGCACAACTGTATTTATAGAGGAAGGGAAGGAGCAAATTACTGTATGTATCTTGTGCCTGAGCTGAAGAGACAGTCTCTGTAACTAGGAAAAGGCTTTGTGTTCCATGAGACCACTGCAGCAGGAGCAAATCACCTCACCTCCACGTTCCTCTGCTGTGAAATAGGCAGCACACACCTCAGAGCTGAAGCCTCTGCAGCTTGGTGAGCAAAAACCACCCATCAGGGAGGCTGCTGGGCAGAGGAAGGCTCCAAACTTCACTGCTCTCACCTGTTGTCACCAATTCCTTCCTGTCCAAACTCAAACCTGAGACCCATCGACAGCTGGACCTAAACCCAATACGCTGCCAGCTGAGAGTTTCTCACAATGATCTTTATTACCAGTTCTATTAAAGCAAACAAGAAAACCCAGCAGGTAATTTCCCTTCCCATCCCCTGCTGCCATTACCTGAGAGGCACTGAAACTCTTCTCCAGCTCCTCTATAGATTTCTGCTTCTCCTGAGTATCATCTTCTTCCCTTTCCTCCCGTACGCCGTAGTTCTGAGACAGGATCTCTGCTAGGTTCAGTCGGTGATCGGCTGAGCCCATTGACACAACTGCAGGGAGAAGTTGTTGGATATTAGTGTTTGGAACAGGCTGTCCAGAGAATTCATGGCTGTCCCATCCCTGGAGGTGTCCAAGGCCAGGTTGGATGGGGCTTGGAACAACCTGATCTGGTGGAAGGTGTCCCTGCCCGTGGCAGGGGGGTAGAACTGGATGGGATTTAAGGTCCCTTCCGATCCAAACTATTTCACAATTCTATAATTTTATGACCCTATACCAAATCTTCACATGCAGCACAGCTTGGGATGACCCTTCCCTGTGTGCATGCAGCCATCACAAGCCAGAGGAAGAGATGGGGTAGGGAAGAGTGAGGTGGGGCTGGAGAACACGAGTCAGAGTGCTAAACTGCATGGTTGTCTGCACATTTAAGTCCCAGGACTGACTAAAAGCTGCATCTGAGGATTTTCGGAGTGTTTGTGTGCCTCTCCTGACTGGATTCGCTAGTGCCACAACATGCAAATGCACACTCAGCCTTCCCTTCATCCGAGGCACTGAGGATAATCACCCCTTATTGCAAGAACAGGAAAAGGGATGCTGGTAGGATCTCTGGCATCTTTAAGACTTTCCTCCTCTGTCAAATGGCAAGGGAACGAACCAAGACGTTCAGAAGATGTTGGAAGGAAAGGGAATGGTGATCTCTGGAGCCTCGCTTCCTCTGGAAACCACACAGACATACAGAAGAATAATTAAACTGTGGGTACCTGCTGTACTCGGAAGGCCAGGCTCTCCAGGACACAAACTGCGGGCTGGGTATGGTACCACCCTCGGGCTCTGCCGGCCAACCGAGGCCTTCAAGAAAAGAGAAAAACACAGCTGAGACATCTTTCCTTGAATATGCAATGCACCCCCAGCCACTCAACCCCAGCAGCAAATGCAAGTAATTTTGTTTCAAAGCAAAAGTTAGCAAAACCCACACAGGGCAGCATCACAAACTGCACCGTGCATAAGGAGCTCCAGTCAAGTGTCTTTAACAGCTCTTCCAGGCTTCCTCTCCTCTGGATTCATAGAATCATCAGGTTGGAAGAGACCCACCAGATCATCGAGTCCAACCACTCATCATCTTCCCCTCAGCTTCTAACTGCACAAGGAGGTGTTTCCATTCCATCGTTTCTGTCTTCAGCACTCCACGATTTATCCTCGCACCAGTGCAATGTCTCATATCCTTAAGGCTTACATTTTCCTGTAGAAGGATTTTTGACCCTAAGCTGTTATCCTGAACACACATCCTGCTTGTCAGAAGACAGCATGGCTATGAACTGCCCCACTCCTTAGAGAGGGAATCACCCAGCCGCAATGTGCTGGCTTCTCCCTGATGCCTCGCTGCATGCAGGAGGCTCGGAGGGGCGAGCAAAGAAATCTAGAGCTGAGCAGGAGCAAAGGAGCCTGGTACGGCTGGGAGTGGCACCAGCAAGGCGGGAGAGGGTGAGACAGGGAGACACGGAGAAGAGGCAGTGGGTTTCTGGCATTCAGTGCTCAATCAGGTGTTCACGGAGCAGGATGTCTGGAAAACAACCCCCGATAGCTGCTGCTCCTTAGGCTGCTGCACAGAGAAGCGCTGCTCATCAAGTTCACTTAGTCACTGGAGCCAGGACTTCAGGATGAGGCTCAGGAAAACCAGAGCCCAGCTCAGCCACTATTGTGATGGCACCAGAGATGCTTTGCACTTCAAAACACCTCTGCGAGACAGGGATGGTTCCTTGATCTCCCCAGGAGAAAGAGACCTGTGTCAGCAACGGCAACACACTGCAGTAAAGCTTTGGTACAGAGAACATGGCACCTTGGTGCTCCACCAAAGACAGCAGCCAAGACCAGACCACACCAGATGGGACAGTGGTGGCCAGACAGACCCTTCCTTGCAGAAAACTGAAATACCCTGAATGCAAAGCCCTGCCATCCAAAAGAAGTTGTCTCAGCTAGCGGTGTTCCTGTGGCAAAAGCAACCAGCTACCTTGACATCTTCCCAGCATCCTTTTCCCACGTCGTGGTCACTCCAAGGACCTCATGACGGAAATGAAGGGTGGATGTGCCACCATCACCGCTACGCCAGGACAGGAATGTTTTAAGGACATGTCAAACCCAACAGGCAATGGCAACACTCACCACAAGCATGGTGGTGCGATGGCCATCACGTTTTGCCGTGACTCACAAGGAGAGAAGGCAGGAGCATCCCAGCCTGGCACCAGACACAATTCCCTTTGCCCACCTGACCCTCAGCGAGGCAACTTCCCAATCCCAACCAACACATTCCCACCACCTTCCCCTGCCCCCTGCTATTCCCACGTTCCCTCCCTGCTCTCCTGCTGCCAGGATCCCACCACTCACCTCATAGAGTCATAGAACCACCACATCGGAAAAGACCCACCGGGTCATTGAGTCCAACCATTCCTATCAATCACTAAACCATGACCCTCAGCACCTCATCATCCCGTATTTCAAACATCGCCAGGGATAGGGACTCCACCTCCTCCCTGGGCAGCCTCTGCCACTGCCCAATCACCCTTTCTGTGAAATATTTTCTCCTAATGTCCAGCCTGAACCTCCCCTGGTGGAGCTTGAGGCCATTCCCTCTCGTCCTGTCCCCTGTCCCTTGGGAGAAGAGCCCAGCTCCCTCCTCTCCACAAGTTGCTTTCCTCACTCTGCTGGGAACCCCTGCCAGCAGCCCCACATCCCTCTAACTCTGGCTCCCCAGGGCCTGGCACTTCGTTCTCCTGGCGCCCTGCCCGCCCCGTGGGGGAAGGGCCCCTCACCAGGCCCCGGGCGCCGCGCTCCCGCCCCGGCCCCGCTCCAGCCCCGGCCGGCGCCTCCACGAGTCCCCCCCACGCCGGCCTTGCAGCCGCAGCCTCACGCTGCCGGGGCTCGGGGTCGCTGGTGCTGCCCGCAGGCCAGGCCGGGGCGGGCGCGGGGCCCGAGGCGCGGCACGGCGGCTGCACTCACCTCCGCCATGGCCGAGCGCGAGCGGCGGGCGTGGCGGCGCCGCGGGACCCGGATGCTGACGCGGGCGCCGATTGGCTGCGGCGCGCAGGGGGGCGTGGCCAAAGAGGCGCATGACCACCGAGGGGCGTGGCCACGGCGGGGGCGGAGCCTAGGCGAGCGCTGATTGGCTGCGTCGCGGCGGGGTCGGCCCCTCGGTGGGTGTTGATTGGCTGCGGCGCCGCAGCAGGCGGGGCCCCAGCGGTGGGCGGGGCCTCAGCGGGGGCACGGCCAAGGCGGGCGCTGATTGGCTGCGCCGCGGCGGGGTCGGGGCCCAGGCGGGCGCTGATTGGCTGCTCCGCGGCGGGGGGCGGGGCCAACGCAGGGGCCGGGGCCGAGTGTCGGGGGGCGCTCGGGCGCCGTGGTGGCGCGAAGCGTCGCGGGTGGCGGGGTCGCTGTCACTGTCAGCTCCGCTTCGGGGCCCCTGTTGGGCTGGGCTGCGGGGCTCCCAGCGCCCGCAGAGCCCCGGGAGGCGGGCACAGACAACGGGACACCGGCCGCATGTCGGCACCCAGCCCCACAGCAGCCCCTGGCCCCGCAGCAGCCCCCAGCCCCATGTAGGCCCCCAGCCCCGCAGCGGTCCCCAGCCCTATAGCAGTCCTTGGCCCCACGGCAGCCTCAGCCCTATAGCAGCCCCCAGCCCTATAGGGGCCCTCGGTCCTACAGCAGCCCCCAGCCCTATAGCAGCACCTGGCCCTACAGAAGCCCTTGGTTCCATGGCAGCCCCCGGCCCTATAGCAGCCCTCGGTCCCACAGCAGACCCCAGCCCCACAGCAGCCCCCAGCCCCACGGAAGCCCTCAATTCCATGGCAACCCCCAGGCCCTATAGCAGCCCCCATCCCTATAGCAGCCCCCGGTTCCACAGCAGTCTCCAGCCCCACAGCAGCCCCCAGCCCCTTGTAGGCACCCAGCCCCGCAGCAGTCCCCAGCCCTATAGCAGTCCTTGGCCCCACGGCAGCCTAAGCCCTATAGCAGCCCCAAGCCCTACAGGGGCCCTCAGTCCTACAGCAGCCCCCACCCTATAGCAGCACCTGGCCCTATAGAAGCCCTTGGTTCCATGGCAGCCCCCAGCCCCACAACAGTCTCCAGCCCCACGGCAGCCCCCAGCCCTGCAGCATCCCTCGGTTCCATGGCAGCCCCCGGCCCTATAGCAGCCCCTGGCCCCACAGCAGCCCCCAGCCCTATAGCAGCCCCTGGCCCCACAGCAGCCTCCAGCCCTATAGCAGCCCCCGGTTCCACAGCAGCCCCCAGCCCTATAGCAGCCCCCGGTTCCACAGCAGCCCCCAGCCCTATAGCAGCCCCCGGTTCCACAGCAGCCTCCAGCCCTATAGCAGTCTCCAGGCCTATAGCACTTCCTGGCCCCATGGAAGCCCCCAGCCCCACAGCAGCCCCCAGCCCTATAAGAGTCTCTAGGCCTATAGCAGTTCCCAGCCCCATGGAAGACCCCAGCCCTATAGCAGCTCCTGGCCCCACAGCAGCCTTTCCCCCCACCAAAGGAGCCCCCAGCTCCACGTCAGCTCCAGAGCGTTGTAGAACGGGCCTCAACCATACTGGTGTCCCTGTGAACCACCGGTGCTGCTCCTCTCCATCAGCCACGGGGCAGTTGAGGGCCTGGGAGAGCCCACGGCTGAGCTAGGCCCCCAGCGCAAAAGCCACAGGGAAAGCCTCAAAGCCACCCAGCTCCAGGGACAAGGCACTCTGGAGCGAGTCCAGAGAAGAGCAACGAAGCTGGTGACGGGGGCTGGAGAAGAAGAGGAGCGGCTGAGAGAGCTGGGGGTGTTTAGCCTGGAGAAGAGGAGGCTGAGGGGAGACCTCATTGCTCTCTGCAACTCCCTGAAAGGAGGTTGTGGAGAGGAGGGAGCTGGGCTCTTCTCCCAAGGGACAGGGGACAGGACGAGAGGGAATGGCCTCAAGCTCCACCAGGGGAGGTTCAGGCTGAATATCATAACAAAATTTCTCATGGAAAGGGTCAGTGGTCCCTGGCAGAGGCTGCCCAGGGAGGGGGTTGAGTCCCCTTCCCTGGAGGGGTTTAAGGGACGGGTGGACGAGGCGCTGAGGGACATGGGTTAGTGACTGATGGGAATGGTTGGGCTTGATGATCCAGTGGGTCTTTTCCAGCCTGGTGATTCTATGATTCTGTTCAGCTGATGATGAGCCTCATCTTCCAGAGCGCAATCCTCCAGCGCTTCATTCTCCTTTAATGCTGCACATTTCCAGGGCAAACAGCCCTATCAGGGTCCCTTCCATCCCTTGAGGTCCCACAACCATGGCCAGAACTTCCAATGCTTCCTTGAATTGAGCATTAACGAGCTGCCAATGTGACTGGCAGGAGCTGCATTTGCCACCAGACTTCACCCTTCGATCAAGCCCCCAGCAGGTCCTCAGCCAGCTTGAGTCGATGCCTCGTGAGCTGCAGGTGGGTCTTCTGCTGAAAGCAGCGATCCAACACGGAGCTGGACGGTGGGACCTTTCCTAGCGTGCAGCCGGCACAAACAGCCTGGCAGTTTGTTCTGTGCTGAGTTTCGCTCTCGAGCTCAGGAAGCAAAGTGCTATCAAGTGCTTCTGAAGTGGCGGTGGCCCTTGAGCTGAGGACCAGAACTCTTCAGCAGGCCTTTATTCCCCTGCACAGATTCGTCTAGCTCTTCTCAAAGGACTTCGAGATTGCAGATGCTGTTTATTCAATTAAAAAAATAACCTCGTCCCCTGCTTTCAGAGAAATATCCACAGAATCTGATGTTCTCTGCCTTGCTCCCAACAGTGCATTGAGGTGTTTTGCCACTGTAAAAAGCCTGGATGGTGGAGGAGAAGCTCAATATGAGCTGGCAATGTGAGCTTGCAGCCCAGAAATCTAAACATATAATGGGCTGCATCCAGAACAGCAGGGAGGGAGGGGATCCTGCCCCTCTGCTCCGCTCGGTGAGACCCACCTGGAGCCCTGTGTCCAGTTCTGGAGTCCTGAGCACAGGGAGGGCATGGAGCTGTTGGAGCGAGGCCAGAGGAGGCCACGGAGATGATCTGAGGGCTGGAGAACCTCCCATATGAGGACAGGCTGAGAGAGTTGGGGTTGTTCAGCCTGGAGAAGAGAAGGCTCCAGGGAGTCCTTAGAGCAGCTTCCAGTGCTGAAAGGGGCTCCAGGAAAGCTGGGGAGGGACTATTTAGGAGCAGAGATGGGATGAGGGGGAACGGTTTTCAGCTGAAAGAGGGATGATTGAGATGAGATCTTGGGAAGAAATGTTTTCCTGTGAGGGTGGGGAGGCCCTGGCCCAGGCTGCCCAGAGCAGGGGTGGCTGCCCCATCCCTGGAGGTGTTCCAGGCCAGGTTGGATGGGGCTTGGAGCAACCTGATCTGATGTGAGGTGTCCCTGCCCAGGAAAACCATCCCCCCTCGTCTTGTCCCTGCACCCCCTGATCAGGAGCCTCTCCCCAGCTTCCCTGGAGCCCTTTTCAGCTCTGGAAGCTGCTCTAAGTTCTCCCCAGAGACCATTCTCTTTTTCAGGCTGAACAACCCCAACTCTCTCAGCCTGTCCTTATAGGAATTTTGATAGGAGAAACCTTCTCTTATTATTGGGAAAGAGCTGACCCCTGCCAGGGAAGGAGAGGCTTTTGCTGGGAGGTGTCCTGCCCCGTGCCAGGTGTCTGCAGAGCCAAGGCTGGTGAAGAGGAGGTGACAGAGCTGGGTGTGGGAGCTTTGCTTACAAAGAGGCACTGGGATTCCTGCTGGAGGTGGCTGTTAGCAGAGAGAAGAACAGCGTTAGCACCAGAATAGTTATGAATAACACTTCGAGAAGCATCAGTTTTCATGAATGCTAGATGGAGCTGTGCTACTCACAAATAACATCCTAGTTTACGTTGTCAGATGAGTGCTCATGCTTCTAAAACCTGCTTGCTTCTCCTGGTCCACCAGTGCTCACTGAGCTCACAATTTACCCTTTCCCGGTTCCTTGGGGCAGTTTGTCCCCCACGTAAGGCCAGTTGAAGGGATGGGTGGGTTGAGGTGACACATCGTGGCTGTGGAGTTCCCATCTCGTTCCTGTTATCCTCCCTTCCTCCCTCCTTCTCAACCTCCCGACCTCCACTTCAAGTCATCACAACCCACTAATATAATTTATTTATGGCCAAAATACTTATTATGCAACAGTTCCTGCAGGCTCACAGAAAGACGTGCAGTATCTACAGAATTATGTGGGTGCTTCTCTACCTGATGGTTCTGTTGGCCCCCAGAGCCGATTACAGAGGTTTGGCCAGGTTTATAGAGCACAGCTTGGTGCTCCAGCACCTCTTCATATGGGGGTGGATGAGGTGCTGAGGGACATGGTTTAGTATTTGATAGGAATGGTTGGACTCGATGATCCGATGGGTCTTTTGCAACCTGGTGATTCTATGATTCTATGAAACTTTCACATCCAGATCTGCAACCTCCTCTGCACCAGCCTTCGCTCTGCAGACACCTGCCCCGGGGCAGATCACCTCCTGGCAAAAAACTCTCCTTCCCTTGAAAGGGTCAATTCTTTCCCAATACCGAGAGAAGGTTTTTCCTATCAAAATTCCTATGAGACCAGGCTGAGAGGGCTGGGGTTGTTCAGCCTGGAAAAGAGAAGTCTCCAGGGAGAACTTAGAGCAGCTTCCAGTCCTGAAAGGGGCTCCAGGAAAGCTGGGAAGGGGCTTTTGATCAGGGAGGGCACAGATAGGATGAGGGGAAATGGTTTTCTGTGGACAGGGACACCTCCCTCTGGATCAGGGACTCCAAGCCCCATCCAACCTGGCCTGGAACACCTCCAGGGATGGGGCAGCCACCACTGCTCTGGGCAACCTGGGCCAGGGCCTGCCCTCCCTCACAGCAAAACATTTTTTCCCAAGATCTCATCTTAATCTCCCCTCTTCCAGCTGAAAACTGTTCCCCTCATCCTATCCCTGCACTCCCTGATCAAGAGCCCCTCCCCAGCTTTCCTGGAGCCCCTTTCAGGAATGGAAGTTGCTCTAAGGTCTCGCCACAACCTTCTCCAGGCTGAACAACCCCAAGTCCCTCAGCCTATCCTCATATGGGAGGTTCTCCAGCCCTCAGATCATCCGTGGCCTCCTCTGGCCTCGCTCCAACAGCTCCATGTCCTCCCTGTGCTCAGGACTCCAGAACTGGACACAGGGCTCCAGGTGGGTCTCACCGAGCAGAGCAGAGGGGCAGGATCCCCTCCCTCCCTGCTGGCCCCAGTGCTCTGCATTCACCTCCAACACCCTCCTTACTAACTATTGATTTTATGACGTTGCCATGGGAGTGGGGAATTCGGTGCAGCCGCCAGCCCAGCTTGCACGCGAGGGATCAGCCCTGCAAGGCAGATAATATCCAAGCTGCCATCCGGAATGTGAGACTATGGGATGGCAGCGCAGGTACAGGCAGCAAGATGTAAGCTGACAGCAGTTCGAGTAGCCGGGTTGAGGGTTTGCGGTTACTCAGCCTTCGAGCACACAGTCTGCCACGTAAACGAGCCGTGGGATCATAAATCCTTTTTGAGATGTCGACTTTCTGAAAAGGCCAGTGCCAAGAGAACAGACAAGGCTCATTCTCTGTTTCCTAGCACACCCCGCTGGTGTGATAACAGCTGGAGTTCGAGCTGAGGGGAATGGCAAAGCCACACAAAGCCTCTCCTGCAACACAGAAGGGCATGTTACCAGTTCGCTGGCACGTCGTGCAATACCTTATTTACCTTCCCAGACTGCAGTGTCTGCAACAGACCCTTTGCTTTGGTGCTGGTGGGACTGATCCTGCATTTTATGAAGATCTTGAGGGCTCATTCCTGTCCCATGATTTCATAGAATCATAGAATCACCAGGTTGGAAAAGACCCATTGGGTCATCGAGTCCAACCATTCCTATCAAATACGAAACCATTTCCCTAAACACTAAACAATTTCCCTACCTAATTGCCTGCACTGAAGTGCAAGTGGCAGCTGTGACTGCTGCTTGTGAAGAAATACAGAGCAGAAATGTGCTAGCACATACATGAATGGATGCAGAGGCATCCAGAGCTACCTCAGTCCCTGCTTCCCTTCCACTCCTGCCAGCATCACTCTCCAACAGCCAAAAGCATGGCCCTGCTTGGGTTCTGTTGAGCAGAAGCTGATCCCAAACCTTTCAGAAGAAAGGAAGCATGGGACAAGGCTGATAAGAAGCACAGGTCGTGCCAATATGGGTAAGAGAGTACAAAGTCCTCCTGGTTTATCTCTGCATTTCATCCTGGCTTTGCACAGCACAGATGAAGCCCCAGGCTCAGGGGAGACGCAGCTCCAAGGCTGCCTGTGTCCTTCCAATCCCACTTCCAGGCTCCAGCCAGGAGCAGAGTAATCAGCCCTTTGCGCAGAGGTCTTAATGAAGCTCTGAGACATCCCCATCCTGGGCTGCCCAGCTCCACTTGCCCTCCAGAGTCACCCCTTGGGGCTGGGGGCTGATCCCAGTGTTTAAAAGCTGTGGTTGGTGGAGATAATCCCTGTTCCCTCGTGACCACTGCCCACAAATGCTTCTTTTTCATAGAATCGTAGAATCACCAGGTTGGAAAAGACCCACCGGATCATTGAGTCCAACCATTCCCATCAATCACTAAACCATGTCCCTCAGCACCTCATCCACTCATCCTTTAAACCCCTCCAGGGAAGATGACTCAACCCCCTCCCTGGGCAGCCTCTGCCAGGGACCAATGACCTCTTCCATGAAATTTTTTTCCTAATGTCCAGCAGTTTGTAGCGGCTGCAAGCCCACAGAGGTACAGGTGGCTCCCCTGTGGTTCATTGGTGCGTGGGGCTGGCCAGCGTGCAGAGCACACGTGATATACGGCATCCAGAAGGACCTGGACAGGCTGGAGAAGTGAGGCTGTAAGACCCTCATGAAGCTCAACAGCACCAGGGGCAAGGTCCTGCAGCTGGGTCAGGGCAATCCCAAGCACAAACACAGGCTGCGTGGAGAATGGATTAGAAGCAGCCCTAGAGAGATGGTCTTGGGGTGCTGGGGGAGGAGAAGCTCAACAGGAGCTGGGAATGGGTGCTCACAGCCCAGAAACCAACTGTGTCCTGGGCTGCATCCAGAGCAGCGGGGCCAGCAGGGAGGGAGGGGATTCTGCCCCTCTGCTCTGCTCGGTGAGACCCACCTGGAGCCCTGTGACCAGTTCTAGAGTCCTCAGCACAGGGAGGACATGGAGCTGTTGGAGTGGGTCCAGAGGAAGCCACGGAGGTGATCCAGGGGCTGGAGAACCTCCCGAACGAGGCCAGGCTGAGGGAGTTGGGGTTGTTCAGCCTGGAGAAGAGAAGGCTTCAAGGAGACCTTAGAGCAACTTCCAGCACTGAAAGGGGCTCCAGGAAAGCTGGGGAGGGGCTCTGGATCAGGGAATGCAGGGATAGGATGAGGGGGAATGGTTTTCAGCTGGAAGAGGGGAGATTGAGGTGAGATTTTATAGAGAAATTTTTCTTGAGAGGGTGGGGAGTCCCTGGCCCAGGCTGCCCAGAGCAGGGGTGGCTGCCCCATCCCTGGAGGGGTTCAAGGCCAGGTTGGATGAAGCTTGGAGCCCCTGATCCAGTGGGAGGTGTCCCTGCCCATGGCAGGGGTGGGACTGGATGGGCTTTGAGGTCCCTTCCAACCCAACCCAACCTATGATTCTATAATTCTATGACTCGTGTGCACAGGGAGTCCCATCCAGGGGGTGTCAGCATGTGCCGCTCCAAGTGCCCAGCACAGCTGAGGCTCCGGCTGCAGAGCTCGCCTGGCACCGCTCCTAATGGATTCAGCGCTGCCCTTCACATCAAACAACCACATGAAAAGGTGTTTTTCAGCCCCATCTTTATTCAACGAGCCAAACATGCCGCTCCTGCACCTCAACCTTGCAAACATCTTGTTCGCAGCGGCAGCTGCGAACAAGATGTTTGCAAGGTTGAGGTGCAGGACCGAGGGAAAAGGAGGAGGAGGCTGCGAGGGGTGACACAGAGCTGGGGACGCAGTGGGGCTGCCATCTGTCACCATCCTCCAGCAGGAAGATGCAGAGACCCCCTGGAGAACCCCCCAGATCCGCTCCCCAGGACTCCCACAGCCAGGGATGCTGCTGGGACCTGCCTGTCCCCAGCCACCCCACAAGGCGAGGTGAGATGGCTCGAACGAGGTCTGGTGCTAGCAGCATCGCGCTCCTGATATAAGGGGTGGAGGTGGATGGAGGTCCAGGGGGTTCTGTCCTACTGGGAGCTGCTTCTGCCCCCTCCTCTTCCTCCTTGCTCTGCTTTCAGCCCAGCTCCATCCATCTTGCTGGCCTGAAACCCAATTACCATCGCAGGGAGGGGGATGGTGCAGCCGCAGAGATGCCCGTTAGCTCCAGGGATTGGAGATGGAACGATAGGAGCTCGAACGGGGAATGGAGATGGAACGATAGGAGCTCGAATGGCTTCTCCACCAAGCCCTGATGGCAGCCTGTCTGCACAGGGGCCACGAGCTGCCCCCACCTCCTTATCCCACGTGTCCATCTGTCTGTCTCTGTGAGCTGGACAGACGGCCTGTTGCACGGAGAAGAGCCTCCAAGGAGAAGACAGAGGAAGGTCCCATTCCCCCAGGACCCCCCTGCGCTGGGCTGACACCCACAGCAGTGACACCGCAGTTTGCACCCCTGGGCAGGGATCTTGGTGCAGATTTTGAACCACGCACGTGCAAAGGGTGTGTTTGCACGCTTCAAAACCACCCCAGCGCGGCAGGAGCTGCCCCATCGCAGCCGTAAGCCAGAGCTGTTCCCTGCACACTGGTCCCACTGGCAAGAAAGACCTTTGATGATGTTGCCTGCTCGTGTCTGCGAAGTTTAATTAACCCTGTTTCCCTCCTGCAGCCTTCCCTTCCCCTGCTCAAATGCCACAACTGATCCTACGCGGATGCTAATCTGCAGAAGGTGGGGGGCGGGGGGGGAGAAGATTCCACATTTAATTGCAGAACATAAAGATATTACAGGGTCATTAAAACACCATGAATATGGAAATGAAATCCACAGGCATCCATGCAGATAATGGCAGGGAAAAGGGAGCCACAGGTGAAGCTGAAAGGTGGAAAGGTCGCCTCTGTCTGGATGCATCATTAACCCCCCTGCTCCAGGCAATCTCCCAGGGCTGGGAAAGGGGGGGATTCTTGGGGGTCTTGGCTGTCCTGGCCTCACCTTGCTGGATCCACAGTGCAGGAGTGGGTGCTGGGTGGGCAGGAGCTGAGTGCTGAGGGCTGGTCCTTGCTGCAGGTGCTCCTGGAGGTGGCTCAGGACCTCCTGATGGGCTCCCAAACCCACTCCAAAGCTTGAGTCAAATGCAGTGAGAAAGGAGGGAGCTGGGACTCGCCTGTGAGCCAGAGCCAGGGGACCCAACAGCAAAGACTCCCGAGCTGTGGAGCTGGATGGGAGCTTCCATTCATCCCGGCAGCTCAGACTCCCTCCTGCACTGCCCACTGCCAAGCGGAAAAAATTAATAGGGGCCTTGCTAATTGGAGCTGAGCCACTGGGAAAGGGAGATAGGGCTGTGTGAGGTGTCCCCATTTGGAGAGAATAGGGGGACTGTGTCATCCCCACGGTTGCAGCCAGGAAAGGGGGTGCAGGGGCAGAGGTTGGTGGGAGCTGGCAGGGCCAGTGGGCAGCCGTGGCATTGGGGTTTGAGGGTGCTGGCTGTTCCTGGGGCTCTGCCCTGCTTCTATGTGTGCAGCCCCTTGGGGATGTCCTGGAGGAGCTGCAGCCTCAGGGTGCACAGCTTGGAGGTGTCCCAGCCCCTTCGCTGGGAGCTGCCACCGTCCCACGCTTGCTGGGCACAGACAGAGCCTGCAGAGCAGAGCAGGGAGGAGGAAGGAGAGCCCAGGGTGCTCTGAAACCACCCTGAATTTCTATCACTGCTGCTATCCAGCCTCCTCCAGCCCGATGGGAGGGTACGGTGATGCTGGGCCACCTCCAGACCCTCCGAAATACGGGGCTGCTGGTACTTTCCTTGCTGGGCTGCCAGAGCCCCCCTGCTCTCCCAGCAGCAGCTTTTGCCTCTGGAGAGAGCGCGAGCAGGAGAAAAAGCAGATTAGAGCTATCGCTGCATCTCCACCCGCCAGAGCTGCAGAGCTAAATGTCAGCTGGCGTCTGACACAGCACAGGGAGGGGGGGGACGAGGAGCCCCCCCACATCTCATGCTGGGTGGGCACCTTTCGGGGCACAGGTAGCAGGGCTGGCAGCCGGACACCAACCCCATTCCCAAAAGCTGAGGGGGGAGACGGCCGGCTCTGGGGTCGCCCTGCCTCGTCCAGCTGGCTCAATCCCAGCTGCAGCCCCAGAAACTTTCCTCCTCTGGTTCCCATGGAAACGAGGAATCATCATCTCCCCAAAATCGAGGCGGCTGCGGGGCGGTGGGGCTGGCGATGGGCACGGATGGGCAGCAGGCAATGCCCTGGTGCTGCAATCCCACAGGGTTCTGCAATCCCCTAGGATGCTGCAATCCTGTAGGATGCTGGAATCCCATAGGATGCTGCAATCCTACGGTAGGATGCTGGAATGCTGCGAGATGACCCCTCGGTGGGCGCTGCTGGCGTGATGCCTTTGTGCATCCAGCACAGGGCGTGTGTGTCTGCAGAACGAGAGCCCAACAGCAGAGCTGGGGGGTCCGCACGGAACCCCCTGAGCTGCAGGACACCTCCACGTGGTGGTGGCTTTCTCCCCTCGGCCAATCGAGATGGGTGGAGAGGAGTCAAGGAGGAAAAACGGCTCCTGTTGAGCGTACCTTGTCATCCTCCACACCTCGAGAGGAGAAAAGAAGTGGCTTGCTGGGAAAATTACCTGGCAGAGTGACCAGAGAGCCCTGGCTCCTGCCCCAACCATCCCCGTCGCGTGAGCCCCTGAGGTGATGGCCACGCAGGAGGGGGGCAGCTCTGCTTTTGGCTCATGGGAAGCGATTTGTGACCCGTCCATCAGCAATCAGGAGGTTTCAGCACTCTGCTCGCCTCCCGCGGGAAGATGATGGCCTGATGCCTGCTCTGATGAGAGGAAAAGCTTTCGCCGTCTGCCAGCCCCGGGAAGAGCCGTGGCAGGGTCCGTGTTCCCCATACAGGCACGAAGCCACCGTCCCCACCGCCGGGGGTCATGGCCGGTGGAAGCCGGGGGCTACCTCCACCTTCCCGTGGGCTAGTGGGAGCAGTTATCCAGGCACCAGGGCTACCAAAACCTTGGCGCTGAGTTCCAGGAGCTTTTCCGTGGGATAAATGTGGAGGAGACAGGTTTAGACAACAATGACTAAAACGAAGCTTCATCAAAAATTAACTCCAAGCAGGGGAATGTTCCAGGCGCTGCCATTTGCTGTCGGTAAAAATAAACCTGCAGGTTAAACACAGCCTTTTCCTCCTGGGGGCTCACGTGTGAGATGGGAGAGCTTCCTCACGTTGAGATGGTTAAAACCTAAAACCAAGCACGAGCCCAAAGGTGCGTGGCACAGGGTGGAAAGTGGTTCATCGAGTCCAACCATTCCCATCAATCACTAAACCATGGCCCTCAGCACCTCGTCCACCCGTCCCTTAAACCCCTCCAGGGAAGGGGACTCAACCCCCTCCCTGGGCAGCCTCTGCCAGAGCCCAGTGACCCTTTCCGTGAAACAATTTTTCCTAATGTCCAGCCTGAACCTCCCTTGGAGGAGCTTGAGGCCATTCCCTCTCGTCCTGTCCCCTGTCTTTTGGGAGAAGAGCCCAGCTCCCTCCTCTCCACAACCTCCTCTCAGGGAGTTGGAGTCATACCTGCCCACTACTAAACCATCTCTGAGCACCTCATTTCCTCAACCTTTAAACCCCTCTAAGGATGGGGACACCACCATTGCCCTGGGCAGCCTCTGCCAGTGCCCAAAAACCCTTTTGATGAAGAAATTTTTTCCTAATTTTTTCCTAGTTCTTTCCTCTCCTAACCAGGGGAGGTTCAGGTTGGACATTAGGAAAAAATTTTTCACAGAAAGGGTGATTGGGCACTGGCAGAGGCTGCCCAGGGAGGGGGTTGAGTCACCTGCCCTGGAGGGGTTTAAGGGACGGGTGGATGAGGTGCTGAGGGACATGGGTTAGTGATTGATGGGAACGGTTGGACTCGATGATCCGGTGGGTCCTTTCCAACCTGGTGATTCTATGATGATCCCAAAGATCTTTTCCAAACAAATGATTCTAGGGCTTATTGCAATGACCCCAGCCCACCAACCTTATGGCCCAGCCCCGTTGGGCATCGTGGGCTTGTAGAGGGTCCCCAGGGTCCCAACAGTGAGATCAGGGCCACCTCATCTGTGCTGCTGCTGCAGCCGGTGGCCAGCGAGTGTCCAGTCAGCATCCCAAACTGGAAGCACTGGGTGGTGTTTAAGTCTTGCTGGAGCCCCATCCCTGCACGCTGGTGTGTCTGCAAGCCACGCACCCCATCCCCTGGGGCCGGCTCCTTCCCTTCTCCCGCTACTCCTGCTGGGTTTTTAATTAGCGCTCCGCTGTATATTCAGAGAGCAGGAGCCCAGAATGGAAATGTACAGGTGTCCCCTTGATCCAGTTTCCATGGTTGCCGCATCAAGGTGGGGGCTACAGCTTTTATTTTTTTTCCTTAATTTAATAATTTTATTACAATGGCTTCAATCCGTAGGCAAAGGAGGGAAGGGGGAGAACGTGGGGGAATAAAAAATGCAGGGTGAGAAGGCTACATTCCCGCGGCTGGGCTTATTTGCTGTCATTCTTTTTGTCTTATTAGCAAGTGCCAGTTTCCTAGATGCTCAAAGTCAAAAAGCTCGGTAACGAGATCCCAGCCCTCGCTGGGCTGGGGAGAGCATCCAGGCAGCTGCACAAACGTCACCCCCTTGGGAAAAGTGGCCTCTGCAGAAGAGGGAGAGGAGCAGGACAGCGCTGAGCTGTGCCACCATGTCCCCATCTCCACCATCCCTCCTCATCCTGATCCATCAGGATCCCCAGCATCCTGACCTGGTGGGAGGTGTCCCTGCCCGTGGCATGAGGGGTTGGAATTAGATGATCTTTAAGGTCTCTTCTAACTCAAACCTTCCTATGAGTCTGCCCCTCACTGGGACAGCAAGTCTCCTCTGGTCCCAGCCTGCAAGAGGACCCTACCCAGCCCCAGCCTTCCCTGTTCTCACCCAGCAGCTCTCTGGCTCCAGGTGCCAGTGTCAGAAACTCTCTTTTCCTCTGCTCCAAATTAGTCTAGATCCGCCCCCAGCAAGACCAGTACGGTGTAAATGGGTCCCTTTGAACCCTGGATTTGTTAGTTGGAAAAGATCTTTGAGATGATCAAGTCCAACATGCTTGTCCGCTACTAAACCACCTCTGAGCATCTCATGTATCAATCTTTAAAATCCCTCCAAGGATGGGGATTCAACCGCTCCCCTGGGCAAATGGGACCATCTGCCACCAGGAAATGATTTAGCCCCAACCCTGCCTGTGCGAGCAGGCAAAAGCCACTCTGTTTACTGGGTGGAAGGCCAGATTTTGCACAATGGGGGTTAAAAATAACCCCAAAACAGCCCAGGCACAGGAAAAATCTGCTCTCTCCCACCACACAGCGCGTGGAAGGAAGAAATCCCCTCTCCTCCTTGCGCTGGCACCGTCCCGCGCTGCGGCAGGCAAACACACGCGCCGAGCCACAGACCTCTTAGTCACCAGCGAATGTTGTTTTCTCTCCCGATTTGTTTCCCCGAAGCTTGATGTTTTCCCTCTCCTGCTGCCCGGGCCTCGTTAGGCTGCAATTAAAACCAGGAATCCGAGTTGCGTGGTGCAATTAAAATGCGGGGTGCCACAGGCAAGCAGGCAGATGATGCTCAGCTCGGCTCGCCCACCCAGATGTCCCCATCACCCTGCTTGGCCCCGGGGTCCCTCCCTGGCGCGTGGGGGGGGATGACGGGGTGAGGTGACAGGATGGGTGCAGGCGGAGCTCAACCCAGCTCCATCATCAAGGTTTTGCTGTTGCTTACGGCGTCACCAGCTCCGGTGGCTGGAGGATGCGATGAGATGCATCCACAGTTGAGCTCCGGCGGCTGGAGGATGCGATGAGATGCATCCACGGTGGGAGCGAGATGAATTTTCCCAGCTGTGAGGATCATTAAACATAGGGAGCAGCTCAGAGGGGTGAGGAAAAAACAGCTCCACTCAGCGCATTCATGCTGAGATGAAATCTCTCTCCTGCCAGGGCAGCGCTGTGACCACCCCTGCATGAGACCTCCAGCCCCCAAAGTCAGAGGGACATGGTGACAGCTGCTCGCTGCACCATTCTCCATGGTTTGCCCTCAGGATGGATTTGAGGATGCAGCTCCCATCAGCAGAACCTCAAGCCATCATAGAACAATTTAGGTTGGAAGGGACCTCAAAGTCCATCCAGTTCCACCTCCCTGCCATGGGCAGGGACACCTCCCACTGGACCAGGGGCTCCAAGCTCCATCCAACCTGGCCTTCAACATCTCCAGGGATGGGGCAGCCACCACTGCTCCAAGCAACCTGAGTCAGGGTCTCCTCACCCTCATCGTGAAGAATTTCTTCCTAATATTCAGGACTGGAGGCTGCTCTAAGGTCTCCTTGAAGCCTTCTCTTCTCCAGGCTGAACAACCCCAACTCTCTTAGCCTCACAGCAGATGTGCTCCATCCCTCATCCTGGTTTGGATCCCCACCCCAGTAAAGGGCTTGGGGGACACCCCGCACCCTTGGTGCCTCCCTCCCAGCCAGGCAAGTGCAGCTCCGGGTGCTGCACCCACCTCTGACGTCGGATGACGCCAGCCTGGGCCACGGGACAAAGGTTTAGCAGCACTGCCCAGGCAGGTGCGTTGTTCGTGTGCTGCGAGGCATGACGGCAGGCAGGGAGCCAGCCGCACAGTTCCTCGTAGCCGAGCTCACAGAGGCCAAATCCTGCTTCCAAGGGGCTGCATCTCCAGTGCACTGAGCCCCTTTGCAGGACAGGACCAGCCTACCCCACCAGCGCCCAAGCCACCAGCACAGCACGACATGGCTTTAAATTGGAAGGGGGAAGATTTAGAGGAGGCATCAGGAAGAAATTCTTCACTGCGAGGGTGGGGAAGCCCAGGTTGCCCAGAGCAGGGGTGGCTGCCCCATCCCTGGAGGGGTTCAAGGCCAGGTTGGATGGGGCTTGGAGCCCCTGATCCAGTGGGAGGTTTCCCTGGCAGGTGGTGAAACGGCATGGGCTTTAAGATCCCTTCCAACCCAAACCACTCCATGATTCTATGACCTGCAGCCAGCGGTGCCCCAGAGCTGGTTCTGCATGGGGAGCACTGGGGAGCAGAGGACCCCAACAGGGCAGGGCAGAACCCACTGAAAGGCTGATTCCTGGTACAATCGTCTGCCCATTGATGGTGTTTGAGCTCTGCTCAGGAGACTCTCTCACTCCAGCTCTCCAGCAGGTCCCGTAGGATGCCAGTCCCAGTCCCAGGGTGAGCTCGAGGACCCCATCCTGGGGACAACGCTGATGCTCCACTCTGCACGGAGGACCAGGACCTTCTCCCCCGCTGCTTTTTCCCCACCTGTGTGGCTATCCTTTCCCTGAAGGCTCACCAGAGGGGGACGGCAGCTTCCCCCGAGCTGCTGGGGATGGCCAAGCCCCCTCCTCCCAAGGTCTTTGTACCTCCAGCATCCCCGAGGCACCATCCCACAATCCGTCTTGCCGCCACCCCAGCATTTGCCCCCCATCCACCCCGCACCGAGGCAGCCCCGGCACTGGAAATATATAGCAACAAGTGAGCGCAGGCAGCAGAAGTAGCAAAGCATATGGTAGGTGTTGGAGTTTATTCCTGTCGCCGAGTGTCAGCGGCGACAGACGGCTGGGGGTGGCAAAGCGAGAGATTTTTAGTAGGTACCCGTGCAACACCACCCTACGGACGCTACAGCTGCGCCGAGGGTGGAGACCCCACCGCCCCCCACCATGTGCCAGTGGGGGGGCACCCGCATGCGCAGCAGCCGGCGCGGCGATGCTCTCTTGGTGCTGGGGAGGTGAAGCTCGGGGCAGGATGAGCCACCAACCCACACCCCGCGGAGGCTCGGCATCAGTGGTGCCCGAGGCACATCGAGCCCCACCAGGCTGTGCAAAAAAAACACAGGTCATTTCATAAAATCATAGAATCACCAGGTTGGAAAGGACCCACCCGATCATCGAGTCCAACCATTCCAAACACTAAACCACGTCTCTCAGCGCCTCATCCACCTGTCCCTTAAACCCCTCCAGGGAAGGGGACTCAACCCCCTCCCTGGGCAGCCTCTGACACTGCCCAATGACCCTTTACGTGAAAAATTTCCTCCTAATGTCCAGCCTGACCCTCCCCTGGTGGAGCTTGAGGCCATTCCCTCTCGTCCTGTCCCCTGTCCCTTGGGAGAAGAGCCCAGCTCCCTCCTCTCCACAATCTCCTCTCAGGGAGTTGGAGAGAGCAATGAGGTCTCCCCTCAGCCTCCTCTTCTCCAGGCTAAACACCCCCTCAGCTGCTCCTCTTGTTCTCCAGCCCCTTCACCAGCTTCGTTTCTCTTCTCTGAACTCGCTCCAGAGCCTCAACATCCTTCTTGTGGTGAGGGGCCCAGAGCTGACCCCAGGATTCGAGGAGCGGTCTCACCAGTGCTGAGTCCAGAGGGAGAAGAACCTCCCTGGACCTGCTGGCCACGCCATTTCTGATCCAAGCCAAGATCTTGGTCTTCTTGGCCACCTGGGCCACTGCTGGCTCATGATCAACCAACACCCCCAAGTCCTTCTCCTCCAGGCAGCTTTCCAATCAAACTTCTCCTAGTCTGTAGCTGCTCAGGGTTGTTGTGCCCCAAGTGCAGACTCGGCATTTGGCCTTGTTAAACTTCATCCCATTGGTCTCAGCCCAGCGGTTCAGCCTGTTCAGATCCCCTCTCCAGGCTCAGCTGACCCCGGGATTTGCCAGCACAAGCGGTGACCCCGCTGGCACCAAGGGCTGGCACGAAGCTGCTTGCTCAGCCCAGCCTGGCTCCTCAGCCCCTAGGGGTGAATTGGCCCAGGGGCCAAACCTGCTCCCACTGCCCGATGCCTCTGCCAGGAGACGCTGCGGGCAGGCAGCCAGCGGTGGTGGGAGGGGAACAGATTGGCTGCAAAAAAGCACGTCAGTTCCCGAGCAGCAGCTTAGAGGAGGATCTCCTGCTTGCCTGAGCCCCTGGGAGGGTTTGGGGAGCGTAGTATCCCTTGCACAGCTCCTCTGGGGGCTGGTAACGTGGTGGGGGGCTCACACTGCGTGGGATGCACAGCTTGTCTCCCACCTGCACGTCCCTCATCTTCTGCCTGGAACAGGATGGGGAGCAGGTGTAGCCTCCCCCATGGCCACGAAGAACAAAAGCTGCCAAGGGGAGGGTGATGCTTCACTGTCGGTCAGGATGCCATCAGCTTCCCTCTATCCCTAAAGCCCAAGTCTCCGATGTGCTCAGCAAGGGGCCCTGGGAGCAACAGGGAGAATCATAGAATCACAGAATCACCAGGTTGGAAGAGACCCATCGGATCATCAAGTCCAACCATTCCCATCAATCACTAAACCATGGCCCTCAGCACCTCGTCCACCCGTCCCTTAAACCCCTCCAGGGAAGGTGACTCAACCCCCTCCCTGGGCAGCCTCTGCCAGTGCCCAATCACCCTTTCTGTGAAAAATTTTTTCCTAATGTCCAGCCTGACCCTCCCCTGGTGGAGCTTGAGGCCATTCCCTCTCGTCCTGTCCCCTGTCCCTTGGGAGAAGAGCCCAGCTCCCTCCTCTCCACAACCTCCTCTCAGGGAGTTGCAGAGAGCAATGAGCTCTCCCCTCAGCCTCCTCTTCTCCAGGCTAAACACCCCCAGCTCTCTCAGCTGCTCCTCTTCTTCTCCAGCCCCCTCACCAGCTTCGTTGCTCTTCTCTGGACTCGCTCCAGAGCATCAACATCCTTCTTGTGGTGAGGGGCCCAGAACTGACCCCAGGATTCGAGGAGCGGTCTCCCCAGTGCCGAGTCCAGAGGGAGAAGAACCTCCCTGGCCCTGCTGGCCACACTGTTTCTGATCCAAGCCAAGATGCCATTGGCCTTCTTGGCCACCTGGGCCACTGCTGGCTCCTGTTCAGTCACTGTCAACCAACACCCTCAGGTCCTTCTCCTCCAGGCAGTTTCCAGCCAGACTTCTCCTAGTCTGGAGCTGCTCAGGGTTGTTGTGCCCCAAGTGCAGGACGTGGCATTTGGCCTTGTTAAACCTCATCCCATTGGTCTCAGAAGAAGCAGGACACACGCGATTAAGGCTGATGCTCCATCTCCTACCTCAGTGACAAGCAGTGATCCAGTCAGGGCTGTTTAAGGACACTTTGCCACCATCCTCTTCAGCTGGATGGGGGACTGGGAGAGGTGAACCCCCTCCCCAGCAGAAATTCTGCTGCCTGGGGACCTCCCATCAGCTGTGGGTGCTCAGCAGCTCCAGCAACACCAGCTTCAGCCCAACCCTCCAAGCATCCCCCCCTGCCTGAGGTGGGCAAGGGGCAAACCCAGCAAGCACTGGACCAGGCAGACACCTTTCCCTGGCATAGGTGAAATAAATACTCGCTAAGCAGCAGCTCACCTGCTGCTCCTGCTCCTGCTAATTGCAGTGTTCTTACCTCACACTGATGTGCTCGATAAGATTAGTGATTACAGAAATCTCATATGGCAATTGGATTGAATTGGGAGCTGCGCGAGGAAAATTGGACTGAGCCGCAAATAGGAATTAATTATAACCTGGCAGCGGCGAGATTTGAGGCTTTGAATATATATTTTTATACGCTGCCCAGCATAACCTCTGGCTTCGTTGCAGGTGTGAGGGATGCTGAGGGCTGTCGTCTCGGCAAGGACACACTCGCTTCCCTCCAGGTGATCAAAGGGCTCAGGTAGGGGTTGTCAGCGTGATGGATGCAGGGCTGGGACTCCAGCGTGGCTGGTGGCATCTCCCCAGCGAGCTCAGCCTGCCGGAGCCTCCTGCCCTCGCTCTTCTCCGCCTGGCAGCGGGCTGTCATCTCCATTACCATGGCAATGCCAGACGAGCTCCCTGCGGTGCGTCCAGCGCGAGCTCCGGGTGCTGCATCCTCCAGGCAGCCTCAGCGATGCCAGACGTGGCCCCACACTCAGCTTGAGCCCCGTCCCCGTCATGCCAAACACCCCCAGAATGAGCAGGGACCTCAGCCCTTGTGGCCACGGGGCTACCACCACATCCCAGGAGAGGTGATCATAGAATCACCAGGTTGGAAAAGACCCACCGGATCATTGAGTCCAACCATTCCCATCAATCACTAAACCATGTCCCTCAGCACCTCATCCACCCGTCCCTTAAACCCCTCCAGGGAAGGGGACTCAACCCCCTCCCTGGGCAGCCTCTGCCAGGGACCAATCACCCGTTCTGTGAAATATTTCCTCCTAATGTCCAGCCTGACCCTCCCCTGGTGGAGCTTGAGGCCATTCCCTCTCGTCCTGTCCCCTGTCCCTTGGGAGAAGAGCCCAGCTCCCTCCTCTCCACAACCTCCTCTCAGGGAGTTGGAGAGAGCCATGAGGTCTCCCCTCAGCCTCCTCTTCTCCAGGCTAAACACCCCCAGCTCTCTCAGCTGCTCCTCTTCTTCTCCAGCCCCCGTCACCAGCTTCGTTGCTCTTCTCTGGACTCGCTCCAGAGCCTCAACATCCTTCTTGTGGTGAGGGGCCCAGAACTGACCCCAGGATTCGAGGAGCGGTCTCACCAGTGCCGAGTCCAGAGGGAGAAGAACCTCCCTGGCCCTGCTGGCCATGCCGTTTCTGCTCCAAGCCAAGATGCCATTGGCCTTCTTGGCCACCTGGGCCACTGCTTGCTCATGTTCAGTTGCTGTCAACCAACACCCCCAGGTCCCTCTCCTCCAGGCAGTTTCCAGCCAGACTTCTCCTAGTCTGTAGCTGCTCAGGGTTGTTGTGCCCCAAGTGCAGGACCCGGCATTTGGCCTTGTTAAGCCTCATCCCATTGGTCTCAGCCCAGCGGTCCAGCCTGCTCAGATCCCTTTGGAGCCTCCCGACCCTCCAGCAGATCCAGCTTCCACTCAGCTTAGTATCATCCACAAACTTGCTAAGGGTGCCCTCGATGCCTTCATCCAGGTCATTGATAAAGACATTGAGCCGGGCTGGACCCAGCACTGATGGAGAGAGATGAAGCCACATCCCTCGCCTGGGGTCTTGGGGTCCTGAGGGGGAAACAGAGGGAGAAGCAGAGCTCTTTCCCACCCCAGGACCCCGGCTCTAGCCACTGTCCCCATCGCGGTGGGACCCTCGTTTGGTGCAGCCAGAGCCCCCGTTGTGGAGGAGCCGGAGCTCGGGTGCCAGCCAGGGACCCCAAATGCCAGATCGATTGGCACCCGGCTGCACTGATATTAAAGCGCTTGCCAGCAGCTGCAGGCGTTTAACAAATCCTCCTGTCTGCTTTGTTTATGCCTTTTTTTTTTTTTTTTCCCTCCCACCTGGGCCTATTTGATGCTTTGGACATTTTACAAACATTTTAAAGGCAGCGTTTAAACCTGGAGCGATGAGCAGGTCACTGGAGACGGAGAGGAGAGGCAGGGAGAGATCCCTCACCCTGCAAAGCATCCGCTTCCCTCGCCCTCATCCCTGCAACCGCGCACTCCCACATGCTCCGAACGCCCACCCCAACCCCAAGGCTGAGCCAAGCCCATGGTTTGCATTAATTTCTCCTCTGCCAGACGAGATGGGGAGGGAGACTCCGAGGCAGCGCTTCCCGTCTGCTCGCTGCCTTTCGCTGAGCTCCGGAGGCAGGATCTGGCCCCCAGCCCCAGGTCCTTGTTGGATTTCCAGCCTCAAAGCCAGAGAGCAAAGCTCAAATGGAAAACAAAATACACCAAACGCGTGCCCCGAGGCTAGCGGTGACATCTGTGCCCTGGGGACACCCTGGAGGCTGCAGCTTCCACCCTGCTGGCTTTTAATGAAGCACCAAGAGCCGCAGGGATGACAAGGAGCTGCAAGTCATCCCTGCTCCTCACAGAACCCTCCAGCCCAGGGGTTTCACGTGTCCTGGGGGAGCTGAGACCCCCAGCCAGCACAGAACCACCAGCACCCAACCCAGGATGCAGGAGCACGGAGAAGGGGGTGGAATCGCTCTCCTCTGGCTTTCTCTCTCGCCTGATGTGACTACAAGGGATTGTGGGATTCAATTAAGTTCTGTTTTCCTCCCAGTAACAGTGGGAGTCTCTCCTCTCCGCTTTAAACCCGACACGCTGCCATGGAAGACAAATGCTTGCAATAAAGTAAAAGAGTCTGCGTGCCGGGGGAGGCTGCTGCTCGCCTGCAGCCAGGGCTGCCCAGGCCGCGCTCGCTGCTTCCCTATATATTGAGTTTATAATAATAATAATAATAATAATAATGCTTCCTTTCCACTCTGGCACGCAGAGCATCCCACCAGCCGCCTCTGGGTGCTCAGAGCTGGCACCCAGCTGAAGCAGAGCAGGACCCCGATGCAGGATCCAGCCTGGACAGTGATGGGAAGAAAGTTGGAATGGTTGGACTTGATGATCCGGTGGGTCTCTTCCAACCTGGTGATTCTATGATTCACCACCCAGGGCTCAGATCGCGCCCAGGAAGAGGGGGGCTGCCTGCATATCTTCCCCAGGAGTTGGGGTCTTGCAAGAGCACCTGGGGTGCACCTGGGCTTTGCAGCACCGTCACCCCTCTGCGGGGAAGCAATGGTTGCAGGGCTCTTATCCCAGACGGAACATAGGTTTTTCATAGAATCATAGAATCACCAGGTTGGAAAAGACCTACTGGCTCATTGAGTCCAGCCATTCCATTCCCCCCCCTACCTTGGAGGCTTTCCTGTGCCATCTGATGGCTGGATGCGCTTTCCTGTTCACCGACCAGGGGAATCGCATCCTAGGGGAACCACCAAAATCACCCTCACCAGCCAGGAGCCCATGGGGGGCACGTTTCACCCCTCAGCACAGAGCCAGGAGCGCACGGGGTGCTCGCAACCCCCAGAGAGCCACAGCGCAGACCCCAGAAAACGCTGCAGAGGCTTCGCACGTGTCGTGCCCACCTCCAACACCGAGCAAGCCCCTGGCCCCTCGCCCCTGGCACCAGCACAGCTGGGGATGCGGGTGGGAGAGAGCCCCCTGCCCAGCCCTCGCTGCTGGACCAGGCAGCGTTGCCAGGCAACGGGGAGATGCTTTTTCTGACCAAAATGGTAAAACAGCAGCTGAGTTGGGTGCAGGGGATGGGGATATGGCCCAGGGGAGGATGGAGCTGCCTGGGGGGGTCACTTAGGGCTCCCCCAGACCCAACAGCACCCGAAAATCGGGAGATGACAACCAACCATTGCCGTCTTACACAGCCAAAAGCCGCTCCAGCCCCAGTCCCTGAGCATCTGCTGGCGACTGCGCTCTGACCTCGGACCCTCTGCCTGGCTAGGGGATGGGGAAGGGATGGGGTGTCCTTCTCTGGGGACAGCAATGCTGGTTTCCCCCCTGGGAAACCCTCCCTGGGGAGTCCCAGCCTCGGCACATGCCCCATCTGAGAGCGAGCCTCCAATTTGCCCCCTCCCTCCCTCGCCAGCCATCGCGCACACAGCTAAATAAGCTCCAGGCAATTTTCTCAGAAGTTGAGTCCTTGCATTGAGGGAACACAGGACTAAAAATAGCCAAGGCCTGTGTGCGCATCTGCCCAGGTGAATCTCGCTATGGAGATAAGGTTAACGGAGGCAGCAGCTGCCACCGGCTCCTCTGTATCCAGCCCTCTCCCCTCTCTGCCTCAGTTTCCTGCATGGATCACTCTGCGCAGACACGTGCCCCAGCACAACCCCCACACGGCTGTGTTGGCATGGGGACCCCTGGCCAGAGAATCCTCCTTGCAGGGGAAATTTCAAGCATCCCTTAACGTGGGCATCACCGGTGATGGGTAGAACCACCCTTGGATTCCCACCTGACAGCATCCAGGATAGGGGGACACATCCTCTGATTTCCCCCCCACCTCCCCAGCCATCAACAGCATCTTCCAGTTCTGAGCCTCATCCCAAGAGGATCTCAGCCATCTCAGGTCATAGAATCATTTGGCTGGAAAAGAGCTTTGAGATCATCAAGGCCACTACTGAACCACCCCTAAGCACCTCATCTGCCAGTCTCTTAAACCCCTCCAGGGATGGGGACTCCACCACTGCCCTGGGCAACCTCTGCCATTGCCTGAGAACCCTTTCCATGAAGCAATTATTCCTAATAACCAACCTAAACCTCCCCTGGTGCACCTTGAGGCCATTCCCTCTCATCCCACTGCTTATTACTTGGGAGAAGAGCCCAGCACCCACCTCTCCACAACCTCCTTTCAGGCAGTTGTAGACAGTGATGAGGTCTCCCCTCCTCCTCTTTTCTCCAGGATAAACAACCCCAGGTCCCTCAGCCACCTCTCATAACCCTTGTTCTCCAGCCCCTTCCCCAGCTCCGTTCCCCTTCACCAGAGACTCTCCAGCCCCTCAATGTCCTTGCAGCGAGGGACAAAAGCTGAACCCAGGATTTGAGGTGCAAAGAGGGTCCAGAGAAGCAGCTGCGTTTCCTTCCCACAATGGCTCAATTACAAATTCAGAGCTAAATCTTCCCCCACAGCCTCTCCTCTCCACCCCTCTGCCTGCTTCCACTATTTGAATGTTGAACACTTTCCAGGGATTTTTTTCATGTGTTCAGGCTGACCCCAGCCACTCTAGTTCACCCGAACTTAATCAGCCTCATTTTATTGCTAACTGCTCTAGCTTTACACCTCTAGAAAAAGCAAATCCTTACATTATTGGCACCTGCCAAGCTCTCCCCAGGCTGCTTTCCCTGCCCCTGCGGGGGCAGGAGGAGAGAGGGCGGATCTGTTTAGTGCTCCCAGCCTTGATTTCTTCCCGAAATGACAAATTAATAGAATAGTAGAAATTAGAAAAATGGCATTTAGGTAGCAGACAAACCTCCCCCTTTTCTTCAGCAGCGTCTGGTTAAAAGCAGATTTGGAAATGGAAAGTGGGGGAAACTAAAAAAAAAAAAAAACCAGGTAATTATGTGAACAATGGATCCGACAGCTGGGCAGGGGAGGGAAACGGTCCAGGGGATGCCCTGGGAGTGGCTCATCCAACATTCCCATCACTCACACTGCAGAGATGCATCCAGCAGCACCGCAGCTGCATGGAAACCGTGGGGTTTGCTTCCACACCAAAACCTCTGCCAGCGCGGATCATCGCGGCTGTGCAGGAACCGGACCGAAGGGCTGGAGTTTGGAAGGGGAAAGGGCTGCGATGCTGTAAGAGCATCTGGGAGGGTTCCACCTCTGTGCTGCCAAAGGGTCAGAGCTCAGCCGTCCTGCACAGAACCCCCCAAGGATGCTCCGAGCCCAGGGTTGAGGGTGTTGGGCTCCCTGCGAGGGCAGAGCTGCAGCCCACGCTGTGCCCGCTGCTGACAGGGAGCAAAAAAACATCGTCATATCCTTAATCACCAGCACTGCTGAGGAGAGGAACAGGGGCCAGGCTGGGGGAGCTGGTGAGGAGGAGGAAGGAGTCCAGAAGAGGAGGAAGGATTCCTGCGGGAGCACGGGAAGGGGCTCTCCGTCGCCACAACCCTGTCTCACAGAATCATGGAATCACTAAGTTGGAAAAGACCCACCGGATCATCGAGTCCAACCGTTCCCATCAATCAGTAACCCACGTCCCTCAGCACCTCGTCCACCCGTCCCTTAAACCCCTCCAGGGAAGGGGACTCAACCCCCTCCCTGGGCAGCCTCGGACAGGGACCAATGACCCTTTCCATGAAAAATTTCCTCCTAATGTCCAGCCTGAACCTCCCCTGGTGGAGCTTGAGGCCATTCCCTCTCCTCCTGTCCCCTGTCACCTGGGAGAAGAGCCCAGCTCCCTCCTCTCCACAAACTTCTCTCAGGGAGTTGCAGAGAGCAATGAGGTCTCCCCTCAGCCTCCTCTTCTCCAGGCTAAACACCCCCAGCTCTCTCAGACGCTCCTCTTCTTCTCCAGCCCCCTCACCAGCTTCGTTGCTCTTCTCTGGACTCACTCCAGAGCCTCAGCATCCTTCTTGTGGTGAGGGGCCCAGAACTGACCCCAGGATTCCAGGAGCTGTCTCCCCAGTGCCGAGTCCAGAGGGAGAAGAACCTCCCTGGACCTCCAAAACGCTTTGAGCCCCTGCAAGTCTCAGAATGGAGCATCCAGAAGAGCAGTCGTTGCTTCATCACCCAGTCCAGGGTCTCAGCTCTGCTCTCCCACCCTTCCACAGCACAGGGAAGATAACAGAGCTGGAGACATGCTGCAGCCGCAACAATAAAAACCAAAGGGACCATCTCAGGGAAACCAAGAAGCTGGGTCACCACCTGCATCTGTTTTAGAAATTACTTTATTGCACTAAAAAGGGGAAGTCATCTGTAAACAAACATTCCATTCAGGTATTAATATATATATATATATAATAATTTTTTTCACTCCAAAAATGCATCATTAAATCCAGCCACAGAAATATCAGAGCAGGAACAGTAGAAAAGAGCTAGAAGAGAAGATCCCCACCAGGGCCAGCCCCAACCCAAGGAGCATCCCAGGGTCCTTCTCTCAACATCCCCCCCCCTCCCCAAACCCAAAGGCACACAGCTTTGCCATGGGGGATGCTTCACCCCCGCCAAATTTCTCATAGAGCACCAAAATCTTTGCTCAGCTCCTCTTCTCCCTCCCCTCCACCCCTAGTGATGCCTGGGTCCCACCAGCCCCTTGCAGGTGCAGCATCCCTGGGGATCACAGCAGCCTGGAGGATGCGGCACCCTGGATGGAGGCATCCTGGAGACCGCAGCATCCCTAGGGGGGACCACAGCATCCCTAGAGGGGACCGCAGCATCCCTGGAGGGGACCACAGCATCCCCAGGGGGACCGCAGTACCCCCAGGGGGACCGCAGCATCCCTAGAGGGGACCACAGCATCCCTAGGGGGGACCACAGCATCCCTAGAGGGGACCGCAGCATCCCTGGAGGGGACCACAGCATCCCCAGGGGGACCGCAGTACCCCCAGGGGGACTGCAGCATCCCTAGGGGGGACCGCAGCATCCCTGGAGGGGACCACAGCATCCCTAGGGGGTCCACAGCACCCTTGGAGGGGACCGCAGCATCCCTAGGGGCGACCACAGCATCCCTAGGGGGGTACCGCATCATCCTTGGGGGGTACTGCAGCATCCCTAGGGAGGAATGCAGCATCCCTAGGGGGGACTGCAGCATCCCTTGGGGGGACCAGAGCATCCCTAGGGGGGACCAGAGCATCCCTGGCAAACAGTGCATGGTGCTGTCAGGCAGCAGCCAGCCAGGCAAGGTCCCCATCCTGCCCTGGGTTTACTCAGGAGCAAGGCTTTTGCCCCCAGCCCAAAGACGTGGCCCCTCTCCCCATCCCACCCTCCCCAGAACCCCCCAGGATGAGCCAGGGCGCTGGGGGAGCCGGGAGGTTCCCCCTCGATGGGAGCAGTGGGAAGCCTCAGGTGGGAAATCCTCCCACGAAGGAAGGAACGTGTCTGCTCCTTACGTCCTGCACGGTTTGTTTTCAGACACAAGCTCAACAAAACAGCCACGATCACCCCAAATCCCCCCGACATGCAAAACACGGCGCTATCGGAACCATGCCTCGAGTACCTGAAACGTATTTACAGACAGAAGTAAAACACGCTGGGAAAGATCAGCCTCGGATATAAATAGCCAACACTGAGATCTGCCATCTGCTGCGAAGGACAAGGAAGGAACATCAACTGCCACCGACAGAGGTTAACACAGAGGGACACGTGTGTGCGTGTGTGTCCACGCGTGCTGCAACAGGCGGGGAGAGGAGCTCCGCGGACCCGGCTCCCTTCCCCAGCAACATGCAGAGCCCGATGCAATGGGGAACACCACACCAAGCAACAACAAGGCTTTATCCACCCACCGCAACGCCCTGGCTGGCACCTCCCCAGCTCCCAGTGCCTCCAGTCCATCAACTGGGGCAGCGGGGATGGATGGAGCTTTGAAGGGAAACCACAGAGCGAGGCCAGCGGCTTCAGAGTCCCGCTGGGTTTCATCCCTTCAACCAAGCAGGTGCTGCTCACAAGCCCTCCAGCCCCTCAAGGTGCCAGCGGGGTAGAGGGAGCCTCAGCCTGTCCCCATGCCCTGGGGACATCCCCAGTGCCAGCCAGGCCACCAGCACTCCAGGAGGGCTACTTGGCTTTTGTCAGCAAGCACGTCGCTGAGACACGAGCCGGGAGCATCCGTGTGCCCAGGGTGAGGGATGCCAGGTACCCCCAGGTCCCCCCATGGCATCTCCCTCCCACGGGCAGGGGATGGGCACGGGCAGCTCCTGGATTGGGGCAAATCCAAAGCCTCCGAGGCTCATAGAGCCGTTTCCCACAGGGGGTCGGCAGGGACACAGGCAGGGAGGGAGCCTCAGGAGGCTGGAGGTGTCAGATGGAGCTGACTTGCAGTCCCGCAGGGCTGGGAAGAGTCCAGGAAGGCTCAAAACCCACAAACCTGACTCATCCCCCGGGGTCATCTCCCTCTTGGGTCACCTCTACGGTATTTTTTCTGCAGCTTCTAACACTGGAAACTTATCTTTTGAATTAAAGCTGAGATCGATGCTGTCACCCAACTCCAGCCACCAGGACTTAGAGAGGTGGCAATAAGTATGCCCTGGAGATCTACCCACCCCCAACCTTCATGCTGGAGACCACAGGCACCCGGGAGGTGTGCAAGAGCCCAGAAGGTGCCATCCATCCTTCCCAGTGGAGACAGGACCGGTGGCTCCCTGCTTCATAGAATCATAGAATAGAATCATAGAATCACCAGGTTGGAAAAGACCCATCTGATCATCAAGTCCAACCATTCCTATCAAACACTAAACCATGTCCCTCAGCACCTCGTTGACCCATCCCTTAAACCCCTCCAGGGAAGGTGACTGAACCCCCTCCCTGGGCAGCCTCTGCCAGGGACCAATCACCCGTTCTGTGAAATATTTCTTACTGATGTCCAGCCTGAACCTCCCCTGGTGGAGCTTGAGGCCATTCCCTCTCGTCCTGTCCCCTGTCCCCTGGGAGAAGAGCCCAGCTCCCTCCTCTCCACAACCTCCTTTCAGGGAGTTGGAGAGAGCAATGAGACGCAGCCCCAGGAGGGAGCAGGGAGGGAGCAGATGGGGGGCAGTTCCCTGTCCCACCACAGTCGGGCTGGCGTGGGCAGAGCCCCGTGGCAGCATCGACCCTAGAGACTCCACCACGGCCCCATCCCTCCTCCAAGCGGCCCTTCCAACCCCTCCTGCAGCGAGGCTGGGGGCCAGGGCCACCAGCCCCACATCCCCCCAGCCCCACGGGCAGGCAGGTCCCTGTGGGGCTGGCAGTGAGAACCTACAGGCAGGACAGGAGGGCGGTGAGCGGCAGCTCCTTCTCCCCCAGCAGCGTGTCCCGCTTAAGGCTGCTGCCCTTGTTGACCACCTTGAGCTTGAGGGACATCTTCCTGGCGTGGCCGAGGCCCAGCCCGTCGAAGAAGAAGTCCTCGTTGAAGACGGGGTTGCGGCTGTTCTTGACGATGGTGCTGCGCTGCTTCTGCAGCTTCCCGGGGTTGAGGCACAGCGAGACACAGCAGTTGATGCTGCGCGGGTCGACGAGGACGTCGTAGAGATCCTCGGCCGAGATGAGCCGCACGCGCAGCCGCGCGTTGGAAGGGTCGTACTCAGCGGACAACCTCAGGCTCCCACCCCGGCTGAGCCTCAGGCTGTGCTCCCGATCCCGGCTCGCGGGCAGGTCCAGGGGCAGCAGGGCACTCGGGGGGTGCCCCCCGGCCGGGGCGCTACGGGAACGTCGCTGAGCGCTGGGGCTGGTGTCGGCCGAGCTGTCGTCGGTGGAGAGCGAGCTGTTGCGAGCGACCGACTGCTTCAGCTTGATGACCTTGGACTGGCTCTCCTGGCTGAAGATCTTCAGCAGGGAGACGGAGCGGGACAGCAGCGGCGAGCCGAAGGGCGACGACTCGGCCGAGGAGCACGTGTCGCTCTCGCCGCCGCTGAAGTAGCGGCCGGGGTGCATGAGGGCTGCGCCCAAGTCAACGGGCGTGCGGGGTCTGCTCTCCCCGTTGAGCTTGGCTCGGCGCTGGGCGCCGGGCGAGGTGGCCGGCGAGGGGCAGAGGCTGCTGTGCTCGCTGTGGAAAAGCGACTCTTTGCGTCGCGTGTGGGGGCTCTCCACCAGCGTGGCGAAGCCGTAGGACGTTTGAGCTTTGGGCACGTAGGGCAGCGACATCGCCGTCTGCGCCTGCGGGTCGGCGTTGGTGCCGAAGCCGCCCTCCGCCGTCCAGTCCTCGGCGCTCTCGATCTGGATGATGTGCCGGCCGGCAGCCCGCGCCCGGGGTCGGCTGGATGGCCGGGGGCTGCGAGGGGCTTTACGTCCAGCCAGGTCCTGCTCTGAGGCTGAGGGACCCAAGGCGGGCGCCGCGGGGGTCTCGGGACCCTCAGCCTCAGCGGGCGCCGCGCTCAGCTTGGGGGGGATGAAGAAGTCGGGGATCTTGTCCGGGGTGAGGACGTTGCTGTAGCGGGAGCCTCGCGGGGACTCCTCAGCGCCCCGAGAGCCACCGTTCTCTGCCACGCCACGAAGCCGCTCCAGGAGCCACATGGTGCCACCAGGGTGGGGCTGGAAGAGACCGAGGGGCAACGATGGCACCGGGGACTGGGGCTGTGCGACCAGTGGCACCAGGAGATGGGGACCCACCAGCCCAGGAATGGGGACAAGGATGGGAGGGAAGCGGCTACACTGGGGGACATGGGGACCCACCAGCCCAGGGGAAAAGGGACAAGGATGGGAGGGAAGAGGTTGAACAGTGGGACAAGGAGACAAGGATGGGAAGAAACCGGTGACATCAAGGGACACGGGCACCCACCAGCCCGGAGGAAAAGGGACAAGGATGGGAGGAAACCAGTCACACAGACGGACATGGGGATCATCCAGCCTGAGGGAAATGGGACAAGAATGAGAGGGAAGAGATTGTGCTGTAGGACAAGGATAGGAAGAAACCAGTCACACCGAAGGACACGGGGACCCACCAGCCCAGGAATGGGGACAAGGATGGGAGGGAGCCAGTTGCGCTGTGGGACAAGGAGACAAGGATAAGAAGAAATTGGTCACATCGAGGGACACGGGGACCCTCCAGCCCAGGGGAAAGGGGACAAGGATGGGAGGGAACCAGTTGTGCTGTGGGACAAGGGTGGGAAGAAACTGGTCACATCGAGGGACACAGGGATCCACCAGCTTGGAGGAAAGGGGACAAGGATGGGAGGGAAGTGGTTGTGCTGTGGGACAAGGAGACAAGGATGGGAAGAAACTGGTGACACCAAGGGACATGGGGACCCGCCAGCCTGGGGAAAAAGGGACATGGATGGGAAGAAACCAGTCACACCGAGGGACACAGGAACGTGCCAGCCCAGGGCAAAGGGGACAAGGATGGGAGGAAACCGGTCACATTGAGGGACATGGGGACCCACCAGCCCAGGGGAAAGGGGACAAAGATGGGAGGGACGTGGTTGTGCTGTGGGACAAGGAGACAAGGATGGGAGAGGGGTCAGAGACAAGAATGAGAGGGAAGCGGCCGCGCCGAGGGCCACAGGGAGCAGGATGGGAGGAAAACAGCGGAGCCGAGGCTCGCGGGGATCTGCCAGCGAGGGGGGGACGGGGAGGAACCGGCCGCACCGAGGGGCACCAGGACTGAAGGAATGGGAAGGGAGAGGGAGGGGAGGAGAGAGGAGAACAGGGTGGGAGAATGGGACGGGAGGGGAGAACTGGTTGCGCTGTGGGACAAAGAGACAAGGATGGGAAGAAACCGGTCGCACCGAGGGACATGGGGACCCACCAGCCCAGGGGAAAAGGGACAAGGATGGGAGAACGGGATGGGATGGGATGGGATGGGAGAGGGGGACGGGATGGGATGGGAAAACAGGACGGGATGGGGTGGGATGGGAGAGGGGGACGGGACGGGACGGGACGGGACGGGACGGGACGGGACGGGATGGGATGGGATGGGATGGGATGGGATGGGAGAGAGGGTTGGGAAGGGAGAACAGGACAGGATGGGAGGGGAAAGCGGGTAGGGAGAGGATGGGATGGGATGGGATGGGATGGGATGGGATGGGATGGGATGGGATGGGATGGGATGGGATGGGATGGGATGGGAGAGGGGGACAGGATGGGATGGGAGAGAGGGTTGGGATGGGAGAACGGGACAGGATGGGAGGGGAAAGGGGGTAGGGAGAGGATGGGATGGGGTGGGGTGGGATGGGATGGGATGGGATGGGAGAGGGGGACAGGATGGGATGGGAAAACGGGACGGGATGGGGTGGGGTGGGAGAGGGGGACGGGATGGGATGGGAGAGAGGGTTGGGATGGGAGAATGGGACAGGATGGGAGGGGAAAGGGGGTAGGGAGAGGATGGGATGGGATGGGATGGGATGGGATGGGATGGGATGGGATGGGATGGGATGGGATGGGATGGGATGGGATGGGAGAACGGGATGGGAGGGAAGGAAGGCGATGGGTCGGGAGGAGCCGCGACGGGAGCGGGGTGGGTCGCGACGGGACGAACCCGGAGCCGCCGCAGCCGGAGCGGAGCCGCCGCCGCCGCAGCCCGGGCGGGGCGGGCTCCGCTTTTATAGGGCGGTAGCGGCGGCCCCGCTCCTTCCCCGGCGCCGCCGTCATCCGAGCGCCGCGCCCCCGCATCCCCCCGCGCCGCCCCGGGGGGATGATGCTCGGGGTTGGGTTGGGGGGGGGGGGGGTAGGACCAGGGGCACCCGGGGGGACCCGCAGGAGGCTGCGATGGGACAGGGACTGCGGGGTCCTGGGCTGGGACAGGGGGGCAGCACCAGCCGGGTCCCCCAAAAACGCATCCCCCCACTCCCGAGGGCTGAGGATGGCACGATGAAGCGGTGCCACCCCCCCCCTCCATCACCCTGGGAGGATCCCACTCTCCCCTCCGAGCTCTTGAGCTCATCAAAGCGCTGAACAAAGCCAACAGCACTCCAAGGCGGCTTGGAGCTCGAGGACCCGCTGAGTGCATGAAGTGGTTGGATATCGCGGCTGGAGGAGAGGGGGGAGGCGGTGACAGATGTCACACAGCTCTCCGGCTCCTGGCCGGGACAGGATGAGGCCCAGGAGGTGCTGGGAGCAAAACATCAAGAGGATCTGGAGCATCCCTGCAGGCCCCGGTGCTGGGAGGGAGGCTGGAGACTCTCAGACCAAGGTGAGCAACCCCAGCACTACGTGGATTTACAGCCTTGGGGACAGGGATGCGAGGAGCAGGATGAGCAGGGGACCAGCTGCTCCTCTCTGGTGGCACAAACATGGGGACCAGCACGAATAGGGGGACCTGCAGCAGTTCCCCCCTAGTGACACAAACAGGGGACCAGCAGCAATTCCTCCCTGGTGGCACAAACAGGGGGACCAGCACGAATAGGGGCACCAGCAGCAGTTCCCCCTAGTGACACAAATAGGGGGACCAGCAGCTCTTCCTCCCTGGTGGCACAAACAGGGGGACCAGCATGAATAGGGGGACCAGCAGCAGTTCCCCTCTGGTGGCACAAACAGGGGGACCAGCAGCAATTCCTCCCTGGTGGCACAAACAGGGGGACCAGCACGAATAGGGGCACCAGCAGCAGTTCCCCCTAGTGACACAAATAGGGGGACCAGCAGCTCTTCCTCCCTGGTGGCACAAACAGGGGGACCAGCATGAATAGGGGGACCAGCAGCAGTTCCCCTCTGGTGGCACAAACAGGGGGACCAGCAGCAATTCCTCTCTGGTGGCACAAACAGAGGGACCAGCAGCAATTCCTCCCTGGTGGCACAAACAGGGGGACCAGCAGCAATTCCTCCCTGGTGGCACAAACAGGGGGACCAGCAGCAATTCCTCCCTGGTGGCACAAACATGAGGACCAGCATGAACAGGGGGACCAGCAACAGTTCCCCTCTAGTGACACAAACAGGGGGACCAGCAGCTCTTCCTCCACGGCTGCTGCCCTGTGGATGCTGTCAGGCTGCAGGGAAGGCACCGTTGCCATCCCACAGCAGAGAAGGGCTGGGAATAATGCCCAGGAAGGGCCTCCTGGCATGGCGAGCTCCTTCAGCAGGGGCTGCTGCAGCCCAGCAGTGAGTGTGAGAGGTGAGAAATCTCAGCTCGCTCTGCATCCTGATTCTAAGCTGATAAAAAGACACAGCCAGCTGCGTGGAGCCAGACCAAGGGCCGGCAGGCAGCTCTGCCAGCGCCTGGGAGATGTTTTGGGGGAGAAGGTCTGGGGGTACAACCCTCCTCCCTCTGCAGGGCACTGAGTCCTGGGTCCTGCGGGAGGGGAAGAGGATAGATCATGGAATCACAGAATGCTTTGGGTTGGAAGGGAGCTTTACAGCTCATCCAGTCCAACCCCCCTACAAGAGCAGAGAGATCTTCAACCAGATCAGGTTGCTCACAGCCCCATCCAACCTGACCTTGAGTGTTTCCAAGGATGGAGCCTTCAGTGCCTCCCTGGGCAACCGATTCCTGTCTTTCACCACCTTCCATGTAAAAAATCTCTTCCTTCTCTCCAGTCTAAATCTCCCCTCCCTTAGTTTAAAACCGTGGAGCCTGGGAGAGGAGTTCGGGGCTCCCGGGAAGAGGAGGCTGGTGAACAAAAGGGCTGATGTTTGCCTTTCCTCCACCGTGCCCAACGGTTGGTAAACAAGGTGCAGAAATGGTTGAGTTCCCTTGAGATAACAAAGAGCGCTGGAGCTGGGCCAGCCCTGCCCGCCGTGCCTCTGGGGCACAGAGAGGAGCAGAGCTCGGAGCTGCCTGTGCTGAGTTTGTGTGGCCTCAGCTCCGGGCAGGCCTTCTAGGTTTGAAAAAAAAGAGGAGCTGGGGTGGTTGGACAGAGATGCCCCAGTGAGAGGATAGGCAGGACGGATCCCACACTTGCATCTCCAGCATCTCCCCTGAAAGACTTGGGGGTGTTGGTTGACAGTGACTGAACATAAGCCAGCAGTGGCCCAGGTGGCCAAGAAGGCCAATGGCATCTTGGCTTGGATCAGAAACGGCGTGGCCAGCAGGGCCAGGGAGGTTCTTCTCCCTCTGGACTCGGCACTGGGGAGACCGCTCCTCGAATCCTGGGGTCAGTTCTGGGCCCCTCACCACAAGAAGGATGTTGAGGCTCTGGAGCGAGTCCAGAGAAGAGCAACGAAGCTGGGGAAGGGGCTGGAGAAGAAGAGGAGCAGCTGAGAGAGCTGGGGGTGTTTAGCCTGGAGAAGAGGAGGCTGAGGGGAGACCTCATTGCTCTCTCCAACTCCCTGAAAGGAGGTTGTGGAGAGGAGGGAGCTGGGCTCTTCTCCCAAGGGACAGGGGACAGGACGAGAGGGAATGGCCTCAAGCTCCACCAGGGGAGGGTCAGGCTGGACATTAGGAGGAAATTTTTCATGGAAAGGGTCATTGGGCAGGGGCAGAGGCTGCCCAGGGAGGGGGTTGAGTCACCGTCCCTGGAGGGGTTTAAGGGACGGGTGGACGAGGTGCTGAGGGACATGGGTTAGTGATTGATGGGAATGGTTGAACTCGATGATCTGGTGGGTCTCTTCCAACCTGGTTACTCTATGATTCTATGATTCTCCAGGACATGGGCTGTGCTTGGGACATCCCTTCCCAGCAGCACAGGCAGAGACCACAGCCGGGGCTGCCAGACCCAGACTGGAACCAGGCAGAGAACAAACATTCACAAAGCCAGCACAAAACAAGGTTTTCCTGGCCTCCAAAACAGATTCCGTGCCCTCGCTCGGCACCCAGCAGGTTGGAACTGGGAGCAGTGCCTTTCCCCACCTGCCTCCCCCTCATCCAGGGCTCTCCCCACATCAGGATGCCAGCAAGGGGCAGCTTGAGGTTCCAGAGCCGCGTCCCCAGGCAGCGTGATGGGAAGCCAGGCAAGAGCTGGGCAAGACGGATGGATGAGGGTCCCTCTTGCTGGCCTGGAGGCTGCTGGAGGCACACGATGTGTGGCAAGGTCTGGGCACAGCACTGGGGCAAGAGATGTGGGGCTGGGCATGCTGGTGGGGATGGGGATGGGGACAGTGGCAGGGCTGGGGATGGGGATGGGGACACTGGCAGGACTGGGGATGCTGGTGGGGATGGGGATGGACACTGGTGGGGCTGGGGATGGGGCTGGAGATGCTGGCAGAGCTGGGATACTGGTGGTGCTGGGGACACTGCCAGGACTGGGGACGCGGCTGGTGACGCTGGCAGCATGCTACCACCTGCTGGAAGCTGGGAAGAGAGAACCCTGTAAGGGGAAGGGGCTGGCATCAGGACCCCAAAACCCATCCAGTTCCACCCACGGGCAGGGACACCTCCCACTGGATCAGGGGCTCCAAGCCCCATCCAACCTGGCCTTGAACCTCCAGGGATGGGGCAGCCACCACTGCTCTGGGTAACCAGGGCCAGGACCTCCACACCTTTACAGCAGAACAATTCTTCCTCAGCTCTAATCCCAATCTCCTCTCTTTTATCATCAACCTCAATGCCTGCAGCCCCCTCCTCCCTTGCCCTTCCTTGCCCAGTGAGGACCAGTCCAGAGTGGAGTCACACTGGGGACGCAGAGCACGTGGAAAGAAATCCAGTTTCAGATGGGAGCGCTCCCTGGTGCTCTGACTGCATTATTCACGTCCATCCTTAACTCAATAAAGCCCTCAGATGTGTTTTAATTGTTTTTAGCTTCCAGCTCGCTGCCTCTGGGCTCCCAGTCCCTGCCCACACCTCCCACTGGATCAGGGGCTCCGAGCCCCATCCAACCTACCCTTCAACACCTCCAGGGATGGGGCAGCCACCATGTCCCTGGGCAACCTGTTCCAGGGCCTCCCCACCCTCATGATGAAGAAATTCCTCCTTATGTCCAGTCTAGACCTGCCCCTCTCCAGTTTATCCCCATTGCCCCTCATCCTGCCACCACAAGCCTTTGTGAACAGCCCCTCCTCAGCTTTCTCGTAGCCCCTTCAGGTACTGGAAGGTTGTCTGAGCTCTCGCTGCCTTTTTCTGCCTCTGCTATTGAGGGAACGGTGCGATCACCTTTGCGGATGCATTACTACATGGCAAAAAATAGCAGCTGAGAGAGAAACACCGCATCCCCGGAGATATTCAACCATCAATGGAAAATTACACGTGTGGTGCTGGGCTTTTTTTAGGGGCTGATTTTATCCATTGACTCAGCGTCCTCGCTCCCCACGGCAGGTGCTGGTGGCCCAGGGGCGAGCAGAAGGGACCTAATCATAGAACAGCCTGAGCTGGAAGGGACCCACAAGGCTCATCGAGTCCAGCTCCTGTCCCTGCACAGGACACCCCAACATCCACACTGTGGGGCTGAGGGAGATGGCCAAATGCTTCTGGAATATTGTCAGGCTTGGGGCTGTGGCTGCTTCCCTGGGGAGCCGTTCCAGTGCTCCACTGTCCTCTGAGTGAAGAACCTCTTCCTAATGTCCAACCTAACCCTGCTCTGGTGCATCTTCTGCCATTCCCTGAGGTCCAGAGAGAAAAGCTCAGCACCTGCTCCTTCCCCACTTATGAGGAAGCTACAGGCTGTGATGAGGTCCCCCCTCAGCCTCCTCTTCTCCAGGCTGAACAGACCCAGCAACTTTAGCTGCTCCTTACATGGCTTCCCCTCTAAACCCTTCCACCAACTCCCTCTGGACGCTCTCCAGTAGCTTTAGATCCTTCCAACGCCACAGCCCCCAAAACTACACCCAGTGTAGCGGAGAGGTGTCCTTGCCCATGGCAGCAGGTTGGAACTGGATAGACTTTGAGGTCCCTTCCAACTCAAACCAAGCCCTGGGTGCTGCAGCTCCCACCAGAGCTGGAGGGACGAGGAGGGGGTGACCCATGCTCAGAAGGAGGACAAGGTAACCTCAGGGGCAGAGATAAGCGTGACCAGCCACGATGGAGACGGCTGCCACCACCACCATGAGATCTACCAGACGCTGGTGGTGATGGAGATGACCTCAAGCTCCCCCAAGGGAGGTTTAGGCTGAACATCAGGAAAAAAAATTTTCATGGAAAGGGTCATTGGTCCCTGGCAGAGGCTGCCCAGGGAGGGGGTTGAGTCCCCCTCCCTGGAGGGGTTTAAGGGACGGGTGGACGAGGCGCTGAGGGACATGGTTTAGTGTTTGATAGGAATGGTTGGACTCGATGATCTGGTGGGTCTCTTCCAACCTGGTGATTCTATGATTCTATGCCATCCCAGCACCCTCGGCAGCTCCATTGAGCCCCCAGGCACAGGAGCTGGCAGCAAAAGCCTCACTCCAGTGCCATGACCAGGGGTGACACGAACAACTCAGGCACCTTCCTCCTTTCCAAGTTTAATTAGAAACGTATTCCAAACCACAAACCCACCCCCAGAGCCAGACATGCTGGAGAAGGGGACGTGTAAGCTGTAAAAACCTGCTGAAGCCCCGAGCCGGCCGGGGAGGGGGGTCCCGGGGCTGGGGGAGACCTTTCCTCCTGGCAGCCCTGGCCTCACGAGCCGATGCCGGTCACTCATCCCTGCCCTGCGCCTTCCCTGCAGCAGCTTCATCCTGGCTCCAGCCCAGGGAGGGCTGCGGGGGCTTGGGGACCGCTGGAAGCCTCACATGGCAGCCGCTCCTGGGGAGAATCCAGCTGGAAACGTGGAAGCAACAGGGACATCCAGCAGCACCGGCCTCCCAAGAGACCTTTGTGGCCAGCAGAGCCAAGGCAGGAGGTGAAGGTCCTGCTGACAGGGGCCCCACGGATGGGGAGGTGTGTCCCCAGATATCGGAAGGGAACGGGGACCCTACAGTGATGCCCACCCAGGTCCCCTCCCATCGCTGGGGTGAGCTGGGGGGCAGCCGAGGGCTGGAGCGGGCAGTGCTGATGGGTTCAAACCCCATCACTCTTGGTGAGGCCACCCACCCTCTTCCCAGCAGCATTTTGCTTCCACGTACAGAATAAACATCATGTCCAGCAGGGCAAGGGACCCCTCATGGAAGATGGAAGGCAGCGGTGAGGGGTTCCCCTGGGCTAGAAACCATGAGGCCCCGCTGAGAAAGGGGATGAGGAACCCTGGGGCAGCTTTGCTTCCCCCTGAGGCCAGCGACAACTGGAAAAGGGGAGCACGGAGGGGTCCCCAGCTATACCCAAGGGCTGGGGCGAGCCTGGCACCAGGGAAGCGGGTTTGGGGGGGCTCACGTACCCCCCTGGCATCACTGCTTCCTCCGGACAACCTGGCGGAGATGCAGCTCGCTCTCTGCGGCCACAATGGGCTGCTCGTTCTGCCGGTGGTGGCTGATGAGGTGGCTGATGCTCTCAAACAGCACGTCCTTGGTCCTTACCTGCGGGATCAGGGGGGGCACGGCGGTCCTGAATCCAAGAGGAGCTGCCTCCTTGTGGGGTCTCCATGCAACCTGCCAACATCTGCCCCCTCCCACCCAGCTGCCCACCCTGCCCTTACCACTCCCTCGGGGTCCACCAGCAGCAGATGCTTGGGTTGCCCGCTGTGCATGCCGGTCAGCACGTACTGCCCGGGGTTGGTGAGGCTGTCCCGCACCAAGAAGTCCCCATCCATCTGCAGGAGCCTCTCGGCATCCCTGCGGCTCATCTTCCCGTGGTACCACGGCTCCCGCTTGAGCTGCTCCTCCGTGGGGGCGATGGGGGCTTTCCGCGTCGGGGGGCTCGGCCACTGGTCCTCGATGGAGAGGTTGGTGCCACTCCCCGCGATGCACTCATGGAGCTTCAGAGCATCCTCGAAAGGCCCTGCGGAAGCCAGGGACAAGGAGGGGACACATCCCTGGGGCGTGACGCAGGGCTAGAGGGTGGCAGTGGGACTCGCGGTGATGGGCAGACCCTGCTGTGCCACGGCCACCCCTATGCCCAAGGCACAGAGGGGACAGTGCCCCCTGCACCGGCACAGCTGCCCCCTCCACGGGGTGAGGCTGGGCTGGAATAGGTGCCCCAAGCCTGTCCCTGCAACCCCCAGCAAGAGTTGGTGAGGATGGGATCCCAATTCCAGTGTCCCTGCATGATGCTGCGGGCACCACATCTGCAGCACACCCCAGCCCGGTGGCTTACTCATATCAAAAAGGTCCTTTTTGGGGCTCTCCTCTGGTGCCCCACGAGCCATGGCCTCCGGTTCCCAGGTGTCCAGGCTCTGTGTGTTCACGTACATGTGCTCCTCGTAGTCCCGCGGTCCCAGGGGGTGGCCGTCCGCCTGCAGGTACCCGTCGCAGGACTGGCCTGCAAGGACCGGGCATCACCGCCAGCCCGAGCAGGGCAGAGCCGCGGGGACCCTGGTTACGGTCCCCAGGGCCCCCTGGTCATGGTTCTTGGGGACCCTTGGTCACAGTCCCCAAGTTCTCCTGGTCACAGTCCCTGGAGTCCCCTAGTCATGGTCCCCAGGATCCCCTGGTCTTGGTCCTTGGGAACCCTTGGTCACAGTCCCCAGGATCTCCTGGTCAGAGTCCCCATGGACCCCTGGTCACAGAACCTGGGAACCCCTGGTCTCTGGGAACCCTTGGTCACAGTCCCCAGGGTCTCCTGGTCACAGTCCCCATGGACCCTTGATCACAGACCCTGGGGACCCTTGGCCACAGTCCCCCATGTGTCCCCGCAGCAGTACCCACCCTGGCTCTCCAGGTCCCACGGTGGCCCCAGCTGGCTGCTCTGGTCTCTCCTGGCTGCAAACCCCCCCTGGGGAGAGGAGACAGCGAGGGTGTTGGCGGAGGGGACCTTTCTGGGACCCCCATGGTGGGGTGGGCAGCAGCCCTGGGGGCCTCACCTGGCTGGGGGGGCCAGAGCCTGAGGGCTGAGTGTGGATGTGGCCGTGGCGGAGGCGCGAGTCGATGAGCCCCCCCGGGGGGGGCTCCTTCCCTGGGATGCTGTTGTAGTAATCGTGCTCGGCCACCTCCTCGTCCTCCCCCCACGCCGATTCCTCCGCACCCAGCGTCCTGCGGTGGGGACGGGAGAGCTGGGGACCCCAACCCAGCTCAGACCCCTCCCCGTGCCCAACAGGGGTGGTGCGGAGGGCAGTGGGGGTGGAACCCCCGTGGTTCTACCTGTCTGGGGGTGCCACCACCTTGGGAGGGCTGTGCAGGTATTGCTTGAAGCGCAGCTCAAAGGCCTGTCCCACCGTGCTGATGACGCTCTGCGCCAGCCCCTCGCAGCACTCCAGGATGTGACAGGCTGCAGAGACAGACAGACGGACAGCTTGAGCGCTCCCACCACGCTCCAGGACCACCCTGAGCCATGAGGGATCCCCTCCTCCAGCCCTCATCCCTCCCATTCCACACGGCGCGGGGGCCAGCGTCACCTCTTTGGTTGATGGGGTCCTTGGCGACGTAGGCGACGTAGTCCATGGTGTCCTAGGGGCACAGGGGGGGCTCAGGGCCCGCGTCTCGCTGCTGTGCTGGGGGCACTGGGGTGAGGGGACGGGCTTGGCCCCAGCCCCACATCCAGCCCTCGAGCCAGGCTGCCCCACAGCTCAGCTCCCAGCAGCTTCCTCGTCCCCGCTGTCCCCAAGGGGTGCGCGTGCCTCACCGTGTCTCCACCAGAGGCGAAGGAGATGGATTGCATGTGGTGGTTGGCGATGATCTAGGAGGGGGGGGCACATGGTCCACAAGGGGGGTTAGCCACCAGCCCCCTGGGTTTGCAGCAGGAGGCAGAAGGCTCGGAGGTGGCGGATGACGGGGCCGCGTCCCCGAGAGCGGCTCTCACCTGGCGCGTGGTGGGGATCATGAGGTTCAGCCCATCAATGGAGATGTTGACAGCGATGCTCATGCCAGCGAAGCGGAGGTTGCTCTTGCCCAGGATGGAGAAGAGAGCTTTGTTGGGAGCCTGATGGAGAGGAGAGGAGAGGAGCACGGGGGTGATGCAGCCCCCCCAGGACCAGGTTTCCTGGGGTGAAGGAGGCAGAAGGGTGCCCCAAGACACCCAAAACACATCCCAGCGCCCTGTCCTGCAGTCCTGGCTCACCCGAAGGAGAAGCCCAGGGCAGGATGGAACGGGTGCAAGCTCACCTTCTTCTTCCAGATGCCCTTCACGCCCGGCACTGCCTCGTACAGTCTGTTGATGGCTTCCCTGCAAGCCCCAAGCTGGGTTTTTACTGCGGACCCCTGGCCACCTCCCTTCCCACAGCTCTGGAGGGTCTGGGGGCATCACCCCGCGCAGCCCCGGGCACCGGTGGGATGGCCAGGGCCACCTCCCTTCTCCTCTTGGCATCAATCCCTAGCAGTGCCCTCCATCCACACAGATCCCGCGGGGGCACAGCTCCCCTAAACCCCAGCCCCGCGTGCCCCCCCGAGAGGGCCCTGGGGACAAGGAGCCCCCGGGGTTGTGGGGAGCTCTGGGTGGCACAGGGTGGGGGCAAGTGGGACCGCGGCGTCCGTACCTGGTGACCTGTGTTCGGGTGTTGAAGTCGAGGGACCTCATGGAGCGCAGCACCTCAATGCACCCCATGTACTGCAAGGAGGGGGGGGTGACACGGTCAGAGCAGCCTCTGGCCACCCCCCAGGTGATGGAGAGGAGGGAAGGAGCTGGGGGTCAGCTAGAAGGGCCCCTTCGATGCCGGCTTCACCCCAACACGCAGCATCCTTTCACCTCCACCCCAAAATGCCCCATCGCACACCCAGACCCCGTGCAGAGACCCAACAAACTCGTCTCTGGCTTGTGCCACCCTCGTAGGGGCTGGGGGGACAGAGAAGGTCCAGGGCGCTGGGTCCAGGGCTTGGGGGGACAGAGTGAGTCTGAGGGTGCTGGGTCCCGGTGGATTTGGTGGGTCCAGGGTGGACCCAGGAAGTGCTGGGATGGGGGTTCGGGGGGACTTAGTGGTTCCAGGGGTGCTGGGTCTAGGGAGCAGGGGGATTTAGCAGCCCCAGGGGTGCTGAGTCCAGGATTCAGGGTGCTGAGTCTGGGGTCAGGGAGACTTAGTGGGTCTGGGGGTGTAGAGTCCAGTGTTTGAGGAGACTGGGCACATGTGGGGATACAGGGTCCTGGGGTCGGGGGGATTTAGTGGGTCTGGGGATGCTGAGTCCAGGGTTTGGGGGGACTGAGAGGGCCTGGGGATGTTAGGTCCAGGGTTCAGAGGGACATAATGAGTCTGGGGGTGCTGGGTCGGGTGTTTGGGGGGACTTAGCGAGTCTCGGGGTGCTGGGTCATGAGTTCGGGGGGGACTTAGTGGGTCTGGGGGTGCTGGGCTTTGGATCGGGGGGACTTGCTGAGTCTGAGGGTGCTGGGACTGTGGGCTGGAGGGACTGAGTGGGTCTGGGGGTGCTGGGTCGGGGGCGCGGGGGGACTTAGTTGTTCTGGGGGTGCTGGGCTCTGGATCGGGGTGGACTTAGTGAGTCTGGGGGTGCTGGGACTGTGGGTTGGGGAGACCGAGCAGGTCTGGGGGTGCTGGGTCGGGGGTTTGGGGGGGACTGAGCAGGTTTGAGTGAACTGGGTCGTGGGTTCGGGGGGACTTCGCGGGTCCGGGGGTGCTGGGCTTTGGATCGGGGGCCCTTAATGGGTCCGGGGGTGCTGGGTCGGGGGTTCGGGGGGGGACTCACCCGGACGATGTAGGAGACGCCGGGCCCCAGGACGCGCTCGTCGGGGTGCAGCCACCCCTGGGGCGGCTTGCGGATGAAGCTGCCCTTGCGGCTCCACTCCTCCGCCCCGGTGCCCCGAGCCGCCCGCCCCCCCGCCGCCCCCCCGGGGCCGCTCCCCCCCGGGGCCGCCCCCCGCCGCCCCCCGTTGCCCCCCGGCAGAGCGCAGGGAGCGGCGCAGAGCGGCTCGCAGGCTCCCAGGGCGGCGGCTAAAGCCGAGGGGGGCCCCGGGGCCGCTTCTCCCCCTCCCCGGGCCGGTACCGACAGCTCCCGGGAGGAGCCGCGACCGAGGAACCCGGCGGATCCCGGGAATTTCCATTGCGGCATCCGCGGCAGCAGCGCGCAGAAGGTGGTCCCGGGCTCGGGCTCCTCGCCCGCCGCGGCCACCGGGGCCGGCATGGGGCCGGTCAGCGGCTCGTCTCGGAAGCGATCATACTTGGGCTCCGGGAGCATGCCCGGGGCCGCTCGCCGCCGCCGCCGCCGCCGCCGCCGCCGCTGCCGAGCCGCCCCCCGCCCGCTCCCCCGGGGCCGCGCCGAGCTGATGTCATGGGCCGAGCGCTCCGTGCCCGCCCCGGACAGGCAGCATCCCCGCCCCCCCGGGCCCGAGGCCGCCCCCCCCACTTCCCGGCTGCTAGAGCATCCCCCGCCCCAGCCGGCTGCCAGAGCATCCCCGGCCCCCCGGGCTGCTAGAGCATCATCGGCTCCACCGGCTGCTAGAGCATCCCCCGCCCCACCCGGCTGCCAGAGCATCCCCGGCCCCCCCCGGGCTGCTAGAGCATCATCGGCTCCATCGGCTGCTAGAGCATCCCCGGCCCACCCCGGGCTGCTAGAGCATCATCGGCTCCACCGCCTGCTAGAGCATCATCGGCTCCACCGCCTGCTAGAGCATCCCCCACCCTACCCTCTGCCAGAGCATCCCCGGCCTCCTGGGCTGCTAGAGCATCATCGGCTCCACCGCCTGCTAGAGCATCATCGGCTCCACCGCCTGCTAGAGCATCCCCCACCCTACCCGCTGCCAGAGCATTCTCTGCCCCACCGGCCCCCCAAGCTGCTAGAGCATCGCTGTAGAGTCCAGTGTTTGAGGGGACCGGGCACATGTGGGGATACAGGATGCTAGAGCATCCTCCACCCCACTGCTCCCCTCAGATGCCAGAGCATCCCCGGCGCCCCAGGCTGCTAGAGCATCTCCGGCCCCACCGATCCCCCGGGCTGCAAGAGCATCACGGCCCCCCGAGGCTGCTAGAGCATCTTCACCCCACCGGCCCCCCCTGGCTGCGAGAGCATCCTCCACTCTACCGGCCCCCCCTGGCTGCGAGAGCATCCTCCACTCTACCGGCCCCCCCTGGCTTGCGAGAGCATCCCCCACCCCACCGGCCCCCCAGGACCCACAGCCACCCCAGCATCTCCCAGTGCCCCATCCCTCCCCGTCCCTCCAGCATCCTCTCAAACCCCAGCCCTCCCCCGTCCTCTCAGGCTGTGCTGCCCCCACCACTCCGAGCCTGCAGCCGGGATGCAGGAACCCCAGATCAGGCAAACATGGTCCCCGCATTCGAGGACAGAGGGGAACAAAGCCCAACGGCCTCTTCCCTGCACCCCCCCAATCTCTGTGTGCCCCCCAACCACAGCCCATGGGACAGAGCCACGCTCTGCCCTGCACCCTGGTCCAAACCAGTGTGGTCCCCAGAGCCCCCCAAGTTCGCTTTGGCGCTGTGGGTTCAGCACGATGCCGTGGGGCGAAGGGGCTGGGGGGGAATCGCAGCCCCGTCCCCACTCACACTCTGCAATCAGAAATGGGGGCCAGGCCATCCCCACCCACAACAGGGCCATTTTCTGCTTCTTCCCCATCTCCATCCTCGAGAAGCTCCCACAGGGAGCCCAGTGAGTGTCTTTGCCAGGCTTCGCTGCCCCATTTCTGTGTCCCCCAAGCCCAGGGGTCCTGTTCACTCTGATTCCATCTGCCTCCGCAGCCAGATCTGACTCCTGCTTGTTTCCATCTGCCTGGAGGGCTCAGGCAGCAAAAAGCACCATCATTTTCTTGCTCTTCTGCCAGCAGCTGCAGCAAGCTGGGAAAAAAAAAAACCCCTTAAAGGGATTTTCTGACCTCAATCAAGTAACTCACCCTCCTCCAGCCCTGGGGCTACTGCTTTTTTTCCAGTGGATCAAAGGGCTTGAACCTCCTGTCGAGGTCGGCCTCACAGCATCCCCATAACACCCCCAGAGCGTCCTCGTGGCATCCATCCTCATGTTATCCCCACAACATCCCCACGACATCCCCACAACATCCCCATGACATCCCCCGAGCGTGCACCCTCATGGCACCCATCCCCATGGTGTCCATCCCCATGGCACTTCCAGGCATCCCTCCCCAAGGAATCCCTATGATATATCCCCATGGCATCTATCCTCATATCACCAATCCCCACAGCATCCAGCCCCATGGCATCCAGCCCCACAGCATCCAGCCCCACAAAATCCCCATGGCATCCATTCCCATGATATCCAGCCCCACGGCATCCATCCCCACAGCATCCAGCCCTACGGCATCCAGTCCCACAGCATCCCCATAGCATCCAGCCCCATGGACTCCCCACAGCATCTATTCCCATGGCATCCAGCCCCACGGCATCCCCATAGCATCCATCCCCACAGTATCCATCCCCACAGCATCCACCCCACAGCATCCAGCCCCACAGCATCCACCCCACAGCATCCACTCCCATGCCATCCAGCCCCACAGCAACCAGCCCCACAGCATCCCCATAGCATCCAGCCCCATGGCATCCCCATAGAATCCAGCCCCACAACATCCATCCCCACAGCATCCAGCCCCACGGCATCCAGCCCCACGGCATCCTGATAGCATCCAGCCCCATGGACTCCCCATAGTATCCATCCCCATAGCATCCAGCCCCATGGAATCCCCACAGCATCCAGCCCCACAGCATCCAGCCCCACGGCATCCCCATATCATCCAGCCCCATGGACTCGCCACAGCATCCATCCCCATAGCATCCAGCCCCATGGAATCCCCACAGCATCTATTCCCATGGCATCCAGCCCCATGGAATCCCCATAGCATTCATCCCCACAGCATCCAGCCCCATGGCATCCCCATAGCCTCCAGCCCCATGGAATCCCCACAGCATCTATTCCTACGGCATCCAGCCCCATCGCATCCTCATAGCATCCATCCCCACAGCATCCACTCCATGGAATCCATTCCCTCAGCATCCAGCCCCATAGCATCCAGCCCCATCGAATCCCCACAGCATCCCCATAGCATCCAGCCCCATGGACTCCCCACAGCATCTATGCCCATGGCATCCAGCCCCATGGCATTCTCATAGCACCCATCCCCATATCATCCAGCCCCACTGCATCCACCCCACAGCATCCATTCCCATGCCATCCAGCCCAACAGCAACCAGCCCCACAGCATCCCCATAGCATCCAGCCCCACGGAATCCCCACAGCATCTATTCCCACGGCATCCAGCCCCACGGAATCCCCATAGCATCCATCCCCATAGCATCCAGCCCCACAGCATCCAGCCCCATGGCATCTCCCTAGCATCCAGCCCTATGGAATCCCCACAGTGTCTATTCCCACGGCATCCAGCCCCATGGCATCCCCATAGCATCCATCCCCATAGCATCCATCCCCACAGTACCCAGCCCCACAGCATCCATCCCGATAACATACACCCCACAGCATCCAGCCCCACGGCATCTCCCTAGCATCCATCCCCACGGAATCCCCACAGCACCTGTTCCCATGGCATCCAGCCCCATGGCATCCCCATAGCATCCATCCCCACAGTATCCAGCCCCACAGCATCCGTCCCCATAGCATCCAGCCCCACAGCATCTACCCCATGGCATCCATTCCCTCAGCATCCAGCCCCACAGCATCCAGCCCCACAGCATCAAGCCCCATATCATCCAGCCCCACAGTATCCAGACCCATGGCATCCCCATAGCCTCCAGCCCCATGGAATCCCCACAGCATCTATTCCTACGGCATCCAGCCCCATCGCATCCTCATAGCATCCATCCCCACAGCATCTACCCCATGGCATCCATTCCCTCAGCATCCATCCCCATAGCATCCAGCCCCATCGAATCCCCACAGTATCCAGCCCCACAGCATCCAGCCCCACAGCATCCCCATAGCATCCAGCCCCACAGCATCCAGCCCCACAGCATCCAGCCCCATAGCATCCAGCCCCATGGAATCCCCACAGCATCTATTCCCATGACATCCAGCCCCATGGCATCACCATAGCATCCATCCCCACAGTACCCAGCCCCACAGCATCCAGCCCCATATCATCCAGCCCCACAGCATCCACCCCACAGCATCCATTCCCATGCCATCCAGCCCCACAGCAAGCAGCCCCACAGCATCCCCATAGCATCCAGCCCCATGGAATCCCCATAGCATCCATCCCCATAGCATCCATCCCCACGACACCTCCACAACACCCCCATCACATCCATCCCCACAGCCCCCTGCTCACCACGGGGCCCGGGGAGGGTCGGGACCGGCACAGGGCCGGTGCGAACGGAGCCGGGGCTCCCACTGGGGCTGCCCGTGGTGCTCGGGCAGCGGGAACCGGGCTCAGCAACGGGCTCGGGGGCCCGTAGGGCGATGATCTCCCAGCGGGGCTGGGGACCCCTGTGCCCCCGGTGCCCCCGGTTGTCCTTTGCCACCGGTGCCCCCCATCCATCCCGGCCCCGGGGACCCGTGCCTCCCCCAGCCCCGTGGCCGCCTCAGCTCCCGGTGGAGTCGGTGGAGCAGCCAACTCGGCTCCAGCCTCCCGAGGAGCCTCCGGTACCGAGGATGCTGCGGGTGTGCGCGGCACAAACGAAACCGGAGCCTCCCCGGGGCGCCTGCGTCTCCCGGCGGGCGGTGGGAGGCAGGGCTGGCGGCGACTGCGATCGATTAATCGAGGGAAGCGGGTGCCATTCGCTGCTGTCACACCGAGAGCCTCTTCCCTGCCCTGTCCGCCCGCCCCGGTTGGATTGCGGAGCTCGGGAATGAGCTGGGATGCTCCCCAGGAGGCTCCAACCGGGGCTGGGAGACAGGGGAAAGGACCCGTCACCGGGGAGGTCATCAGGGTTTGACCCGTGCCATGGGTTCTATGATTCTGTGATTCTATGATTCTATGGACAGAGCAGCACAGGGAGGGGATCAGGTACCCGGAGCAGAGCCGGTTGTGGCCCCCCAGCCCCACACTGGTTGCTGGTTCCATTCCCGGGGAAGAGAGTGTTCCCTTCTCTCCCACCCAAGTCATAGGATCATAAAATCCCCAGGTTGGAAAGGACCCACTGGATCATTGAGTCCAACCATTCCCATCAATCACTAACCCATGTCCCTCAGCACCTCATCCACCCGTCCCTTAAACCCCTCCAGGGAAGGGGACTCAACCCCCTCCCTGGGCAGCCTCTGACAGGGACCAATGACCCTTTCTGTGAAATATATTTTCCTAAACCCCCCCCGGGGGTGTTGGTTGACAGCGACTGAACATGAGCCAGCAGTGGCCCAGGTGGCCAAGAAGGCCAATGGCATCTTGGCTTGGATCAGACACGGCGTGGCCAGCAGGTCCAGGGAGGTTCTTCTCCCTCTGGACTCGGCACTGGGGAGACCGCTCCTCGAATCCTGGGGTCAGTTCTGGGCCCCTCACCACCAGAAGGATGTTGAGGCTCTGGAGCGAGTCCAGAGAAGAGCAACGAAGCTGGTGAGGGGGCTGGAGAAGAAGAGGAGCGGCTGAGAGAGCTGGGGGTGTTTAGCCTGGAGAAGAGGAGGCTGAGGGGAGACCTCATTGCTCTCTCCAACTCCCTGAGAGGAGGTTGTGGAGAGGAGGGAGCTGGGCTCTTCTCCCAAGGGACAGGGGACAGGACGAGAGGGAACGGCCTCAAGCTCCACCAGGGGAGGGTCAGGCTGGACATTAGGAAAAAAATTATCACAAAAGGCTCACTGGGTGCTGGAACAGGGAGGGGGTTGAGTCCCCTTCCCTGGAGGGGTTTAAGGGATGGGTGGACGAGGTGCTGAGGGACACGGTTTAGTGTTTGATAGGAATGGCTGGACTCGATGCTCCAACCTGGTGATTCCATGGTTCTATGATTCTACGCAGCCCCCGTGGCCCCGCCCCCTTCCCTCTCATCCAATCAGAAACCAGCTCGCCTGCCCAGGAAGAGGCGGTGCAGCCAACAGAAAGCGAGAACGCCCCAGCGACCGCCCGGATTGGCCATTCTCGCTGTCAATCAACTCCGTCGCCAGGGCAACGCGGCGCCCTCCTCCCCTCACCCCGCCAGCCAATCCCAGCGCAGCTCCGCCGACCAGGAAGAGGCGGCGCGGCCAATAGGAAGCGAGAACGCGGGCGGCGGCGGCTGCGATTGGCCGCTCGCAGCCGTCAATCGACGCCGTTGCCGGGGCAACGCGGCCTCCGCCTGTCCCCGGTTCCGCCGCCCTCGCCCCGCGCGGCCCCGGCGCTGCCCGCCCGGTGCGGGCCCCGCGCCTCCCGCCGCGGCGAGCATGGGGCGGCCGCGGCCACCGGCGGCGCCATGACCGGCGAGAAGAAGAAAAAGAAGCGGCTCAACCGCAGCGTCCTGCTGGCCAAGAAAATCGTCATCCGCGACGGGGCCGGCGTGAGCGGGGGGACCGGGAGGGAACGGGGCGGGGAGCGCTGGGCCCCTTCGCCGCACCGGGACGGGGACCGCAACCGGAGACCGGGGCCCGCGGGCCGTCTGGGCACCGGGGCTCCCCCGGTGCAGCCCTATCCTTGGTTGGGTCTCCAAATCTTTCAGTCTCGGGGCTCCCCGGTGCAGCCCTGCCCTCGCCTGAGTCTCCAAAGCTCCCGGTACCGGGGCTCCCCGGTGCGACCCTATCCTTGGTTGGGTCTCCAGAGTTCCCAGGGCTCCCCGGTGCAGCCCTATCCTTGGTTGGGTCTCCAGAGTTCTCGGGGCTCCCCCGGTGCGACCCTATCCTTGTTGGGTCTCCAGAGTTCCCAGGGCTCCCCGGTGCAGCCCTATCCTTGGTTGGGTCTCCAGAGTTCCCAGGGCTCCCCGGTGCGACCCTATCCTTGTTGGGTCTCCAGAGTTCCCAGGGCTCCCCGGTGTGACCCTATCCTTGGTTGGGTCTCCAGAGCTCCCAGGGCTCCCTGGTGTGACCCTATCCTTGGTTGGGTCTCCAGAGTTCCCAGGGCTCCCCGGTGCCGCCCCGTCTTCAGTTGGATCTCCAAGGTTCTCGGTTCCGGGCCTCCTGGGCCCGAGGCTCCCCGGTGTGACCCTACCCTTGGTTGGGTCTCCAAATCTCTCAGTCTCAGGGCTCCCCGGTGCAGCCCTGTCCTCGACTGAGTCTCCAAAGCTACCGGTACCGGGGCTCCCCGGTGCGACCCTGTCTTTGCTTGGGTCTCCAGAGCTCCCAGCGCTCCCTGGTGCGACCCTATCCTTGGTTGGGTCTCCAAAGCTCTCAGTCCCAGCGCTCCCTGGTGTGACCCTATCCTTGGTTGGGTCTCCAAATCTCTCAGTCCCAGCGCTCCCTGGTGCGACCCTATCCTTGGTTGGGTCTCCAAAGCTCTCAGTCCCAGTGCTCCCTGGTGCGACCCTATCTTTGGTTGGGTCTCCAAATTTCTCAGTCCCAGGGCTCCCTGGTGCGACCCTATCCTTGGTTGGGTCTCCAAAGCTCCCGCTACCAGGGCTCTTGGTCCCGGGGCTCCCCGGTGTGACCCTATTCTTGGTTGGATCTCCAGAGCTCTCAGTCCCGAGGCTCCCGGGTGCGACCCTATCCTTGGTTGGATCTCCAAAGCTCCCAGGGTTGCCCGGTGCAGCCCTATCCTTGGTTGGCTTTCCAAAGCTCCCAGGGTTGCCCAGTGCAGCCCTATCCTTGGTTGGATCTCCAAAGCTCCCAGGGCTCCCCGGTGCAGCCCTATCCTTGGTTGGCTTTCCAAAGCTCCCAGGGTTGCCCAGTGCAGCCCTATCCTTGGTTGGATCTCCAAAGCTCCCAGGGCTGCCCGGTGCAGCCCTATCCTTGGTTGGATCTCCCGATCTCGGGGCTCCCCCGGTGCGACCCTGCCTTCGGTTGGATCTCCAAGGCTCTTGGTTCCAGGGCTCCCCAGTGCGACCCTGTCCTTGGTTGGGTCTCCAAAGCTCCAGGTACCAGGGCTCCCTGGTGCAGCCCTGCCCTCGATTGCGTCTCCAAAGTTCTCAGTTCCGGGGCTCCCTGTTGCAGCCCTATCCTTGGTTGGACTCGATGATCCAGTGGGTCTCTTCCAACCTGATGATTCTGTGATAAGTTTAGTTAAGTCTAGAGAAAGCATCAAGGTGTCAAGGATATAGATTCTTGGATAAAGAAGAGGAAAACAGCCAGCTTTGTCAGAGCCGTGCATGTTGGCAAGCTCACTGGCACTACAGCACGGCAATTCACCTCCAGAACCTCTAGGGTCAGGGCTGGTGTTTCAGTATCCATCCATGCATCTCACCTTGGTCGCAGATCAGGATACATGTGTGGTTTTCTCTTTTGCAGCGACAGGGGATTGGAGAGCCCAGCGTGTACCACGCCGTGGTGGTGATCTTCCTGGAGTTCTTCGCCTGGGGGCTGCTAACCACGCCGATGCTAACGGTGAGTCCGTCTCCCAGGAATGGGTCTCGTAGAGTGAAGTTCCCCTTGGGATGGGGAGGGTGAAGATCTTAACCTTGGCTTCTGGAGCAGAGACAGTGTGGAAACCAAGGTGTTGCAGCTTGTGCCTGAAAAAGCTGAGGCTAGAGCCATTTGTTACCGAGTCAGGCAATTACTTTCTTAATTACTGTAGCTTAACTTGGAGCAAAGCATGAGTTGGATTTCTGAAAGCTTTTGGAGGATTCCAGGAAAGCAGGAGTGAAAGATCTGACCTGAAAACACTAGGATTTAGTGGTAGTTTACTGTCATTTATTGCTTTTTTTTCCCTAGGTATTAAAAAATAAAGCGCGATTGGGAGATTAATGAAAGCAAATTGAGCGAAGCTTTGCTGTTTTATCCAAACCTTTTATCCTACATTAACTTATTTAGGGATAAAAGAGGTTTTTTGTGGAATTACCACCATCATTATCTGGGTGTCAAAGCACAGAGGGAATTTCTGAGCCGTTCTGTGCTACACCAGGTCGTGCCCATTCTAGGAGAGCCCGGGACTTGGCTGAGTTAGATTAGCATGGTAAGATTAAACGCAGAGGGATTGCTGACTTAAAGAAACTTCAAATCTCCTCTCAGGTATTTGCCTTTAGTTAAGGAGCTGTAAAATTCCAGTTTGGCACCTTCAGGAGGGATTCTTAGCTTTCTAAATTCTCTTTAAGGTGGGGGGATGCCAGCTCATGGCAAAGTCCAATGAGCAGTGCCCAGTTTCCATCTGGTCTCTGATATCACGGTAAATGCACAAAAGGAGTTTTAGGACAGGCTGAGAGAGTTGGGGTTGTTCAGCCTGGAGAAGAGAAGGCTGCAGGGAAACCTTAGGGCAGCTTTCAGTACTGAAAGTGCCTCCAGGAAAGCTGGGGAGGGACTTTTTACAAAGGTTTGTAGTGATAGGATGAGGGGGAATGGCTTTAAATTGGAGGGGGGAAGATTTAGACTAGACATAAGGAGGAAACTCTTCATAATGAGGGTGAGGGGGCACTGGCTGAGGTTTCCCAGGGGAGTTGTGGCAGCCCCATCGCTGGAGGTGTTCAAGGCCAGGCTGGATGGGCCTTGGAGCAACCTGATCCAGTAGGAGGTGTCCCTGCCCATTGCAGGGGGTGGAACTGGAAGATCTTTAAGGACTCTTCCAACTCAAACCATTCTATGATTCTGTGATTTAGTAAAACAGCGTTAGCTTAGTGTGAAATGTGCATCAAAGAGACATTATAAAGGGAGGGAGAACAGCAGAAAAGCTCTGTGGCCATGGGAAGTAAACCCAAAAGGAAACCAAATGGTGCAGAGATGGACAAAGGCACATTTCCAATTATCTCAGCCTTTCCCAAATGTGCTGGAGTGATTTATAGACCTGGGAAGTGTTATGGAAAGTGGCCGCCTGCGTTGGAGTGGGAAAGTGGAGCTCCTCCTCTAGGTCCAGCAGTGGCGTTGTTGGTAGCATATTCCCCATTTTTCCTGTTGTGCTTTTCAGGCACCAAGCTGTCAGAAGTTTTGTGAAAGTTGCTAAGCTTTGTGTTTGTTTTTCCCCCCAGGTGTTACACCAGACTTTTCCTCAGCACACGTTCTTGATGAATGGCCTGATTCACGGAGTCAAGGTGAGGAACATTCCTTCCAGGCTTTCATTTCAATCTCAATCCGTGCCAGAAGTGGTGAGGCATTATCATCTCTGTTATTTCCTGATGGCAACCAGTGTTTGATAGATAAATGTTCATATTTTGGTTTGGGGTGGCCATTGGCAAACCTAACACAGAATGAAGAACTGGATCTGTTGGAGCAAGTCCAGAGGAGGCCACGGAGATGATCTGAGGGCTGGAGAACCTCATGTATGAGGACAGGCTGAGAGAGTTGGGGTTGTTCAGTCTGGAGAAGAGAAGGCTCCAAGGAGACCTTAGAGCAGCTTCCAGGACTGAAAGGGGCTCCAGGAAAGCTGCGGGGGAGTCTGTTGATCAGGGAGTGCAGAGACAGGACGAGGTGGAACGGTTTTCAGCTGAAAGAGGGGAGATTGAGATGAGGTTTTAGGGAGAAATGTTTTGCTGTGAGGGTGGGGAGGCCCAGGTTGCCCAGAGCAGTGGTGGCTGCCCCATCCCTGGAGGTGTTCAAGTCCAAGTTGGATGGGGCTTGGAGCCCCTGATCCAGTGGGAGGTGTCGCTGCCCATGGCAGGGGTGGAACTTAATGGGCTTTGTCCCTTCCAACCCAAACCATTCCAGGAACCCAAGAACCGACAGAGCGTAGATGCCAGGCAGCTTGTGCAGTTGATTTTACTGAGCAGCGCTAACAACGCGCTGCTTGTCACTGTAGGGCTACAACAGCTCTGTGTTTCAGGAATGTTCTAATTGGTGTGAGGTACACCCTGTGACCAAATTCTGGCGTGTAACAACATAAAAAACATCAATGACATCTGAACTCTTCCATAACAGAAGCTGTAGTGGGCTGTCCGTGGCAGAAGGCAGGTCTGTGCTGTGGCCACGCTGAGTTTGGGCTAGGCCAGTGTTCCCAGAGTAGAACTGGAGGCAGCTGCAATGAGCAGCCATGTGTTCTGACTCAGGAAAAGAGATTATTAGGCTCTGGCTAGAGGATCTCAAAAAAACAACCTAAGTGAGGTTTGCTTTGGTGTGAGATGGACACTCCCCTGTAGGCTGCAGGGCTCTTCCCTGCCTGATCGGGTTTGAAAGATGCTGAAAGGCCTTGAACATTTGTGCTTAATGGCCCTGGCATCTCATCAGGTCTGTCTTGTCTCCACCTGACAGAGAAAGCTTTCCCTAGAGCTGCAGCAGATGTTAACGTGATGGAGCTGTGCCAGCATCTTTTAAGGTACTGGCAAGGCTGCTCCTGCTGCACAGGCCTGTCCAGGAAGACCACAAACTGTTCTGTTTTGGTGTTGCTTGCTTGTAGAAAATAGGAATGGGTTTTCTCCTTGCATTTTTGTCTTTTGATCATGTTTTCAAAAGCTTTTGCTCTCGACAATCAGGGTTTGACTGAGGGATTCCCCTCTGCCATCCTCTCTGTCTCTCTTAGGGTCTGCTTTCTTTTCTAAGTGCCCCACTGATTGGTGCTCTCTCTGATGTCTGGGGCAGGAAATCCTTCCTCCTCCTCACAGTCTTCTTCACGTGTGCACCAATTCCCCTTATGAAGATCAGTCCATGGTGAGTTTGTTATAACCAACTGGTTCTGAGGAGAGGGATGAGCGTGAGGCTGAACGAGGGGGATTTGTGGGTGTTGTGTTAGCAGATGAGATGGAAGAATCCGTGCAGTGGAGAAGGCTGCTTAGCCTAGAGACCGATTGTGTGCTTCTGCCAGAGGGCTCGGTGTCAGGAGGAGAGTCTGGCTTTCCTCTGCTGGTGCCTGTTTTCCTGCTTGATGTATCATCACTGTTAGGTTGTGCTGATGTTTCCTTTCCCTAGAAAATAAGCAATAAAACTCCATGACCCCCAGGCTGAAGCTTGGAGTTCCTGAGCGCTTTCTGGTGCGATGAAGCAGGATGGGCTGAAGGAATAATGAGAGGTTCTCATTCAGCAGCTGTGGGCTACTCTGTGGTCACTCTCTAACACTGGTTATTCCTGATCCAGGTGGTATTTTGCTGTCATTTCCATGTCTGGAGTCTTTGCTGTCACCTTTTCTGTGATCTTTGCCTACGTTGCTGATATTACGCAGGAGCATGAACGCAGCACGGCGTACGGCTTGGTAAGGAGCTGGATAACTGCTTTGTCTTTTGGAAGAAAGATCATGGGCTTTGCATGTATGAGAGGTATAGAATGAGGGTGGGAGACTTATGGATGAGCCTGAGGACAGTGTCAAGGAAAAGACAATCCACACTTAGAATCATAGAATCACCAGGTTGGAAAAGACCCATCGGATCATCAAGTCCAACCATTCCCATCAATCACTAAACCATGTCCCTCAGCACCTCATCCACCCGTCCCTTAAACCCCTCCAGGGAAGGTGACTCAACCCCCTCCCTGGGCAGCCTCTGACACTGCCCAATGACCCTTTCTGTGAAAAAGTTTTTCCTAATGTTCAGCCTGAACCTCCCCTGGTGGAGCTTGAGGCCATTCCCTCTCGTCCTGTCCCCTGTGCCTTGGGAGAAGAGCCCAGCTCCCTCCTCTCCACAAGCTCCTTTCAGGTAGTTGGAGAGAGCAATGTAGAGAGCAGTGACTTCACTGATAGTACAGTCTCATGTTAGAATGACAGAATCATTAAGGTTGGAAAAGACCTCTAAGATCATCCAGTCCAACCATCAGCCCAACGCTGCTTCTGTTTGTGATTTAGTGCTGAAGGAGAGGGTGAATTTTGCTGCCATCTGAACATCTGTGTTGTTGCTTAGCCCTAAAAGCAGCCTGGTCTGTGAGCTGCTTTGCACCAGGAGAGGGGCAGGCTGTGATGCTAGCATGTGTACAAAAAGCCTGCAACAGGACCCTTTCTGTAGATTTACTGAAAGGGTTGTGTGTGAGTTGTTAGGATTGCTTTAATTTCCCTCTGCTAGAACTTAGCCTCGACTGCACCGAGCGAACATGACTGCAGGAGTCCCTGTCCACCTGGTTTATCTCCATCAAAGATGGCAAAACTGGAACCTGTGGGTTACTCTGGAGGAGAAAACGGGCTCTAGGAAGAGCCTCGATTAATGTTTTATGCTTCCAGGTGTCAGCCACGTTTGCTGCCAGCCTGGTCACAAGCCCAGCAATCGGTGCGTACCTCTCCCAAGCCTACGGCGATACCTTGGTGGTTGTGCTGGCTTCAGGCGTTGCTTTGCTGGACATCGGTTTCATCCTGCTGGCTGTGCCAGAGTCTCTGCCAGAAGAGATGCGCCCGGTTTCTTGGGGAGCTCCGATCTCTTGGGAACAAGCAGATCCATTTGCTGTAAGTAATCTGGCGGCTGGTTTTCTGCGTGCTTGTGTTTGCTTTAGTTCTTCTAATTTCTCTCAAAAGGAAGGTGTGTTCCACAAAAGGTGAGGGCTGCGAGGCTCAGAGGAAGCCCGCAAAGGTGCAGTGTTCAGCAGGTAGCAGACTGCACGTGTCTAAATCTGTCTAGCCGCTTCTGACCGATCCCATGTAGCTGCAAACCATCTAAAAGCAGCTCCAGATGTGCTGAGCGAGAGCATCTCTTGGTGGAACGAGTTGTTGGAATACCAATTACATTACTTAGGAATAGTACTGTGTCAGGAGAAGCTTTTTGTGCTCCTTGCTCCTTAGGATCTTTGCTAACGGTGATGAGCTTTGTGCAGTTTCACCTCACCTCAGCTTGCTAGGAAGGGGATTTTGGCTGTCTGAGAGAAAACCAGTTCTGATCAAAAGCTGAGGCACTAAATCTGAGAAACTGAGTGGTCAGAACTCCTCATGGCAGGGTGGGAGTCCTTGCAATCATACGCCTGGTCAGGGGTGGGGTGGCAGCGTTCACATCTTCCTCTGCGATGCTGGTCTGGTTCCATTCAAGCATTCGCTTCTTGGCTGTAAGATGGTGACTTAAGCACTTGGCTTTGCTCTCTCCGTGCCTAGAGAATATTTAATGATATTAACTCTTTCTTTTCTCAATTTTTTGTCATATCCCCTTCCAGTCTCTGCGGAAGGTGGGTCAGGACTCTACAGTGCTGCTCATCTGTATCACTGTCTTTCTCTCCTACCTTCCTGAAGCCGGCCAGTACTCCAGCTTTTTCCTCTACCTGCGACAGGTCAGTCTCTCACGATGAGGGAAGGATCCGAATGCAGAAAAGCTCTGCCTACAGATATTATCTTAGTTGCGTGTCCTGAGAAACATAATCTTGGCCGATAGCTCAGTAAAATTGAAGCTTTAAGAAACAGCAACTTGTTCCAGCTTTCCTAAAATTGTGGTGAGTGCTCTGTAGACATTCCTGGAACCCTTTGCTGGCTTCTTGCTGGTGGTCTGTGCCTCCGTCCTGCCCGTGCGGCTTTCAGGCATTTCAGGTGAGCCCAGGGATTTAAAGCCAGAGGAAAATCTTTTATCCCTGTGGCGGCAGGAGGTAACAGGAGGGACGGCTGATTAATGTTTAAGTACCTGATAAGCCATGTCAATAAACACTGGTGACACTGATTGAGTGGCTTTTCTCCTGTAGTACAAATCTCTTGTCCGAAAAGTCCCTCTTTGGTGTTTTCCCAGGTCATTGGTTTTTCCTCGGAGACCGTGGCAGCCTTTATTGGTGTAGTTGGAATTCTCTCGATACTGGCTCAGGTGAGAAGCAATTTCCGTCTTGATTCCAGGAGTCTGGTTATCAGAATGTCCAAAATATCTGATAATTGGGGCTGGTGAGCTGCAAGAATCCCTGTGGCCGCGCAGACACTGGACTCCTGCACTGTGGTCTCTCTTTCTCATCGTTTGAATGCAGCTGCTGTTTAACAAGCTGGGAAACCGTGGGGTTGCTCCATGGAGCTCCACAGCTTGTGCTCTGATTTCCGTGGAAGGAACTTGCTGGTTTCTACCACAACATTCTGAGAATGGCAGAGTGCACGTGCAGCTCCGAGAGCAGCACAAGATCAGATTCCCATCTCCTGTCTTCCAGCGTTGTCATCTTTACTTGTGCTTTGAAAGAGAGCTGGGCTTGTTTAGCCTGGAGAAGAGGAGGCTGAGGGGAGACCTCATTGCTCTCTCCAACTACCTGAAAGGAGGTTGTGGAGAGGAGGGAGCTGGGCTCTTCTCCCAAAGGACGGGACAGGACGAGAGGGAATGGCCTCAAGCTCCCCCAGGGGAGGTTCAAGCTGAATGTCATAAAAAAATATTTCATGGAAAGCATCATTGGGCAGTGTCAGAGGCTGCCCAGGGAGGGGGTTGAGTCACCTTCCCTGGAGGGGTTTAAGGGACGGGTGGATGAGGTGCTGAGGGACACGGTTTAGTGATTGATGGGAATGGTTGGACTCGATGATCCAGTGGGTCTTTTCCAACCTGGTGATTCTATGATTCTATTTTTCTTTTCAGACAGTAGTGTTGGGAATTCTTATGCGTTCGATAGGAAATAAAAACACCATCCTGTTGGGACTGGGCTTCCAGATCCTGCAGCTCGCCTGGTACGGCTTTGGGTCGCAGCCTTGGTAAGAGTTTGCTCATGGTGCTGTCGGCAGGTTTCTCCCTCCGCGGTGGCTCTGTCCCCTGGCCGAGGGAAGCGCTGCTCTTGGCAGCCACTTTCCTAACTGCTGCCTCTTCTCTCCAAGGATGATGTGGGCGGCCGGAGCTGTGGCTGCCATGTCCAGCATCACCTTCCCAGCCATCAGTGCCATGGTGTCTCGGAACGCAGACCCCGACCAACAGGGTGAGTCTCTTGGGGATTTGTCTGATGGTTGAGTTCATCCCTGCAGGTGCCTGAGCTGAAGCACCTTGGAGAACAGGCCTTGTGAGAAATGGCTGAGAGAACTGGGGGTGTTTAGCCAGGAGAAGAGGAGGCTGAGGGGAGACCTCATTGCTCTCTCCAACTACCCGAAAGGAGGTTGTGAAGAGGAGGGAGCTGGGCTCTTCTCCCAAGGGACAGGGGACAGGACGAGAGGGAATGGCCTCAAGCTCCCCCAGGGGCGGTTCAAGCTGGACATTAGGAAAAAGTTTTTCACAGAAAGGGTGATTGGGCACTGGCAGAGGCTGCCCAGGGAGGGGGTTGAGTCACCGTTCCTGGAGGAGTTTAAGGGATGAGTGGACGAGGTGCTGAGGGACATGGGTTAGTATTTGATAGGAATGGGTGGACTCGATGATCTGGAGGGTCTTTTCCAACCTGGTGATTTTATGATTCTATGAATCTGTGGTGATGGGGTGGGCAGGAACGTCACCTGAGAGAGTTGGGTTTGTTCAGCCTGCAGAAGAGAAGGCTCTGAGGAGACCTTATAGCGACCTTCCAGTACCTGAAGGGGCTACAAGAAAGCTGGGGAGGTACTGTTCACAAAGGCTTGGAGTGATGGGGTGAGGGGGAACGGGAATAAACTGGAGAGGGACAGATTTAAACTAGACATTAGGAAGAATTTTGTCACCATGAGGGTAGTGAGACACTGGAACAGGTTGCCCAGGGAAGTTGTGGCTGCCCCATCCTTGGAGGTGTTCAAGGCCAGGTTGGATGGGCCTTGGGCAGCCTGATCTGGTGGGAGGTGCCCCTGCCCATGGCAGGGGGGGTTGGAACTAGATGAGCTTTAAGGTCCCTTCCAACCCAAACTATTCTATGATTCTATGATCTGTGGCAGCTGTGGAGCATCGCTTTGTTCTTGCCAGTACTGACGCTCTTCCCTTTGCCTGTAGCTGGTGCTTTGAGAGGGGAATTCTTCAGTGACACACATAGGTGCTCAGTGTTGCTGAGGCTGAGAGGAGGCTGCTTGCTTTGTGGTTTGACCCCAACTCCTCAGACTTCTCTGCCTTAATTCCAATTCAGCTGGAAATTGCTTGATGTGCTCCTTTCATTCCTCAAAGCAGCAAATCCAGCCTCGCTGATGTTTGTAAAACCTGATATTGAGCAAAGCTAATAGCCACTTTATCTGTAGAGTGCCTGTCAGTCCAGATCCAGGTGTTTGATCATATCTCTAAGAATGTAAGCGTCCTTGAGGAAACCAGGTTTCTCCAGGAGGCTGCAGCCATGCCTTCCTCTCCTCGTGCTGTCCCCAGGTGTGGTGCAGGGGATGATAACCGGGATTCGGGGCCTGTGTAATGGCTTGGGGCCGGCGCTCTATGGCTTTGTCTTCTATCTCTTCCACGTGGAGCTGAATGAAATGGCTGAGGTGGAAACTTTGGGTAAAGCCTCCAAACCCAACATGGCCAACCCTACGGATGAGGTAACTCGTTCCTCTTTCTCATTCTGTTTGCTGGACTGCTTCTGTCCTGGAGCTTAAGCATTAATCGTTCCTCTGTCTCGCCCTACAGAGCAGCATTATCCCAGGGCCTCCATTCCTCTTTGGGGCTTGTTCTGTCCTGCTGTCGCTCCTGGTGGCCTTGTTCATTCCAGAACACAACCTTGCACTGAGATCAGGCAGCCACAAGAAGCACAGTAACGGAGCCCAGACCCACACCCACAGCCCGCAGGCCGGAGGATCGGACGGCAAGGAGCCCCTGCTCGAGGACAGCAGCGTATGAGGTTGGGAGGGAAAGACCCAGCTTGCATCTCGGCTCCAGATCAAGGATGGACTCGGCCAGCTGGAGCTCAGAGAGAGAGAGGGCAGGGGAGAGGAAGAATTGAGGTAACTGTGCCACTAATGAGGAGGGACAGGGTTTCCCTTCAAGCCAAACATACCCAGCAGGTGCAAAAAGGGAATTGTCATCTGGTGCCGATGGATGGAATGGGGAGGTAGTGGTCTGCTCCACCTGAAGGGTTTGTTCTTTCCAGCAACCCCGCCCTTGTATGTGAATGCTGAACTTTGAGGTGTGACCTGCCAAATACTCTACTCGCCAGTGACCAACGGAGGAGTTAGCGTTGTCTTTGTTCTTATGTGAACTAACCGAGCTGCCCGCCGGAATCACTCAAGTGTTTGTTACGTGTCCCATCCCCGGATAGAACTGGTACTGCTGGTCCTGTCCCAGGCTCGGCGCTGGGAAAAGTGTGTGTGTGTGAACACAGCGTAGTTAGCAGCCGTGAGGAGATCCTCGCTGCTGGAGGACCCAGTGAATTTCCCTGTCCTTGACCCAAGTGAAACTTGGATCGGAACAAAGAATCTTCTGACTTAACGTTCTGATGAAGATTAGAAAAATTAAGTAGTAAAGTTACAACCTGACACAAAGGGGAATGGGTGATGAGAGAAAAGGCAACCACACGCGTTACAAACGCTTAGATGGTCAATATGTGCTTCAGTTTGGGTTTTTTTTTTTTGTGTTACACTGGCGTAGCCTGTCTATGTCTGCCTCTGTCGGTTCTAGGTAGAAGGATTTCTCAGAACTGTAAGGATTGTTTAGAAAATGCAGCTCTGAGAGGCTGGAGAAACACCTGAACTCTGCTAAGCACTTTCATAAAGCATGATTTCCCAAGAGAAAGGGCAAAGGAATAGCTGTTGATCTTGAGCACCTTAACAAAGCACGTTCATTTTTTCTCCCAGGCTCTTGCTGTCTGAGATTAAAACCAGGTTAATGACCGTAGCTTGTTTTTTTTGCAGCCCAAAAGATCCAGAGGGTCGTGACTGCAGGTTTGGGTTCCACGTAGCATTTCTGAGTTGGCTGTGAAGGCTTTTGTTTCGTTGAAAAATGGAATTGCAGCCTTTGCTGCAGGGTTCGGGTCTGTTCAAATCCTTGAATTGTGGAAGAAGTGAAGACAAAGGTGTAGGGAAGGCTGGGACTTCAGTCGATATATAGAGGGAGGGCAGAGGAACAATGGTTCTTAGTAGAGTGAGATCTCATTTGTTGGCATTGAGCAGGGAAGCAAAGACCAAACTGAGAACAGGCACTTAAGAAATCAGTTGTGAAGGGAATTAAGGATACAGTGGCCAAAAATAGTCCTGTCTCAGAGCAGGGTATGTGCAAGAGCTGTTGTTTCTTCATCTGGGATCCCTTCTCCTGAGGTTTGGGACTGGTAACCTAGGTCATTAATGGCTTGGGTCCTTGTGAACGGGTCGTTGTGGCTGATGCTGTGCTTGTAAATACTGTTTGCCTCTGGGTTTAGTGGAAAACACCAAACGGGATGATCCTGGAGAGCTCAGCCCCTGGCACAGGAGGGGACAGTGCTGTCTGTCCTCTGCTCTGCCCTGACAGGGCATCTTGCGCTGCTCTAGGAGCACGAGGGGACCTGAGCTCCAGGCTGTGTTCATCATCCGGCCTCTGCTGTGTCATCAGCGTGAGGGATCCTCTTGGATTTGGACAGATCGAGAGCTGCAATTTGATGTAGGTCTCTTAAAAGCCTCTCAGATATTAAGTTTGGAACCACTGCCTGCCTAGGCTGGGCAGAACTAATGATTTAATGTCTGTTTACTGATTTTTTGGACCAGTTAGTTATCAGAGGTGGGCATTTAAGTGAAAGAACTCCATAGTTTGTTTTGCATTAATCCAGCCTGGTACCCAGCTCCTGTAATCAGAGCGGTAAGAGCAGATTATTTTCAGTGCACGGGACAAACAAGGAGGGTTTGCCAATGTGGATCTGATGCAGAAATGGAGAACAGAGACAGCAGAAAGTCTTGGTGACTCCAATTTTCCCAAGCTCATTGTGGTGATGCTTCAAATTCCCAGACATCATTGGGATTGTCTGTACGGTACAATCTCAGCAGGCTCCTTTCCTGAAGGGAATCCAGTCACTGACACTTCCAGGCAGCGATCCCAGCTCTGTTCCTTACAAAAATGCCTTTTTTAGCCTATGGTTTTACCAACTATGCCTGGTGATTCTTTATTCGCACTGTTTTAGAATGAACTGGAGTAGGTTTGTCCCTCAAACACGAGTGAAGTGAACCAAAACACCGAATCGTTACCTCGTGCTCGCCGAGGCACTTGGAGCTTTGCAGGTAGAATATAGTGGAATGTGATGAAAGAAATGAACATTATTTATATGGTACAAAGTATATAGAGATATATTTTTCAGAGTCTTTTCCTTTATTGAATAGTTTATTGAAACCAGTGTTTCTGGTCCCGTTCCTTCTCGCCACCGCTGCCTGTGGCATCTCCACCTCTCCCACCCTTCAGCCAGCAGAAATAACCAGGCGAGCATCCCTCCTCGATCCAGTCTGTCACAACCCAAGTTTCCAGTGGTGCCGACATTCCCGGTTTGTGAGTAGTGGACCTGGAGTATTTTGGTGACTTTCTTGGCCCCTGGACTCAGGGCAGGTGATGCTGCAGGGCTGTTTGAAAGGCTTCACCGTGCCGGGGGCTTCTTAGACTGCCGGAGCAGGTTCAGCATCACGCGGCTGCACGGCCAGAGCATTCGCTGTGAGCGCTTTTATTAATATCATGATGATTTGAACATCAATCCTTGGTTGTGCCAGAGCAGGAGCTGGCCCTGGGACATCTGCCCTCCCCAGAGATGTGTCACCTATTCCAGCGCTGGGAGCAGACACGGATTCCTTTCCACAGTTCTGGAGCTCCTTCCCTGGGTTCAGTGGGGGCTGAGCCCCAGGTAACTCCCCTCCCCATCAGTGCAGGGCTCTGACCCACCCACCCTTCTGCCTTTAAGTGACAGAGGAGGACTTGGGCCAAGCGGTGACGGCGCTGAAATTACTGGACCCGAATGAAGAATTTCTGTTCTGAAGGGCCAGTAATTCTGCAGCGTCCCAGGTGGAGACTGGAAGAAAAATCTGTCTGGAGCACTAAGCTGGTTTTGCCAATTTTTGTTACTTTATATGAAAACGCAACTTTTTTAAAAGAGCCTTTTCTTACAATCTCCCCTTGATCTGCTCTGTAGTGCCCGAGCCTGGCTGTTGAACATCGCTTTTCCCAGGATTTCTCTGCAGCGACTTATAATTCAGGTCGGTAACAGCAACGCCCCAAACATAAGGCAAAAATAGGCTTAATTGCCCTTTTTCTGCAGCTCCGGTATTAACGGCAGCAGCTCAAGTGAGATTAAACCCATCTTGTTGCATTAAAAAACCTGTGTTAAATCATTGCTTTCTCTTTCGCAAATCAGTAACTTTTTACTTCTCTGGTTTTTATTCTGTTCTCTGCGCTCAGATGGCTTCTAACATGTTTGATAACCTTTAAAAAGCGTGGGCGCGTGGCAATCCCACGTTCCCTGCAGGATGGCAGTACCTCCACGCTCTCCAAGTTTACTGTCGCGTGTGTTGCTGTCTCTTTTTTTTTAGGCTAACAATGAAATGTATTTATTTCAGTCCAGGTTGTGTTTAGAACTGGCAAAATCTCTCCCTCCGACGGATTATTTATTAAACTGCTGCTTTCCTGTCATGGTGAAGTTCTCTGTCCTCCTTTCCAGCCTGACCCACACTCATCTGCCCTTGTGGATCATAGAATCATTAAGGTTGGAAAAGATCTCTAAGTCCAACTGTCAGCCCCACACCCCCATCCCCACTAAACCATGTCACAAAGTGCCAAGGCCACATGTTTTTTGAGCCCCTCCAGGCATGGAGACTCCACTACAGAGCAGGCTTTCTAAATCCATCTTGTGCCTCCCATGGGCACAACTTGTTGAGTTGTTTCTACCAATTCCTTAAAAACTAAAATATTCCAAAGCAAAAAAAAAAAAAAAATGGGCTTGGAACTAGTCTGCGTTCATCCTTGATCCTGAAATCCAGGACAGGGGAGCAGGTTCCCACGCCAGCTTCCCAGCTCCTGCCTTTCCACACCAGCTCCATCCTGGTAGGAGCCTCCCCCCAGGCCTGGTTGTCTTCATTTCCAGCCAGGCTTAATTTAGATCTTATCTTTCTCATTTAAACACTTCTTTGGGTGTTTGAGGATGGTACTAAATAAACAATATAATCACAAGAGGTATAAACACATCCAAGTCGGTTCTTGGATGGGATCTAGGGTTTGATGGCTGATATCCCGTAACGAGCTGGAAATGCAAGCCTTCTATTGTAAAATACGTCACCTATTTATTTCCTCTGAACTTGAGCTTATCTTCGTATTATTGTTCGAATCTTCATTTGAGAAAGCCCCTCAGCTTCTCCCACTTTGCATCAGTGAAGAAAAAAGGAAAGTATTTCAATACCCTGCCCAGAGCAGTGGTGGCTGCCCCATCACTGGAGGGGTTCCAGGCCAGGTTGGATGGGGCTTGGAGCCCCTGATCCAGTGGGAGGTGGCCCTGCCCATGGCAGGGGTGGAATTGGATGGGTTTTGAGGTCCCTTCCAACCCAACCCATTCTATGATTCTATAGTAATACAGTTGTTGGTGTCCTCTCCTCGGTGTGGTGGCCACCTGGGTCAAGCCCAGCGTTGCAGTGATGGGGGCACTGCAGCTGTTCCTCCAGGCAAGCCAGAGCCAGCCTGCAGGACGAGGTTCCCTGGGGTGAGATTCCCGTGTTTTGCAGCGTGCGGAAAGCCTTCATCTTCTTCCAGCCGTCCCCATCAATTCTGACATGGGGCAGTGCTGGTGCTGACAGCCCCGAGCTACACCCCAGCCCGAGGGGCTCCAGCACCGGCGTGGGGGTATCCTGTGCCGGGGGCCTGTGCTCGTCCCTCTGCGATTTGTCTCTCCCCACCAAATTGTTTTGTTTCCTGAGAAACCAAGCCTTGCCCGACGTGAGCCCCCTGCTCCTGCCCCTCAGGAAGAAGCACAATCGGCTTCCAGAAAAACCATCGGGCTTCTGCTTCTCGAAAGCCACCGTTGCCTTCACTCTGACCCAAAAGGTTTCCTGTTGGGTGGAAAACTGTCCCGGTGCCTGAGCTTGCTCTTTCCGCCCTGCGTCTGCAACCTGTTGATCTCTCTTTGGGGGCAGGGGAGCTGCCTTTACGTACCTCCGGGATGGAGTGGAGGCGCTTGGAGGCTGTTGATGAAGAAGCCTCCAGCCAGTGGTGGAGTGGGAGTTGCATGGGTGGTGAAGGGGAGCTCGGGTGAAACCTTCGAGAGCTTCTCTGGGCTGGGATGAGTCCCCTGACCCTTCCCTGGCTCGGTAACGACTTGCCCTCATGGAGTGGGAGGTTTGTCAGGTTTCCATAACTCAAATTTCCCCTGGGATCCCTTCTCCATTTGTCTGTGTGGCAGAGGCCAGGGCAGCTCCTGGGCTTTCATAGCATCCCCAAGTGACAGGGGACAGGACGAGAGGGAATGGCCTCAAGCTCCACCAGGGGAGGGTCAGGCTGGACATTAGGAAAAAATTTTTCATGGAAAGAGTCATTGGTCCCTGGCAGAGGCTGCCCAGGGAGGGGGTTGAGTCACCTTCCCTGGAGAGGTTTAAGGGATGAGTGGACGAGGCGCTGAGGGACATGGTTTAGTGATTGATGGGAATGGTTGGACTCAATGATCGGGTGGGTCTTTTCCAACCTGGTGATTCTATGATTCTATTTTCATAGCTCTGAGCTGGAGGAAAAGCATCACCAGGCTCTGGATATTCCAGGAGCCGCTAATGTCCTGCTGACCCATCCGGGAAAGCTGCTTTATAAAAGCAAATTCTGCTTCCTAAGTGTGCAACTGTGGTTCAGATGCTGATTTATGGGTTCTTTCTTTTCTCACCATCATACTGAAGGGCACCAGGAGGGCTTTGGGTGTGATGCTGAGGGCTCGCAGAGAACCACCTCTCCTGGGAACATCAGGCTGGTCCCTGACAGCTGCGGCTGCTTTCCCCCTACTCACAGGCAGAGGCTGCAGAGCCCCAGCGCTCAGCACCCACCTGGCAGCCGGCAGGCACCAAAAACAAGGGCTGGTCCCCTGGGAGCATCGGTCTCTGGTTGCAGGAGCCCTGCAGGAAGCTGCACTGCACCCAGCGTGGATAATTTATTTCTTGAACTGTCTGTATCTTACCCCTCCTGCCCCCAAACCCCGCAGCGGTGAGCATGGGCTGCGAGGTTGCCTTTGCCTTTTAACTCATGCTAAGAATCATAGAATCATAAATCACCAAGTTGGAAGAGACCCACCAGATCATCGAGTCCAACCATTCCCATCAATCACTAACCCATGTCCCTCAGCACCTCGTCCACCCGTCCCTTAAACCCCTCCAGGGAAGGGGACTCAACCCCCTCCCTGGGCAGCCTCTGCCAGGGACCAATCACCCTTTCCATGAAATTTTTTTTCCTGATGTCCAGCCTGACCCTCCCCTGGGGGAGCTTGAGGCCATTCCCTCTCGTCCTGTCCCCTGTCACTTGGGAGAAGAGCCCAGATGGATGGGGAGGCCAAACCCTAGCACACTGCATGCGTCCTTGGGGATCCAAGGCTCGCTGCTGGGAAGAGCCCGGCCGGCGCAAGGAGCAGCCCTTGCCGGGGGCGGAGGGGGCTCCGGTGGCCACTGGAAACTCTGGGAAGTGGCTCTGTTAACACAGGATGGAAGGAAAAAAAACCCAAGAGTCATTAATCACCTGGCTTCAGCTGAATGTGCAGATCTGATGGCGGCTGTTTACAGAGCACTTCCCTTGTTCAGAGGCCTCTCGGACTGTCAGGATTAATTACCCGGCATCCCGAAAGGATGCGCGACGCGCCCAGTACCCGGAGCTGCCTCTCTGGAGAGTTCCCGGATGGGAAACGGCCAGGTCTTGTGCTGATTTTCCATCTCTGTACTGGTACATCCCTTCCCTTGGCCCTTCGGCATCGTCTCTGGCCCCAGCTGCGGCTCACTGGGATGGGATGGAGCAGAACTGGGTCTGTCTCTTCCCAGGGAGCTGGGTAGGAGCAGGGCAGCGATGCCAGACCTGCCGTGAGACAGCAGACAGGTGCTGAGGCTGTGCCAGGGCCTTGGGGTGAGATAACACAGGTTAATCAACATTTTCCATGCAGTAACACTTGCTCCTTCTATACCATAAACCGAACATCCCAGGAACATCTATTTTTATTCCAAGAAAACATCCTGTTCTAGGAATAAATGTTTGCAGACCTGTAGAGCATCACCCAAGCCTGTGGCTGGACACCTCTTCCCTCTGCCTTGGGGATGAGACTTTCCAAACCCCAAATGATGTTCCAGGGCAGCCAGGGCTCGGGGTCAGGTTGCCCTCGTGCCCCGTTCCTGCAGAGGTCCCTGGGCAAGAGCAGCAGTCATGGGTTTCTTCTCCCTCTGCCCCACATGCTGTGCTCACCAGCGATGCTGAACACGAGCCCTGGCCCCGTTTTTGGGGCTGGAAGTCTGAAACAACCCCTCCAACAGACGGTCAGACAGACAGACAGACATCCCTCTCTGCTCAGCAGTGCCGCGCTGGCCCCACAAGCAGGCAGTGAGAAGGGGAAGGGGTTTGGGTGCCCTGCGTTGTCCCCACTCCTCCAACCAGCCCCACCATGGCTCATCTCGGCTCTCAGTGCTCGGGGCATGGAAAGGGCTGGTTTCCCAGCGCTCCAGAGAAATGATGGAGCCCAGAGAGAGATGAGGAAGAGCCGGGACCGCAGCTGCACCAGGAGGTGCCCAATGGGGCGATGGGACCCTGCAGACCAAGGGTTCTCCTGGGTTTGGGGCTGCCAGCACAGCCCTCGGCTGCGGAGCTGGACGTTGAGTAAAAGCTGAACTTGGAAGCAGATCAGAAACCTCCCTCTGGAAATACCCCTCGGGCTGGAAAGTCCAGAGGCCTCAGGGTCAGTGCTCATGAGGGCGGTTCCTGCAGAGCTTAAGAAGGGCTGAGGACAGGGCTGGCGCCCAGAAGGAGACACCTCCAGCCGGCGGCGTTCGCTCCCTGGAAGGAGGGAAGGAAGGAAAAGCGACCCTTGCTGCTGCCCTGCTCCGCCGCTGGCTCTGCGGGTGATGGAGCTGGCTCCTCTCTTCCTCCTCCATCTCTTGCTGCGGGGCTGCAGCGGTGAGTGCTGCGGGGGCTGAGAGCCGTCGCGATCCCCTAACCCACCTGCTCTCAGTGCTTTGACGTGTGGCACCGCGGGAACTGGGAGGAAGGGGCGTTTGGGCTCATTTTGTGAAGAAACAGCTGGAAAACGTCATGGGTAAATGGAGATGGAGCAAGCAGCGATGCCTGTGACGGGGCCGGCAATGCCCCAGGCGTGTCAGTGCCCTGGGATGTTGCTTCTGGTGGTGATGAGGGGCTTTGCCAGCCCTAACGAGCCATCACTAATGAGTAGTGCCCCCTCTGTGGTGATGGGGATGGAGCTTATGCAGCACCTGAGCATGACCATCCAGTTCACAGCAAGCAAGGGAACTGGAGTCTCGTTTGCCTTGCGAATGACTGAGTTCTGGTGATTGTCCTTTCCTTAAATCCCGTGTTTTTCCCTTTCTCCTGCTCAGGGCGGCCGGCGAACAAGCTGGCGGTGGTGCCGCCGGAGCCAGTGGTTTGGTACGGGGGCTCGGTGCAGCTGAACTGCTCCCTGGCCTGCCCGGGGGGCACGGTGCAGTGGAAAGGGCTGGACACCAACCTGGGGAGCATCACCTCCTTCGCCACCCACAGCATCCTGCACATCAGCAGCGCCACGGTGGCCATGGGGGGCACCAAGTTCTGCCAGGGCACTTGCCACGGGGAGAGCTACCAGCGCAGCGTCAACCTGAAGGTCTACGGTAAGCATCCTCCAGCCTGTCCCTCACCACCTCCCTGTCAAAATCCTGGATCTCCACAGCAGTCCAGCTCCCAGCTGGGCAGCGGTGCTAGAAAATCACTGCTTGACGCTGCAATTCCTCTGTCAGCCCTCCCGGACAGGCTGCAGCTGGACGTGGATCCCCATGTTCTGGTGCCAGGGCAGCCAGCCCGACTGCGCTGCTCGGCTCAGCGCGTCTACCCGCTCACGGAGCTGCAGCTCACCTGGTACCGGGGGCACCAAGCACTGGAGGGGACAGATTTTGATGACACACAGACCGACGAGGAGCTGTCTGACATCGTGTCCACGCTGCCGGTGGCTGGGAAGGAGGTGGAAGAAGGGGTGGAGTTCAGGTGCAAGGTGACAATGAATATCGGGCAGGAGACCTTCACCAGGGTGGCAGCCGTGACCGTGAGCGCTGCAGGTGAGTGCTGGGGCAGGAGCTGGGGGCATGGGTTCGGTGCTGCTCCATCCCTTGGATCCAATCCCCATCGTCCTGTGCTGCTTTGCTGGAACGGGAGCAGCCCAGTTTCTACATGTCTCTGCAAATCTCCTATCCCCATCCCTCTCCCTGCTGCCAAATCATAGAATCACCAGGTTGGAAAAGACCCTCCGGATCATCGAGTCCAACCATTCCCATCAATCACTAACCCATGTCCCTCAGTGCCCCGTCCACCCATCCCTTAAACCCCTCCAGGGAAGGGGACTCAACCCCCTCCCTGGGCAGCCTCTGCCAGTGCCCAATGACCCTTCCCATGAAATATTTGTTCCTGATGTCCAGCCTGACCCTCCCCTGGTGGAGCTTGAGGCCATTCCCTCTCGTCCTGTCCCCTGTCCCTTGGGAGAAGAGCCCAGCTCCCTCCCCTCCACAACCTTTCAGGTAACTGTAGAGAGCAAACTGGCAGTGCCCGTGTTTTCCTGCTCAGTGCCTCGCCCTGCCCAGTCCAGGCTGTGTTGATGGGATGGAGGATGGGTTTATTGGGCAGTGAGGCCACTCCGAGCTGTAGTGAGGCCACCTGTGACCTGTCCACAGCTGTGACGGAGCAGCCGGTGGCCACAGCCACCTCCACGTGGAGCCCTTGGACTGTGGTGGCTACGACAGCGAGTCCCAGCACAGCCGGGTCCAGCAGCACCACAGCGCTGCCCTCGGAGCCGAGCGTTCCCACACACGGTCCCACCTCAGCCCTGACCACCACGCCGCGGGAGCCAGATGCTGAGACCACGCTGGAGCCGGCCGCTGCCACCAAACCCCCCTCCACAGAGCACCCTACACCCCACGTCCTCACCACGGACAGTCCCACGGCACCTTCATCCTCCTCCACGCTCCTTGGCTTTGACACCGTGACCCCCCAAGCTGAGGGGACGAGCGTGGCTGGCATCAGCTGGGGCTCTGTCCCTGCTGAGCAGGACACGGGGTTGTCCGTGGGGTCAGTGCCCGCCTGCAGCCTGCAGATCTGGTCGCTGCCTCCCAACGGGATGCGGGGCAGAGCCCTGCGCATCGAATGCCGCGCACGCTGCACCGGGAACGCCACCGTCCAGTGGCGTCGGACCCCTGCGGCCCTTTCCCAATATCAGGAGGAGGTGACGGGCAGCAGCTCCGCGCTGCAGCTGGACCGCGCCGAGCCCCAGCACCAGGGCCACTACGAGTGCGTCCTGCTCGGCCGTCGCTCCCAGGCGGTCAGCCTGCAGCTGGCGGTCTTGGATGGTGAGTAGGGGTCTGCAGCTCTCCTGTACCCCCACGGTTGGGCTGGGGCCGCAGCGAGCGGTGCCAGCACCATCCTGGGTGCTGGGCTGTCACGCTTACCTGTGGGGTTGTTCGCTGGCACGGGTAGAGCTGGCTTGCAATCACACATCTTTCTTCTCTCTTCGCAGAGACATCCAGCACCGTCCCTGCCATCACCACGGGGACCACAACCTCGCTGCTGGGACTGATCGTCACCAGCGTCGTGTCTCATCGCCTGTGGAAACGATTCCGATCTCAGTACGAGCTGTCCTAGGAGTGGGAGCTGCCTGTGGATGCTCACAGCCCTTCGGAACAGTCCTTGATGTCTCCTTTCTGCTGCTGGCCTCTCCCCATTGTGGGAATGACGAGGGAACCCAGCAGTGGGGGACACTGGCAAGAGCCAAGAGAGGAGCAGCCGCCACGCCAGGACAAGCATTTTCGGACCCCAAGACCCCTTTTTGAACACTTCATTTGTGCCTGAGGATGCTGAGGGGCTGTGAGGGGGAGGCTGCGCTGTCCTGGGGGCTTCCGAGCACTGGGAATTGCTCAGCTTCCAGGCGCACATCCCGCTGCTTAGATGAGCTCACGTGTGAGTCCTGCAGGAGCAGAGACGTGGTCACAGGAGACGGCAGGAACGTCCGAAGTAGCAGGGGGACGGGGACGATCCCAGGGCTGGATCATGCTGGGGGTTCCAGCCCTCAGAGGCTCCTGGTACCCACATGGATGGGCAAGAGGGCAACACCTGGCTCACAACAGGGGGGCCAGAAGCAGATCTGAGTGGGGGGTTCATCCCACGGGCAGTGCAGAGCGAGGCTTTGGTGTGTAGGCACCCCAGTAAAGGTCTGCTTCTGCTGGAATTATGAGCAAGCAGCATCATTTTTTCCTACAACAGGGGTGGTCGGACTCGATGATGTCAAAGGTCTTTTCCAACCAAGTGATTCTGTGGTTCTACAACTGTGGTTCTACGATTCTGTGATTCATAGAATAGGTTGGAGAAGTGAACCCGTGAGAACCTCATGAGGTTCAACAAGGCCAAGTGCAAGGTCCTACACCTGGGTCGGGGCAATCCTCAGTTTGAGTACAGGATGGGGGATGATGTGATGGAGAGCAGCCCTGCGGAGAAGGACTTGGGGTGCTGGGGATGAGGAGCTCGACATGAGCTGAGAGGCTGAGAGAGCTGGGGTTGTTTAGCCTGGAGAAGAGGAGGCTGAGGGGAGACCTCATTGCTCTCTACAACTCCCTGAAAGGAGGTTGTAGAGAGGAGGGTGCTGGCCTCTTCTCCCAAGTGACAGGGGACAGGACAAGAGGGAATGGCCTCAAGCTCCACCAGGGGAGGTTTAGGCTAGACGTTAGGAAAAAATTCTTTACAGAAAGGGTCATTGGGCACTGTCAGAGGCTGCCCAGGGAGGGGGTTGAGTCACCTTCCCTGGAGGGGTTTAAGGCACGGGTGGACGAGGTGCTGAGGGACATGGTTTAGTGTTTGATAGGAACGGTTGGACTCGATGATCCGGTGGGTCTCTTCCAACCTGGTGATTCTGTGATTCTGTGATTCTGTGATTCTGTGAGCTGGGAACTTGTGCTCGGAGCCCAGAAACCAACCGTGTCCTGGGCTGCGTCCAGAGCAGCGCGACCAGCAGGGAGGGAGGGGATTGTCCCCTCTGCTCCGCTCTGTGAGACCTCAGCTGGATGGTTGTGTCCAGTTCTGGAATCCTCAACAAAAGAAGGAGATGGAGCTGTTGGAACGGGTCCAGAGGAGGCTACAAGGATGATCTGAGGGCTGGAGAACCTCCCGTACGAGGCCAGGCTGAGAGAGTTGGGGTTGTTCAGCCTGGAGAAGGCTCTGAGGAGACCTTAGAGCAGCTTCCAGCACCTGAAGGGGCTCCAGGAAAGCTGGGGAGGGGCTGTTTACGAAGGTTTGGAGTGACAGGACAAAGGGCAATGGGGATAAACTGGAGAGGGGCACATTTAGATTGGATATAAGGAAGAATTTCTTCACAATGAGGCTGGGGAGGCCCTGGCCCAGGTTGCCCAGGGAAGCTGTGGCTGCCCCATCCCTGGAGGTGTTCAAGGCCAGGTTGGATGGGGCTTGGAGCCCCTGATGCAGTGGGAGGTGTCCCTGCGCGTGGCAGGGGTGGGACTGGATGGGCTTTGAGGTCCCTTCCAACCCAAACTCTCGTATGATGCGGTGACACGGCCTCCCCGGGCCCCGTTGCTAAGGGCAGGGCACGTGCCCGCAGTAGCCATGGCGACCGCAGCGCCCCGTCCCGCCGCCTTCCGGCTCTTTCTGCCCATACCCAAGATGGCGGCTGCAGCCTCGACCATTAGTGGCGCGCACGCCTGCCCTCTCCTTCCCGCCCGATTGGCTGCCAGTATGCAACATGGCGGCACGGGCACTTCCCGGAAGTGGCCTTTACCGGCCGCAAGCAAGATGGCGGCGTACGAGAAGCGGCGGGCGGCGGCGGCGGCGGCCGCGGCCCCGGCCCCGAGCAGCGGGCTGGCGGAGCCGGCTGGGGCGGCGGACGGCGGGCTGGAGAGCGAGGCGGAATTCCTGCTGCGGGCCGGGGTCACCGCCATGGTGCGGGAGGCGCTGCTGAAGGTGCTGGAGGCGCGGCCCGAGGAGCCCGTCTCCTTCCTGGCCGACTACTTCGAACGGCTGGTGCTGAGCAGCCCCGGTGCGGCGGGAGACGCCTCCGCCGAGCTCCCGGGGCCGTCGCAGCGCCTGGCGCGGGCGCTGTGGTACGTGCGGCTGGCTCACCACTCCCACAGGTGAGGGGGGTGGTGGGGCGTGGGTGGAGGACTACAACTCCCGGCATGCCTCGCGGTGGTGGATACTTGGCTTGGTTGGGCGAAGGCGCGGAGCACGCTGGGAGTTGTAGTTCAGGGCGGGAGAGGGACTGGGCAATGGGTTGGAGCTTGGTATAAAGCTTTTGACACCGTTTTCCACAGTGTTTTCTTGAGAAACTCGCTCCCACTGGCCTGGACAAGCCTTTGCTGGGTAAAAAAACTGCCTGGATGGCCGGGCTTAAAGAGTGGTGGTGAATGGAGCTCAATCCAACTTGAGACCGATCCCACGCGGTGTCCCCAGGGCTCGGTGCTGGGTCCAGCCCTGTCCAATGACTTTATCAATAATCTGGATGAAGGCGTTGAGTGCGCCCTTGGTAGGTTTGCAGATGACCCTAAGCTGGGCAGAAGTTTCAACTGGATATCAGGAAAAATGTCTTCACCAAAAGGGTTTTCAGGCGCTGGCAGAGGCTGTCGAGGGAGGTGGTGGAGTCCCCATCGCTCAAGGGGTTGAAATGATGGGTCGAGGAGGTGCTCCGAGGTGGTTCAGTAGTGGACAGGTATGGGTGGGCTCGATCTCAAAGGTGCTATGTCTCTGCCACCTCTCATAGTGAAGAAATTCTTTCTTTGGCTAGACATGAGGAAGAATTTCTTCATCATGAGAGTGGGGAGGCCCTGGAACAGGTTGCCCAGGGAAGAGGTGGCTGTTCCATCCCTGGAGGGGTTCAAGGCCAGGTTGGATGGGGCTTGGAGCCCCTGATCCAGTGGGAGGTGTCCCTGCCCATGGCCAGGGTGGAACTGGATGGGCTTTGAGGTCCCTTCCAACCCAAACTATTCTACGATTCTATGATCTCGCGACAGGACGGCCTTCGACAGCAACGCCGGTGCAGCCTACGAGGTGCTGGGCACCGGTGGGAGGCGACGGAAGGCCGGTGTGGACGGGCGGCTGTACAGCGAGCTGCTGCGGCGCATCTGCCAGCACGGGGGAGCCCCAGCCGAGGCGGCGGCCGCGTTGCTGGGCCGTGTGCGCTGTCGCGACCACGAAGCCGTGCCCTTTGACGTCTTCCGATACGGCGTCCTCACCTGCTTTGTCCTCCTGGAGTTCGCTGCCAAGGCGGAGGCTCTCTTCGCGGTCCTGGACGGCGGTCGCGGCGCTGCCGATGGGAGGCTGTGCCAGGCGGTGCTGCGGGCGCTGGAGGAGGCGCTGGGCACTGGCCACGTCCCCCTCCCCGATCGCTACCTGCAGGCGGGCTCCAAGCTGGGCCCGGACGGGCTGGCGTTGGCCATGGACCGGGCGCTGCAGGAGAGGAAGCTGGGTGCCTCCATGAGCAGGGAGGAGTTCCTGAAGAAAGCCACCGCCCTCTTTGTTGCTAAAGTGAAGCCTGTGGAGTAACACGTGGCTGGCAGCACCGCAGACCGCGGCTGCTTTGAACCCCTCGGTGCTCCACGAAGAGCCGTGTGCGTGGAGGGGGCTCCAGAGCCACTCTGGGTGCAGCTTGGGTGCTGCCTCGAGAGCTTCCCCGTTCCCATACTCCCTCCCTTGCTGGGTGCCCAGCTGCTCCAGCACTGGATGAATCCCTCTCTGCTGCACCTCTCCTGGCTGCAGCTCCTCAGACCTAGGAAATCTTTTTTAAGCATTAACTGAGGACTTGCCTGGAGGTTGGTAACCACAGGGCAGTGACAGCCGTTAAAAATGAGCCTGAACGAGGCAAACATGGGGCTGCAACTCCAGATATCCAGCAGTTCTATCCTAGCCCCAGCCGTGTCGCGTCTCACGGCTTCCACAGGGAACGTTGTGGCTACTTTTGGGTTCGTTTCATGCCCACCTGTGAACTGGGGGGCAATGTGCATCCCTGCGGCTGCCGGGCTTCCAGGGAAACACGGGGCTGATCCGCGGCTGAGGACAAAGTGCGGTGCTACTAAGCAAAATGGGTGAGAGGGAAACCTCATGGGAAGGGCCGCGAGCAAGAACTGCTCTGCTCTGAGCCATCTCTGCTGCCTCCTTGCCCCACGGTTGCCCAAACACCTCTGGCCGCTGCCTTCGGGACACTGGAGATGGAAGCTCATAGCTGAGCAAGGACTCCTGCGGATTCAGTGATGATTTGGGATCAAGACAATTGCCACTCCCCGAGGCCGAGGTTTGCTTCTGAACAGAGATGTGTGCTGAAATGTGCTGTTTATTTGAACCTGTGTTAATTATTTATAAGTCTTGGTTTACTGTAAGGCATTAAAGCTTTTTATTATTTTCTAGTGGCCAATTTCTTTGCTGCCTGGTGGCATTCAGCACCAGAATGAACCGCAGCGGCGCTCGGATCCTTGCTGCGCTCTCCGTCTTCAGGAGTTGATGCTGGCAGCTCATCTGGCACTGCCAACCACTTGTCCTTCCTACCAAAGCCGGGGAAGCGAGGAGGACACCCTTCCTGCTCCAGGGTGTTCTTTGTGTTCTCCTGAGCGGATGTTTTGATCCCTGCAGGCAGGAGCCAGCCCTGGGTGAAGCTGTGGGTGGTGGCTCCCAAACAGGGCAGGATGTGACAGGAGGGGAGATGGGAGGTGGTGAGGTTGGAGAGATCACAGCTGGGGCCATGCCAGGAGCAGCCTCTGCCTGAATTCCAGATGCAGACGTGTAAAACACCATGAGGAATGGCATGGATGGAGTAATTGTGCTACGTACTTGCTCCTGCTGATGGTGGCACCGCTTGGAGAAGAGGCTTAAACCACCCCACTCATGCGAAACGCTGACCTGAAACTGCACGGCCTCATTCATCTTAGAATTATAGAATCACAGAATATCAGGTTGGAGGGGACCTCAAGGATCATCTGGTCCAACCATTTGAGGTGATGCAGGGTTTAAATGAGATGGGCCGGCACCCTGTTGAGCTGAGTCTTGCAATTGTTCAGGGTAGAGGAATCTACCCTAGGGAGATTCTGTGATTATTCCAATGTTCAACTGTTCTCACGGGGAAATTTTTTGCTCTGGAATCGAATTGGAATCTCCCCAGGAGCAACTTATACCCATTACCACTTGTCTTTACTGTGTGACTCCTTGTAAAAATGGAGTCTCCATCCTCTTGAGTCTCCATCTGGCATTGTGAGCACAGACGGTGGGGTTTGGTGTCAGGAGGGGCCTGGGGAGCCTCCTGTGGACAGAGGTCAGGGCCGGGAAGGCCTGCATGGCCTCAGGGAATGGTTTGGGTTGGAAGGGACCTCAAAGCCCACCCAGTTCCACCCTCCTGCCATGGGCAGGGACACCTCCCACTGGATCAGGGGCTCCAAGCTCCATCCAACCTGGCCTTGAACCCCTCCAGGGATGGGGCAGCCACCCCTGCTCTGGGCAACCTGGGCCAGGGCCTCCCCACCCTCACAGCAAAACATTTCTTCCTGAGATCTCATCTCAACCTCCCCTCTTTCAGTTGAAAACCATTCCCTTCATGCTCTCCCTGCACCCCTTGATCACGAGCCCCTCCCCAGCTTTCCTGGAGCCCCTTTCAGTCCTGGAAGCCACTCTAAGGTCTCTCTGGAGCCATCTCCGTGGCCTCCTCTGGGCTCACTCCAACAGCTCCATGTCCTCCCTGTGCTCAGGGCTCCAGAACTGGACGTGGGGCTCCAGGTGGGTCTCCCAGAGCGGAGCAGAGGGGCAGGATCCCCTCACCCACCCCCAGCACCGCAGGCCTCACACCTCACGGGGGGAGGAGCCTGTCGTGGCCACGCCCCCTTATAGGTACCCAGCGGTGGGGGTGTGGCCTGTGTTGGCCCCGCCCCTCGCCGCGGCCCTGCGCTCTGATAGGCGACTATCACGGAGGGGGCGGGGCCTGGCCTGGCGCTGCGCTCTGATAGGCGGAGAGCGCCAGAGGGGGCGGGTTCACCTTGGCCCCGCCTCCCGCGCCGGGACTACATCTCCCGTCGTGCCCCGCGCGCCTGCGCTCGTCGCGGCCGCGGAGCAGCCTCCCCGTCCCCGCCGCCCCCCCTTCCCCGCACCCCTCCGCGGCCGTCGCTCCTACGCCAGCCCCCGGCTCCGCTCGCGGCCTACCCCTGCTCCTCGGTATGGCGCGGCCCCTGGTGCCCAGCTCGCAGAAAGCGCTGCTGCTGGAGCTGAAAGGGCTGCAGGAGGAGCCCGTGGAAGGGTTCCGGGTCAACCTGGTGGATGAGGGGGATCTCTACAACTGGGAGGTGGCCATCTTCGGACCCCCGAACACCTACTATGAGGGCGGGTACTTCAAGGTGAGGGGCTGGAGGGAGCGCGGGAGGAACGAGGTACCCAGGGGTGGGAGGGTGGGTTGGGGGAGATGGGGTGAAAGCAGAGTAGGGGGTGAGGGGGGATCCGTGAGGGAGAGGATCCCTTGGGAAGGGGGTTGGGAAGCGGGAGAGCCTGCGAGAGGGCTGTGGGGCAAGAGGGAGGTGGTTGAGGTGGTACAGGGGGAGTGGCGGGAGCTGCTTCTGAGTTCCAGGGGTGCTAAGGGTTAGGGAGAGCCGGTCTGGAGCTGGACAGCTTGGGGTGCTCGGGTTTTGGGAGTTGGAGCACCTGAAAATGAAGCTTTAATGGTGGTGAGGCTCGGAGTGGGGGACACAACATGGGATGAAGGCAGAATAGGGGATGGGGGGGACCCATGAGGGAGGGGATCCCTTGGGAAGGGATTTGGGAAGGGGAAGAGCCTGGGAGAGGGTTGTGGGGCAGAGCATCCCTGTGGTTGGGTTGTGGTGGGACAGCAGGAGCTGCTCCAGGGTTCCAGGGATGCTGAGCACCAGGGAGAGCCAGTCTGGAGCTGGGGGACTGCTGGAGCGCCTAAAAAAGTGGTTAAACATTGGAACAAGCTGCCCAGGGCGGTTGTGGAATCTCCATCCCTGAAGAGGTTCAAAAACCTTATATCTGTGGCACTTTGGGACATGGTTTAGTCAGGATGGTGGGGTTGGTCTCACGGTTATACTGGATGATCTTAGAGGTCTTTTCCAGCCTTTATGATTCCATGGGAGCTTGTGTGCAGGTGGCTGCTGCTGAACGATCCCCAGAGTTGGAAGGGGCTCTGCCTTCTGAGGCTTTTCCTCCTTCCTGCCCCTCCATCCCCCCACTCTGTGGGTTCGGGAGGATGCTTGGGATGGTCATTGTCGCCCCCAAACCCGGGAGGAGAGGCAAAAGGGCTCTCCCAGGCCGTGTGGGTGGTGAGGGCACAGGGCAGGGGTTGTGATTCGAGTTCCAGTACACAGTCCCTGTCCGGATGATGCGTATGAGCTCTTCCCAAGTGTTGTGCAACCTGTGGAGATGTTTTCTTCCTCTTTCACATCCTCCCTCCTCCACCACGGGCTGTCCTGTCTCCATCCTGTTGCTGCCAGGGTGGGGATGCACCGGGGTGACTCAGCCAAGGGGCAGCTGTGCCAGACAGCGGGGTGGTTTGTTTTTTCCGTGAGTGGTGGCATGCAAGTGTGATGCTTCAGAGCCTGCTTTGCTGAAATGGAGGCTTTTTCCGTAGCCTCTTTTGGTGCTGGGCCCACCTTTTGCAGCTCCTGCTCCTCTTTTGTGCCCAGGAGCTTCCAGACTGAGCGCTGCTGGATGGCAGAAGGCGAGGAACTTTCTGAGGAGAGGGAAGGGGACGAGTCCTCTTCCAGCTCGTGATAATGTCATGTTTGTGGATGGTGAATCAGGGCTGTTTTCCACACCCCTTCGGCATCGCTTTGCCTCTGGCTGGTTGTGTTCCCATCCCGTCTGGCAGACAAAGGGATTATTCTGTGCTGTTCAGCTGTTTGGCCAGGGCCGCGTGTTGCTGTGCGTGCCCTGGGCTGCTCCACAAGCACAAAAAAAAACGTCCCCAACCCCAGCTGCTGCCTCGCTGTTCCTTCATGTCCCAGTGGGAATGTGTGCAGGGCCGAACCCGCTGAGCTCGAGAGCACCTTGGATTCATAGTGAGATTGATGTGTGCTGAGGACAGAGCCTGGCAGGGTGAAAAGGTTTGCTGGATCCAGCGTGGAGTTGGGGTTAGAACCTTGGGAAGGGGATGGATGGATGTCTCTGCTTTCCTCGCCAGTCGTGTAATGGCTGCGAGCTGATGAGCAGCTCTAGCAGCATCGCCCGTTGTCGAGGCTGTGATTCCAGAAGCATCCAAAGCCTTGTTTGCAGTTACCCTCTGGAATGGGACCCGTGCCGGGCTCGTTCTGCGGGTGAATAGAGATGCTGGGTCGCTGCAAGGCAGAGTTGGGGGAGCTAGTGCTGTCGCTTTGTGGATTCAGTGTCCAAATTCCCCTGTACCCGAACAGAAGGAGCAAAAAATGTTCCCCGAGTTGTTATTGTGTGCTTTAAATCTTCACCGTTCGCTTCTGGCTGTTGGCTTTTTTGGGAGCAGTGGCTGAATCTTGAGCTGGAAGTTTGCTCCCAGCGCCTGGAAGGACCCAAAAGCCGAAGAAGTCACCTCAGGTTGTGCAGCGATGTGGAGAGAAGCTGCCTTCTCCTTGCGAGATGCTGTACAGGATGGGGACGTTGCTGTGTCTCTGCGCCATCTCAGGCTTCCCCATCTTACTTGGAGCCCAACAAGCAACCTTCTCCTGCCTCAATCCTTTGGTTTCCATGGCCAGTGCCTGCTGGAGAAGCCACTGCTGGGCTGGTTGTCTCTGCTGGCGCTGGAGCCGTGGGCTGCAGCGTGATCTTCATGTGCTTTTATTTTTAGCACCTGAGCTGCGCGCTGTGGCCAGCCTTGACTTGGGCTCTTTTTCTTGTGCTGAGGGGCTATTTTTGGAGCTTTGTTGTGTCAATCGGAGCACGGTGCGTCCTCCCCTGTGAGCTCTGCAGGGCAAACAGCCCCTCCTCTGGTGGCACAGCCATCGTCGCGTCCCTGACCATAGGGTGGGGATGTTCTTGACTCACAGTCTGCCTCCAGGTGCCACTGAATTTATTCGGGTGTGCAGCTCGAGCTGCTGTGGATGCTGGTGAGCATGCAAGGTGTGTTATGAGCTCTTGCTGCCTCCCTCCATGTCCAAGAGCACCAGCTGGACCTCGGTAGAGAAAAGGTGATGGGGCAGGATGCTGGTGATAGAGCTGCTGAGGCTTGCAGGCCCATCTGTGGATTAAGCTGGACGTTTAGATTAGGTATTAGGAGGAAATGTTTTGCTGTGAGGGTGGGGAGGCCCTGGCCCAGGTTGCCCAGAGCAGTGGTGGCTGCCCCATCCCTGGAGGGGTTCAGGGCCAGGTTGGATGGGGCTTGGAGCCCCTGATGCAGTGGGAGGTGTCCCTGGCCATGGCGGGAGGTGGAACTGGATGGGCTTTGAGGTCCCTTCCAACCCAAACCATTCTACGATGCAGAGGCTCCATCCCTGCAGGATCGCAGCTGGACTTGGCAGAGGTTCCTTTGTCCTGGTGGTGTCGAGCGGTCCGTGGTTTCCTTCCCTTCTGTCTCACAGGCTGATGCTCGCTTCTCCTTATTGTTTCCTTGCAGGCTCGCCTCCGGTTTCCCATCGACTACCCCTATTCTCCTCCTGCCTTTAGGTTCTTAACCAAAATGTGGCACCCAAACATCTACGAGGTAAGTTGCCTGGGACAATGTGGGGCATCCTAGGTGGGGGTGATTGTCTCCATCCGTGGCGGTGCGACAGGATGAAAATTCCAGCTTTTGTCTGGCACTGAAACACAGCTTTGGAAACTCCGTGCCTTTGGCGCTTAGTGCCTGGCACGGGGAATGTAGATAATGAGCTTACAACAGCCTCCTGTCCCGGAGTTGTTCCAGGTCAACCAGGCTTTCCAGGCTTGAAGGCTCCCACTTTTGGCTGGCAGGGATTTTGTGCTTAAACCACAAATGGGGGCAGAGCGAGAAGCGTTCGCAGCCCCAGGATGGCATGGATTGGTGCCAAAGGGCTTTGGGGCTAGAATGGTTTTAGCCAGGAGGCATGTGCTGTGTATGCAACATCTTCAGGCATCGGAGAGCTGATGGTGAGCAGCGTCCTCTGTATCGTGGCAGTGGTCGTGGGTGCTTATCCGAGTCCTGAGGTTGCGAGCAGCATCACAGAGACCACCAAATCCACTGTCCCTTCCTTTTAAGGACTGAAAGAACAGGCTGGGATTGCCTCAGCTGGCTGAAGCCTAAGGGAAGAGCAAGCAGGTTAGGATCTAAAGCTACTGGAGAGTGTCCAGAGAAGGCCACAAAGTTGATGAAGGGTTTAGCGGGGAAGTTTTATGAGGAGCCACTAAAGTCACTGGGAATGTTCAGCCTGGAGAAGAGGAGACTGCAGGAATACCTTATCATGGTCTGCAGCTTCCTCACGAGAGGAAGAGGAGAGAGAGCGGACGCTGAGCTCTTCTCTCTGAACCTGAAAGAATGGCAGGAAGATGCCAAGGGTTAGGTTGGACGTGGAGAAAAGGTTCTTCTTCCACAGGGTGGTGGAGCACTGGAATAGCACTTCAGGGCAGCAGTCACAGCACCAAACCTGACAATATTCCAGAAGTATTTGCCCAATACCCTCTGAGCCATGGTGTGGATGTCGGGGTTGTGCTGTGCAGGGACAGGAGCTAGACTTGATAGTTCTTATGGGTCTCCTCAAACTTGGGATTTTCTATGATTCAAGCTACTGGAACAGGGGACCAAGCTGCTGCTAGAGGTTCCTTGGGCAGCAGCTCCTGAGGATGCCGTTTCCCTTTTGCTTTCAGACCGGTGATGTCTGCATCTCGATCCTGCACCCGCCGGTGGACGACCCGCAGAGCGGGGAGCTGCCATCGGAGCGGTGGAATCCAACCCAGAACGTGCGGTGAGTGTTGTTTAGGGAGGGGATTGCAGTTGCAGGGATGGGAATGCGAGGAGATGGGGACTGCCTTCTGCTCCCAAAGCCTGCAGAGGATGCCACGAGGTTGCTGAAAGGCACTTGGGTCGCGTGCTTCGCTGAAGAAGAGCGGGAGCTTGCACAGGAGCATGTGCGAACCTGGCAGCTCACGCAGTGCTGTGCCCTGCCTGGTGGATCCTCGTAGGTGGGCTGGCACCAGGTCCACCTCCCACGCAGGAGGTGCCAGGACACAGGCAGTCGCCTCAGCTCTTACGAGCTCCTGTTGCTTGATTCCCAGGACCATTCTCCTAAGCGTGATCTCGCTGCTGAATGAACCAAACACCTTTTCTCCAGCCAACGTGGATGCCTCCGTCATGTACCGCAAGTGGAAGGAGAGCAAAGGGAAGGACCGCGAGTACACAGACATCATCAGGTGCGTGCTGAGCTGAGCCTGGGCCCAGCGGCACGGTGGCACTGCCAAGAACATTTGCTAAGCTGTGGTTTTGCAGGACACAGAAGATCTTGAGGGCAAGCATATCCTGCCCTGTTGAGTCCCATCTGCAGGCTGAGAGGATTTTACCCACCATGGCAGGGAGGGTGGAATTGGATGATCTTTAGTGTCCCTTCCAACCCATTCAGTGACCTCAGGTTGTGTCAGGGGAAGTTTAGATTGGATATTAAGCAAAATTTTCTTCCCTGAAAGCATGATGATGCTGTCAGAGGCTGCCCAGGGCAGTCTCCATCCCTGGAGGAGATCAAAAAGTGCGTAGGCATGGCACTTCAGGACATGGTTCAATAGGGATAGCGGTGTTGGGCTGACGATTGAACTGGATGAGCTTAAAGGTCTTTTCTAACCTTAATGAGACTATGGTTTCATGATTCTGGCTGTGAGTGTGGCTTTTGGGAGGAGCTTGGCTGGGTTATGTGCCCAGCTCTGCTCTCAGCCTATGCCCTGGCCCTCGTCAGCTCCAGCGCTGAGGGTCTGGGTTTGTAGCAGACGTGCTACTGATGTGGCCTCGCTGTCAGGGCTCCGTGGGATCAGCACAGGAGGGTACTGAGCTGCAGCCTGGCCAGCCCTGGCACAGAAAGGGATCCCTCAAAGCATAGAATCATAGAACATCCGAAGTTGGAAGAGATCCACAAGGACCATGGAGTCCATCTCGTGTCCTTGCACAGCTCAACCCCAACATTCGCACCCTGTGGTCCAGGGCATTGGCCAAACACTTCTGGAATATTGTCAGGCTTGATGCCGTGGCTGCTTCCCTGGGAGCTGTTCCAGTGCTCCACCATCCTCTGGATGAAGAACCTCATCCTAAAGTCCAACCAAACCCTTCCCTGGTGCTTCTTCTGCCGTTCCCTTGGGTCCTGTTATTGGTCACGATGCTCTCCTTCCTCTGCCTGGGGTGAGACTGGGAGGGTTGAGCTGCATGTGGCGATGGGGTCACTCTGTGTGAATGTTCCCTCCTCACCTCCTGCCTCTTTCCGTCCAGGAAGCAAGTCCTGGGGACGAAGGTGGACGCCGAGCGGGATGGTGTGAAGGTTCCCACAACCCTGGCAGAGTATTGTGTGAAGACCAAGACTCCAGCTCCAGATGAAGGCTCGGATCTCTTCTACGATGACTACTATGAGGATGACGAGGCAGAGGAGGAGGAGGCAGGCAGCTGCTACGGTGATGAGGATGACTCCGGCAATGAGGAATCTTGATGGCCCTCTGGCATTGCTAAACTTACTATAAACTACTGAATTTTACCTCAGCTGGGACAAACTGGTTTGAATTTAGGATCCGTCAGCCCTGAAATGAACTCTCTACCTCGCAGGGCAGCTGTTCTGCTGTGGCAAAGGAAACCCCACTACTGTCTTTGTAGAAAAAAGCAAAAAAAACCAAACCCTAACCCTATTTTATAAACATTCTGGGTGGGTGGGGAGGGGGAAGTCGCCTTGGAGCCTTCATGAATCTGTGGAAGCCAGGGAGCTGGTGGCTCTGGATGAGGAGTGACAGCAAAGCCCCATCTGGCTGCCCATCCTCTGGGCATGTTTATCTCCTCTCCAGCTCCACGTGGGAGTTTGGGAGGCTGCGGAGAGTTGGTGAGTGGTTGCATGGGAAGTGTGTGAACATGATGCAGCTTCTGACAGCTTCCAAAGTCAGAAGGGAACGGCTACAGTGTGACCCCAGCCAACCACTGGGACCCTCGTGCTGCCTCTTTGCGCAATCTGGAGCTGCGTTCGCAGGGAAGATTTGGGGCGTCAGGCAGGATGCGCCTGGCACTGCAGAGCATGGGGATGGGTGCTTGGAGTTTTTATCTGACTGGGAGGGAGAGGGGTAGTTCTGACTCTTTCTGCTTCTGTATTTTTGGAAACTATTTAATAAAGTCCTTCAAGGAAAGGGCTGTGTGCTGAGACTCTGCCAGGATTTCCATGCCAGTCATAGCCTGGCTGCTGCCCTGCAGCCCTGCCAGGAAGGTGCAGGTGAGCTGGCAGCTCCACGGGGCTGCGTTCGGGTGCTGCTGGGTGGCCTTTGGGGCTCACCGCGACCATCTTTCCTCCCTCCCCAACTGCCAGGGGAGTTGCACTTGGGGCACAACAGCCCTGTGCAGCTACAGACTAGGAGAAGTCTGGCTGGAAGCTGCCTGGAGGAGAAGGACCTGGGGGTGTTGGTTGACAGTGACTGAACATGAGCCAGCAGTGGCCCAGGTGGCCAAGAAGGCCAATGGCATCTTGGCTTGGAGCAGACACGGCGTGACCAGCAGGGCCAGGGAGGTTCTTCTCCCTCTGGACTTGGCACTGGTGGGACCGCTCCTCAAATCCTGGGGTCAGTTCTGGGCCCCTCCCCACAAGAAGGATGTTGAGGCTCTGGAGCGAGTCCAGAGAAGAGCAACGAAGCTGGGAAGGGGCTGGAGAACAAGAGGAGCAGCTGAGGGAGCTGGGGGTGTTTAGCCTGGAGAAGAGGAGGCTGAGGGGAGACCTCATTGCTCTCTCCAACTCCCTGAGAGGAGGTTGTGGAGAGGAGGGAGCTGGGCTCTTCTCCCAGGGGACAGGATGAGAGGGAATGGCCTCAAGCTCCACAAGGGGAGGGTCAGGCTGGACATTAGGAAAAAATATTTCACAGCAAGGGTCATTGGTCACTGGCAGAGGCTGCCCAGGCAGGGGGTTGAGTCACCTTCCCTGGAGGGGTTTAAGGGCTGGGTGGACGAGGTGCTGAGGGGTATGGTTTAATGGTTGATAGGAATGGTCTAAGAGGTGTTTTCCAACCTCACGATTCTGTGATTGCTGCCTCTGCCCCAGTGCTATGGCCAATGCTCGCTCTTTGCCTGGCCAGAACGCTGGCTCCACCAAGCCCTCCAGCACCGCACAGGGAAGGTGTATTTTCCCTCCTGTTCTTCCAAGACACCTTTGCAGGAGCAGACCTGCCCAGGCAGCACCTGGCTGGTGGAGCAGTGGCCGATGGGTGCCCAGAGCCCTCGTGGCTGCTCTGATGCGGGTGCAGCTGGGAGTGCCCTGAGCCCACAGGTCAGGACTAGCTGGGACGTGAGCGAGAGGCATTGCTGGTGCCTTGTCTGGCTGGGGAGAGCAGCTCCCCTGATCCCAGTTGGGCTGCTGCCCCTGCTCCCACCCTGCACAAAGCTCATCAGAGGGGAATTGAGCAAAAGACACCTTTCTCCTGCCTGCAGTTGTGCCAAGGGGATCAGGGTCCTGTGACCAGCAGGTCCAGGGAGGTTCTTCTCCCTCTGGACTCAGCACTGGTGAGACCGCTCCTCGAATCCTGGGGTCAGTTCTAGGCCCCTCCCCACAAGAAGGATGTTGAGGCTCTGGAGCGAGTCCAGAGAAGGGCAACGAAGCTGGTGAGGGGGCTGGAGAAGAAGAGGAGCAGCTGAGAGAGCTGGGGGTGTTTAGCCTGGAGAAGAGGAGGCTGAGGGGAGACCTCATTGCTCTCTCCAACTCCCTGAGAGGAGGTTGTGGAGAGGAGGGAGCTGGGCTCTTCTCCCAAGGGACAGGGGACAGGACGAGAGGGAATGGCCTCAAGCTCCACCAGGGGAGGGTCAGGCTGGACATTAGGAAAGAATTTTTCATGGAAAGGGTGATTGGTCCCTGTCCGAGGCTGCCCAGGGAGGGGGTTGAGTCACCTTCCCTGGAGGGGTTTAAGGGACGGGTGGACGAGGTGCTGAGGGACATGGTTTAGTGATTGATGGGAATGGTTGGACTCGATGATATTTTCCAGCCTGGGTCTTTTGCAGCCTGGTGATTCTATGATCCAGGAGCTGCCAAGACCTGGTGGATCCCCATGGAGAGCACAGCGGGCCCTGGCACCGCTGGCCCCATTGTTTTGGCTCTTCCTGCCCCCATGCCTGGCACCACCTGCTCCCAGGGTCAGGCCAGGGTTGGGAAGAGCCAAGGATGGAGCTGTTGCCTTGCAGAGGTCCTTCTGCCCCGTTCTCGCCTGCCCTGGTCCCTGGGGGTTATCAGGTAGCTCCAGCTGGGCTGGTGCTGGGGACTCAGCAAGACCGGCGTCACGGAGAGTACAGAGATCCCCGGGGAAAACGGGCTGAGATCCCAGAAGTGGACTAAGATCCCAGGGAGAAGCAGGCCAAGATCCCAGAAGTGGACCAAGATCCCAGGGAGAAGCAGACTGAGATCCCAGGGGTCTTGGACCAAGATCCTGGGGGAACTGGGCTGAGTTCTTGGGAAGATGTGGACCAAGATCCTTGGGGAAAGAGGGCTGAGATCCCAAGGAACTTGGACCGAGATCCCAGGGGATGTGAGCTCAGATCCTGGGGAAGGTGGGCAGCGACCTTGGTTGAAGTGGCTCAAGATCCCAGGAGGAAATCCTGGGGGGCAAGCAGCCCGAGATCTCGAAGGGGAAAGTAGGCTGAGACCCCAGGGGGAAGTCAACTGAGATCTTGGGGGGTCGCGGGACGAGACCCAGGCTCTCTCCCCACTCCTCACCCCCCCCAGCGCTCCATGCTGTCCCCAAAGCTCGTGGTGGCCGTGGGCCAGGCCCCCCATGAGGAGCTCCAGGTTCCCCTTGTCCCTGTCCGTCCCCCCCCCCGCATGGAGGAAGCGTGGCTGGTTCCCTTCCCACGGCTCCTGCTGTGAAGACGCAGCCGGGGGGGGGGATGACAACTCATCGTGCCCCCCTCCATGTCCCCCTCCCAGCTTGCTCCCCCCCCAGCTCCCCAACCTGTTCGCCCCTGCTCTCCAACCTGTCCCCCCCTGCTCTCCATGTTCCCCTCCTCCCACCATGACCCCCCCATCTTGCCCCCTCCCCCCAGCCATTGCCCCCCCCTCGCTGCCCCCCCTGTCCTCTCCCTCACGGTCCCCCCCTCCCAGCGTAGCTCCCCCAACTCCCCCCCATCTTTCCCCCCCATCACTCCCACCTTCTCCAGCCTGTCCCCCCCCACTGCCCTCCCTAGCTTGGCTCCCCCTCTCTCTTGGACATCGCCCCCCCACCTCCCCAACATGCCCCCCCCCCAGCCTTTCCCCACCTCATCCTCCCCTCCATGGCCCCCCCCTCCCTATCTTGGCCTGAACTCACTCCTAGCCATTGCCCCCCCACTAATTTCCCCCCCCCCCGCTGCCCACCCTGTCCTCCCCTTCATGCGCCCCCCTCCCTCCCCCACAAGTTCCCCCCTGCCCCCCCCCATGACCCCCCCTCCCCATCTTAGCCCCCACTCCCTATCTTGGCCCCTCCTTGCTCCCAGTCATTGCTCCCCCCCCTCAAGTTGCCCCCCTGCCCTCTCCCATGATCCCCCCTCCCCAATCTTGGACCCCCCTCCCTCCCAGCCACTGCTCCCCCCCCTCAAGTTGCCCCCCTGCCCTCTCCCATGATCCCCCCTCCCCAATCTTGGACCCCCCTCCCTCCCAGCCACTGTCTCCCCCGCTCCGCTCCCCCCTGTCCTCTCCCCCATGGCTCCCCCTCCCCCCCAGCCATCTCCCTCCCCCATCATGCTCCCCTCTACCCTCTCCCCCCCCCCAACCCCCAGTGAATGGCGAGGGGAGGGGTGTGCACCTCCCACTCCCCCCCCCAAGTGGGCGTGGCCTCGGCGGGACAGGCGCGAACCGGCTCGGAGGGCGGGCTCTCCTCCCTCCCTCCCCTCTGATTGGTCGCGCCGCGCGTCGGTGGGCGTGGCCATCCGGCGAGACGCTTCGCGATTGGTCCGCGGGGTCGAGAGGGGGCGTGGTTATCTTTGACCACGCCCCCTTTCGCCGTGCTTCCCCCCCCCTCCCCTTCCCGCCCTCAGGGCCTTATAGCGGTGGGCGCGGGGCCTTGAGGAGCGCGGAGCGGCGATGGCGGCGGGGATGGCGGCGCCTCACGGGCTCCTGGCTCTCTTCATCCTCGCTGCGACGGCGGATAGCGTCGCGGGGACAAGTACGGAGCGGGAGGGGGCGGGGGGGGGGGGGTCCCCCGGTTCCGCGTAGGCTTCACTTACCGGAGGAGGCCAAGGGGCAAGCCCGGTTCTCTGAGGGTTATCCCGGTTTTGAGGTTTCCCAGGCCTCGCTTGGCCGTGAGGGAGGAGCAGGCCGAGGCGAGGGCTACCTGCAGGCCAGCACGTCGCGCCGGGCGGGGCTTGAGAACCGGGAATGGGGGGGGGGGGGGGGAGTGGAGCCGTGGGAACCGGGATTTAGGGGGTTCCAGCCGTGGGAACCGGGGTTGGAGCTCGTCTCGGCGGTGGGAGACCGGGGACCCCCCTCGCTGGGACCGGGGAACGCCCGAATGGGCGTTCCCCGGTCCCAGCGAGGGGGGTCCCCGGTCCTTTAGTGCTTCCATATGGATAAAAATCAGGAATTCCATTCATTTCCACGTTTTCTGGAGGCTTAGGAGGAGCTCTGGGCTTTTAAAGCCTTGAAGATGCTCCCGTGGTGCTTAAGTTGATAATCCCCTCGTGGGTTTGCAGTTGGAGGCTGGGAATGGCCTCAACCTCTATTTGGGGGGCTTAAAAGCATCCCCCACCGAGATGAGCTTCATAATTCCTTCTGATTTCTTGTTTTTCCCTCTTCTGGAGTTGGTGGTTGGGGGTTTTTGGCTGGAGGATTCTGCGAGCTCGGATTCGGATCTGGTGGTAAAGGGGGTGTTGTATCCTGAGCTGGTTAGAAATTTAGGTTCTACCACCTTGGTGCCTCTTTTGGGGCATCAAACTTCTTCAGTGCAGTGGATCCCAACCCAAGGAGTGAAGGTGATGGAGCGGGACGCTCCTGAAAAAACCCAGAGACCCAAATATCTGCTCTGATATCTCCTTGTGGAACAGGAGGGCAGGGGTGAGACTTCTAAACTACGAGGAAATAGGGAGTTTCATGAACTTGCCCAGAGAAATAGTGGCTGCCCCATCCCTGGAGGGGTTCAAGGCCAGGTTGGATGGGGCTTGGAGCCCCTGATCCAGTGGGAGGTGTCCCTGCCCATGGCAGGGGTGGAACTGGTTGGGCTTTGAGGTCCCTTCCAACCCAAACCATTCCATGATACCTGTGTCAGCTTCTCCTGCTTCCTTGGCTTCATGCAGCAACTCCTTCTATAGGGAATGTACGTGGAGAAGGCTGTTCCTATACTTGGTGTGAAAAGCATCCCAAGAAAAGCTTGTTTTGTAGGCACATGGAATGTGTCCTGCCCTGGTGGTGGGACTCTTGGACTCTGTCTGAGTCCAGTTCTTCGAGTAAGCGAAGTGGTAGGCTGGGGAGTGGGATTTACGTTTGGATTTGGCTTTGTGGAGCACGAGAAACAATCCTTTTAATCTGGAGCATCCTGACTTTTGGTAGCTTGCCACGCAGCAGGACTGGCTGGAGCGTTGGTAGGTGTTTACTTGGACTTTTTACTTCAAGGAAGAGCCACCCTGGCTGGAAGCTCTTGCATCCAACCTGCTTGTGGAGTCACTGCCTGGTTGTGTGAAGCTTAAGGGGAGAGCGGATTTTAGAGCTATTCTTGGAAATGGCAAAAAATGCCAGAGCCTCCTGTATCCCTTTGCAAGGCTGAGAAACAAGAGGTCGTGCTGGGGAGGAGAATGTGCCTGGTGGGACAGAGCAAGCTCCCAGCAGGCTTGGCTGCCTGGAGCATGGACAGTTTACACCAGGAGAACTCCTCCCTCGGAGCAGGGGGAAAGGTTGTTTTTGGTTTGAAGGTGACTCAGGAGAACATTATCTGCTCACACCGCTGTCTGGTGTGATCGGATACAACACTGTGCCTGGAGAAACCTCCTGCTTCTGGGATTGTGAGCTGATTCTGTCTTGCAGCCCATTTGGGGGACTCTGCCCCCTTCCAGCAGGTTTTTTTTTTGGGGGGGGTAGGGGAGCTCTGCTCCCTTCCAGCAGGTTTTTTTTGGGGGGGGTAGGGGAGCTCTGCCCCCTTCCAGCAGGGTATTTTTGGGGGTAGTTGAGCTTTGCTGCCTTCCAGCAGTGTTTTTTGGGGGGTAGGTGAGCTTTGCTGCCTTCCAGCAGATTTTTCTTAGGAGGTAGGTGAGCTCTGCCCTGTTCCAGCGGGTTTTTTTTGGGTGGTAGGGCAGCTTTGCCCCTTCCAACAGGTTTTTTTGGAGGAAGGGGGGGCTCTGCCGCCGCTTTCCTCAGCCTGCAGCGCCCAGGATTGTGATTGCCCAGCCTACTTTGTGCTGGGGGAGGAGAAGGGGTATTAATCCTGTGCAAATGCCCGTGGTACTTGCTGTTGTTCCTGCTTGCTGGAGCTTTTTAGCCTGTGAACGGTGTGAAGTGCCCTCTAACTCAGCAAATAACCTTGGAAAGGCTTGTTTTGTCAGCACAGTCATTGCCTCCCATCTGTAACAAACCCTTCATCTTTCCTAGATTCAAGCAGGGCTGTGGTTAGAATTGGACAAGCTTTGACAAGTGCTTTAGTTGGATCTGTTTTGGAAATGAGGTGTTGGGGAGTGTTTCATCACCAACCTGGGAGATGAAAGCCCCTCCTGCCCACAGGACCATTGTTCTGGGGGAGAAACTCGGGGTGGAGCGGCTCACAGAGTGAGAGTTGCTCACAGCTGGTACCCCTGAACCTTTTATCTTTATATAATATAAAGTATCTTGAGATAAATGTCTTATAAAAGATTTCCCCTGTGTCTTTTTGGACCCCCACCACTTACCCCTCTAATTCTTAAATCTGACTGAGGTTGAGTCACGTAAGCAGCCTTGGCCCTCGAGTGATGTCCTGTCGTGCGGTGATGCTGCTAGAAGCAGTTCAAGAAGATCACTCTGCTGTCCCTGCTACAATTCTGTCATCCAGAGACCCTAGAAACCCTTGCAGAGGTGGTGTTGAAGGCATTTCTGAATGGAACCAGCAGTTGGTGTATGAAATAGTTGCTCTGACCTCGGTGTTAAGGTTAACTCAGTATCAACCTTTGAGTGTTGTGCCCTCAGATGAGAGTTGGATCTCTCCTTCCTCCTCAGGCATATTTATTCTTCCAGACTTTAATATGTAAAACTCATTTATTTATTAATTTTTCCTTTGAGAAATGCAGAATTGATTTATTTAGGACTTAACCTCACGGACTTACTTGTATTTTTCTGGAGTTTGGGCAAACTTGGTTTGGGAATATTGATTTTTTTTCTGCGTTCACAAGAAATGCTCGTAATGTTTCTTATTAAAACATCTTTAGGCATACACAAAACAACCAAAAAACTCGCTCCCAAGCTGACCTCCTTATTACCTGTGCATTATGGGATGTATGGAGGGTTGCATGGACTCATGAACTTAATAACTAAGTACATTAATGTCCTGGGAGCCATCCTGGCATGCGGGACACCTCGGAAACCTGCTCTTGGCACATCAGAAGTGCCTTTGGCGTGCAGGAAGGACATGTCGCAAGCTTAACTAGTTCTTCTTAAATCTGACTCAGGCTGAGTCACGTAAGCAGTCTTGGCCCCTCGAGTGATGTCTTTTCCTGCAGTGATGTTGCTTGAGCCTCCCTTCCTTCTTGCTCCCAGGGGTCTGTGGTGACCGTTTACACCTGGCTGGGAGCCTAAAGGTGTTTGGCAGCGTGATTTTTCCACAGTCCAGTGACTCGAGGACCTACCTTTGGACTGGCTCTTCTCAGAAGCTGAACCCCTGGCCTCTCGCTGCTGGGGAGGTTTGAAAAACACAGCAGTGCTGGCCCGCAGCCGCTTCATAGGCTTTTGATCTGCTCGTGACTAATTCAGCTCTGCAAAGTTGTCTTGCCTGAGATGAAAAGTCTGATTTCACTGTTTGTTTGACAACGAACGTTACATTCCCTTACCTGGCTTGCAGCGTCTTGCAGACTGCAAGGCGTTCTTCTCCAAAAAGCTGGTTTATTATCTTCGCTGCAATGTTGTCCCTCAAGGCAAATGCCAATGCTCCCCATTGGTTATGTTAGAGGAGGCCACGGAGGTGATCCAAGGGCTGGAGAACCTCCTGTACAAGGCCAGGCTGAGAGAGTTGGGGTTGTTCAGCCTGGAGAAGAGAAGGCTCCAGGGAGACCTTAGAGCAGCTTCCAGCATGGAAAGGGGCTCCAGGAAGCTGGGGAGGGGCTCTTGGTCAGGGAGGCAGGGGTAGGATGAGGGGGAACAGTTTTCAGCTGGAAGAGGGGAGATTGAGATGAGATCTTAGGAAGAAATGTTTTCCTGTGAAGGTGGGGAGACCCTGGCCCAGGTTGCCCAGAGCAGTGGTGGCTGCCCCATCCTTGGAGGTGCTGAAGGCCAGGTTGGATGGGGCTTGGAGCAACCTGATCCAGCAGGAGGTGTCCCTTTGGAACTGGATAGGCTTTAAGGTCCCACCCAAATCATTCTGTGATTCCATGTCCTGCTCTGCATACGCTGGTTTTGCCGTGGGGTCGCAGGAGGCTGTGTTGGCTGGCGAGGCAGCAATTCCAAATAACAGCCCTGTCCCTGCTGGGCAGAGTCCAGAGCGTATGGAGGGGAGGGAGGGACGAGTGCACTGAGCTGAAGATCGTCTGTGGCCTCGTCTCTGTGGCTGAGTTTGGTTTTTTTTGCTTGTAGAGGGTGAATTCTTGCTTTGCACTAACACTTTGCACTAATACCTCTTCAACTCTTAGCTGGTTTTATAAAGTCACCGCTGTCTCAAAAGAGGCTTACTCAGGACAGCGTCGAGTTGCACTGCGAGGCGATTGGCAATCCCATCCCTGAGATCCAGTGGTGGTTTGAGGGAAACGATCCCAATGAGACCTGTGCTCAGCTCTGGGATGGCGCGTGGCAGGACCGTGTCAAAATCAACGCCACCTACAACCTCCACTCTACCAGCACCATCCACATCGTAAACCTCACGAGCGACGACTCGGGCATGTATGAGTGCCGGGCCAGCAACGACCCTGACCGCAACCACTTGTCGAAGAGCCCCAAAGTCAAGTGGATCCGTTCCCAGGCGAACGTTTTTGTCATCGAACGTGAGTGGCCACGCCGAGGCCTTGGCACTTGCTCGGACACCGGTGTCTTGAGTCTCACCCCTGCACCCGTGTCCTGTGGCTCCCGAAAGCTCCCCTCACCCTCCCACCCCGGCTGTAGAACTGAGAGCCTTCCCCCCCTCTGTCATCTCCCCCACCACCCGTGACTTCACCCCAAATGATGGCCCTGCTCAAAAAGGGTTGTGGCTTCCCAACCAAAACGCCCTTCGGCAATCCCACACCTTTTTCCGGAGCCAAAAGAACCTGGAACCTACCGCTTATTCCCAAGTGCTTCCAAATCCTGGTGCTGGCTTGTAGAATTGAGTCTTGATTCTGCGGTAGACTCTGTCCTGACCACCGCTGGCAAACGAGCCCTTCCCTACCGTCCATCCAGCTCCTGTTGGCAGCCTTGCTTTTTAAGCTCGCTTCCTTGCTAGTGATGCAAACCATGGGGAACAAATCCTGCTTTGAGTTTCCTGAGATGCAACCGTTTTTGAAATGGCCGTGTCTGTGTGCGACACTGAATGTGATGTGGTTGCTTGTCCTGTGGGAGTGACCGGATCCCTTCTCGCTGCAAGCTGGGGCTAATGGGGAGCTGCTTTGAGTGGTGGAAACCTGGGTTAGTGGGGGGATTTCAGCATCCTGTCAAGGTCTTGCTATGAATCTTGAAGTTGAGAGCAGCATAGGAGTCTTTTTTTCAGGGTTAGGAAATGCAGGACTCTGGGAGAACCTTCTTCCAGTTGAATTTTTGGCTAGGCGGAAAAGCAAAAAGCCTGTTGGCACTGTGCAAACATTCTTCCTTCCAAGAAGCTGAGTCTGGGTGGAAAGGCAGGGGCTGTAGTGCCACCAGGGCTGTGTCAAGGGGCTGCTGATGGCAGCTGTTTTCCTGGAGTGCCTCCTGCAAGGAGAAAGGCCTGAGTCATCATCCTGCATAATTTACTGCCACTTGGCATGCGGAGACCCAGGGCTGGTTGGAGTTCTGGTTCTGCGTGTTCTCCTTGGAGCAAATGTGACTCTTAATCCCTTGGGGTGCATCATACGATGCATGAATTTCTCACACGTAAGGTCTGGGTCACTCCCCTCACAGCAGAGGGGCTTGGCTGCCATCAGCTCTGCTACATGGAGGGGTCTAAATCAGCTCAGATTCTGGAAGCGGTTGACACGGGGAGAGTTCTAGCAGCTCATAAAAGCTGAGAGCTGTGCTCCTGTGAGCGCCCTTCACAGTCTGACCTTTTCCATTGCTTATTGAGCGCTTGGCTCAGCTGGAGCTGCACCCATTGTAGGGACAGCAGGAGGCTCGGAACCACCCAGAGCACGTGGCAGCAGCCCTGCAGGGTCGATGTTGGACTCTGATGTTCAGAGTCTCCCTGTGCTGGTAGGAGATGGTCCATAAAGGTAAGTGGAAGCTATGATAGAGACAAGGAGCGTTGGGCTTTTACTGTTGGCATTAAAGGTTGTTGGGCTTTAACTATTGGTATTAAAGGTTCTTGGGCAGGTGCGTGACCCCTGAAATGCCAGGTGTTAACTCCATGGAACTGTTTATGAATGCAGGTCCGGACATCAAGACTGATATCACTGATGCTTATGGGAAGCTGATCCTCACCTGCAACATGTCCTCATCTTCTGATGCCATTGAGGGCCACAAGTGGATGCATGGAGACAAGATCCTTCAAACAGATGCCGAGAAGAGCACTTTCACCAGTTATACGTGAGTGTCAGGCCAAGGTCGGATAAAGATCTGACCATAGGGAACAGGCTTTTGGGCTCAGCTAGCAGGAAGCACTGGTGTCTAGGCTCTTGAACTTCAGAGCATAACACGAGCTAAATAAAAGTTTTGGTAAGGGCCCAAATTTTCTTTTTTATGGGAAAGAGGGAAGGAAAGCAATATGCCACAAATGTCCTCTTGGTAGGAGAAGTTCTGCTGTGTTGTGTTTCCACATGGGTGGTCATAGAATCATAGAATCACCAGGCTGGAAGAGGCCTACCAGATTGAGTCCAAGCATTCCTATCAAATACTAAACCATGTGCCTCAGCACCTCATCCACCCATCACTTAAACCCCTCCAGGGAAGGTGACTCAACCCCCTCCCTGGGCAGCCTCTGCCAGTGCCCAATGACCCTTTCTGTGAAATATTTTTTTCTGACGTCCAGCCTGACCCTCCCCTGGTGGAGCTTGAGGCCGTTCCCTCTCGTCCTGTCCCCTGTCCCTTGGGAGAAGAGCCCAGCTCCCTCCTCTCCACAACCTTCTCTCAGGGAGTTGGAGAGAGCAATGAGGTCTCCCCTCAGCCTCCTCTTCTCCAGGCTAAACACCCCCTCAGCTGCTCCTCTTGTTCTCCAGCCCCCTCACCAGCTTTGTTGCTCTTCTCTGGACTTGCTCCAGAGCCTCAACATCCTTCTTGTGGTGAGGGGCCCAGAACTGACCCCAGGATTCGAGGAGCGGTCTCACCAGTGCTGAGTCCAGAGGGAGAAGAACCTCCCTGGACCTGCTGGTCACACCGTTTCTGATCCAAGCCAAGATGCCATTGGGCATCTGTTGGCTCATGTTCAGTTGGCTGTCAACCCAGGTCTTTCTCCTCCTGGCCCTGCTTTGTGCTGGAGCTGTCATCTCAGAGCTTTGAGGGACCCTGTTCCTGGCAGGACATCAGCTCCTTGCTCCCCAGAGGGCTGCATGTCTGAAACAGGAGACTTGGATGTGTTGTGCCTGCCTTTGGGGTTTATGTACCTTTCCAAAGTCCAGCCCTTTGCACAAAACAAGCTGAAGTTGCCTGTAAGTTTGAGTCAGTGCTCAGAAACTGTGTGCCCGGGTGTAGCGGAGCAGAAGCAGGAATACCAGCCTTATTGTGACCGTGCAGTGAGCTTTCCTTTTTGATTACAGTCAGGCCTGGCTGGCGCTGGCCCAGCGGCTCTAGAGGCCTTGTGTCCTTTTGTGTGGCAGTGTCGACGTGCCTGTCTCCCCATAGCAACAGGGAGCTGAACAAGGATTAAAGTATTTATAACCCAGCCTCCCTCGCGTGACCTCAATTCCTTAGCTGAGTGGTTTTTGGAAGTGGGAAGTGCCGTGCACAGCACAACTAACAAACAGCCTGTTGTCCCGGTGCAGCCACGGGACTGAAAGTTTGCCTGCCCCTTCCCTCCAGTGGGCATTACTGAGCTGCAGAATGAGAGGTTTGTTGCAGAGCAGCGTAATCCGCTAAATCCCATCGCAGCAGCTTTATTAGAAGGAAAATGGAGGACTTCTCCCTACGCTTGGATTAATCCAGAGTAACCCAGCATATGTTGTGTTCTTTGCCAAGGCAGAGCCATGTGTTTAAGCAGAGTTTCTTTCGTGGACTGGCTTTCCTCTGGATCTGGTCTCCTAAGCTCCTTGCCTGTCCCATTTAGAGGTGAGCTGGCCCAGGTTACCCAGAGCAGTGGTGGCTGCCCCATCCCTGGAGGTGTTCAAGGCCAGGTTGGATGTGGCTTGGAGCAACCTGATCCACTGGGAGGCATCCCTGCCCATGGCAGGGGTGGAACTGGATGGGCTTTGAGGTCCCTTCCAGTCCAAACCATTCCATGATTCTATAAACTTCAGGGCTGATGTCTTGTGTGTGGTGTGGCCGTCTCCTGGGCTGAGTTAACTGGAGAATTCATTGCTGCACTTCAGATTCTGTTGACTTTGCTCAGTAGGTGAGGTTTTTACTGAGCCTGGGGTCTGTAGGAAAGAGCATGAAGTCAGTCACTTCCTAAGTGTACGTGTGGCACCACACCTGGTGTGATACATAATCTGCATTCACTAACAGTCTAGGTATTACTTTTTTTTCTCTTAGTAGAGGCTCTGATGGCAAGAGTTTTTTTGGAGCGAAAGCTGCAGGCTTTCAGGATTCACATTGCAAGGTCTCTGAGCACTGACCTGACAGGCCTGTGTCAGGCTTGGTGTCCATGGAATCCTCCCCCATTTGGAGGGGAGAGAAGGCTGGGTTGCTGTAGGGACATGATGCGATCTAAATACTGACAGTGGAATAGGAGGAGTTACCTATAGAGGAGATCACTGCTGCCTGTAGATGGTTGTTTCCATGGGTTTGGAGTTCAGTATTTGTGGCTAAGCCAGTTGTGTTGAGTGCTTACCTAACAACCTGTCTTCTGACAGAATCGAGGGGAAGAAGGAAGAGCACTCTGGCGTCTATGAATGTGTCTACAAAACAGACCCGGAGGTAAAAGGCCAAGTGAATGTTTCAGGTGAATATTCATATTTCACGTTTGCTGCTGGGTCTGAGGAGGGGAAGCTGTGATCTCCTGAATGCTTTGCTTTGGTATCAGTTCAAGCTTCTTGGAGAGCTGCTTCTTGCTAGCCCTTGCTAATAGAGCCACAGGAGCAGGGAGTACAAAGCTACTATGTCTGTTCTATAATGAGGTGTCTTAATTCCTTCCTTGCCATAGTTCCACCCCAGGTGATGGCCTACAAGAAGTCTGAACATGGGAACGAGGGGGACACGGGTGTGCTGACCTGCAAGAATCCCTCTTTCCCCTCTGTCGTCTCCTGGGTCTGGTACAAAAATGGTCAAGAGGTGAGTGCTGTACTTTCTTCTTTCATGGAATCATGGGATGGTTTGGGTTAGAAGGGACCTTTAAAGCTCATCCAGTTCCACCCTCCACTGCATTGCGTTGTTCCAAGCCCCATCCAGCTTGGCCTTGACCACCTCCAGGGATGGGGCAGCCACCACTGGCCTGGGCAACCTGGGCCAGGGCCTCCCCACCCTCACAGCAAAACATTTCTTCCCAAGATCTCATCTCAATCTCCCCTCTTTCAGCTTCAAACCGTTTCTCCTCATCCTACCCCTGCACTCACTGATAGAGTGCTCCTCCCCAGATTTTCTGGAGACCCTTTAAGTATCTATTCCCCACTTCTGCTTTCCCTACTTCCACAAACAGGTAGAGGACCTCATCTGCTCTGAATTAGCTGTTTTAAAGTAGCCTCCTCAGTACCTTGGCAAGTAGAGTTTCTTTCTGTAGTGGTAGAACCATGTGTGGTGTAAGTGAACGGCTCCCCTACTGCCAGCACCGCCCTGAGCGCTGTCTGTCTCCCTCCAGGCCATTGTCAATGGTTCTGGTCGCTACATCATCAAGTCCAGTGGCAACAAGACAGAGCTACGCATTCTCAAACTGAATATTGAGGAGGATGCAGGTGACTACCACTGCAATGCCACCAACGCGCTTGGCACTGGGAGCGCTACCGTAAACCTGCGTGTCCGCAGCCGCCTGGCAGCGCTCTGGCCTTTCCTGGGTATCGTGGCAGAAGTCCTCGTTCTTGTCACCATCATCTTCATCTATGAGAAGAGGAGGAAGCCCGATGAGGTTCCTGATGGTAAGAGCTGCCTTGGGTTAAATATTTTGGGGGAGACCAAGGAACTTGTACAGTGCAGGCAAAAAGATTCTTGCAGAGAACCTGGAGTTCCCTCTGTCGGATACACATGAATTTGAGGGCTGCCTTTTGGGGTGCTTCTTGGAAAACCGTGGTAGAGTCTTTGCCAGGTGACTTTAGCCATGTAGTCCCCCTGTTCCTGACAATCCTTAGCAGTGGTTTGCGTCTGAAACGAGAGAGGATTCTCTGCAGGTCAGCCTGACCCTTTGTCTCACTGATTCCTTTGTGCTTTGCTCAAGTGCTTTGCGTTGGTGTCACAGGACCAGGTTATGTTCTGGAGAAGTGGATTTCTGAAGAGCTTTTCTGGTGCTGCAAAACTGGGAGCCTGTATCAGTGGGCCTGTAAAACTAGGATTAGCTTAACTCGGGTTCAGATCAGGGGTCTGTTTTGGGACCTCAGATCCACACATCCTGGCTCTGGGAGATTTCCTCAAAGCCTAGTGTTATCTTTAATCTGTTCTGGAATGACCGGCTCCTCCCTTTCCTTATCTGTGTAAGAATCTACATTGTGTTAGCCCCACACCCCCTCCCTTATCTGATCCAGTTAACAATGGAGTGTGAATGTTTGGCATCCTTCCTGCTCCCTGGGTCAGGGGCCCTCTGCTGGGGTGCAGCAATCCAGGTGCAAAATATCCCTCCCCTGGCTACCAGGCTTGGGAGTTGGCTCAAGGCAGTTTTACAGCAGGTGCTCTGCCCTCTGACACCCTTGGCTGGAAGGCAGATGTTGTCTTAAGGATGTTTGTAGCTGCATCTTCCAGCAAAATAACTGTAATCTGTGTGTTGAGTGCTCTTGCTTTTGCTAACAGTGCCTGGTCCGGATCATATCGAGAGCTGGTCTGTCAGAGCTGTAGAAGATGCTTTGACAGACAAAGGCCTCATAAACTGAAATGTCCTGATGCTCTTTGGCCAGAGCTGTTAAACTCCAGTTCCCAAGTGCTTGTGGATGAGAATCATCATACCTATCTGACAGAGATCCACCAGGACAGCATAAAGCTGTGTAAAGTGGTTCTCTCTCCCCAAAAGTCCTAGTTTTTTTAGGAGGTAACAGTAAGGCTTTATCTCCACCAGGGGAGGTTCAGGCTGAGCGTTAGGAATAAATTTTTCACAGAAAGGGTGATTGGTCCCTGGTAGAGGCTGCCCAGGGAGGGGGTTGAGTCCCCATCCCTGGAGGGGTTTAAGGGACAGGTGGATGAGGAGCTGAGGGACATGGGTTAGTGTTTGATGGGAATGGTTGGACTCGATCCGGTGGGCGTCTTCCAACCTGGTGATTCTATGATTCAAATGCTGTTCCTCTCAATGTGTGGTTGTGAAAGGGCTCCTCGCCGTTACCCAGCACGGGGAGAGTCGCTTGTGAACAGTGTGATATCCTTGCTGGTGCTATCTTTCTGCTCTGGTGCTATTTTTCCGCTTTCCCCCCTATGCTGCTGGGTGCCACCTCAACCGGTAAGTAAAAGGTAGTTCCAGCCGTGTCTCTGCCTCTGTCCTCTCCCCAGCTGCCTGCAGATCTTGGTGCCCAGGGTAGTCCCAGCACTTCCAGCGTGAGTGTCCCCTCTCAGTGCTATTTGAGGGGAGCCTGGACTGTGAAGAACCTTCTGTTGGGAAGTGACAGACTGCAAGGAGCTGGTGAAAGGATCCAAGGCTTGACATGTGTTGGCAGATGTTTTCTTAGTTGTGCTTCTTGGTGTAGCAGGAACGTGATGTGCAGTGTGTTTATCTTGATTCCACAAAACGTGTGGGGCGGAAGAAGGTCGTGCTGCTGCCAGGGCTTTACACCTCCTTCCTGAAATTTCCCGTTTGTTTTTTTTCCCCTTTTGAAGCGTGTGCTGGGATCTGGGAGCTGCCTAACCTGGTGCTGCTGTAGGGCTGAGAGCAGCGGCAGTCGTGCTGCCTTCCCAGGGGAGTCTGTGCCTCCCTCTTCCAGTGCTGGTGGTGGGAAAGATGGACTGGGAGACACAGGGTGCAAATGTTGCTGCTTCAGAGACTGCTTGGATTCTTCCCTCTGATTCTGCTTCTGTGACTGCTGGGGTGGCCTCGAGGAGACTGAGGTGCCACCCCTGATCCATGGGGTGACTCGCTTATCCTGTGAGCCGAACGAGCGCAGAAGCAACAAGGAGCTTATCTCTAAGTTTGTGCCTTGTCTGAGCTGAGACAAGAAGCTGCTTTTAAGCTCACAGGGTTGCTGGTGTCCTGGTAAGACGTATCCCCTGCTTGCCAGGCCCTGGGGAAACAGGAGCCCTGGGGGCAAGGTGACCTTTTTGGGTTTTCTTCTATGCAGGCAGAGTATCTAGTGTTTCCAGCAACCTGCCTGGAATGCAGTCCCCAGAGATTTAAGAGATGGCAGAGACGTCTTACATGCTCCCCTGACACTGTTTTTTTTTCTCTTTTTCTGTGCTGTCTGGGATGTGAAGATGACGATGGAGGTTCTGCACCACTGTAAGTAGTTTTGCTTTTCCCTGTTTATCCAGATTTGTACCAGCAGGTGCTTCCTATCCAAGGAATCTTCTTTTGAATATAAAAGTGGGGAATAAATTTGGCTCGCTGGGCAGGAGGCTTTGTCCCCAGGGTTTCAATGTCCTGTATATAAACCCTACAGAACAGTGTCTACTTCTGGCAACCAATCTCCTTATCTTGACCATCTATTTGCACCTGAATTACATTAGGGGTAGGATGGGGCTTTGTGCTTTTTGTTTCTTCCTCACTGCCCCTTTTTCTCTTCCCAGGAAAAGCAATGCCACAAACCACAAGGACAAGAACGTCCGTCAGAGAAATGCTAACTAAGAGTGGGGCCAGGTGAGTGGGATTTGAGGGCAGGGGAGCATCTAAGAGCAGCTCTTGCCCCCTCACCACAAGGGGCTTGAGGTGCTGCCATGACCTGGGGTTGCCACTGTCTGGCTGGAACCCAGCTGGGGCTCAGAATTAGATGTTCAGAGCCTGGCCTGGCTGCAGGATCTGTGCCTGCAAGGGGCTCTGGAAGAAGCAGAAGCATTCATGCAGGCAGAGGCTCTTCTAGCACTGCAGGAGCTGGGGGGAACTCCTGGTGCTGTGATGCTCAGGGTGGTAGGAACCTGCTGAAGTCACTGGAGATGTGTGTGTGGGGAGTGGCAGTGCGACCTCTGCCCATGCAGACAAGGGGTGAGGGAAAACCATGGAATTGTAGAATGGTTTGGATTGGAAGGGACAATAAAGCCCATCCAGTTCCACCTCTGCCAGGAGCAGGGACACCTCCCACTGGATCAGGTTGCTCCAAACCCCATCCAACCTGGCCTTGAACACCTCTAGGGATGGGGCAGCCACCACTGCTCTGGGCAACCTCCTTACCCTCACAAGAAAGAATTTGCTGTTTTCTCTAAATCTCCCCTCTTTCAGTTTAAAACCATGTTTAGTGAGGTTCTGATGCTTGGGAAAGCCAGGACTGCCTGATAGCTCCCATCCTGGACTTGAGCAGGAGATGAGTCCTTGCCTACATGTATGGAGGAACAACCTTTGTCCTGTGCTGCCCATCACCACCTCTAGAGCAGCCTTACTGGTACAACTGGGTTATCTGACTGGCTTTTCTCTCTCTCCTACCAGGTGATGTAGATGAAGAACTCATCTGGACAATTATGTTTTCTGCTAATTTTTTGGTAAAATAGCACCATGAGATATTCTAGTGTGTCCTTGCGATTCAGTTACTTCACTTTCTAAAGAAACTTTTAAGTTGTAGAATCTAAAATACATTTTTTTAAAAAAAAAAATAAGAGTTGTGGGAGGGTTTTTTCTACCTTTAAATGCAAATCCCTTGTTTCTGGTAGTCTAGGTCACCTGCTCTCTCTGTCCTAGGTTTCTTCATGTTGGTACAGAGGGGGTGGGTGGCAGGACAACTTATTTCTTCCTACCCTCTGGGAAGAAGAGGCTGTGTTGGGTTAGGGCTGCTCCAAAATGCCTTCCTTGGCTTCTGAGGACACTCATGGAGCTGTGGGTGACAGGCCTGAACATGCAGTGTGATTTATTCCACGCGTGCTGCTGTACTGGAGGTGGCTGACATGGCTCGTGTTCCCAGCAGGTCGCTTTGTGTGGGTCGGGGGGGAAATTCTAGGAGCATCTTGAGGTCGCCCCATCCCACCCAAGGGCTGGGAAGGGCAGGTCTGTCTTTCCCAACGCAGCTCCTGCACCTTTCCCTGGTGTGGAAGCACCATGTGTCCTGTAAGCTGCTCCACCAGGGCCACCAGGCACATTGCTGGGGTGGCTCCTGCTGAGGAGCAAGCGCAGGGCTGGTTCTTCAGCAAGTGCTGCAGAACCTGGATGCACAGGCACTGCCGTTCCCTGTTGGGTGGATACTCCAGAGCCGTGCAACGACGATGCGGTGTTAGAGCCAGACACTGGAAAATGATTGCTGTTAACTTATTTCATGGGTGCTTTGTGTCTCTTCTCACTTTAGGGTGGGCTTGGGGTGGCTGGGGGCAGTTTCACAGCATGCGTTGTGCTTGAGCCACGGTGATGTTTGCAACATGGGGGCCTGAATGCTGACAAGTGCTGGGTCAATTGATACCTTTATTGCTGGGTAGCCTGGAACTGTTCCACCTGTTAACATGCTTCACAAATAAAGATGATTCCTCTCTTTTTTTTTTTCCCCATCCTTGTTTGGACTCTGGTCTCTACCCTGCAGGCTCGACCCCCCCCAGCCTGTCCTGCTGACTCATTTCTGGCTGTAAAACCTGATGCTGAGTCTCAGGGTTCAGTGCCAGCTCTGATCACCAAGTGTTTGCAGCTCAGGAGGTGTCTGGTGCTGTGGGGGGAGAGGTGCAGTGCTCCTACCTCTGTGCTGTGGGTAAGGGACAGGATCGCTTTGCCTCGCTCTTCCTCAGCATCTTGTGGGACCAAGGATCAACCCCAGTCACCACGAACCCTTGCAGGCTGTGCAATTTGCGTGTCTTGTGCTTCTCCGAGCAATTCTTTTTCCTTCTACCTGCTCTTTCCTAGGGGGAGAGCAGAGATATGAGACCTGTAGTGCCTGGAGAGAGGATGGGGATGGGTTAGGGATCCCCGTTTTTGCTTGGTGAGCTGCTCCAAGGGCAGAGGTGCAGGAAGGGGTGGATGTGGGATGGTGAAGAGCTTTTTTCTGTGCTCCTGGCTGGCTGAGGTGCTCTGATTGCTGCCTGCCCTACTCCTTAAGACCCCTGCAGCCCTCATACTGTAGCCAAACACTGCTCCCTTCTCAGGAAGGGGTGAGGAGGGACTGTGGCTCTCCTTGCAGCGTGGTGGCTGGCAGGAGCGGCAGTGATGCCAGCACCCTGGTGGCCCAGACCCTTTGGCCAGCGTTTCTGCTGCCTCGCTGTGTCGTCAGCCCGGGCTGAGCGGGCAGTGTGGCTCTGCAGCACGTAAGTGGGTTATGCAAGCCTTTTGCAGCCAGCCTCGTGCTCGCGGGTGCTGGCCTGGTGCAAAATCAATGCGTGGCTTAATTTCCTTGATGAGGATTATGGGTCCTGCCTGACCCGGCTCTGGGGCTGCAGCACAAAGCGTCACTTGTGCCTTTTGTTTGGCAGGGCAGGCAGCAGAGGGGAAAAACAGCCTGAGGAGCTTGGGGAGAGGACGGAGAGGCAGTGGGCCATGCTCTGCTGAGCCCGCTTGCTACTGGCAGCTGCCACGGTGACCTGAGGCAGAGCCACATGGAGCTCTGTATGGATTGTCCTGCTGTGGAGCCCAATTCCATCCCAGGGAGAGGGTGGGTGCTCCGGGCACCCCTGTCAGCAGGGGTCCTGCTCACCCTCTGCCTTCTGATGCCTCAGATGAGCATGAATCCTGCTCAGTCTCCGATGCCTCAGATGAGCAGGGAGCCTGTTCAGCTCCTGATGCTTGAAACAAGCAGGGATCCTGCTCAGCCCCTGCCTCCTACCTTGAATGAGCCCCAAGCTTCCACCTTGCTGGGGCCTCTTCTCTTGCTCTGGTTGACCCGCAGCCTGGGCTCCTTGGGGGTTGTTCCATGGGCTTTCGGGGTGGCTGCTGGGGGAGCGTTGCTGCACTCAGGGGGGTTTGAAAACAGGGGCTGTGGTTTGCAGGCAGCATCGTGAAGGTAAGGGGGTGCAGAGCAAGCCTGGTGGGGGCTGGATGTGGTGTTCGGGGTCTCATCTCCCATGGGGCTCAGCAGAGTGGCTGTGGAGCCAGGTCCTGGCTATGGAGCAGGGCTGATGGTGGCTGGGGCTGGTGTGGGAGCCGGGCACATGCAGTGTGTGGCTGTACTTCTGCTCCGTGCATCGCAGATGCTGCCACCCGCTGTGGCTACGCAGTCATTGCTACCCAGGACTGTGAGTGCGAGGCCAGTTCAACCCCCAGGAATGAAGCATTGGGCTGGGATGGTGCATCCGTCCTGGAAGCTGGAGAACAGGCCTTATGAGGAACGGCTGAGAGAGCTGGGCTTGTTTAGCCTGGAGAAGAGGAGGCTGAGGGGAGACCTCATTGCTCTCTCCAACTCCCTGAAAGGAGGTTGTGGAGAGGAGGGAGCTGGGCTCTTCTCCCAAGGGACAGGGGACAGGACGAGAGGGAATGGCCTCAAGCTCCACCAGGGGAGGTTTAGGCTGGACATTAGGAATAATTTTTTCACAGAAAGGGTCACTGGTCCCTGTCAGAGGCTGCCCAGGGAGGGTGTTGAGTCACCTTCCCTGGAGGTGTTTAAGGGACGGGTGGACGAGGTGCTGAGGGACATGGGTTAGTGATTGATGGGAACGGTTGGACTCAATGATCCAATGGGTCTTTTCCAACCTGGTGATTCTATGGTTCTATGATCCTGCAGGGTCGGAGCATTGGGCTGGGCTGGGGCACCCCGTTCGGCGTGGTGATGGAGCCGTGTGGTCTTGTGCCCAGCCCTTCAAGGCTCTTGGAGCTCACCCCCCGCTTCTCGCTCTGCTTTGCTCCTACCCCTCTCAGCCCAGGATAGCTGTGGCGGTTAGAGCATCATCCTGCGGTGGTGGGGCAGGAGATGCTGGTCTTGCTTATTGCCGGGCTCCGCTTGCCGCTGCTGCCGGTGGAGGGAGCTGCGAAGCCGCCAAGGCTGCGTCCCGGCTCCGCTCCGCCCCCGGTCCTCCCCATCCCCTCCCCTTCCCATCGGTCCCTCCCGTCCCCGCAGCCCTCCCCAGCCTCTCCCCCTTCCCCGCCTCCGGTCCTCCCCGTCCATCCCCTCCTCATCACCTCACCCCTCCTACCCGTCCCCATCCCCTTCCCTCCCCGCCCCCGGACCTCCCCGTTCATCCCCATCCCCGCTTCGCTCCGCCCCATCCCCTCCCCATCCCCGGTCCTCCCCGTCCATCCCTTCCCGTCCCCTCCCCGTCCTCGCAGCCCTCCCCAACCTCTCCCCCCTCCCCGCCCCTGGTCCTCCCGTTCCCATCCCCTCCTCGTCCATCCACTCGCCATCCCCGGTCCTCCCTGTCCCCGCCGCCCTCCCCATCCCCTCCCCGTCCATCCTCTCCCCATCCCCGCTTCGCCCCGTCCATCCCCATCCCCGGTCCTCCCCGTCCGCGCAGCCCTCCCCTACCTCTCCCCCTTCCCCTGGTCCTCCCGTCGAATCTCCTCCCCATCCCCGGTTGTCCCCATCCATCCCGTTCCCCGTCCCCATCCACGGTCGTCCCCGTCCATCCCTTCCCCATCCCCTCCTCGTCCTTCCTCTCCCCGTCCCCATCCCCTCCCCGTCCATTCCCCTCCCCTTCTCCATCCCCAGTCCTCTCCGTCCATCCTGTCCCCTTCTATCCTCTCCCCGTTCTCTCCCTGTCCCTCCCGCCGCGTCCATCCCCTCCCTATCCATCCCCGTCCATCCCCATCCCCGGTCCTCCCTGTCCATACCCTCTGTCGCCATCCCCGGTCCTCCCCGTCCGCGTAGCCCTCCCCTACTTCTCCCTCTTCCCCTCCCCTTGTCCTCCCGTCCCCGCCGCCAGTCCATCCATCCCCTCCCCACCCCCGCACCCGGTCCCCCCCATCCATCCCGTTCCCTGTTCCCATCCCCCGGTCCTCCCCGTCCATCCTCATCCCCGCCCCCCCCAGTCCTCCCCATCCATTCCCTCTGTCCTCATCCCCTCTCTGTTTCTCCCCTCCCTGTCCATCCCCATCCCCTTCTCCATCCCCGGTCCTCCCCGTCCATCCCCATTCCCTGGTCCTCCCCATCCATCCCCATCCCTGTTCCCATCCCCGGTCCTCCCCGTCCATCCCCATCCCCCGGTCCTCCCCGTCCATCCCCATCCCTGTTCCCATCCCCGGTCCTCCCCGTCCATCCCCATCCCCCGGTCCTCCCCGTCCATCCCCTTCCCCCGGTCCTCCCTGTCCATCCCCATCCCCGTTCCCATCCCCCGGTCCCCCCGTCCATCCCCGTCTCCATCCCCGGTCCTCCCCGTCCATCCCCGTCTCCATCCCCGGTCCTTCCCATCCCCATCCCCGTTCCCATCCCCCGCTCCTCCCCGTCCATCCCCTCCATCCTCATCCCCTCCCCGTTCCTCCCCTCCCCATCCATCCCCATCCCCTCCCCGGTCCCCTCCCCATCCCTCCCTGTCCCTCCCCTCCCGTTCCCCGCCCCCGGTCCACCCCCCCACCCCGCTCCGCCCCGTCCCTCCCCTCCCGTTCCCCGCCCCTCCCGGTCCCCGGGGCGGCGGGCGCCACTGCTCCGCGGGTACCGGGGCGGCAGCGGGAGGAGGAGGAGGAGGAAGGAGGATGCGGGCGGGCCGGGAGGCGGCGGCGGCGGCGGCCGAGGAGGAGACGGCGGCAGCGGCGGCGTCGGGGGGCGGCAGCGATGCCTCCAAGCGCGGCGGCGGCGGAGGGGGGGCCGCGGGGAGGCCGAGGGGCCGCGGCGGCAAGGGGTCCCCGAACGGCGAGTGCCGGCGGGGGGAGCCGCCGCGGAGCCCCGGCTCCGAGCCGCCCCGGGAGCCCAAGGTCTCCTTCTCCTGCGGCGGCGGCGGGGGCTCCGGTTCCCCCGGCGGGGCCAAGGCTGCCGAGGAGGGTGCGGGAGAGGATGCGGGCGAGGAGGCTCGCGGGAGCCAGGCCAGCTTCATGCAGCGGCAATTCGGGGCGATGCTCCAGCCCGGCGTCAACAAGTTCTCGCTGCGGATGTTCGGCTCCCAGAAGGCGGTGGAGAGGGAGCAGGAGCGAGTCAAGTCGGCGGGAGCCTGGATCATCCATCCCTACAGCGACTTCAGGTGCGAGGGAGGCGGGGACCCCGCGGGGATCCGAGGACCCGGGGATGGAGCATCGGGGATGGGGTTGGTGCATCCTGGGCGATGGAGCATTGGGGATGGTCTGGTGCGTCCCCTTGGGATGGAGCATCCCCAGGGATGGAGCATCAGGGATGGTCTGGTGCGTCCCCTTGGGATGGAGCTGCCTGGGGGATAGAGCATCGGGGATGGTCTGGTGCATCCCGTTAGGATGGAGCATCCCAGGGGATGGAGCTGCCTGGGGGATTGAGCATCAGGGATGGTCTGGTGCATCCCGTTGGGATGGAGCATCCCCAGGGATGGAGCATCAGGGATGGTCTGGTGCATCCGCTTGGGATGGAGCATCAGGGATGGGTTGGTGCATCCCGGGGGATGGAGCATCGGGCCGGGACAGAGCATCCTGCAGGGATGGAGCATCGGGAAGGGCCGGTGCATCCCGTTGGGATGGAGCATCCTTCAGGGATGGAGCATCGGGCCAGGGAGAGCATCCTTCGGGGATGGAGGATGAGGATGGGTCGGTGCACCCTGTGGGGATGGAGCATCCTGTGGAGATGGAGCATCCCATAAGGATGGAGCTTTGGGCAGGGCCAGTGCATCCCATTGGGATGGAGCATCCCGTGGGGATGGAGCATCGGGCCAGGCCAGAGCATCCTGCAGGGATGGGCCGGAGCATCCTGCGGGGATGGAGGATTTGGCTCTGCTGGAGCATCTCTCTGGGATGGAGAATTGGGCCATCCAGCCCCTGCGAGTGCGGCTGGGTACGGGGATGAGGAGAAGCGGAGCCCGGTGCCGAGCTGAGCCGTGTCCTGGGAGAGGGCACCTTGAGCTGTGCCGGCGGTGGCAGTGCGGATGCTGCCTGGGTGCAGGGAGGGGCTGGTGGCCGGGTATCCCCCTCCCCACCAGAGCAGCAGCTGAGCCGGGGGTGCTGAGGCCTCTGCTTTGGCAGTGGGGGGGGCTGAGCATCTTCTTTTTCCCAGGCATCATCCGGCTGGGCCCAGCACAGCCCCTCTGGAGCCCCACTGGGCGGTGGGTCTGTCCCCAAACTGCTCTGGGGAAAGGGGTCACCCCCCCAAGCCCAGCTCCTGGGTCTGGGTGATGCGCTGCTTTCCAAGCAGAGCTCTGGGCAGGGTTCCTCTCCCCCTGTCCCTAAAATTCGAGGAGTTTGGGGAGGGATTCATCTGGCTTGCAGGAGCCCCTGAGATGCAGCCAGTGGAGCTTCCAGTGGAGCAATGGCAAAGGCAGGCAGGGAGGCTCTGCAGCTCCATCTCCTTTCCCTCTCTCCTTTCCTGGGGAAGCTCAGAAAAGGCAAATGCTTCCGAGGCCGCGTGCAGGAGGGATGCACCTTGCAGGGATGGGTGGCTGAATCCTCCCTGCTTAGCCAGCTCTCAGGGTCCGGCTTGCTCAGAGGGGCTGGGGTGAGCGAGGGGCTCAGCTCCGAGTCGTTCTGCTGCGGTTCTGGTGCCTGGTTTGGAGAAGCTGGTTTGCTGGATGCCAGGGTGAGGGATGCCACCAAGCCCGACTCCAGGAATTGTTCGCTGCTGACACTCAGGGGTCCCCGGGGTGGGATGGAGACTGTGGGTGGTGGGGTCTGCGCTCGCTGGGCGGGCTCGGAGCAGGGACTAGCGCCAGCGCCTCTGGCTCCCACCCTCCCGTGCTGCTCCTGGGCTGAGCTGGCATCTTCCAGAGAAGCAGCTGGAGGTCTTGAGGCTCCTCTTGGGGCTGAGACCCTGTGGTGGATGTTCCCACTGTGAACCTGCTAGCGGGTTCAGAGCCCCCTCCTTGCCCCACCAGCCGGGTCCCAGCTCTGCTGCAGAGCCAGGGTGAGGGGTGGTTGCACCAGATCCCACGGTGGAGGGAGCTCCCTTGTCCCTGCCGTGACCTGGGGGGCATGTGGGGATGCCAGGTGGATCCCCAACCCCAGGGGCTGTGCGGGGAGAAGCTTGGGAGCAGGGTGACAGCCTGGCCTTGCCATCCCCACCATGTTGCCTGCCCTGCTTCTCCAAGCTGGCCAAGCCACGGACCCGGTGGCAGAGCCCGCGGTGCAGCCGAGATCAAGGTCTCCCTGCGGTGAAGCCGCAGCAGGAGCGAGGCCTCCGAGGCTTCCCCAGCATCGCTCCCCAGGCAGCGCTGGGGTGACCTTGGGGAGTCACCCTGCCCCACGCTGGCTCCATCCCTCCCGGAGTTGCTTCTCAAGACTTGAAACCCATTGGGGAAGAGCCGCTGCTTGTGTTTTGATGCTGCAAGTGGCGTAGGAGAGTTCCCTGCCCAGCAGGGAGGAGCTGCCGGCAGAGCCACGGCATCATCTGGACGTACAAACGTGCTCATAAACAGGGCTGACAGCTCAGACGTGAGGACCCTGCTCTGCTCGTGCGTGTTGAGCATGTGTCCAGCTATTTCACATTGTGCTGCCTTAAAAAAAATACCTTACGTTCACCTGGTGCTGATAACGAGCCCGTGTTTGCCTTGCAAAGCCCATTTTCCCATCTTAAGATATCATCGTTATCCATCTGCATATGTGACATCATTTCATAATTGGAGCCGTTTAGAGATCCCGTCTCCTCATGGACTGTGATTATTCATTCCGGGGCAGATTTCCTCCAGGAATGAAACTTGCCATTTCCATAAATATTGAATTATTAGGAAGCAGCCTGGGTGGCTGGTTGAGCTCAGGAGCTGCAAATCTGCTGAAAGGGACCTTGTGAACGTGCTCTGCGGTGTCGAGCAGAGCTCTCTCCTTTCGGGTGTCGTGCTCAGTGTCTTCTCTGTTGTCTCTTCTTCTGGTATTTATTGATGGGAGGAAAAAAACCCAGCTAGACTTTTTTTTTATTATTTCTCTTGGGGTTTCTGCTCCTTGGAGCAGGGTTGGGAGATGGGGGCTGTATCCAGCCCTCATTTTGCAGTGACTTGGCGCACGTTGTTGGTCTGGCTCTCACCTTTACACGCCGTATGCAACCACAGCACCAGGACTGGGGTGTCGTAAGACCTCAGGAGTAGAGATGTGCCCAGGGCCAGGCTCAAGGAGGAGCCAACAGCATTCCTAGGGGAGCAGCTGTAGCCCGGGCGCTGGGGAGTGGGTGCTCCAGCTCCGTGCTCCATCCCATCTTCTCGCCAGTGAGAGGCTTGCAGGAGCCCGGGAGGAGGATTCAGCTCCAGCACCTTCCTGGATGCAGCAGGGATGCTGTGAGCTGTGTGCAGCTGGTGATTTGGTGGTGGTGGTGCCCGTCTCCCTGTGCCCGCTGCCGGGGTGCCGAGCATCCCCTCCATGGGCTTTCCTGTTGCAAGAACCAGTCCCTCACCAGAACTGGGGGTGAATCCACACTGAGAGCTTGTGTCCCCGGTGCTGCTTGGCCAGACCTTTCCTCTGCTGGTGTTACAAGTGTTTCTGGGGCTTTGTGCTGCCTGGATGGTGCTGCCAACCTGTTGGTGCCACCGTTGGGGCTGCTGTCGCTCCCGAGGCATGTGCCAGCACTGCTGCTGCTGCAGGTGTTACCATCCCCTCCAGCGAGGCTTCTGGGGAGCAGCATCCATGGAGGGTGGTTGGACTTGGGGGTGCTGAAAGCCACCACTCGGTCACGGGGGAAGAGATGTTTCTGGGTGGGATTGTGAGGGCTTGGGTCCTTGAGCGGTTTGCAAAGCCTTTCTCCTCCCTCCCCAACCACCCCCTGGGGTAAAAGGCTTTTCCAGGGGAAAGCAGCACCAGTCACTCATCCCAACTGGCTGTACTGGGACAGGGTGGGATGGTGCGTTGGGCACTTTGGCTCACAGCTCACGCAGCTCATGCAAACTTCTGCTGGTGGCTTCTTAACCTACTTCTAAGAGCAACCTCGGTTTTTTAGACTATGAGTATTTACTGTGAGTTTGTGAAGCGCTGATCCCGCGCCAATCCTGAGCTTCTACCACCCACCAGGCAGCCCAGCCCTTTGCAGCCAGGACCCTGGTGCAAGCCGAGGGGCTCAGCTCTTGGGGGGCTCCTCCTGCAGAGCAGGGTCTTGGAGAGGAGCTCCATCTGGCCAGGCAGATCCGTGCCTGGTTGATGGAATTGCTGGAGAGGGGAGCTCTGTGATGTGCTGAGCATGTGGAGGCAGCTGGATCATCCCCTGCAGCCCCCCTGGAGCTGAGATGGAGCTGAGCCAGGACATCCCTGGTGTCCTGTGACCGTGTGCCCTGGACAAAGAGGTTCTCCTGGCTCACTATCAGGTGGTCACAGCAGGAGGATGCGGCCGTTGGGGTTGTCCTGCACCTCTCAAAGTCTCCATCAGGGTTTTGGAGCTGCAAGGGAGGTGGTAGCTCTGTGGAGGGATGTGCTCCAGAGTCTCAGGGGCAGGAGGATGGTGGGGTGCCTGGGACTTGGTGGGGTTGCTCAGCTCTGGCTTGGCTCCCACCGACGGAGGAGGAACGCAGCAGCCCCCGCTCGCAGGGGCTTTTGGCCTCTTCTGTCACCATCACTGTTGCTCAACTGGGTCAGAAGCAAGGGAGGGAGTGCCAAGGATCCTAATTAATTCATTTTCAGGTATTTTTAGTAGCCTGGATTGGATCTTTTTTCCTATGCACACACTGCCCTCCAAGGAAGAGAGCGTTGGCATCGCACCCAGGGCCCCGAAGAGATCGCACAGTCAGTCGTGTGTGTTGTGGGGGGGGGGATCAGGAGCAATTTTTCTTTCTCAGCAGGCCGATTTCTGCCCTGGCTCAGCCAGATTGCAAAGGGATTTGAGCCAGTGGGAGAGTTTTGCCCAGCTGGCGTGGTTATTTAATCTTTATTCTTCATGGCATCGCACGGCTAATGCCCCCGTGGGACTCGCTTTGTGCAGGGGGGGTCAGTCTGCAGCCAGAGCCGCTGGGGAGGGGGGGTTGCAGGACCGATCCAGCCCGGTGCTGCTGCCGTAGGTCCCAGCAGCGGCTCTGATGATGCCACCAGCTCCGGGGGCTCGTGCTGCTGGGGTCCAGCAGGGTCCACCATGGCCACGCTGCCCATGGGAAGCTGTGGGGCACCGGAGCCATTCAGTGGGTTGCAGGGGGAGCATAACCCCCTCCTCCTGGCTGGGAAGGCAGCGCTGGGTGTGAAGTCATCGCTGTGCAGCGGTGACATCACTCACGGTTGCCATGGCGATGTCTCACATGAGGAAGGTGTCATTGGAAAAAGGTCAGGAGCTGGGATGCTCGGCTCCTCCTGGTCCTGCACTAATTTGCGTGGGGAGGAGGTGGGGGGGTGTATGGATCCAGCCCATCTCCTTTTCCTGTGTGCAGGAGGTGCCCCCCATCCCTGGCAACGTGGCCTGGGCACCCCCTGCCCGCAGCTCCTGGGGGCTCCTGAGATGGGTGGGTCGTGGGTCTGAGGAGCATCCTCCCCTCCTGCTCCCCAGGCCAGTGGTGAGGGGCTGGGATCCCCTCCGCACGCTCCTGCCCCGATGGGGCTGCTGTGACCTTGCAGGCGCTCGGGAAGGTCATCTGTGACCCAGAAGAAAGCAGAGGAGGATGGGGGTGAGGCAGGAGAGGGTGGAGGCAGCAGAGGAGCCGTGCAACCCAGGCAGAGGTGCCCACCCCCTCTGTCTGGCTGGGGCTGCGGGCGATGCTCCAGCTGCAGCTGTACGTGATCTGCTGTGCCAGGAGCTACCGTGGCTCCTTCCACCGCTGTCGGGGCTCCTTCCACCGCTGTTGTGCTCCTTCCACCGCTGTTGTGCTCCTTCCACCACTGCCAGCGTCCGGCACGCAGTTCCTGCCCTGCACGCCCCAACACTGGGACCATCACCAGGTCCAGCGGGTGCTGGATGGGGTGGTCCTGGCTGTCCCTAGGGACTCTGCCCCCATCCTTAGGGACTGGGGAGGGCTGGGGGCTGCCTCTACTCGTGACCTTGAGCTTTGCTATGATTCTCCACCGTGGCAGGCGGTTTGGGGAGGAGAGTGGTCCCCAGTCCACCAGGATGGTCTCACCCGTTGGCACCTGGTAGCCTAGTTCTCCCCTCGCCCCAGGACCTTCCTGGATCGGGTGCTCGGTGCAGACCAAACCAGCACAGCGGAAAGAGACCCCCCCCCATCAGCCAACACCCCCAGGCTCATCCTGCACCTCCACTGCGTTCCTCAGCCAGGACTGTGCTGGCTTGTGTGGAGCAGGATGTGTCCCCGGGGAGAGGTTTAGGGCAGAGGTGGCTTCAGGGTGACATCGCGGTGGTAGCACAGGTTCCATAGGGCAGTGTCCGCGCCCCCTCGACAAAGAGAGGTGGCTGCAGGAGTTGGTGACACCCTCCTCCATCCTTTCGCTCCCCAGGTTTTACTGGGACTTCACAATGCTGCTCTTCATGGTGGGCAACCTGATCATCATCCCCGTGGGCATCACCTTCTTCAAGGAGGAGACCACAGCGCCCTGGATCGTGTTCAACGTGGTGTCCGACACCTTCTTCCTGATGGACCTTGTGCTGAACTTCCGGACAGGGATTGTCATTGAGGACAACACAGAAATCATCCTGGACCCTGAGAGGATCAAAAAGAAGTACCTCAAGACCTGGTTTGTGGTGGACTTTATCTCCTCTATCCCCGTGGACTACGTCTTCCTCATTGTGGAGAAGGGCATTGACTCGGAGGTCTACAAGACGGCCCGCGCCCTCCGCATCGTCCGCTTCACCAAGATCCTCAGCCTCCTGCGGCTCCTCCGCCTCTCCCGGCTCATCCGCTACATCCACCAGTGGGAGGAGGTAAGGGATCCGTGGGACGCAGCCCTGCAGCCTGGGAGTGTCGCTGTGGTGGGAACCACTGGAGAGAGCAAGAGCCAGGAGGAGCGTGGTGGGGCTTGGGGTTCCCCGAGGAGCTGGTGGGTTTGGACGGGGTCTGTGGGGCTGTGTGTGGAGCTGGTGACCCTCCCGGGATGGGGAGCAGGCTCTGGGTGTCCATAGGTGTCCGCAGTGGGACAGAGAAGATCAAGAAGTGCCTCAAGATCTGGTTTGTGGTGGACTTTGTGGTGTGCTCAGTGGTAGAGGTAGGACATGAGAGTGTTTCTCAGTCCACTTCAGCACAAAGGCAGCTCCTCTGGCTCTCAGGACCTGTGAGCAGCACCCACTAGACCTGGGGGTGCTGGTTGACAGTGACTGAACATGAGCCAGCAGTGGCCCAGGTGGCCAAGAAGGCCAATGGCATCTTGGCTTGGATCAGAAACGGCGTGGCCAGCAGGTCCAGGGAGGTTCTTCTCCCTCTGGACTCAGCACTGGGGAGACCGCTCCTCGAATCCTGGGGTCAGTTCTGGGAAATGGCCTCAAGCTCCACCAGGGGAGGTTCATTCCCTCTCGTCCTGTCCCCTGTCCCTTGGGAGAAGAGCCCAGCTCCCTCCTCTCCACAACCTCCTTTCAGGGAGTTGCAGAGAGCAATGAGGTCTCCCCTCAGCCTCCTCTTCTCCAGGCTAAACACCCCCAGCTCTCTCAGCCGCTCCTCTTCTTCTCCAGCCCCCTCACCAGCTTCGTTGCTCTTCTCTGGACTCGCTCCAGAGCCTCAACATCCTTCTTGTGGTGAGGGGCCCAGAACTGACCCCAGGATTCGAGGAGCCATTGGCCTTCTTGGCCACCTGGGCCACTGCTGGCTCATGTTCAGTCGCTGTCAACCAACACCCCCAGGTCCTTCTCCTCCAGGCAGTTTCCAGCCAGACTTCTCCTAGTCTGTAGCTGCTCAGGGTTCCTGTTCCTGAAGTGCAGGACCTGGCATTTGACCTTGTTAGACCTCATCCCTCCTTCCTGCATCCCCCCCCCACCACCTGCAACCCTCCCTGCCCTCGTCCTCCTGCCCTCATCTCTCCCTGCCCTCTGCCACCCTCTCCCACCTCCCTCTGGGGCTGAGCTCTGCTGCAGGAGTGTTCTCCTCCTGCAACCCCCCTGTTGTCCCTCCCATGTCCCTCCCGTGTCAGGGCTCCAGCTCTGCGCCCTTTTCACTTTCAGATGAGATTTAGCAGGGAGAGCCCTGAGGACGAGTTAAACCTGTGCGGATTATCCTGGTAATCGCATCCGCTTACAGGGGATGGGAGCAGAACAAGGTCCCGATCCCCACTAGGACCTTGCTTGCTCTTGGAGGTGCTGCGGTCGGGGCTGGCACACGCTACTGGAGCATCTCCATGGGAATGGTTGGACTTGATGATCCAGTGGGTCCTTTCCAACTGGGTGATTCTATGATTCTATGATCTCGGGAAGGGCTTTGTGTGCTGGTTTGGCCCCCAGCAGTCTTAGTGGTGGCACTGGTGGAGTGGGGATGGGATGTACCTGAGGCTGGTGGTGATGGGACTAGGGTTCCTCCTGCTTTTCCTCACCCCAGGCTGCCTCTTCCCCAGCCCCTCGCACGTCCCGCTGGCTCTGCCTGGGCAGGCAGCCTCGGATCCCGGGCTGGCTGCAGGGAAGGGGACGCTGTGCCCGTGCTGGTGTCCTTCTCCTTGTCTCCTTGCCCTTGCCGTGTGCCCGCTCCACGCGATGCCGTAGAGCTCCAGCCTTGGCTCTGCAGTGGTGATTATGGGTTACACCGCAAGGAAGATAATTGTTTGTTATTTTATTTCCTCCCCCCTTGAATTCCTCTTTTTTAGACCCTAAAAATGTTAAAGGCAAAGGAACAAGTCCTCAGTTTGCAGCCAGGAGCACACCTTTCTCCCTCCTGGCTTTGCCTCTGTGGGTGCCTTGGGGTGATGGGTGCTCAGGCCAAGCTGGGATGTGTCCAGAGGAAGTTCTCACAGGGCTGGGAGCGAGCAGAGTTCTCCATATGCTCCTGGAGGAACAGTCCTGCTGCAAACCCTTCCACAACAGAGGAACTCGTGGTCCTGGGAGCCCCACGATGGGTCCCTGTGGTCGTGGCTCCCTCCCACACTCACCCGGACCTGGGGGGACTCTCCCTGGGTGCTTCTGGATCCTGGAGAGACGCAACCCCAGTCCCATCAGGGTGGGTTCTACAGCTGAGTGGGTTGCTTGGAGCTTGTCCTGGCCGCTCTCCTCAGATCAGGGTCTCCCCCAACCCTGATGGGGGCACCTCAGACTCAAGCTGCCTGCACCCTCGCTGGTGCCTGGAGCTTTTGGCTCTCTGTGAGAACCCACCACCTCTGCCTTATCCTCATCAAAGCTCGCAGCCAGGAGCGCATCCCGGCAGCTATAAATAGGCAGATGGAGAGCAGCCACCTCAGGAAGGGCTGAGGCCGCGAGGGTTGATGTCCTGAGCGGAGCCAGGCAGTGGGGAGATAATCTACAAGAAGGACATGGAGCTGTTGGAGTGAGTCCAGAGTGGATACAGGGGTGATCCGAGGGCTGGAGCACCTCTGCTACGAGGCCAGGACGAGAGAGTTGGGGTTGTGCAGCCTGGAGAAGAGAAGGCTCCTCCAGGGAGATCTTAGAGCAGCTTCCAGGACTGAAAGGGGCTCCAGGAAAGCTGGGGAGCGGCTCTTGATCAGAGGGACAGGATGAAAGGGGCTGGCTTTCAGACAAAAGAAATAGAGATGAGATCTTAGAGAGAAATGTTTTCCTGTGAGACAACCCAGGTTGCCCAGAGCGGCTGCCCCATCCCTGGAGGGGTTCAAAGCCAGGTTGGATGGGGCTGGGAGCCCCTGATCCAGTGGGAGGTGTCCCTGCTCATGGAAGGAGTGGAACTGGATGGGCTCGATGGTTCCTTCCAACCCAAAACGTTCTATGACTCTACGATCCCTGCGCTTACCCTCTGCCGTCCCACCCTGGCCCCCTCCACTTGCAGATTTTCCACATGACCTACGACCTGGCCAGCGCGGTGATGAGGATCATCAACCTCATCGGCATGATGCTGCTGCTCTGCCACTGGGATGGCTGCCTCCAGTTCCTCGTGCCCATGCTGCAGGACTTCCCCAAGAACTGCTGGGTCTCCATCAACGGGATGGTGGTGAGTGCCAGCCCCAACCCCGCACGGCTCCCTGCACTCGTGCCCCAGGCTCCCGTCCATCCCCGTGGCGTCTGGCCTCTCCCCGCTCGCCCCAGAGATACCGGTGCTGTGGTGCCTCGATGGTGGGTGATGTCTCACGGGACCGTGGCAGCAGATCGATCCGGGCAGGAGGGAGATGCTGACAGGATGCTCTGCCGCATCCCTTCTCCTGCTAATTAGCAACAAAGCTCCTATTAATAAATAATGGGCCAAATTTCTAATTGCTCCCTATCAGCCCTGCAGCCTGATGCTAATGGCTCTTCTCCCTCTGTCCATCTTCCGTTCCGATGGTGTTTCCATCTCCGTTCCTCCCATCTGGATTCTTCTCCTTCCTCTCCTCCCCGTCTCGTGCTTCTCCTTCCCTGGCTCCTTCCCTGGCTGCTTCATTCCTGGATGAGAGGGAATGGCCTCAAGCTCTGCCAGGGGAGGGTCAGGCTGGACATTAGGAAAAAATTTTTCATGGAAAGGGTCATTGGTCCCTGTCCGAGGCTGCCCAGGGAGGGGGTTGAGTCCCCTTCCCTGGAGGGGTTTAAGGGACGGGTGGACGGGGTGCTGAGGGACATGGTTTAGTGATTGATGGGAATGGTTGGGCTTGATGATCCAGTGGGTTTTTTCCAACCTGGTGATTCTATGGTTCTATGAAACCAGGGCTTCGCTTCAGGCTGGGCTGGTCGATTCCTGCCCCAAGAGCTGCCAGCCCATCCCTGCCTGGTGCCCGCAGGGTCCTGTGTGTGAGCGCTGCAATAACTCAATGGCTTGAGAGCAGCCTGAGAAGGACTTGGGGTGGCAGGGGAGGAGAAGCTCAGTGTGAGCCGGCAGTGGATGCTCAGAGCCCAGAAACCAACCGTGTCCTGGGCTGCATCCAGAGCAGCGGGGCCAGCAGGGAGGGAGGGGATTCTGCCCCTCTGCTGCACGCTGTGAGACCCACCTGGAGCCCTGTGACCAGTTCTGGAGTCCTGAGCCCAGGGAGGACATGGAGCTGTTGGAGCGAGTCCAGAGGAGGCCACGGAGATGATCTGAGGGCTGGAGAACCTCCTCTATGAGGCCACACTGACAGTTGAGGTTGTTCAGCCTGGAGAAGAGAAGGCTCCATGGAGAGCTTAGAGCAGCTTCCAGTCCTGAAAGGGGCTTCAGGAAAGCTGGGGAGGGGCTCTTGATCAGGGAGTGAAGGGATGGGATGAAGGAGAATGATTTGAAGCTGAAAGAGGGGAGATTGAGACGAGATCTTAGGGAGAAATGTTTTGCTGTGAGGGTGAGGAGACCCTGGCCCAGGTTGCCCAGGGCTGAGCACCCGGCACCATCCCTGTCGCTGCAGAACGACTCGTGGAGCGAGCTGTACTCCTTCGCCCTCTTCAAGTCCATGAGCCACATGCTCTGCATCGGCTACGGGAAGCAGGCGCCCGAGAGCATGACCGACATCTGGCTGACGATGCTGAGCATGATCGTGGGGGCCACCTGCTATGCCATGTTCATCGGCCACGCCACCGCCCTCATCCAGTCCCTGGATTCCTCCCGCCGCCAGTACCAGGAGAAGGTAGGACAGGGCTGGATGGGGACCACGGCTCCTCTTCTGCACCCTCCTGGAGATGCGGCACAGTGGGGTTGGGCTGGTGGAGTGGGACCTGACAGCGAGGAGGGGTCTGGGACCCCTTCCATGGAGCAGGGATGTGGATGGGGGGGTTCCTGGTCCCCAGCTCCGATCTGGCTGGGTGCTGAGGCCGCTTCTCCCCACAGTACAAGCAGGTGGAGCAGTACATGTCCTTCCACAAGCTGCCTGCTGATTTCCGCCAGAAGATCCATGATTACTACGAGCACCGTTACCAGGGCAAGATGTTCGACGAGGACAGCATCCTGGGGGAGCTCAACGAGCCCCTGCGCGAGGTGAGGGCCCTGAGGGGTGGTGAGCCAGCCCTGGGTTGCTGTGGTGAGGATGGGAACCCTTCTGAGGGGCCTTTCCAGCTGCAGAACCCACCAAGTCCTGCTCTTGCTCCGACTCTGCAGCTCCAAGCATGAGCGTGTCCGTGCACAATCGTGTCTGCGTGCTGGGATTTCTGGCTGTGCCATCTTCTGGGTTGGTGAGCCCTAGGGGTCAGCACGTTGGCCTCCTCGACCTGATCTCTCCCCTCCTTCCCCTGCAGGAAATTGTGAACTTCAACTGCCGCAAGCTGGTGGCTTCGATGCCGCTGTTCGCCAACGCCGACCCCAACTTCGTCACGGCCATGCTCACCAAGCTGAAGTTCGAGGTGTTCCAGCCGGGCGACTACATCATCCGTGAGGGCACCATCGGCAAGAAGATGTACTTCATCCAGCACGGGGTGGTCAGCATCCTCACCAAGGGCAACAAGGAGATGAAACTCTCCGACGGCTCCTACTTTGGAGGTGAGCACTGAGGAGCCTGAGCCATCCTGGAGAGGCATGGGGACGTTGGTGCCGGCCCAGGGCACCCACAACGCCGTGGTTCTCATCCCTTGCGCCTGTCTTGTCCCCGTTTCCAGTCCTCGCTGGTGGGGGTTTGACTTTGGAACCGTTGTATTCTCTGCAGAGATCTGCCTGCTGACCCGCGGCCGGCGCACGGCCAGTGTCCGAGCGGACACCTACTGCCGGCTCTACTCGCTCTCGGTGGATAACTTCAACGAGGTGCTCGAGGAGTACCCCATGATGAGACGAGCCTTCGAGACCGTGGCCATTGACCGTCTCGACCGCATCGGTAGGGGAGAGGGGCTCTGGGGGCCACTGAGGGGGCTGTCCTGGCATAGCCCCATGGGCTCTTGTGGTTGTCCTCATCCCTTGGGCGTCTTGGCTTGGGCAGCAGGACCAGGGAAGTGATTGTGTCCCTCTACTTGGCACTGGTGAGGCCGCGTCTCAAATCTTGTGTCCAGTTTTGGGTCCCTCACTCCAAGAAGAACACTGAGGGGCTGGAGGGCATCCAGAAAAGGGGAACGGAGCTGGGGAAGGGGCTGCAGAACAAGGGTTATGAGAGGTGGCCGAGGGGCCTGGGGGTGTTTAGCCTGGAGAAGAGGCTGAGGGGAGACCTCATCGCTGCCTACAACTATCTGAAAAGTGTTTGTAGTGAGGTGGGTGTTGGTCTCTTCGCCCAAGTGACAGGCAATAGGATGAGAGAGAATGGCCTCAAGTTGCACCAGGGTAGATGATATCAAAAATGCTGGCAAATAAACTCTCTAAGACTCATTTTGGAGTTCTAGAAAGCAAGCAACAAGTGGCTTCTCCTAAGTAACAAATGCTAGGATGAGAGGAAATGGCCTCAAGTTGCACCAGGAGAGGTTTAGGTTGGATATTAGGAAAAATTTCTTCATCAAAAGGGTTCTCTGGTTCTGGCAGAGCTGCCCAGGGAGGAGGTGGAGTCCCCATCCCTGGAGGTGTTTAGAAGATGAGGAGGGAGCTGGGCTCTTCTCCCAAGGGACAGGGGACAGAATGAGAGGGAATGGCCTCAAGCTCCGCCAGGGGAGGTTCAGGCTGAACATTAGGAAAAAATTTTTCATGGAAAGGGTCATTGGTCCCTGGCAGAGGCTGCCCAGGGAGGGGGTTGAGTCCCCTTCCCTGGAGGGGTTTAAGGGACGGGTGGACGAGGTGCTGAGGGACATGGTTTAGTGATTGATGGGAATGGTTGGACTCGATGATCAGGTGGGTCTTTTCCAACCTGGTGATTCTATGATTCTATGAGGTGCTCAAGGATGTGGTTCAGTAGTGGACAGGTACGGTTGGACTGGATGATCTCAAAGGTCTTTTCCAAGCAAACGATTCTATGATTCTCCCTGCAGGCAAGAAGAACTCGATCCTCCTCCACAAAGTGCAGCATGACCTCAACTCGGGTGTCTTCAACAACCAGGAGAACGAGATCATCCAGGAGATCGTCAAGTACGACCGGGAGATGGTGCAGCAGGCGGAGCTGCAGCAGCACACGGCCGTCTACAGCCCCGTCCAGCCCCAGGTCACCTCAGCCATCGCCACCCTCCAGCAAGCCGTGGCCATGAGCTTCTGCCCTCAGATGGCCAGCCCGCTGGTGGGCTCCATGGCCCTGGGCTCGCCCCGCATGATGCGCCGCTTGCAGTACGCCCAGGCCGTGCCCAGCCCTTTCGCCGTCTCGCCCGTCTTGCTGCAGCAGAGCCCCCCGCCGCAGCCCCCGGCGCCCCACGCCAACCCCTCGCAGGACCAAGCGCAGCCCAGCACCCTCCCCACCTCCTCCGGCGCCTTCGCCGCCGCCAGCCCCCCAGCCCAAAGCCCGCTGGCCAGCCGGACGTTCGCCTACGGAGCCGCCCCGGGCCAGCTGGGCTCGCAGCTCTCCCTCAGCCAGCAGCAGGCTCCCGGCTCGCCCCAGCGCTTGGCCGCCCACAAGAGCACCCAGGCGCTGCACACCAGCAGCCTCAGCCAGGAGTCGCGGCCCCTGTCGGCATCGCAGCCCTCGCTGCCCCACGGGCTGGCGGGCGGCAGCACCCAGAGCCCTCCGGCATCGGCACGCGAGTCGTCCACCTCCATCGCTGGGGCCCCCGCTGCCGCCTCTCCGGGTCCTGGCCCCCCGGCCGCGCTGCGGGGCCAAGCGGCTTCGCGAGGAGCCCACGTGGCATCAACGGGCTCGGTGCCGGCGGGGCCGCCGGCTGTGCCGCAGGACTCGGTGGCCGCCCGCAAGGATTCGGTGGCCAGCACGCCCGACACGGACCCGGCCAAGTCCAGGCTGTCTTCCAACTTGTGACCTCCGTGCTGTCGCGGGGGGACGAGCGGGATGGAGGGGGGTCCCGTCTCGCCCCACCCCGTGCCATCATCCCGCGCCGGCCCCGCTCCTCGGCTTCCTCCCTCCGCACGCAGCGGGGGCGGCTGCCGGGCGCGGGCACCGAGTCGCTGTGCCCCTCGCCCCCCACGGGGACCGGGCTGAGCCCCCGGCCGCGTCGCCTCCAACCAAAGTCTAGCCCCATCTCCTTGCTCCCGAAGCCCCCGCTGCCCCCCAGCCTCCCCGGCTGCTCCATAGAAGCCACTGCTGCATCGTCCCCCGTGAGCAAGTCTGTATAAGATATTTATGACCTGAATCCATCCCCGCGTGTGTGCGCAAGCTGCAGGACGCCTCCCTGGGGGCTCTAGGCACGCTGGCCAGCCCCAGCGCATCCCTGCCTCCTCTCCCGCAGCCCCGAGGCGAGGGGTGATGATGGCTCAGGACTGGAGGTAAGTTTTGGGGTGTGCGGGACGGTCACCTCGCGAGCACCCCACGTATACGCCGTGTCCCCCGCTAGCCTGACCCTGGGGGGCAAACGCAGCCCAACGTCCCTGTACTTAGGACAGAGGCATCGCCGGAGCCTGGGGTGCCGACCCTCGGGGTGCCCCGCGGGCGCTGCTGCCCCATGGATTCGAGGCTGGGGAAGGCAGACCCTGCGTGTAGCTGTGTGCGTGCGCCGACGGATGCGTGGGTGTGTGTGGGTGTGTTTCTAAGCCTCGGCCGAGCACTCCGGAGCCTTCCACGTTGAATGTACGCAGCGCCCGCGAGCCAGGGACCAGCCAGCAGGACAGGGCCCCGCTCCAAGCTTCCACCTTTCCATCCAGCCCATCCTGTGCAATAAACGTCAGCGACTGACAGAGCTCCGCGCGACTCCAGTCTCTGCTTCTCCTTCGCCTCCAGCTCTCCCTGCCGCGGCTCCGGCTGCTCCCGCTCCCCTTGCCCAGCTCTGGGAGCGCTGCCACCGGGCACAGCCCCAGCTTGGGCTGCACGTTTGTCCTTTGAAGAGCTGCTTCCCTGCCAAGGTGGAAAAAAAAACCTCCTCTCAGAACCTTTCCCCGTGCTGGGAGCACCATGGCCTTGCTCCAGCAGCAGTGAGGAAGGAGCTGGGAGCAGGCTGTGCCCAAGAGCCAGCGGATACGTTTTCACAAGGGCCTGGAATGATAGAATGAGGGGGAACGACTTTAAATTGGAAGGAGGAAGAGTTAGATTAGGAAGAAATTCTTCACGATGAGGGTGGGGAGGTCCAGAGCAGTGGTGGCTGCCCCATCCCTGGAGGGGTTCAAGGCCAGGTTGGATGGGGCTTGGAGCCCCTGATGCAGTGGGAGGTGACCCTGCCCGTGGCAGGGGTGGAACTGGATGGGCTTTAAGGTCCCTTCCAACCCAACCCATTCCATGATAGGTTTAGTCGAGAGCGGGGCCAAACACCCAGCTCCAGCTGCACAACCTCCACACAGCAGTCGCTGCACCCCTGTGGAGAGCAGGGCTGGAAGGCCACAGGAGGCTCCTGGCTGGACACGCAAAGCCAGGCAGCTGTGGTCAGTCCCTGTGTGAGCCCTGCTCCCACTGCAGCTGCACCAGCAAGGCTGTGCTGCAGGAAAAATCTCTCTTTTCCTTCTACAAAAGCACTTCCAGAACGTGACACTCTGTGAATAACTGCAGCCCACTCAGTCAGCAAAACAGAGGCAGCCTGGGGACACAGCAGCCCCACCTCCCCAGGATGACAAGGCGAGAGCCCAGGCACCCCCCGCCCTACTTCATGCAAAAATGCCGAGAAGGACACGATTCCTACCCCATATTTCAAAAAATGTTTTATTTACAGTATCGTACACCTCCACCCCCCTGATAGTGGTTTTTTCCTGCCTGAGACCCAGTGAGCAGAAAGGAAACTAATCCCTGGAAATGAATCAGGAGCAGCAGAGGCTGCGCTACAGGTGAGCAGCGAGTGTCCAGGAGGCAGAGAAGGGCCTGGAGAGCAGCACCCATCCCACACCCGAAGGCAGGAGAGGCTCTGACTGCAGCCAGTGCCCCAGAAGAGGGATGGCAGCCCTGGATCAGCACTATCCAGAGCAGCAGGAGGGATCTTGTGCCAGGGTGAGGCCCATGGGGAGCTATCCACCTCCTCCCATCATCCTTTCAACCCCACCGCAACGAGGAGCAGCCTTCCCCAGGGCTCGATGCCCTCTCCCCTTGCCTAGGACGCAGGCAGCAACAACAGCGCAGCCCTGCTGTTCCCCAGTGGCCCCTCGGGGCTGCTCCTGTGCTCCTCGCAGTCCCAGTTTGCCCCAGTATCTCTGTGAGGGGCAGGTAGCTGCTGCTGGGCTGGCAGTTGTGCCCATTCCCCATGAGGCGCAGGACAGCAAAGCCTTGCGAGGCAGTGCCCACCAGGGCGTTCCGGAGGTAGTCCAGGGTCCCAGCCGGGGCTCAGCTGAAGAAATAGGTGGAATCCATCACCTTCTTCAGGTTGAATTCACCTGGGGGAAGGGAGGAAAAGGAGAGGTCAGAGGAGAGCAGGGGCAGGGCAGGAGGGAGCTGGGAAAGCTGCCCCAGCTCAGGGTGGATCAGACAGCAGGGATCTTGGAGCTCTTCCAGGGACTGATGTCCCTCCAAATTTATCTGGGATGGTGGCAGGAAGAGCAAGACAGAAGTGTTAACAGCAGCAAGGCAGGGAAGGACAAGAGGAGCACATGGCCTCAAGGTTGTGCTGCCTCTGGGGTTGTTCAACAGCAAGGGAGACGCTGGCCTGGTCCCTTGTGGAGGCAGAACAACGATCCGCTAAGCCAGACAGCCTGGCAGAGGCAGGGCTGGGAGATTAGGAGGAGTTAAACTAATTGCCTTAATCCCATTGCATGTAGATCATCTAGATCCTGGCAATTACCATGCTGAGTCCCCTCAGTCTCATCTCCAGGCAAATGCCTCCTGGCTGGAAACAGATGGGAGAGGAATAAGATGGGGGATGGGATGAGCTGGGTCAAGCTGGGGAAAATCCCAGGGGCTAAGTTCCAGGGAAGGTAGGGATCGCTCACAGGGGCTCTGCAGCCCAGCCCAGGCAGGAAAACCCGATCCGAGGGGACAGCAGGGCTGGCGAGACCCTCACCACATCCGATTTCACCTCAGTGATTTAGGAGGCCGTTCTCTATCCTGCTCCCTTCAACTCCAAACAGTTCCCAAGCTTGGCAGGTCCCATCCTGTGCTCCTACCTGTCTTGGGGACACTCGACAGCTGCTCCATCAGCTTCTTCTGCCAGAGGGCTCTACTCTCTTTGCCAGGGCTGCATGAACCAGAAGGGAAAGCAAATCAGTGTGGGAGCTCTGGGAGAAGGTGCACCCCCTGCTGCTCCCCACAGCGAGCCCCTGACAACTGGATTTGGCTTCCAAAACAAATCCCAGACCCTGTAGCAGGAGCAGGAGCTCAGGCCTGGCCACAGCAGCCCAAGTCAGGTGCTGAGGCTCCTACATACCCTGCCAGGATTGGGTCAGTCCGTGCTGTCTGGCTTTGTGGTGGTAACAGAGGGAACCACACCAGATCGACCCAGTGTGGGCCTTCACCACACCTCTCGACAGGCTGAGAGCTGGGGTTGTCCAGCCTGGAGAAGAGAAAGCTCCAAGGAGACCTTAGAGCAGCTTCCAGCACTGAAAGGGGCTCCAGGAAAGCTGAGGACAGACTTTAGCAAGGCCTCTTGTGACAGGACAAGGAATAATGTTTTTAAACTAAAGGAGAGATTTAGACTGGATATAAGGAAGAAATTCTTAACGCTGAGGGTGGGGAGGCACCTGTACAGGTTGTGCAGGGAGGCAGCGGAGGCCCCATCCCCAGAAACATTCAAGGTCAGGTTGAATGGGGTTCTGAGCAACCTGATTTGGTTAAAGATGTTTCTCCTCCTGCAGGGCAGCTGGACAGGATGAGCTGTAAAAGTCCCTTCCAACCCAAAGCACTCTATGATTCTGCCTCATACACAGCAGGGAACCCAATGCACTGACATCACAGCCTGCCCCAAGCCCATCAAAGTGTCCAAGCACCAAATCCTATGTCAGTTTTATAGCAAAAGGACGCAGACACCTTGTTTTCCACACCAAGGTCCAAGGCAATTTGAGTGTCAGTCAAGAAGGAAGCACAACTTCCCTCCAGAGCAACCCTCAGGCAGATGAGAACCTGTGAACATCTGCGCATGATGGGAAAGAATCGGTGCGGGTAGGAAGGAGCATGGTGGGGGAATTCCTTGAGGACAAGGAATACCTGCAGTATTTCTCCAGCATGAACTCAGACAGATCTTGCAGGATCTTCTCACTGTGCAGAGCCACAAATTGCTGCCGGCAGATCTGATCCAGGAAACAACAGTTAGTTGAAGGTTAACAGGCGTTTTCTCCCTCCCTTCCCCTCAGCGCTTCTCAGCTAAGACAGGTCAGAGGTGAGGGGCAGGGAAAGCACAGGGCAAGGGTGGGAAGGGGGACGCTGCTGGAAATCAGCCTGGGGACGTGGGGAGCAGAGGCTGATTGACCCCCATCTATGATTCTACTCATGCCTCTCCAGGGGAAAGAGCCCAGGGCAGGACAGAGGCATCAACTCTGCTCAGCACTGCGTTCAGCACTCATTTATAAGCACAGATTCTCCCCCTGCCACCCCCTGAAGGGTGGGAAGAGATGGGGCAGTGGGACTAAGAAACCAGCTGCAGCTACCAGCAACCACCCCAGGTTCACCCGACTGGTAAATCAATGAGCCTATGGAGCAAAGCCCAGGGGAGGGAAGGGCTGGCAAGTGCCCAGAGGACAAATCAGCAAGATCCCCGCTCACGAGGGACCCAGAAGGACGCTTTTACCTGGTTCATGACATCCACGGTGAGCGCGTGAGTCCAGTAGCAATCGTGGACTGAGACGAAGGTCAGACCCTGCCTGGGAGGCAGAAGAAGGTGCCGTCAAGTGGCGCTGGGAGCCCCTTTCTCTGCGATGACACCTACCTAAGACCCTCTCACTGGGACATAAGCAGGGACCACACAAGGAGGGGACTCCCTGCACACTGCCCAAGATCTCTGGAGATAGAGAACCAACACTCCAACCTCCCTGTGTCCCTGCCCTGCTGCCTCCTCTCTTCTCTTCTCTGCCACAAACCCCAGATGCCCATCTACCAGGGAAATCTCTTTCCCACATCACATGCTTTGCCCTGGTGAAGCTCTCCCAGCAGAGACTGAATCCCAGAGGCAGGGAAAAGCCCCGGCTGTGTGCTCCCTACCTGAGGCAGTGCAGAGCCGTGAGCATCATGTGCGTGGAGTCCAGGGAGTGGATGAAGTTGGGTGGGAAGGCGTTCTTCTGCTTCACCGTGTCAGGCTTCCTGCAGCACAGCGTAGGAGATAGGAGGTGAGATACTTCCACAGACAAAGATGAGCGCCAGCACGGAGTCAGTGGCAGCCAACACCCAGGATTGAGCAGGGCAGTCCTGGAGGGCTTCAAGGTCCTGCTAAAGCACAGAACCCTGCTCCTCCTACTGGCTTTCTGCAGCTCAGAGCGACGCTAGGAGCTCTGTCACACTGGCAGGTTCCACTACGATAAGGTTTTGTCCCCAGAGCACAGGCTGGGGACAGCAGGGGCTCAGCAAGGACCGTGGTTTCATACTTACTGGCTGCTGTTGGAATTCCTCACACTCAAGTTCTGCATGCTGCAGTTCAGCTGCAGGGAGAAAGAAAAGGGATCAGCTGTTAAACTGCACAGCCCTACATGCCTGGAGAGGGAATCACGCCTAACAGGAGCTCCTCTGCTCTGCAGGAAACATGCCTGGCTGCCATCAGGGACCTTTCCAGGGCATCCCAGGCCCCGTGGCAGCTGGCAGTGACACCTTGTGTGCCTCCCCTCCTAAGGATGCTGGCAGACTTCCCTCATCCCTTCCCAGCGATCCACTGATTCACCCCGGGAGCACTAAGAGAAGGGCTCCTGGAGGTGAGCGGCTGTGAGGACAAGACAGGCTGGGGAGCCGTGAGTCAGTGCAGCAGCGTGTGGGAGGAGAGAGCAGCGAGACTGAATCACACAAGCCCTGAAGAAGAAGGCTCCTCAACGCGGGGAACGGGCCTGTGCCCCAGCTGCCTGAGTGGGACGGGAGCAGCAGAGCTTCCTCACCAGCCCACCCACACGCTCTGGTCTCTGCAGGAGCGACAAGGCTGGAGGATGTGCCTGCACATACAGATCCTACCTGCTCTGCAAGCTCAGTCGCAGGTGATGCCATCATGACGGGCCTCAGCTGGCTGCCACAAGGCCAGCCTGCCCTGTTCCTGCTTCCCACCATGAGTAGTTGCCCAGGTGGCCAAGAAGGCAATAGCATCCTGGCTTGGATCAGAAACGGCGTGGCCAGCAGGTCCAGGGAGGTTCTTCTCCCTCTGGACTCGGCACTGGGGAGGCCGCTCCTCAAATCCTGGGGTCAGTTCTGGGCCCCTCACCACAAGAAGGATGTTGAGGCTCTGGAGCGAGTCCAGTGAAAAGCAATGAAGCTGGTGAGGGGGCTGGAGAAGAAGAGGAGCAGCTGAGAGAGCTGGGGGTGTTTAGCCTGGAGAAGAGGAGGCTGAGGGGAGACCTCACTGCTCTCTCCAACTCCCTGAAAGGAGGGAGCTGGGCTCTTCTCCCAGGTGACAGAGGACAGGACGAGAGGGAATGGCCTCAAGCTCTGCCAGGGGAGGTTTAGACTGAACATTAGGAAAAAGTTTTTCATGGAAAGGGTCATTGGAACAGGCTGCCCAGGGAGGGGGTTGAGTCCCCTTCCCTGGAGGGGTTTAAGGGACGGGTGGACGAGGTGCTGAGGGACATGGGTTAGTGATTGATGGGAATGGTTGGACTTGATGATCCAGTGGGTCTTTTCCAACCTGGTGATTCTATGATTCCCACCACCACAGAGGGATGGGTAAATGAGTCCCACAGGCCAGATACTCACCACAGTGGATTTGGACCGATAGTAGGGCTGCACAATGGGGAGACCCAGCGGTGTGACCCACTCCACCGTCTGTCCTGACTGGGCAATGAGCTTGGCACTCTCCGTCAGCCAGTTCTTGAAGAGAAAGAAGTAGGAAAGAAAGTGGCTAGAGTTTGTAGGGGCAGCTGGGAGGTGTCATTCCTGCCCAGCCTGACTCCTGTCACCAAGTCCAGTGCTTTGGGGGGAGTTTGCCTCTGCAGGAGGCACAATCCCACACGTCTGGGCTGTGACAGGAAGACCCTCTCTAAGCCAGAATAGCCCTGGTCTATGGATGGAAGGAAGAAGAAAAAGGCAGAGAGAAGTAAGGGGAAACAGGCACCTCACCTGGATATCTCGGGTTGCGGAGAACATCTCCTTGATGCCATTGAACACCTGCTTTACGAGGTACTGAGATGCTTCCCACAAGTATTCCTGCACAGACCAAAGGCAGAGCAAGAGGTCAAGTAAAAAGAAAAGCAAAGCAAAGAGAGGGGACACAGGGTGAGCTAAGAGAGCATCTCCCTGCCTCTGAATTTCCTCCATCACAGACTGTGCTAAGTTCTGAGCTCTGCAGATGGCTGTGGGTTGTGACGGAGGGAGGCTGAGATCAGCATTTCAGGCAGCTCCATGTTCGAGGACAACCTGATCTTCGTGTAACGTCCCTGGATGAACAGAAGGCTCTCACTGCCTCATCTGCCCCAGGAATATAATACACAGCAGAAACACTCCCAGCATCAACCTGCCATGGCAAACCACCCAGCCAGCAAGAACTGTCTCAGGGTAGGGTCACAGAACAAGAAACACGCACCAGGAGCAAGCCTCCAAAACCTCTGCTAGAGACGAGGGCCACTTCCAGAGGGAAGAGCACAGCCACAAACCTTGTTTAGCACCTGAAACACCAGCAGAGGTTGTCTCCCCACCAAGCTGGGCCAAGGAAGGATGAAGAACAGCCCAGTCTGAAGAATCCCTCCCCACTCCCAAGTCCTGGCAGACAGCTCTCCTGCTGGTTGGACAAACCGGGGGGGCTCAAGTCCTGCACGCTCCTCTGGTAGCTGAGATTTGGGGGGTAAGGAGAGAGCAAGGCAGGAAGGAAACCCACAGGAAGGAAAGTGCAGGTACCTCTCCCAGTGAAACATTGCTAGGGGAGGCTGGGGCAGGCACGCTACCTCAGGGAACTCATCAATCTCCTTGAGCCGCTTCTCGATCTGCAGCCGCCCGCCGTAGCGCGTGACACCATACACCACTGTCATCACCGTCTGCTTCACCACCTTGCGGCTGACAAAGCCTTGCAGCACCTGGGCAATCTTCACCCCTTGTTCAGCATCCTTCTTCCGAAACTCTTCCACCTGAGGAGGAAAGTAACCCAGGAGGGTCAGCCCCACGGCAAGCTGTGCCAGCCCAAGCCCCCTCCACGTCTGGGAAAGAGCCAGGGGAACCACAGGAGACCCTCCTAGCTGTGCGCTGCATGGCTTGAACTGCCACCAGAAACCCTGCAGGCCACCTTCTCTTGCCCTGGTTAACAGAGAAGGAATCAAGAGGCATCCAGATCTCAGAGATAACCATGCCCATGAGGACCAGAGCTTTCCACTGCTGCCTCAGCAGTGTCACTTGGCAGGTGGGTGGTGCCGGACATCACAAGGACACAGCACTAAGATTGTGGCTCAGGACTTGTATCAGAAACGGTGTGGCCAGCAGGGCCAGGGAGGTTATTATCCCTCTGGACTCGGCACTGGGGAGACCGCTCCTCGAATCCTGGGGTCAGTTCTGGGCCCCTCAGCACAAGAAGGATGTTGAGGCTCTGGAGCGAGTCCAGAGAAGAGCAACGAAGCTGGTGAAGGGGCTGGAGAACAAGAGGAGCAGCTGAGAGAGCTGGGGGTGTTTAGCCTGGAGAAGAGGAGGCTGAGGGGAGACCTCATTGCTCTCTCCAACTCCCTGAAAGGAGGTTGTGGAGAGGAGGGAGCTGGGCTCTTCTCCCAAGGGACAGGGGACAGGACGAGAGGGAATGGCCTCAAGCTCCACCAGGGGAGGTTTAGGCTGGGCATTAGGAAAAAAATTTCATGGAAAGGGTGATTGGGCACTGGCAGAGGCTGCCCAGGGAGGGGGTTGAGTCACCTTCCCTGGAGGGGTTTAAGGGACGGGTGGACGAGGTGCTGAGGGACACGGTTTAGTGATTGATGGGAATGGTTGGACTCAATGATCCAGTGGGTCTCTCCTCCAACCTGATGATTGGTGCCTCTGCCACCACCAGTGATAGTTCCAACCAAACCATGCACCTTCTGTGTGCTCCTCCCACCCTCTGCAAAGCAGGAGAACTGGAAGGGAGAGCCAGGGGTTCAAGGTCAGTTGATTCTGATGGACCTCAGCACACTTCCCAGCCAGCTCATTTCACACGTCTTGCCAAGAAAACTTAGCAGCAGCGCCAAAGGCTGAATCCTGCTCCTTCCTACCCAGCTCAAAGAAAATCCCAGAACTTGCAGGCCAGCCAACTGTGACCAAGAGATGAGGAATGTTCTACACTCTCTCCTATCTCTCTATCCCTACTTCTCCCAGACTTTGTTCAGGAGAAGCGGACAGCAGAAATCCCAGTGGATTTCTCCTAGCTATCTCCTTCAGGACAGATGAGAGTCTGCACCCTTCTCTGATGACCGATCTTCTTCTGCGCTCCCTCTCCTGCCATCCTCACTTCTCTCTTGGCCAGATCTGTTGCTGGAGCACATCCAGAGAAGAGGAATCGAGCTGGGGAAGGGTCTGGAGAACAGGGGTTCTGGGAGGGGCTGAAGGACCTGGAGCTGTTAAGCCTGGAGAAGAGGAGGCTGATGGGAGACCTGACCACTCTCTGAAGCTCCCAGAAAGGAGGCTGGAGCCAGGCAGGAGTTGGGCCATTTCCCCAAGGAAGAAGAGAAAGGATGAGAGGAAATGGCCTCAAGTTGCGCCAGGGGAGATTTAGATTGGATATTATGAAAAATTCCTTCACCAAAAGGGTTGCCAGAGGCTGCCCAGTGCAGTGGTGGAGTCCCCATCCCTGGAGGGATTCAAAAGCCGTGTGGATGCGGTGCTTACGAACATGGTTTAGTGGTGGAGTTGGCAGTGTAAGGGTTGGACTTGATGATCTTAAAGGCCTTTTCCAACCTAAACGAATCTGTGATTCTGAGATTTCCAGTCAGATCCCCAGTGCAGCTGCTACAGTGGTTCCTGTGACTAGCTCGTGCTTTCCCAGCCCTCTACCCCGGTTTTATCTCCACCTTTCTCCTTGGGAGCTGGAGCAACCCCATGGAACACACTGGTGAGGCGGGGAAGGCAGGTCCTAGAGGACACCTCCCTGCACCCCCGCTGTGCCTCACCTGCTGGGCCACCACGCTGTAGACATCCTGGGGGACACTGCAGGGCATCAGATTGACAGAGATGGCACCAATAAGGTCCCGGCCGAGGGCTGCGTAGTGCTGCAGGCCATTGCAGGAGCCGTCCTGATTGTGGGAAGAAGCACAGGGGTAGAAACAAGGTGTCAGTGTGCAGATGGAGCCCTGCTCATCCGTCCCTGCCCAACAGCACAAGTACAACTGGATCTGAAGGTTGTTGCTTTTATTCCCCTCTTCAGCCAGGTTTGTGGCTGATGTTCCAGCAGCAGCCAGGGCAACACCAGTTTCCATTTTCCTTCCAGCCAGTTTTCCTGTCTGAGTCTCACCACTAACTACTGGGGTTTAGAAAAAGAAAACCTCACATCCCACTGCCCTCTCCAAGAGTTTTCAAAGCCATCAAACCCAGAACATTTGGAAAATAACAAATCTTTCTGGGATGTTAAAAGGAGCCTCAAGAGCTGGCAGCCAAAACAACCTCAGGAAACCCAGGAGTGGGATCAGAGGCAGGGCTAAGCCAAAGGTTGCTCAGCAAGCCCCCGCTGACTCCGAGGCTCCAGCTGGCTGTGCTGCTGCTGCTCCATGGCTGATGAAAACATCATTCTGACAGCAACCAGCTCCAACCCAGCCTTCCCAAAGCTGAAGTTACAAAGGCTCTGACCCATCTGTCACAGCAGCTGCCCCGACAGCCCTCCTGGGACCGAGCACAGCCTGGATGAGATAGGCAGAACCCGAATTGTTGGCGTGGGAACGTCCTGCTGTTCCCCAAACATCACCCAGGGACGTGCTGCTGCTTTGAGCCATCCCTGCTTCTCCTGTGCTTGGGTTTTGCCTGGACAAAGCGAGCCTGCAGCTGCGGGTAGGATCAGCCCTGCTCTCCTCTCCCCTCCTCCCCGCAGCCTGCAGTGCAGCAAGTTGCAGAGCTGGGAATTGACAGGGCTCCGGCAGCCCCGCCGCGGCAGAAGAGCTGCCTCTATTAACTGAGCGCTGATGACTCAGGTGGAAAGAGACTCCGGTGCCCTCCAGAAGAAGTCCTTGCTGGAATTTCATTAACAGCACCCTCCACACGCCCCCGACTGCTCTCTTGATCTTTTGTTGTCATAACAATATCACTTTAGACTGTCTTATCCATATTCCAGCCCATCGCTTCTGGCAGAATACACCCCCGTTCTCCCTTCCCCGAATCGCTAGGGCCCATCTGATCTTCTAACAAGATAAATGAGCAACCCCTCTTGCCAGAAGAACAATTATTCATTGTCCCCCGTGCAGCAAGGGGATTTATCAGCGCAGACAGATAGCTGGCAGGGCAGTGGCTGCAGAGAGAGCTGCTGATCTGCTGGGATGCAGCAGGGAGAAAGGGCTGAGTGCAGGCTAATGGGAGCAGCTGCCTGGGTTCCTCTCTCCAGCTGGGAAGGACAGAGGACTTCAGAGAGCTGAGCACCACTTGAGCAACCACACTTAGAGCACTGGCATGTCTGGGACCAAGCAGCCACATCACTGAATGCAGAGGGCAGAGCTCAGCCCTTCCTCACAGGTCCAGACCTCCCCCACCTTTGCTCCTGCTCGGCTCCAGTCTCCGAACAAGCGCAGGGGAAAGGCCCCCAAAGCCTCAGTGCAGCCCTGAGCACTTCAGACAGGCAGGAGCTGCTCTACGCTTTGCCGCACCCCACCTAGCCAGGGTCAGGCTGATTTCCAGTCCTGATCCTGGTGGCTGGAGAAGGTAAGACTGGCCCAGCTCTCACCCTGTGGGCAGCTGATCGTGATTTCCCAGCCAGGCTCTGCTACAGCCAAAGCAAGCAGAGCAGCACTTAACCGTACCGGTTCATTAATGCAGCAGCATATTACTGGAGGCCTCAAGCCAAGATGCCTGTAGACTGCACTCCCATTCTTAAGAAAGCTTGGCCACACAGCATAGTAAATGCAGCACTGGAGACACGGATGCTTCTGCCCTGCCTGTTTTCCTTTCCCTGCTCCGTCACACCAGGCACGCGGATCCACAGGGTTCTCACCTGGTGAACTGGGAAGTGAGAGATGTAGGCTGCTGGATCCGGGGATCTCGAGGCTTTGGCGATTTCCATACAGCACGCCAAGGCTTGCCAGGGTTCGTCGGTGTTCATCCACCACTTCCTGCCCTGGGAACAAGAAAGCACAGGCTGGTAGGATCAGGCAGTGCTCCTGTGGCATCCCGAAGTATGGGCAGGAGCCCCTGCGCGCTTGGAATATGCTGAGCAAGGCTCCTCCTCCCACCATGCTTCCATTTCCCCAATATCTCATTGTGTTTCCAGGCACAAATGTGTTATTTAGGCCTTGAACAGGAGGTTCTCCAGCCCTCAGATCATCTCCGTGGCCTCCTCTAGACTCGCTCCAACAGCTCCATGTCCTTCCTGTGCTGAGGACTCCAGAACTGAATGCAGGGCTCCAAGTGAGGTCTCATGGGAGAGGAGTAGAGGTGCAAAATGCTCATTTCAAAATCAATTTGATTTCAGTTTTATTTTACTTTCGAGAAGCTATGTCAAATAAGAGGAACGGTTAATTCTCCTCTGAAATTAAAGATGACACTGATCCCTTTTTCCCTGAGCATATTTGTACAATTCCTATTTGGACTCCACCACAGAGGAAATTCCCTGCTTTTCAGTTCAGTCACTGGAGGGGAACCTCCCAACTGCAGGCTGGGCTATTCCCTTGTGGTTCAGGATCCCACCAATCTCTTCCCCACCTACCGTGAGCGGGTAATCGGCTGAGTCCAGGATCTCCTCCATGATTTCATTGGCATACTCCAGCCGCTCCTGCAATGAGTTCTTCTTCTTCAACCCCGTGAGGTTAATGAGGTGGATCTTCAACCAGTCAAGGCCCCTGGGTCCCAGCGGCTTTCCCTCTGCGAAGAGCAGGATGGCGCGGGTGACATCGTTACCGAGGTGGTTGAAATAAGGTGGGCAAGGGTAAGTCCTGCCTCGGAAATCCATGTTGTGAGGAAACCAGAACACCTTGTCCCTGACGTAGTTGGCGATGGAAAGCTTATAGAGTGCATCCATGCGCAAGCTGTGCATCTCAGCCGCCTTCTTCCTGCACAGCAACAACTCGCGCTTCTGGGACTTGCTCAAGGTACACGAATTACTGGGAAGAACAGAAGGCTTGGGAGCCTCAGAGACGGGTGGTGGGATGTCCAGCTTCTCATTGCCTTTGTCATTGAAGATGGAGATGATGATATCCAGCACCGGCTGGTTAATCTTCCAAGCGCAGTTGCCCAGCTGGTTCAGGGCATCCAGCACAGGGTGGAGGTTCACCGGAGGACACTGCTCCAGGAGGAGCTGGTGCTGGATGGCCCCGTCCACAAAGCGCATCAACTTGGTGTTGCTCAGGATAAAGGCACCAAAGTGGGGTGAGGTCCAGGGCACCGGGGGGCACAGCATGGGGATGGCAGAGGAGTTGAAGGTCAGCATGGTCTCTGCTGCATCTGACACAATCTGTGAGAAGATGGGATGGGGTTTCACGAGTCCAACCTGGAGAGGAGAATCAGAGAGGTGAAGGTCAGCAGTAGACGAGGCTGGAACAGCACGTGGACAATCAGCCATTACCTAACGATCATTCTAAGTACTGACGCTGTCCGCAAAAAAAAAACAGAGGCTCCTTCAAGTTGCAGATGACACTAAGCTGGGCGGAAGTGTCGATCTGCTGGAGGGTCGGGAGGCTCCAAAGGGATCTGAACAGGCTGGACCGCTGGGCTGAGACCAATGGCAGGAGGTTTAACAAGGCCAAATGCCGGGTCCTGCACTTGGGGCACAACAACCCTGAGCAGCTCCAGACTAGGAGAAGTCTGGCTGGAAACTGCCTGGAGGAGAGGGACCTGGGGGTGTTGGTTGACAGCGACTGAACATGAGCCAGCAGTGGCCCAGGTGGCCAAGAAGGCCAATGGCATCTTGGCTTGGAGCAGAAACGGCGTGGCCAGCAGGGCCAGGGAGGTTCTTCTCCCTCTGGACTCGGCACTGGGGAGACCGCACCTCGAATCCTGGGGTCAGTTCTGGGCCCCTCACCACAAGAAGGATGTTGAGGCTCTGGAGCGAGTCCAGAGAAGAGCAACGAAGCTGGTGAGGGGGCTGGAGAACAAGAGGAGCGTCTGAGAGAGCTGGGGGGGTTTAGCCTGGAGAAGAGGAGGCTGAGGGGAGAGCTCATTGCTCTCTCCAACTCCCTGAAAGGAGGTTGTGGAGAGGAGGGAGCTGGGCTCTTCTCCCAAGGGACAGGGGACAGGACGAGAGGGAATGGCCTCAAGCTCCATCAGGGGAGGTTCAGGCTGGACATTAGGAAAAAATTTTTCATGGAAAGGGTCATTGGTCCCTGGCAGAGGCTGCCCAGGGAGGGGGTTGAGTCCCCTTCCCTGGAGGGGTTTAAGGGTCAGGTGGATGAGGTGCTACGGGACATGGTTTAGTATTTGATAGGAATGGTTGGACTCGATGATCAGGTGGGTCTTTTCCAACCTGGTGATTCTATGATTCTAAGTGACCCTGAGCAGGTAAGGCCCCAGGGAAAGAAAAGGGCCAGTTTGGGTGAAGAGGTGACCTGCCCAGTCCCAGAGCCTCCAGGACAAGACTCACCTGCCAGCTGCTGTGGAACGAGTAGATGTGGTAGAGGACGGGGATGAGCTTGGGCTCCAGGCGAGGATTGAGGATGTTCCTGGGCACCTTGACAGCCTGCACCAGGAGTTCCAGCATGTGCATGCCCAGGCGCATGACGAGCATGTATGGCCAGCTGCAGTCCTTCAAGTTGAGGGAAGGCCCAAAGCCCGCTTCCGACACCAGCTTCTCCCAGTATTCTCGTGGCAAGTAATTGTCAGGCTGGGTGGTGGAAGGAGAAAGTCAGGTCAGCCAGAGAAGCCAGCCAGGGGTTTTGCCAGATGGGATCTATGTATCTGGCACATGGCTCTGAGACAGACCCTCCTGTCTTGGTGGCCCTGTGAGGTCCTCCCTGACAGGGATATTTGAAGAAGGACTGCTGAGGTGCTGAGGTGCTTGGGGCAAGCCCAACAGCAAGAACCTGCTTCAGCTGCAGGGCAACTCCAACCCTCCTTTCCAGACTGCAGATCTGCCTCCCCAGCCACACACACAGCTCTGGGAACAATCTGCTCAGCCTTGTGCTGCCCGGGTCAGTGGTCTTGACCCCTTCCTCCCCACCCATCCTGCCCTGCAAAGCGCACCCTCCTTGGGCCCCAGAGCTCTCCTGTATGGGATGCTCCAAGGGGTCAATTCTGCAGATATCACAGAAACATAGAATCACCAGGTTGGAAAAGACCCACCGGATCATCGAGTCCAACCATTCCCATCAATCACTAAACCATGTCCCTCAGCACCTCGTCCACCCGTCCCTTAAACCCCTCCAGGGAAGGGGACTCAACCCCCTCCCTGGGCAGCCTCTGCCAGTGCCCAATGACCCTTTCTGTGAAATTTTTTTTCCTGATGTCCAGCCTGAACCTCCCCTGGTGGAGCTTGAGCCCATTCCCTCTCGTCCTGTCCCCTGTCCCTTGGGAAAAGAGCCCAGCTCCCTCCTCTCCACAACCTCCTTTCAGGGAGTTGGAGAGAGCAATGAGGTCTCCCCTCAGCCTCCTCTTCTCCAGCTAAACACCCCCAGCTCCCTCAGCTGCTCCTCTTGTTTTCCAGCCCCTTCACCAGCTTCATTGCTCTTCTCTGGACTCGCTCCAGAGCCTCAACATCCTTCTTGTGCTGAGGGGCCCAGAACTGACCCCAGGCTTCGAGGAGCGGTCTCCCCAGTGCTGAGTCCAGAGGGAGAAGAACCTCCCTGGACCTGCTGGTCACACCGTTTCTGATCCAAGCCAAGATGCCATTGGCCTTCTTGGCCACGTGGGCACACTGCTGGCTCATAATCATGGAATGGTTTGGGTTGGAAGGGACCTTAAAGCCCATCCGGTTCCAAACTGCCTCTCCCTGTCTCTGTCCTGCAACCTGCAGGCCCCAGGGCCGCCCTCTCGCAGGTGAACCAACCTGGCTGTCCTTTGCCAGCAGGTGGATATAGTCCTCATAGACCTCCTGCACCTTCTCCAGCTGGCCGCTGCGCTTCTTCCTCTGGGTGATGTATCTGTCATAGACCTTGGAGCCCAGCTCCCGGGCCAAGACAGCCAGGGATTCTCCTTGTGGAGAGAGGGTGTTGAGGATCTGAGAAAGGGGAAGGCAAAGAGGGTCTTAAGGAGGAAGGAACAGAAAGACAGAGCAGAGAGACAAAGCAGGAGTTAAAACCCCCTATGTGGGGAGCACAGAAAGATGCTGATTCCCGTGACGCTGAGCAGAAGATGAGGAAGAAAATACGGCCACGACAGAGTTGGGGCTTCTCTGGCTGCTCAGCACAGGGAGCAGACAGAGCCTTCACCTAATAACCTGGGCAAACTTTGAGGCTCATGTTCCGATTCTGCTGGGCTGAGCAGGATATCAGCACTCTGTGGCAGCCCCACGGCCACCCCAGCAGCCCCATTCCTGTGGCTCTGTGAAGGGCAGAAAGGGTCCTACCTGCAGCATGATGGCCACGTACTCCTTATCTGGCAGCAGGCACAGGTAGGGATAGAGAATCTTGTACCCCGATGCTGTCTTAAGCTTGGACATGTTGTGCTTCGACTTCTGCAGGGCCTGGAGGATGGAGTCGTGCCACCGGGACCGCAGAGTGTCCAGCAGTTTGCGCTACAAAGAGGTGGAAGAAAGACAATAATGCTGCGGTGAGCGCGTGCCACTAGGGAGCTGCTTCCCTCTTTAGGTCACCAACCCAAGAATCTCTCCCACAGGGCTGAGCTGACTCCCTTCCTCCAGACTCTGAGCTTTACCGCTTTGATGGCTTGTGGGGTGAGAGGTTTGATCGACTCCACTGACTCGATGGTTACAGTGCTGTCCAGCTCCATCTCCAGCTGCTGCTGAAAGCGCTCCCGCAGCTCCTGCGCAGAGAAATCCAGCTTGGGGTACGACAACACCTTCTCCTGTAACAAGAACAAGGCATTAAGTGCCAAAAATCAAGGGTAGAGAAGACATGCTCGTTCTCTCAGCTTCCCTGCAAGAGGCACGTGGTACGAGTCCCTGCTGGGGGCAACTTTCTGGGATCACTGAGTCCACAGGTCTGAGGCCTCTGGCAGGCAAACCCCAGGGAGGCTGGAGTCACAGGCCTCTCCAGAGGCTGCTCTGTTCCTGTATCATGGTCAAGCATCCCCCCAGGCACCCCCTCCAGTGTATGAAGGTCATCTCCAGCCTGCCCTGCCAGCCTTCAGCTTCTCCTTTCCTCTGTAAGGCTGTTGGTCCTCAGAACAAGAAGTTGCCTCGCGATTTATGTGGGCTATTGACCAGAGATTGGACTAAAGAGTTCTTCCTGTATCAGAGCCTTGGGCTGGACTTGAGGACACCAGCGAGCACCATTTGAGAGCTCCACCACCTCTCTTAGGTGCAGAGACATCCCCGAGTGAGCTCTGTGGCTTACTTTAGAGTAGAAGTCCTGAAGCAAAGACGACTTGCAGTGCTGGGGGTTGGCTGGAGGGGGCAGCTGGTAGTTAGGCTGAACAATCCTGATGGCCTTCAGCACCTTTTCCTTCTCATCCTCCTCAAACAGGCACTTCTGAAAGAGCTCATCCACATGGAAGCCATCATTCTCCAGCTGCTGCACCCATCTGAAGAGAGGCAGATAAGATAAGCTTAATCTTTCACAGGGTGCTGCACATGTTGTACAGAAATCAGCACATAACGAAGCAGAGAATAAAGTTTTTAAGCCAAAGACTAAGGATGGAGAAGACAGATGGGGGTGAGGCGTTTTGAGGATTCAAGAGCCTTGACTCTATCAGGCTTTTCCTTCCTCACTTGTGCCCTCAACAGAACTGCCGGGACCCACGTAAGATACAGCAGAGGACAAAGCCACCCCTCCCAAATCCCTGGCAGCCACAAAAGCAAAGCCCTCTCCCAAAGCAGGGTTTGGGGGGCCAGCCCCCACCAAGAATTAGCTCTGAGCACAGGGCAGGAGACCGATACATGGCTCCAGGCCATTCAGGAGGACCAGTGGGGCCTCTCCATGCCAGGTGGTCCCCAGCAGCTCTCCTCTGTGCCACGCTCCACACCAGGGCAGCTGCAGGAGAGTGAAATGTCTCATTGGGAAGGCTCTGACAGCCCTGGGAAATGGGTTGTGCCCTGGGATGCCTCCTCCTTTCTCCTGTGTGCTCTGCAAAGCATGCTCAGGGCAGCAAACACTAAAAGCCTTGCAGCAACTTGCACCTGACCATGCTGATGTCTGCCCAGCCCCAGGAGGAGGGAGAACTATGCAGAAACGGGCATAACGAGGAACCCCAGAGAAAGCAGATGCCTCAGTCCACCAAACACGTTTTTGCCAGGCAACCTGGAAGCACGATGCTGTCCTGCAGGAGCACAGGAGCTCTCCCTGCCCTCCACAGAGCCAGGAGACAGCGCTTGGGGCTGCAGGAACTGCTGGGGTGGGAGCTGCCTTGAGAGCACAGCCTGTCCCGACAAGGTCATCCGCCTCAGGTTACAGCAATCAATTATCCACCTCTGCAGCCCGCATCTCTGCTGAGCAGGCGGCTTTCACCTTCACATGTGGGGTGAGGAGGCTGAGCTCTGCTGCTGCTGTGAAAACAAGCAGGTTCCTTCAAACAACCCCGCTCTCCCCCTCAGTCTGAGCCAGTAGAACAGAGACCACAGGGTCAGTCACAGCTTGGGGAAAAGGGGCAGGGGCCTGTGGTTCATGCACTGAGCGTGGGAACCAGGATGCACGGCTGCAATAGCCATGAGCAGATGCAATTCCTGCAGGAAGCTCTCTTCTCTGCAGCCCCCATCACTGCCAGTGATCAGAATCCTCTGCACGCGTCAACATCTCCCGCTCCCCAGCCTCACAGAGGATCATAGAATCATCAGGTTGGAAAAGACCCACCGGATCATCGAGTCCAACCATTCCCATCAATCACTAACCCATGTCCCTCAGCACCTCATCCACCCGGCCCTTAAACCCCTCCAGGGAAGGGGACTCAACCCCCTCCCTGGGCAGCCTCTGCCAGGGACCAATCACCCTTTCCATGAAAAATTTTTTCCTAATGTCCAGCCTGAACCTCCCCTGGTGGAGCTTGAGGCCATTCCCTCTCATCCTGTCCCCTGTCACTTGGGACAAGAGCCCAGCTCCCTCCTCTCCACAACCTCCTTTCAGGGAGTTGCAGAGAGCAATGAGGTCTCCCCTCAGCCTCCTCTTCTCCAGGCTAAACACCCCCAGCTCTCTCAGCCGCTCCTCTTCTTCTCCAGCCCCCTCACCAGCTTCGTTGCTCTTCTCTGGACTCGCTCCAGAGCCTCAACATCCTTCTTGTGCTGAGGGGCCCAGAACTGACCCCAGGATTCGAGGAGCGGTCTCCCCAGTGCTGAGTCCAGAGGGAGAAGAACCTCCCTGGACCTGCTGGCCACGCCGTTTCTGATCCAAGCCAAGATGCCATTGGCCTTCTTGGCCACCTGGGCCACTGCTGGCTCATGTTCAGTCGGCTGTCAATCAAGACCTCCAGGTCTTTCTCCTAGTCTTCATCCTAGAGGATGCTGCAAAACTGCATCCTCCTGGCTCTGCTGGGCTGGAGCTGGGATGCGGGGCGCAGCAGAGCCCAGAGCCCCACCTGCCGACTGGCCTGGCCAGCACTGGGTGACAGGGGAGGGAGGACAGGCAGATCAGGACGCCAGCAGCACAGCCAGGCCCCCAGCAGGCATAGAAAGCAAAGCAGGCAGGAGGGAGCCCCTGGCAGCTCTGCGAAAACAGCGAGTGAAGCACGTTACCTCTGGATGGTTTTGGAGGACAATGGGTTTCGGCCCAGGCACTCCAGCGCTGCTGCGTACGAGTCCAGGTTGGGCTGGAGGCCGACGGCTGCCAGCATGGAAAACAGCCGGTTGACGCAGCGCAAGTGTCCCTGCAGGTAAGAAGGAAAGAGGGTGCTGACACCAACACCAGCAGCTCCAAATCACGGCTTCACGCCACTCGGCTCCTGTTCCAAGTCAACCACATCTGCCCTGCGTCATCCCCTTCCTCCCCCCAAAGCCAGCTCACAAGAATCAGTGGCCTCATTCAGTGGCCTCCTACCTGCTCCACCCTCATCAGCAGAAGCCAAGCCCTTCTTGAATGCTTGCTGAAGGCTCTAAGGAGAACTTAGAGCCACCTACCACAACTGAAAGGGGCTCCAGGAAAGCTGGGGAGGGGCTCTTGATCAGGGCTTGCAGGGATGGGATGAGGGGGAATGGTTTTCAGCTGAAAGGGGAGATTAAGACAAAATCTGCCCCATCCCTGGAGGTGTTCAAGGCCAGGTAGGATGGGGCTTGGAGCAACCTGATCCCGTAGGAGGTGTGGTGGAACTGGACGGACTTCAGGGCCCCTTCCAACCCAAATTATTCTACGATTTGATGACCCGGCTGACACAGACACAACCATGTCCACTGCCTGAACAAGCGTGAGGCTCTTCCTCCTAAGCCAGCCCCGTTCTCCCCCTTGGCCACCAAGAAAACCCACCCAGGGCAGCAGCCCCCACATCGGTACCTTTCTTGCCCAACTCCGCATCACAATGTTGTACGCATTGACATTCAAAAGCCTTCTCTTCACAGGGGAGTGATGGTACGAGAGAAGGAACCTCTCGGCCTTCTCTGGCTGCTGCAAGAAGAGGAAGCATTCCAGGTTGGACTGGATGGTCTGCTGTAGAATCTTGTACTGGTTGCCATCCCTGTCCTCCTGCACCCGCTGAGGCCTCCGTGCCTTGGCACCCTTGTTCGCTGCTGCCACTCTCGGCTTGCTGTGGGCGTAGGCGCCATGGGGGCCGGGGTGGCTGTGGCTCCAGGCAGCAGCCTCTTTAGCCTTCAGGCTCTTCTTGGCTTTGATCTTCACGTTGCTCTCTGGCTTGGCCTTGCTCTCTGCCTTGGCCTTGGCCACTGGAGCCAGCTGGGCAGCAATAGATAACCTCCGCTCCACCTTCAGCTGTCGTATCCGCATCTCTTTCTTCGACTTTTCCACCCAGCTGCTGGGCCACGCTGGTTTGTCATCCCTTTGCCTCAGGGCGGGCTGCTTCTCCGTGGGGCTGGGAACCACAACTTTCTGCAACGGAGGCGCCAGCTCCACCTTGTTGACTGTCACCTCCGGGACGTTACTAGCTTGGAGCTGCTTCACTCGGGCTTTCAGCACTGAGAGGAAACACACAGCCAGGGAGAAGTGAAGGGATGCAAGGCACGGCAGAGGTTGTGTCGTGTCCCAGCACCTCACCCAGCAACAGAGAATCACAGAATCATTAAGGTTGGAAAAGAACTCTAAGCTCATCCAGTCCAACCATCAGCCCAACACAACCATCCCTACTAAATCATGGCCCAAAGTGCCATGTCTGCGTGGTTTTTGAGTCCCTCCAGGGCTGGTGACTCCACCACTGCCCTGGGCTGCCTCTGCCAGGGCTTCACCACTCTTTCATTAAGTTATTTTTCCTAATATCCATGCTCAGGGCAAGAGAGTTTGCACAAGGATTCTTCCCTCCTGGGTCCTGCCGCTCCCAACAACCTCCCTCTTTCTGGGAACCACTTGCACGCCATGCCCATCTCAGCAGCCGAGAGAACCCAACAACGTCAAAAGAAGAACTGGCTCACGTGTGTCACCTGCTGCCTGCTCACCCCACTGCACCTCTCCAATAATCTCATCATAGAATCATAGAATCACCAGGTTGGAAGAGACCCACCAGATCATCGAGTCCAACCATTCCCATCAATCACTAAACCATGTCCCTCAGCACCTCGTCCACCCGTCCCTTAAACCCCTCCAGGGAAGGTGACTCAACCCCCTCCCTGGGCAGGCTACAAATATTTCCAGTCCCAAATATCTTCATTACGGGAAGGCTCCTAACAATTCTCCTAGACATTGAACAAGGGAAACCCCTGCAGCTCTTCTAGCCCTCCCCAACTCACCTTCCAGCAGCTCAGTTCTCTCACAGATGGTATTTCTTGCTGCCTTCTCCTTGGTGCTGGCGGAGGAGTAGTTCCTGAGAACACTCCCTGCAGCAGAAAGACACAAAGACCAGGAGATCAGGAAGGTTTCATCCCTTACTGCTGCCTGCACCACAGCACGGCTGGGCCCCAGGGAGGAAGGCGCAGAGGGGAAAGGGTGAGTGGCATTTTTCAGCTCAGCCTGGGGGGATGCCCTGGTCCACATGGACCCCACAGGCCCTGATCCAGCCTGAGGGGATCCCATACCCGCAGGGACCCCACAGCCCTGTCCTGGGGGATCCCAGACCTGCAGAAACCCCACAGCCCTGTCTGCGGGGATCCCAAACCCACAGGGACCCCACGGCCCTGTCCTGGGGGGATACCACATCCGCAGGGACCCCACAGCCCCATCCTGGGGGGGATTCCAGACCCACAGGGACCCCACGGCCCCGTCCTGGGGGGATCCCAGACCCACAGGGACCCCACGGCCCTGTCCTGGGGGGGATCCCAGACCCACAGGGACCCCACGGCCCTGTCCTGGGGGGGATCCCAGACCCACAGGGACCCCACGGCCCTGTCCTGGGGGGGATCCCAGACCCACAGGGACACCCATGACCCCCAGCCCCGTCCTGCGGGGGGATGCCCAGGCCCACAGAGACCCCCCCAGCCCCGGGCCCGGCCCCCCTCGGTCTCAGGCCCCTCACCGGCGGCCCGCAGCGGGGCCGGGCCGAGCAGCGCCGGCCGCAGCCGCAGCAGCGACATCCCCCGCGCTACGCCGCCATGCCGCGCCGCGGGGCACGCCGGGAGCCGCCGCGGGGCACGCCGGGAGTCGTAGTTTCAGTGCCGACGAGGGGCACGCCGGGAGCCGCGGTTTCTGCTCCACCGCGAGACTACAACTCCCATAGTGCAGCGCGGCTGCGCCCCGAGCGCCCCCTGGCAGCCGCGGTAGGATCCGACGGGAGCGGGATGGAGCCCGAGGGGCGGGACACGGGGATGGGACACGAGCCAGCAGGGGCCCTGTGGCCAAGAAGGCCAATGGCATCTTGGCTTGGATCAGAAACGGCGTGGCCAGCAGGGCCAGGGAGGTTCTTCTCCCTCTGGACTCGGCACTGGGGAGACCGCTCCTCGAATCCTGGGGTCAGTTCTGGGCCCCTCACCACAAGAAGGATGTTGAGGCTCTGGAGCGAGTCCAGAGAAGAGCAACGAAGCTGGTGAGGGGGCTGGAGAAGAAGAGGAGCGACTGAGAGAGCTGGGGGTGTTTAGCCTGGAGAAGAGGAGGCTGAGGGGAGACCTCATTCCTCTCTCCAACTCCCTGAAAGGAGGTTGTGGAGAGGAGGGAGCTGGGCTCTTCTCCCAAGTGACAGAATCGTAGAATCATGGAATCACCAGGTTGGAAGAGACCCACCGGATCATCGAGTCCAACCATTCTCATCAATTGCTAACCCATGTCCCTCAGCACCTCATCCACCTGTCCCTTAAACCCCTCCAGGGAAGGTGACTCAACCCCCTTCCTGGGCAGCCTCTGCCAGTGCCCAATGACCCTTTCTGTGAAGATTTTTTTCTGAATGTCCAGCCTGACCCTCCCCTGGTGGAGCTTGAGGCCATTCCCTCTCGTCCTGTCCCCTGTCCCTTGGGAGAAGAGCCCAGCTCCCTCCTCTCCACAACCTCCTTTCAAGGGAGTTGGAGAGAGCAATGAGGCAGGGGGACCTACCCCATTTGTGGAGGTGTTTAAAAGATGGGTGGACGAGGCGCTCAGGGACACGGTTTAGCGGCAGATAGAAACAGTTGGACTTGATGATCCAAGAGGTCTTCTCCAACCTGGTGATTCTATGGTTCTAGGATTCAACTGGGAGCCTTGCGAGGGCGGGAGAGCGACCGCGAACCGGGGCCTGGTAGAGCCGTCGGGGCGCCGCTTTATGAATGGGCGGCACCGATTTATGAATGGGCGGTGCCACTTTATGAATGGGCGGTGCCACTTTATGAATGGGCGGCACTGCTTTATGAATGGGAGGCCCCTCCCTCCCCGCCCTCGGCCCCGCCCCGCCGCCGGCTCTCCCCGCTCCCGGCTCGCCCGCCCCGTCGGGGCCGGTCGCCACCGCCGCGGCCATGGCCCATCGCCCGGCGCCCCGCCGAGCCCCACCGCTCGCCGCTCGCCCGCCGCCGCCGGTATGAGGCGCGGGGGCCCCGCTGCCATCGCCGCCTGCCTCGCCGGGGCCATCGCCGTGCTGGCGGGGCCGGGACCCACACCGGGACCCGGACCAGGACCGGGACCGGGACCGGGCAGCTCCGCCTGGGGCAGCCGGCGGCCCCCCCGGAGCTACGGGCACCTGGAAGGCGATGTGCGCTGGCGGCGGCTCTTCTCCGCCACCCGCTTCTTCCTGCGCATCGACGGCGGCGGCAGCGTGGAGGGAACGCGCTGGAGGGAGCGCCCGGGCAGTGAGTGGGGGGGGACCGGGACCGGGACCGGAGGGAGCTGGGGTACCGCCGCAGCCCCAGCCTCGGGGCTGGGGGCGGAGGGGATAGGGGTTGAGGCTGGACGGAGGCAGGAGGGACCCCATGGTGCCTGCTGTCCCGCTGTCCTCCTGCCCCACTGTCCTATGGTCCTGCTGCCTCCACTGTCCCTCCTGTCCCACTTTCCCTGCTGTCCTGCTGCCCCCCGCACTGTCCTGCTGTCCCACTATCTCTTGCTGTCCTCCCTGTCCCCATTGTCCCATGCTGTTCCCGCTGTTCTTACAGCCCCACTGTCCTGCTGTCCCTGCTGTACCTCCTGTCCCCCACTGCTCCTGTTGCTCCACTGTCCCCACTGTTCATCTCTGTCCCACTGTCCCTGCTCTCTCCACAGTCCCTGCTGTCCCATTGTCACCCCGTACCACTATCCCTGCCGTCCCCCCTGTCCCTGCCATCCCACCTGTCCCAGCTGTCCCGTTGTCACCCCCACTACCGCTGTCCCCGCTGTCCCCGCTGTCCCTGCTGTCCCTGCTGTCCCACAGTCCCTGCCATCCCCCCTGTTCCAGCTGTCCCATTGTCACCCCCCGTACCACTGTCCCCACTGTTCCCACTGTCCTTGCTGTCCCACTGTCCCCACTGTTCCCACTGTCCCTGCTGTCTTCACAGTCCCTGCTGTCCCATTGTCACCCCCTGTACCACTGTCCCTGCCATCCCCATCGTCCCTGCTGTCCCACAGTCCCTGCTGTCCCCACTCTCCCTGCTGTCCCACAGTCCCTGCCATTCCCCCTGTCCCTGCTGTCCCCACTATCCCTGCTGTCCTACAGTCCCCACTGTTCCCCCTGTCCCTGCTGTCCCCAGTGTCCCAGCTGTCCCATTGTCACCCCTCCATACCACTGTCCCTGCTGTCCCACTGTCCCTGCTGTTCACACTGTCCCTGCTTTCCCCACCATCCCTGCTGTCCTACAGGCCTCACTGTTCCCCCTGTCCCTGCTGTCCCCACAGTCCCTGCTGTCACACTGTCCCCCCGTCCCTGCTGTCCCCCCTGTCCCTGTTGTCCCCTGTTGTCCCCTGTGTCCCAGCTGTCCCACTGTCACCTCCCATACCACTGTCTCCGCTGTTCCCACTGTCCCCTTGTCCCCTGCTGTCCCTCAGCCAGGGTGCACAGCTCCGCTCCAGCACACTCGGCTCCTGCTGTCCTCCCTCCCCAGAGCCCCTCTCCTGGGTTTCAGCTGCAGCAGCGATGAGAGCTGCTCGGACACTGGCCTGGGGACCCGGGGTCACTTTACCAGCTCTGCCCAGTGTTTTGGGTGACCTTGGGGGTCCCTCGTCCCATCTTGTCCTGCCCGCACAGACCGGGGGAGTTGCCTCCCCTGCCTTGCATTTGGGGTTTTCTCCATCTGGCACAAATCAAGGGGCATCTCATCGTTCCCTGGGATCTCATTGTTCCCTGGACGTGCACTGGGGATAAAGGCTGAGGAAGAGGAGGGATTAGAGGAAGATTGAGGATGATGCTGGTTGCGGAACCAAGCATCTATGGGGCTGGTGTAAGGAGGGTGGAGGGGTCTTGCAGAGCAGCAGAGTAGGTCAGGCTCAGCACAGCCCGAGGGCACACGTGGAACACAGGGATCCCCGTCACGCAGGGACCTGGGTGGGCAGAGCTGGCATCCGTGGAGAGCAGAGGGACGCGGCTGTGCCAGGGGGTCGATTGCTGCAGCCTCCCCACGGGCTGATCCTATGGAAGGGCCTCAGGGGCTCCCAGGGCCAAGAATCGCATCCACCATCTGAGCGGGTGAACAGCGTGGGGTGTCGGCACTGTGATCTGGAGCTTGGGAACAAGCAGGCAGGATCAGGCCTTCCCCTGGGGCTGGGGCTGCGTCTGCTCCACCCGGCAGCCCTCGGGAGCTGCCGCGTGCAGCGGTGGGAAGAGGCGGCAGGGGAGGCTGGCACCAGGGTCCCTGCGCCACTGGAGAGGCTGCTTCTAGCACCGGAGTCTGGCTTGGCTCCACAGCCACCTCCTTCCATTCGGAGCCCTCCAGGTGACAGCACCGTGGGCTCTGAGGGGTTGTGGCACCTACCACCTACCGTGTGGCTGCGGCAAGAGCCAGGGCTGCAAACCCAGCTTCACAGCCCATGATATCAGCCTGGTTTTGGTGCTGGGTGCTCATCCCTGGGACAGGGAGGAGGGTGCCAGGCTGGCAGGCTGGCTGGACAGGGAGCCTTGGGAAGAGGGGGACACCTGAGCATCCCGGGGAGGCCCTGGCAGGCTATCAGGGCTTGAGGTGGGAAGGATGCTGTGAGCAGGAGCAGCAAACTCATGTCCCGGTGGCAGCTGGGGATGCGCTGTCCCCTGGCCAGTGCAGGAGGACATCACCCAGCTGTCTGCAGGACAGAGGAGCCCAGCACAGCCCAAGGAACCTTCTCGTGGTGTTGGGAGTCGTGACAGGGCGTGCTGCCAACACAAAGTGCCCCAACACGTTCCCTTGGCCATGTGGCAATGGAACTTGGCAAGTGGAACGGCTCCGGGCTGTTGCATGGGGCTCACTCTGGCTGTCAGCACTGCAGATAACGCTTGTTTGGGCTGAGCTCTGCTCCTAAACCCTCATGACAGCTGCTGGACTGCTGCTGGGGCTCGGGGTGGAAGACTGGGAGCACTGGGAGCTGCCTCCAGGCTGCTGTGGGTCTCTGGGCTGCTGCCCTGTGTCTGCTGGAACCCGTCTCCATCACGCAGTGTGAGGTGCTGGCCAGGCACCTGGGAGCAAAGCACAGCAAAGCTGGGGCACCGGGAACAGCATCGGGGGTTATTTTTAGAAGAGCAGAAGTCCTTTGTTATAAATAGCAGCAGCTCCAGACGGCGATCAAGCAGGATGGATTCACAGGCATTTGCTCAGCCCTTCCCCACGGCTGCTTCTCAATAGCTTTGCTTGGCTAGGTCCTGTGGGTCCCAGTGGGTGCTGGTGGCAGCACCGAGGTGGCTGGGCTGGAAGTTCCTTTTTGCATCTCTGTCCCAAAGAGCTGAACACTCGGGAGCCCTCGTGCTGTCCTGGTGTCGCATCCACCTTATCTGCACGTGGCGAGGGTACTGGTGCTCCCAGAGAGGTGATGCCAGCGGTGCTGGGAGGGTCAATGCCTGGGGAAAGCCCATGCCCAGATAAAACCTCTGTGCATCCTCCCGCTCCGTCTGGCCGGGGCAGCCCCAGGCGGCGATGCCCACGGGCAGCTCCTTTTGTGGCTTGTGCTTTGCCTGCATCCCCGTCTGCATCCCTGCCCGCTGGAGGCTCCTTTACCCCCTTTCCCACAGCACCCTCAGCCCAGCGGGCGGCAGGGCTGGAGCAGCACCCTGGGCTGGTCGGGTGTGAGGCAGCGCAGGAATCCGGAGGCCCTGACGATGCTCTGGGTGTTCCCCCCTGTCAGAGCCGCTGGTCTGACCACATGCCTTTGCCATTAGCGGCTGGGCCCGGAGCTCAGTGGCCAGGCACATGCGCTCCAGCCCAGATGTGGCTTCACCTCCTCAAGTCTTTTCCGCGTGTCCTGCAGGACGGCTGCATCCTCCCACCCACGGTCCCTGGCACAGGGCCGTGTGCCCCGTGCTTGTGCCGGCGGAGCCCCATCCCAGCCCCATTCCTGCCCCCGCACCTCTCTGCTCGGCTGCCTCCATGCACCGTAAGGTGGCTCTGTGGCATCGCTGCCACCCCCGTGCACACTTTGCCCCACGCCAACCTCGGTGCCCCGAGCGTGTGGGGGGCTGAGAGAGGTGGGGTGGGTCCCCAGGGCTCTGTGGGCACCTTTGGGTTGGGGGCATGGGCAGAGCTGCCAAGGAGGGGAGGATAAACAGGAGGTTGGCACTGGGAAGAGGCTGGCGGGTTCCAGGCTCACAGAGGTTGTGTTTGGCACCGCTCCCACGCAGTTTGGATCCCAAGAAGTGGCTGGGTCCTGGAAAGGAGAGGAGTAAAGATCAAAAACTCCCCTCGGATCAGTTGTTCCTGCTGCCGGTTGAGGCTGCAGCTCTCGTTCCCGCTGTCCCTCCGGCTGCTCTGGCACCGGGCAAGGGTCAGCAGGTCCATTCCTCCAAGGGGACACTTGGCAGGCACGGCCCTGGTGTTGTGGGGAGGTGGCACATCCTTCCCTGGCTCACCACCACGCTTCCCTGCCCCACAGGCATCGTCGAGATCCGGTCTGTGCGTGTCGGCGTTGTGGCCATCCGGGCTGTGCACACCGGCTTCTACCTGGCCATGAACAAGCAGGGGAGGCTCTATGGGTCGGTAGGTTGGACGCTGCCTCCTGGGAGAGACAGGATTGGGGTCAGAGGCGCAGGGCAGAGCTGCAACTGGGGGTCCTAAACCCGTTGACTGGTGCCCAGGAGTGCTCCCCAGCGCAGGATTGCACCCACAAAGCTCCTCTACCCTCTGGGGTCCTGCCCTGCCTCGCTCTTGGGGTCTCACCCCACCGGAGCAGGGTGACAACGGGTCCTGGCTGAGCGCAGCCACCTCTCACCCCCTTCCCTCTCCTGCCAGAAGGAGTTCAACCCCAACTGCAAGTTCACTGAGCGCATCGAGGAGAACGGCTACAACACCTACGCGTCATTGCACTGGCAGCACCGGGGCCGCCCCATGTTCCTCTCGCTCAACAGCAAGGGCAGGCCACGGCGCGGGGGCAAGACACGCCGGCAGCACCTCTCCACTCACTTCCTCCCCATGCTTGTTGACTGAGCCCCGTGGGCAGCTCTGGACCATCCTGGAGTGGGGGAAAAAAAGAAAGGGTTATATTATTTATTATTTTTTTGCTATTTATTGGTTTATTCTTAAATGGATGGTGGATGTAGAAGGCAGATGCAGCCTGCAGCCGCGCAGGGACGCGGCTCTCCCCACCGTTCCATGGATGCAGAGCTGGCACGATGCAACCCGGGGAGCGTGGCCACCGTGGCTCTCCTCATCGTTCCATGGATGCAGCCCGGGGAACGTGGCCACTGTGGCTCTCCCCATCATTCCATGGATGCAGCCCGGGGAGTGTGGCCACCATGGCTCTCTTCATCGTTCCATGGATGCAGCCCAGGGAGTGTGGCCACCATGGCTCTCTTCATCGTTCCATGGATGCAACCCAGGGAGCGTGGCCACCGTGGCTCTCCTCATTGTTCCATGGATGCAGCCCAGGGAGTGTGGCCACCATGGCTCTCCCCATCATTCCATGGATGCAGCCCAGGGAGTGTGGCCACCGTGGCTCTCCTCATCGTTCCATGGATGCAGCCCTGGAAGCGTGGCCACCGTGGCTCTCCCCACCGTTCCATGGATGCAGAGCTGGCACGATGCAGCCCGGGGAGCGAGGCCACTGCGTCCCGGAGCTGCCACCACTTCACCCCAGTGGCTGTCGCTCAGCTAAGGGCGTCTGCAGGGTCTGGGATGGAGGTTGCAGGGCTGGGACATACGGGCGGGCTGGATTTGTCTTGTGTCCAAGTATCTGTGGCGATTAAAGCTGTGTTCACGGTATGGAAGAAGGAGCGAGTTGTGGAGCTTCAATGGCTTGGGCTGGGAGGGTTTGGCTCCCCCAGCATCGTGACTGCAGCCACCAGCGTCGTCCTTGCTGCTGCCGTAGAGGAGCCTGGCCAGGTCCCCACCATATCCAGCTCCTCATCCATCCAACCCTCACCTGAGGGCGTGGGTGGACACAAACCTAGCCCCAGGTTGAACCCCCAGGAGAACACAGTGATGGTTGTTCAGCAGCATGAAGGAGGGAGCAGGAAAAAGATGCTGCTGGTGGAGGAGACCCCAGACCCTGTGCTAGCGCTGCAGGAAAGGGCTTGCATGCCTCACCCCCAGCCACAGAAATGCAGCTCCAGGAGGAGAATCCCTGGGAGGTGCCACGCTCTGTGCAAGGGATGCAGATTTGGAGATCCAGAGGGACAAAGCTGAGTGGGTGAGGAGGGCGAGAGGATCCCTGGTGTGGGAGCAAGAGCCGAGCATCCCGTGTATCGGTGAGCTCTGTGGGAGCCAGCCTAGAGCTCAGGGTGGCACCGCCCCAGGGCTGCCTCTCTGGGGGGAGCTGGGATGCTGCTCCCCACCCATGGGCAGGCCCTGAGCTAGGTCAATGAGAAGAAAAGAGACCAGAACCGCTCTGGGAACCTGTTCCCAGCGGGAACCTGTGGCCGGTGCCTGATCCATGCCCTGGACCAAGAGCATCCAGCCCCCAGCTTCCCACGCTGCAACCAGAGCCTCAACCCAGCTCCGCTCCATCCTCCCTGTCAGAGAAGGAGCTGGAAAGGTGGAAGGTAGCAAGGACCAGCCCCTTGCCCGGAGGGGAGCATGGACAGAAAAAGCACCCATGCCTCAGCCCCGCGGCCAGAGCACGTTCCTGCACTCTCCTCTGCATCCACATCACAGCCTGGTCACTCAGTCACGTCAGAGGTCAGACGTCAGCGATGATCCCAGCGCAAACCACCAAACTCGTTCCATTTCTTACCCAACCAGCTCAAAATGAGTCCAAGAGAGGGAACAGGCGCTGCGTTAACTGTGTAGTGACTGCAGCGGGCACCGGCCTCGGCCAGGAGCCCCTGCCAGGTTGGTGGCAGCAGCTACGCACACACTGCAGCTTTGCTTCATCCTCTTGAAACCCACCCCGAGCACTGCTCACATGGGACAGATTGACTCTTAGAATCATAGAATCACCAGGTTGGAAAAGACCCATCGGATCATCGATGAAGATGAGCCCAGCTCCCTCCTCTCCACAACCTCCTTTCAGGGAGTTGGAGAGAGCAATGAGGTCTCCCCTCAGCCTCCTCTTCTCCAGGCTAAACACCCCCAGCTCTCTCAGCTGTTGCCCTTGAGCTCCAGGCAAGCCAGAACCCCAGACCCCAGCCAGCAGCTGGTGTGTGTCACGTGAAGGAAGGTTTTTCCAGGTGTCCCAAGCTGCATTTCAGCTAAACAGCAAAATCTTCCCTCTGTGCCAGCCCAGCTGATGGGCATACGCAGACTCAGCCAGGGACCTTCCTGCTGCCACCTGCCTCCCAAGCCCAGGATCCCGATGGCAGAAGCTTCTGGCTCAACCTCAGGGGGAGGATGAGCCATTAACCCTGATATACCAGTCCTGAGATAAACTCTCATCCCGCAGGCATCCGCCCGCTGAGATGAAAGGCACCGCTGGGCTGCCCTGGCAGAGCCAAGGAGAAAAAAGCATTCCAGGAGAGTTGCTCAGTGCCAGCCGCATGGCTCTGGCAGGCTGGGTGAAGGCTGCTTACCATCCACACTTGGGACGGTTTTGCCGATGAACCTTCTCTTCTTTTATCCCCAAATGGCTCACGAAATGGCAAACAAACCACCAGCCTGCCCCTTCCTCCAGAAGGCTCAGAAAGCTCTTGGGAGGAAGGGCCAGGTCCTCGGGTAAGGCTGCTGTGGAAGCAGAACCAAAGCCAGGACCTAGGGAGGGACACCAGCACATTGCATAGTCACGCCCAGCCTGCTCACAGCATCCCAAAAGCTTGAGAAGACACAGGGAGCCTCCAAAGCCCTTGCCTGGCCTGCCAGGCAGCTCCCACGGGGGCAGGCTCCCCGTCTCCTGCTCTGACATTGGCTACAGCCGGGTCCTAACACATGGCCTGGACACACAGTGCCGACACGAACATCTGGCTGGTGGAGCTAAGAGCCCACTGACTGCCCAAGGCCCTGTAACAGCAACAGGCACCAGTTGACGTCTGTCCCATGCCATCCAGGCCAGCACTTTGGAGCCACCCATCGCTGCTTTGCTCCTGCTGCTGGCTCTGTGCTGGACTCTGCCGCAGAAGTCCAGACAGAGTGCAAACCTCACACAGCCCTTGCACCTCCGAGGACATCACCTTCCCCAAGGCACAGCCCTGCCCCATGCTCCTGCCCCAGGTGTCTCTCAGAGCTTGCTCCAAGCCCCATCCAACCTGGCCTTCAACCCCTCCAGGGATGGGGCAGCCACCACTGCTCTGGGCAACCTGGGCCAGGGCCTCCCCCCCCTCACAGCAAAACATTTCTCCCTAAGATCTCATCTCAATCTCCCCTCTTGCAGCTGAAAACCGTTCCCCCTCATTCTGTCCCTGCACCCCGTGATCACAAGCCCCTCCCCAGCTTTGCTGGAGCCCCTTTCAGGTCTGGAAGCTGCTCTAAGTTCTCCTTGAAGCCTTCTCTTCTCCAGGCTGAACAACCCCAACTCTCTCAGCCCGGCCTCATTCAGGTTCTCCAGCCTGTGGATCATCTCTGTGACCTCCTCTGGACTTGCTCCAACAGCTCCATGTCCTCTCTGTGCTGAGGACTCCAGAACTGGACGCAGGGCTCCAGGTGGGTCTCACCAGAGCAGAGCAGAGGGACAGAATCTCCTCCATCGTCCTACTGGCCCCACTGCTCTGGATGAAGCCCAGGATCAAGCTGGTTTTCTGGGCCACAAGCAGCCCTTGCTGGCTCACATTGAGCTGCTCCTCCACAACCAGATCAAACCTAAAGGCCCTGAGCAGGAGCACCAAGCAAACCCAAGTTTTGTCCCTCCCACACCTTCCGACCCAGATGAGTACGAACACAGGCACCTGGGAGGTCACCACCCGCTCTGGTCACATTCCTTTCATTCTCCAAGCATCAGCTTTGTCACAGAAACAGAGTCATCAACACACATGGATATTTGTCTCTCTCTCCTTTTTTAATCAGCTGTATTTTAAGTAGTTTTGAAACACATTTTTCTCCAAAATGTTGCTTTTCCTGTATATTAATCACAATGACGTTTGGCTGGTCCTTGCTCTGCTGCGTGCCCAGCCCTAATGTCAACACAGAGGAAAAAAAATCCGCTCAGGCGGAGAGAAGGGCAGGACCGCACCAGGGATAAGGTGTAAAAAATACAAAAGACCAGGCAAGGATGCTTCCAGTTGCAATCCTGCAGCCAGTTGCTCCACAGGCTGGCTACGCGTGTACCGATGCTGGTCACGTCAGCGTCTGTGCCTGGCGTGCAACAGGGCTTGGAGAAGCCCAACCTGCCCCAGGTGAAAGAGGAGGGCTCAGCACAGCAGCCTCCAGAGAGCTTACCCTGCAGTTTTCCTCAAATCATGCATAATGTCTCGTTGAGCTGAAACGTCCATTTATTTATCAGCAGTAATAATTTAAAATTATAAAAACCCTTTCAGTGTCGAGTATCAGAAGGGCAGGGTTATAAAGAAAAATAAATGGGACTTGAGATGGGAAGGGAAGGATAACGGGGGGGGGGTCTATTTCAAGAGTTCGTTTTTTCAGTGACTATTGGCCCTCCCTGCTGGAGATGCAGGGAGGGAGGCAGTATCATTATGTTTTCATTTCCAAGACTTCAATCTCCAAAGCAGAAGAGATAGTATCCAAGGGGAGGAGGAGGAGTAAAAGAAAGAAGGGAATCTCAAATTCAAACCCATACAAACAGCCTTTCCAGTCAGAACTGCAACCGCCAGCTCTGCACCACCTCAGGTTTCCCAGCTGCGGAGCGCAGCAGCCTTTCACGGCAAGGGTTAAAAGTCCACGCGGCAAATGGATGTTTTTATTAACAGACAGAGCTCATTTCCACCCCCCCCCACCCCCTCCCCCGGCTTCAAAGAACTCAAGGCTTCTCATCTCTGAAGGACCCAGAGCCTCCATGTCTTCCGAACTCAAAAGGGAACCCTGGGAGCGCTGCTTCCCCCTTGCTACCCTCCCCTGGCTCTGCTCTGGAAGCCCCTTTTGTTGCTTACGTTGGCTGGGGAGGGAGGAAGGAGAAGGGACAGGGCCCCAGGGACAGAGGGGTGGATTAAGATTTCATGAGTTGTTCGAGGAGTTTTCGTTACTCGGTGAGCTGGAGGAGGATGAGGAGGAGGATGACGAGAAGTTCATCCCCGTGAGTCCAGGGGGGTTTGTGGCAGTGTTTTGTCCACTTAAGCTTTTCCGGCACACAGGACACGTGTCATGCTTTGGAAAGCAGGCAAAAACAAAACAAGAAATAGCGGGAAACAGGATTAGGAAAACGATACAGGAGCGGCACTCAAAGCTAGGATGACACTCCTTCCTCTGATCAAAGGCCGCTCGTGTTTCAGCCTTATCATGGAGGTATGAAAATATTTACAGAGGAGAACGAGAACCCCAGAAAATCCCCTCGCGTCTCCCACCAAGCACACTAACCTGCTCCAGCCACGGGACTATACAGCCATTGTGGAACAGGTGATTGCATGGTAACTGCCGGACGCTCTCACCCACTGTGTAGTCTTCTTTACACACAGGACACTCTAACCCAGAGTCTGTATCGCAAAGGGAACGCAAAACACAGCTGAGCAACAAAGGAGAGAACCACGCTCCAAGCAGTGACTCGGGATCCCATCACCTTTTCCCTTCCCCACACCGGCTCTTGCCTCTTCCACCCCACCACTGCTTCATGTGGAAAGGAAACTCACTTTGCAGCCTCTACCACCTCTCCCTGCCCTGGGTTCATTGTTCCCTTCCCTTCTGCTTTTCCATCTCTATCCACGCTGAACTTTGCAGAACAGTTTGCCCCTCCACAGAAAATCCATCCAGTTTACACTGCTCTCTTTTTGAGCTTCCTCCCTCTTTGAAGTGTTTTAGACCTCAAAGGTACTAGCAGAGACTATTAAAATCCCAAGAAAATGTTAAGCAGAACTTTCACCGAGCTCTTTGTGAAGGATTCTCTGAAGGAGATGCACATACCTACATGTTCCTGTGCGATCTGTATGGTGGGGAGGGCCTGGATCTTTTCTTTGTCTGCTGGCGGTGGTCCAGTGTTTTCAAACTGATTTAGTAACTGAAAAAACAACAGGGAAGACAGGCAGAAAGAAAATATGAGCTCAGCAGCACACAGAACCTCTTCATTTATTGAACCAGGGCACTTGAACCCTGCGCTGCCCACACTGCAGACCGTGTCTCCCACTTCTCCACCTCTGAGAATCATAGAATCACCAGGTTGGAAGAGACCCACCGGATCATCGAGTCTAACCATTCCTATCAAACACTAAACCCCCCTGCATCACAAAGCTGCTGACAACCACACAGCACTGCCCAAAAAGACAAGAGACTCTGTTATAACATCAGTTTTACCTGTGTAATAATTGCATCCAAGCCATTGGCACCCCATGCGTAGTCCATTGGATTTGAATGCAAGACTCCCCTTTAAAAATAAGGACCACAGTTAAATTCAGGTGGAAGCACGGATGAGAACACCATGAGAAAGAGCAGTACATCGTCCAACTCACCAAGGACCTAGCCCTAGGTTTGGTATTGTTGTAGGTGCAATAATTCCATTGACCAGCTGCTGGATGATTCTGAAAGACAAGAAAACCAGGATGAAATCGGAACTAGAGCGTGCTGAGTCCCAGCTCAGAAACATGACAAGGATGGAGTGCCTAAATACGCTAAATGCTGTTGCATCATCAGCTCTTTTTAAGTTGAAAGAGGGGAGATTGAGATGAGATCTTAGGAAGAAATGTTTTGGTGTGAGGGTGGGGAGGCCCTGGCCCAGGCTGCCCAGAGCAGTGGTGGCTGCCCCATCCCTGGAGGGGTTCAAGGCCAGGTTGGATGGGGCCTGGAGCAACCTGATCCAGCCAGAGGTGTCTGGGTGTCAGGGGGCGGAACTGGATGGGCTTTAAGTTCCCTTCCAACCCAAACCATTCCATGATTTACAATTCTAAGAGCTTGCCCGTACAGCAGGCCCAATGGAAGTCCAACCACCGAGCAGCGCGTGGTCACAGGAGCAAAGCTGGGCACCCAGGGAAGAGACTGCTCCCCAAACTGATGGGAACAAGGGATGGGCTGGGCTTCTTCTAACTCTCATCACTGACAAAGAATGGGGTTTACTCCACGAGAACGTGGCTGCTGTTCTTACCCTTCCAGTGTGGGGACGCCTTCGTGCCTGCCAGCGGCACGGCGAGTGGCGAGGCGTGCTCGGGGCTGCCTTGCGCCGTATCGATGGCGAGACTGATGCTCTCGCTCCCTCCGGCTCTCAGAGTCCCTGTTGTCTTCTGACTGCACATTGGACCCAAAAGGAAACTCAAAGCTGTCATCAAAGATCCCGAAGGCAAATTGGCCATAGCCCTGCGGCAAGGTGAATAAGTGCTGATCCACGTTCTGGGGAGGAAGAGACATCAGATTGCCATGAGAAGAGGAACAACTCTTGGCTTTCATGCCTGGAATTCCACTAAATCAGCCTCTTCAGATCCCCAGCAACTTGGTTGATGCAGGTGGATCCATGCAGTCTCAGGAGCTGCTTAGCGAGGAACAGACACAGGCCAAAACCAGATATGAAGGTAAGAAATAACCACAGCTTCCCTGGTTTCTTCTCTTCAGCTGCTGCACGTATCTGCTGCCTTTTAAGCTGAGGCTACTGCATAGCAACACACCCAGACAGCTCACTAAATCCCAGCTTAGCCCCCTCACAACAAGAATTAGCTACAAGTGATGGTCCTGGTAACAACACGCAGTAAAAATACAGCACACAGATGATATTGATACCTCCTTTCCCAAATTCTGTTGAAATGTTCCCCGGATGATGACAACGTACTATGGAAAAATACTTTAATTCAGTGGCAAAGCAGCAAGTGTTGGAAGAGACAGGGAGGACTGACTCACCTCAAAAGGATGCCTGTTCTGATCGCTGGTTGATGTAGAGGAGGTGGTCTCACTGTCAGCGTTCCTGTGAGGAATGCAGAGCACTGGTCAGCCTCAGAAGGGTGTCACGGAAAGGTTTTCTCAGCAGTGGGAAGCGAGGGATATGAGTTTAACAGGAAAAGCCAACACCGTGGCTCCTTGGTACCAGCACACAAGAAGCAACTGGTTCCTTTCTGTGTGGAGCCAGAGCTTGGAGGTCTGCTCACATTTCCCTCCTGACTGGGACAGAGTCTGCTCCAGACAGAAACTGCCCTCAGCTGCTGATTCTCTAATCGATCATATCCGCTTTCTTCCTGTAACCTTCATTTTCCCACATCTTCACCCGTGTCTCCTGTTTTAGGTTCTTGTTTCACGAAAGTGCAGAAAAGTGACTGAACCAGGATGTCAAGCAAGGATTCCCAGTACAATCCACCTCAAAGAAATCAGCTAATACTCTGGAGCACCAGGAAGAGATGACCTAAGGCACAAAGCCTGATCACTATGACCCAAACACACTTAAGCCTAATCTTGATTCAAAGGAGTTTCTTTATTGTGGAGGCACGTGACCAAATGGGGCAGAAAAACTCTTAATACTGTCAGGCTGCTGCTTTTAGAGAAGGAACATTTACTGCTCAGTATCCAGGTCTATGCTTTTGACACTCACGGTACCAAAAAACTAAGGTTTTCAGCCTCTGCGGTTGTTTTAGTCAAACCAAATGTGGCTTGGTTAAAGTAGAAACCTCTGTGAAGGCCATCGCATGTGCCCCTGCCTGCCCCCAGCCAGAGCCAGCCACGTTCCAGCAAACACCTTGGAAACATTTTAAGGCATTTCTCCTCCTCTTGCCCATTCTGATGCTGCTGAGTCCTGCTACTGAGTCAGCAACGGAGCACGTGAACACAGCTCCAGTGCAGAGTCCAAAGGCCCAGTCAAAATGTTTGGCTGTCAGTGTTCTAAATTATTAAATCCTACACTGAAGCATAAGCACGCTCTCCATCCCGCAGATTCCTCTCTCGGAGTTATCTCCACCCTGATGGCTCCAACCATCAGGTTCAGAGCTACCACACGCCATTGGAAAAGCCTCTCCAGCACTTTTTTAGTTTGTTTTAAACTAACCAATTTTTCCCAGCACTCAGCATTCCCATGGCTGACTGACCTGCAGATGCAAACCCTGCAAATTAAGCACTCCTTGCCCATAGTGAGGAAAAGTAGTGGGCAGAAGCTGTAAAAATGGTGTGTTCAGTATCCAACTTCAACTAGGAAGAGAATAAAGCAGACTAGGTTTGTTCCAGCAAAAGCCTCTGGGGCAGCACGTTACCTTGGCTCTTCAGGAAGTTCTTCAATAAAACCAGATTCACACCGTGGGCAAATATAGTCCTAGGGGAGAAGAAATACTGAATGAGAAAAGAAAGCAGAATGTAAAAGCTGCAGAGAGCGCCTCTGGTGCGACGGGGTGGAAGTTCCCTGCAGCCCATCGTCCCAAACACACGGCATGATTACAGAGCCAGAAAGACCCCAAACCATCGATATTAACCTTTACCAGACTAGTAAGGCAAATTGTTAACCTGAGCCTGTTCGGAACTCGGCTTTGGAAAAGATTCAGATAACACTAATTAGTCCCCAGTGGAGTCAAGGCATTAGGTAACATGTGATGTAGTTCTGGTGAAGTGAAAGCAAAACCACTGGCCCTCCCAGAAGAGCCACACGCACTCAGCCACCAGTTGTCTAATTGCTGCATGTTTTGGGGGCCTCTCCCTGCCTGAAATCATCCCAATGAAAGGAACAAAGAGGGAATTGCAGCACAGGGTAATCACAGCTCCACTGCGGCTCGCTGCGTGGAAAGCTGTTTGTAATGCAGCCCGGGGTTCACACCCCACAGAGGTTGAGGAGACACAAGAGGGTCATTCTCAACAAACAATAGCAGAATTTTACACTCCCACGCTCAAGGCTCATTTCAGAGAGCGACTGCCGCCCTTGGAGCCTTCCGCATCGAGGACTGGGATAAACCACTGGCATGTGTGGGAGCAGGATTCCTCAGGGGTTTGCAACAGTCACTTTTCCTCACAATTCCTGGCATCAGGAAAGAATTTACGCTCCACAACCACGCTGTCCTAGCAAGCAGCAGCCCAGAGAGCTTAAGATACTGGAAGGAAATGACTCTACTGTTCAGCACTTGAGAAGGGGCAGCGGTGCGGAGCCAGGAGGGGAAGCAACAGATCCCCTACCCAACCCCAACCCTGGCTGAGGTGGAACCACCACTGCAGGAGGGCACAGTCGCACTAAACCCCGCGCCGGGGTTTAGTCTCAGCATGGAAGACACTAAAGAGCTTTCAAAAATAATTTCCCCTTCCTGGGAACTGGTACAGGCCCCTAAAATCTCCCCCGAAGAGGAGAGAGTCCAGCCGTGTGGGTCTGCTCTGCTAAGACATCTGGAATCGCTCCTCCACCACTGCAGGAAAACGTGATAAGGCCCCAGCAGAAGGCAGGGAGGCCAGCGACCCGCTCAGTGCCGCCCAGCCTGATAAGGAAGCAGCAAACACCAAGGCCTAGAAACAGACCCAGGGAAGACACTGCTCCCTCTTCCGCTCACAACTCTTTAGATTCACGATTGTGAAATAACTGCTTCTATGCAAGTTACGCAACATTTGATGTCAAGAATATTTCTACACCATCCAAATCCTTCTCAGAGCTGGTCACCTGGCACATGGGAACCCACATTGAGCACAGAAATAAGATCAGCTGCCTTCGACACCCCTGTGTTGTTTCCCTTTCCACCCTTATGCCACTGGGATGATCCATCATAGCAGCCACACTTGAGTGCAGGGAGCGACTTGCTCCTCTCCACTCTCTTATTTAAGGGAGGCTTTTGCATGTCTGTACTCAAAGATAGCTCTGAACGTTGGGATCAAGCGCCCTCAAGAGCGGGGAGCAATTTCCTCCTCTCAACTCTCCTATTTAACGAGGCTTTTGAGCACATGTCCTTACAGACATCTCTCACTGAACACCAGGATCACACTTGAGAGCGGGGAGCAACTTGCTTCTCTCCATTCTCTTATTTGAGAGGCTTTTGTGAGTGTGCATGCTCACAGACAGCTCTGAACATTGGGATCAGCAAATTCCTCTGCAGCTGGAACAGCAGAAACGCCAAAGTTTGCTGTTTCCCAGGCTGTCAGAATGGCTCCTTCACAGCACGCGCTGTGGTACCTCCAGGAGCTTGGTCTGCAAACAGCAAGTGAAACTGAAAGAACCTGGACCCTCAAATGAGTTAATTAACCAGCAATTAACAAGGCCTGAATTGATAAAAAACGTTGCCCACTCCCTGCTGTGGTCAGTGCACTCACTGCCAGATGCAGATGGGGCATTTAAACAAAATTTAAAGGCTCAGCAGTGCCGAGTCGCAGCCCTCAGCATCTGAGCTCTCCACGCACGCAGCTTCTGCGTTATCTAGAGCTTTGCCCTTGCACTTCAAGCTGTGAGGTTTCTCCAGCCGGTGGAGAGGGTGGAAGGACAAACAGCACGTCACAAACCCAAGCTGACAGTGAAGTCCGATCAACCACGGCACACACACCCGTGCTCACACTATGGTGACTTTTTAAATGTTAACAAAACGCGATGGTTATTCTGACAAGGCGCTGTGAAACAATCCAGGACAGAGACTGGAGGATCCTCCAAATTTCGTTTGGCCAGCGGTGAAGAGAAAACCAAGCCAGGACCCACCAGCATGTTTTAACCAGGTCCTTCCCAACAGCCAATGCTCCTTTTCCACCCGCACGAGGAAAATGACTCCTGAGGAGCAGGGATTTTACCTGGCGATCCCAGCACGAGAGGAAGCCCTGCGAGCACCCTGTTCTGCACTTCCTCCCCATCTCACACATCACTCCTGTGGGCTGGGGCCGCTCTCAGGCTCAGGAACCACCCCCTGAGCACCATGTGGACACGGGGAGGACTCATCACTGTCTTTGGGCTGGGGAGGAGCAGGGGGATTAACTCTCCTACCCCACTCCGCACTGCTCCCTACTAAGGCCTTGTTCCCCAGCTCACAGCCCAGTGTCCCCCAACCCCTTCAAGGCCTCACCCCAACCCCAACGCGCCCAACCCCTCCAGGACCCGCACCTCCCGGCTCCCCCTCATCATACACGGGGCTGCTGAGCCCCCACCCCCGAGGCCCCTCCGACCTCGACGATGCCCCCTCAAGGGCCTCACCCCCCCTCAGCCTCCCCACACCCCCTGAAATCCCGAGCCTCACTGCCCCCCCCACCTCAACGTGCCCAACCCCTCCAGGACCTGCACCTCCCGGGGGGCTCCGTCGTCCTCCTATTGCCCCCCTGCCCTCAGGGCCCGGCACCCCCCATGCTTCACCCCCTCCCCACATACCCAACTCCTCCAGGACCCGCACCTCCCTCCTCCACGCACCCTTCGAACCCCCTCAGGCCTCAACCTCTGCCCTCGACCCCTCCAGAACCCGCACCTCCCGCCTCGGTGCTGCCCCCGCTAAAGGCCCCTCAGGCCTCAACCCCTGCCCCCAGCGCCCCCGACCCCTTCAGAACCCGCACCTCCCGCCTCGGCGCTCCCTCCCCTGAGGGCCCAGTTCTCTCCCCCCGCCCCCCTAGGCCTCATCCTTCTCCCCGACCCCTCCAGGACCCGCACCCCCCGTCCCCCCACCCCGCACGGTCCCGCCGAGCCCCGACCCCCGCTCACGGGCAGGCGCGGGGCGATCTCAGCCGAGCAGCAGTGGCAGAAGAACCGGCCCGGCTGCGGGGAAGCCTCCGCCATCTTCCGACCCCCCCCCACCCCCCCACTTCCGCCTCGGCCCCGCCCCGCCCAGCGACGCGGGGAGCGACGGCGGCCGAAGGGGGACAAGAAAGGGGAGCCGGACGGACTGCGGAGGGGCGGGGCTTAAGGGAGGAGGGGGCGGGGCTTAAGGGAGGGGGCGGGGCAAACAGCAAGGGATGAAAATCAGCGACTCATAGAATCACCAGGGTGGAAAGGACCCACCGGATCATCGAGTCCAACCATTCCCATCAATCACTAACCCATGTCCCTCAGCACCTCGTCCACCTGTCCCTTAAACCCCTCCAGGGAAGGGGACTCAACCCCCTCCCTGTTCCAGTGCCCAATGACCCTTTCCATAAAATTTTTTTCCTAATGTCCAGCCTGAACCTCCTCTGGTGGAGCTTGAGGCCATTCCCTCTCATCCTGTCCCCTGTCCCTTGGGAGAAGAGCTCAGCTCCCTCCTCTCCACAACCTCCTCTCAGGGAGTTGCAGAGAGCAATGAGGTCTCCCCTCAGCCTCCTCTTCTCCAGGCTAAACACCCCCAGCTCTCTCAGCCGCTCCTCTTCTTCTCCAGCCCCCTCACCAGCTTCATTGCTCTTCTCTGGACTCGCTCCAGAGCCTCAACATCCTTCTTGTGATTCTATGATTCCATGATTCTATAGTGTGGCTAGCAGGAGCAGGGAAGGGATCGCCCCCATGCACTCGTTGCTGGTGAGGCTGCACCTCAAATCCTCGGTTCAGTTTTGGGCCCTTCGCTCCAAGAAGGACATTGAGGAGCTGGAGCGTGTCTGGAGCTGGAGAAGGGGCTGGAGCCCAGGGGTTCTGGGAGCAGCTGAGTAGTGGGGTCTGAGGGTGGTGGGGCTGCAGGGTTTGGGGGTTGGGAGAGGAGGGAGCTGGGCTCTTCTCCCAAGGGACAGGGGACAGGACGAGAGGGAATGGGCTCAAGCTCCACCAGGGGAGATTTAGGCTGGACATTAGGAAAAATTTCTTCACAGAAAGGGTGATTGGTCCCTGGCAGAGGCTGCCCAGGGAGGGGGTTGAGTCACCTTCCCTGGAGGGGTTTAAGGGACGGGTGGACGAGGTGCTGAGGGACACGGTTTAGTGATTGATGGGAAGGGTTGGACTCGATGATCCGGTGGGTCTCTTCCAACCTGGTTATACTATGATTCTATGATTCTATGAATGGGGGGACTGTGAGGTTGTGGGGTTCGAGGGCGATGGGGCCCGTGGATCAGAGCTGCTTCCAGCAGGTGGCATCTTTGGTCCAGGTTTTGCATCTCCAGCTTGTTTCTGGTGCTGGAATTGGCTGGGGAGGGAACTGGAAAGCAGCTCAGGAGTGCTGGGAAGCAGAGCGGAGGGATGGGATCTCTGAAAGTTTCCCTTCCTTGTGGCTGCTGGTGGTCGAGGCACAGGGGTCAGGAGACAAGGGACAGGGATCAGGGGTCATGAGGGATGCGCTGGTAGGAAATAGTCGCATAACGGCTCAGAAACCAGTCACCAACCTCTGGAAGGGTTTGGCCATCGCATGGAAATTGCAGCTGTGGGACAAATTCGCCGTCATTCATTCCCTGTTGATGATCCCAACTGTTGATAAGCCCTGTTAGCAATTATTTACAACCCATGAGGAAACTGCTACCCAGTCCTGCAACACCTTTCGTTGGGAGGTGGGTCTAGACAGTCCGGCGTGGCCCAACCTGGAGCCAGACGGAGTGTGGCTGCCCGCAGAGCGGAGCCCGCGGCCCTGGACGGGGCATTTCACCCCCCGAGGGAAGTTCCCTTCCACGCTGCGGACGTGGCTGCGTTTCTCTTTGCCGTTTCACGGCCAGAGGACAAGTTGCCACTTGATCAAATGGGTGCCGAGCGCTTGTGGGATGGGGAGGGAAGGATCCAGCTCCACTGACTTTGTCCCTCTGGAATTCCCTGACGCAGGAGCTGCAGAAGCTGAACGTGGCAACACTCGTCGGGATGCAAATGGCAAGAGATATTAATGCACGTGGAGATAAAGGCAGGCAAGGGGGGGGCTGTGGCTTGCTGCCCCAACGCCTCCAACACGAAGCAGTCAAGAGGAGCCCCCACCTCGCTGAGAACCTCAGCTAATTGGGATGTGTTTGTGCAGAGAGAGGTGGCTGAACATGAACCATGTGAAAATTTTTCACAGCAAGGGTCATTGGTCCCTGGCAGAGGCTGCCCAGGGAGGGGGTTGAGTCACCTTCCCTGGAGGGGTTTAAGGGACGGGTGGACGAGGTGCTGAGGGACATGGTTTAGTGATTGATGGAAATGGTTGGACTCGATGATCCAGTGGGTCTCTTCCAACCTGGTGATTCTAGGATTGCATGACCACATTATCCCTGTGCTCCAGGAGCCTGGGCAGGCAGCGAGCTCCTTGTTAGGGCTCCTGCAGCATCCCCTGCCCAGTCCTTGGATCATTTGCAGCGTGGAGAGGGGATCCCGTGTTAGAGCCCATCTCCAGGGCTGGAGGTTCCTGCTCCCCTGTGCCTTTGGTCCTGGGTGCAATCCATTCTTGCAAGGGACATGAGGTGGGCTGGTCACAAGCATCCCATCTCTGTTGCTGTTCTGATGAGGGCTGCACACCCCAGAAATTGAGTTTCTGGAACTGGGTTTCAGGACTTGGCCGTCCCACTGACTCCAAGGGAGCCCCATCTTCAGGACTGGAGGTTCCTGCTCCCCCCCATGCCTTCAGTTCCAGCTGGGATCCCTCCCCACAGGGGGCACGTGGGGACCTGGGCACACGCACCCCATTTCTGCTGCTGTTAAGGTGAGGGCTGGCACCCCAGGAACTGAGTTTCTGGGCTTGGCTGTCCCCTGCCTGCCCGCTGCCTCCGAGGGAGCTGTGTCCAAGGGATTCCCGTCTTCAGGGCTTGAGGATCCTGCTCCCCCCATGTCTTCGGTTCCAGCTGGGATCACTCTCTGCAGAGACACGAGGGGGCCTGGGCACATGCACCCCATCTCTTCTGCTGTCAAGGTGAGGGCTGTGCACCCCAGGAATTGGGTTTCTGGACTTGGCTGTCCCTTGCATACCTGCTGCCTCTGAGGAAGCCGGGTCTGGTCAGGAGCAAATTTGAGTCACCCTGGGAAGCCGGAGGCCGGGAGGATTTTCCCACGGTGCAGCAAGAAAGAAGCAAACTGCACCCTGTTCCGAAAGGACTGACGAAGAGGTGACACCTCCCGCATTAACATCGATTCATCGTTAGACAAAACCTGCTTCCCAAGTAGTCAGGAGGGCAGCGCTGCCATCTGTGCTCAGGGAAAGCTGAAGGGAAAGAAGGAAGGGAAGCCCTGGTAGCCGAGAGGGCAACTGGGTCCTGGGGGGCATCCAACGTGGCTGGGGAAGAGTTTAAAGGGGAAGCTGTATGAAGAGCAGCTGAAATCACTGGGTCTGTTTAGCCTGGAGAAGAAGAGGCTGAGAGGGGACCTCATCACGGTCTGCAGCTTCCTCACAAGGGGAAAAGGAGCAGGCGCTGAGCTCTTCCCTCTGGACCCGAGGGAATGGCAGAAAGATGCTGAGGTGGCTTAGGCTGGACGTTAGAAGAGGTTAGAAGAGGTTCTTCACCCAGAAGGTGGTGGAGCACTGGAACAGCTCCCAGGGAAACAGTCACAGCCCCAAGCCTGACAACATTGCAGAAGCCTTTGGCCAGCGTCCTCAGCCCCACAGTGTGGATGTTGGGGTGTCCTGTGCAGGGACAGGAGCTGGACTCGATGAGCCTTGTGGGTCCCTTTTAATTCAGAACATTCTATAATGATTCTGTGAGGTTTCTGGGCAAAGGCAGTGGGAAAATATCTGGAACCTGTCATTGTTTGAGGGGATGGGATGGGATGGGATGGGATGGGATGGGATGGGATGGGATGGGATGGGACGGGATGGGATGGGATGGGATGCGATAGAATGGGATGCGGTGGGATGGGATGGGATGCGATGGGATGCGATGGGATGGGATGGAACGGGAGGCTCTTCCTGCAGCTGAGTCATGATCCCACCTGGGTTATGCTGTGGAGAGGGACACATGCCCGTCTGCAAGCCCTGACTGGAGCTCAGGAGAACCCATGAGCACATTGGCCTCTGTTTGGGAGAAGAAGCAACGTGAGCCTAGCAGTCCCCCTGCCAGTCTGGGCTTGGTGTGGATCCTGGCTGGAGCGGCAGCCGGGGCGTTACAAGGAAGGTGAAAGCCCCTGGTGCTGCTCTGCACCCTGACATTGTCAGGAGGAGGAGTGCGGCAGGTGGCATGGTTGTCACTCGAAACCACGATGCCCACTGGTCCTGTGGCAGGCAGCATTCCCAGCAGCCCATGTGGATAGAATCATAGAAACACAGAATTACCGGGTTGGAAAAGACTCACTGGATCATCGAGTCCAACCATTCCCATCAATCACTAAACCATGTCCCTCAGCACCTCGTCCACCCGTCCCTTAAACCCCTCCAGGGAAGGTGAATCAACCCCCTCCCTGGGCAGCCTTGGACAGGGACCAATCACCCTTTCCAGGAAAAATTTTTTTCCTAATGTCCAGCCTGACCCTCCCCTGGTGGAGCTTGAGGCCATTCCCTCTCATCCTGTCCCCTGTCCCTTGGGAGAAGAGCCCAGCTCCCTCCTCTCCACAACCTCCTCTCAGGGAGTTGGAGAGAGCAATGAGGTCTCCCCTCAGCCTCCTCTTCTCCAGGCTAAACACCCCCAGCTCTCTCAGCCGCTCCTCTTCTTCTCCAGCCCCCTCCCCAGCTTCATTGCTCTTCTCTGGACTTGCTCCAGAGCCTCAACATCCTTCTTGTGGTGAGGGGCCCAGAACTGACCCCAGGATTCGAGGAGCGGTCTCACCAGCAGACGTTAGCCAGGGCTCTCTTGCGCAGCCCCCAGCGCTGCCACTCACATCGCCCAGGCTGTGGGTGTTGGCGATGAGCTCACATCCCGAGACGTTACTTAATTCAGACAGTGCCACCGTGCCAGGCGCTGGCGGGGGGTGGCCACGGGCTGTGGTGGTGCAGCCGCCGGCGGGCTCCGGCACAGGGTGTGTGTGCGTGTGTGTGCACGCGCCCCGAGCGAACGGTCTCAGCAGGAGCCAGCGTTCTGTACGGCCAGACTCGCCTCGTGGCACCAGCCAGGTGTGTGGGTGCTGTACCAGCTCCGCGGGATGCGTTTCACATCGTGTCCCCGTGGTCAGTGGGTGGAGGAGCCCAGTGCCAGCCCCGTGTTGACGTGTCCTGCCGGGAGCACCCGGGGTTCTGGATAAATCCTGCCAGTTCATTGATGCAGGAGCTGATGCATTAGGATAAACCCAGACACACAGGATGGTGACACTTAAAGAATCACAGAACGGTTTGGGTTGGAAGGGACCTCAAAGCCCATCCAGTTCCACCCCTGCCATGGGCAGGGACACCTCCCACTGGATCAGGGGCTCCAAGCCCCATCCAACCTGGCCTTGAACCCCTCCAGGGATGGGGCAGCCACCACTGCTCTGGGCAACCTATTCCAGGGCCTCCCCACCCTCACAGCAAAACATTTCTTCCTAAAATCTCATCTCAATCTCTCCTTTTTCATCTGAAAACTGTTCTCCTTGTCCTGTCCCTGCCCTCCCTCATCCAGAGCCCCTCCCCAGCTTTCCCAGAGCTACTTTCAGTGCTGGAAGCTGCTCTAAGGTCTCCCTGGAGCCTTCTCTTCTCCAGGCTGAACAAGCCCAACTCTCTCAGCCTGGCCTCGTACAGGAGGTTCTCCAGCCCTCAGATCATCTCCGTGGCCTCCTCTGGACTCGCTCCAACAGCTCCATGTCGTCCCTGTGCTCAGGACTCCAGAACTGGTCACAGGGCTCCAGGTGGGTCTCCCAGAGCGGAGCAGAGGGGCAGGATCCCCTCTCTGCTGGCCCCGCTGCTCTGGATGCAGCCCAGGACGCGGTTGGTTTCTGGGCTGTGAGCGTACATTGTTGGCTCATTTTGAGCTTCTCATCCCCCAGCACCACAGGTCCTTCTCTTCAGGGCTGCTCCCAATCCATTTAGGAAGGAAGGACTTGGCTTCTTCTTCCAGCCCCGCACACTGCTGCCCGGCAGCGCTGGGGCACCCAGACCTTTCAGCAGATCCCAACGACTTTGGGTGCAGCTTCCACTGCTGCTGCCAATTCCCTGGTGACTTGGGCATCTCATTTCTTAAAACGCCTCAGCCACTGGGCCCTGTGCTCTTAAATAAAGCGGTCACTGTCGCTAAAGGCCACTGCCTGGCTCTCCAGGCATGGGATCCGGGGGCAGCTCTGAGCATGGGCTCCATCCCAGCTCTGCCTCCAGCCCTTGGAAGCACAAGCACCTCCTGCAGCCGGAGCAGCTTTTCAGCACGGTTCCTGCCAAGTGAGAATAACTGGTGCAGCTGGTCTCCCCGCTCCCCTCCTCCCCACATTATATATAATTGCCTATTTTAATTAATAAATTGGAGGCCACTCAAAGGAAAGCGGCGAGATTTGTTACAAACACTGCAGGGATCGTCTGCCAGCCCCGAGCCAGTCATGTCACGGCGGATTTGAATCGGTCTCCCTTTGAATTCCCTCACAGACAGATCAGGAGATTTCCATCCCCACCTCGCCTCCCCGAGCCTTGCACCTCCGGGCTGCAGGTCCAGATCCCGCCCCAGTAGTTATCTGGCAGCTCCTGATAACCTGTGAGCAGCGGGTGTAAGCTGAACCCCATCCTTGCCACCTCTGGGATGGGAATTTTGAGGGATGCTAGTGGTGTTGGCCACTGGGATGGGTCCCTGCATGGCTCCAATGTCCAGCATGCAGGATTTCCCCAGCAGGCAGAGCCTGGGAGGGTAGTAGTGCCCACCTCCTGCTGTCCTCACTGACATCCCATCCCATCCCATCCCATCCCATCCCATCCCATCCCATCCCATCCCATCCCAGTGAGGAGCCCACCTGCCTCTGGGAGTGGTGACGGCGCAGACACTGGGGAAGTTGGGACTCTCTGGGGAATGTTTCTGGGCTCCGCCAACAATTTCTCATTTTCTTTTCATATTCTTTGCTTTTCTTCTGCTTAATTTAAACCATTGGTTTTCAAGGGAAATTTTAATGTGAAAAACATGTTTGATTTTTTTTTCTGCTAACTGCCAGCCTGGGCCATGTAAGCAATCAAGCTGCTCCTCTGATGAGGGCTGCGGGGTGGCTGAGGGCTCCACAGGGGAACGCGCCCTTCAGAGTCTCTGCTGTTTGCTCTCCAAACCTCTGGTTCCTGAAAGCTGGGGACTGCAGGGCCACGGGCTGGTGGGGCTGGGATGCTCTGCTCAGCTTGGCCCCAGTGGCTGGTATCATTTCAGCTCATAGGGGAAACCTTCTCCCGGTGAGAGCCAGAGCTGCAAGGTCAGACAGCGGGAACAGCGTCAGTCCCTCAGCATCTGTGCGCCCCGTGCAGGATCAGCCCCTCCACTGGTTCTATTTGGATGCCTTCTCCCCAGAATTCAAGGGAGGGAGGGCTATAATCAGCCTGTGCCCCGCTGTGCAGGATGCCTCTTGCCTTTGCTTTCCCATCCTGGCCAGGATTTCCCAAGCCACCATCAGCCCCTGCATCCCCCTCTGTTGGACCGACAACAGGATCATAGAATCATAGAATCACCAGGTTGGAAAAGACCCACTGGATCATCGAGTCCAACCATTCCCACTAAACCGTGTCCCTCAGCACCTTGTCCACCTGTCCCTTAAACCCCTCCAGGGAAGAGGACTCAACCCCCTCCCTGGGCAGCCTCTGCCAGGGACCAATCACCCTTTCTGTGTAATTTTTTTTTTTTGATGTCCAGCCTGACCTTCCCCTGGTGGAGCCTGAGGCCATTCCCTCTTGTCCTGTCCCCTGTCCCTTGGGAGAGGAGCCCAGCTCCCTCCTCTCCACAACCTCCTTTCAGGCAGTTGGAGAGAGCAATGAGGTCTCCCCTCAGCCTCCTCTTCTCCAGGCTAAACACCCCCAGCTCTCTCAGCCGCTCCTCTTGTTCTCCAGCCCCCTCACCAACTTCGTTGCTCTTCTCTGGACTCGCTCCAGAGCCTCAACATCCTTCTTGTGGTGAGGGGCCCAGACCTGAACCCAGGATTTGAGGAGCGGTCTCCCCAGTGCCGAGTCCAGAGGGAGAAGAACCTCCCTGGACCTGCTGGTCACACCGTTTCTGATCCAAGCCAAGATGCCATTGGCCTTCTTGGCCACCTAGGCCACTGCTGGCTCATGTTCAGTCACTGTCAACCAACACGCCCAGGTCCTTCTCCTCCAGGCAGTTTCCAGCCAGCCTTCTCCTAGTCTGGAGCTGCTCAGGGTTGTTGTGCCCCAAGTGCAGGACCCGGCATTTGGCCTTGTTGAACCTCATGCCATTGGAAGAAACATGCTCAGGTGCTGGCACAACCTTCATGCTCCATCTGGCTGGTGTCAGAGGAGGTGTCCCACCTGGATAACGAGCACGCTCCTGGAACAAAGATCAGCAGAGCAGATGCTGCCTTTCCTGATGCTGCTCTTCCTCCTTCAGCAGCACCTTCCCACAGCATCTCCGAGGAGCCAAAGAGGCTGTAATGACCCAGGAGGTTTTACTGACTCTCAGCTCCTCTGGACCCAGTTCAGCCCCACAAGATTTCATTATGTTTTATGGCGCTGCCAGCTCTCCCCTCGAGGCTTGGTTTGGCCCTTCCTTCCACCGCGGCAGAGGAAGCGTTTACACTGGGGAAACCACACGGCTGGTCCGGACGCTGACTCACGGCTTGTTTACACAACGTGCCCATGAAAGTTACTCAGAGAAGTGTCACGCGTGGCGGAGCCCGGCCACGCGAGCTTGGAGACCCGGCAGCTGCTGCAACAACCATGGGGATGGTTACAGAAAGCACGGATGAGCTGGAGGACAACCAGGTTCTCCCAAGGAGGCACCGGGTACAAAGGTGATTCCTGCTGCGGCTTCCTCATGGATGCTTGGAGCATCTAGGGAAGTGGTGGAGACTCCTGCCCTGGAGGGGTTCAAAAAGTGTGTAGACGTGGCACTTTAGGACATGGTTTAGTAGGGATGGTGGCGTTGGGCTGTTGGTTGAGCTGGATGAGCTTAGAGGGCTTTCCCAATCTTAATGATTCTATGGTTGAATGATCCTCATGCTCTGCCCCATGGGATGAAGGACCTGGTTTGCTCACAGCATTGTCCTTGTGCCTTCCCCAGTGGCTTCTAGGGGGATGGAGAGTCACTGCTGCTGTTTCCTCTGCACACCTGTATGTAGGTGCTTTCATGAACATGGATGGTTGTCCTGCATCATCTTCCTTGCAGAGGTGTTCCCTGCTTGGAGCAGGAGGTGGAAGCAAGTTTGCAGACAATACTAAGCTGGGTGGAAGCGTGGATCTGCTGGAGGGTCGGGATGCTCCAAAGGGATCTGACCAGGCTGGACCGCTGGGCTGAGACCAAGGGGATGAGGTTCAACGAGGCCAAATGCCGGGTCCTGCACTTGGGGCACAACAACCCTGAGCAGCTACAGACTAGGAGAAGTCTGGCTGGAAACTGCCTGGAGGAGAAGGACCTGGGGGTGCTGGTTGACAGAGACTGAACATGAGCCAGCAGTGGCCCAGGTGGCCAAGAAGGCCAATGGCATCTTGGCCTGGATCAGAAACAGCGTGGCCAGCAGGGCCAGGGAGGTTCTTCTCCCTCTGGACTCGGCACTGGTGAGACTGCTCCTCGAATCCTGTGTTCAGTTCTGGGCCTCTCAGCACAAGAAGGATGTTGAGGCTCTGGAGTGAGTCCAGAGAAGAGCAACGAAGCTGGTGAAGAGGCTGGAGAAGAAGAGGAGCATCTGAGAGAGCTGGGGGTGTTTAGCCTGGAGAAGAGGAGGCTGAGGGGAGACCTCATTGCTCTCTCCAACTCCCTGAAAGGAGGTTGTGGAGAGGAGGGAGCTGGGCTCTTCTCCCAAGGGACAGGGGACAGGACGAGAGGGAATGGCCTCAAGCTCTGCCAGGGGAGGTTTAGGCTGAACATTAGGAAAAAGTTTTTCATGGAAAGGATCATTGGGTACTGGAACAGGGAGGGGGTTGAGTCCCCTTCCCTGGAGGGGCTTAAGGGATGGGTGGACGAGGCGCTGAGGGACACGGTTTAGTATTTGATAGGAATGGTTGGACTTGATGATCTGGTGGGTCTTTTCCAACCTGGTGATTCTATCCTACGGTGGAGAGCAACTCTGGCAGCAGCACAGGCTGCGTGGGGCTGTGTGGGGCTGGGCACTAGCAGGGAGACCCGCTCTCCTTCCTGGCCAGAGCCATGTCCTGGGTGCAGTTGGTGCCTTCCCATTCTGTTCACAGTGTGAGTGGCTCAGGCTGGGTTCTGGTGGCCCATGGCTTGTGCAGGCATTCAGGGTGGCCAACACGAGCCTTGCTGGCCATGCTAGAGCCCTGCTGATCCCTCACTCCCACTCCTCCCACGCCCACCCCCTGCGAGGCTTAGACAGCCATGTGGGCAACAAGATCATTTTGTAAGGAACTCATTAAGGCAGCCGTAAATCTGTGCGAGTGCAGAGAGGAGAGATGAAAACCAGAGCCAAGAGCGGGGCAGAGATGAGAGACATCTGTTCCTTCACTGAGAGGGGAAACACGCTTCATCAGACCCTGCTCCTTCCTTCTCCTGGGCTGGCTGGCAGGGTCCTGTGGGATGGGATGGGATGGGGTGGGATGGGATGGGGTGGGATGGGATGGGGTGGGATGGGATGGCATGGCATGGCATGGCATGTCCCTGCTGCCTCGAAGCTCCAGCTACTGCTCTTCCACACTCTAGCTTCTGCTCCACGCTGTTTGAAGCTCCTGGTCCCATGAACCAGCATCTCTACAGCAAGGACAGAGGCCAGAGCATCTTCCATCCAACATGAGGCAGGGCTAGGGACATCAGAACTGAAAATTCTTGGAAGAGAAGAGGTGTCGGGTGAGCACAGCTCATGCTGGGGGTAGCCGTAGCCCTGGAGTGCTGGAGGAGGGTGCTGAGGAGAGGAGAGGAGAGGAGAGGAGAGGAGAGGAGAGGAGAGGAGAGGAGAGGAGAGGAGAGGAGAGGAGAGGAGAGGAGAGGAGAGGAGAGGAGAGGAGAGGAGAGGAGAGGAGAGGAGAGGAGAGGAGAGGAGAGGAGAGGAGAGGAGAGGAGAGGAGAGGAGAGGAGAGGAGAGGAGAGGAGAGGAGAGGAGGAGAGGAGAGGAGAGGAGAGGAGAGGAGAGGAGAAGCAGCGAGGCTGGGGAGCAGCTCACACCCAGCTGAAACTGGAGAGCCGAGAGCCATCCTGATGGACTCATCGGTTGGGTGTGCAGAGCGTGCATGGGCTGCACAACAGATCTGGGCTTTAATTAAGCATTTGACACGGTGCCTTGTGAAATCTTACCCGAATAATTCAATCCCATTGCCTGAGAGATGAGCACTTTTACAACACACTGAAAACTGGCAGGGAGATCAGCAGTGGGCAGGCAGGCTGGGGGCTGCAGGAGGGGCAGCGGGTGCTGCCTGGTTTAACCTCCTCCCTGCTGACAGCCTGGTGAAGGGTTCACTAATTAACTGCCCAGTTGATGCTGCCCTGGGAGGCTGAGCTGCCAGCCCAGTGGGGAGGGGAAAGACACACTGGAAGAAGCCGTCTCACGAGTCCCGCTTGCTCCTGTATTCACAGGGTACAAAAAATGCATTCGCAGGAGGGATCGGAGTCCGATCAGGAGTAAAACAGGCCTGGTGATCAGATTTGGAGGGGCAGGTCTTGGGAAGATATGCCTTCCCTGCCTTCCCCACATGCAAGCTCTCCCGCCCTGCCCTCCTTCAATTGCAGAAGTGGAAGTGTCCCAGGAACATGAAACGATTACTCGGTGAGGAGAATCCAGCTCAGCACTTCTTGGCATTTGTTCACGGCTTTTCATCTTCAAAGCTCCTCGCAAACATTAGCTAACTAATCCCTGCAACCTTCCTGTGAGATAGTGCAGGATCAAGCAAAGGAGCATTATCTCGCCGCAGCAGATGGGGAAACTGAGGCACGGAGCAGTGACGCTGCTGCCCCCGGGCGCGGGGCGAAGCTACGTGTCAGCGCTGGGGGTGGAGTGTGGCCGGCCTGGCCATCGAGGTGCAGATCGTGCTGCTCCACCACTCTCTCCCCAACGCTGGTGATGCAGCCGTGACCCATAAGCATCTCTTGGATTTACCAGGCTGGAGCCGTGTGAACGCAGCCGAGAAAATCCAGCCCCAGAGTCTGAGCCTCACATCGGCTACTGGCCGCGTGCACACCCCCATCTGCACCCCAGTTTACACCCTCTCCTCATTGCACTCCAATTTATACCTTCACACCCCCTGCTTTCCCTCACTTGCACCCCAATTTACATGCTCTCCCCCTTGCACTTCAGGTTATACCCCGTGCTCCCCCCCACTCCCACCCTAATTTACACCTCCTTGCACCCCAGCTTGCACCCTGACATCTCCACTTGCTCTTTGCACTCCAATTTACGGCTTCACCCCCCACTTTTACCCCGATTTACACCCTCCCCCTTTCACCTCAATTTACACCCTCCCTCTCTTGCACCCTGGTTTGCACCCTCACCCCTCACTGCCCTCTTTGCGCCATCTCTGAGTGATGCTCACAGAGGGGGAGGCTGAGGCTTGGGTCAAGCTTCACTCAGCTCCCGCTTGTTGGGTTCTCATTGTGTTTTGGGGCCAACTATTGACATAGAATCACAGAATCACCAGGTTGGAAGAGACCCACCGGATCATCGAGTCCAACCATTCCCATCAATCACTAAACCGTGTCCCTCAGCACCTCATCCACCCGTCCCTTAAACCCCTCCAGGGAAGGGGACTCAACCCCCTCCCTGGGCAGCCTCTGCCAGGGACCAACCACCCTTTCTGTGAAAAAATTTTTCCTAATGTCCAACCTGACCCTCCCCTGGTGGAGCTTGAGGCCATTCCCTCTCGTCCTGTCCCCTGTCCCTTGGGAGAGGAGCCCAGCTCCCTCCTCTCCACAACCTCCTCTCAGGGAGTTGGAGAGAGCAATGAGGTCTCCCCTCAGCCTCCTCTTCTCCAGGCTAAACACCCCCAGCTCTCTCAGCCGCTCCTCTTCTTCTCCAGCCCCCTCACCATCTTCGTTGCTCTTCTCTGGACTCGCTCCAGAGCCTCAACATCCTTCTGGTGGTGAGGGGCCCAGAACTGACCCCAGGATTCGAGGAGCGGTCTCCCCAGTGTCGAGTCCAGAGGGAGAAGAACCTCCCTGGCCCTGCTGGCCACGCCGTTTCTGATCCAAGCCAAGATGCCATTGGCCTTCTTGGCCACCTGGGCCCCTGCTGGCTCATGTTCAACCAACACCCCCAGGTCCTTCTCCTCCGGGCAGTTTCCAGCCAGACTTCTCCTAGTCTGTAGCTGCTCAGGGTTGTTGTGCCCCAAGTGCAGGCTCTTGGCCAGCCCCATGTCCTGTGGGCTCTGCTGCAGCATTTGGCAGCGTCTCCACTTGCATGGGAGAAGCTCGAGAGTCCCACTGCAATGGGGAGCATGATGGAGCTCGAATTGCTTCGCTCCAAGCGGGGAAACAGGAACTAAAAGACATCCAGGGACCTGCCCAACACCTGCCAGTGGATCCACGCCATCAACACGAAACCTCTGCTCTTTTTCCTCTGCCCTGACCCTGGGCTCTGCGAGAAACCCTTCTCAATTGACTGTGTTGTTGCAAACTGCAGCTCTAATTGGTTTAGCAGAGTTTAATTAGCCTGAACTGATGAGAGAGGAGAGATTCCCTCCTCAAAGGCGCCCAAGCAGTTCAGGAGGAGAACGAAGAGCCCGGGGTTTGCGGAGGGGGAGGATGGATGGCTCTTGAACCTCCGCCTGAAATCTTGCTGCATCCCGATCCGCCGTGGGACGCCGCCTGCCCCAGCACAATACCAGCACCCAGACGGAAAGGTCAGATGTGAGGCTGCCATTCACTGGGGCTGCAAAGAGCTCCTTTGTCCCCACTCAAGTTCCTCCTGCCACCCCCAGACCCTGCCTGGCCCGTGGGCTCCTTTGATTCCCTCCGCTGCTGCACCAGGGCTGGTTTCTCCACGGTTCCCAGCCTGGCTCCTCGTCCCCCTCGCTCTGTGGGTGCTGTGGGGGCTCTTATCCCGTTCGTGGTGCAGAGGGGAGCAGGGAGGCAGCATCACCCTGCTGGTTGGGGGAGTTTTGCTCCCCGTTTTGCTCGAGAACCAGCCTCGGCCCCCGTCTGAAGCAAGTTGCATCCTTGCCCATGGCAGGATGGTGCTTCCCAAAGCTGCTGGAGCTGGAGCAGGGACAAGCAGAGCCCCTGGCTGAGCTTTGCTGGGCACAGCGCGCTGTCATTCGGGCTCTGAGATGCTGGGCATCCGCAGGCCTTCTGGAGGCACAAGAAAAAGAGCCCAATCCGCTTCCCTCCCGGCCTCCAAGCTCCTCCTGCCCCACGTCAGGCGGAGCGGGAGCCTGGTTGCTCCCTTCCAGATGCAGCAGCGCCTGGTGCTCTGGAGCAAGATCCGACCCCTTCCTGGTTGTGCAACGCAGCTCTCGCAGCCAGGGAAAATCCCTTCCTGGCCTCCACGAGCTCCTCTTGCCTCTTGGAGCATGTGAGCGAGTGCATCACCGCTCGCTCGCTCGTTGAAATCCAGCTCAGGGATTTGGCTCCCCAGCCCTCTGCCCTTACATGGGCAATCGCTCCGAGGCCGGCCGAGCGAGCCAGGGGTCACGCAGGCCTGGAACACGGATGGGGACAGGAGCAGCACTGCCCAGCCTGGAGCCAGCACAACTCCGGGAGCCTGCGCTGCTCCGTCCGGCTCCATCCTTCCTCCCCAGGCCAGCAGACCCTGGTGCCACAGCTCCCTGCGTGGCCCCAAGGCTCCTCCACCAACGCCTCGTGCTTTACACCAGCCCCACGTGGGTAAAACCCCAGCTCACCCCATTCCCAAGGGTGCAAGGGGCTGGATGGGAAGAAGGAAGGCAAGATTGGCCTTGGTAGAGAGCCAGCCTGCTGCTTTTCCTTGGGATCCATCCTTAGCTCGCAGGATGGACTGGGATGTGGCAGTACCAGCGGACGCAACCGTGCTGGCTGCTGGCATCGCATCCTTCTCCTCTCCCCGATGGTGGAACAGGGGCTGCTCCACGTCTCCCTGGACCAAATCTGCATCCAGCCCCCATCGTGCGCCAAACGAAGCCGCTCACGCTGTGCTGGCACCGGCTCGGAGCGCGGAGGCTGCTGCTGTACCGGAGGGGTGGTGCAAGGTCCCCCGAGCTCTCCGGCCGGGGCCCCTTCTCCTGAAAGAGCCCAGCTCCGTTCTGCTGAAAACATGACCTCAGCTGAGGCCAGTGCAAAGGGTAAAACGTTCCTCAGCTGGGCGGCCGCGAGATGGACCCAGAAGCTCACGGGGCTGGAGCAGGAGGAAGCGAGACGGGCACATGGGGGGTCCTGGCTGTGCGCTGAACCCCCTTGCAGATGGGGGTGACCTGTGTGCGGTGGAACTGAGCAGGGAGCGAGGCCAGGAGATGTCGGGGAGAAGGATGCACCTTGCTGGGGGTCCCCACAGTCCCCCCTGCCCCCCTTTATCCTGTGGGACCCCCCAAAACCTGGCAGTGCTGGCACAAGGTGGTTCCCTGGGATGCGCAGGGTCTGGCACCTGTTTGGGAGCTGGGATGGAGCGGATGAAGTGGGGATGGGGACGCACGGGGAGGACAGTGACATAGGGAGGGGACAGCCCCCCAGCTCTTCTCCTGCCCCTCCTTGGCTCATCCAGATGAGGGCTCATGCAGCTCGAGGCAGCGGGACCCAGCGGTGCCTCAGTTTCCCTACTGGCTCAGTGTGGGTGTTACTGGGCTGCTGGAGGAGCTGTGCTGGTGTTTGGGGAGCGGAGATGAAAGGAGCCACATGACACAGACCTTACCGTAACTGTGCTGCCAACTGGGGAGGAGGAGGAGGAGGCAGACAGTGGGTTCATGCAAGGATGGGAGGGGTGGGGGGTGGGGGAAAGTGGGGTGCGGGAGGGACAGAGTCAGGAAGGGGGACTGCTCTGGGTCCCCCACATCTCGAGGTCTCCCAGGACACCTCCCTGCTCTCTCTGCCCCAGCCTTTGCCTCGTTGCTGGGCTCTGCCACCCCTGCACCCCCGGCACGAGGGTCACCCCCAAACCTTCCCCTCCCCATCTCCAGCCCCCCTGCTCGGTCTGGAGGACGCGTGGTGCCAGCCCCACCCTGACACCCCCATCCTCACTCCCCCAGCGCCCCAGGTGGTGACGTGCAGACCCTCGCTGCCACCCCAGACCCTGCGCTCTCACCGACACCCCCAGAATCCCGATTTACACCCTCACCCACCTGCCTCCCACTCTCAGCCCCCTTCCCCTTCTCCCTTGCACCCCAATTTACACCCTTGCCCCCTACTCCTCTCCTACTTGCACCCTAATCTACACCATCCCCTCCCCAGTCCCCCCCTTGCACCCCAGTTTAATCCTTTACCTCCCTGCATCCCCTTTGCACCCCAACCTACACCTCCTCCTTGTGCCCCATTTACACCCTAACCCCTTGCTCCCCCCACTTACCTCCCAATTTACAACCTCCCCACCCTTGCACCCCTACATACATCCGAGTTCACACCCTTACTCACTGCATCACCCCTCTTGCACCCATTTACATCCTTGCACCCCAGTTTACACCCTCATTCCACCACTTCCCCCCCCTCCACCCTCCTTACACCCTCATTTCACCACTTTTCCTCCCTTGCACCCCAGTTTACAACCTCATTTCACCACTTTCCCCCCTTGCACCCCAGTTTGCACCCTCATTCCACCCTTTTACCCTCCTTGCACCCCAGTTTAGAACCTTGCACCCCAGGTTACACCCTCATTTCACCATTTTCCCCCCTTGCACCCCAGTTTAGACCCTTGCACCCCAGTTTGCACCCTCATTCCACCATTTTCCCCCCTTGCACCCCAGTTTACACCCTCATTTCACCACTTTCCCCGCCTTGCACCCTAGTTTAGACCCTTGCACCCCAGTTTGCACCCTCATTTCACCACTTTCCCCCCTTGCACCCCAGTTTGCACCCTCATTCCACCCCTTTCCCCTCCTTGCACCCTAGTTTAGACCCTTGCACCCCAGTTTACCCCCTCATTTCACCACTTTCCCTGCCTTGCACCCCAGTTTAGAACCTTGCACTCCAGTTTACAACCTCATTCCACCCCTTTCCCCGCCTTGCACCCTAGTTTAGACCCTTGCACCCCAGTTTAGAACATTGCACCCCAGTTTAGAACATTGCACCTCAGTATACACCCTCATTTCACCATTTTCCCCCCTTGCACCCCAGTTTGCACCCTCATTCCACCCCTTTCCCCGCCTTGCACCCCAGTTTAGACCCTTGCACCCCAGTTTAGACCCTTGCTCCCCAGTTTACACCCTCATTTCACCACTTTCCCCGCCTTGTACCCCGGTTCACACCCTCATTTCACCCCTTTCCCCCCCTTGCACCCCAGTTTAGACCCCTGCACCCCAGTTTACACCCTCCTCCCCCCCGTCTCCCCCCGCCCCCGGCCCCCCCGTGCCCCGCTCTCCCCGCCCGGCCCCGCCCGGTGATTCACGCCTCCAGCCGCTTTATAGCGCCGGGGGCGCCGCCGCCGCCGCGCAGCCAGCAGCCCCGTCCCGTCCCGTCCCATCCCGGCCCATCCCGGCCATGCCGCTGCGGCTGGCGATCTGCCTGCTCGCCCTCTGCAGCCCCGCCGCCGCCGCTCACGGTAAGAGCCGCCCGGGGGAACCGGGGATGCCCTCTCCCTCCGCTAACCCCGCCGCCAGAGATGCTCGGGACCCGGTATCCCCCGCCCCGGTGTCGCCTGAGATGCTCGGGACCCGGTATCCCCCACCCCGGTGTCACCTGAGGTGCTCGGGACCCGGTATCCCCCGTCCCGGTGCCACCGGGAGATGCTCGGGACCCTGTATCCCCTGCCCTGGTGTTGCCGGAGATGCTCGGGACTCGGCATCCCCCACCCCGGTGTCACCGGGAGATGCTCGGGACCCGGCATCCCCCACCCCGGTGTCACCGGGAGATGCTCGGGACCCGGTATCCCCAGCCCCGGTGTCACCGGGAGATGCTCGGGACCCGGTATCCCCAGCCCCGGTGTCGCCTGAGATGCTCGGGACCCGGTATCCCCAGCCCCGGTGTCACCGGGAGATGCTCGGGACCTGGTGCCGTTACCGGGGCCCAGCATCCCACCCTTATCCCATCCTGGTGCCACCGGCAGATGCTCGGGCAGGGGGATCCATAGGTCTTGGTGCAGTTACCAGGCAGCTTCCCCACCCAGGGCCCGGTATCCCACCCTCATCCCATCCCGGTGGCACCGGCAGGTGTTCCTGGAGTCCCGGTGCCGTTACCGGGCTGCTTCCCCTATCCCATGATCCTGTATCCCCACCCCGTCCCATCCCGGTGCCGTTACCGACAGGTGCTCAGGTCCTGCTGCTGTTACGGGGCTGTTCACCCTGTCTGGGGCTGCTCTCAACCCCCTCCAGCCCCATCCCGTCCCGGTGCCGTTACCGGCCTGCATCCCTCTAACTGGGACCCTGTCCTGTCCCAGTGCCACCGGCAGGTGCTCGGGCTGGGGGTCCCGGTGCTGTTACTGGGCTGCTCCTCAGGCTCGGGGGCTGATGCCACCCACCCTGTCCGAGAGTCACCTCCCTGGTGGGTGTGGGATTTCATTTTACCGGGAGGTGCCCGATGCCCAGTGGTGCCGCTCTGATGGTCTCTATCTCCCAGTTGTCCCTTCCCAGAGGCAGCTGCCTCCACCAGGCTTGGTGTCCGCTGGTGCGTGGGGTCCAGTGGTGCCACTCCAGTGGTCCCTGTCCCTCAGCTCTCTCTCCATGGAGTCAACTTCCACCAAGCTCCATGCCAGTGGTGCCCAGTACCTGGTGGTGCCACTCCAGTGGTCCCTGTCCCCCCCGGTGTCTTCCTGGAGACAGACACTTCCCCCAGGCTTGGACCTGGGGCTGCCACCAGAGCAGGAGCAAGTGGCCAGGGTCCTGCGTGGTCCCACTGCCCCATCCCGTATGGCAATGCTGACCCTGGCATCCCACACCCCTGTGTGCCCTGGGATGGGGCAACTGGGGTCTGGCCAGCCCCACCACGGCTGCCCAGGAGGGCATCCCTCTTTCCAGGCTGAGGAGCAGCAGAGCTTTGAGCTCCAGAGCTTTGAGAGCTGGGTAGGAAGAGCTGGGATCAGCGGCTGGTTCGTGATCTGGGTGTGGAGTTTGCAGCTCGAACCCCTCCCGGTTCAGCTGATGGTGCTGGCAGCTCGTGTGGGCGCTTGGGAGGCGTCCAGGCTCTTTGGTAGCTGTTTCCTCACAGGGAATCCATCCCAGCACTGGAACCCTCTTCCAGAGCTCCAGCATCCCCCTCTAAACTCTGTGGAGTGTTGGCTGCTCCTGCCAACATCAGCTCTCCCGCAGCGGCGTTGGAGTTTCCGTCTTTCCCCTCACACGGTCCCACTCGTCTCCATCGCTCCCTTCTAGTGTGAGCAGGAGCCACATCCCTGGATAGAGGCAGGTCAGGATGCCTGGAGGAACAGGGAGGCTCCCGTGAAGCCCCTCATGCTCCTGCAGCCCCTGGGATCATTGCTGGCATCACCAGACCTCATGGGATCTCTGCTGGGTCGAATAGATGTGCTGGAAAGCCCCAGGAAGGGCCATGCTGCCTCCCCCTCACCAGAGGTGGGGGTCTTCCAGCCTTGGAGAGCCCAGGAGTGCTGCGCTCTCATAGCTGGGATGTCAAAGATGGGATGCCCTGAGACCTCATGCTGGTCCCCTCTGGCCTGTGACCTCCTGGCTTTGCTCACAGGATGGGTGGGCTTTGAGCCCCCTGCCTAGAGGCGCATCCCTTGCAAGCATCCCTGCATCCCAGTGTGAATCAGGAGGCAGCAGCGCTGCTGGGTGCACCCCAAGGCCGGGTGCGTGGGCAAGGGAGCATGGACCCCTCTCCTTCTGGCTGGGATTGATTCGTGTGGTTGTGCCTGGTCCGTGGTTCCTGGGAAGCTTGGTACCGTGGGGAAACTGGGGCCATGGGGCTCTTGTCAAGGAAAAAAGGGGCTTGGAAGAGCAACTGGACACATCCAAGGGGGATAAAGCTTCGTGGCAGAGCTGTCTTGGTGTGGATGATGCTTCCAGAGATGCCCGGGCTGCTGGTTCCTGCAGCCAGAAGGTTTGCTCCATCCATAGTTGCCCCAAGAAGCTATTGCTGGCCACATGGGCTTTTGTCTGACCCAAAACTGGATGGATTGGGAGGATGAACACCTGGGGTCCAAGGCAGGTGCTGGCTCTGCTTTGGGGCAAGATGAATCCCTGCTCTGGAGGGGAGCGAGTCCCTCCTGCCACTGGGAAGTTCCATCCCTTCCCCCACCCCTCCCTCACATCTTTAGCCGTTTAGCAAACCTCAAACGCAGCTAACGAGAGCAGAAACCCAAATAAGCGTCAGAAGAGGCTGGTTCGCAGGGGCGGAAATTGCAAAGGAATCACTCACAAGAAAAGAACTAGAACTGATTCGCTCGTGGGGTTAAGGAACAATCAGGCTTTTGACTCGGAGCAATCTCTGATGCCGCTGAGCTGGCCCTGTCCCAAGGGCTGTGTCAAGTGCCCTGTTCTCCAGCCAGTGGCTCGGCTGCTCCTCACAAAGGCCACGGGTGTTGGGAAGGTCCCCATCCCTCCATGGGGACCCAGCCCTCGCGGCACAGGCACCATCAGCAACGCTTTGAATGTCTGTGTGGTGAGGTGGGGAGGCAAGAGATCCAGCAGGAGCTGAGCAAAAGGGTAAACTGCAAGCCCCCATCCTGACTCACCAGCTGGGCATCTCCTAGAGCATCATTTGTGAGTGCTGGGATAACTGGTGCAGCCCTGTGCGATCCCAGTACTTGCTTTGGTTCCTGTTGAGGAGCTGAGCTGCCTGAGCCGTGGTCCATGGCTCCTCTGGAGCTTTGGAGCATGGGGAAACCGGAGCCGTGGGGTCGTTGTGAAGGAAAAAAGGGCTTGAAGGAGCAATTGAGCACATCAAGTTGTGTTGGGCTTGCAGTGAGGGCGCAGAGGTGGGAGCCAGCATGGATGTGGATGAGGTGCTGAGGGACATGGTTTGGTGATTGATAGGAGTGCTTGGACTCAATGGATTCAATGATCCAGTGGGTCCTTTCCAACCTAGTGTTTCTATGATTCTATGATTCCCCAACTCATCCCATGCTGACCCTTTCGAGGCACTGATGCGATCCCCACACCTCTGCTGTGGTTGGGGTCTTGCTGCGGTGGTGTGGGGAACCCCTCACCCTCTTTTCCCTCTCTGCAGGTGGGATCTGCTGGCTGCAGCAGGGGAAGGAAGGCAAGTGCACCATGATCCTGAAGACGGGCGTGACGTGGGAGGAATGCTGTGCCAACGGCAATGTGGACGTGGCCTGGTCTAATTACACCTACCCAGGCAACAAGATCAGCCTGCTGGGCTTCCTGGGGTTGGTGACCTGCCACCCCTGCAAAGGTGAGTGGGGCCTCATGGATGTTGCCATGAGGTCAGGACTCCCGGGACAGCCTCTATCCCCAGGCAGCTCTCGTGTTGTGTATTTTTCTTCTTCCCCTATGGAGTGGAACGTGACGTGGGTCTTGGCTGGGCAACCCGAGTGCAAGGAGCCGCACTGGGGCTCCCAATTCCCAGGTTAACTCTGCTGTGGCTGGGGCCTCCCACCCCTCTCCTCGCCAGGTCTGCTCAGAGGGAAACTTCTGAAGGTTTTTTATAAGGGAAAAAAAGAAAAGATCTATTTCTTCCCCTCTGCTCCCCCTTCCTCCTCCCAAGCGTGTGTGTGAAATGGCTTTATGTAACGGGCAGTTCCAGAAGTGGAAACTCTCCAGCTGTGAGTTCCAGCCCCGCCAGATGTTTTGGCGTGTGCCGGAGGCGCGGATCCCCCAGTCGCACTTGCGTGACCGTGTGAGAACATGCTTGAGGACCTGCTGACCACAGTAGGCAGGAGCAGGTCTTTGGAAGGTCATGTTATTTGGTTAAAGCCAGGGGGAGGTGGGAAGGGATAAGGGTCTCGACAAAATTGCTTCTGCACCCCCCGGCGCTGCCACCCCAGCTGCTCCTCAGCTCCGTCCTGGCAAGGCTTCAGGTTGCATCCTGCGCCAGCTGAAGGCTGAGTGAGCTCCTAGCCCTGGTTCTCTGCTTTATTACCCACCGTGGGCTCAGCTACGCAGAGGCTGGACAGGCTGATCCCACTCCACAGGCTCCAGAGGTACCGAGACCCTCTCCGAGGGCTGACTGGGAAGCGCAGCTCTCCCCATGCCCAGGACAGAGGGTGGTGAGGATGAGCAGCCTTCCTCCCAAGGCACTGCCCTCCTCTGCTGAGGGTCACGAGAGGGCTACCAATAGCCACAGACTGGGGGTCATCAGGGTCTGCGAGCAGGACCTTCACTGAAACGGCCTGAGAGCCCGGCCAGCACGTACACCGCAACTCCCCACCCTTCAGAAAGCCCCTGCCTATCCCATCCAGATGGAGCTGGTGCTGCTGCTCCCCACCGGGCTCCAGCGATCCAGAGGCCTTGGAAAAGGGCGGATGAGACGAGCTGTACTCCTGCTCCCTGGGCTCACGGGGCCAGGAGAGGTTACTCCAGGATAAAGTGGGCTGCAGCCACCAGCCCTGCGCCAGCAACCGGGGCGGCGGAGCCTCGCGGGAAGGTGCTGGCTGGACCCCGGGGGGCTCCGCAACGTGTCTCTGGTGGGGAGGTGGAATTCCTGTCTCCAGCTGCTGGGGACACCGTGTCCCCCCTGGAGACGTGCAGCAGAGATTGGGGTCATAGGCTGCCTCCCTCCTTTGCGGAGATGGTCTGGATGGCTGGACCCTGCTGTGCCAGGGGTAACATCCCGGAGCGGAGGACAGCGAGGGTCCCGTGTGCTGGGGTGCAGATAATGTCCCTCTGTCCCAGAGTCTCATCCCTGCTGCTTTCAGTGCCGCCAGGGCTCAGCCTGCTGCTCTCCCCTTCCCTTGCACAGGCCCCAGCTATGGAAACGAGGGAGCGAACTAAGAGACTGTGTCTCCCACCAGGGAATTTCCCCTTGGGAGAGCCAAGCGGGGAATTTTCCCTTCCTCTTCCTTTCCCTCCACCCCCTCTGTTTCCCAAAGTGACCCCTCTCCAGCAGGGAAATCCCCGTCTGTACCTGCCAACAGCTCCCAGCACACACCCTGTCTGCGGGAATCCCTCCTGCACCGAGGTGATTCCCTGTCTCGGAAGGTTTCTGGGTGCTGCCCTGCCTTCCTCCCTATGGGTGCAGATGGAGCCACTTCCCTGCACCCAGACACAGCCCCGCACCCTCCAGCTCTGAGCAACCTGATCCAGAGGGAGGTGTCCCTGCCCATGGCAGAGGATTGGAACTGGATGGGCTTTGAGGTCCCTTCTAACCCAAACCATTCTATGAACTCCCACCATCACTTGTGTCTTGGGGAGTGAAAGGTCCCTTTGGGCTTTGGGAAGGGGCAAGGGGCTTCCAGCTTCCCCAAGCAAAGCCCCCAGCCCAAGGTTGACCCCACGGAGGCACCGGCATCCAGGATGAGCCCCTGCTTGGAGCTGGTGGCCCCTCTCCATCCCTGCTGGCACCGGGCGCTGGCGGGACCCTCTGAACCCGGCCCCCGTGCTGGCCGGGCGATGACCCTGGGGACAAAGCAGCCGCCTGTCTGGGGCTCGGCGCTCGCTGCTGCATCTCGCTCTTGTGTTCAAGTCACGGAGGCCCGAAGCAAAAAACAGGGCTGGGCATTGTCTGGTGGAAGCGGCGTTCCTGATTGCCCAGACTTCCTTGTGAAGCTCAGTTCCTTCTGGAGGAGCTGGGGCCTTGCAGAGATAGATTTTTTCCATTGCACAAGGAAAAGAAATGTCTCTTTCCAAAAAATAAATCCGTAGAAATGAGTTAGCTGGTGCGGAGAGGAGGGCTGGGGCGAGCGCTGGATGATCGTGCGGAGCTTCAGCCAACGACCTGCTCCTTGGCGGAGCTGAGCAGATCCAGATGCTGCTTGGAGAAGCACGGCAGCAGCGTGTGTGTTGGGACCCTGGGAGGGATTTGGGACCCTGGAGTGGATCCAGGACCCCAGGAGGGATTTGGGACCCCGAGGGCTGATGCTGGCACCATCCTGGTCCATGCCAGCCAGGCTGGACATGTTGGAACCTTCCCTTGTGAGTGGCAGCCGGTGCCACATCGTGACGTGCTGCTCCTCTTCTGTCCTCAGAGAGCTGCGAGGGGGTGGTTTGCGGCCCCGACAAGGTCTGCAAGATGAAGCATGGGCGTCCCCAATGCGCCTGTGCCCCCGACTGCTCCAGCCTCCCCCGCAAGCTGCAGGTCTGCGGCTCCGACGGCTACACCTACCGAGACGAGTGCGACCTGCTGACGGCCAAGTGCAGAGACCACCCGGACCTCGAAGTGATGTACCAGGGCAAATGCAAAAGTAGGTTTCGTTGTGTCCCCATCCTGTCCCCGTCCCATCCCCTGTGGCTCTCGTGTCCCCATTCCATGTGGGACCGGTCTGAGCTGTGTCCACATGGAAAGAGATCGAGGGCAATGTGGGTCCCTGAGCCCGCGGACTCGTTGGTTCTCCTGGCACATCATGAGTTGCTCTGGTGTAGAGAGGAAGGGTCTCCCTGCTGTGTTGTGCTCACACATCCAGGCACATCCTCTCCTCACCCACCTGGGTCTCCGCTCTCCATCACCAGCCGTGTGTCCTGGGGAGGAGCCATCCTGCCCCAAGAACTGGTTGTTTCCACCATCCCCAAGGCTGGTAGCTCCACCAGCACGGGATGAAGGGTTTGGGCGCGTGGTCCTGGCCGTGCCTTGGAAGGGCTGTGGCAGCACAGGGCTTCACCGACACCACACAGGGCTCTGTGCCTGGTGAGGAGGGTCCTGCAGCCAGCCTGGCGTTGATGGGCAGGAGTAGCCCTGGGTTCCTTGGCATCACCCTTGCTGTGCTGCCCACAGCCGACTGGAGCGGCTCTGAGCTGGCTCCCTCTGCCTGGCACCCACTGGCTGCTTCTGGCCACCCCAGCGGGCACGCGGCACCAAGCACCACGTGGCAGCGAAGCCACTCGTGATGCCAACAGAGCCCAGTTGGCATTGTCAGTGCAAAGGGGGTTTAACCTCACCACGGGCTGAGGAATAACAGTCCGTAAAATGTCACTTGCAAACCTCAAGCCCCATTTTTTTGTTGTTTTGTTAGAGAGAGCAGCAATCCTCCTCGCCCTGCCAAGAACTGTCAGAATTATTATGGTTATTTTTGCCAGCCCTCCTCTCTGAAATGCTTTGCCTGTCAACCTCTGGCCTGCGCAGAGAGATATGGGGCAAGAAATGGGAGTTGTGAGCTGGGAGTTGCAGATGCCAAATCTCCTTCCAAGCCGGCAGAGAAAGAGAGGAAGGCGGAGGAACCGTGTTGCAAAGTGTTTATGGTGTCTGGGGATTGCTCCGAATCCCTCGGTGCCCCCGGTGCTGTGGGGTTGTGCCGGGGCGGAGGGGCTGCAGAGCTGGCAGGAGGTGCAGATCCAAAGGTTTTGCTGCGGGATGGGGGGGATGTACGAGCCCCCCCTGCTCTGTGCTAGCCCAGCAGAGCTCACTGCAGGGCCCAATCCTGTCTGTGCTGGCTCGCATGGGCTGGGTTGGGTCCAGGGTGACCCTGCCCTTCCCCTCTCGCCGGGGCGTGCGGCGCAGCGGTTGCCAGCCTGGCCGGAGCTGCTGCTGCTCCCCTTGCCAAGGCACCTGCGTGGGGCTGCTTGCCCCGGCCGGGTCCCGCTGCGCCAAGCTGGGCTCAGCCCCACGCGCTCCAGCTCTGCAGCTGGATGTCAGCTCCTCCCGCACGGCGAGGCTGCGGCTGGGGCTGTGCCGGACGGTTGTGGGGCCACGTGGGTCCCTTCCGTGGGGGAGATCGTGGAATCAAAGAATTATAGAATGGTTTGGGTTGGAAGAAACCTCCAAGCCCATCCAGTTCCACCCCTGCCATGGGCAGGGCCACCTCCCACTGGATCAGGGGCTCCAAGCCCCATCCAACCTGGCCTTGAACCCCTCCAGGGATGGGGCAGCCACCACTGCCCTGGGCAACCTGGGCCAGGGCCTCCTCACCCTCACAGCAAAACATTTCTCTCTAAGTTCTCATCTCAATCTCCCCTCTTTCAGTTGAAAACCATGCCCCTCGTCCTCTCCCCGCAATCCCTGATCCAGAGCCCCTCTCCAGCTTTCCCGGAGCCCCTTTCAGGCTGGAAGCTGCTCTAAAGTCTCCTTGCAGCCTTCTCTCCTCCAGGCTGAACAACCCGAACTCTCTCAGCCTGTCCTCGTACAGGAGGTGCTCCAGCCCTCGGATCATCTCCATGGCCTCCTCTGGACTCACTCCAACAGCTCCATGTCCTTTCCTCCTTATGTCTAGTCTAAATCTGCCCCTCTCCAATTTCTAGCCATTGTTGGTCCCTACCAGCTCCTGTCCTTGGGAGCGATGGCAATAGGAGAGCTTGGGACCCTCCAGCTCCACTCTGTCCTCCAGTAGGTAAAGGTGGGAGGGGGCCCAAGCTGCCCAGGTTTCCCTGAGATGATTCCCACTGCCTGCCTTGCTTGGAAGAGCCATGAGAGGAGGCCAGGAGCCGTGGGAGGAGGCCAACCATCCCCAACTCCCAAGGTTCCACCACAGCTACGTGTGCTAACCCGCAGAGTCCTGCTCCAGCGTGGTGTGCCCCGGCACCCACACCTGCGTGGTGGATCAGACGGGCAGCGCCCACTGCGTGATGTGCCGGACGGCTCCTTGTCCCGAACCCACCAGCCTGGACCATGCCCTCTGCGGCAATAACAATGTCACCTACCCCTCGGCGTGTCACCTCCGGCGAGCCACCTGCCACCGCGGGCGCTCCATCGGCGTGCGCCACTACGGGAGCTGCTCAGGTGAGTGTCCTGAGGGAACCAGGCTGGGAGCCCGGTCATAGAATCACAGAATCATAGAATTATAGAATTATAGAATCATAGAATTATAGAATCACAGAATCACTAGAATGGAAAAGACCCATTGGATCATCGAGTCCAACCATTCCCATCAATCACTAAACCATGTCCCTCAGCGCCTCGTCCACCCGTCCCTTAAACCCCTCCAATGAAGGTGACTCAAGCCCCTCCCTGGGCAGCCTCTGCCAGTGCCCAATGAACTTTCCATGAAATATTTTTTCCTGATGTCCAGCCTGAACGTCCCCTGGTGGAGCTTGAGGCCATTCCCTCTCGTCCTGTCCCCTGTCCCTTGGGAGAAGAGCCCAGCTCCCTCCTCTCCACAACCTCCTCTCAGGGAGTTGTAGAGAGCAATGAGGTCTCCCCTCAGCCTCCTCTTCTCCAGGCTAAACACCCCCAGCTCTCTCAGCCGCTCCTCTTCTTCTCCAGCCCCCTCACCAGCTTCGTTGCTCTTCTCTGGACTCGCTCCAGAGCCCCTTTCACCCCGTCTCATCGCTTCTCCCTTGCTCCCTTTCCAGCTGCGACAAAATTCTCCCCGGAGACGGACACCGCGGAAGCGAATTACGTGTGAATCCTCCCTCGCCGCGAGGTCGGACCCAGGAGACAGGGGCATTATGTGTATATTGTACAAACCATATACCTGATATTTATTAAGATAAAAAGATCCTTATTTATACCCGTGTATGTTATGCAGTCGCAGGGGGCTCGAGTCTGGCTCCTGCCAACCAGGGAGCAAGGGCTCCCAACCCGGAGCGATGCCAAGTGATGCTGGGCACAATCCGGTGCCCGGCGCCCGCTCCCGGCACTCGTACGGTGCTCAGAGGGCACAGCCGTGGGGCCCCCCACGTGTCCTTGGCCGGCAGCCCTGGGCTATTTATTTTTGGATGGAATTCTTGGTACTCTGATGACGTTTCTAGCCGGGACCTCGAGGTCTAGAGGGAATCTGTGCTTCTTGACTCCCCCTTCAGCAGCGAAGGCAACACGGAGCCGCATCGGATCGGAGATAGATATATATTTTTATATATATATGTATATGCATATATATGTTATTTTTTTTCCTAAAGTTTTAGCATCTGTATGTTAAAACAGATCTTAGTTTAGGATTTCCTATACCTGTGGTCTGCAGCCTCCACCACCCGTGATGCTCAGCTCCCAGCGCTGCTGCAGAGTTGCTGGGGTGGCCGTGGGGACCCCAGCTTGGCCCAGGGGGACAGGAGGGAGGTGACAGCGCTATCCACATCCTGGAGACCCCCAGCCTGGCCACCCCAACTCCTGCCCCCGCTGCTCTCTCGACACCGTCTGTATTTATTTGTATTTCTTCTCTCATTTTGTGTGTTGTCACCTGTGTAAATACCATAACATCTCTGACACAGAGAAGCTATTGCCTTTATATAAATATCATATATATTATATATATATAAAAAAATACCCTATTTTCTATTTTTGTATGGTTGTGTTCTGATTCTTGAGGCAGACGCTATGGGAACACGTGCATCTCCTACTCAATATCATTAGGGGCATTTGATGGCTGTGTTACAGTTTGGATTATAATTAAAAAAAGAACCAACAGTGCTGTGGGTCCGGTTTTGTTCAGCAGGTTCATAGAATCACAGAGTGGTTTGGGGTGGAAAGAACCTCAAAGCCCATCCAGTCCCACCCCTGCCATGGGCAGGGACACCTCCCACTGGATCAGGGGCTCCAAGCCCCATCCAACCTGGCCTTGAACCCCTCCAGGGATGGGGCAGCCACCACTGCTCTGGGCAATCTGTGAGGGCCTCCCCACCCTCACAGAAAAACATTTCTTCCTAAAATGTCATCTCTATCTCCCCTCTTTCAACTGAAAACCATTCCCTTCATCCCATCCCTGCACTCCTGGATCGAGAGCCCCTCCCCAGCTTTCCCGGAGCCCCTTTCTGTACTGGAAGCTGCTCTAAGGTCTCCCTGGAGACTTCTCCAGGCTGAACAACCCCAACTCTCTCAGTCTGTCCACGTACAGGAGGTTCTCCAGCCCTCGGATCATCTCCGTGGCCTCCTCTGGCCTCGCTCCAACAGCTCCATGTCCTTCCTGTGCTCAGGACTCCAGAACTGGTCACAGGGCTCCAGGTGGGTCTCCCAGAGCAGAGCAGAGGGGCAGGATCCCCTCTCTGCTGGCCCCGCTGCTCTGGACGCAGCCCAGGACACGGTTGGTTTCTGGGCTGTGAGCGTACATTGTTGGCTCCTGTTGAGCTTCTCCTCCCCCAGCACCCCGAGTCCTTCTCTCCAGGGCTGCTCCCAATCCATTCTCCACCCAGCCTCAACCCCGGTTCTGGGGCTGTGGGAGGCAGCTGCATCCCTGGGGCTGTTTCCCGTGGGGCTGTGCCACCCACAGCATCGCTGCTCACCCCCTTGCTGAGGGTCAAGGCAAGCGCTGAGGTTTTTTCATCCTCTCCAAGACCGCTTTCAGCAGCGGGAGGAAAGGGGAGAGTGAGGAAGAGCAACCAGCCACACAGATAAATCTGTTCCCAATATTGGGCCGTGCCATGAGGGTTTGGTATTTCACAAAACAATTCCTGCCATTAATTGGGTCCTGATGTGCGAGGCTTCCCCAGTGCGGGAGCCCGCGGCGCTCCAAGCTCGACGGAACCCGCTGCCGCTTCCTCTGTGCACGGCACAGCCCCTGGACCCCCCCAAGCATCGCATGGGTCAAGACCTCCCTGGCTCGTGCCCAGGACTTGCCATCTGGTTCAGCTCCAGAACAGCCCCTACAGCCGCATCGAGCTCCCAGAGCCAGGCTGGGTCCGACAGATCCCTTCAAACTCCCTCTGGATTTTGTCAGCGGGGCTTACAGAAGGGAAACTGAGGCACCGTAAAGCAATGGTGAGGAATGAAACCATCGCTCCTAGGTGGAACTTGGCTCCCTCAGCCCTCCCTGTGGTCCAGGAGGATGCTGAGCATCATGGACCATGGCAGCCCTGACTGGGGGGACACAACTGTCACCCCGAGTCCCCTGATCCCTGTGCTGCTGCAAGCACCCCCACCCAGCCCTCAGCAGCCAGGGGCAGCCTTCCCCCAGCCAAATCTGCTTTGGGAGCAGCCTTGATTGCTGGGGTAGGGGGTCCATGGCATTTCCAGGAGGGGGTGCCAGCTTGCAGCTCATGCCAGCTTGAACGTAGGCATCTTACGTGCCCCAGAGCTGAGCTGAACCCAGCTGGGCGCTGCTGCGAGCCACCAGCATCTCAACCCAAGCTCTCCTGCATCCCCTCTTTAATCTCTTCTCCTCAGCAAAGCCCCTCGTGCCTCACTTTTGGGGTTGAGCGCAAAGAAATCGCCAAGACAATGCCCAAGACTTTTCCCTGGCGCCAGCGTTTGCCACACGTGGTGGTATGTGGCTCGGCTTTCTCTCCAGCCCGCCCGCAGCGCCTTCGTCCCCGAGGCTGCTCCCCATCCTCCACCTGCCCCGGCCGCAGGGTTTGGCCCCCGGAGCGCCTGGCGTGTAGCCCCCACGCCGTGGGCACGGGCTGCGGCAGCAACGTCAGCTCCCACCGATGAGCAGGAGATCTTGGCTTCCAAAACACAGCCCTGAGTCAGGCCCCTCCTTCCTTCCCACCGGTTTTTGGGTGGTCTGGGACAAGCTGGGACAGGCGCGAGCTCTCCAGGCTTCCTGGCAGCTGACACAAGCCCTGGGGCCGGCAGCCCTACCCTGGCATCCTGGGGGGCTGTGACCCACACCGTCGCAGCCAAGAGCCAGTAGGGATTTGGGGCTTCCTTGCAGGCTGGCAGGGGTCTGTATGATGCTGGTTGTCCCCTGCTGTCCCCAAAGCCACCAACGCCCGTGGCTGGGTCCCCCTGACCCCATGCCAAGCCGCGCAGTGGGGAGCTGGGGTTGCAACTGGAGGCGATGGGTGGCTGCAGGGAGCGGTTGCCCGAGTCCATGGGCTCACGGAGAATGCAGAGGTGGGAGTGCTTTTTGGGGACATCTTGGGACGCCGGCCTAGCCCTGGATTTCATCCTCCCCAGGAGAGCCCTGGGCGGGCGGCGAGCTGGCCCGTGCCGGATGCTGCGGTTGCTGCAGCCTCTTGTGGGACCCCCTGGGAGAGGAGGGCAGCTGCACCCCGTGGCCGCAGCGTGCCAGCAATTTGCAGATAAAACAAACAACCAAGAGCAAGGAACGCCTGTGTCTGTCCCTGGAGACGCCGCCGGGCAAAGCCGCACGCCGTGTGCATGTCTCAGCTGAGACCTGGCAGCAACTCAGCACACATACACATGGGTGTGAGCAGCTCCTGGCCCCCCACGCCCGTGGCCACCAGGATGAGCACCCATCATAGGAGCACCAGGTTGGAAAAGACTCATTGGATCATCGAGTTCAACCATTCCCATCAATCACTAAACCATGTCCCTCAGCACCTCGTCCAGCTGTCCCTTAAACCCCTCCAGGGAAGGTGACTCAACCCCCTCCCTGGGCAGCCTGTTCCAGTGACCAATGACCCTTTCTGTGAAAAAATTTTTCCTAATGTCCAGCCTGACCCTCCCCTGGTGGAGCTTGAGGCCATTCCCTCTCGTCCTGTCCCCTGTCCCTTGGGAGAAGAGCCCAGCTCCCTCCTCTCCACAACCTCCTTTCAGGGAGTTGCAGAGAGCAATGAGGTCTCCCCTCAGCCTCCTCTTCTCCAGGCTAAACACCCCCAGCTCTCTCAGCCGCTCCTCTTCTTCTCCAGCCCCCTCACCAGCTTCGTTGCTCTTCTCTGGACTCGCTCCAGAGCTTCAACATCCTTCTTGTGGTGAGGGGCCCAGAACTGACCCCAGGATTCGAGGAGCGGTCTCACCAGTGCCTAGTACAGAGCAGGAGGAGGTGGTTGAGCTCTTACCGGGGTCCCCGCAGGCTCTGCCAGCACAGCAGGGTGGTTGGGAGCCCGTCAGCCCGCAGGAGGTGTCTGTGGTTCCCCTGTTTGGGGGGTCCCATAGAAGTGTAGGGAGGGTTCAGTGTGGGATCGGACAAGACGAGACAGGATGGGATGAGACAGGGTGGGATGAGACAGGGTGGGATGAGACAGGGTGGGATGAGACGGGATGGGGAGCCCCACCCCGGCGGGAAGGCAGCTGGAGATGCTCATTTTGGGTGGCAGAACCTGGGTGCAGATCCTGGTCTGGTCCTGAGTCGGGGTTGGTGCTTCCCTCCTTCCTCCCGCATCCCCTATTCCATCACCGCAGCCCAGGACAGGGCTGGGGTCCAACTGGGGACCAAACAGGAACAGGAGCAGCCGGATGACCAGAGAGGGGGTTGCAGTGTGGCCAGGAGAGGGGGAAAAGGAAGGATAGGAGACGGGAAAGCTGGGAAAAGCTGAGGGGAGACCTCATTGCTCTCTCCAACTCCCTGAAAGGAGGTTGTGGAGAGGAGGGAGCTGGGCTCTTCTCCCAAGGGACAGGGGACAGGACGAGAGGGAATGGCCTCAAGCTCCACCAGGGGAGGGTCAGGCTGGACATCAAAAAAAAGAAATTACACAGAAAGGGTGATTGGTCCCTGTCCGAGGCTGCCCAGGGAGGGGGTTGAGTCCCCTTCCCTGGAGGGGTTTAAGGGACGGGTGGACGAGGTGCTGAGGGACATGGGTTAGTGATTGATGGGAATGGTTGGACTCGATGATCCGGTGGGTATTTTCCAACCTGGTGATTCTATGATTCTATGATTATATGAAGAAACAGCCCTTGTTGGGATGGGCAGCAGCCACCTGAGCAGTGTGGGGTTAAAGATTGGCCCCTCAGCAGGGATTAAAGGGGGATCAAACCCCAGCCCAGGACCTCTGGCTCTCTGGGCAGGTGGGTCTGGGCTTCTTTTTGGTCTCCCCATCCCACCTTTGGGGCAGGATCAGGGTGGGGGTGGACTGAAGGGGGTGGGTGACTGTCCCTGGGGCTGCTGGGGGAGCAGGGTGGGTAGAGGGAAGGTGAACAAACAGAGGTCTGGGAAGGAGGTTTTATTGAGGAAGGCAAACGCTGCCACTGCAAGAGGCTGAGTGAGGTTCTGAGGCTTCTTGTACAGCCTGGGGGGAGGCATCTCCCCTCCTCAAGATGCAGAGTCACTCTCCCACCCTGCCCTGAGTTGAGGAGCCCTGAGCATCAGCTCCCAAAACCCCCAGGAGCTGGGAGGACCTTGAAGTCCTGGCCCTTTTCTCCCTTCCTGGGAGCCTCCAGACAGCCAAGACCCCTTGGTCCCCGTCCCTGCAGCCCGTCTGCCCCCAGGACCCCCTCCCAGCCCTGGGCTGGGCTTTGGCTGCCCCTTTGGACGGCGATGCCCTCGCACGGTGCGATGCACCCAGTCGATGTAGTTGGAGATCTTGGTGTAGATGTCGGGGTGCCGGCGATCTCCGCATCTCTCCCCGGAGAAGGAGACGATGCCGTAAACCTTTCCCTTGAAGATCAGGGGACCCCCAGAATCACCCTGTGAAGCAAAGAGGGGAAAAGGAGACTTAGGGGGTCTCCTAGACGGGGTGACAAGGGGGAGGTTGAACTGGATGACCTATAAAGGTCCCTTCCAACCCATCGCATCCTCTGATTCCGTGAAGGGAATGGGGGCCTGGAGCGCACTCACGGCGCAGACGCCCTGCAGCGTGGTGTTGCGGCTGGCCCCACACATCATGTTGGGGGAGACCTTGCCCCTCCACAGCGTCCGGCAGAGGCTCCGCTTGACGATGGTGGTACCGGTCTCCATCAGCTCGGTGGGGCGATCACCGTAGTTGGAGATGTCCCCCCAGCCCATCACGTAGCAGAGGGTGCCGGGCTTGAGGTCGATGTGCGGCGGGGGCAGGCGGATTCGCTTCACGTACTCGTTCAGCGTGGCTGACCTGTTCAGCTGCGGGGGGATTCAGGGATGCAGGTGGATTCGCTTCTGGGGCAGAGCCCCCCGACTCCTCCTGCCTGGGGACCTCGACCACCCTGCACCCCATCACACCCCTGCCCCAGCTCCTGCTGGAGTCCCCAGTCCTGTCCTCCCCCTTTCAGAGGCTGCACCCCCCCATTCCCAGCCACCCCTCTGCACTGGTCCCAGTGTGTTCCAGCATCCCGGGGAGGAGGGAGCCCCGGAGCCAAGGTCGGTGTCCCGGGCCGCCTCCCTCGCACCCCTCGGTGCCGTCCTGCTTCTCCGGAGAAGCACTGACATCTAGTGTCGGTTCGCCTCCCCATCTCCTTCTTGCGTCCCGTGGGGCTCCCCACCTCCCTCTTGCCCTCTGTGGGGCGAGAGGCACCCCAAATCCCCCCTGCTCCCCCGTGGGGAACCCCAACTCCCTCCTTCTCCCTACAGGGCTCCCCGTCTCCCTCCTTGTGTCCTGTGGAGCCAGGGGCACCCCATGTCCCTCCTGCATCCTGTGGGGTTCCCCGTCTCCTTCCTGCACCCGTGGGGCATCCCATCTCCCTCTTGTGCTTTGAGGGGCAAGGAGCATCCCACCTCTCCCCTGCACCACGCAGGGCACCCCCACCTCGCTTCTGCATCCGTGGAGCATCTCATCGCCCTCCTGCACCAGTGGGGCAAGGGACACCCCATTTTCCTCTTACACCCTACAGGATGTGGGGCACCCAATCTCCCTCCCGCACCTCACAGGGCCAGGGGCACCTCACCTCCCTCCTGTGCTCTGTGGGGTACCCCACGTTCCTCCTGCACCCATGGGGTGCTTCATTTCCCTCCTGCACCCTGTGGGACATGGGGCACCATATCTCCTTGTACTCCATGGAACCCCTCCTGCACCCCACAGGGTGAGGGGCACCTCATAGAATCATACAACCACAGAATCACCAGGTTGGAAAAGAGCCACCGGATCATCGAGTCCAACCATTCCCATCAATCACTAAACCATGTCCCTCAGCACCTCGTCCAAACATCCCTTAAACCCCTCCAGGGAAGGTGACTCAACCCCCTCCCTGGGCAGCCTCTGCCAGTGACCAATGATGCTTTCCATGAAAAATTTTTTTATGATATTCAGCTTGAACCTCCCCTAGTGGAGCTTGAGGCCATTCCCTCTTGTCCTGTCACTTGGGAGAAGAGCCCAGCTCCCTCCTCTCCACAACCTCCTTTCAGGTAGTTGGAGAGAGCAATGAGGTCTCCCCTCAGCCTCCTCTTCTCCAGGCTAAACACCCCCAGCTCTCTCAGCCGCTCCTCTTCTTCTCCAGCCCCCTCACCAGCTTCTTTGCTCTTCTCTGGACTCACTCTTGACTCTGGACCTCATCTTCCTCCTGCACCCAGCGGGGTGTGGGACACCCCATTTCTCTCCTGCCCCCCACCTCCCTCCTGCTCCCTGTGGACACCTGGGCCGTGCGTTGGGTCTCACCTTGAGCAGGCGGATGTCGTTGTCCACCGAGCGGGGGTTGTAGTGCGGGTGGGCGATGGATTCAGCGATGCTGAAGACCTGCTGGGACTCCTCAGGCTCCTCCAGCCTGTGGGCGCCCAGCACCACACGCACCAAGGGGTTTCGCCTGTGCCAGAGGAGGAATCGGAGATGGGGAGAAGGAGGCTGGCGAGGTGGGCTTGAGCAGAGCATGGGTGGGCAGGATGGGGGTGTCTCCACCCTGGGATGGGGTTATCTGTTTGAAGGGGGCTGTGTGGTGTCCTGGGTGGGGACGTGAAGCTCACGGCTCACCTGGGAATGAGGCAGTGGGCTGCTGTCATCACCCACTTGGGCCACACCAAGAAGCCCCCGCAGACGTGCTGCCCGTCCATCTGGATGGAGGCGATGAAGGGCCGGGAGTGAGGGGCTGCTGCCTTCCCCCCGATGATCCGGCTCCCCTGGGCACCTGGTGGGTCAGGACAGGTAGTCAGGGGCTACTGGAGAGTCTAGGTATGGCTTTTACCTGGGTCTATCCTGCTCCTGGCTGTGTGTCCCAAGCTCTCCAGCACTGGGGGTGCCAGGGAGCGGCCAAGCTGAGCGTGGCAAAGCAAAGACTTTCCATGTTGCTCCACCCCAGGGTCTCCTTCTCTCACCCTGGGGTCTTCATACAATCATAGAATCACAGAATCACTAGGTTGGAAAGGACCCACTGGATCATAATCGAGTCCAACCATCCCATCAATCACTAAACCATGTCCCTCAGCGCCTCGTCCACCCATCCCTTAAACCCCTCCAGGGAAGGTGACTCAACCCCCTCCCTGGGCAGCCTCTGCCAGTGACCAATTACCCTTTCCATGAAATATTTTTTCCATCCTGGCTGTAGGCACCAACCCTACAGCCTCCTCAGCCCCAGCTTCCCCGTTACCTGCTGGGGCCAGCGCCAGGAGCAGGATGGAGCCTCCCAGGCTGAGGATGAACCCCCCAGTTGTGACCATACTGGTGCAGAGTGGACCACTGCCACCTCCTCTGGGGCTTCTCAGGGTTGAGGGGGCTCAAATAACGCTCGGGCTGAGGCTCTGCCTGGGTGCCCGGGTATCTCCCTCCTGCTTCCTCCTCCCTGCCTTGTGTAATTGCTGCGGTGCAGCGGGCACTGGCCCTGCAACTCCGCAGCCGGGGGAGATGAAGCCTTGCAGCTTCCCCAGGAGTGGAGCTGGGAGAAGAGAGAAAGCAGAGCGGTTTCCCAGCCCTGACTCCTCTTGTGCTTTGAGCTATGCAGGATGAAACCTCTCTCCTCTTGGCAGGGGTTGGGACAGCAGGGTCCCACCTCATCCCAGGACTCGTGCGATGTCCCTCAGCCTGGCTAGCAGCCTGGAGCTGTGGGTTGTGCAGGGGCTGCGCTGGGCTCAGATCTGAATCGTCTTTTGGCCCCTCCGGGGCTGTGGTGTGCTCAGATCCGAATTGCATTTTGACCCCTCCAGGACTGTGCTCTGCTCGGATCTGAATTGTCTTTTGACCCCTCTTGGACTGCCCTGTGCTTGGATTCGGTTTGTCCTTTGACCCCTCTGTGACTCTGATGTGCTCAGATCTAAATTGTCTTTTGGCCCCTCCAGGACTGCACCGTGACTGGATTCAAATTGTCTCTTGGCTCCTCCAGGACTGCACTGTGCTTGGATCTGGATCGGTTTGGCCCCCTCAAGACTGCACTGTGCTCAAATCCAAATTGCCTTGCAGCCCCTCCAGGTCTGTGGGGCGCTCAGATCTGAATTATCTTTTGGTGCCTCCAGGAGTGTGATTTGCTCAGATCCAGTTGTCCTTTGACCCCTCTGTGACTCTGATGTGCTAAGATCTGGATCCGAATTGTCTTTTGGTCCCTCCAGGGCTGTTTGTGCTTGGATTCGAATTGTCTTTTGGTCCCTCCAAGAGTGTGATTTGCTCAGATCCGAATTGTCCTTTGACCCTTCTGTGACTCTGATGTGCTCAGATCTAAATTGTCTTTTGACCCCTCCAGGACTGCACTGTGCTTAGATCTGGATCAGTTTGACCCCTCCAGGACTGCACCGTGCTCAAATCCAAATTGCCTTGAAGCTCCTCCAGGGCTGTTTGTGCTTGGATTCAAATTGCCTTTTGGTGCCTCCAGGAGTGTGATTTACTCAGATCCAAATTGTCTTTTGACCCCTCTGTGACTCTGATGTGCTAAGATCTGGATCCGAATTGCCTTTTGGCCCCTCCAGGACTGTGCTTGATCCAAGTTGCCCTCCAGCCCCTCTGGAGACGTCCTCACTCCGGGATGATGCTGTGGGCAGAGAGACAGTTTGACCCTCCTGCTCTGCACCCCCCTGGGGCACAAGGAGGGCTGCAGGGTGTGTGTTTTGGGGGGGCAGGGTCACCCTGGGATCTCTGAACTCTCACATGTGTTTCCCAACACGCTGCGGCCGGGGGCTTCCTGAGTCAGTTTGCCCAGCGCCGCTGTCGGGTTGGGAAATGGAGGAACAGCGAAGGGGGGGGGACGCGTGACCCCGCTCCCCCATTCCTCAGCCTCTCCTCGATCGCCCCTCGCACCCTCAGGGCGACGCAGGGACCCTGGGAAGGGGATGGGGGTGGCATTTGGCCCAGGTGGGGACACTCTGGGGTGGCAGGAGGGGGGGGGTCGTGGCTAGGGGTGAGCCATCCTGCCCCATAGCCCCCCCGCTCAGGACACCGCGCAGCCAGGGCTTGCTTCGGGGTGCCCCCTGCACCCCAGAAACTGCATGGGGTGGCCCTGGGGGGAGCCCCGAGGCAGGGTGATGGGCTGTGGTGGGGCATGTGGAGCCCCGAAGCCAGGTGAGGGGCGGTGGGAATGATGAACAGGGGGATGCCCAGCCCCGACGCCGGGTGATGGGCAGGGGGTGCGTAGCCCCGATGCGGGGTGATGGGCGGGGGGCGCCCAGCCCCGAGTCCAGGTGATGGGCGGGGGGTGCCCAGCCCTGAGTTCGGGTGATGGGCGGTGAGGGGGATGCCCAGCCCCAACTCCAGGTGATGGGCGGGGGGTGCCCAGCCCTGATGCCGGGTGATGGGCTGGGGGTGCTGAGCCCCGATGCTGGGTGATGGGCGGGGGGGATGCCCAGCCCCGAGTCGGGGTGATGGGCGGGGGGGGGGATGCCCAGCCCTGATGCCGGGTGATGGGCGGAGGGGGATACTAGGAGCCCTGAGTCCAGGTGATGGGGGAGGGGGGGATGCCCAGCCCCGATGCCAGGTGATGGGCGGGAGGGATGCTGGGAGCCCTGAGTCCAGGTGATGGGCTGGGGGGTGCCCAGCCCCAACTCCAGGTGATGGGCGGGGGGTGCCCAGCCCTGATGCCGGGTGATGGGCGAGGGGGTGCGGAGCCCCGAGTCCAGGTGATGGGTTGGGGGTGATGCCCAGCCCCGAATCCAGGTGATGGACAGGGGGGTGCCCAGCCCTGATGCTGGGTGATGGGCCAGGGCGTGCGGACCCCCGAGTCCGGGTGATGGGCCAGGGCGTGCGGACCCCCGAGTCCAGGTGATGGGTTGAGGGGGGTGCCCAGCCCCGACGCTGGGTGATGGGCGGTGAGGGGGATGCCCAGCCCCGATGCCAGGTGATGGGCGGGGGGGATACTGGGAGCCCCGAGTCCAGGTGATGGGCGGGGGGGGATGCTAGGAGCCCCGATGCAGGGTGATGGGCGGGGGGGGATGCCCAGCCCCGAGTCGGGGTGATAGGCGGGAGGGATGCCCAGCCCCGATGCCGGGTGATGGGCGGGGGGGGTTGCTGGGAGGCCCGAGTCCAGGTGATGGGAGGAGGGGGGGTATGCCCAGCCCCGAGTCCAGGTGATAGGCGGGGGGGATGCCCAGACCTGATGCCGGGTGATGGGGGGGGGGAGGGATGCCCAGCCCCGAGTCCAGGTGAATGGAAGAGGGTGCGCTCAGCCCCGAGTCCAGGTGATGGGCAGGGGGTGCTCAGCCCCGATGCCGGGTGATGGGCGGGGGGGGATGCTGGGAGCCCCGACTCCAGGTGATGGGCGGGAGGTGCCCAGCCCCGATGCCGGGTGATGGGCGGGGGGGGATGCTAGGAGCCCCGATGCCGGGTGAGGGGCGGTGGCAGTGACGAGCCGCGCCCGGCAGACGGAGCTGTGCGGGAGGCGGGGGCACCGGCGCGGCCCCGACATCCCTGCGCATCCCGCAGCCGGTGATGCCGCCGCCCGCCGGGCCCTGAGTGCCGGGGACGCCGGCTCTTGCCGGCCCCGCTCCCCCTCGCCTCATCCCGGCTCGATCCCAACTGGAATATGGAGTGAGTACCGGATCCGGGCGAGGGCTGAGCTCTGCAGAACCGGGAGGAGGGGGGGGGTGTGGGACGGACAGACGGAGCCCCCCAGGTGCTGGGGCTCGGGACCCCCACGCTGGGGCGATGGGACCCCACGCTGAGGGCTCACGGAACCCTTAAGGGGGCTCGCAGCCCCCCGCTGCCGAGGCTCAGGACCCCAAAACCAAGGGCTCGCAGCCCCTCGATGCTGGAACTCGAGATCCCAGTCCTGGAGGCTCACATCCCCCCGCTGCCAAGGCTTGGGACCCCAAAACCAGGGGCTCGCTTCCACCCCCCAGATGCTGGGATTCAGGACCCCAAAACGGCGGGGGGGGGGGTTGCATATCCCTGGTCCTGAGGACTCAGAACCCCAAACCTGGGGGTTACATCCCCCACACCAGGGACTCTCATCCCACCCAATGCTGGGGCTCAAGACACCCCACCTGGGGGCTCACATCCCCCCATATGCTCAGGACCCCAAACCCAGAATCTTGCAGCCGCCAAAGGGGGCTCAGAATCCCAAACCTGGGGGGTTACATCCCCCCCATGCTGAGATTTGGGACCCCAAAACTAGAGGCTCGCATCCTGCCTGATGCTGGGGCTGAGGACCCCCAAACCGGGTGCTCACATCCTCCCCAGATGCTGGGACTCAGGACTCCAAACCCAGGGGTTCGCATCCCCCTTAATTCCAGGGCTTGGGACCCAAATACCGGGGTCTCGTGTCCCCCCGATGCTGCTCGGCAGGTGCTGTCCCTCACGGGTCCCAGCCCAGCTCTGGGGTGCTGAGGTGCCAGCTTGGGGTGCAGCAGCAGAGGCCCCGGAACGGGGCGAGTCTCTCCGCTGGCAGCGGTGCGGGAAGCAAGGGAGGGTGGGAAGGGCGTTTATTTTTGTGTTTTGAACCTGTTGTTGCTGCTGCTGCTGCTGCTTTTGGCTGGGGTGAGTGGGTGGCTGGGAGCCATGGACCCCTCCCTGCGCACGCATCCCCAGCCCTGCTGAATCCCACACGCTCAATCCCACCGGAGGGACGCTCTCCAGCCTTGGCCTCATCCTTTGTGTGCTCTGGTGGGGCCCAACCTGGTCGGTCGGTGCCTGCAGGCAGGCTCAGAGCTGGGATTGGGGTTTGCAGGCGGATTGGGGGAAGGAGGGAGCAGGTGGAGGCTGTTGGGAGGTCGGGGACCATCCTGCTTGCGCACTGGTTTTGCCCCTCAGGAGCACCAGCAGCTCCCGCCTGCAGCGTGTTGGGGCTGGTCGGCTGCTCAAAAGCCACTGAGAAGCAACAGCCAGGCTGGTCCTGTTTCACCCAGGCCTTTCCTTCCCTTCTGCGGCTGCGAACCCCATCGCTGCAAACGTGGGTCCCTCCTGGGTTTGGCACTGGGGGCGTCCATTCATCCAGCCAGCCTGGGGTCAGCTCTGCTGCTCACAGGCACCTCACCTTGCACGGATTACCTGGCCACCTGCTAGAGACACGCTGGGTGCTCAACAGGTCTCGCTCGCCACCGTCTGCCTCCCACCTGGAGAGCGGTGGGGCGCTGGCGAGGGATGGGTCGGTGATTTCTGGAGGTCAGGGTGGGCTTCGTGGTGAGAGAAGCGCAGGAGGTGCTGGCAGGGACCTGGGGACCCCGTTTCAGAGGTTGGGGCGCAGCGTCTGTGGGGCTGGGGGTGCAGAGCAGCTCCTTTGGCTGCTGGAGGGGCCGGAGGTTTTGTGGTGTGAGAGCTCGCCAAGGCAGGTCTGCGGCTTTGGGCAGCTCCTCGGTGTGTCGATCCCTTCAGGAAAGCGCCTCTTCGGGGAGGAAAATGCGTGTGTGGTTTTACCAAAAAGCAGCGAGGGAAAGGTCAGAAGTGAGGGGTAGGGTGGGAGTGGATGGAGGAGCTGCAGGGACTGGGCTCAGGGTCTTCTGGATGGGGGTGTTGAGGGATGGGGTTGAGTTAGGGGATGGTGTGGGGCAGGATGGTGGCTCCTGCACCCGGGCTCTGCACGCTGCCTTTCACCCTGCTCTGCCCTGAGCTCCTCTTGCACCTGAGTCTCCAGACGGAGCAGCCCCACTAGGGCTGAGGACCCCATGGAGGGGCGCACGGATGGTTCTTCCTTTGGACTGAACCCTATGAGGTGGCCTGGGGTGGGGGCTCACCCGATGGAGCTGTGGGAGCAGCATCTTCCCTGAGATCCTGTCTGCAGGCGTGGGGTGCAACCGAAAAGCCAAGCGGGGATCACAAGTGGCTTTTGAATTCTCTGGGTGCTGAGGAGCCTGCTGGTGGCCTTTGCTTCATCCTTTGCTTGGCACTGGCAGCAGCTGGAGGAGGGTCCTGGCCACCGAGAGCTGCTGGTGCCCACGGGGGTTTGGTGAAAGCTCTCAGCTCTTGTGCAGGCTCTGCTGGTCCTGTCAAGGCTGATTCCCAGTCCTTGGCTCCAGCTGCCACCGATGCAGCCAGCACGGCTTCACCAGGGGCAACTCCTGTATGATCAACTTAGTGGCTTTCTATGATGGGGTGACCGCAGCAGTGGACACGGGTAGATTGATGGATGTGATCTATCTCGACTTCTGTAAAGCCTTTGACATGGTCCCCCACAACATCCTTCTCCCTAAATTGGAGAGAGATGGATTTGATGGATAAGAAAGTGCTTGGATGGTTGTATTCAAAGAAGAGTGGTCAATGGCTCAAAGTCCAGATGGAGATCTGTGACAAGTGGTGTCCTTCAGGGGTCTGTACTGGGACCAGTGATGTTTAATATCTTCATCAATGAGATTGACAGTGAAATCGAGGGCCCCTTCAGCAAGTTTGCGGATGACAATAAGCTGAGTGGGGCAGTTGCCACACCAGGAGGACGAGATGTCATCCAGAGGGAGCTGGACAGGCTGGAGAAGTGGGGCTGTGAGAACCTCGTGAGGTTCCACAAAGCGAAGTGCAAGGTCCTAGGACTGGGTTGGGGCAATCCCCATTTTCAGTACACGATGGGGGATGATGTGATCGAGAGCTGCCCTGCAGAGAAGGACTTGGGGTACTGCTCGACGAGAAGCTCGACATGAGCAGGCAATGTGTGCTCACAGCCCAGAAACCAACCGTGTCCTGGGCTTTCAAAAGAAGTGTGGCCAGCAGGTCGAGGGAAGTGATTCTGCCCCTCTGTTCCTCTCTTGTGAGACCTCACGTGGAGTCCGGTGTCCAGTTCTGGATTCCTCAACATAAGAAGGAGATGGAGCTGTTGGAACGAGTCCAAAGGAGGCTACAAAGATGATATGAGGGCTGGAGAACCTTCCGTATGAGGACAGGCTGAGAGAGCTTGTCCAGCCTGGAGAAGAGAAGGCTCTGAGGAGACCTCATAGTGACCTTCCAGTACCCGAAAGGAGCCACAAGAAAGCTGGGGAGGGACTATTCATAAAGGCTTGTGGTGATAGGATGAGGAGGAGCGGGTATAAACTGGAGAAGGGCAGATTTAGAATAGACGTTAGGAAGAATTTCTTCACTGTGAGAGTGGTGAGACACTGGAACAAGTTGCCCAGAGAAGTTGTGTCTGCCCCATCCCTGGAGGCGTTCAAAGCCAGGTTGGATGGGCCTTGGAGCCCCTGATCCAGTGGGAGGTGTCCCTGCCCATGGCGGGGATGGAACTGGGTGATCTTTAAGGTCCTTTCCAAGCCAAACTATTCTATGATTCTATGATGCTCTTGAGCAGCTGCAGATGATGCATCTCTGTGTCTGGTTGCTCCAGTAGTTTGTCCGTGCAGGTCACTGCTCTCCTCTCTGGGTTTTGGTGTCCTCGGAGTGGGGGCTCTCCTTTTCCTCCCTTCCTGACCCTGCTCATCGCTGATCCGAAGCCAGTGGTCGCACCCAAAGGACTGAACCCTGGATCTCAGGGGTTCAGATTTCAGTCACTGCTACAGGACGGGGCCTCTCGGCCAGACCCTTGTGTCTGGGCAGGAACCGGAGCGGGTTTCCTGGGAAGCTGCTGAAGTTGGCATTCCTGCTTCCTGGCCAGAAACAGCTCCTTTCCCTGCACGAGGTCAATGGTTCATGCACTGTGCTGGGAGCTCTGGTGTGGACCCGTCTCCAGTGCTGGAGGTGGTGGCAGCAAGGAGGGTAAAAGGGGAGAGCAGGGAAGACAACGTGTGCTGGGACAGGGTTGGATGGAATTGCGTGGGGCTGGAGGCAGAGGTGTGCACAGGAGCCTGGTTTCTCAAGTCTTTACTCCATCCGAGCGAGCCCCCGGGCCCCAGACAGCAGCCGCTCTCAGGGGCGAGGACAAGCCCTGCAGCAGCTCAGGAGGAGAGAGAGGAGCCAGGGTGGATCCTGCCCCAGCCAGGTGTTTCCTGGTGGAGCCTGGCTGGATGTGGGCTGAGCCCAGCCCGTTGGCTCGGCGCCGAAGTCTGAGAATCATAGAATCATAGAATCACTAGGTTGAAAAGGACCCACTGGATCATTGAGTTCAACCATTCCCATCAATCACTAAACCATGTCCCTCAGCACCTCATCCACCCGTCTCTTAAACCCCTCCAGGGAAGGGGACTCAACCCCCTCCCTGGGCAGCCTCTGCCAGTGCTCAATGATGCTTTCTGTGAAAAAATTTTTCCTAATGTCCAGCCTGACCCTCCCCTGGTGGAGCTTGAGGCCATTCCCTCTCATCCTGTCCCCTGTCCCTTGGGAGAAGAGCCCAGCTCCCTCCTCTCCACAACCTCCTTTCAGGGAGTTGGAGAGAGCAATGAGGTCTCCCCTCAGCCTCCTCTTCTCCAGGCTAAACACCCCCAGCTCTCTCAGCCGCTCCTCTTCTTCTCCAGCCCCTTCCCCAGCTTCGTTGCTCTTCTCTGGACTCGCTCCAGAGCATCAACATCCTTCTTGTAGTGAGAAGCTCTGCTTGGGTGCTCATGGGGTGTCCCAGCCAGGAGCCCAGCCAGGAGCCACGTTCCTTGGAGCGCGGCACATGCTTGTGCTCCCGGTGGTGGTGTGAGAAAGCCACACACTGCCTGGTGTGAACAGGAACCCAGGGACAACGTGACACGGCCAGGGCCACCCCAAGGTGCTGTGTCCCAGCCAGTTGGTGTTCCCAGGCGTGGGGAACGGCCGGCTCTGCTCTCATTCATAAATCGTGGGGGAGTTTCCTGGTGGAGCCCTGCTCCTTTTTAACTGGAAAGGAGCTGGAAACCCAAGTGTTTGGAGGGCACTTGAACCATTGTTTGAAAGATCTGTAATTTTCCAATCAAACTCCCTCCCCGAGCCTCTGTTCATCAAATATTCATGGGATCCATTTTCTCCTGGCACTCCCAGCCCACGTCTCAGCCCGAAGAATCAATCAAGCAGCTCTGCTTGCTTTAATGCATCCTGCGTTTTCGGGAGATTGGGGCTGCCATCTCCTCCTGCTGCCTCCCCCCATCTCCCTCCTGTCCCCGTCTCCTCCTGGATGAGACCGTGCAAGGAGTGGGAGCGTGGGGAAGCTTATGGAGAGGGACGGAGCGGGGCTGAGCACCAGGGTGATGGTGCGTGGAGAGGGATGGAGTGGGACTGAGTGCTGGGATGATGGCTCGGAGAAGGGAGGAGCAGCCTGAGCACAGGGGTGATGGCTCATGGAGAAGGAAGGAGCAGCCTGAGCACTGGGATGATGGGTCATGGAGAAGGAAGGAGAAGCCTGAGCACCGGGGTGATGGGTCATGGAGAAGGAAGGAGCAGCCTGAGCACTGGGATGATGGGTCATGGAGAAGGAAGGAGCAGCCTGAGCACTGGGATGATGGGTCACGGAGAAGGAAGGAGCAGCCTGAGTGCTGGGTGGTGGCTCAAGGAAAGGGAAGGAGCAGCCTGAGCGCTGGGGTGATGGCTCATGGAGACGAAGGAGCAGCCTGAGCACTGGGGTGATGGCTCATGGAAAGGGAAGGAGCAGCCTGAACACTGGGTGATGGCTCATGGAGAAGAAGGAGCAGCCTGAGCATTGGGGTGACGGCCTGTGGAAAGGGAAGGAGCATCCTGAATGCCGTGGGGCAGGAGCAGCCCCTGTACCACCACAACCCTAGCATCTGGATCCCACTCTGTGTCCAACCACCCTGGCACTCAACTCCTTGGCAGTGCAGCTTGCTGGCTGTCCTTGCCCAAGCCGCTGGCCGCTGATTTATTTGCCTTTGCGGTGGATGATTCCAGCCCCCCGGGCTGCTGTGGCCCCCTCCCCTCTGCACCCGCTGTCAACAAAGGCGTTCGATAGCATCCCTGCTGCTAATGGCTTCGTGACGGAGGCTCTACAACCTCTCCTGGCTCTTGGCACGGTGGAAATCAGTGTTGGTCCCTCGATCGCTGCCGTTTAACATGGTTATTCAAGCAGGACATGCCTGCCTAGTGCTGTGGCTGGATGGTTTCGATACAGTGGTGCCTCCCTGCTCTCTGCCTGGCTCGAAGCTGAGTGCTGGAAAGGGAACAGGGGTCAGGAGAACGGAGGAGCAGCTCGAAATGGCTCTTCGCACATTTGGATGAGCTAATGGGAAAAAACCAGAGGAAGGCAAATAAACATTATTGTTTCATGTCAGGCAGGGAGGAGACAAAAGGTCACGGGCTTCCCTTGTGATGGTAGGAAACGGCAGCATCAGCAGGGCTGGAAAGAGCTGGAGAGCCAAGGGAGAGTGTGGATGTGTGCCCGGGACGCGTGAGTGCCCACACGTGTTGGGGGATTTGTCCCTGGGTCCAGGGTTTGCTGCCTTTGCAGGTGGGAGCTCCTGGGGCATCATCTCCTGGTCCCATTGACCTCGTCTCCTGTGCCACGGCCACGCGGTGCATGCAGAAACAGCTCGAGGAGCTGCCCTGGGAGTTGCAGGGCTGGGACACGTGCGCCGTGGACACCGGATGGCAAAGCATGAGCCTGTTAAGTGGAGCTGGATGAAATGAGGGGGGAGGAAGGGCTTACTTTGGGTTTCTTTCTTGAGCTTTTGGTTTATAAGGGGCTGGTTGGTCCTGGCATCACCTTTCCGTTCTTCCCTGGCACCCAGGAGGAATCTGGAGCTTGTGCTAGCATAGCAGAAACCTCCGGGGAGGCTGTGGGGGTGCTGTGCCCTGGGGTGCTGGAACCCAGGGTGGATCTGGAGCTCATGCTGGCACAGCCGAAACCTCTGGGAAGGCTGTGGGGATGCTGGCACCCAGGATGGATCTGGAGCTTGGACTGGTATAGCCAAAACCTCCGGGGAGGCTCTGGGGGTGCTGTGCCCTAGGGGTACTGGAATCTAGGATGGATCTGGAGCTTGTGCTTGCATATCCAAAACCTCTGGGGAGGCTGTGGGGATGCTGTGCCCTGGGGTACTGGAACCCAGGGTGGATCTGGAGCTCATGCTGGCACAGCCGAAACCTCTGGGAAGGCTGTGGGGGTGCTCCTACCCAGAGTGGATCTGGAGCTTGTGCTGGATTATCCAAAACCTCCAGGGAGGCTGTGGGGATGCTGTGCCCTTGCAGGTGCTGGAACCAAGGGTGTATCTGGAGCTCGTGCTGGCATATCCAAAACCTCTGGGGAGGCTGTGGGGATGCTGTGTCCTGGGGATGCTGGCACCCAGGATGGATCTGGAGTCTGTGCTGGCATATCCAAAACCTCGGGGGAGGCTCTGGGGGTGCTGGCACCCAGGGTGGATCTGGAGCCTGTGCTGGCATATCCAAAACCTCTGGGGAGGCTCTGGGGGTGCTGTGCCCTAGGGGTACTGGAATCTAGGATGGATCTGGAGCTTGTGCTTGCATATCCAAAACCTCTGGGGAGGCTGTGGGGATGCTGTGTCCTGGGGATGCTGGCACCCAGGATGGATCTGGAGTCTGTGCTGGCATATCCAAAACCTCGGGGGAGGCTCTGGGGGTGCTGGCACCCAGGGTGGATCTGGAGCCTGTGCTGGCATATCCAAAACCTCTGGGGAGGCTCTGGGGGTGCTGTGCCCTAGGGGTACTGGAATCTAGGATGGATCTGGAGCTTGTGCTTGCATATCCAAAACCTCTGGGGAGGCTGTGGGGATGCTGTGTCCTGGGGATGCTGGCACCCAGGGTGGATCTGGAGCCTGTGCTGGCATATCCAAAACCTCGGGGGAGGCTCTGGGGATGCTGGCACCCAGAGTGGATCTGGAGCCTGTGCCGGCATATCCAGAACCTCCAGGCAGGCTCTGGGGATGCTGGCACCCAGGGTGGATCTGGAGCCTGTGCTGGCATATCCAAAACCTCGGGGGAGGCTCTGGGGATGCTGGCACCCAGAGTGGATCTGGAGCCTGTGCCGGCATATCCAGAACCTCCAGGCAGGCTCTGGGGATGCTGGCACCCAGGGTGGATCTGGAGCCTGTGCTGGCATATCCAAAACCTCGGGGGAGGCTCTGGGGATGCTGTGCGCTGGGGGTGGCAGGGTTAGGGACCCTCGGTCCCTCCGCCCGAGCTGCGCATCCCCCCATCCCGGCGCTCGCCCCGTTGCCATGGCGCCGTTGCCATGGTGCCGTTGCTAGGGAACCGCCTCCCGGCTCGGCGGAGCCATCAGGCACCGGGGCCCCAGCGGTACCGGCCCGGCCCGGGGCTGCGGGGACGGGAGAGGAGGATGGGGGGAGCAGGGAACAGGGGAGGAAGAGGAGGAAGGGATGGTGCGAGGAGCAAGAGAGGAAGAGGAGGTTGGGGGCTGTGGGGAACGAAAGAGGAAGAGGAGGTTGTGGAGAGAGGGAAATAGGAGAGGAAGAGGAGGATGGGGAGAGTGGAATAGGAGAAGAGGAGGAGGATGGGGGGAGCGGGGAACAGGGGAGGAAGAGGAAGATGGGATGGAGCAGGGAGCAAGAGAGGAAGAGGAGGGTGGGGCTGTGGGGAATGAAAGAGGAAGAGGAGGATGGGAGAGCAGGGAAAGGGAGAGGAAGAGGAGGATGGGTTGGCTGTGGGGAATGGGAAAGGAAGAGGAGGATGGGGGAGCAGAAAAAGGGAGAGGAAGAGGAGGATGGCGGAGCAGAAAAAGGGAGAGGAAGAGGAGGATGGGGAGAGGGGAATGGGAGAGGAAGAGGAGGATGGGGGAGCAGAAAAAGGGAGAGGAAGAGGAGGATGGGGAGAGGGGAATGGGAGAGGAAGAGGAGGATGGGGGAGCAGAAAAAGGGAGAGGAAGAGGAGGATGGGTTGGCTGTGGGGAATGGGAAAGGAAGAGGAGGATGGGGAGAGGGGAATGGGAGAGGAAGAGGAGGATGGGAGGGAGGGGAATCAGGGAGGAAGAGGAAGATGGGGGGAGCAGACGCTCTGGTTTGTGCTCTGGCATGGGGAGGGTCTCAGGCAGCCTAGAGTAGGGGCGTCCCCCACCCCAGAGGCACAGGATCCCCCCATCCCTCTGAAAGCTCATCCTGTCCCGTTGGGCAGGGATCTGGGGGCACCAGGGTCTGGTGGTGATGAATGAGCCCCCCAGGGCAGCAGCTCAGCACCCACAGCGGGGCCGGGGGGCACTGGCTGCCGGGGCAGGGAGGGGCATCCAGCCTGTTTAGCGTCTCTCCTTGGGCCAGGAAGATTCCTGGCGTTCAACCCGGGAATGCAGAGACTGAAGCAAATAATGGAAAATAAAGGGGATGGAGGAGGGAGGAAAAGCAGAACAGAACGTTTTGGGAATGCTGTAAAAGTTTGGATCCATCAAACAGGGCAAGATCCAGGAGAGAAACAGGCGCTGGCCAAGAACCTTCTGAGTCTGGGATGCCAAGAGCTGGACTCGGGGGGGACCCATAGCCCCAGAGCAGGATGATGCCCTTGGGGAAGGGGACCCCCTGCTCCATGGGCTGGTGCCAACCTGGCCCTGTGGCTGCTCTGGCAGCGCTGGCTCAGGGCAGGGAGCGAGGGGGGCAGCCGGTTCCTCCTGTCAACTTTTGCACATAATCCATCTCTGCAAGCTCCATCGCAGCTGCCCCGAATCTCACGGGGGTTCCTCACTGGTTTGGAGCTGGTTTGGTGGTTTCACCCTTTGGGCTGTAGCCCAGGGCAGGGCGTAGGGCCCTGATGTGGATGCTGCTCCCAGCGCTTGCTCCGTGCTCTCCCATCAAAGCTCTGGGTGTGGATGCTGCTCCTCCTGCATCCCCACAGACCCAAAGCAGGAAGGTCCCTGTGGTGAAGGGGGCAGCTCCGGGATCACGGGCTGGTGCCAACCTGGCCCCATGGCCGTGCTGGCAGGACGTGAGGTGGGGCAGCTGGTTCCTCCCATCAACTTTTGCACAGAATCTATCTCTGTGAGCTCCATCGCAGCTGCCTTGAATCCCGTGGGGGTTCCTCACTGGTTTGGAGCTGGTTTGGCATAGGGCCCTGATGTGGATGCTGCTCCCAGTGCTTGCTCCGTGCTCTCCCATCCAGGCTCTGGATGTGGATGCTGCTCCCCCTGCATCCCCACATCCACCCATGGAGACCCACCAGCTCTATCACCTCCCTGGTCACAGCTCCACCTGTGCAACTGCAAGAAAATGATGCTTTGGGTCTTTCCTTTCCTATTAAAGTTCATTCTCCTGGATCCAGGGATGAGGTGAGAGCTCAGGAATGGGGCTGGGGTAAGGCAACATTGGGAAACCCTTGGGAAACCCACTGTTCCCAGTCCCTCTCCCTGCGAGGGAGCAGCTCCTACTGCCAGGGGGTTTGCAGGGTGCAGCTGGTGTTCAGGACAGCGAGGAGGGAGCAGGATTGGCCCCTCGCTCCCTCCGTTACCCCGCGTGCCAGGTCCTGCTGCTCTCCACGTCCCAGCACAGACAAGGACAGGAATGGGACTCACAGACTCCAACCCTGTTTGGGTTTCTAATTACTTCATTCCCGGGCAGAGCACGGCGAGGCTGCGAGCAGCGAGCGTGCGCCTGCGCCTGCAAAAAAAACCACTCACAGCATTGCTGCAAACAGCACAAAAATAACCGCTGCCAAAGCGACACCTTCTCCGGGTTGTTTTTCTGGCCTGGATTTTGCACGCTGACAGGATCCCGGGGTGCCGGGTGAGGGGAGGACGGGTGGCTCTGAGCAGCTTGCAGTTAATCGCTGCGTATGAGGAGGCAGGAGATCCTTTTGCTGTGGCAGAGCCCGTCTGATTTCACACAAAGGCAAGGTCTTGCACACCCACGTGCTGTCCCCTCGGGCTTGTGTGAAGACACACGCGTGTGCAAGGGCCAGAGCCCAGCACAGGGAGGTACCGTGCGTGGCACACGGCACTGTGCCCACCCTGTGTGTAAAAGCATCGTTGGAAAAAGCCCTCAGCGGGAGCACAGAAGAGCTTTCTCCTCGCCCACGCTTCCCCCAACCCATCTGCAGAGCCCAGAGGAGCCGGTGGAGGGAGGAAGGATGAGCAGAAACCTGGGGAGCAGGGTTGGTGCCCCCGTGCCAGGGTGCCTGCAGGTGCCTCGGAGTCCGCGTTGCTTTCCGAAAGGGGCACCCCAAGCCAGGCTGGGGCTCAGCTCCTGTTCTGGTTGCTGCCGTAGGAAGCTGGGGGTGGCTTCTACCTGTGCCAGTGCCTTTGTGTCCCCCAAGTCACCGGATACGCGGTGAGGCTGGGTGGGACGCAGCTTCTGGCACTCGCTCCTTGCTGATGGCTTTTCCAGCTGTGCTGGGGACACAGCGTTGCCCACACTCCCTCGTTTCCCCACGCCGCCTGTCTGGCTGCTCCTCTCCCTCCTGGGACAGGACTGTCTGCCTCTTGCTTTAATTGCCTTTTCGACGCCCTCGGGCCCAGCCAGGCGTGCAGGGATGGACTGGGAGGAGGCAGGTGTAGGTGCATCTCATGGGCCCCGCACATCAGCCATCCTGGCTCCGTGCACCAGCCAGGGCGGGTGCTCCTGGGAGCTGTGAAAATGGATGTGTGCTTAACCACCAGCATAAATTAAGCCCAAGAGCATCAACCAGCAGCAGGAACAGCCACAGACCCTGCTTTGGGTGGGAGATGTGAACCCCCTGCCTGGGTTTCCTCCCTCCGGCTTGCCCAGGGCAGCAGCACAAGGGGCTCCGGGTGCAAGGGAGCAGCTGGAGGAAAGGGCTTGGCCACAGGAACCAAAGCCCAGGTCAATTCTTCCATGCCGACGTCTCCTCCGGAGCATCCGCCTGCGCAGGCTCCGCTGGCCCTTGCTCTGGGAAATAAGTGGCAATGATCCATCGCCTGACGGTACCTCCGCGCCTCCCACCCTAATTAGTGTCACAGCTAAGCACTTTGTTAGCATCATCTGGCGGGCAGCCAGCCGGCTCCCTGCGGCGTCAGAGCATCCCCAGTTCCCAACTGGATCCGTGCAGACGCCCTCAGCTCCCGGCTGCAGAACCTGCACCTGATGCTTTGCGGCGTGGGGGCTCTCGCTGGGTCCCGTCGGGCTGCGCTGCTGGTCGGGCTGGTGCTCAGCTCTCGTGGAACGTGGGCAGGTGGCTGCGTGGGCACACGGCTGTCGGGGAGCAGGGAGCTCGTTTCTCACAGCACCCCAGGGCCTGGCTGCACCCGCGAGAGCTGAGTCGAGGCCAGCAAGACGGCTGCTGCCGGCAGCATCCCCGGGCACGGCTGCGTTGTGGAGGCAGGTGCCAGGCCTGGGAGCGCAAATCCCAGCTGGAACGGAGCCCTGTGCATGTCCGTGTGTCTGTGCACGTGTGGCTGAGCATGTCTGTGTGTCTGTGGACATGAATCTGTGCATCATGTTATGAGGAGCGGCTGAGGGAGCTGGGGGTGTTTAGCCTGGAGAAGAGGAGGCTGAGGGGAGACCTCATTGCTCTCTCCAACTCCCTGAAAGGAGGTTGTGGAGAGGAGGGAGCTGGGCTCTTCTCCCAAGGGACAGGGGACAGGATGAGAGGGAATGGGCTCAAGCTCCACCAGGGGAGGGTCAGGCTGGACATTAGGAAAAACTTTTACATGGAAAGGGTGATTGGTCCCTGTCCGAGGCTGCCCAGGGAGGGGGTTGAGTCCCCTTCCCTGGAGGGGTTTAAGAGACGGGTGGACGAGGTGCTGAGGGACATGGGTTAGTGATTGATGGGAATGGTTGGACTCGATGATCCGGTGGGTCTTTTCCAACCTGGTGATTCTATGACTCTGTGATTCTATGATTTTACATCCGTGGGTCTGTGTGCCTACATCTGTGTGTCTGCACGTGTGTCATGCATGTCTGTGTGCCTGTGCACATGCATCTGTGTGTCTGCACGTGCATCTGTGTGTGCCCATCTGTCTGTGTGTCCGTGCACGTGTATGTGCGTGTCTGTGTGCCTGTGCATGTGCGTCTCTGTGTCCATCTGTCTGTGCATGTGTTCCTGTGCCCAGAAAGGTCTCTGTCTGGGAAAGGTGTCAGCAGCCAAGAAATGGGCTTGGAATGGAAAGTGTGAGCCAGGTTGAACGACAGGGGTGGCCAAAAGCATTGCATTCCAGCTTCTCCGTGGTCACCGTTTCCATCTGGGCCATGGGAGAAGTGGCTCTGGCCATGCTAGGTCACCCCCAGGTGCCTTTCCAAGGGGATTTGAGCGGGACAGAGATCCAAGGGGCACCTGTAGAAGCTTTGTGCTTGGCTCCAGGAGAAGTGGAAGGGGAGAAAGCAGCCAGCAGAAGGGAAGGGTCCAGACTTTGTCCGTGCGCTCTGTCCGGTGGCACAGTATCTTCATTCACCCGCTGCCTGCACTCTTCACTCTTGCTTCTGCTCTTTTGCAGGGTTGTGGAGACCAGCACCCTTCAGCAGGAGAGGCTGCAGGCCATCGCGGTGAGTCCTCCGAGCGTGGCAAGGGCGTGATGAGCACGCAGAACCCTGAGCTGGTGTGCCCACCTCTCTACATCCCTCACCTGCAGCACGCAGGGACGACACCAGCAGGGAGGAGAGCGTGGGCACAGGGGCCGTGAGCTGCTTTCCCAGCCCCTGCTTCCAGCCTGGAAAGCTGCTCTGGGGCTGGAGGCAGGGGCAGGAACCAGGGAAGCCCCCGTGGGTGCCCAGCCCTGGGTAGGGGGTCTCCAGCAGCTAAACAAGGGATGCATGGACCCCGTGCTTGAACATCAGCTTTTCCTGGGAATGCACACGGTCCATCAGGCTCCATCAGGGCTTGGTTGCATTGCTGAAACAGAGTGAGCAATGGGCAGCTGGGAGGTTTAATTAGCGTTGGAATGCCTTGATGAGCCTTGAGTGAGAGGGAAATGAGTGATGATTCCCAAGGAAGGGCTGAGGCTGATGCAGGATCCATCCCTGCCCACTGTGAGTACCGGTAATAGGAGTCAGCGAGCAGTTGGTGCCGTGCTGGGCACTGGGTTGGTTTCCCCATCGCTGTCCCGTACCAGCTCCCCTGCCCGCTGCGGGCTGCCAGCTTCCCCAGCCCATCCTGCTATCGGCCAATCTCGGCTGCACAAAGGACAAATTGTTCTGGGCCGAAGGAGAAAGCGAGCGGGTGACGCTTCCCAGGCTGGGACTGACTCTGCTGGAATGGTCTGGACCAGCCCCAGGATGTGCGGAGAGGGGGAAGAGAGAGAGGCCGTGGGGGCTGGTTCCCCCGGCACTGGCTCAGTGGGGCCGGATGAGGGGACAATGACATTTTGAGACAGTGAAAGACACTCCAGTCTCTACCCCAATTTCTCTGCGCCTTATGTGCCTCAGTTTCCCTGGGAGAGAGCAGTCTCACATCCCCATGGACAGCCCGTATCCCAGTTTCTGACCCCCAGGAGTCCCTCGCCACCTGCTCCCTGCTCATCCCAGCTCTGGGGATGATGTCCTGGCCAGGAGGGAGATGCTCACCCCCTCCCCACACCGACCTGGGCTCTGCCGCTCTCATCCCTCCAGGAGAAGCGGAAACGTCAGACGGAGATCGAGAACAAAAGACGGCAGCTCGAGGATGACAGGCGGCAGCTGCAGCATCTCAAGGTGAGGATCCCCCAGGAGCCCTGTGGTGTCTCTGCACCAGGGACATGCTGGGACCCCAAGCTGTGGGGCAGCAGGACCGTGACCCCAGCTCTGCTCTCCCAGTCCAAGGCTCTGCGGGAGAGGTGGCTGCTGGAGGGGGCCCCGGCTTCAGCCTCCGAGGAGGACGAGGCCATGAAGAAGCAGATGCAGGAGGATGAAGTGAAGACCAAGGAGCTGGAGGAAACCATCCAGAGGTAACAGAGACCGTATAGAATCATAGAATCACCAGGTTGGAAAAGACCCACCGGATCATCAAGTCCAACCATTCCATATATATATTCCATATATATGTATATATATATGTATAGAGCCGGGGTGGAACTTGAGCCTCTCCAGAGACCCCCCTGGAGCAGACGGGATGCTGAGATGCAGCTCAGCCCCACACGCTGGACACGAGGCTTGGGTTTAGCCACAGCCCAGCTCGGCGTAGAGCATTGACTCTGGAGCTCAGATCTCCCAGGGGGGGAGGTGCTACCGTGGTGCTCCCAGGTCTAAGCTGTTCTCGCTGTGAACCCTCCACTGGCTTCTTGTCCAAGGGCTGTGGCTGCTCCTGGAGCTCATCCAGCCCTGTAGCCCCTCTGAACGTGGACACCCTGAACCGTGCTCTGCCCAGCGCTGCCCCCGTGCCTGTCTCCGCAGCCGGAGCTGCGTGGGGCATCGGTGGGAGCTGTGGGGCATTGGTGGGAGCCATGGGGCATCAGTGGGAGCTGTGGGGCATTGGTGGGAGCCATGGGGCATTGGTGGGAGCCGTGGGGCATCAGTGGGAGCCGTGGGGCATCGGTGGGAGCCATGGGGCATCAGTGAGAGCCGTGGGGCATCAGTGGGAGCCATGGGCATCAGTGGGAGCTGTGGGGCATTGGTGGGAGCCATGGGGCATTGGTGGGAGCCATGGGGCATAACTGGGAGCCGTGGGGCATTGGTGGGAGCCATGGGGCATCAGTGGGAGCCGTGGGGCATCAGTGGGAGCCGTGGGGCATCAGTGGGTGCCGTGGGGCATCAGTGGGAGCCATGGGGCATCGGTGGGATCCGTGTGGCATCGGTGGGAGCCATGAGGCATCAGTGAGAGCCGTGGGGCTGGGAACCAGGGTTGCTCCTCGTGGTGATGCTGCTCATGGTGACAGGGGCAGAGAAACCGGGGCTGCTTCCCCATGGATGTCAGTCCCCGCTGTGGTGGCTCAGCCTCTGGGAAAGGATTCACAGCCCCTGCCCAGCCCCCTCTGAAAGCAAAAGGAGAGGATCTAGGACCCCCAGAATGAAGGTGTCCCAGCAGCCCGGCTGCCCTGCAAGAATGCAATCAGTCACGGCTGGGCCGTTAATTACGGAGCATCGGTGCAGAGAGGGGTCAAGCACGAAGGGGCCTTTGTGTCCGTCTAATGGCGCGGTGCATTCCTGCGCCGGCATCTTGCGTGGAGACCGGAGTCAAGGGGGAGGCTCTGCCAGGGGGGAGCTGCCACCGCGCTGACGGAGGGGCCCAGACGTGAATCTATGGGGCCTCCCCTGTCATCCACCGCGTCCCGGAGAGGCCCCGCGGCCAGCACAGCTCTTGGCTGGGCTCAGTGGCTGGGAACGGGTGGGAGAGCTTATAGGATGCTCAAACAGGCTTTGGGCAACACGAGTGGGAGCAGAACCGTGTTAGAATCGTAGAACCAGAGAACAGTTTGGGTCGGAAGGGGCCTTAAAGACCATCCAGTTCCAAAGCTGCGTTGCTCCGTGCCACCAAGCGAAGGCACTGGCAACTATGCAGTTGTCACAGCTTGGGGACAGCAAGAGCTGGGGCATCACCCCGTGAAGTCAGTCCCTCTGCCCAGTGCCCGCAGAGGGGGTTCCTTGTCAGAGAGAGCAGGGATAGGGAGAGGGGGGATGGTTTTCAGCTGAAAGAGGAGAGATTGAGGTGAGATCTTAGGAAGAAGTATTTTCCTCTGAGGGTGGGGAGGCCCTGGCCCAGGCTGCCTGGAGCAGCGGTGGCTGCCCCATCCCTGGAGGGGTTCAAGACAAGGTTCACAGGTCTGCTGGGGCTACCTGCCCCTCGGCTCCCCGTGGTCTCTTAGCCCCGACTCTCCCCACAGGCTGGAGAAGGAGCTGGAGGTGCTGGAGAACGGCAGCTCAGCGGCTTCCACCAAAGAGAACCTGGCAGAGGTGGCAGCGCCGGCAAAGGAGGAGAAGACAGAGGCTGTTCCCAACACACAGAAGGTGGGCACGGCCGTGGCAGGGGCGAAGGAGGAGATGGGGTGCCTGGGGGGCACCCCTGCCAGACTGGAGCTGGTTCCTGCTGCTGGCACCTCTGCATGGGGCACCTCTGCCGATGGCTGTGGGGTGGCACTGGGATGCTGGTGTAGCTGTGGTGACCCCCAATCCCAGCAGGGTGGGTTGGCCACCCGCTGTGTCCCTGCCGCCCTTAGAGCCCTTGCTCTGCTGCTCCCCTGGGTCCCTTGTCCTGGTGGGGCTGGGTGCAAGGGTGGTTGGTGCGTGGGTGGTAGGTGTGCGGCAGCTCCTGGAAGCTCCTAACCTCTCCTTTCTGTTTTTTGCAGAGTCCCCTGGGCACAGTCAAGGGTAGGTGACCCCCACCTCAGCCATGGTTCCCAATCGTGGAGTGCAGCTCCCATCACCCCCTCATGCTGCCCTGCCACTGGAGCTGGGTGGGTGGAGGGTGCTGGATCAGCCCTGTCCCCTCCTGGGCAGCGATGCCCTGTGGTGGGAGTCCCTGTCTCCTCCTGGGCAGCGATACCCTGCACCAGGAGGCCCCATCCCACCCCCCTTCCCCTCCCTGAGTCTCATCCCGTGGGCACGTGGGCACCCAGGTGATGGTTTTGGCCCAGGCGGTCACCTCTCCTCTCTGTCCCCAGCTGAGAAGAAGATCTCCAGCAGCCCCATGAAGGCAGTGGAAGGCACTGACATGATGAAGGCAGGTAGGTGCCCGCTTTCCACGAGAAGCTCTCCATCCTGGGCGCTTCCCCCTCCTCTCGGCTCGCTGCCCATCCCGCAGCCCTGCCACCACCGCTCCCCACTGCTCGATGACTTTCCAAGCCCAAGGCAACATCATTTATTTGCAATCAGAAGGTTTGGTTTTGCTTCCACCCCACGGCTGGTTGGTGGGTTGGGGCCTTCCTTTTGCCCCTCGTTCCATCTCTCTGCTCTGATTTCATCCTTCGCCTCTATTTGCGGCTCCTCCGGCGCGAGGGAGCAGAGCATCGGCTGACCTGGCACACGTGGGGAGCTTGCAGGGGCGCGGGGACCGAGCTGCCTGCACCAGGGGGGCTGCAGCCAAATCAGCTGCTGGAGGGCTTCGCTCCAGCTTGGGGGGACAGCTCAGACCGAGTCAGAACACCGGTGCTGGGCAGAAATCGTGGCCCGCAGAGCAAGGCAACCTCAGTGCCAGGAGGAGAAGGAGAGATGCCAAGGATTGCACATCCCACTGGAGCAGAGGGGCTGCCAGCACCCTCAGTGGGAGATGCCACCTCCTACAAGCATGAGCTTGGCTCCCCGCAGCCGGCACCGCTCGTCAGCCAGACAGACGGACGTGGCATCACCTTCTACGGTGCCACCAGGGATGCAGAAGCCGTGGAGGTAAGGGGATTCCAGGACGGTGACAGCCCCGTGGGTCGCGCTAGGGATGTCGCACTCACCTCTGCCATTCACCGCTCCTCGCTGCCGCCTCGCTAACGCCGCTGAGCACCGCACCGCACCACTGCCGCCACGCGCCTGCCCGCTGCTGGCACCCGAGCAGGGGCTGGGGAGGGGCCCGGGGCCACCGTAACGTGCGCTGTGCTCTTTGTGTCCCAGCCATGTACTCGGTGGAGATCACCGTGGAGAAGGACAGAGTGACTGGGGAGACCAAGGTCCTGTCCAGCACCACCATGCTCCCCCAGAACCACTGTCTGCAGGGGGTCAAGGTGTACGAGGATGAGCTGAAAGGTACGGCCCATCCCTCGCCGCTCGCAAGGCATCAGGAGCAAAGGGCAGGGGACGAGGGAGCGGCTGCCCCAGCATCCCAACAGGCGCCGGGGATAGGAAGGGCTGGTGCCGTTCCTGGCTTCCTCACCAGCTCTGTAGGGAAGGTGACCTCGTGCCAGCCTTAGTCCTGCACCCTGGGCAGCCCGACGTGGGACACGTCCTGATGGAAAGGTGTAGATGGTCCCAGCAGGTCTGCACATCATGATCCTGCACTGCATGAGAGTGAAGAGGATCCACTCTGTCCAAGACTCGGGGTGCACAGCACCAGCACCACAATAGCCCAGCGTGCCCAGACCAGCAGAGGGGACCATGGCCACCAGGCACAGAGGAGGTGCAGCCAAAGGGACTGGTCCCTGCTTTTGGGAACCTACAAAGGGCCTGGTGACACCCAAGGGATGGCAGTGTTGATGGCAAGGACCAGCCACAGAGCTGGGTTGTGTTACTGGGGAGTGTGGTGGCCAAGTGGACCAACTGCCTCTCCGAGGAAACCACAATGCACCGGCAGCTGGTCCTGTTCATAGAATCATAGAATCACCAGGTTGGAAAAGACCCACTGGATCATCGAGTCCAACCATTCCCATCAATCACTAACCCATGTCCCTCAGCACCTCGTCCACCCGTCCCTTAAACCCCTCCAGGGAAGGGGACTCAACCCCCTCCCTGGGCAGCCTCGGACAGGGACCAATCACCCTTTCCATGAAAAATTCTTTCCTAATGTCCAGCCTGACCCTCCCCTGGTGGAGCTTGAGGCCATTCCCTCTCGTCCTGTCCCCTGTCCCTTGGGAGAAGAGCCCAGCTCCCTCCTCTCCACAACCTCCTTTCAGGGAGTTGGAGAGAGCAATGAGGTCTCCCCTCAGCCTCCTCTTCTCCAGGCTAAACACCCCCAGCTCTCTCAGTCTCCTCTTGTTCTCCAATCCCTTCCCCAGCTTTATTGCTTTTCTCTGGACTCAACGCCCTCATTGTGGCCGTGGCCATGCCTGGTCACGGTGGCCTTCAGATCCCAGCTGCTCCAGGACCCCCAGCTCCAAGGACGGGCTGAGGAGCCACCTCGGCAGCTATCCTGGTGGAGCTGGCCCTGCCAGGGCTGGTTCTCATCCATCTCTCCATCAGCTGTTGAGGCCATTGCACTGATCATCGCATGATGCCCCAGGTCAAGTGGAAAATGCGATGAGCCGGAGGCTGCTCTCGCTGTGACGGACATCTGCTGCCTCCAGCACCGCAAGCAGCCGTGCAACACATGCTGGTGGCAAGAGAGCCACGTCCTTTCCCAGATATTGGAGCTACCATGTGCCCCAGGCCGTGGGACACAGCGGGATGCGGCAGGACGTGGTGGGACGTGGAGGATCAGCAGCTGCTGAGTGCTCGCTGGGGTCCCAGGGGCAGCAGCGTGTGTTGATCTGCCCCGCGATGTCACGTCAACCCAGGAGAGCCGCGCGCCAGCGAGACGTCATCCCGTCGCCGTGACCGTGGCCAGCTTGGCAGGCTGATGGCAACCTGGCAGACGGCTGTGGCTCCCGCAGGGCTCGCTGGGTCTGTGGCTTCGGAGGTGCCAAAGGCCGGGAACGGCTCGTCACGTTGTGCTTTTGGGTTGGGCTCCCCATCTGCTCTGCGGGACGGGGGCTGCGGGGAGGTCTGGCAGCAGCTCCGGATGAGGGAGGTTGGGATGATGCTGGGGGGTCGGGATGATGCCAGGGGGTCCCAGCCTTGGTGCTGGGGCTTTGAGGAGGGGATGGTGCCACTCTCTGGCTGCACGAGAGCTGGGTCTGAGCAGATCTTAGCAGCTGGAGCTTCCCCAGGTCAACTTGTGCCCCCCCATGCCAAGCCCCCCTCACCCTCCCTCTTCTTCTCCCCGCAGTGGTGCACGCGGTGAGCGCCGAGGACGGGGCCCTGCAGAACGGGGCTCAGCCCCTCAGCTCGTCCGAGGTCGACGAGCTCCTGCACAAGGCAGATGAGGTCACCTTGAGCGAAGCCAAGGGTGGCGAGGATGCCGGCAGCACCCCGGCCAGCCAGAAGGCAACGCCACGCCGGGAGATCACGGGGCTGCAAGCCAAGGCACGAGAAAGCCCCACGGTGCTGCCAGCGGGTGAGGGGACGGAGCCGAGCCGGGAGCAGCCGGTCACCATGATCTTCATGGGCTACCAGAACGTGGAGGATGAGAACGAGACCAAGAAGGTGCTGGGGCTGGAGGGCACCATCAAGGCCGAGCTGGTGGTCATCGAGGATGCCGAGAGCAAGCCGGAGCCGGCAAGCAAGGACCACGCGCCGCCCAACGGCACCGCGCTGGAGCCGGCGGCCGCCCAGCCACTGGCGGAGGAGGGTCTGGGTGGGCAGAAGCCGGGTGCCAACGCCACAGATGCCAAGGAGGCTGAGCAGGAGACGGACGTGAAGAAGCAGCGCTGCAAGTGCTGCACGGTGATGTGAGCCGTGCCGCTGCCCCCATCGAGCCCCCACCGCCCCGCTCGCCAGGCCCACCGCCCCGGACACGGCCCCTGAGCCATGGCCATGGCACCACTCGTCCCGTCTGCCCACGCCGCACCCCACCAGCGCCTGAGATATTTATTAGAGCCCCCCTCGTCCCGTGGCCAAGCCTCCCCCGGCAACAGCACCCTCCCGATGCCAACACTGGAGCCTTTCCCTCCTCTCAGCGGTGTTTTCCCACCTGCCGTTGGAGGACGGAGCTGCCTGGGCTGGGGGATCGGAGGACGCCGCCGCGTCCGTAGATGACTCCCGGGGAGCCACACTTGGCCCAGCCCTCGGTGGCCACAGAGCCAGCCGCTCTCTCAGCGCCTCCATCATCCGCTTCTCCTGTGGGGAAAGGCTCGGGGCTGTCCTCCTCAGCTGCCCATGGATGTCCCTGCTCCATCCTGCACCCTCATCTCTGCAGCCCCAGGCTCCCCGAGCCATGAGCCCCTCCGGGATGGAGCACATCCAGGCGAGGGAAGGGCATTGAGGGCAGAATCCCCTCCACGATGCTTGGCTGTGAGCGGGAGCTTGCAGGGGCCCACGGGCCATGCGGAGCTCCCATGGGATCAGCCCCAGCCTCTCCCCAGGGCTGTGGGTGGGAGCCTCTGCTCTGCTCCCCTGGACTTGGTGCTCGCGGTGACAGCTGCCACCATCCAGGTACCGATGCCACAGGCTCCTGCGGGGCCGTTTCCCATCTTGGCTGTCGTGCCAACATCACTGGGCGCTACCAGCTGAGCGTGGTTGAGTTGTGCCGGGTGCCTGTGTCCTCCTGGGGTGACGTGGGTGGTGGTGGCAGCAAAGGATGGGGAGCTGGGGGGCAGGAATGAAGCCCGATGGGGATGGGCTGGGAGCTCCTGCGCCTCCTCATCTCCTTCCTGCCTCTGCTCCCTGTCCAGCAGTGACAGCTTGGCAGAGCTGCTTTCTAGGGACAGGGGCTGCAGAGTCACCACCCCTAGGGCATGGGGCAGCCAAGTTCACCCCAGGCACTGGGACTGGGAGCTGCTGGGAGTCTGGTGTCCCATGGAGGGCGTCCCTGGGATGCTGTGTCCATACTGGGACAGCAAACAGACTTCCCTGCTCCCCCCATCCTGGCACCCCAGCCCTTCAGTGGGGATTTCACCACCAGCACCAGCGTTTCCTCCCCACTGAGACCCGCTGGGGAGGGCGGAGTGGGCCAGGGTGGCACCCATGGGTGCTGAACCCTGCCCAGACCCTGGGTGCTTCTGCTGCAGCAGCTTATACATCTCATGGGCACTGGGTGTGTTGCCTCTGCTGAGCCCACCTCGTGGGGCTGCTGAGCCGGGGCCACAATCCTGTCCTGCCCTGGCCTGGGGGCTGCTGCCAGGGGGTCCCATCTCCTGCCAGCACTGTCCCAAACACTCTGGGGTTTGGACCCCCGTGTGCTGGGGTTGCTTTCAGTGCCTGGTGCCCCTGAGCAGCCGGGGTGGCAGTGCCCGGTGACCTTGTGCTGGGGGCACAGGAGCTTTGAGCAGGGTGCAGGTAGCTGGGAGCATGATCCACCTGCCAGGCGGCACAGCACAGGGCTCCTGGTGTGAGTGCGAGTGGGTCCCGCCTGCCGAGAGCATCCAGGTGATCCAGGGATCCCCCAAGACCCCTACAAAGTGCACACAGAGCAGCCCTTGTGCTGCCCAGCCCACAGGGGCGAGGCTGGCAGAGCAGCTGGCGATGGGGCTTGGCATTCCCTCCCCTCCAACTCCCTTATGTGAGCAGTGACCCCCTTTCCCTGGCATCCCAGTTCCCCGAGTTCCCACCCAGGCTGCAGTTTCCACCTCAATGGAATCTGTAGGGATAGGGGAGGCAGGCAGAGGCTGAGGCTGGGGGCTGTGGGGGCTCATGGTGTTGCTGTACCAGTCCTGAAAGCCTCCGGGAGAGGCAGAGCTGGGGAAGAGAGCAGAGGATCAGGCCTGGCATCCCTGGGAGAGGAGGGGAGGGGGGGTGCCCTTCCTGCTTGTCCCACAGATGGCATCACTGGGGCCATGGAGCGGGGCGCTGGGTGCTGTGGGGCACCTGCCACATCGATCCTGGGGGGCTTTGTTAGGGCCAGCGGGGATGCGTCACCTCCTGCCACCCCATTGCTGGGGGCCAGCACCACTCACCCCATCCCACCTCGAGTCCCCCAGCCCCCTTCGACCCCACACCGGGGCCCCCTCCCACCCTCGGCACCCCATGCCCCCCAGCTGGCTTCGGACCCAGCGCCGGCCCCTGGCCCATCCGGCTCCACAGCGGCAGGGAGCAGGATCAGGCCCCCACGGGGCTGGGGCTGGCAGGGGCTGAGCGGCTGCAGGCGGAGGAACCCAGCTGCCCCCCAACCCCATCCCAGCCAGCCCCCCGCCACCCCCCGCCTGGCTCCGCTGAAGTGCACTTCCCGCAATCCCGTGCTTTTCACTTGTGCCGAAGCCGTTTGAAGTTTTTCCCCCCCTCCCTGACCCTCCCCGTTGTTTGTAAAACACCTGAACCGAGCAAATAAACTGTGTGACCAACCAGCCTGGCGCCTCTGCCCTCTGCGTGGGGACCGGGGATGGCACCTCAGCACCTGGCACCACGCTCGGCAACCTCCCGCATGGGAAGGGGCCAGGATGGGGATACTGGGGGCACTGGGGATGTTCTGGGTGGGGATGATGAGGATGGGGGCTCTAAAGATGATGGGGATGCTGGAGAAGTTGGGGATGAAAATGTTGGGGATGCTGGGGAAGAAGATGTCTAGGATAGATGGGGGTGCTGGGAATGAGGATTAAGGGGATGGGGTTGATGGAGATGATGAGAATGGGGATGCTAGAGATAAATGGAGAAGCTGGAGTTGAAGATGATGGGGATGATGAGGGTGAGGACTCTAAAGATGGTGGGGATGCTGGAGATGTTGGGGATGAAGATGTTGGGAATGCTGGGGATGAAGATGTCTGGGATAGATGAGGAGGCTGGGAATGAGGATTAAGGGGATGGGGATGATGGAGATGATGGAGATTATGAGATTGGGGAGGCTAGGGATAGATGGAGAAACTGGAGTTGAAGATGATGGGGATGATAATGGGGATGTGGATGTTGGGGATAGATGGAAATGCGAGGGATGAGGATGATGGGGATAATGAAATGGGGATCTGGATGCTAGGGATAGGTGGAGATGCTGGAGATGAGAATGATGGGGATGCTGGGGAAGGGCCCTGTGGCCCCTTCACTCCTCTCATCCCTGCCCAGCAGCTTCCCACAGCCTTTCCCCTCTGGCTGTTTCATGAGTGTAAGAGCCATGTGTGGAGGCATTCATGCTGTCACTTTGGTTGACAGCCTTTCCTCTGCTCGGCAGCTTCTCTGTGCTGCGCTGGCTGCTCGGTGCTCCCGTCTCAGCTCCATCACCTGCCAGCCAGGCAGGGGCACAGTGCTTTCAACCTCTACGTATCCCCAGCCCCGATGTTGCCCCAGAGACTCCTGTTCCCGCACCCACGGTGGCACCAGGCAAGGGAGATGGCCAGGTGTTCCACGCTGTGGCAGGATCTCTGCTTCCGAGGGCACAGGGAAGGGCATCGTGGCTGGAATGCTGTCCCGGCATCACCATGTTTCCAGCCCTGGCGTTGGGGCGATGGCCACGAGGAGCAGAGAGGAAGAGGCAGATGGAAATCAGGATTCTGGGATGAGAGGGATGCAAGCATGATGCTGGAGGATGTGTCCAGCTGAAAGGGACGTGACAGCCTAGTTTCCTGCTTGTCCCAAGGTGTAGGGCTGGGATCAGGGCCCCCCAGGTCCTCCCACCATGTGTGGCCACGGGTCTTTGCTCACCCCCAGATCCCACTTCTGCCCAGGGTCAGGATGCCAGGGCTGGTTCCTGGTGCCAGCACAGAGAGCCAAGCACACACCCTGCGGCGGGCGTGGTGGCTCCCTGGCTCCCTGGCCATTGCCTGTGGACTTTGTCTTTACGCTGCGGTAAAACAGGCTCCGCTCTCCTGCCCGGAAACGCAGAGCCGCTTGGCAGCCGCACCAAATCACCAGTACTGGAGCTGCAACCAGAGAGTGTGGCACCCAGGGGCTGGGCACGGGGTAAGTGGGACCCCCTGGGCACCCCAGAGCTGGGGTGAATGGCCCAAACCACCCCGCTTGGGCTATCGTGGGCAGCAGTGGGACTGAGAGGGGCTTGCTGGCAGGAGAGGGCACTGGTTGGGAGCAGAGGTGTGGTGGTGAGGCAAAGAGGACGAGGACAGGGACCTCCTGCCCCTGACGCAGGCACAGAGAAGGGCTGAGCATCCTAGCACAGCATCGCTGTGCAGGACAGCGGTTCTGGGTGCAGCTGCCAGCGATACTGTCCACTCTGCCGGGGTCTGGCAGCTGCAGCAAAGGACAATGAGGGCATCGTGGCCACCGTGCGGCTGTCCTGCCCTCAGCCTGGTGGGTACAGGGTGCCCGAGGGTTCCTGACCAGGTGCAGGGTCTTCTCCCTGCTGGGGAGAGGATGATTTTGTCCCCCAAGGGAGAAGGGAGCTGCCCCGCTGGCAGAGGCCGGTGGGGAGCAGGGACAGAGGTGGCAGCACCAAATAAGCACCCACGGCCAGGCTGCCAGTGCCAGCAGAACCAGGGCTGCCGCGGCAGCGAGGACACCCGCCCCAGCCCTGCGTGCGCAAACACTGGGTTATCAGGCCAGGAGAGGCCCCGTGGTGTAAACAGGAGAGTGCAGGCTCCTGGCATGGTGGCTCCCAGTGCAGCTGCTGTGGTGTTTGCTCAGGCTCACGGGCTTCCTCGCACACTCCCCAGCAGGTACCACCGCGTCCCCTAAAACCAGGGGACCACGGGCATGCTCCGGGCATGGACTCGAGGGGCTGTGAAGACGCTGGGGGCTGACTGACTGGGCAACCAGGCAAAGTCTGTCCCTGCAGAGCTGCTCAAGGTCTTCCCAGGGCTGGAGAGCTCATGTTGGTGCTTCTCCATGGGGAGAACCGAGCCACCAGGCAGAGATCAGCCTGCCTTGTGGCATGGGGTTGGGAAAGAGCTGGACATCTTGGACCTCTTCGGAGTCTCAGGACTCCTCAGGTTCTCTTTGGAGACTCAGGACTCCTCGATGCTGGAGTTGTGCCTGTGGAGAGGCAGAGCATGCCTGCAGGAAGGCGAGGAGTGCAGTGCTGAACCACCGCACTGGTGCATCGATGCATTGGCACGTTGGCACGCTGGTGTGTGCCACAGGGCAGCCCTCCAGCCGCAGACGCCAGCAGGGGTGACGATGGCAAGGGGAGGACTAGGAACAGGTCATTGAATAGCAGCCAGCGCTGAGCCCAGCGCAGTTCTTGGAATTCCCCACGGGCTGAGCTTATCAGGGCTCCGCAGCCGTGCCAGCGCCGTGTCCCCTGCACCCACGTCGCCTGCCGCAGCCACTCCCCACGGGACACGGCTCAGGCAGGTGCCACTCACGGCCTCCCCAGGGCATGGGGACCCCCACTCTGACAGCTCCCCAGACTGTAAGTGCAGCGCGGTTGGGGTGGGGGTGAGGGCAGCACCGGGGTGTTCAGGGTGCGTGTTTCGTCCGGCCTTGGAGGGACTGGTTCCTGCACAGGGCTCGGCTGCAGCGAGGGTGCGTGTGCTCACACCGACTTTATCTGCCGCTGGCACGCTTGTCCATGGCTTGCACATCAGCAGGTCTGGGTGCACCCCACAGGGTGGAGGGGGCACCCCGCAGCCCACTGCATGATTCCCAGGGTGGGGGGATCCTGAAAAAGCCCCAGATGTCTCTGTTTATGGTGAGGGCCAGGCCAGGCTGGCTGGTGCTGCTGTGCTGCCTGCTCTGCCCAGCCTCTCCCCTTGGTGCCAGGGTAGGATCCGAGCAGCCCAGCATGGGTGAGGACAAGCTCGGGACCCCCATGTCCCCCCATTCCTGCAGCATCAAGCAGACAGGGCCGAGCTGAAACAGCTGGATTGTTTTGGTGCCGCTTCGGGAGGGGCTGTGCCGGGAGCCCCGATAACAGCCCTGCTGGTGTCCCTGTCCCCACTCCGCTCCTGTGCTGCTGCCAGCACTCCCCAGCGTAGAGTCCCCTCCCAGCAGGGACCTCCAACCCTTCCAGATGTAATGACAGGTGTGAACAGGCAGTTTTCATGATCCAGGTCATCAGGGCTATAAAAAAGCAATAGTGAATTACAGGAAAGAACATGAGGAGGTTCAGCCGGGCACAACACATCAGGAACGGCACTTCCCGAAGATCTCATCCCTATTCCTACTCCAAGAAGTGAGGTTGAACCACCCAGGCTGGGCACAGGCACCAGGCAGCGGCACCACCACGGTGTAGGGGCATCACCTTGAGATGCTTCAGCTGCTCTGATGAGATCCAGGTGCTCCTGCTCCAGGAAAGGCTTAAATGGCCCCTCAACTGTAGCACCAGCCCTTTGTCTCAGGAGGAAGGTGAGCAGGGGGAGCTCCATCACCAGTGCTGCTGCAGGGAAGGAGGCACACCCAGGGCACGGGGCATCCATCCTGGGGGTGATGGAGGAACCAGCAGCTGCCTGCATCCATTCGAGGGAACCTCAGCCTGAGCTGTGCTCACTGGTGCCCTGGCTCCTGGGGTCCAGGCTGCTCCTTCACCACATCCTTGCTTCCTTTGCTCCCAGCATTCTCCCAGGAAGCTGAGAGCACCTGGAGAGCGGTGCCCGGTGCTGATGCTCTGCCAGGAGCGGTGACAGCACGGTTGTGGCTACACCTGGGCAAACAGAAGGAGAGGATGTGCTGCTTGCCCGCGGGCACGCCCGGCTCGCCCAGGGTGTACGTGCGTCTCGCTGGCACAGGGGCCAGGCTGGAGATGGCATTTACAATGCTGCTGCCTCGCGAGGACGCCTCCCAACCCAGCACCCACTGTCTCATCCAGCTCCGGCTTCGTTAGTGCAGGAGGAGCCACACCAAGGTCAGGGCAGTTTAATCCCACTCTGCGTGACACAGAGGTTGAAGTCCCTCCTTTTTATGAGCCATGGAATCATTTTATGATCCCTGCTGTTTCAATAGCCTCCTTCACACAAATGTACAAGGAGAAATTCCAGGCAGAGGTGGACTCAGTGCCACTGATGCCCCTCCCTGCCATGAGCGGATGCTTCCAGAGCCACCCATGGCTAGCAAGATGTTCAAGACCCCGATCTGGTGGGAGGTATCCCTGCTCATGGCACGGGGTGAAACTGGATGGGCTTTGAGGTCTCTTCCAGCTCAAATCATTCCATGATTGCTCCTTACCTGGTGGATGTGGTGAGTTGTGAGGGTGCCTGTGCTGGAGGTGGCAGGAGCTGCCCAGGGCGGTGGGGAGCTGCGCAGCCGCAACCTCTGCTCCTTCTGCTGTTCTTAACATCCTCTGTCCCCTCCTTCTTGCAGGGCCAGCCAGGTCCTGCCCCTCATCCTCCGGTGAGCCAGGAGTCCAAGGGCGACCTCGAAGCTGAGCAGTGTCCCTGGTCCAGGACAAGGTTGGCTGAGGATTGAATGCTGACTCTCCCCAGGAGATGGACAGAGTCACCAGACATCTGGTCTTCCAGGTCCCACAGACCTCGCACAAACACAGCTTTAACGACGCCGACTCATTCGGGGAGCAGAGGGCCAACAGTGACGATGATGTGTTTGGCTCCATTCAACACAGCAGCCAGAAGGTGGAAAATGGCTGGAAAATGAGGTCAAGGTCACCTTCACATTTCCTGGATGGTGGAAAAGATGTCTGGACACCATCCCCAGACAGGGAGTCCAAGCTGGAGGTGGTGAGGTCAGGAAGCTTGTACGACGTCAGGGTTTACAAAGGCGAGAGGAAGCCCTCGAAGCTTTACGATGAGGATGAGGAGGAACAGTACAGGGTCCCTCCGCCAAACATCTCACCTGAGAAAGCCAGGGAGCTCGCGGACGAGAGGAGGGAGGTCATCCGGAGCCAGGTGATGAAGAAGAGCTCCACCATAGCTGAGAGGTGGAGCTCCCTGGATGAGCTGAACTCTCTAAATGCCGGCAGCCAGGGTGAAAGCAAGGACTCGGGCAGCTTCACCACCACCTTTGCTGTTTCCTTTGACAAACCTTCCTCGAGGAGGGCAGCAACACCTGTTGACCCTGAAAATATTGACACAGAGCAGATCAACTTCTCTGCTGCTCGACAGCAGTTCCTGATGCTGGAAAAGACCAACCCAGGCTCTTTCTTCAGCCCAGGGCAACAGGCCATGTCTCCACAGCCACAGCCAATAACAAGAGTCTCTAGACAGGACTGGCGCAGCCCTGAGATGGCCACGAAGCCTGTGAGAGGTTATGGTGGTGCTGGTGCATCTGGGCAGGGCAGGACAGACAAGAATGTTTACCAGGTTTATAGTGCATCCTACAAGACACCTGTGAAGGAGGTTTACGCTCCCAGAAGGGCTGATACTGACAGGTCATATCCCACCAGGAATATGTCCAGCTTGACCAAAGCATCTTCCAGAGAGGACTTGGACTCTGGCTTGGGTGAGATGTATAATGAAGGCAATGCAGGCTACACTAGTGATGGAAGTGCATCCAACGAGACCTTCAATGGCCTTGTGGATCTGAGGACCAGCAGCAATGGCCTGGACAAGGAGACAAAGATCAGCAATGAGACGCCCATTGAGCGGGAGATCCGCATGGCAATGGAGAGGGAGGAAAGCCTCTGGAAGGAGAGGGGGATCCAGCGGCTGACCTCCAGCAATGAGCTGGTGGAGATCCAGACCAAGCCTTTCCTCTCCATGCAAGCCTCTCCCGGCCCCGGCAGGAAAGGAAAAGACAAAGGCCGCGCTTCCCTTTACGTCCAGAGGGAAATCGAGCAGGAAACCAAGCGTGAGGAAGATCTGAAGAGGCAAGGGAGGCTGCTGGGGACATATGACAGGGGAACGCAGCAGGAGCTGGACGAGCGCAGGAGGGTGTTTGAGCAGGAGGAGCCCCCTCTGCAGAAGCCCACCCTGACGAGGAAGGCAGATGAGCCAAGGAGCTTGGTCAATGAGTTTGTGGTGGAGCAGCCCACGAGCTACAGCCCCCAACCTGTAGAAGACACCAGGGAAGGAAGGAACCTTCCCAGATACTCAGTGAGCATCACACACTTCCAGGCGTCCCACCCGCACTTTGTTGCCAGCGAGAAGAGCCAGGACCAGCCTCTGGTGTCCCAGCACGTTTCCGCTAGCGCCAGCAAATGGAGGAGTGAGGATTCCCAGGGAGGAAGGCTTCCCAGCTCCACCCTAAGCCCCACCGACACGGCTGTCCTGCCCAGAGAGTACTTCTCTCTCTCCTTCTGGAAGCCCAAGGTCTCCTTTGTGGACGACATGGGGACACAGAATCCACTAAGGAGGGAGGATGGCCGAGAGGAGCAGTACAAGCTGAGGACCTGGAAGCCCCAGACATCATTGCTGATTGAGGAGGAGATCCGGAATGACCTGCAAAGGGAAGAGGAGCTGCAGGAGCAGCGGCGGAGGCGGCAGCTGATAGAGGGCTACTCTGTGGTCAGCAGTGACGGCGTTCCCCAGGAGAGCTCCCGCTCGCGGCACAGCTCCGGTAAGGGGAGGAGAGGAACAGCGGGCTGGGGACAGAGCAACTGTGGGCATCGCTCCTGCCCTCCCGTTCTGTGCCTTGTGGCTCTGAGTCTCAGCAGGAACCATCAGAGGGGGCAGGAATGGCACCATGGGGTGTCCATCCAAAGGGACCTCCTTGAGGAGGTCAGCAGGTACCTCTTCCAGGCATAGGAAGACCTTACAGATGATGTCCACAGTCTGCATGAGATGCCTCTCATGGCCAGCAGCCAGAGGTGCCCTGGGCTCTCCGTAAGGGCAAGAGTGGCCACAGCAGGGGCCAGTGGCGACAGTTACGGGTGGAAAACATTGAGTACCAGCCTGGAAGAGTCTAGCTGCAAGTTTCTCCCTGCAATGATTTGCTGAGTTGCCTTGTAAGGACTCCCATGGGTTGGTAGCAAGTTGTCCCAGGAGAAATAAGTCTCCTTGGCTGGGATTGTGTGGTCAGCCAGAAGTGGTTGAAGTGCAGTCCCTGGAGCCAGCCAAGCCTGTCCAGGGCAGAGCAGCTGTAGGGAACTGATGATGATGAGGGATGGGCTCTGCGAGAGCAGCACAGCTTTTGATTCCAGAACTTCTCAAGTTTTGATGACTGTGAGTCGCGTTACTGCAGAAAACAGTGCTGGAAGCACCCAGTAGTGCCCAGCTCATGCATCTCCCTCCCCTTACGACTCCTGGCTGGCACCCAGACACAGGGTCCCAGCCATGACCAAACCCACTGGACCAGCCAAGGAGGCCAGTGTGGGGCAGGAGCTCTCCTCCATCTGGAGCCCCAGCCCCAGGAGTGGTCCTGGTGTCCCTCACCCCCATGATGATTCTTTCTCTTGAAGCCGCCTCAGGTGTCAGCGGCAGCTACTCGGTGTCTGGGTCTCCTGTCTCCACTCCAACCCCACACCAGGCAGGGGTCCTGGGGCTGATCTCGTCCTTCACCCCGCTGAGAGTGGCCGGTCCTTCCCAGGGCAGCACAGAGACCCTCACCTCCGACTCGGCTCGTTCCAGCCCCTTCGAGGAGCGGAGGAAGAGGGTGAAGGAAGAAGGCAAGGTGAATGCACCCATACCGCCCACACCGGGCAGGATGTGATTGAGGGGCTGGTGGCTCTGGGGCTGTAGGACCCTGGAGCTGGAGGAGCAGCTGCTCAGCTCAGTGGGAGATCTGGAGGTGGTGGCACTGGTGAAGGGTTGGGCTGAGCCCCCAGGTCGGTGTCCGTGCTGGGAGGGTTGCAGGGGACCTACAGGACAGCAGGGTCCTACCCTGAGCTGTCACCCCACTCCAGGAAGGGCTCGAGGGCACAACTGCATGCACTGTCCCACCTCACCTCTCCCCTATCCAGCAGCCTGACCCTCCAATAGGCCATATCCAGCTGCCTCTGGATATTTCCCTGCAAGGTTGCTGTTATCTGAACCTTTTTTCCCCTCTTTTCACAGTACGCCGGCATTGAACCTGTTGACAAGATCAACACAGAGGTAAAGCCCTTCACGTGCTCGAGGGCTCTGCTGGAGCTGCTCTGACTCCTCATGTCCTGGTCCCAGGTCCTGGAGTTGGATGGGATGGGCAGGGTCTTGGCTCCAGCAGAGCCAGGGGCATCGTTTGGGTGGGCATCGCCTTGGGCGGGATGTGGTGTGACCACTGTCCAGCAGATTGAACACCAAGGGAGGGGCTCCTCGCTGGGAGGGCATCCTGAAAAATAGATGATCTGAGGGTTGGAGAACCAGGCTGAGAGAGTTGGGGTTGTTTAGCCTGGAGAAGAGAAGGCTCCAGGGAGACCTTAGAGCAGCTTCCAGCGCTGAAAGGGGCTCCAGGAAAGCTGGGGAGGGGCTCTTGAGCAGGGATGGAATGAGGGGGAATGGTTTTGAGCTGAAAGATGGGAGATTGGGATGAGATCTTAGGAAGAAATGTTTTGCTATGAGGGTGAGGAGGCCCTGGCTGACGTTTCTCAGAGCAGTGGTGGCTGCCCCATCCCTGGAGGGGTTCCAGGCCAGGTTGGATGGGGCTTGGAGCCCCTGATCCAGTGGGAGGTGTCCCTGCCCGTGGCAGGGGTAGAACTGGATGAACTTTAAGGTCCCTTCCAACCCAATTCTATGATTTATAAAAATATCTTCTTTATAAAACTCGCGGTGCCTTGGGGTCTCTGTAGGTTGTGGAGAGCACCCGGGTGATTCGGCACAAGAGCCTCATGGCCCAGCGCTGGGAGGCAGGACAATACGTCCGGGATGACGACTGAGGGGCCCTCGTGGCCACCGGACTCCACCGTGCACTTGCCCAGCTTGGGACTAACCGATCGAGATTCCTGATCAGTTCAGCTCCTGGTTATGAGCAGAATCAGAGACCTGGACACTGCACATCGCATCCTTTTTTAATGTAACAGATGATCCTTCCGATGCCTTTGATGCGCTCATCGACCTTTGAGGAGCGGGAATACTTTATTTCTTAAAAGGGGAAAAATTAGATCACTTGCTTTTAATCGCTTCTGCTAGGAGACAGCTGGATGAAATCATACGGTAATTTAACGGCTTTCTCGTTGGGAGCCTGACCTCTGGCTTACAAAAAAAGCGATGGGTTTAGGTTTTTAAGTCCCATATCGTCGGGCATCACCTAGGAGGATGTCCAAGTGGATGCTCGCCTTTGGATTGAGGTCAGCACCACACTGGGAAATCAATGTTTCTGCTTAACTCCTGCCTTCTGCTGACACAGGGCGACAGAATAGATAGAAACGCTGTTTATTGTGCTAATTTATTAAAGACTCGCTGCTCTCCATCATCGTTCCTGGCTGGATTTGTCCGTCTTCTCCACTGGTTTTGGCATTTCCAAGGGTTCCTGGATATTGAGGAGAAGGGGAGTGGGGATGGGGGTGGGATTGGAGGCTTGTGCTGGGAGCAGCCCCGCGGAAAAGCGGCTCCAAGGGGGGAAAAGGTGGGATAACGGCAGCGGGAAGAGGGGAAAGGGTGGGAGAGGCGGCAGCCGCCATGCAGAGCCGCCAGAGGCCGCCAGGGGGCAGCGCGGCCCCCGGAGCCCAACGGGGGGGAAGGGGGAAGATGGCGGGGGGGAAGGGGCTAAGATGAGGGGGAAAGATGAAGGGAAAAAGGAGGGAGGTGAAGGGGGGAAAAGGAGGGAGATGAGGGGGAGAAGATGAAGGGGAAAAGGAGGGAGGGGAAGGGGGGAAAAGGAGGGAGGGGAAGGGGGGAAAAGGAGGGAGGGGAAGGGGGGAAAAGGAGGGAGGGGAAGGGGGGAAAAGGAGGGAGGGGAAGGGGGGAAAGGAGGGAGGTGAAGGGGGAAAAGGGGGAGATGAGGGGAAATGGAGGGAGATGGGGAAGGAGGGAAATGAAGAGGGAAAGGGGGGAAATGAGGGGGGAAGGAGGGAAATGAGGGGGGGAAGGAGGGAAATGAGGGGGGGAAGGAGGGAAATGAGGGGGGGAAGGAGGGAAATGAGGGGGGATAAGGAAGGAAGGAGGTGAGGGGGAAAAGGAAAAGGAAGGAGGTGAGGGGGAAAAGGAAGGAGGTGAGGGGGGAAAAGGAAGGAGGTGAGGGGGGAAAAGGAAGGAGGTGAGGGGGGAAAAGGAGGGAGGTGAGGGGGGAAAGGAGGGAAATGAGGGGGGGGAAGGAGGGAAATGAGGGGGGGGAAGGAGGGAAATGAGGGGGGAAGGGGGGAGGTGAGTGGGGAAATGGAGGGAGGTGGGGGAAATGGAGGTGAGTGGGGAAATGGAGGGAGGTGAGGAGGGAAATGAGGGGGGGAAGGAGGAAAATGAGGGGGGAAAAGGAGGGAAATGAGGGGGAAAAGGAGGGAAATGAGCGGGGAAAAGGAGGGAGGTGAGGGGGGGAAAGGAGGGAGATGGGGGAAAAGGGGGAGTTGAAGGGGAAAAGGAGGGAGATGAGGGGGGAAAGGAGGAAGATGAGGGAAAAGGGGGAGTTGAAGGGGAAAAGGAGGGAGATGAGGGGGGAAAGGAGGAAGATGAGGGGGAAAAGAAGGGAGATGGGGGGACTCACTGGTTGCCCAGGCTGCCTGGACACTGGCCCAGCTGGCAGCTCTGCTAGCCCTGAGTGTGGCCCACTGGTGAGCCAAGAGCTCTTGTCCCACTTCTCAAAGGAACAGGCATTCCTAGAAATCCTATTCCACCAAATGTATACACAAATGCATTTAATTAACAAATAAAGCTTCACAAGTTATTTCCATCCGGACTCCAGCCATAAACATTCTGCCCTAAGATCACTTACGGAGCAGTTGTTGTAGGAGGTTAACGAGGCACCTTCCAGCTGATAAACTTGCATCGGTCTTATGTGGTCATTAATTGACAGGGTTACCATGCAACAGAGATGGAGACTGAGATGTGTTTTCCTCTAGTCCTTTTATCAGCGTGGAAGAGCCTCGGAGCCCACCGGCTGGCGATCTTTGGAAAGCCCTTGTTTGCTGCAGACGCCGCCCCTGGCAACAGCCTCTTGTGGGCACTTCCCTAAGGATTGGAAAGGAAGTTTGCAGTTGGAGTTCTGACACCTGCCCTGGGAGAATTCTTCAGAGTTCCTGCAAACGCTGCATCCCAGCTCTTACAAAGAACTGTAGGATGGGTTGGGTTGGAAGGGACCTCAAAGCCCATCCAGTTCCCTGCCCATAGTGGGGACACCTCCCACTGGATCAGGGGCTCCAAGCCCCATCCAACCTGGCCTTGAACCCCTCCAGGGATGGAGCAGCCACCACTGCTCTGGGCAACCTGGGCCAGGGCCTCCTCACCCTCACAGCAGAACGTTTCTTCCTAAGACGTCATCTCACTCTCCCCCCTTTCAGCTGGAAACTGTTCCCCCTCATCCCATCCATGATCAAGAGCCCCTCCCCAGCTTTCCCGTAGGCAGATGTCACCAAAGAACTCCCAAATGTCTCAAGAGCCATAAAAAGAAAAGACAAACACATAATCGAAGGTGTGGAGGACATCTTTCAGGATCTTCCTTGTTCTATGGCCCTTCCCAGACATCAGCACCAGACCTGGATCAGGACTGGGACTGTCATTAAGGTCCAGGCTGGATGCTGAACTTCACCCTCGCTGATGCTGGAGCTGACTCCGAGTGTCCTTGTGGGACCACATTTGCCACCCGAGGCAGGTACCAGTGGCTGCAGTGCTGGCTGTGAAGCCCAAGCAAGTGGATTTGATATCCTTCCATCAATTTGCAGCTACTCCAGCGTGTATTTCATGGCCAAACTCTGCTCTGTTAAAATAGATGAGAGCTGGCTGCTACATGGATCTTGTGATCTGCCTCAGGACTAAGAAGCACCCGCTCTGCATGTTCAAAGTGGTGTACGATGTAGTTTGCATTATGCAAAATATATTTCAAATAATTTTTCTTTATGAAAATCTCTTCAGGCAGGAGAACTCTCACTGTGAAATAAAAACATTAACTAAAAGTTGGGGGCCAATAGTGAGGGAGAAGAAAAAGATGAGTAAAAGTATATTTATGACTATTTAAAAGGATTGCCAGGATCCCAGTTGGGTTCTTTCTCAGGTTGCTATGGCAATACTACATCCACCTAGTTTGATGTAGTGTGAGAAATTAATTCTTTGGATTACTGGAAAGCTCCATCTGCTCGCCTGTGTCTTTTCCAGGGCTGATGAGAATCACAGATCCCTGGAATGGTTTGGATTGGAAGGAACCTTAAAGCCCATTCAGTTCCAACCCTCTGCCATGGGCAGAGAGATCTCCCACTGGATCAGGGGCTCCAAGCCCCATCCAACCTGGCCTTGAACCCCTCCAGGGATGGGGCAGCCACCACTGCTCTGGGCAACCTGGGCCAGAGCCTGGGGGCTGCTGCTCAGTTAGATGGAGCCGAGGCATTTGCTCACTGGGTGGCCAAGAGACACGCTTACCCTTTGAATTATATTTTTTTTCAATTCCACCTCGGTGTTCACAGCTCAGTTCTAGCAGAGAAGATGTAAAACGGAGGAGACAGCCATGTGCTCCGTGTTAATGTGAAATATCACCTGCAGGCACTCAAATCATTACAGATGGAAATTTCGTGGCTCTACTACAACATCTTTAAAAGTCTGGACATTTGCATTTTGTTTGAGGTGTTTAATCACAGGATTAACTAATACAGATGTACCTGGCATTAAAGCTCTGGTGTATTGCACACATCCATCCTAAAATATGTCCATCCATCCTAAATATTGTCACAAGATTGCGACCCCGGCTCAGCTAAGGGAAGGGCAGCGGGCTGGAGTGCAGGGCTCTGTATGCAAATCTGAGTCCTGTGATGCCAGCAAGCCAACCCCATGGACAATTCTGTACTCGCTTATGGAAAACAGCCATGAAAAATGTCAGGAATCGGCTTCTCAGCCTCCCACCTCCCCACGGCCACCAGGGCTCCTGCTTGTCTCCTCGGTGGCAGCACCACTTGCATCAAAGAGAAATCGAGAGATGAAGGAAACCCCAAAATGCAACCTGCACCCGCGAATCTAACTCTTGTTTTTAAAACCTCTGCAATCTATAATGCTGTGAAATTCCTCCCCGTAGGGCTGAGCTTCTTGGATGAATGAAAAGGAGCCTCCATGGCAATGGTGCGGTGCTTAGAGTTAGTGTGGGAAAAGGTACCAAGAACGGAAGCTCCACACGGTCACGAGGCCACAAAAGTACTGACTTGGCAGATGAACTCTTGATTTCTATCACTGGCCTTTCTACATGGAATGCTTTTATCTTTCCTTATCTCCAAGCACATGTCTTCCTTTTCCTGATCTCTTTAAAGAAAGGCCTTCTTTCTCTTAATATTTAGTTCCAATTAAAGGCACTGGCAATCAACTGAAGACACTTCTCCAGCCCCTCCTGCTCTCCCAGCTGCGAGCACCTCCAGAGGAGCAGTCGAGTGGATGAATCCGAGTTCACAGTTACAACTGAGCAGAGGAACGTGCAACACGTAGTGTTGGAACAGACCCAGAGGAGGCCACAAAGGTGATTCAAGGGCTGGAGAACCTCCCGTACAAGGCCAGGCTGAGAGAGTTGGGGTTGTTCAGCCTGGAGAAGAGAAGGCTCCAGAGAGAACTTACAGTGACCTTCCAGTACTGAAAGGGGCTCCAGGAAAGCTGGGGAGAGACTCTTGATCAGGGAGTGCAGGGAGAGGATGAGGGGGAATGGTTTTGAGCTGAAAGATGGGAGATTGGGATGAGATCTTAGGAAGAAATGTTTTGCTGTGAGGGTGGGGAGGCCCTGGCCCAGGTTGCCCAGAGCAGTGGTGGCTGCCCCATCCCTGGAGGGGTTCAAGGCCAGGTTGGATGGGGCTTGGAGCCCCTGATCCAGTGGGAGGTGTCCCTGCCCATGGCAGGGGTGGAACTGGGTGGGCTTTGAGGTCCCTTCCAACCCAAACCATCCCATGATTCTATGATTCACCCCCAAAGGCTGACGTGACACACTCCTCCTCCCTCAAATTAATACAAACCCACCTTGGTCACTGCACCATTTTTATCTGCTTCCAACAAAACCAGGATCCCTGTGGAATAGGGGCCTGGGATTGGGGGTTGAGTTTTGTTTTCAGACTTTGTGTCTGGGTCAGCATCTGCCTGGCTGTGAGTGGTGCAGCACTTTAATTCTCTTTCCAGGAGAGGCTCCCATCTGATAATGGACACTGTGGATGCAGAACCCACACCTTTGTGCAGAAAAACAGGACATTCCAAAGCTGTACAGTAAATGTTTTCTTGATTTTTGTAACCCACAGGGAATTCAGTGCACCGGTATAACCTATCGTGAAGTGAATCCATGCTCGTTCAAGGAAAAAAAGGTAAAACAAAACCTGCAGGATTTTGCTTTTTCATGGGTCTGATCTGCACAGGGACCTTGTGAGACATCGGCATAACTTGTGCTTATTTTACATCTGTATTCAAGAAAACGTGGCCAAGTAATTTCAGGGCCGCCTCCAGCATTTCAGCGAACCTCTGAAAACCCCAGGCTGGCTCAAAGCACTGCACTGCTCGTTCCCTTTTAAGACCTCTCCGTGTCTGGTTTCAGCCCTTGGGGGGCTGGAGAAAACACACTCAGCACTTTCTGAAAGTGATTCTGTGGTGAGGTCTGTGAACGCAGAAACACCTGAGAATGTAACCACCTCAACCTGACTGGTTTTATGTTTCGGTGGGATGCTGAAGGTTCTGGAAACCCTCTGTGACCCACACTCAAGTAGGAGAAGCCCTGTGGAGATGGACTTGGGGCTGCTCATTGACAAGAAGCTCAACATGAGCTGGCAATATGCGCTCACAGCCCAAGAACCAACCGTGTCCTGGGCTGCATCCAGAGCGGCGGGGCCAGCAGGGAGGGAGGGGATTCTGTCCCTCCGCTCCACTCTGTGAGACCCACCTGGAGGCCTGTGACCAGTTCTGGAGTCCTGAGCACAGGGACGACATGGAGCTGTTGGAGAGAGTCCAGAGGAGGCCACGGAGATGATCCGAGGGCTGGAGAACCTCCTGTATGAGGACAGGCTGAGAGAGTTGGGGTTGTTCAGTCTGGAGAAGAGAAGGCTTCAAGGAGACCTTAGAGCAGCTTCCAGTCCTGAAACAGGCTCCAGGAAAGCTGGGGAGGGACTTTTTATAAGGGACTGCAGGGATAGGATGAGGGGGAATGGTTTTCAGCTGGAGAGGGGAGATTGAGATGAGATTTTAGAGAGAAATTTTTCTTGAGAGGGTGGGGAGTCCCTGGCCCAGGTTGCCCAGAGCAGGGGTGGCTGCCCCATCCCTGGAGAAGTTCAAGGCCAGGTTGGATGGGGCTTGGAGCCCCTGATCCAGTGGGAGGTGTCCCTACCCATGGCAGGGCATGGGATTGCATAGGCTTTGAGGTCCCTTCCAACTCAAACCATTCTATGATTCTATAATTAAATACAGAAACTGCTTGTATAGGCACCGAAAGCCCTGTAAGCACTTTTCTGCTGTCCCCTCACTTTCTCGTAGTCCTGGCTGTGTTTCTCTTAACTCTTATAACCTCTGTTTCACAGATTAGAAACCTGAGGCACACACAAAGCCAGTAAACAGGAGAGCTTTGGCTTTTCAGCTCCAGATAAGACAGCGCAGGAAATAGGAACAATCCCAGCAGGAAAACAACAGGATACAGAGCAGCAGTTCTTCAACTTGACTCCCACCCTGTTCCCCGGGTACGGATTGTGAGCTCCCACTCGCTTGAGAAGCACTCGCTGGAGGTGGAGGGACACGGGACAGCGTAAAACACCGTTACAGGAGCCAGGGAGCTGCCAGAAGGGGAGCGAAGGACATGGATGGGAGATGCAGCGCCCGGGGCTGGAATGGGATGAAGCTGAATTTAAACACATCTGGTTGCAGGATGGGAGTTGAGAGAGGAGCAGAAGTAGCTCCAAGCTGCCAAACCCCATTGAGCTTGTCCCACCACTTCATAGCAAGGGCCTTTTGGGGTGGATTAATCATTTCCCAGCGCATTGTTTTTCCTGTTCTCTGCAATGTTTGTTTCCCTTCTCCCCCCTCCCCTGTACAAGAGCCTCCTCAGCACCTCTTCAGCTCTTTTCCTGCTTCGCTGTGTCCTCCCACCAGCACCTCCTGCCCTGCGTTGCAGAAACACAATCCCCATGACGCTGCCTGTGCTTGTAACATTCCTCCATTTTAAGAGATGCTCCAAGAAAAGAACATCCAGCACGGCTGGCGGAGGGCAGGCTCTCCTTGCACGCACCCGCTCAGAGCCAGAGGAGAGAGACCGACGTTAAATATTAGCCGACAGCACCACATTCCTTAAACAAGAGCGGTTTTGTTCGAAGAATCGGACACAATTTGTTTCGGGAGCCTGAATTCTCTCTTCTCTTGAGGGTCTGCATTACAGAGCCTCTATCCTCGTACTGTAACTGCGAGCTCTAAATCAGGCTTCTTAAAAGAGCTAATAAAAGCCGCAGCCAGCTGGCAGAGGATCGCCTGGTCCAACAAGCAGTAATCAAACACTGAAAACAGCTGTGGTAAAGGAAAAAATTAATTTAAAACCATGAATTTCTATAAATAGGTCCTCAGAGTTGATTTCCCCAGGGAAAAAGTGGGAAAGCTGAAACCAGGGAAGGGCAAATCTGTTAGATGGGCAGCAAGCGCTACCACGTCGATGATAATTGTGTTTGTTGCCCTGTTAATGCTGGGTTTGTGAGCAGCTTCATGCTCAGGGTTAGTGCCGCCGGGGGAGAGACAGTCTTTCTTTTCCGTAACAATTCCCTATGTGGCCTGTTTTACTTTTCCCTGGATTTTTGCCTTTCAGTCCTGTGATGAGAGTGTAACTGGATCGGCACAGAACCCACTGTGGGAACGTGTTTTGCTCCCCAGCAGCCGTTTGCATGAAAATGATCTTCTTTCACTTAATTAACGGGAGGCAACGCGTGTTGGCAAGAAGGCACTTGTAGGACTGCTACGCTTTTAATTGCTTCTCTCACTGTTTGTGGTATTTTTCAGAAAGCGTGACCTCTGCCAGGCGTAGAATCATAGAATCAAAGCATCATTAAGGTTGGAAAAGACCTCTAAGCTCACCCAGTCCAACCGTCAGCCCAACACCACCTTCCCTGCTAAAACGTGACCTGAAGAGCCACATCTGCATGGTTTTTGAGCCCTTCCAGGGATGGAGACTCCACCACTGCCCTGAGCATCCTCTGACAGTGCTTCACCACTCTTTCAGTAAAGGAATTCTTCCTAATTTTCAATCTAAACCTCCCCTGGTGCAACTTGAGGCTGTTTCCCCTCGTCCTATCGCTTGTTACTTGAGACCAATAGGACAGCATCACCATCTCCTCCTGCAAAAATCACTCCTAATCCTCTTCGTGGAGTTTGACTGCAAAAAAGGAGAAGGGAAGGATGGAAAAAGGGGTTTTTTTTCCTGTTCCCTTTGCTGTAAAGGGGCTGGAGCCACAGCCTGGGCCCACCAGAGGGTGCTCTGCTGCCGCAGCCCCGCAGGACTGGGAGAAGCACCAGTAAGAGGCAGCGGCTCCCAGTTTGAGTCACCCACTTCTTGATTTCTGCATCCAACAGGAGCCGAGAACCTCGCAGATGAAAAATACCACAGAGGGATGGCATCTTGCCTCCTAGGGAGGCAGCAAACCCAGCCTTGGCACACCTAGCTGCTAATCTGGAAAAGAAAAATACGCGGTGGCATCGTATCCTTAGGAGGCTGCCAGCCCCTGTCCCACAGCAGCTTCCAAAATTGGGGGCAAGAGCAAACAACTAAGCCCATGCTAGAGATTCGAGCAAAACTCGAGCTAGTGGTGGGTTTGGATCTGGAGTTCTCAGCTGAAATTGCCAATTTTCCTGATTTACATCAGGAAAAAAGGTTTTCACAGAAAGGGTGATTGGTCACTAGCAGAGGCTGCCCAGGGAGGGGGTTGAGTCCCCTTCCCTGGAGGGGTTTAAGGGACGGGTGGATGAGGTGCTAAGGAACATGGTTTAGTGATTGATGGGAATGGTTGGACTCGATGATCCGGTGGGTCCTTTCCAATCTAATGATTCTATGATTCTATGATTCTAAGTGCACAAAAGGTACTTCTGAAAATACACTTTCTCCAACCCCGCACCATAAACCCAGCTGTTTCTGCATCTTCCAGCAGACGCCCTCAGATGACCCAGGTGTTGGTGAATACCTCTTACAGAACTATCTGGGCTCCCTGAAGCCTCAACAGGAGCCTCAGCAGAGCTGCTGGGCACGGCCAAGCCTTGGGAACAAGCCTTGGGAACTCCTCTGACAGCCAGGTCACAGCCGTGCTGCTCAGCCCCAATAAAATCCTTTTTTGTTCCTTGGGGGACCACAAGCACCTCGTGACAAAACATAAGAGGGAAGAACTTCGCTAGCTGACTCCCAGTTATAGAATCATAGAATCACCAGGTTGGAAAAGACCCATCAGATCATCGAGTCCAACCATTCCTGTGAAATACTAAACCATGTCCCTCAGCGTCTCGTCCACCTGTCCCTTAAACTGGGCAACTCGCAGTATGGAATTGTTTTCTCAAGAAACAAACTATCAGTTATGTATTTTGGAGTTGTCTCCTAGGGAAGAGGTAGATTCCTCTACGCTGGACACTTAGAGCTCAGCTTGACAGGGTTCTGGGCCATTTCATTTAAATTATAGATCACATAAAAGGTTGGATCAGATGATCCCTGAGGTTCTTTCCAACCTGGCATTGTATCATTTTTTTAAGGCCTGGCCTTGAAGCAAGAAAACGTGCTGAAGATGCCCCCCGAATTAAACTCAGCTCTGCAGGAAGTGTTTCAGTGCCTGAAAATCGTTCTCCTGGCTTTAGGGGCTCACACTACAGCAGGGAGTCAGCAGCAACAGGTCTGCAGCAGTAAGATGTGCCACTGGTTCTTCCTTTCTGACCAGTCCAGTCATAGAATCTTAGAGTAGTTTAGGTTGGAAGGGACCTTAAAAATCATCCAGTCCCACCCCTGCCATGGGCAGGGACACCTCCCTCTGGATCAGGGGCTCCAAGCCCCATCCAACCTGGCCTTGAACACTTCCAGGGTCGGGGCAGCCACAGCTTCCCTGGGGAAACTATTCCAGGGCCTCCCCACCCTCATTGTGAAGAAATTCCTCCTTATGTCCAGTCTAAATCTGCCCCTCTCCAGTTTATCCCCATTGCCCCTCATCCTATCATTCCAAGCCTTTGTAAGTCCCTCCCCAGCTTTCTTGTAGCCCCTTCAGGTACTGGAAGGTCGCTCTAAGGTTTCCTTGGAGCCTTCTATTCTCTAGGCTGAACAACCCCAACTCTCTCAGCCTGTTCTTGTATAGGAGATTCTCCAGCCCTCGGATCATCCTTGTAGCCTCCTCTGGGCCTGTTCCAACAGCTCCATCTCCTTCTTATGTTGAGGATTCCAGAACTGGACACAGTCCTCCAGCTGAGGTCTCACAAGAGAGGAACAGAGGAGCAGAATCCCCTCCCTCATGCTGCTGACCACACTTTTTGTGATGCAGCCCAGGACATGGTTGGTTTCTCAGCTGCGAGCACACACTGCCAGCTCATGTTGAGCTTCGCATCCCCAGCACCCCAAGTCCTTCTCCTCAGGGCTGCTCTCCATCACATCATCCCCCATCCTGTATTGAAAACATCAATGCAGTCATCAGGAGTCTCCTTGGTACCACGGCGATGCTGTCTTATCCACAAGAACACGTATGAATTCAGCGGGGTTGGGAAAGCGCAGGGGTGTGTGCAGACCGGGTAGGTGTGTGTAAAGCTGACAGGTCTGCAAACAAGGAGCCTTTGTTCCTTGGTGCTCGGCTCAGCCCTGGAGGCCCCGCAGTCGACAGAAAGCACCCTCGCGCAGTGCACGCTGTCATCACCCTCTGCGCTCGCCGCCAGGGTATCTGAGCATCTGACCAAATTAAATATTAAATGTTCTAAAGGCTATTGCGTTTCTTTTGTTCCTTTGGCAACTGAGATCTCCAGTGCTCTCAGTTCTCCCTGACTTCACATCTTGCAGGTTCACGTCTTAATGTTCTTTTAATGCTTAATTTAATACTCTGGGGTTCTTACTACACGCTCACATCTGTCAGACAAAACATTTGGCGTACAATGTACCAGACCAGGAGACAGCTCTTTAACGAGCAAACGTTTCTTTTCGGCGTCCAGACCCCGACCTGCAAAGCCATGTGGGGAAGAGGTGGACAGGCTGTGCAGTGGAGGCGGGCTGGACAAGAACCACGTTTATTCTATAGCCACACCAAGCCCTGCCACCAGTCATGGTGACAGCTCCTGACCTCAGCTGAGGGGACCACTTGCTGTCAGAGGCCAGCTGTAACTACATAAATAACACTTCAAAGCGATTCCGTCTCCGTATGAAAGCACAAGTTCTGGGATACTGGATGCAGGCCACTGCTTCTTCTCCTATGCTTCCATCTAGCTGGAGCAAATAAGAGCAGCTCCAGTCTTCAGTCTGAAATCAGAACGTTAGACTTAAGATTTTCACCATCAGAAACATAAGCAAGTCTTCACAGCATAGAATAGAATCATAGAATAGAATCATAGAATAGAATAACCAGGTTAGAAAAGACCCATTGGGTCATTGAGTCCAACCATTCCCATCAATCACTAAACCATGTCCCTCAGCACCTCGTCCACCCATCCCTTAAACCCCTCCAGGGAAGGGGACTCAACCCCCTCCCTGGGCAGCCTCTGACAGGGACCAATCACCCTTTCTCTGAAAATTTTTTCCCAATGTTCAGCCTAAACCTCCCCTGGTGGAGCTTGAGGCCATTCCCTCTCGTCCTGTCCCCTGTCCCTTGGGAGAAGAGCCCAGCTCCCTCCTCTCCACAACCTCCTTTCAGGGAGTTGGAGAGAGCAATGAGGTCTCCCCTCAGCCTCCTCTTCTCCAGGCTAAACACCCCCAGCTCTCTCAGCCGCTCCTCTTCTTCTCCAGCCCCCTCACCAGCTTCGTTGCTCTTCTCTGGACTCGCTCCAGAGACTCAACATCCTTCTTGTGGTGAGGGGAGCAAGCTTAGCTTTGGGAGCAAGGCTTCCCTGCACTGTTTCCATTGCATAACATCCTTCAGGAACATATGGGCCAGCAAACAGAAGACGTCCGCTGCGTAATTACGGCACTGAGAAACCAATTGAACCTCAGCAGCTGCCGCTGGGGAGATTTCATTCATTCCCACTATTGCTTTTTGAACTTAAGTGGCACTGAAACAAACACATCTTTGATCCAAGTAGGAAATCGTTTGGAGCTTTGTGTTTAATAGAGCTGAAGCCCTGGGAAAATGATGTCTTTATAAGCCCGTATGACAATACGGGCCTCACTGCAGGCACACAGCGGTTCCATGCGTCACTCCTCTCACTTCCTCAGATGCATTTGGACGTTTTTGTTCTTGAACCAATGTGGAAACAAGGAGTTTAATTCAGCTGTGCTCCTGAAGCGCCTATAACGGCGTGTATGACAGCAGAAACAAGTATTTGGGAAGAGGGAGAAGCAGCAGTTTTCCCAGCTCCAGAATAGCACGGGTACGTCCCTGCGTGTCAGTCCCTGTGCTCTGTGGCGCTGGTTTGGGGTCATTTGTCACTCCCTTATCTCCAGGGGAATTACTGCACTCATTATAGAATCACAGAATTACCAGGTTGGAAGAGACCCACTGGATCATCGAGTCCAACCATTCCTATGAATCACTAAACCATGTCCCTCAGCACCTCGTCCACCCGTCCCTTAAACCCCTCCAGGGAAGGAGACTCAACCCCCTCCCTGGGCAGCCTGCAGGGTGCTGCACGCTCAAATAAAGAGGAATTTACACAGCTAGAGCTGTTCTATACACACACGTGTGCTGATGTTCATCTCTGTGTGAACGCACACACCTTCAGAGTCCAGGACGCCGCTTCCAATGTGGCTGAAACCTCTACCAGCACATTCGCTGACAGAATTTAATGAAAAATACTTTTCAAAAGGCATGTGAAGAATCCAGTAGGGATACATTCTAGTGTGCTCCAGGCATGCCTGTTATAACCTGTGAGATTAGAGCAAATCCTGCTCGGAATGGCAGCCCAGCGAGGAGGAGGCAGGGGTCTGTCGCCAGCCGCACGTGCAGTGGGAGGTTTTTCTGTCCTGCTCTGTATTAGCTGTGATGACACTTGCCAGAGCTAATTGGCACAAGGTCTCATCATGGAATCATAGAATCGTTAAGGTTGGAAAAGATCCTTAAACTCACCCAGTCCAACCATCAGCCCAACAGCACCATCCCTACTAAACCATGGCCCACAGTGTCTTATCTGCAGAGTTTATGAACCCCTCCAGGGCTGGAGACTCCACCACCGCCCTGGGCAGCCTCTGCCAGGGCTTCACCACCCTCTCAGTGAAGAAATTTTTCCTAATATCCAACCTAAATCTCCTGTGGTGCAACTTGAGGCCATTTCCTCTGGTCCTATCACTTGTTACTTGGAAGAGCCCAGAATCCAACCCACTACAACCTCCTTTCTGGGAGCTGAAGAGAGAGATGAGGTCTCCCTTCAGCCTCCTCCTCTCCAGCCTAAACAGCCCCAAGTCCCTCAGCTGCTCCTCTTCCTCCAAAGAGCAATATCTACTTAGACCCAAGTACAAACCCAGGAATGTTACGGGGATATTCTTACAGGATATTGGCCCTTCGTGGTGTGGCTCAGCAAAGAAGAAAGAGATCAACCCCTTGTCCTGAGGGAAAAGGGAACATCTCTTTGCAAGCTCTCTACAACTACCTGAAAGGAGGTTGTGGAGAGGAGGGAGCTGGGCTCTTCTCCCAAGTGACAGGGGACAGGACGAGAGGGAATGGCCTCAAGCTCCACCAGGGGAGGGTCAGGCTGAATATTAGGAAAAATTTTTTCACGGAAAGGGTCATTGGGCACTGGCAGAGGCTGCCCAGGGAGGGGGTTGAGTCCCCTTCCCTGGAGGGGTTTAAGGGACAGGTGGACGAGGTGCTGAGGGACATGGGTTAGTGATTGATGGGAATGGTTGGACTCGATAATCCAGTGGGTCTCTTCCAACTTGGTGATTCTATGATTCTAAGCTTTGCAGCAATCAGCTTACTAAGGAAGCGATCAGATCTATAATATATTTGGTAATGATTCGTGGAAAGTAATCACTAAAATTCCAAATTCATTCGAGCAGTTCATTGACTCTGGTTTGGCACTGCAGCTAAAGACACTGGCTGTGCTTCCTTCTTTAAAAGACAGCGGTGGAACTAGAGTCTAAAATATCCTCTTGCTGCTATTTTTTGAGAAAGTATTCCCCTGGATCCTCCAGGAACTACGTCACCGCTTCGTTTCTTAGAAGGTTGGTTTGGAAATGTAAGTAAGAGAGCTCACAATAAAACCACTTTGTCTCATTCACTGGTGGAGGTAAACACAGAATCCTAGAATCATTTTGTTGGAAAAGACCTTTGAGATCATTGAGTCCAACCGTACCTAAACCAGATCCCTGAGCAGCCCATATGCTCGTCTTTTAAATCCCTACAGTGACGGTGACTCCACTGCTGCCCTAGGCAGCCTCTGCCAGTGCCCAAGAACCCTTTTGGTGAAGACAATTTTCCTGATGTCTAATCTGAACCTCCCCTAGCGCAACTTGAGGACATTATCAATTTAAATGTTACTCTTAGGTACAAACAATTCTATCAAAGCTGGCTCCTGCACAGCAAGAGAGTGAGCAGCGTGCAGACGTATACATCTAGCAGAGACGCTGGATGCTCCGCATGTGCATCTCTATCTCTTCTAGGGGCTCTTTTCCATTTAAATGGCCTGCGCTCAGGCTATGAAATTTCCCTGTCTGCAGCCATCTGGCATCTGTGTAATATCCCCTGAAAGGGCGGATGCAAGAGGAGACGACCCAGCCGAGGACAGAGGTGATGAGCTTGCATTTCAGTGCACAATACCTGACAGGTGAGCGATGGAGCAGCCTCAGAAATAATGTATGAGCTGTTGGCTCCACGCTGGCCTCAACAGGGCTCTTCATCCTGCACCAGCACCACCTTCATCACCCACGTCTTGCAGCTGCGCTGAAGGGAGAATCGCTGTAACGCAGCAGCCCCATCACAGGCTTGGGAAAACCAGTGGAAAGAAACAGCAGGGTTTTCTGGTTTTGAAATTCAGACAGAGCCCTCTAGGTTCCAGCAAGAGGGAAACTCTTTGGAAACCTGCTTGCTGAGCCATCGAGCCCCCCTCTAAGTGGTTTATCAGGCAACTGGCACCATCATTAAAGGGTAACAGAATAAAATCATTGTAAGGAAATGAAAGAGCTTTCCAGTCCATTTCTGAGAAGATTTAGAGCACGGTAGAGCGACTGAACTGCACTAATCTTTCACTGCATAAAACAACCCCAATGCCCCAGAAGAAAAAGAAATAAGAAATGGAGCAGGGCAGCTACAGGAGAGAGGAGAAATGATGTTTCTTTCCCTGCCCTTGGATAACAGGGGGAGATGTGCTTGTCGGGAGGGTTGTTTGTATAAATAAATGTTCATTCTTGGCAGTGGAATGCAAACTATGCTAAGGGCTGGAAACAGAGCACTTTGTGAAGTGGAGGCCAGGGAGAGGGAAGGATGAAGCCAGGCTGCGGGGAGGAAATTCACATTCATTTTTAGCAACTTGGAGTGTTTCTCAAGCATGTTTGACATTTTTAATTATGCTGATGTAGAGCCTATTCCAAGGACAAAAGAAGTCAGGATAACAGGATAAGCAATTAGGAAATCTCAAACCAGGCAGCGAGGGGTGGTGTTGCCTGGGGACTGTGCTGAGCACGGGATCATCTCTCACACTCTCCAGACAGATGGAATTTGACCGTCTTGCAAAACCTTCACCTCGGTCAGGAGGCTCAGAGCATGGTCTTACCAACTTCTACTGCAGGCGTGTTTTGACAGCCCACAAGAGACAGGAAAGAGATTAGTCTGAACTGCTGCTGTTAGTCGCAGCTTTCCTGCGAGGTCTCCTGAGAGGGTAAGGAACAATCTTGCTCTGTTTATAGCAATTGTCTCACAATCCGTAACTTCACAATGGAAAAATCAAACTGGCATTTCTCGTGGAGAATAAGATCAGCTCAATGGTATCGAGTCACAGAGTCACGGCCTGTTTGTCTGTTTTCCATGCTCAGAACATGCTCAGCATCTCACTTTACGTGGGACCGGTGAAAAACAGCTCAACCTGCTCACTGACCCACCTTCCCTGCTGGAGAACCTGCACAGAAATGTGACTGCATTTTAGTGCCTGTGTAAAGGGTGATCCATGTGGCACTGGAATGGGAGGGTTTCCCATTTCATAGAATCATAAAATCATAGAATAACCAGGTTGGAAGAGACCCACCAGATCATCGAGTCCAACCATTCCTATCAAACACTAAACCATGTCCCTCAGCGCCTCGTCCACCCGTCCCTTAAACCCCTTCAGGGAAGGTGACTCAACCCCCTCCCTGGGCAGCCTCTGCCAGGGACCAATCACCCTTTCTGTGAAAAAATTTTTCCTAATGTCCAGCCTGACCCTCCCCTGGTGGAGCTTGAGGCCATTCCCTCTCGTCCTGTCCCCTGTCCCTTGGGAGAAGAGCCCAGCTCCCTCCTCTCCACAACCTCCTTTCAGGGAGTTGGAGAGAGCAATGAGGTCTCCCCTCAGCCTCCTCTTCTCCAGGCTAAACACCCCCAGCTCTCTCAGTCGTTCCGTTTATCGCTGAGCAGAAATGCTTCAGGAAACCACGCTGAGTGGCTTCTCCTGCTCTGGTTGCCTGGGCCACCCTGCTCACTGGGTGCTCCTGGCACCCTTCAGACAAGCTGGGCTGAAAAGGAACTCACATTCTCTTTGAGATAATGGAAAGTCGCAGAGGAGGCATCCAGCTTCAGGCATGAATAAATCATTATGGGTATGAATTATTCAGTGATCATCCCTTCAACATGCGCTACACGGGCTCAAGAGGCAGCATCCCTGTTGTGGGGGGTTGTCTTCCCAAATGCTATGGATGTCTGACAGGTTAATGAATCCAAATATTCACACGAAAGGAAGGGAAATAAGATTAAAAGAATAATTTTTAAAATAGCAGTAAAAAGCTGCTCGAAACAGTTTGTGATCCCTCAGGCTGGCATGACAATGGCCAGACAACCTTTTAACTCTGTGGTGGTGTTGAAGCAAGAGGTCGGAATCATAATATGAGGCATCAATAAATAGTGGCTCGGGAAACTGGAAACACAGGTTGGAGGAAAGAGCTGGAATTACGGGCACAGAATCAATGCAGAAAGTAGCCCAGTCTCCTAGTAACCCAGGTCTGACATAAGGACCAATATGAGTATCACCTTGATGCTTCAAATGCCAATACGCAACCCTGGTTGCACTTAGAATCAAGGAATCACTGAATGGTTTGGGTTGGAAAAGACCTTAAAGGTCAACCAGTTCCACCTCCTGCCATGGGCAGGGACACCTCCCACTGGATCAGGGGCTCCAAGCCCCATCCAACCCGGCCTTGGACACCCGGAGGGATGGGGCAGCCACCACTGCTCTGGGCAACCTGGGCCACCCTCATCATGAAGAATTTCTTCCTAGTGTCTAACCTAAATTTCCCCCTCTAATTTAAAGCCTTTCCCCCTCATCCACTTCCCAGATAATTCCAAATTTAGAGGCTTAGATACGTGTTTTAAGACCACCGTCTTTGCTCTACGATGCTTTTTTAACATGCCATTTATTAGGAGCTGAAAGGGGTTGGATTCAGAGAAGATTTGGGTTGCAGTGAACAGGAGGACAGCACTTTTAAACCTCTATCGCTGCAAGTATTTCAATTCCACCCCCCAAAATCGCAGAGCCTGTGGCCCAGGTGAGCAGGGGAAGCCCCAGTCCCTGCGAAACACGTGCTGACTGTTTATTAGCGTCGCAGTTCGGAGTTGCAGGGCTATGATTAAACCAGAGAGTAATCTACACCGCTCCAACACAGGCTCGAAGGGGAAAAAAAAAAAAAAAATAAGTCCTGTGTCCAACAGCCAGGAAAAGGCTGGTTCATCCCTCACAGGAAATGAGTCACCCGACAGCATCGCGTGGTGCGGAGCAGCAGAAGCTCTGCAATAACACAGACTGATAACAACAGAAGAGCACACACAGCGAGGTCTCCCCTTTGGTCGCAGATTAGAAGGAAAGAAACATAAAACATGAGCTCTTGCAATTGCAGGAACATTTTAAGTTGCTGTAAGGACAGAAAATCCATGTAGATAGAGTCTGGTGATGTCAGAGTGTGCAATGGTAACGATAATAAAGCTCCAAGCGCAGATCTACTCGCTTGCAAAGAGCTTTTTACCTCTGTCCCTGTAAGGGAGACCTGAAAACATCCAGCTCAGGGACCCTGCAAGCTGTTTTGAAGCCTTTACTCCTGTTTAATACTGAAGGCACGTGAAGCTCAGTGCCAAACCAGTCTGATCATCCATTACCAACTAGTCCTCTTTTTGGTAACGCTTCATGCTGCCAAATCGCCACGGACCAGTGGAAAATGTACTCCTCTGGCTAACAACACACGCTGCTTGTAAAAACCCAACCCTGCAGTGCGGAAACGCACTTTTCCTCAGCGCTCCCCCACAGCTCTTCCCCCAGTAACCCCAGCCAGGCATCTCATGATTTCTCCGCGTGACACTTCTCGCTCCCCTTCCTGAGGGCACGAGTGGAGGGGGAAATGCCTCTGCTCTCGGTAGCGTTGAGTCATGGATAACTGAGTGAGGCTCGGAAGCCCTACGCACCTTTTGTGGGACCAATAACTGCAGCAGTGGCTGCTCCATCCCGGTTAACTCCAGGCTAACCACTTCCAGAGCTGGGATGTGGCATCTTGGCTTGGATCAGAAACAGCATGGCCAGCAGGTCCAGGGAGGTTCTTCTCCCTCTGGACTTGGCACTGGGGAGACCGCTCCTCGAATCCTGGGGTCAGCTCTGGGCCCCTCACCACAAGAAGGATGTTGAGGCTCTGGAGCGAGTCCAGAGAAGAGCAACGAAGCTGGGGAAGGGGCTGGAGAAGAAGAGGAGCGGCTGAGAGAGCTGGGGGTGTTTAGCCTGGAGAAGAGGAGGCTGAGGGGAGACCTCATTGCTCTCTCCAACTCCCTGAAAGGAGGTTGTGGAGAGGAGGGAGCTGGGGGCTCTTCTCCCAAGGGACAGGGGACAGGACGAGAGGGAATGGCCTCAAGCTCCACCAGGGGAGAGTCAAACTGAACATCAGGAAAATATATGTCACAGAAAGGGTGTTGGGGCACTGTCAGAGGCTGCCCAGGGAGGGGGTTGAGTCCCCTTCCCTGGAGGGGTTTAAGGGACGGGTGGACGAGGTGCTGAGGGACACGGTTTAGTGATTGATGGGAATGGTTGGACTCGATGATCCGGTGGGTCCTTTCCATCCAAGTGATTCTATGAGTCTATGATCAGGAATGATACCCAAAGGAATGCTCTGGCACCCTAAGATGGAATGATAGGACTCGATCATCTAAGAGGTCTTTTCCAACCTTAAGATTCTATGTTGCTAAAGCTGCAAATGCTCTTTTAAAGAAAACAGCCACATTAATTGAAAGGAATCATAGAGTCATTAAGGCTGGAAAAGACCTCTCAGCAGCAAAAGGCTTTGAAATGCCCCCCACCCCCAGGTTTCTTTGGGAATATACTGCTGGCAAAGTTACTGAGGGAAGAATTTCCCAGTTTAGGACCTCATAGGGGACTGTGAATGATGGGGGAGGAGGGGAGCTTACAGGAAAACAAGGGTCATTAAACCAGTACCTAGGAAATACCGTCATGTGCAGCAATTGGGGCTCCTGAACAGAGACCTCATTTTAAGAGGGTTGTAGTTTTCAAGCCATTGAATGGAAGTGGAAGGAGAAAGGGGGGAAAAAACTCTGCCACTTTGCAAAGGAACCTCCTAACTCGGAGGCACAGTGCAGGCTTCAGAGCTATTTTAGAAACACAAAGGAAAAAAAGGCAGGAAAAGGGTCTTTTTTCCGTTTTGGTTTGGGTTTTGTTTTGTTTTTAGAGGGTTTTTCTTCCCTGCCTGGTAAATAAAACTCAAAGAGATAACACAGGCAGGAAGGGGTTTGGAAGGGAAAAACCTGGGTGTGTCCCACCAAGGCCTTTCTAGAAAGTGAGTAACTGGAGCTGGGGAGGGTTGGACGGCTTTGCTGGATTGTACAAAAGAAGCTGATTCATATTTTTTTCCCCTTTCTTCCTCTTCTTTTTTTTTTTTTCTTTTCACATGGCCATTTTCATGCGGGTTTCTTTTTCAAAACAAACCAAGCCATGCACAGAGGCAGGTCTTTCTCCCAGCTGTTTGCTTTTTTTTATTATTTAAAAGTCTTACTTCGTTCTTAAATGCATTTTCTTGTGTGAACCAGAGGGAAACCACACAACAGCCGATGGTATCGTTACTCAGTTCCCTACTGAAAAGATGCTGCCTAAAAAATCCTGTTAATATTACAGGAAAATGCCTGATAAAACATTGCATAATCAGCATTTCTGTGAGAATTACGGAAAATCTGAGTGAGCTTTCCTGAGCCTTAAAAGAGTCTTTGAATACAGACCACAAGTGCCCAGGAGAGGGCTTCGAAAGGTAATAATTCTTCTGGCATCCACCTGTGTTTGCTTTTCCAAAGATACCTGAAAAGCAGCTGGGGTATGTGCAGACACAATAATGTCTATAACCACTAGAAACTCAAATATTGCTCGGACTGGTGAGCTCTGTCTAGTGTTAATGACATTTTTCCTTTGCATCATGTACAGGACATCTTTCTTCAGGGTATGCTTCTTTAGGATTTGTTTCTTTCCCAAAGGGCCTGAAATATCCTATAATGAAAAGAAAGAGAGTGATGCTGTCTCCACACCATCCTTTTCTGTGGAGGGATTTCTTATTTACAGCACATAAACCATTCTACTCTGAGGGGAAGGTGAAGTGCAACACCACCATGGGAAACAAAACCAGGCACAGCTCAAGAAATTGCATTGTGGTTTGCGAGATGGGAGTTAAATTCCTGCTCTGCTTTGATCAGATAATTATCTCGCTGCCTCTCAGATCCAGCAACTCTAAAGTGGATCGCATAATCCCATCCTTCTCCCATTCTTCGCCTCATCTAAGCTGTAAATCTCTTATCTGTGGGGAAAGCTGAGCCTCCTTTCATATGCAGCACCTAGTAAAATAACTTGGGTTTCAGATGGGGCCTTTAGTGTCTCTAGAAGTAGGTAAGAACATGTTTTTTCTCCTTTTTAAACTCCTACTGGAACAAGGGCCAAATGCCTGGGGAGCACAATCAACCAAGACAGAGAAATTAGAGCTACCAGCTCACTCTAAGGTCCCCATCCCAGTGGAAGCTCTTCCATTTCTCAAGTGGTGATAAGAGTGAAGCATTAAGTTGATATCTGGTCCCGGTCTGGTCCTGAACACCAAAATATCTGAGCGTTCCTCCACACTCTGAGAAAATAGGGCATCTGGCCACAAAAATCAACACATTAATACATGGAGGGGGAGAAAATAACACGCAGTTTCACTTTTATTTTTTTTTCCCCCATGTTCTTGCGTCTAGTGTGCGCTTCAGAAAGAAACGAGAATACAAAATGCATGTCTGTGCCTGTCAAGAGCTACCTGACATTCAGCAGAAACGCTGCCCGAGGATAAGACTCCAAATTTCATTTGCATTGTGCTTTTAAACTCCTCTCTGATCCTTCCCCCCTGCATACCCTGACATCGCTGCATCACAGCTGAGGTGCTCCCATCAATGCACCGATCTGTATTTATGTTTTACTCTTTTACCAGTGAAAACAGAGGTAGATTGGCAGAATTGTACAAATGTTTTCACGAAAACATCAACAGTGGGTGTGCTGCTGAGGGACCAAGGATCCTTTCCACAGTAAAACCAGCGCTGTGTTGCCTAGAAACTCTCGAAACAGGGTTGCAGCTAATGAAGCCAAGATCAATGTGGACTGGACATTTGATATTTGATTCAGCGCTACACAAGGGACTTGTAGCAAGGTCTGGGACAATTAATTCTCGTGCTGCAGTCAACAGATAGGATTATGACAAGCGAGGCAAAGAAAATGAGTAATTGCACGTAGAATTCCCAGCGAGCAAATATTGTCTATATTTAAACAGAGACATGTGGCTTTTCATCTATGGATGCAAACTGCTTTGAAGAGTGATGTTAGTGGGGACACACCAGCAATATCCTGGTGGATAGGAGTGAGATCCGAAGATCTGCTTGGCCTCCAGCAGGATTCTGGCCCTTGCACGCTGAATCCTGGGTGGGAACAAAGTCAGCCTTGCTTATCCCCTTTATTATTAGGGGCTTTCATAGAATCATGGAATGGCTTGGGTTGGAAGGGAACTCAAAGCCCATCCAGTTCCACCCCCTGCCATGGGCAGGGACACCTCCCACTGGATCAGGGGCTCCAAGCCCCATCCAGCCTGGCCTTGAACCCCTCCAGGGATGGGGCAGCCACCACTGCTCTGGGCAACCTGGGCCAGGGCCTCCTCACTCTCATTATGAAGAATTTCTTCCTAGTGTCAAACCTAAATCTTCCCCCTTCCAATTTAAACCCATTCCCCTTCATCCTATCACTACAGACCCTTATAAAAAGTCCCTCCCCAGCTTTCCTGGAGCCTGTTTCAGGACTGGAAGCTGCTCTAAGGTCTCCCTGCAGCCTTCTCTTCTCCAGGCTGAACAACCCCAACTCTCTCAGCCTGGCCTCATACAGGAGGTTCTCCAGCCCTCGGATCATCTCCACGACCTCCTCTGGACTCGCTCCAACAGCTCCATGTCCTCCCTGTGCTGAGGACTCCAGAACTGGTCACAGGGCTCCAGGTGGGTCTCACAGAGCGGAGCAGAGGGGCAGAATCCCCTCCCTCCCTGCTGGTCCCTCTGCTCTGGATGCAGCCCAGGGCACGGTTGGTTTCTGGGCTGCGAGCGCACATTGTTGGCTCAAATTGAGCTTCTCCTCCTTCTCTCCAGGGCTGCTCTCAAGCCTGTATGGAAACTGCAGCTTGCCCTGACCCAGGTGAAGGATTGAGGGTCACACAGCCCCACTCCCCCAGCCTGTCCAGGCCCCCCTGGACGCTGTCGCATCCTCCTGGTGCGGCGCTGGCACCACTCAGCTCAGTGTCCTCTGCAACCTCGCTGAGGGTGCCCTTGATCCTGCTGTCTGTATCTCCAATGAGATATGAAACATCACTGGTTCGTCTAGTGCCACGGGAATCTGAGAATCATGGAATTACAGAACGGTTTGGGTTGGAAGAGACCTCAAAGCCCATCCAGTTCCCCCTCTGCCACGGGCAGGGACACCTCCCACTGGATCAGGTTGTTCAAACCCCCATCCAGACTGGCCTTGAACACCTCCAGGGAAGGAGCAAATCCCCAGATTAAATAATTAACCCAATTTCGGCGAGGAGAGCGCTCTCCCTCCCTCGAGGTGGCCACGACAGGAGCACGCGGCTTCTCTGCCCGTAACCAAGATGGCGGCGGCGGCGTCCGGGCGGCTCCCGCTGGTCACAACACAATGGGCACATCGAGGTCCCTTTGCCCGTACCCAAGATGGCGCCCCAATGCGGTTCTCCCACGCCCTGCCCCCAATCAAGATGGCGGATCCGTGTGGCATTTAGGCCTCGTTCCCGCTCTCAAGATGGCTCCTCCTAGCCGTCTCCCTTCGCCTACCGAATGGCGCCGCGCCCCAGCGCTTGGCCACGCCCCCGAATTATTGGCCACGCCCACACGCCCTGCGACAGCCAATGGGCTTCGAGAAGGGGCTCCGCGGAGGCGGGAAGTCCCCGCCCACTCATCACTCTGACAGCCGCGGCAGCCAATGGGCAGCGGGCGCGGGCGAGGCGGGCCGGGCGGCGCCGCCATTTTGTGAGTCTATAACACGGAGCTGTTGGGTTCGTTCCTGCTATTCCGGCGCCTCCACTCCCTTCCCGACGGGTCTCCTCCGTGTGCAATGGACGGGTGAGTTTCCCCCCCCACCCCGCCACCGCCCGCTCCGGGGCCGCGACACATCGAGCAGCGTTTCCCGGACCCTCGAGACGGGGGTGGGGTGTGAGGGGGCACGGGGGAGGCTCAGGACCCGCTGGGCCCTGAGAGGGGGTGGTGCTCAAACGGAGCCCCTGACGCGGCGCCTCGTGTGGAGACGGGGGGGGTGGGGGTGTCTGCCTGGGGAAGAGGAATGTGTGGGATGCGGGGATGGGGGGGCTGCCTGGGGGGGAAGGGGAGTGTGGGGTGCAGCTCCTGCCTAGTGGAAGGGGTTGTGGGGTGCGGGGGTGGGAGGGGCTCCTGCCTGGGGGAGGAGGATTGGGGGGGGGGGGGTCCTACCTGATGGAGGAGGGGGTGTGGGGTGCGGGGGTGCCTCCTACTTGAGGGAAGGGGCTGGGGGGGTTCGTGCCTGGAGGAGGAGGGGGTGTGGTGTGTGGAGGGTCCCCTGCCAGGGCAAGCGGAACGTGTGGGGTACGGGAGGGAGGGGCTCCTGCCTGGGGGAGGGGGTTGTGGGGTGCGGGGGGGATCCTATCTGATGCAAGGGGTTGTGGGGTGCGGGGGCGCCTCCTACTTGGGGAAGGGGATTGTGGGGTGCGGGGAGAAGGGGAACGTGTGGAGTGTAGGGGGGCCACGTGGGGAGGGATTTGGGAAAGGGGAAGGGGCCCTGCGAGTACGGGGGGGGGGGGGGTGTGTGTCTGCTTGGGGTTGGTGGTGTGGGCCTCGGCGGGGGGGGACACCCACTTGGAGGAGGGGGGTGTGGGGTGTAGGTGGGGCCCTGCCTAGGGTAAAGAAAACGTTTTGGATGCGGGGAGGGGGCGGCAGGGGTGCTGGGGGTGCGCCTAGAGGAGAGAGTGTGGGGTATTGGGGGGCTCTGTCTGGTGAGGGGAGCATGGGGTGCGGGGGGGGGGGGGCTGCCTGGGGAAAGAGGAATGTGTGGGAGTGTAGGTAAAGGGGTGGAGGAAAGGTTGGAGGGGGAAGGCGAACGAGGGGGGCGCGGGGGGTGAGAACGTGGGGTACAAGGTGGGGGCTCCTACCTGGTGGGGAGGGGCTGAGGGGTGTAGCACAGTGCAGGGGGGGGCACCTGGGGGGTTGGATGCTTCTTGCAGTGAAGGGAGTGTGAATGGCAGGGGGAACCCTACCCGGTGTGGGGGGCACGTGGAGGCGGGGGGACACGAGGGGCAAAGGGGAGGGGGCGTGGGGTGCTGAGTGGAGGCCCCTGTGTGGCACGGAGGGAGAGCAGAGTGCGTCCTGCCTGGCGAGGGGGGAGGACGTGGAATGCGAAGGAAGGAGGGGGGGCCCTACCTGGCAGGGGTGGGGAAGCTTGCAGCTGATTCATGGCGGGCCATTGTCTAGCACTCCCGCTGGCCCGGGTGGGTTGATGTGGGAAGCCCTGGCCGGGTTTCCCTAAGGAGCCGTTCCCAGGCAGCCCCAATCCTGCTGCCGTTCCCGGGAGCCACCCGGAGCTACCTGCGAGCCATAGGTACGGCCCCAGTGGGGCTGCTGCCCTGCTCCTGCTGCCTCCATTGTCCCCCTCGGAACTCTCTCAGGATAAAACTTTACGCCATGACTGCTGGATTCCTGGTGTTTTCTGGAGCGCAGCTCTTTCCTCTCGGGCGGTGTTGAGTTTTTTATAGTCGTTAACTCGTCCAGTCTCTTCCTTCAGAAGCATTTGCTTCAAAACTGGTGTTTTACCAAGGCAGCTCTTTAAAGGTCTCCGTATTTCTCTTGTCTCCTATGGCATATTTTTTAGGGATCTGGTTTTATTCTTTCTTACAGTTAAGATACTTGTGGAGGTCTCTGGGTGAACAGTTTGTTTTCCCAGAACCTGAAGCAGGAGGAAGCCCAAGTTAAAGTCTCCTCTCCTTTTGCTGCGGAGCACCCATCCGCACGGAATGAAGCGTAGTCACAGCTTCTGCACACGGAAAAAGTGGCATCTCAGGGTTGTTTTCATCTAAAAAGCCCATTAAAAAATCACGTATTTTACAATTTTTACAGTCGTGGGCACAGTTCAGGTTGCTTTGCTTCTTTTAATGAGTTGTTAATGTTGAGTAGTGTTTAAAGAAAAGCTTTCAGTATGGGAGATCCGTATGTTTGAGTGGCAAAAATCAGTTTATTGGCTGTCCTCACCATAGTTTCTAGGAAAGCTGATTTACTGTATATGTTAAAATAGTTGTTAATTTGAAATAGAAATTTGAATATAATGAATGAGTCTTAGTTATCTGTTACCTTATGAAGATCTTGGTGCCTTTTCTGTTTTACCGTGTGAAAGCTTCTGCTGAAACTTTGAGGGCTTCTGAAAATGGGTGTAGTTTCTGCCGAGCTGGCAGTGAGTGGCTTCTCTGGCTGCTTCCGTCGCCTTCTCCTGCTTCAAACAATCTATAGCTGTGCTGTTCAAATGATCCTGTTTGAATAAGTTGCTTTGTTAAAACACGCAAGGGGTTCGGATGGGGAATGCTGCTTTGGAAAATGACCCAAAGGTTTTACTGACGCTGCCTATTTTTTTTTCCTTTATTGTGTAGGAATTATCCTAGACCATGTAAGAAGTGCTTTTTCTGCAAGGCTTTATTGCCTGTTTGTTTGGAAAAAAGTTTTAATCTCTTCAGGTTGATTTAGGACAAGAGAAGGAAGCTTAAGATACGATGATTTGTTGAGGCGGGGTGCACGAACTGGAAGTGCATTGCACATTTCTTAAATAAAAATCATTATGTACTGAGGGTGCTGGTTCCGTGTGGTGTTTAATATCAAATGGGTTACAGTGACATTCCAAGAATTGATCTTTCTAAGCAAATAAAGCAGCTTCTCCTGTTGGATCATTTCAAACGCTGGGCCCTGTTAAGGCTACTTTATGTAAAACATTTCCTGTGCGTGAGGCCCGCAGGAGGAACAGGAAGCGAGAGAATTGCTTAGGGTGAGTTCGAGAGGCCTGGAAACTTGGGAGATTCCCCATTTTTCTTATGCTATTCTGGAAATAACACTGTTAAAGTTTTGAACCTTGGGTTAACATATGGATTTTAACTGGGTAAACGTGTGCTTTTAGGATATTTAGTAATTTAATAGAATTACTAGGATTCTTTAATAAGTGCAGATGGGTTTAATTAGTTCATTACTGCTGGTCCTCAAAACGTGGTGAAACCCATCTGTCCTCACTAGTGAGCAGACACGGGGGGCTGCAGACCGTGGCATTCCCATACCGAGTGTTCTTGAAGTCGTTCACTTGGAAGAAAGGAACTATTGCGTGGCTTGCTAGCAGCAGCCGTTGGATCAGGCTGTGGCTTGGGCTGTGGATTGCTGGGTTGTGATGACATGGCAGGGTGGTTTTGAAGGGGAAGTACGAGGAGATGAGCTGGCTCATGCCTGTTCCTGCTTAGTTGTGGAGCTGGTGGAACGCGAATGGCTTTGTACAACTGAGCAGTGTTTATTCCCCTGAAAAGCTCCTGAATGTTGTAGGAGGATCAGGAAGGAAGGAGCAGTAAATGCTAGCATTAAATCTCTTTGTAGAAGGAGTACTTCAGATTTCACATTGCTCTTTTAAGAATGACTGCCTTGCCCTTCTCCTCTGCCGTGTTTCCTTAAGGCTGCTGCTGGTCTGTTTGCCGGCTGCTTCTGGATCCTTCACTCTGCAGTTGTGGGTGGCTGTTTGAGAGGAGCAGAAATGGGCAGGGCTGTGTTTGTGTCCATCTGAAACCGTCGTTTCTGTCCAGGTGTGCGTTTCTGTTTTATGGCGGCTTGGAGTTCATAAAAAAGGACACAGGTTAAAACTGCAATCCTTAGCCTGTCTGGAAGGGTAACATGTAGGTGCTGTGATCCTTGAGAAGGTTAACCAGGTACAACACCAAGTTGTGCTGGTTCCACCAATGCAATAATGCTCTGGGTAGTTGCGTGTTGTGGTTCATAACAGTCAGTGCTGACAAGACCTTGTATGATTTGCTTGAGGTACAGCTCTTGCTATTATCTGTGTTAAGTTAATTGGGAAGCTTCATTTAGGGGGTTTAAGCATATATGGTAGAATTCAATAGTTCTTTCTTTCAGATCTCTGTTAGGGAAAACTACTATATTTTTTTCCCAAGGAAAGAACCAATTGAGAGGTCTTGTGTCATGGCGTGCCCCAGCCTGAGAGCTGCCTGCATCTTTAACTCTCGTTCTTTTTGGTTGCCAGGCTGGTGCCGCTCTTGCCCCAGTGGTGTCAGCGTGGCTGGGGCACAGCTGCAGGTGCTACCTTGGCTGAGAACACAGCCCGGCTCGGCATGGTGCGCGCCGGCCGCCACCGGAGCTCAAGCATTGCTTGTTGGCACTATTGACTCAATAGTTTTGCTAGAGAATGCCTCTTCACAACCTCGCAGAGGTTGCACGTTGGATCGAAGGGTGCTAAGAATCGTGGAAGTGGATATTAGTGATGGAGTTGGCTCTTGGCCCTTTTACTCTTGGTTGAGTCAGAGGTGTTTGCGTAGTGTTGCCTTCCCACGAAGAATGTAAGGCTGTAGTGACTGTGGGCTGTTTGGTTTTGGCCCCCTAGGTTCCCTTGCAGGAGGAGGGAGCTCTGCGGTAGGAAGTGCGGGAGAGCTGCAGTTTTCTGGCGCTGCTGGGTCTTGGGTCTCCACCATCACCATCTAGTAATTTTTCTTTGTATGAACTGTCCTTGGCTCACTCGCAGCGACAACTGTGCACCTCAACTTGCTTTTTTTCTTACTGCTGTAAACTATGCTGGATATTTGTGGCAAACCTATCTAACTTTTTTAATCCTTTTCTTTCTTTTTTCTACAGCATTGTCCAAGATATAACAGTTGGTACAAAGGTAGGCACTTCTCACTTTTTCTCTCTTTTTACACTGCTCAGCATCTGACCTAGTTTTAGCCTCACCAAATGTAGGTCTTCAGCTTTAAGGGGTCGTTTCTGGTGCCATGTAAATTGGTTTTAACCGGAAGGTAATTTAGTTTCATGTGCATTTAAAACTTTTATTATGGCTCAGCATTTAGCTCTTGGCATTTTGACATTGATTATCAACCGTTAGAACTTTATTGCCTTTAGAAGCAGCCCTTTCCCTTACTAAAATGTCAAGCCATGCTTGTTATTTGTGTGCTAGACGATGCTTGTCAATGGAGAAATTGGTCCTGTTTCTTTTGAGAACTCAATTTCCTTTGTATGTGAATTCCTGGTCAGTTATATGTCAAAAATTCTTCTGCCACAAAAAAATGAGTGTCGGGCTGTTGATTTTTATCTCTTGTGAGTACAGTAAATATGACCTTTACCCTTCTAGTCTCGGGTTTTGAAAGTGCAGACTTAGCCCTGAAACTCAAAGTGCTGACAGGAGCCTACTTATCTGCCGCGCGTGGTAACAGGCCGTTGTGTTCGTGGGATGAAAGCTTATTCCTGTGAAATGCTGAACTGGAATGTGCAGGATGGACTGGCACTCCTTCATGTATGAAAGGGTTTTCAGTTCCCTTCATGAACATTGTAGCTAATACTCTGGGATCAGGATTACAGCAAGTTCAGCCCTGCGAGTTTTTTATTAGGCAGTGGTGTGTGAATGACCCGCATGGTGCTCATCAACAGCATTTCCAGTTGTCCCAGCTGTGTGTCGGTAGAGTCTTCCTTAGGAACTGAGAAATGGAGTTGTGTGGGGCAGCTTGAACAGGCTGAAGCGGTGCCATGTATGGTAGGACTGATAAGAAATAGAGCAGGGCTTGTGTGGTGTGAACTCCTTCTGGCCTGTGCAAGTGAAGCAGGAATGCTAGAGTTTGTTCCTAGACAGCAGGTAGTTGTGTTGCGTTGGGAGTATGGAACTGGGTGTGAGTGTTAAGCCAAGGCATGGTTTTTGGAGCTGTTAAACACAGGAAGGGTCTCTGTTGAATGGCTGCAGGGGAAAGGTTACACGTAACAACATTTCCTTGTTTGAGATTCTGAAATTTGAATTAATGATAGCGCTAGTATAGTGTCCGGTTCTTACTGAGACTGTGGTCTGGTAGAAGGAGTTTGGTTTGCTGTCACAGGCAGAGGAAAGGCCTGAGCCTGGGCAGTAATGTTAGCTAACAGTCCATAGCCACTGTGAAAGGTGGGCTAAGTCATTCCTTGACCACTGAAGAGCAGTTTGATGCAGTATACTCTGGTCAACTCATTAATCCAGTTAAAAGTCCCCTTGAGGGGTTTCACCAATGCATAATCTGCAGCTTTAAGAAGTAGTTTTACACAACTAAACTTGACTGGGAAGCTTCTGCAACTGTAATTGTAGTCTGGTGAATCTTGAAAAGCTTCAGGATGTGGCATTGCAGGCTCGGCACTCCCGGCTGCGGGGGCGGTTTCGGTCGCAGTGCAGGGCAGTCAGCCATCTAAAATGAGGGCTGGGAGAAATCCATCCCAGTGCTTTCACTCTTCCAGCACAGGACAGGTCTGTGACTATAGTTATGCCAATTGTACAATGGAGTGAGTAGGACAACAGCTGGCATCAAAAATGGGGTCAGATCAGATGAGGCAGATTTTGGGAAAGTTTGAATCAAAATTTAAATAGCAGCAGAAGCAAAAAGGCAAGTTGACTCATCTTGATGAAGGTAAGTTTTGAAGTTACTTTCAACGTAGCCACATGGCCTGATTGAATTTAAATAAGATACTGATGTGCCAGTGTGGGTCATGTAATAGATGTGCATCCATTAATGCTATGGTGTAACGTGTTGTGTGTGGTGTGGGTTTGCTTAGGTCAGTCAGAATCCTTTCTGCGAGAGAAGGGAGCAAAGCGAAGGCTTCTCTTCTGCCCAGGACTGTGCAGGTCTGCTGCGTCCAGACAGCTTCCCCGTTCTCTGCTGCCTCTATACTCCTGAGTGTTTGACTGCAGTGCTTTTTTGTGGGGAGAAATACAGGCCTCTGTGGTTCAAAACACCGTGTGATCAAATAGGTTGTCAGTTGCTGCTTGAAAACACTTCCCTCTGGTCAGTGTAACCCAGTGTGCCCTCTGGGCACTCCTTGGCTGCCACTCTTCTAAAATATTGCAGTTCCATTTGTGGGTTGCTTCTACTTCAAACTGCCTCCCTTCGGTTTGCCAAAAAATGGTGTGAAGGCACTGCAGAAGGAGGTTTTTGTGATATCACGGAAGCATTTCAGTCTTTACTGGAATAACTACAATGATGGAGCGCTGTTCATCCCTCAGCATTTGTGTGATCCCCAGGGCATTGCTGGAATCTCTTCAAGGATTCACTGGTTTCCCCGTGTTCCAAAGCAGATGTTCTTTATAATTGCTTACTAACTTACAAGGATGCTGTGGAGCTGCAGTTTTGTGATCTGCTGGCTTTAACGCATTTTCATAGAGACAAGATTCAGGCAGGCACAGGACTCCTTTTAGTGTCTGTTCTGGAAGCTGTGCTTGCTGGCTGAGTTCTTCGGCTGGACAGGAAGGTTTGAGCTGGAAAACTGTCTTTAATCTGAGGTGTAAACTTATTGCCACGTGCATACGAAGAAGGCAGGAACCGTGCTCCATGACAGTCCCCAAAGCCAGCTCGTGTCCTGCCAAAAGTGCTTTGACTGTGTTCTGCCATTGTAACTGGAGTGTCCTGAGGTTGGAGAAGTCTCAGACAAGCAAGAAAGGTCCCTGGAACTTCGAACACTGCTGAGCAAATTGTCAAAGATGATTTAGAGAGGCCTCTAGGTTGTCTTCCTGCTGTCAGCCTTCATGTTGGTAAGTCCAACTTTGAATCTGAGGGCTCTGTGAAAGTGTGTGTTGGTTTGCTCTGCTGTGTAATAGGCAGGGTGCAGGCACTTCTGTTTTGGATCTTCTCACAGGCTTGATTTACATATTAAGGATACTCACATCCATTTCTATTAACAGTTCTGAGGTCTTTGTTACGTTTAGGTTCTGTAATTCAAGAAGTCCCCAGATGTTCTCATGGCTTACTGCTTGAATGCTGCGCTGCACTGCTCAATGTTCTCGTTTGTAATCAGGGTGGTAATTATTGAAGCCGTTTTTGGGCTTCACATGTACCCTGGTCTTCAGAGTCTTCTTGTAAAGCGTGTGAATTTGTGTAGGAAGCTCATTACAGTTCTGGGATGGGGCTTTTCATGCGCAGCTTTCTGGAATGTCCTGCAGATTAGAAACACATGATTTAAGACTTGTTTCTTCCCATAGTTTCTTTGCTGTCTGAAAAGGAAGGAAGTATGGCCTTAGAAAGAGTATGAATGATGAAATGTCACTGTTCTTTAAGTGAAGTTGCGTTTTAGTGATTGAAAAAGTCCCAGAATATTTTAGGTGCTGAATAATCTTCTGGCTTCTTGGTTAAGTTAAGCTTTTCTTGAAAGATGATGCTTCCAGGAAAAGTACAGTTCTGTGGCATTTGAGAAGTTAATTTTTAAAATGGGGCTTGCTGGAGTGTGATAGAGGCCGCCTGCATAGAAGTGATTTGTGATCAAGCCAGGATCTTTGCCATGGGAACAGTAATTATGGCTTCAGGCAGCAGGCCAAGAATGTCGTGAGGAAATTCCAGTCCCCTCCTATGGCTTTAGTTAGAGCCTGCAACAAGCTGGCTCTTGTGGCCTTATAACAGGCATGATCACACATGTGGGCCATGTGTCGGTAGTGCGGTACATGGATGGCAGCGTCTGCCAGCTGCATTTCGTGGATAGCTTGATCTAATCTGTGTTACTGTTACATGCAGGTTTTATGCAGCTGGGTCTTCGTGTGTAGGTGATGGTCCCTAGCGGGGCGATCATTGGCTGCTGGCTGTGAATGCTGTCTGAATTCTCTGCTGAGTGTAACAGGAATTTAAGCCATTGCTTAGTACCTGTTTCACCCAGGATCGCTGCCACCGCCTTATCGGCTGTGAGCCTTGTTCAGAGCAGTTTCTCCATCACAGCCAAACCAATTTTTGCTGTGGAAGCTGGTTCAAATTACTCTCCCTGTGAAAGGAAACAAACCGTGACTCCTGTTGTAGCTGAAATTGTGTGAGGTGGTCTAGAAAATGATCAGTTAATAAAACGGTTGTAGAATGTAGTCTGTTCTAACCTCAAGCCTCCTTTCCCCTCTGCGATGATTGAAAAAAGGCAAAATATTCAACACACGTTAATTTATTCAACTTTATCTTTTAAATCATACAAGTGTAGGGATAGTCTGATCTCTGAGTCACCACCATCTGTTTCAAGTATTGTCAGGGTAGAAAATGCAGATGTGCTGGTGCCACGTTTGTTGTCATCTCGCACTGGCAAGAAGAGTTTAATTTCACTTTCTGCGTGGTTTTGGTGTAGCTGTTTTCCAAGCTCCATATGAAAACCTGTTGAATGCTCTGCCAAGCTCAGCAAGTGAGATCGCCAACACACAGGGTAATGGGTGCTCAGTGTTTACCACAGCAGATTGTGGTTCTTGCACAACTGTAGTTCAGTTGAGGCTGGATTAGCTTGCAGTTCCTTCTGAACCTGTGTTCCTTTTGCCCTTTTTTACAGGTTTGCTCACAGCGTTCTTCCCTGGGTCTCCTTTGCCCAGTGTGACTCATCTGCACTATTTCTTTCTGATAGTTGTTTGAACTTTACCAAGGATTTGTCTGCTCCATTGGAATGATTTGTAAAGCTCAAGGCTGACTAAGAGTTAAGTTTCAGCTTGGGAACTGCATATCGTAAAGCCTGGGTGTGTGCTGCCCTACGGAGCCAGAATGACTGCATTGCTGCAGGACTCCGGGTTGAGGAATTTGGGGCTGTTTGAAATGGCCACACCTTGTATTTGCTCAAAGGGCAGGTTTGTTTCCCAGGGTGTCTCCATAGTAGCGAAGACTGAAAGAACCTCAGGGAGAGGCTGGTGGGTTGAGTGGGTTGAGGATCCGGCTTCTCTCTAAAGCTGCTGTGTGCGTGAGTTCATAATGCATCTTATTGCAAAACCTCCAGTCGGATTGTGTGAGCAATCACTTTAATGTAGAGCTGAGGCTTCCAGTGTCCTTCAGAAACTCAAACATCTACTGCAGACTGTAGCAGTAGCGCCAGCTGTTGTGGTAGTGTGTATGGTAGGAGGAGAGTTTTCCTGAGCACTGAATTCTTTGCAGTGCTCTGACCAACTAACCCAGTTTCAAAGGTGCTGCGTACCCAGTATACTGCTGGGAATCTTAGTGGGAAGTTTACTGTGCTGGCTGTCTTCTAAAGGTATCAGACTAAATCTTGTCCAGAGGAGCTTGAGGATCTAACAATTGAAAAAAACCTGAATTTGGAGCTGGTGGGTGTTCTCTGGCCCTGGCTGAACAGAGAGTAGTTTTAAAGTACGTGCTCTACTCCTGCCAGCTTGGGCAGTGCTTCCTCTGCAGGTTCTCTGCCTCAGTGTAATATGCTAGGTTGGATTTAATTTGATAAATGACCTTGGGGCGCAGGGAGCAGTTTGAACAAAGTTAATACCCACTCCACTGCTTCTGGTTCTGCTCAGATGATGAATTGTGTCTCAGAGAGGCAGTGGAGCTGTGAAGGACACTTGAGTGTGCTGCTGCTTACAGAGTGTGCGGAGAATGCTGGCCCACATCGCTTTGGAGCCACCTCAGAGGCTGCCATCTTCTGGAACATGCAGTTATTTTGGGGTGGATTGTAACTTTGCAGGTTCCCTAGGGCTGGAGAAGGCTGCAATTGTGTGTTCTGCAGAGGTACTGTCACAAAAAAAGTAGACTCACGTTTTCTATTTGTGAGTCGAATGGGAATGTTTGTTTTCCTGCTGTTCTACCTTTAAATGGCTGAATCGTTGTTGGAGGCAGGAGGGTGACACAAGACAGTAAGAGAAGTGAAACTTGCTGGCAGCAAGTCTTCTGGGGGAGACAGCGGAAACTGGCAGCCTTCTTCATAAGAGTTTAAATTTCATTCCTTTCCTGGCTCTTGAATCCCTCAGCAAAAAAAAATGCTGGAATGTAACATGAGTGTGAATGATTATGTCATCAGCCTGGATTTCTCTTATTGGTTTCTTCACAAAGTGATTTGAGCTGTGAACTGAAGTATCAAAGTACATTCCTCTGTTCCTCTGGGATTGACCTTATCCAGAGTCCTTGAAGCAGACTTCAGAGGCGCTCCATTCTGTGCTCAGACATTTTTTTTTTTTGCTTCTTTGATCAGAGCAAAGGGTTTGTGTGATCTCCTCTGTTATCTGTGTTGCTTTGTCCGCACAATACTGCGGGGGTCTCTTACTGGGTCCAAAATCTTGTTACAGGCATAGGGAGAGTGAAGTAGAAGAGCGATGCTGGCACTGTCTGGCTGGGCAGAGCTACAGGATTCCTGACAGAGGGGTTTTATCTAAACCTAAGAAAAGCAGACAGAGGATGTGAAACAGCACAGAGTTTATTTTCAGAGGGGAATTTTCCAGGAGCAGCTGGGTTACCTGCTTGGCTTTTTGTAAATGACTGTTAGCTGATGGCCTGTGCCTCTGAAATTACTGCAGCTTGAGCAGAGGGCCTTCTGTAGCCAGGAGCATCTCCAGCAAAAGGAACCTGCTGTCACAGAAGTGCACCCAGGCAGCGTGTGGCTGGTGATTGTGGTAGTAGAAACAGCCTTACCCTGCTCTGGGTGCAGTCTGACAGGGCTGCTTTGGTGGTTTTCTGTGAACAGGCAGAGGGAATTTGTTAGTTCAGATGAAGGATTTGTTGTGGAGCAGTGTTCCTGGTTAGCGCACTGTTACTTTTGTTCATCTCATCACAAAAATACCAACTGTGAACGAACTGACTAGACGGAAATGTCAGCATAAATGAATGCCTCTGCGAGCAGGGATAGGATCTTTGGAGTCTGAAGAACTGGCTTGAAGGAAGCACTGCACAGCTGAGCCTACCTGAGGTAGTTGGAATAAAAAACTACCTAGTGGCTGCCTCGTTGGTGAGAAGATCTTCTAAACCTCATGAGAAACTGAGGCTTGCTTGGGCTCTTCTGGTTCTGCTGGATTAGGATACTTGATGTGGAGTGCTTGAATTTGACATGGTTTCAAAGCATATGCTTAGCTTCTAACATGTACAGAAAGAAAAGATGGGCTGGGAAGTGACAAGGGACAGCCCCTGCAAGCACAAAGACAGCTAATACAAGCTCTGCTGAAGTTCCCAGTGCTGAGTGAGCATGGATTAATGGAGCACTCGGGTTCACTTTGCCTCAGGTTGGGTCATTCCAAAAAGGTTTCTTGTGTTATCAGAGATCAGGAGGAGGAACGAGCACTGATGGGAAGTCATGATTGATGCAGCTTCCTGCTGTTGGAGCTCGCCAGCAGCTCCATGGTGATGTGGGGATGGCAGCACCCTGGAACCAGTAACTCCTTGGCGCGCAGGGTGTGCTCCTCCTGGGTTTGCACTTCAAAAGCTGTTCTTTTAAAGTGAGTCTGTGGAATAATTTTGGTATAACTGCACAAGACTGTATTTACTGCCTGTCTTTCCTTGTGGAGAGAAAAGGCCTTGGAATAATTGTAGTTTTCAGACTGCTTCAATCTTCCTCCTTCATTTGCATGTACTTCCAGCTGGGAAGCTTACAAATTGAGTGCTGCTTCTTTTGATGTCGAACAATCATCCCCCTCTGCCTCCTGGCTCTGGTCACAGCGGGCAGCACAGACTGTCTCCAAGATAAGAGGGGAGTGGATTTGAAATTGGTCTTTCGTTAAAGAAACCTCACCATGTGGAAACCAGCAGCCATGAGCATTCCTTGTTGGAGTACCCCACAAGTGAATTTTCAAATATGTGTGAAAATGTTTATTTTAAACAAGCCATTAGGAAAGTTAAAGTCAGGGAATTTAGATTCTTTCCATAACAGTATAAACGTTTGTTTTTCCAGTTTGTAGTTTCCTAGTGTTCTGTCCAGGAGAGCGAAATACGTGGCTTGTTCTCCTGTTGTTTCCATGATGGATTGCAAGGGCTGCCCAAGCGTGCTTGCACAGATTTGTTGTTTCATACTGGGAGTGCTGGAGTTTGTGTGTTCAGACATACACATCATTTAAGACCACTTTTGAAGAAGTGCCCATTAGGACCTGATGTGAGGGGTTTAAAGAGACCAGTAACCTCCTATCTGCACTGAGCGGGCTTTTGTTTGCCAGTGGGTGGCTGTGTAAATGGCTGCTGGATGTATCCCAGGCCACAGAAGGTAAAGCTGTACCTGTCGTGTTGGCAGCAGTTCTGTGACATCAGTGTTTTTACAGTAAACTGGTGGATTTTTTTTAGCCTTGGAATTAATTTGAATCGCCAAAAGGATGGAATCGCAGGCCTCCAAGACTAGCTTGCCTCTTGCTGTGCTGGGGGAATCCAAGTGCTAATTAGCACTGCTGTTAAAAGGCCTATTTGGAATTATTACACACTGTCAGAAGGAGGAGGCCGTGGTGGGTGCCTGGAGCCTCTGTAGAACCTGGTCAGCACTGCAGGTGACCAGCAGAAGCACACGAACTGTGGTTTGGAACCTGGCCTAACTGGTTGGATCCAGGACATCAAAGTCCTTGGAGTCTGTCTTTGAAGAACTGACAGTGAGTAGTCAAACGAGAAATTCAGGATTGGAGGGGGGGAAGAAAAAAAACAGCCCCTGTGTCTGTAATTCGGCATTGTGGGGCTCTGGTGTGACCTACTTTTGCAGGCTGTGTGCTAGGGAAGTGAGCAGGGAGCTTTTGTTGTCGTGCAGATACTGTTTCTGCAGGTGCCCCCAGATCTAGGGCATGGTGGAGGATACAGTTTCTACGGGGCGAAGCAGGGTACGTTTCCATCAAGAAGGGTGGGAGCTGGCCAAGGCAGCGATGAGCTCGGTTCTTGTTTTCTGCTGATAAAAGCCTTTTAGCATGGCATTGCTGAGCAAGAGTAATACAGAAAACCATGATAAATTGCTTTTATAAATTAGATTTCTACTGCCATGTTTGCTAACAGCTTACAATCTTTTATATAACTTACTTGTAATTAAGCCATACTGATTTAAGCTCTATGATGTGTATAAAGAGTTGATTGCGCTAAGAAGTCATTTGTAGTCTTGTTTGCTTTTGTCTTCGTTTTTCCTGCTTGGGTTGGGCTGGTCTTGATCTGCTAGGATGATTTGGGTGGCTTTACAGGGAACACAGTCATAAATTGAAACATACAGTGTTCTGTTCCATAGATATGCGCAGCTTTATTTGCAGGGAATGGAGGAGAAGTGCTAGGCTTCCACTTGTGCAAATAGATGGAATTTATACCTACAGCTACTAAAAAGCCTGGAATTAAATGTTTCTGTAGTTTGGCAATACCGGTTAGTTTAGGTGGTTTGAGTCTGGTCAGAATTAGCCTTGGAATGTTTGTCAAATGTTTTCTTCCTTCCATGGAGTCAAAAGGCACGGTACTGCCAGAAGAAAAGTCAAAGTATCAGGGTATGGTGACTGTAGTACTCGCAGCTTCATGTTTTGCAAGTAGTTGTGCCAACTTTAATGTCAAACAACTCCAAGCATGGAAGGCAGTCGAGGATGGAATTGCAAGGGTTTTGTACTTTGATTTCTTTGCTGTAGAAAGCTCGACTGTGTCTTGCTTTACTGAAATTTGGATTTGCTAGAATCCAAATTATTGTATGTGAACCTATTTCTGTAGTAAAATTTGAAAAGTAGCTTTTTGCTACTTTGGTTTCCTGCTCTGCCCTGTTTGTTTTTGGTTTTTTGGGTTTGGTTTTGGTTTTGTTTTTTTAATTAGATAGAGAGGGGAAGAGATCCATTTCTTTCAGGTCTCAGTTTCTCCAGGTTGCATCTTCTGCTTGTGACCGGAAAATACACTATTTTGGTTCATAGTTGCCAAGTCATACACCAACAATTCTGGCCACAGTCTGATAATTTGTCTTTTGCTGAAGATACTCTTGGTATCTGCCAGTCAGGGCCTGGAGGCCAATCTATTTTTCAGTTCCTGGTCAACTACGGTATTGATCTAGCATAAGATAAAGGAATGAAAATCTTGTCTGATAAGAGTAGTCATTTTATTCGGTATGATAGGAGAATGTGACTGTCAATGGGCAACACTGCGTTTAGTGGCTTCAGACAATTCAGTGGTGCTTCATCTTCTGGACTGCTAATGCTTAGCTGAAAAGAGATATTGGGTAGTGCTACTCAATTACTAAATTGGATCTTACTTATATTTAATTTATGGTGGAGGTGAGGCTCACTGCCTACTGTCAGTGTATTTTCACTCACACTTCAGTTCAGCTTCTTTACACCTTAATCTCAATTGTTCTGCTTTAGGAGTACCTGAATAGAATTGAGTAAAAATGCTGTCAGTTTACCTTTCATCTTTTCTTTTCCAGCGGGGACCTGACGAGCTTTTCACTCCTTGTGTTACTAACGGACCCTTTATGATGAACAACAACTCTTCTTCTACAGGTAATATTGCCTATGAAATGAATAGCAATTGGATGAGTATTGGAAATACTATGAGGAGGTCTGGTTTTCCCCACTTAGTCTTCATTTTAAAATCTCTTCATTTTTGGTACTTATTGAGCCTTTTGTAGGACAGTGCTGAAACAACTTCTGCCCCGTCCCCTTAAAATGTTATTAGACTAAGTAAAATTCTTGCAGGACAATTGCCAAAAGGCTTTTACAGAACTAAAACATGCAGGTTTTGCTGTGAGCTGTCCTACTTAAGGCAGAGTTGTATTTCACACAGGGTTGTTTTAGCTGTGTGTAGTATTTTGCTAGTTTGGGAGCAAACTACACCATCTAGAGGTTAGTAATCCCACCCAAGACAGTGCCCTTGGGTGCTCAGTCCAGAATTTTGCTTTGCATGCTTGTCAGTGCCTTGAACTCCCTTACTGTGAGCTGCTCTTGTCTTGTTCCTTCCTCTTCTGGCTGAGGCCTCTCTTATCAGCTGTATCAGCTCATGCCTTTGGTGTCATGCTGCTGGTGGACTTTGCCACGTGTTTGATCCAGCTGATCTAGAGTGACATTTTGGTTTGTATTTGGTTTAATATCACTTGCTTAAAGATGTCCCCTTCAAACTGCTCCATTGCCAAGAGTACCAAAGTAAAAAGGAGTGAAGAGGGAATAATGCAGCAATCTAGAATGAGTGGCTCAGACCTTCACGAAGTAGAAATGTGGGTGGTATGTGCTGTAAACAAGCTGTGAAACAGCCCCCAGAGAGTTGACTCCATTGCTGTGGCATTCTGCTGTGTTGCTTGCATAGTGTAATTTGAAAAAGAATAAAGCCATGTGTCTTCAGACTCTGGTTAAATTAGACTATGTAATTTCTCTGTAATGGAGTAATAACCAGATGGGGGAGCACAAACTGTTTGTCAAAAGCTGTAAGTGTGCGCATGTTCAAACCCACTGTAACAAGCAGGAACTCTTGCTTTTTACAGCGAATGGAAACGACAGCAAAAAATTCAAAGGCGATATCAGAAGTGCTGGGGTCCCATCCCGAGTAATCCACGTCCGGAAGCTCCCCAGTGATGTCACAGAGGCAGAGGTCATTTCTTTGGGCTTACCTTTTGGCAAGGTCACCAATCTTCTGATGCTGAAAGGCAAAAATCAGGTATTGTCTTCATAATTGAAAGCAGGGATTATGTCAAAGGCTCGATGAGTTTGTCATCAGTAAACCAGTTTGAAGTTGTTTAAACTATTGTTGCATATTAGGAGTCAATGACTTCTGCCTACTATTATTTTACTTTTCCATGATTGTCCCCTGAGCTTTGGAAAACACTGTTTTCAGACTGTACGAGGAGTTAAGTCCATAATTGTGAGTTGTCACTTATAATTAGCATTATGCCTGGTTTTTAAATTACAGACCAAGTGAATTATTTGGACAGCAGTGACATGAGTTGGCCTTTTTCACAGTTGAGTAACCTTTGCATATTAAGGCCACCTTTACAGATAAAATAAATTAGCTGGGTAAAGCTAAAACACTCTTGGGTAATGCAGGAGGTGTGTGCTAATTGGTAACTAAAATTGTCTTGCGAATTAAGGAGTAAAAAAGCAAGCCAACTTTAATCATTGCTTAAAATACAGTGTCTTTAATCTTAATTATGGAAGTGTCCCTCTGATACATTGCGTGGTGTGATTAGATGTAAGTACTTCATGGTAATGGCTTGCTACAGTCCCTTACGATTTTGTTTTAAGTAGAGAAGACCACAAAGGGGTAGAGCAGCATGTGGGCTTCCTGTTGCATTGGGAAGTATGAGAAGCTGCTTAACAGGAGCAGTGTAAAGAATCTGGGTTATTGCAGTGTTCTTGCAGACGCTTGTGTTGCTGCCAGTTCCCTCAGTCCAGGTAGCATGGATATTTCGGGATGAGATTAAAATGTTATGTACATCAAGTCAGTCTGCAGTGACGGTCCTTACGTGTTCTGCCTGCAGTTGGTTCTTAAACAGTTCTGTGTATGAAAACCTGTATGAATTCAATTGTGAAAATCAAATAGCAGTTACAGTTCAGCTGGAAGTTGCTCCTGAAGTTATCGGTCATGTGACGTTGTTGAGTGTTAATGCTGTCTCAGTGTGAGCTTCTTGATAACGTGTTGCTGTTGGGTTTGACTTCTGTGCAGGCTTTCATCGAGATGAGCACTGAGGAGGCAGCCAACACCATGGTAAACTACTACACCACAGTCACTCCAGTCCTGCGCAGGCAGCCCATCTACATTCAGTTCTCCAACCACAAGGAGCTTAAGACAGACAGCTCTCCAAACCAAGAAGTTAGTTTGCTCTTTACATTGTCATTGCTGGTGGGAGGGACAGAGTTTGGATGTCCGTTGCTGGTGTAGGCCTGGGAGGTTTTGAGACTTGGTTTTACTATCAAAGTGCTCAGCGGAGCAGACTAGTTCTTCTAAGGGCTCATGCAATAGTTCTTATCCAATGTCTCAGCAGACTGTTAAATGAACCACTAAAACCACCTTAATGCCAGGGGAGGAAGATGCAGAGTGAGTAGGAATTCATGAGAAGTGATGTTTTAGCATTCCTGAGTTAGAAACAGTAAGTGAACTTACCAAAGGATTGATGAATATTTAGTGCTTTAAGGGGGGTTGAGTCCCCTTCCCTGGAGGGGTTTAAGGGCCGGATGGATGAGGTGCTGAGGGACATGGTTTAGTGATTGATAGGAATGGTTGGACTCAATGACCCGGTGGGTCTCTTCCAACGTGGTGATTCTATGATTCTAGGTCTATAAAGTGAGACTCTGGTGGGACAAAACTTATCTGCAGTAGTGTCCATTCTGCCACAGGCAGCACGTGAGCACAGCAGCTCCTCAGCTTTGCCTGGGCTTTGTAGAGTTTCTGAGCAAGGTACACTCTGCGTAGGGTAAAAAAATGTCCATTTTTGGTGTGGCAGCTCTTGGCAGTCTTTCTGGACAGGGACTCTGGAAAGAAGTTGTTTGGGGTGGGTGGTTTCTCTTGTCTGTGTTTGAAATGTGCTAAAGTCCTTGCATCCCCAGCTGTAGGAATAGCAAACTACTACCTGTTGAGTTTTGCTAGTGGTTTGCAGATGGGCAGCTCGAGAGCAGCTGGATGTGTACTTCAGCAAGCAGACATGTCGATCTAACAGAGTGTTTGGTTCCACAGCGTGCCCGAGCGGCTCTGCAAGCAGTGAATACCATTCAGGCTGGAAACCTTGCACTGCCAGACGCTGCTGCTGCGGTAGATGCAGGAATGGCAATGGCTGGCCAGAGCCCTGTCCTGAGGATCATTGTTGAGAATCTCTTCTATCCTGTCACTCTGGATGTTCTACATCAGGTAAAACACATCTCCATAACTTCTCAATCATTGTCCTGGAGGAAAGGGTAGTAACAAATAGTGGATCGTTTTATTTGCAGTGGCTGTGTTCTCATGGCACATAGTTTTATCTGCATAACTCTTTTTGAACATAGCTGTCAAATTTCTACTTTCTGGAGACTGACACCTACACAAGATTCTTATATTTTTGGTCACAATCTGGCCAGACTTTGATTTCCAGAGATGTGTTTACTGGTCCATTTCAATTGGATTACGATCTGGTACAGGGCAAGGGACAAATATTTATATTTTCAAGACTGCTTTTCAAGTTCAGTTCAGGGTTAGGAGAAGGAACTGCTACCTGGCCTTGAGCATGGATAGGGGAAGCAAGTAGTGTCCAGGAGTCATTTAGGCAGTAGCCTGTTTGGAAAGCTGCTGCTGTTGTTGCTTAACTTAATCTTTGTGTTTCAAATGCAACCGTTTCTGCATTTATGAATCTCTCAAATTTTCGGAAAAGTTCCAGTTTGTGAAGACGTCTGTGAGTTTTCCTGCATAAGAATTCATAACTAACAAACTTCATTAAGGGGGCAGTCTGGTGCCACGGCACAAGTTATCAGTGCCCATGGTGGAGTTTAAAACCTGGAATTTCTAACTTGGAAATCCCACAAGATGAAAGGATAATTTTTGTTATTTCTCCCTCTAATAATGGAGATCAGTATGAAATGAACTTACTGGAAATGAGATAAGGTATGTAAATATTGTCTTTGCAGATTTTTTCCAAATTTGGTACAGTCCTGAAAATCATTACGTTCACGAAGAACAACCAGTTTCAGGCCCTGTTGCAATATGCTGACCCAATGAGCGCTCAGCATGCCAAACTGGTGAGTATGGTGCTTGCAGTGCTAAACACCTGAATGTTTTTAACGTTTAGGCTTGCTTTTGTTAGTCTAGGATCAATGTTAGAAACTTGCGGTTTGGAGGCTTTGGCGGTTACGCGAGACTTGTGTGAGCATCACCCTGGTGACGGAGAAGGACCTCGGGGTGTTGGTTGACAGCCTGCTGAACACAAGCCAGCAGTGGCTCAGGGGGTCAAAAATGCCAGTGGCATCTTGGCTTCTATCAGGAGCAGTGTGGCCAGCAGGACCAGAAGAGTGATTGTGTCCTTGTGCTCAGCACTGGTGAAGCTGCACCTTGAATACTGAGTTCACTTTTGAGACCCACGCTGCAAGGACATTGAAGGGCTGGAGAGCCTCTGGTGAAAGGGAACGGAGCAGGGGAAGAGGCTCGAGAACAAGGGTTGTAAGAGGTGGCTGAGGGACCTGGGGTTGTTTAGCCTGGAGAAAGGAGGAGGAGGGGAGACCTCATCACTGTCTACAACTGCCTGAAAGGAGGTTGTGGCAGGGTGGGTGTTGGTCTCCTCTCCCAAGTAATGAGAGGAAAGAGCCTCAAGTTGTGCCAGGGGAGGTTTAGATCGGATAGTAGAAAAAATTTCTTCACTTGAAAGGGTTCTCGAGCACTGGCAGAGGCTGCCCAGGGAGGTGGTTTTCACCATCCCTGGAGGTATTTAAAAGATGGGTAGGTGAGGTGCTTGGGGAGTCACAGGTATGGTTGGACATGATCTCAAAGGTCTTTTCCAAATAAGCAATGCTATGATTCCCTATGCGAGTGGGAGGGAGTTTCCCTGCCTGGAGCAGTGCAGCTGCCTTGGGCGAAGGGGATAAAATGAAGCTTTCCCTACACAAAGCAAGATACCCACTCCATCTGAAGGGAGCGCACTGGGACCTGGGATGATCCAGCACCTTCTGTCTTCAGACACTTGTTGCTGTGATGTTGGTATGAATGCATCTTGTGTTTTCCTTGCAGTCTTTGGATGGACAGAATATCTACAATGCTTGTTGTACGCTGCGCATTGATTTCTCAAAGCTCACAAGCCTCAACGTAAAATACAACAATGATAAGAGCAGAGATTATACACGACCGGACCTCCCTTCTGGGGATAACCAGCCTGCCCTCGATCAGACCATGGCAGCTGCTTTTGGTGAGAGTTCTTGCAGCAGGGGCAGGGGAGAGAAAACCCATTGGTGTGTCAGCTGGGAAAGTGTAGGGGGCATAATCAATGTGTGTGGTTATACAGTGTTTTGGAATACAGTATAACTAATGAGGAAAATTTGGGAACCACTGAATCCAGCTAGTGCAAAATGCAAGTGGGAGCGTGTGTATGTGGGCGTGTGCTACTGCTTTGTGAGCTTCTCTCAGTTTGGTGAGGACTTGGAAGGTTTTCCAGCTGTCTGTGCTTCGAGTGCCATCTGCTGTTTTGCCTACAACGCAGCCTCTGTGGTAATTTGGGGTGTGGTAACCTACGCTTTGAAAACTGCATTGTGGTTAAGCAGTTACAGGAGCTGCTAGCTTGCGTTCTGGTCTGCAGCCACCTTCTAATTGCTGTTTGAGTGCCACCAAGTTTAAAGAGGAATACTTTTTGGAATTTCTTGAAGTTCAGCATTGTTAGAGGCATTTCTGAATTGCTATTTATGTTTAGCTTTCACCAAATGCTTGTGTTGAAGAACAGATCAAGATATTCCAGCTAACTCTCAGGTTGAGAGAGTTGGGGTTGTTTAATCTGGGGAGGAAAAGGCTCTGGGGAGACCTCAGAGCACTTTCCACTACCGAGAAGGGCCCCAGGAAAGCTGGGGAGGGACTTCTTACAAGGTCCTGTAGTGATAGGATGAGGGGGAGTGGCTTGAAACTAGGAGGCAGAATATTCAGATTAGGCATTAGGAGGAAATTCTTGATAATGAGAGTGGTGAGGCCCTGGCCCGGGTTGCCCGGAGCTGCCCTGTCCCTGGAGGTGTTGAAGACCAGGTTGGATGTGGCTTGGAGCAACCTGATGCAGTGGCAGATGTCTCTGCTGGTGGCAAGGGGTTGGAACTGGATGGGCTTTAAGGTCCCTTCCAATTCAAACCATCCAGTGATTCTAAGTTTAGAGTTTTCTTGCTCTTGGGTCTTTGTATAACATGTGTATCTTTCCCAGGTGCCCCAGGGATAATCCCAGCTCCTCCATATGCAGGGGCTGGCTTTCCTCCTACCTTTGCAATTCCTCAGGCTGCAGGTACTGTAATTCGTAAGTTGAGATTTTTTTTTTATATAGGTTTTTCTCTTGCTGAGGAATGTTTTAAAGCTAAGAAGGGCTGGTTTTGTTGGGGTTAGCCAAGCATTTAGGCACAGAAGGGAGCGATGTTTCATACATCATTGACATCATTGCATTCAGGAATGCAAGGGTGCAGCTGTAGTGCCTCTGGCTGGGCAATGTCCCAGTGGCAGGAGGAAAACATGTAGTGAGATGGGAGAGGAAGGAATGGTGGGTTTTAACAGTGGGGGGGAGATGGGGAGTGTTTCAAACTTCATGTGTGGTGGCAGAAGCTGGGAACTCACTTTGACAGCTGTGGATGTGGTCAAAAGCAAGGAACCTTTGTCCATTTTTTTGAGTAAGGCTGGTATTTAAACATGACCCTAATTACATTGCTGTTACAGTTGCACTGTGAATCTTTCAGCTCATATTGTAGGTAACAAATAATTGTTTCTTGCAGTAGCCGATCATCTGGGGGGAGACCCTTAGTGTTTAGGTGCTGGATGCACCCATCGCAGTGCCAAACTAAAGAATTTTTGCTTTGCATACTGAGCGATGTTGATTTTCTTGTTACTTGGTGGAATTTCCTTGCTTATGACACAGGTGCATATCAAACTGTCCAACCATTAATATTTTGTTAATATCCTGTCCTCTTGGGGAACTAGACAGTGCCCCTTAGAGGAATAATTGCATTTAATTGATTCCTTGAACTCCAAAGCTCTTCCCTTTGGAGGGCTCATACAGCAAGGTGCTGGCTGTTACTGTGAGCAACCTAAAAATGCCTCTAGATGAATCTCTTTTTCTCCATTCAGGAAGGGATTAGCTGGTACCATTTGATATTGGATTGTTCTATGCATGGTTAAAGAACAAAGCATTTTTTGGCATGCACTGGTTGGAAAGACCCTTGCAAATGCGCTGTGTGTGATACCTTTCCTGCACCAACAGAGCTGAGGCTTTGAGCTGATTCCGCTGCTTGTGAAACATGCAAAGTGTTGTAGCCAACAAGATAGCGCTGAGAGGCACCTGATAAGCACCAGGCACTGCAAGAGCAAACACTGTTGAGAATTACACCATTTCCACAGCACCAGAATTGGAGGCTCCTTTTGTTCTTAGAACATGTGGTCGGCTGTGGTTTCAGTGGTGCCTTGCCTGTAACGGAAGGTGTGCTCTTCTCCCTTCTGGTGCAGCAAATCACTAGAGTACCTGCTGTGAATTTCTTTACTGGTTAATATTCTTTAATTTCCAGGCCTGACAGTTCCAAATGTTCATGGAGCACTAGCTCCTTTGGCTATCCCAGCAGCTGCAGCGGCTGCAGCAGGACGGATTGCCATTCCCGGCCTCGCTGGGGTAGGGAACTGCGTTCTGCTGGTTAGCAATCTGAATCCTGAGGTTAGTGGAGTCCTGACTTTTACTTCTTTCTCCTTCCTGTTACCTCTGCTTTCACTTTCTGAACACATTGTGCTGAAACTCATTGAAAGTGAAATCCTACTGTATCCTAAAGGAAATGACAAAACTAGAGGAGCAGCTGATGTTCTTTGCCAGCTCTCAAACTCCAAGCAGACCAGTACTCTAGTTGCTGAAGGGAAATGAGAAAGTCCATCTCCAATTAAAATCTTGCTCTTCTTTGGTTCAAAGCCAAGGATGCCGCCTGCCTGCTTTGGTCCCATAAAGACTACAGTGCCTGTCCCTTGCTCCCTCTTTGATTTGGAGTCTCCCTGCCATTCCCATGGAATAGTCGTTTGGGTCACAGGGTAGTCATGTCCATTCTTTCCTTTCCTTAGCATGTTCTAGGTTTTAATGCATTAATTCAGAACTACAGAGAGAGTCCATTCTGGCCTTTGCTCTTTCTGTATAGTGTCTGGACCCCTGCCAGCTTGACTTTGTACTTGTGCAGTATTTCCTCTGCCATGTGCTTGCCCATTTTCCCTTTCCAAGATTCTTGGAAGTTGTTTTTTCCTTAGCTAAACCCCTTAACAGCTCACAGTTTACATTTTCAATTCCACTTAAGTGAGTTGAACTGTTTGGATTTCTTTAAAAAACAAAGCCAGTAATATTTGAACAAAAGTCTTCCGTAATGAAAGACAGCGTCATGAAAGAATTTGATTTGGGTATTTTGGATTTTTCTGCAGTCAGCTTGTGGCTCTGTGTTGGATTGAAAGTGTAGAATCTCGTAGCGTGTGCAGCAGTCTGAGCATCTGCTGAAAACCCCTTTAACTGGTGGGACTGTGCACACAAGTTAATGCTCCTTTGCAAAGCTATAAAACTTACCAGCGGTGTCAGAGTAACCACAAAACCTCTTTGGCATTAAAGGGGAAGCCTGGATGTGATGAATGATCAAAATATTTAATTCCTGATGAGAGGAACCAATTGAATTGATATTTCAGACTACTCTGTATCTGTCATTGCTCTTTTCTCCAGGGCATGAAATAATGGCAGGGACTGCGATACAGCTTTGGTTTGGATGAGTTGCTCTTTCTGCCTAGGAACTCCTCTGCCATTCCAGGAGCTGTCATCTCTGGCTCAGTCCCCATGACTTGCTGTTCAGATGGAAGTCTTAAACATTTAAGAGCTGGCATCATTATCCTTGACCAGTGTGATGCTGCCAACTGTGCTTCCTGGGGTGAATTTGCATTGTCTGGGTGGCAGGGCAGGACCCAGGACTGTGCTGTACCTGTTCAATCTGCACGTGTTCACAGCTCTGAGCAGTGTCTGAAGCGTGCGCACAGTTCCTGAAGCAAGAGGAAGCAATTATTTCATGCCTTGGGTTTTTTTGATGAGCTCTTCACTATCCATCCAGCTTATCTTTGGGCTAGAGAGACTTTGATACTTGTACTGAAACTGTGGACTAACAGACCTGAAACTTTTTCCATTGCCTGTGTAATCAGTGTTGTAGAAACTTACCTGTGCCACAACCAGTGAGTTAAGAGACAGTATTTCTCTAGAGTGACTACTCTGCCATAGTGGATAAAGGGTTTTCAGAATCATGGAAACTGAAATTATTCCACTTCTCCTTTCCGTGAGGAGTGGAAGAAGTCTGTGTCTCAGCTTGCAGCGACTTTCACTTTAGATGCAGGCTCTGGCCTGTAATGTCTGGTGTCACTGGGAGCAGAGGTGCTTCTCCTGCCTTCATGGGTATTTTGGATTTGTGTGATGGGATCAAGCCACAAATGGAAGGGAATAGACTCCTGTCACAGCTGCGATATTGAGTTCCTTTATAGCAGACCTTTGAGGTTTTTTGTAGTGGTACAGCTGCTCATCCAGATAATCTTTTGCTTTAAAGGCCATGATTGGTATCGAAATGGGACTTTGCTTGTGCTGTTACAGCTAAGTGCTGCAGTATGGATTGCTTCTTGCATAGTCGCTGATCCCAAAGCAGAAAATACAGCTGTATTTGGCTTGATTCATGAAGTCATTTCTTCTAAGAGATTCTTGTAATTGGAGAAAACCTTTTAAGTTAAATTTCAGGGAACACCGTTGCTGTTTAATTGGGAATTAAAGCCTGTAGAAGTCACTCAAGTGTGATACTGTCTCTTACTTCTTTGTATATCTTAAGTAAAAATGCCTTTTCTTTATCATTGTGTTCCACTAGGTAAAACCTATTAACTGTTTCTGTAAACGAGTTGTTGTATGTAGAATTCTATAAATCTGACTGATGGAACACTACATATTTCCTTATGTATTTACTGACCTGTGTTTTTTGCTACTTTTTTCTTTTCTCCCCATCCCTGAATTTTTTTTCTTCCCCTGATCCGGAATTTCTTTGCCAACTGACTGCACGGTACTTCTGCTTCCTGTTGTTGCTTGAAACAAAAAAAAATATAAACATTCCCCTTCCAAAAAAAAAAAAAACCCTGCTCTTCGGAAACCAACCTGCCCTTCAATATTAACCATCTTGAAAACTTCATCATCCATCAACCAATTTCGCCATTTCCTGCGGGGACTCTGCCCTTCCTCGTTGTGGACGATTTGTGCAACCTCGCTCTCCCCTTCGATTCCTTACCTCTTCCCTGTCCCTCCGCTGCCTTGCTCTGCTGTTCTCTAAAGAGAGTTACACCCCAATGCCTCTTTATTCTTTTCGGTATGTTATTATTCACACTTTTTATTACCTTGTTTTTCATTTATTTGAGATTTACTTTTTTTGATACTTCAAAAAATGTACAGTTTGCAGTTTGCCATTTTTTTGAATGCGTAATTTCATTTTGACATTGTTTACTTAGTTTGCTATTTTAATTTAGTTTGCCTTTATTTTATGTTCAGTTATGCATGGTTTATTGCATTGCATGTCTTTTATAAGAGTTTTAAATTGTGATAGCATGCTAAATTGTCCAGTCTTCTGGCAGTAAGATTTTTGCTTTTTGCTGAAACCCAGTATCTTTTCTTTAATGTATTGTTCCATTATTATTCTGCTATATAAGAATTTCCCTTAATTAGAGCAGAATAAGTAACCATGGTTGGAATGAGATCAGTTCTGGTTGTGTATGAATGTTTTTGCTGTTGGATTGATTAGCTAATATTAAGTTGAATGAGACTTCATTTTTTTCCCTCTACCTAAGACAATTCTTGTTTCCTCACTTTCTGAAGGAGTCTATGGTGACGTACAGAGGGTGAAGATTCTGTTTAAAAAGAAAGAGAATGCCCTAGTGCAGATGACTGATGGGAACCAGGCCCAGCTTGGTAAGCAAGCTTACAAGTATCAGACTGTTGGCATGAAGAGACCTGATGGATATTTAAAGCTGGAGTATCCATACTTTATTCTCTTCCCCAAAAAAGGCCCAAAACCTGAACTTGTCTGTGCTATGCATATGTAGCATGGATTTGGGGCAGTTCTGGAAAAGGTATGGATTGTTTGTGTGCAATAATCTAGAGGGTATATAGAATAAACCATACAATAAGGCAGAGTGACAGTGCCTGTTGTGCAGTTCCTGCAGGATGCAGCATCTGCCTAGGGGGAGAATCGTAGAATGGTTTGGGTTGGAAGGGGCCTTAAAGCCCCTCCAGTTTGGTCCTCCTGCCATGGGCAGGGACACCTCGCACTGGATCAGGCTGCTCAAGGCCCCATCCAACAACAGAACAAGGATGAAATGCTGGCTGTGACATGCGTCTCCAAATGAGACTGAAATGCCCAGCGTTGTCTCTCACTGTTGCAGCCATGAGCCATTTAAATGGTCAGAAGCTCCACGGGAAGCCGATCCGTATCACACTGTCCAAGCACAATATAGTGCAGCTTCCCCGCATGGGGCAGGAAGAGCGAGGTCTGACTAAGGACTATGGAAATTCTCCTCTGCATCGTTTCAAGAAACCAGGCTCCAAGAATTTCCAGAACATCTATCCCCCTTCTGCCACTCTTCATCTGTCCAATATTCCGTAAGTATCTGCATGGAGTGTTCCTACGTGGCAGTGTATAAAAATGTTTGCAAATTTAGTGCAAGACTAAATCTGGTTGGCTTTTTGCTGCTAGCAGGAGGAGAGCTTGACCACTTTCCTGGTGTTTCTCGGGGTCTTTCCAGTCCAAGAAGCTCTAGAAAAGGGTCTGAGAAATGGTTTTTAGAAATTTAGTCTGTCAACGTATGTTTAAGTGGAAAAATTGTTTGTTTCAGACCTTCGATAACTGAAGAAGACCTCAAGATGTTGTTTTCAAGCAATGGGGGGATAGTCAAAGGATTCAAATTCTTCCAGTAAGTGTTTTCTCTTAATGTCTGTCCATACACTGGGCTTTTCAGTTTGAGAAGTGTAGAAGCACTTAGTTCTGTTTGAATTGCAACTCTGGCTAAGAGGAAGGTGAGCAGAATCATCACTAATGTCCTATTTGTCTCTCTGGAATAACGAATGCCAGAGCAATCCTGGGTTGAGTGCATGGCGAGTACGAGGTGATGAAGAAGCTGAGGTATCAGTGAGAAACTTGGATATGTGTGTTTATGATACAGATGTACCCTTTCATATACAAAGAAAGGATGTTGCAATTATCTGGGTCATTAATTTTCTGACGGCCTTGTTGGATGTTAGATAAGAAAACTTGCACCTTGAATCCTGGGTTCAGTTTTGGGCCCCTCACCAAAAGGACAACATTTGAGGTGCCGGAGCGCATCCAGAGGAGAAAGGAGCTGGGGAAGGGTCTGGAGAACAGGTATTGAGATGCAGGTGAGGGAATGAGGGCTGTTTAGCCTGGAGAAGAGGAGGCTGAGAGGGGAGACCTCATCGCCATCTGCAGCTCCTGGAAAAAGAGGTTGGAGCCAGGTGAGTGCTGGGCTTTTCTCCCAAGTAACAAATGATACGACAAGAGGAAATGCCCTCAAGTTGCACCAGGGGAGGTTTAGATTGGTTGTTAGGAAAAATTCTTCACCAAAAAGATTCTCAGGTGCTGACAGAGGTTGCCCAGGGCAGTGGTGGAGTCCCCATCCCTGGAGGTGTTTAGAAGACAGATAACGAGGTACTCAGGGATACAGTTTATTAGTGAGATAGGTATAGTACCTGATCTCTAAGATCTTTTCCAGCCAAGGGATTCTGTGAGCTGGAGAACTCCGTACAGAGGCACTGAATGTGACTTAAACTTGTGTCTCCTCAGGAAGGACCGCAAAATGGCTCTGATCCAGATGAGCTCTGTGGAAGAAGCCATTCAATCACTCATCGACCTCCATAATCATGACCTGGGTGAGAAAAATCACCTGCGTGTGTCCTTCTCGAAGTCCACCATTTAAAGCTTTGGAAGGCGGGAGACAAAATGGACTTGACTTAAAAACCTCTTGGGTTCAGCCTTGACCTTTCAGAGGCTGAGCGCTAAGGTTTCAACTTCCATCATTCCAGAAAAAAAAAAAGCCACTTTAAAAATGCAGCTGAAGTGACCTTAAAAAAGACCAGAGATTTTATTTTTTTAAAGAGAAATCAGTTTACCGGTTTTTAAAAAAAAAAAAAGAAAAATTAAGTCTAATTCCTATTGCTAACCTTGCGGTGATGGGTAACAATCTTGACTGTTCGAATGAAAAAAAAAAAAATAATCACAAGTTCAAGTTTACACTTTGGAAACCTGCTCTGGGAAATTCCCCTCCCCTCCTGCCCCTTCTCCCCCCCAAAAAGCAGATCCTATCAAGTTCTATCAGGTTTCACATTGATGCCTTTTTGATTTTCTTTACCCATCCATGCCTTGAAAGACCTAAAACCACTGTGCAAATTCACTTTAGCGCCTTTGAGTCAGGATTTTGCTAAATGTGTGGTGGTATCGGAGCTCCCAACTCACCCAGCACAAGAATAAGTTGCATTGATCCTATCTTAACTGTGCATCTGCTATCCCGTGCCTTAAACCTTTTACTTCTTTGGGGAAAACATCTCAGCTGTAGGGAGTGGATTGGGAGAGTTGAGGGGAATGTGTGAGCTCTGCCTTCCTGGATCAGCTCTGTTGTGGGGAAGGACAAGTGAAGCTGGCAGAGTGGATAAAGAAAATATTGGGCTTTTACTCTTCAGGCAGTTGTTGCCGCTGTCTGTGAAATGTCTCTTACCTGCATAATACCATGTGTCTTCATGCCACTCTCCAATCTGCTTGTGGTGTACGGCATCTGCAAACCTTCCAATGGGAGTTGTTTTAAGATCCTTTGTCCGTAATATTCAGACTAAGCAGAAAGGTCTGGGTGGGGAAGTGTTTTCCCGAGACCAAATTGCATTCCATTGTCACTAGCAGGCTCTGCCCTTTGTGGGAGTGTTAATCATGATAGAAATCAACCACTGCTGGACACTTGTGAAGACGAATCATTATGAGTTTGTCGAAATTGTGTATGTGTGTATATATATATCTAAATACTCAGCTAGGATTTGAAGAATTATTGGCTATCCCACGTTTAGAAAGGTGTTCCTGTGAGTCACCTTCGTGCCCCTCATTTGAGATTAACGAGACCAACGTAGCTCTGCCATCACTCTTATAGCATGTCTTCAGCGTTTGAGCTTTTTGTTTTAATTCTTGTATTATACTTTTTGATGCCGTTGCTGTCCTCTGTGCCTAGCAATATTTCCAGTTGACCAAATATTCTAATCTCTATATGCAAAAGAAATAGTTTTAAGTACCTTTATAGAATGATAAGATGGTATAAGCGTAATCTAAATTTACTCCTTTGTGGTATTACCCTCGTATACTGTACTTTCTCTTTTTGTTTTGTAATTGAAACTGTAGGGCAGGAATTTAGTTACCAGGCTGAGGTCGTGACTGAGGATGAGTAATGTAATGAAATCAATAAAACATGCGAAGCAAAGTGGATTTTTAAAGCAAAGCATTTGAGATAATGATCACAAACAGCTTGTGAACGTAAGAAAAAGGACCCAGGCTCAAGTTTTTGTCTTTTTTAACCTATAAGCCCAGATCTTTTTAAGTTATAGGAAGGGAATTTATTAAATGTAGAACACAGCAGATCGTTTTTTCCCAATGATACAACTCATTTATATTTTTTCTGGCTTACAACTCTTTCCCGGGCCATTCTGCCTTCTATTTTGTGTAATCCGATGTTGCCTTACATTTCCCTCTAACCTGCAACCTGTTCGGATGCAAAATAACAAGAATCTTGTACTTTTTTTCAGGGTTTTTCTGCAAATTGTGGACCAAAGTTTGTTTTTTAATTGTCTTAGTGTTGCAAGTTACGATTTCCTTGCTTTACTGTGGGAGCTCTTGACTTGCCTAGCACTGAGTGTTTGGAAAAGTCTTAACTTTCTGTAGTTCCTCCCTGAACTCTTGAGGATGTGAATTATGCTGGAGAAGTGTGTGATGTCTGAGTGAGGGTTCGGCTTGGGTTGCTGGCATGCGGTGGGTAATCCCTGTCTGCCTTGGGCTTGGTTTGCGGCTGAGAAGTGGGAAACCATCTCTGGTGGTTACCTGGCTTGAGCCGAGGCCGTTCCGCTGCCGCGTGGGTGCTGGCTTCAGGTACTCCTGAATCGGAGCCTGCCTGTTAATGAAGCCTTGTGGTCTGCCTCTGGAAAGTTCTATGGTTGCTTGCCAGTTCAGGAGGGCAAATTCAGGTGTCTTGGTGGTTGTTGGGGTTCATTTACTCACGTCCCTCCCTCCAGAGGTGAAGCCCTGCTCCTCCTGGAGCTCTGGCAGCGTGGCAGCGCTCAGCTCGGAGGATCCATGCGCAGCCCAAGCGGAACAGCTGGGGTTTGACCTCTTAAATGCATTCATCCAACCAATCTCACCCAGGATGTTGGGAAGAGGCTGTCTGGAATTAAACCTCTCCGGTGGCCTCTGGCATTGGTTTGGTCAACCCACGGGCTGGAGATCTCGTAAGATGAATCGAGGTGACCCCGGAACCCAGGCAGTTGTGGGTTTTTCCTTTGGATCCCTGTGTTTGCATGTAAAGAATGTGAGTAACAAAAGGGTGTACATATTTATAATTTTTTATACCTGTTGTAAGACGAGGGGGCAGCGAAACCCGTTTTTTTATGGTGAACAGATGTATTGTATATTTTGATAACAGCTCTTACAGGTTCAGTATTGTGGAAGGTGGGGTGGGAGGGTAAGCACACAACATCAGAATTCCATTGCCTCTTTCAAAGAATGTTTGTAATGCAAAAAGAAAATGAAATTAAAACTATTTTATAACAACCTTTGTACCTTTCTGTAGCTCCATTATTTACTGTTCAGATTGTAGAAAGCAGTTGTTGGCCAGTCTGTACTTGTGCTTTCAATAAATTTCTTCTGTATTCTTTGCTTCTGATTTTCCTATCTTTTTATTGTGCCTTTTTTTTTTTTTTTTGCTTCTGATTTTTCCTTCTCATGTAATTCCAGCTGCCTCATTTTATTTAACTTTGACCCTTCACATACCTCTGGGCTGGCGGTTGTCCCTGTAGTGTCTGTGTGGAAAGGGTGAGGAGCTGAGGCTGAGCCTGGAAGGGGCTGTGGTGCAGTTCAGAGGTATGAGGTTGTAGGGCCTTAACTGATGCTCTGCCTTTGTCACACTCCAGCACTTTTTTTTACTTCACATTCCTAAACTTTCCATGTATTCCAGCTAATATCCGTAAAATAACCCACTTTCAAGTCAAACACGTAACTCTCTGTAGTTTTGTGCTTTAGATGTGTCAAAGCTGGCTGGTGGTTTCACATCCAGTGGGGGGTAGGGAAGATTCCTAATGTAACTCCCATGGAAGCGCTCCAAAGGATGACACCGGTTCCTGTTGGTCGCACCAGTGTGGAGAGATCCTGGCTGCACTGGGCACACTGGGATCAGCTCCCCAAGGAGCAGGGCTTTTCTTTGCAGAGGTTTGGGTTCTTACTGGTGTGCTCAGCTCCATTACCTCTGCTTTTGGGAAGGAATTTTTTCCTGGTGTGAACCTGGAGCCCTTGGAGCACGTTGGGATATTTGAGGGTTGGGGTTGTGACTCCCAGAGCTTTGTTTTAAAGGGAAGCAATGAAGCTGGTGAGGGGGCTGGAGAACAGGCCTTATGAGGAACGGCTGAGAGAGCTGGGGGTGTTTATCCTGGAGAAGAGGAGGCTGAGGGGAGACCTCATTGCTCTCTCCAACTCCCTGAAAGGAGGTTGTGGAGAGGAGGGAGCTGGGCTCTTCTCCCAAGGGACAGGGGACAGGACGAGAGGGAATGGCCTCAAGCTCCACCAGGGGAGGTTCAGGCTGGACATTAGGAAAAAGTTTTTCACGGAAAGGGTCATTGGTCCCTGGCAGAGGCTGCCCAGGGAGGGGGTTGAGTCTCCTTCCCTGGAGGGGTTTAAGGGCTGGGTGGATGAGGTGCTGAGGGACATGGGTTAGTGATTGATGGGAATGGTTGGACTCAATGATCTGGGGGATCTTTTCCAACCTGGTGAGTCTATGAAGTGGGTGCTCACTGGGAAATGCTAAGAGCTTGGGGGCAATGGAAAAGGCAGCTGGATGGGTCCTGTGGTAGGGAGGGATGGGACGCATGGCCCCAGAGCCTGTCTGTGGGATCATCGGGGTGCAGTCAGAGGCTGGTGGGAAGCTTGTTGTGCCACACAGGAATCGCGCTGTGCCGCTCGCTTCCCACAGGCTCGCTGGCGGGAGCTGCTGGCCTCGCCACCACTGTCCTAGGGAGGAGCGAGGGGTGCAGCACCCAGGACCACGCATCATCCTAGCAGCCGTGAGCTGGGAACGCTGCTGCACATGGGTGGACACGAGTTTTTCTGAGATAGGATAAATCCATGGAGCTATAGGGTCTGTGGTTCCACTGTTTTCTGTCCTTTGGCCACGTTCCCTGTGTGTCCAGCCCCTCAGCATTAAAGAAAAGCCCCATTTCATAGATGCCTGGGTATGGATTTTAGTCTTCGCAGCTCCTGCGTGGGGTCCTGCGGGAGATCACTTGTTCCTTGGAAGCATAATGGGGTTTGTGACCGCTGCCTCTTCCCTGGCCTGCCTGCCTGCCGTGTGTGGAAGCAATGCTGCTCCGCATGCATCACTGCCCTGCAGAGATAAGTGCATTGATTGTTTCTGGATCGCTTTGGCAGGTTCTCTGCTTCCCCGCACACAGCTGCTCCTCAAGGGCAAAGCCTTGGAGTGTTAAACCAGCACCCCCTGCTCCTGTTGGATTTTCCAGAGGAGGTTGGTGGTTGCTAGTGTCAGGAGGGCTGGTGCATCACAGACTCACAGTATCATGAAGTTGGAAAACACCCACTGGATGATCAAATCCAACCATTCCTATCAGTCACTAAACCATCTCCCTCAGCACCTCATCCACCCATCTTCTAAACACCTCTAGGGAAGGTGATTCAACCACCTCCCTGGGCAGCGTGTGAATAAGAGGCAAAAACATTGCGTCCTGATCTTTCAAGAAGGTGTGTCCTGTCCACAGCACCTCCTGCCCTGCTCTCCTACCTCGGAGATCCTTGGAGGTGGGAAGAGTAGGCACTGTGGTGGGAAAACGAAGTGGTGGTGCCCTGGGGAAGGCAGGAGGCCTGGAGCACCATCCTCTGCCCATCCCTGTTCCTCTCAGCACAAGGCCTTGCTAATTAGCTGCTTGGTAATTACGCCTGCCAGTTCTGCTGAGGGCAAAGCCAAGATCAATAGTGGGGTGGGTCACCATGGCAACAGCAGCATCTGCCTGGTGGAAGGATGGATGCTGGTGATGGTTCTGCTGTCCCATCCCATCCCGTGGTGGAAACGCTGTGTGGCCCCAGCACAACTGAGGTCTGTGACACCAGGATGGGCATGTTCTCCATGCCCACTGCAGCCACCATGCTGTCAGGAGGATGCAGGGATGGTATTGATTGGATATTGGGAAAAATTTCTTAATGGAAAAGTGGTGAAGCCCTGGCAGAGGCTGCCCAGGGTAGTGGTGGAGTCTCCATCCCTGGAGGGGTTCAAAAAACAGCGTAGACGTGGTGCTTTGGGACGTGGTTTAGTAGGGATGGTGGGATTGGGATGATGGTTGGACTGAATGAGTGTAGGTGTCTTTTCTAACCTGAATCATAGAATCACCAAGTTGGAAAAGACCCATCATATCATCGAGTCCAACCGTTCCCATCAATCACTAAACTATGTCCCTCAGTGCCTCATCCACCCGTCCCTTAAACCCCTCCAGGGAAGGTGACTCAACTCCCTCCCTGGGCAGCCTCTGCCAGGGACCAATGACCCTTTCTGTGAAATATTTTTTGATGATATTCAGTCTGACCCTCCCCTGGTGGAGCTTGAGGCCATTCCCTCTCGTCCTGTCCCCTGTCCCTTGGGAGAAGAGCCCAGCTCCCTCCTCTCCACAACCTCCTCTCAGGGAGTTGGAGAGAGCAATGAGGTCTCCCCTCAGCCTCCTCTTCTCCAGGCTAAACACCCCCAGCTCTCTCAGCCGCTCCTCTTCTTCTCCAGCCCCTTCCCCAGCTTCGTTGCTCTTCTCTGGACTCGCTCCAGAGCCTCAACAACCTTCTTGTGATGAGGGGCCCACTGATTCCATGATTCTCTGTGAGCTGCTCCTGCAGGATGAAGGCTGCTCCTACCCCACTCCTGCTGCTGCTCACGAGCCAATATTTGCTGAAGCCCAACATCCCCGTTGTCCTGTACCCGCTGTATCACCGGGACCTGGCAAAGGGCTTCGGAGAGGGGAGCAGCGCTCAGCAAACTGTTGGAACGATGTGGAATGGAGTGGGGGGAGGCCAGACCCCTCACCCAGGGCTGCTGCACCCTGGGTGCTGATGCTTTCCCAGAGAGGGCAATTCTGGGGTGGGCAGCAGCATCACGATTCGGGAAACAAATCCCTTCTCTCAATCCCTAATCCTGCCCTGCACCAGGCACTGGTGCCTTCCCTTTTGTCCCATGTCGATGTTTCACAGGCTCGCAGGGAATCCATGCCCAGCGCTCCAGGAGCAATTAGCAACTGGGTTAATGAGGTCAGTTCTCTCTCCTCCCCATCCCTGCAGCTGGAGCGGGGGGTCCTGCTTAGGGGGAATGGCGCACAGGGGGAGGAGGATGCGGGGTAGGGGTGGGAGCAGGAGTGGGTGCTGGGCACGGGGTGGATGCAGCGATGGGTGCAGGAACGGGTGCAGTTGGACACAGGGATGGGTGCAGGTGAAGGACCCCAACCCTGCTCCCTCCTGCTTGTGGCTGAAGGTTGGGGGTTGCTCTGTGGCCCTGGGCACGGAGCAGTGGGATGAGGGTGAAGGTGAGGATGGTGGGGAGGATGAGGATGATGGAGAGGATGAGGATGAAGATGATGGGGAGGGTTAGGATGATAGTAAGGATGAGGATGATGGAGAGGATGAAGATGATGGGGAGGATGAGGGGGAGAAGGAGGATGATGGTAAAGATAAAGGGGAGGATGAGGATGAAGATGAGGGGGAGGATGATGGGGAGGATGAGGATGATGGGGATTATAAGGTGATGGTAAAGATGATGAGGATGATGGTAAGGATAAGGATGATGGTAAAGATGATGGTGACGATGAGGATGATGGGGAGGAGGAGGATGCTGGTAAGGATGAGGATGATGGTGAGGACGATGATGAGGATGAAGGTGAGGACGCTCTTGCTCCTTCCCGAGCCCCGTGGGTCCCCAAGCTCTGCAGCCTGGGGAGGTTCCCGGGGGGGCCGGGGGCTGCGGGAGTAGCGGGGCTGGCAGTTGCTATGGCAACAGCTGGGTCAGAGGCAGCGGGAAGCGGCGTGTGACGCCATCGCTCACCGCAATGAACCGTGAGCGCGGCGGAGGCCTGGGATGGGGGGATGTGAGTCCCCTGCATCCCCCTTTCCTCCACCGAGGGCTGGCCTGGAGCTAAGGGCTCCGTTTCACCTTCCAGGGTCACCGATGCCCAGGTCAGGTGCAGAACTACGGTCCTCGTGCTGCCACCGGACGGCATTGGGCGCCCCGATCCACCGTCCCATTAACCAGGTGGCGTCCCCACCGCAGCCCCCACCCCTCGAGCTGCTGCCAGCGATCCTCCTGCTAATCCCCGGGGTGGCTTTTCCAGCACTGAGCCAGGGTTATGCTGGATAATCCATATGTTTGCAAGGCGGAGGCTTTGGGATTTCCACTGTTAATCCAATTGGCGGTGGCAGTTTGGTGCCATCGTCGCAGCTCCCTGGTCTGAGGTCGGGGGGACGCAGCGTGGGGCTCGGTGGCGGCTCCTGGGGGTTGCAGAGCAAAGCCACCCTCAACTCTATGGGGTGGGGTGAACCCAGATGGCTTTGGGGCTGCTCCAGCCTCTTCACTGGGGGCACTGGGCAAGCTGGACTGCAGGGCTGCCAGCCCAGTTGCCCTCTACCTACGCGGCCTTGGCTGAGGTCACTCTAAGCAGCCGTGCTGGAGGATGGAGATGGTGTGGTGGCATCCCTGCTTCGTTCCTTTGTGCTTCTGCTGATTTTCCACAGGTCCAGGGAGGTTCTTCTCCCTCTGGACTCGGCACTGGGGAGACCACTCCTCGAATCCTGGGGTCAGTTCTGGGCCCCTCACCACAAGAAGGATGTTGAGGCTCTGGAGCGAGTCCAGAGAAGAGCAACGAAGCTGGTGAGGGGGCTGGAGAAGAAGAGGAGCAGCTGAGAGAGCTGGGGGTGTTTAGCCTGGAGAAGAGGAGGCTGAGGGGAGACCTCATTGCTCTCTCCAACTCCCTGAGAGGAGGTTGTGGAGAGGAGGGAGCTGGGCTCTTCTCCCAAGGGACAGGGGACAGGACGAGAGGGAATGGCCTCAAGCTCCCCCAGGGGAGGGTCAGACTGAATATCATCAAAAAATATTTCACAGAAAGGGTGATTGGTCCCTGTCCGAGGCTGCCCAGGGAGGGGGTTGAGTCCCCTTCCCTGGAGGGGTTTAAGGGACGGGTGGACGAGGTGCTGAGGGACATGGTTTAGTGATTGATGGGAATGGTTGGACTCGATGATCCTGTGGGTCCTTTCCAACCTGGTGATTCCATGATTCTGCCCAGCCCTGCTGGCTCTCCGGGCTGTCCCCATCCCTGGGGAAGGCTGTGTGTGGTGGGACCTCCCCAAGGTGGTTTAAAAGCTGTGAGAAACTAATCAGATTCTTCTCCATGCTGGGACTGGGTCTCCTGGGCTCACTCTACCACCACACTGGAATGAGTTGGGGGAGGTGGTGGCACAGGAGGACGCAAAACGAGGTCTCTGAGCATCCACCTTTGTTTCTGGTCCCTGCCCTTCATGCTGGGGTTTCACGGGTGGCTCTGTTGGCCCTGCTGGGATCACCCGGCCTCGTGGCTGCGAGAATCACTAGGTTGGAAAGGACCCACCGGATCATCGAGCCCAGCACGGTGCCGCATCCCCCGTTGCCACAGCAACATGGTTGGAAACCGCAGTGGTGGTGGCACTTTCCTCCACAACAGGAGGGCGAGGAGGGGGTCTCGGTGCCCTGGGCCCCTCCAGCCCCGCTCGACACGATGATTTACGTGGCAATGACCCCTTCCCCCTCCTCAGGGGGTGATGGAGCCCCCGGCGTGGCTCGCAGCCCCCTCCTCACAGCCCATGGGTGGTCGCGCATCATGTTGTATTAATGGAATTATTCATGCTTCCCTGAGAGCTGATGAATTGGGGAGCCTGGAAGGGCTTTGAACGGGGCTGGGGAGGGGGAGAAGGAGCTGTTGGAGGGGGGTGGGGGCCACATCTCCCTGGGAAATGGGGGGTTCACCCATTGGCAGCATCGCAGCCTCCCTCGCCGTCGGGCTGCTTGGCCACGGTGCGAGCTGAGGGGCTCGGGCAGGGCTCCCCCGGCTCCCGTTGCTGCCCGAGACCCTCGTGCCAGGTCACCAGACCCTTGCTGGCAACCCCCTTGCCGGTTGCCCCCCGACGCCGGTGAAGGAGCCCAGCTCTACAACATCCATCGTGTTTATTTTGCTTTTCAGACCACAGCAGTTCCAATCATCGCCTGACAGACACATTCACAGCCTGCAGACCACCCCATGCCCCCCAAAACCTTGTTCCCCAGCCCAGGACTGCTGCCCCGGGGCACAGACAGAGCTCGGCTCTGGCTCCCCAGGCTCCTGCCAGCCCTGGACCTTCTGTCCCCAAACCAATCCCCACCCCTGCTTCAGCCCCTGCAGTATTTACAGCCTCCATGCCCAGAGCCCTTAGGTAAAGTCCCCCCTGCCCTCCCATCGCTGTCCCCCACCCCATCTTCCCCTTCACAAACCAGCATCGTGGGATTGGGGGGGGCTGTGATGCTCCCTCGCTCTCATCGCACCCACAAACCTTTCGTGTGAGCCAGGACCCATTGCCCCGCAGCAGCTCCCACCCCCAGGACCCCTCCATCTAGCACCTCCCCCTAAGTCTTTCAGCACTATTTGCCCCCTGGACCCTTCAAACCAGCTTCCCCAAAGCTCTTTAGCACCATTTACCTCCCCTGGACCCCTCAGTCAAGCTGCCCCGAAGTCTTGCAGCACCATTTGCCCCCCAGACCCCTCGATCCAGCCCCCCTAAGTCTTTCAGCACCATTTATTCCCCTGAATCTATCTCCCCCAAAGTCTTTCAGCATCATTTACCCCCACGAACCCTTCAATCCAGCTCCCTTAAAGCCCCTTTGCCCCCCTAGCAGCCAAATACTTCCACAGCCAGAATAAATTAACCCCTCCGAAATATCAGCACCGGTGTTAGAAAGAAAAAGAAAGTTAAAAGTGCTTGGAGCTGCCCAGCTCTAAGGGCCTGGGTGGAGGAGGGGGGGGCAGCAGAGACCTCTGAGCCCCCCCAGCTGCCTGGACAGGAGCGGGGTCCCACGTTGGGGGGGTGTCCCCCCAATATCTCAGCTGTGTGACCGCCCGCTGCCACGTCCTTGCGCTGCTCGGTCGCCCCGAAACAGAGAAAGACCCTGCCGGTACGGACCCCCCCAAAAGCTGGGGAAGGGGAGCTGGTGGGGGGGGGGGTCCAGGCGCAGGGAAGGCAACGGGGGGCTCAGTCCTTAAACCTGCGGCTGGCTTGCATTTTCTTGTAGTAGTGGTCCACCTCGCTGTCCGCTTGCCCGTCCCTCTCGGCCGGCTTCCTGCGCAGCGTGGACTCGCGGCTGGCCGCGGCCAGGAGCCCCTCGGGGGGAGCGTCCCCGCTGCCCCCCGCCGCCCCGGGGATGGCGGCCAGGCTGCCGTACCGCGGCTCATCCTGCTCCATGTCGCTGACGGACGAGCCGGGCGAGACGCCGGCGCTCTTGGCCGGGTGGAAGGCACGGAAATCCTTGCCCATCTCGCCCAACTCGTAGCCATCGGAGCCCTCCGGCGCCTTGGGCCCCGATTTCCACTCCCAGGGCCCGTTGCCGGCGCCAAGGTGGACGACGGGATGGTGCGGGGCGTGGGCGTCGATGGTGATGATGCTGGAGCTGTCGCGCTCCGAGGGCGAGCGGTACTGCGACGAGTCGGAGCTGGTGGAGGACGAGGAGGTCTCCGAGTGCTTGGGGGTGACGGAGACCATGCTCTGCTGCTTGGACATGGCGATGACCTGCATCAAGCGCGGCGGGTTGGCCACTCGCTGCGCCCCGGTCTTCTCCGCCACCATCACCCACTTGGCTCGTACGGCCGCTCCGCCGCCGGTTGCGATGCCGGCACCACCCGGCTGGTTCTCCTCGGGGATGTGAACCAGCTGCGAGGCGCCCGCCCGGGGCTGGATGAGGACGCGGGGCCCCACGGCCGCTCGCTCAGCCGAGCGCGCTTGCACCGTCGGGTAGAGGGAAGCGGGGACGTCGTCGCCGGCATCGCCGTGCGCCGCCTCCTCGGCCAGCGTCATGCTCCGGCCTTCCAGAGATTTCTGCTTCCACTCGGTGATGAGCTGCTTGGAGCGCGAGGCGTCCACGGGGACGTGGATGGTCATGTGGCGCCGCGCGGGGTCGTCCATGGAGGGCGTGTTGACGCGGGGCAGGGTGTTGCTGAAGGTCACCATGTTCTCCTTGCCCATGGGGCTGCGCGGGGCCAGCAGGTCCACGTCCACGCTGGCCCGTTTCAGGCTGCCCAGGGAGTTCTTCTCCCGCTGCACCGGCCGCGCCGCCTCCTCCAGCCGCGTCTGCGGGTTCAGCTCGTCGGTGCTCACCGACTTGTTCTGGTGGTAGACGGAGTCGTGGCCCCGCTGCGTCAGCGCCCGCAGCGCGTCCTTGGCCGGCGCCGGCGCCAGGACCCTCTCCGTCGGGGCGCGGAAGTTGCCGACGGCGTGATAAGCCTGCGGGAGAGGGAGAGCAAGGTCAGCCCAGCCCACGCGGAGCATCATCCTCCCCCTCCCGAGCCACCGAGGGTCGGGATCGGCACCCACCAGGTAGGCAGCGATGCCGGAGCCGATCAAGAAGCCCACGTAGACGTCAGCGGGGTGGCTGCGGTACTGGGTGATCTGGGTCAGCCCGCAGATGCCGGCGGCGATGGCGAAGGTGAAGACCAGGATGGGCTTGAGGAGTTTGGTGCTGTCCGAGATGATGGAATTGAAATACATCTGGCGACGGGGCAGGAAGAGGCTGTGAGATGCAGCACCTGCTGCCGATACGGCACCGCAGCCTCCCCCTCCCCATCCCCACAGAGATTTTGGGTGCCGATGGAACCGCGAGCGCCTGAGCGCATCCCACACGGGCGCACGGTGCTGGGCAAAGCTTCTCCACCAACACGAGGGGGACGCTGGCGCCCAGGACGTTGTCCCCAAGCCAGCACGCGCAGGACCAAAACCCAGCTAGGAACTCACCGACACGTAGACGGCAGCGAAAGCCGAGAGCGTCGCGTGCTGGGATGGGAAAGTCTTCCTGTGGGGAGACAGGAGGGCACGGTTAGAGCAAGGTGGGAGGGTTGGCGTCGCGGTGTGTGTCTCCTCCCGGCACGTACCTGGCCGAGAGGATGGCGTGCTTATCCGTGCCCGAGCAGATGTCCTGGGTGATGTAGGGGTTGGCGTCGCAGGGGGTGCCCAGCAGGGTGTAGTTGGGCTTGCAGACGGTCAGAAAAAAGGGTGCGTGGTAGCCGGTGGCCAGCTGGATAACGTCCGTCACCAGGGCCGTGGCACAGAGCCCGAAGACGTGGACACCTGGGGGAGGCATGAGCAGGATGGCTGGTCACCCTCCATCCATCCAGCACCCCCCCAGTCCCAGGGCACCCACTGGGATGGGTCCAGGGCGGTGTCTGGGGTCGGAGTGGGGTGCGCGTTCCATCCGGGGTGCCCCCTGCGCCCTCCGGCCCCGCGGCTGCAGCACAACGTACCCACAAACCTTACGGTCCGGCGCAGGAAGGAGTTGAAGTTGCAGCCGCCGGCGTTAATGCTGCCCTCGGCGCCGGCGCGGCCCTTGAGCCTGGACTGCAGGCAGTACACGATGCCCTCCCCGACCATGATCTGCAGGAGAACCAGCAGCTCAGGGGGTGCCACCCAGTGGGGACTGGGGGGGGTCTGGGCTGTCAGGGTGCCACCCTGAGGACGCAGGCACTGCCATGCTCCCCACACCAGTCCCTAGTGCTACTGGGACCCCAAATCCTGGTGCTGACGGGACCCCAAGCCCTGGTGTTGCTGGGAGCCCAAACACTGGTGCTGCTGGGATCCCAAGCCCTAGTGTTGCTGGGTCCCCAAATGCTGGTGTTGCTGGGACCCCAAGTCCTGGTGCTTCTGAGACCCCAAGCCCTGGTGCTGTTGGGACCCCAAACGCTGGTGTTGCTGGGACCCCAAATGCTGGTGTTTCTGGGACCCCAAACGCTGGTGCTGCCAGGATCCCAAGTCCTGGTGCTTCTGAGACCCCAAGCCCTGGTGCTGTCAGGACCTCAAATGCTGGTGTTGCCGGGACCCCAAGCCCTGGTGCTGCCGGGACCCCAAGCCCTGGTTCTGCTGGGACCCCAAGCCCTGGTTCTGCTGTGACCCCAAAGGCTGGTTGTTGCTGGGACCCCAAATGCTGGTGCTACTGGGAGCCCAAACGCTTGTGTTACTGGGACCCCAAACTCCGGTGCTGCCGGGACCCCAAACGCTGGGGCTGCTGGGACCCCAAGCCCTGGTGCTGCCAGAACCCCAAACCCTGGTGCTATCTCTGGGCAGGCTCCATCCCCACCCCACCCCGTAGCAGGATGAACCCCAGGACACACCGAAGCGGCAGGCGCCGCGAAAGCCAAGCTGAGCAGCATGAGCAGCGGGATGAGCTCCTCGTTGGTCTCCACGTAGGGCATGGAGAGCGCCCTGTCGTAGCACTGGAAGCCCACCTTGGCCGGCTTGAAGAGGTCCGTCAGCTCCAAGAAGTAGAGGGTCACGATGGAGGAGGCCACGATGGGCAGCTGGGAGGGCGAGAACCTCGGGAGCACCGGGTCGCCGGCACCAAGCACCGTGACGGGCACGGGAAGGGGCAAAGACCCCATCCCACCACGTCCCCCCCATACTCACCTCCACGAAGTAGAAGCAGGGCAGGAGCGTCATGCTGTCCTTGGGAGCCCTGGCCTTCTCCTTGGAGGGGATCATGGTCCTGGGGCAGGCGCTGGGGTCCCCCCGGGCTCTGCCTCCACCCTGCTTGGGGGGGCAGCTGCGTCAGCCCCATATCTGGGCTCTTTAGGGGAGTTGGGCAGCCCCCAGGGTCCCCCCAAACCCTCCTAAAGCCACTAGCTGGGAAGAAGCTGCTGGTAGCCAAGGTGTTGGACCTCCAAGACCCCCAGGGGACCCCCAAACCCTCCTAAAGCCACTAGCTGGGAAGAAGCTGCTGGTAGCCAAGGTGTTGGACCTCCACGACCCTCAGGGGACCCCCAAGACCCCCAGGGGACCCCCAAACCCTCCTGAAGCCAATAGCTGGGAAGAAGCTGCTGGTAGCCAAGGTGTTGGACCTCCAAGACCTTCAGGGCCCCCCTACAAGATCCCCCAGGGGACCCCCCAGCCCCACAAACTGCCCCCAAGCTGCAAAAAAGGAGGAAGGAGGATAATGGGGATGGAGATATGGGGGGGCAATAGCGGGGGGGGGGGGTTATAATGAGCAGTATTAAGGAGTGGGGGGTCTTAAGAGAAGGATGTGAAGGGGGGTCTTAAGAGAAGGGTATGGGGGGGTCTTGAGGGAGGGGTATGAAGGGGGGGTATTCATAGAAGGGTATGAGGGGGGATCTTAAGAGAAGGGTATAAGGGGGGTTATTAAATAGGGTTATGAAGGGGGGGTCTTAAGGGAAAGGTATGGGGGGGGTCTTAAGGGTAGGAAGGGGGGTCTTGAGGGAGGGGGATGAAGAGGAGGGGTCTTAAGGGAAGGGTGTGAGGGGGGTCTTAGGAGAAGGGTGTGAGGGGGGGTCTTAAAGGCGGGGTGTAAAGGGGGGGTTATTGAGGAGGGGTATGCAGGGGGGGTTGTTAAGGGGGGGTACGCAGGGGGGGTTGGAGGGGCGGTCGCTGCCGGCGTTGCCGCAGCCAGGGGCGGGGGTCGGGGGTGGGGAAAGGGGGGGTGGGGGGGGGGGTCCTGTTCTTTGTGCATCCCCCCCCCCTCCTCCTCCTCCTCTCTGTGTCGTGTCGTGTGTGTCCCCCCCCCCCTCACCTCAGCCGGGGCCGCCCGGGGGCAGCGGGGATGCTCCTGCCTCGGCGGAGCTCGGGGAGCGGCTCCTTCCTCCGCCCCCGCCGCCTCCTCCTCCTCCCCCGCCGCCCCCCGCCCCGCCCCGACGCCACCGGCCCCTCCCGGGGGCGCCGAGAACCCCCCCGAGCCGGGAACGGGGGGTCCGGGGCGAGACAAAGGGCCGGGCGGGGCGGGGGATGCGAGAGGCAGCGACCCCGCCGCAGCCCCAAAGGATGCGCCCCGAAAGATGCTCTGACGCCGGGGTTTGCGCCCCTGAAAGATGCTCAACAACTGGGCTTTGCAACCCTAAAAGATGCTCCGCGACCGGGCTTTGCATCCCCAAAAGATGCTCTGCAACCGGGCTTTGCACCCCCGAAAGATGCTCGGCATCCTGGGCTTTGCACCCCTAAAAGATGCTCTGCAACCGGGCTTTGCATCCCCAAAAGATGCTCCGCGACCAGGCTGTGCATCCCCAAAAGATGCTCTGCAACCGGACTTTGCATCCCTAAGGATGCTCTGCACCCTGGGCTTTGCACCCCCAAAAGATGCTCAGCATCCTGGGCTTTGCACACCAAAAGATGCTCAGCATCCTGGGCTTTGCACCCCCAAAAGATGCTCTGCGACCGGGCTGTGCATCCCCAAAAGATGCTCTGCAACTGGGCTTTGCATCCCCAAAAGATGCTCGGCATCCTGGGCTTTGCAGCCCTGAAAGATGCTCAACAACTGGGCTTTGCACCCTGAAAGATGCTCTGCAACTGGGCTTTGCATCCCCAAAAGATGCTCTGCAACTGGGCTTTGCATCCCCAAAAGATCACAGAATCATAGAATAACCAGGTTGGAAGAGACCCACCGGATCATCGAGTCCAACTGGGCTTTGCACCCCTGAAAGATGCTCGGCATCCTGGGCTTTGCATCCCCAAAAGATGCTCTGCAACTGGGCTTTGCACCCCCATAAGATGCTCACCAACTGGGCTTTGCACCCCTAAAAGATGCTCTGCAACCGGGCTTTGCACCCCCAAAAGGTGCTCGGCATCCTGGGCTTTGCACCCCCGAAAGATGCTCTGCAACCGGGCTTTGCACCCCCATAAGATGCTCAACAACTGGGCTTTGCACCCCTAAAAGATGCTCCGCGACCTGGCTTTGCACCCCTGAAAGATGCTCTGCAACTGGGCTTTGCACCCCTGAAAGATGCTCTGCAACCGGGCTTTGCACCCCTGAAAGATGCTCTGCGACCTGGCTTTGCACCCCTGAAAGATGCTCTGCAACTGGGCTTTGCACCCCAGAAAGATGCTCCACGACCGGGCTGTGCATCCCCAAAAGATGCTCTGCAACTGGGCTTTGCACCCCCGAAAGATGCTCTGCAACTGGGCTTTGCACCCCTAAGGATGCTCTGTACCCTGGGCTTTGCACCCTGGTCTCACACCCTCAAGAAATGCTCCACAAACCAGGCTTTGCATCCCCAAAAGATGCTCTGCACCTTGGGTTTTGCACACATAAGGATGCTCTGCAAAGGGGCTTTGCACCCCGAAAGATGCTTCACAACCAGGTTTTGCACCCCCAAAAGATGCTCTGCAACTGGGCTTTGCACCCCCATAAGATGCTCACCAACTGGGCTTTGCACCCCTAAAAGATGCTCTGCAACCGGGCTTTGCACCCCCAAAAGATGCTCTGCACCTTGGGTTTTGCACACATAAGGATGCTCTGCAAAGGGGCTTTGCACCCCGAAAGATGCTTCACAACCAGGTTTTGCACCCCCAAAAGATGCTCTGCAACTGGGCTTTGCACCCCCACAAGGTGCTCTGTAACTGGGCTTTGCACACCTAAGGATGCTCTGCATCTGGGTCTTGCATCCCCAAAAGATGCTCTGCAACCAGGTTTTGCACCCCTGAAAGATGCTCTGCACCCTGGGCTTCACACCCTCAAAAAATGCTCCACAAACCAGGCTTTGTACCCCTGAAAGATGCTCTGCAACCAGGCTTTGTACCCTCAAAAGACCCTCTGCACCCTGGGCTTTGCTCCCCTAAAAGTTGCTCTGCAAACTAGGCTTGGGACCCCAAAAGGTGCTCCACACCCTGAGCTCTGCACCCCAAAGGATGCTCCACAACCAGGTTTTGCACCCCTGAAAGATGCTCTGCACCCTGGGCCTTGCACCCTCAAAAAATGCTCCACAAACCGGGCTTTGCACCCCCAAAAGATGCTCTGCAACTGGGCTTTGCGCCCCTGAAAGATGCTCTGCAAATTTGCACCCCTGAAAGCTATTCCACACCCTGAGCTCTGCACCCCAAAAGATGCTCTGCACCCTGGGCTTTGCGCCCCCCAAAAGATGCTCCGCATCCCGGGTTCTGCACCCCGGAAAGATGCTCTGCACCTTGGAGCCCACAACCCTAAAAGCTGCTCCAGATCCTGAGCTCTGGGGACCAGGAGGGTAGGGGAGTCCCCTTCTTGGCAAGGGGCCTCTGGGGATGGAACCTCAAGTGTCCCCGAATTCCAGGCTAGGAAAGGGGGTGCAGGCCTTCTGCTCCCACAGGGACTTCCAGCACCTCTCGGAGGAGGACGAGGCACCCCTGTCCCATGCTTGCAGTAGATCCCAGTCCAAACCAAGCCCAATCCCGTACCCCACATCCTGCACCCCCCATCCTGCACCCCACGCCTGCCTCTTCCCACCGCCCCCACACTCACAGCCCCGTCCAGGCTTCTCGCAGCCCCTCGCTGCGGCGCCAGCCACCACGCGTTGTCCTTGTTCCATTTTTGGCCTTAAGTGGGTAGAAATCTCCCGGCGTATTTAACATCTAAATCCCGAATCCCTGGAAGCCGCGATTAAGCTGCTCTCCCTGTGGAAAATCCCAGACTCGGCCACCTCCGGAGCCGGCTGCGACGCGATGCTCGCCTTCCACTTGCAGGGTCCAACTCCTTCCCACCACACGCTGCCCGGGACACGGGGAGAAAGGGGGAAGATGAAGCTACCCCTGCAGAGGGACCCCCCAGCCCCGCACCCCAGCACCTCAGTTGGTTGGACTCGATGATCCGGTGGGTCTCTTCCAACCTGGTTATTCTATGATTCTATGACCTCCTCGCTGGTGTCCCCAGGGATGGGGGTCATGGGTCAGGCGATGGCTCAGGGTGCTGGGCAGTCAGGACTCATAGAATCATGGCATGGGTTGGGTTGGAAGGGACCTCAAAGCCCATCCAGTCCCATCCCTGCCACGGGCAGGGACACCTCCCACTGGATCAGGGGCTCCAAGCCCCATCCAGCCTGGCCTTGAACCCCTCCAGGGATGGGGCAGCCATAGCTTCTCTGGGCAACCTGGGCCAGGGCCTCCCCACCCTCACAGCAAAACATTTCTTCCTAAGTTCTCATCTCAATCTTCCCTCTTGCAGCTGAAAACCATTCCCCTTGTCCCATCCCTGCCCTCCCTGATCCAGAGCCCCTCCCCAGCTTTCCTGGAGCTCCTTTCAGCATGGAAGGGAAGGAATCCAAGGCGACACACAGTCAATATTTACCTTGTTTTCATAGTGGGGGAGCCCTAACTCCAGAGAGCCCCTTTCAGTGCTGGAAGCTGCTCTAAGGTCTCCATGGAGCCTTCTCTTCTCCAGACTGAACAACCCCAACTCTCTCAGCCTGGCCTCATACAGGACGTTCTCCAGCCATCGGATCATCTCCATGACCTCCTCTGGCCTCGCTCCAACAGCTCCATGTCCTCCCTGTGCTGAGGACTCCAGAACTGGTCACAGGGCTCCAGGTGGGTCTCCCAGAGCGGAGCAGAGGGGCAGGATCCCCTCCCTTGCAGGACCTCCCCGGGACGACCCCGGTGATCCCAAATCCATTGCTCTCATCCCTGCTAAGCAAAGAGGACGAGGACAGCGGGTCCTGTGCTCACCCCGCACCACGGAGCCTCCCCCAACCCTGGGTGCTGGTCCTTGGTCTGGGGGTGCTGGGGCCAAGCCTCGGGCGCTGCCGCACGTGCCGGAGCTTCACGTGCCGGGAACTGGTTTGGGCTTCGAAAACAACAGCGCAGAAATCCCCTGCGATGGGTGCCAGGGCCGGCGGCTGGAGAGGCTGCTTCCTCCCTCCCGCCCTGTTTGTACCGGGAACTCTTGACCCCTTTTATAAGCTGAATATTTTGCAACCACGCTGCGGAAACCCCCCCCGGCTCCCCCTCCGTCCTCACTGGACGGATAAAAGCGAGCCCCAGCCCTGGCCTCGGTCGGAGCAGCGTTCGCCCCACAGAACCCGCAGAGGAACCGCCGCGCTCCATCGCAGCTATGGGGCCAAGTCCTGCTCCCGTCCTCATCCTCACTTTGCTGCTGGGGGTCGCGGTGAGGGGTGAGTGCGTCCCCTAAACCACGGGATGGGGACAGGGGAGCAGCGATGGTGCCAGCACGGGGGGTCTCATCCAGCCCCCCAATTCCTGCTCCGTCTGCAGCCCACGGGGAGGGCGTCCAGGGCCGCTGGGAGGGGATCCTGGGGGTCCTCCTGCCCCATATCCCAAACAGGTGATGCTCAGCTTAACCCTCCCTCTCTCCCACCTGCGCCAGGGCAGCCCCGGGGACGGATCCTGGGGGGCTACGAGGCCGAGCCCCACCTGAAGCCGTACATGGCCTCGCTGCAGGTGGACGGGCAGCACGTCTGCGGCGGTTTCCTCATCGCCGAGCAGTGGGTGCTGAGCGCTGCCCACTGCACCGAGGACCTGTAAGTGCTGGGGGGCAGCTGCCGGAGGGCTCCTGGCACCCTACAGAGGAGTCTTGGGGACCCCGTTTCCATGCCCCGTGGGGTGGGCAGAGCCCCCACGCAATCGCTCTCTTCCAGGGATGGCAAAGCCTTCCAGGTCCTCCTGGGTGCCCACTCGCTGACGCAGCCGGAGCCGCACAAACGCCTGTACCGGGTGCGAGCCCAGATCCCCCACCCCGGCAGCAACATCCACAACAACAAGGATGACCTCCTCCTCCTCCAGGTGGGCTTGGGGACCCTGGTTGGGACCTTGCTCCCCACCACATGCCCGGCACAGTCCCACTCCTGCAAATCCTCCTGCTCCTTGGGGTCCCACAGAGCAGCAGGAGGAAAAACTCGAGGCTGGGCTCGGTCAGTCCCCTCTGTCCCTCCTTTGCCACCCATGGGACTGTCCCCACTTCCTTTTGGGCTGTGTCCAAATGCCTCTGTCCTCGCCAAGGTCCTTGTGGCTCTGGCTGCGTCCCAAGTGGATGAGGAAGCATTGAGCGTGGCCAAGGATGGGACAGTCACGGTGTTGGGACTGGGGGGGCTGTGCCCAGCGTGGTCCTGGGTCACCACCAGCCCCCACTGACCCCGATCTCCTCCGCTTGGTGGCAGCTGGAAGAGAAACCGGAGCTGAACACGCACGTGAGGGTGCTGCCGATCCAGAGGGAGGATAGGGACGTGGCGGCCGACACGGTGTGCGAGGTGGCGGGTTGGGGCACCATCACCCACAGCGGCCACCGGCCGGACAAGCTCTATGAGGTGAAGCGGCCAGTGATCAGCCGTGACGTCTGCAACCACCGCACCCGCCACGACAACACCATCACTGAGAAGATGATGTGCACCGATTCCCGCAGGAAGGACACCTGCAAGGTATGGTTTGGTCCCACCTTCTCCCTTTCCGGGACGCTGAACCTTGTCCCGAGCTCTGGGGTCTGGAAGAGACGAGGGTAGGGGGCTGGGGGGCAGGATGGGGCTGTGTCCCCATAGTGATGGGGGCTCCTTCCCTGTGCTGCCCACTGCAAAGCAGCTCTAGGGAGCGTGGAGACAGTGAAAAGGCCACGGGAACGACCCACCACTCCAAGGATACCCACAAAAGGGGCAACACTGAAAGCTCCCTCCCTGCCCCACCCTGTCCTGGCAGAGCTGGGGGGCTGGGGTGTCAGTAGAGCAAGAAGAGAAGTGAGGGCTTGAGAGGAATGATGTGACCAACCCCAACCTGTGGCTCCTCGAATCCTGGGGTCAGTTCTGGGCCCCTCACCACAAGAAGGATGTTGAGGCTCTGGAGCGAGTCCAGAGAAGAGCAACGAAGCTGGTGAGGGGGCTGGAGAACAAGAGGAGCGGCTGAGAGAGCTGTGGGTGTTTAGCCTGGAGAAGAGGAGGCTGAGGGGAGACCTCATTGCTCTCTCCAACTCCCTGAAAGGAGGTTGTGGAGAGGAGGGAGCTGGGCTCTTCTCCCAAGGGACAGGGGACAGGACGAGAGGGAATGGCCTCAAGCTCCACCAGGGGAGGTTCAGACTGAATATCATAAAAAAATATTTCACAGAAAGGGTCACTGGGCACTGGCAGAGGCTGCCCAGGGAGGGGGTTGAGTCCCCTTCCCTGGAGGGGTTTAAGGGACGGGTGGACGAGGTGCTGAGACACGTGGTTTAGTGATTGATGGGAATGGTTGGACTCGATAATCCAGTGGGTCCTTTCCAACCTAGTGATTCTATGATTCCTGGGAGTGAACCTGGTGGCTGAAAGCACCCAGGGGCTGAAGTTCTGCCCTCCTAGGGCAGAAGGGGTTGGAGGGGTCCCTCAGCTCAATTGTCAGGGTGGGAGCCAAGGCCACAATCCTTTAGCAGTGCTGATGAGCCTTGTTCCCACAGGGAGACTCTGGTGGACCCCTGGTCTGCAACGGGGTGGCCGAGGGGGTGGTCACGGCCGGCTCCCGCGTCTGTGGCAACTACAAGAAACCCGCTATCTACACCCGCATCGCTCCGTACGTGGCCTGGATCGACAGAGTCATGGCCTCCGCGGACAAGGAGGAGGACGCTCGCTGAGCCGACCCCAGGGAACCAGCTCCACGCCACGGCTTGCTGCTGCCGGCACGGCCACAGCACCAGGGGTTCTCTCTGTCACCCCGAGCTGCTCCTACAGCATCGCCCCACACCAGGAGGGTGGCTGGGACGGGGGGGAAGGGGTCCCCAGCCACAGCCCCCTGTTTGCACAGTACAGGGCCCGGCGGGGGGAGGGCAGGGGGTCACAGCTTCCAATGCTGGCGCGAGCAACTCACTTTGCTGAACGCACCCATAACCCTGACCGCAAGCCGCTGCAATAAAGCGATCACAGAACCATGGAATGGTTTGGGTTGGAAGGCACCTTAAAGATGGTCCAGTTCCACGCCTCCTGCCATGAGCAGGGACACCTCCCACTGGATCAGGGGCTCCAAGCCCCATCCAACCTGGCCTTGAACCTCTCCAGGGATGGGGCAGCCACCACTGCTCTGGGTAACCTGGGCCAGGGCCTCTCCACCCTCACAGCAAAATATTTCCACCTAAGATCTCATCTCAATCTCCCCTCTTTCGGCTTAAAAAGTCCAATTCTCTACTTGAGCACCCTCAGGTTTGATCTCAGAAGCTCCAGCCCACTTTCCACTTTGCAACCAGGCCCTTCCCCACTTGGGCTTCCAACACCTTTAAGCCCAGGGAGAGCCAAGCAACAACTCTGAGGAGCTTCCACCTTCTGGAAGTCCCGAAGCAGGGCTGTGCAGCAAGGTGGCTACTTCCCAGCCCACCAGGAGGGTGGGAGGCTCCTTGTGCAGTAAAGAGCCCACCCTAATAGCTGAAGGACCTTAAAAAGAGGAGCAAGTGCCTACCAGCAGGCCAGGTCATCCCCCTGCACATCAAACAGCACCATTCGGGTGCCATTCCCAGCAACAAAGGGTGCCCAGTGCACCATCCCACAAAGGGAAAAGGTTGGGATTTACATCCAGAACAAAAGCCGCACTCCAGGAATACTCTTCCTCAAACATGCTGGCTTTGTCTGAAGTTAGAGACTTAAACCAATCCTAATGACTTAAATGTTTTCTCATGTCCATAATAACCTGATAGAATCTTATTAACCTCCCCTTCCAATACTGCAAACCCTGGCAGCTCCTTTCCTGACAGGGACGCAGGGAACAGGCGTTTCCCACTTCTCTTCCCTTCATGCATTAACAATCCCAGCTCCACACTGCACGACCCAAGTCACACAGCAAACCACTGAGGTTTTGAAAACCAGCCAACCATTCTGTACAAAATTAAGAGAACTTTTATTTACAAAAAATAGTTGCTGCTTCAGTGAGAGCCAAACAGAAGGGTTTGCTCCAGGCAGCAACACTCTCGTATTCCTGCTCTTCTGGAGGGGGAAGAAATTGCTCTATTACAGCACAGACTGGTGTGATGGTGAAGTCTCCCAGCAGAAGGGTGAGTTTATACAAGGATGGAGAAGTACAGGGAAGATCCAGCCAATGAGGCGCTTCCCAAGCAACAAAGGACAGGCACAAGGCACCAGATCCTGCTCCCATTTCACCAGGATTGCTGCTCGCCCCCAGCCCGTCACCGCATTCTGCTTATGGGGTGGGTGAAGCCACTCCATGTGCTCAGCTGAGAGACAAACACAACCAGGCGCTCTCCTCCCAGCTGACAGGAAAACCTCTGGCATTCATTCCCTTCTAGCTCTTCCCTGAAAAATAGGAAGAGCTCGCTCCCCTCTTTTTTACGGCAGAAAGATCAATGCAAGGAAAGCAGCAGTGCTGCAGTCAGCTGCTCGGTACTTTCTCACAGACAGCAGCAGGATGACACTTTCCAAGAGCTCAGGAGACGAGTTGCCCTTCCTTTGTCCCCAACACCTGCAGGGAAGGAAGCTCCGAGCAGCTCTTCCGCTTGGTGCCTGCTGTTCCCTTTCTGCCCCACGGAAGGCAGGCTCAGGAATAGCTGAGGGGCATCCTCCTCCACAGGCCCCCACACAAGCAGTTCTTGATCCAGCGCTGCTCCCACTGCTTCACCGCGGTGACTTTGTTGGGTGATTTCAGCATCGTGACACAGCCACACCTGGAGAGAAACAGAAAGGGGCAGCCAGGGCCTGGAAACAAGCCAGGGCTACCAGGGCATCCACACGGGAGAGCATGGAATCCGAGGAGGAAAGCAGCTTTTGTCATTTGCAGGTGATGTTTGTTAGCAATAAAAACCAGCTGAAACCATGTGAGCAATTATCTGAACTGAGGAGAGGTTATCTTGGAACAGAAGGCTTCAAGAGAACAGCCCCCAGCTGCTATTTATACATAAAATGCAAGATGACTGCTACAAACTATCTGCTACGGAGACCTTCTATTAAAACCAATAATTAAAGCTAATTCAATCACATGATGAGATGGATGTTCGCTTCCTGCACCATTATTTTGAAATCCTGGCTCTTCAGTGAGGGTGGCTGGAGAGGACAGCACAAAGGGACTTAAAATGCAAACCTACTTTGAAAGATGACCCAAAAATGGTACCATGGATACTGTGACTGTCCCCTTTCACCAGCTCCTCTCCAGGAACACAGGTAGATTTATTTATAAACCAGACCTGCGAACCAAGCTGAGGATCCTTCATCACTGATAACTCCTACAGGCCAAATTCTGGTCTCCGTTCCCCTGTGCAGCCCCACTGCTCTCAGATTTTTCTGTTAAAGTAGCATCGTATTTATTCCACAATGCAGAATCCAGCCCTTAGTCGAAACGTAGTTGACTCACAGAGCTGGGGTTATTTTGCACTGGATAAATAACAAGATTTTTAGTCTAACAGCCACACTGCTGCTGTCTTGAGTCAGTGACAAGCATTGTAAGGATCTCAGTCCTCCAGGTAAGAGACGCCTTAAGCACAACCACAACTGTTTTCTCCCAATGCGAGAGGCAGTGCCGTACACCAAAAGCCTTATTATAGAAGCAGCGTTTCCTCCTGCAGACACATTTAACGTGAAACGTTACTGGGATACCAGCGAGGCTGGTAAACAGACTAAAAGAGCTTTTGAACAACAAAAAAGAACAGTTTGAGTCTCTGCCAAGGCCTCCTCCGCACCGAATGGATTACACTTGCATTGCCTACCTGGTACAGGACTTGCACTCCTCTGTCGGGTACGCTCCCAAGTGAAGCCGCCTCAGGTGATCGATTTTAGGCTGTCCAGGTGCCCTGAGGAGGAAGAAAAACAGGAGCTTTTCTAGAATACCCCTTTCTAAATGCTGTTTCCAGGACAGCGAGCTGCAGTGGCCAATGCAACACAGGCTGTGACTACCCAGTCCATCAAGCGCCAGGGGAGTCAAGGCTGTGCTAATAGGAATCTAATCACAAACAAGCATTTTTTTCCCCCTTCTGTCATTTCTTTTCAATATTTCAAATTGCCAGCCCACTGCAAGTTAAGAAATGAATCCAAGCAGAGAGGACATCCTGCTCTTGGGTCACACCAGCAAGGAGATGAATCAAAAACCACAAGCATCCCAAACCCAGTGACCCCTTGGAGCTGCAGGGATGGCAGAGCCCCTCAACCCCTTTCTTCTCACCACCCCAGCCATTCGGGTCAGGTCTCTGTACCTGACAAAGGCATCATACTGGGAAGAGACAGTGTGCCCAACGAGGCCAGGAGCCTTCCCAAACTGCAGCCGCACAAGCTGTTTGTTCTGCAGCTTGCTGATAATGCCATCGTTGATGGGCAACCAGTCGATATTGGGAATGAGCAACTGGCTGGGTAGGAGGCAACATTCGTCAATCAGGGTATCATCTGGCTCCGTGATGTGATTTTCCTCACGACCTGCATGGAAATTGAAGCCAAGAGAGAGAAGCAGCGTGATCTTTAAATTTCCCATTTAGAGATCAAGAGAACTGCGTGGTTTCCTCCTCCACCCGCCAACACAGCAGAGAAAACAATAACCCTGGCAGCTGTACTTGCCCTTTCTAAACACCACAGACCCACTCAGAAGTCACTCCCTGCAATTATTCCTTTCACGCACAATCCCCATTAAGGAAGGATTCTTTTGTTCATGGATTGTGGCAAACACGTACAGCACAGCCAGAGTTTAGTTAGGAGCCTGAAGAGGAGGGACATGCTGTCCTGGGTGTCGGAGGTTGCTGTGTAGACAGGGAGGCAGCTTGGCTTCAGCAGTCCCCAAATGCGTATCACCACCATCAGCTCCCTGAACATGCCCAGGGATGCTCCGTCTCGCAGAAAGCTGTGTCCAGGCCGCACGGGAGAGCCCTGGAGAGGGAAAACACAGCTAGGATTTGGCCTTGCATGCAGCCAGCCTGCTCCTTTTTCAGACAACTCCTTTCTTCCAAGCATTACACAGCCTGCAGCACTTCCTGACGGATGATGCCGTGGCAGCTAAAGGCATACAAGGATTCATAGAATAGAGTCATGGAATGGTTTGGGTTGGAAGGCACCTTAAGCAAATCTAGTTCCACTCCCTGCCACGGGCAGGGACATCTCCCACCAGATCAGGTTGCTCCCAGCTCCATCCAACCTGGCCTTCAACACCTCCAGGGATGGGGCAGCCACCACTGCTGGGGCATCAATAGTTTAAACAGGTCATGCAGCTACCGAGCCCACTTCTCTGAACACAGCTGCCACTGGTGCCCAGATGGGCACAGAAAGGACCGCTCTGCATTTCTGCCATTTCTAACACTCTTTTCCTAGTTGTCTGTTTTGACAGGAACACCAGGGCAGGAACAGGCTGCCCAGGGAGGGGGTTGAGTCACCTTCCCTGGAGGGGTTTAAAAGATGGGTGCATGAGGTGCTGAGGGACATGGTTTAGTGATTGATGGGAATGGTTGGACTCGACGATCCAGTGGGTCTTTTCCAACCTGGTGATTCTGTGATTCTGTTTGTATTTGACTTGCCTAAAGCCACCCAAACACTGCACACAGGTTGTTTTTCCCTGCTGGCTCCATTCACAGAAGCCTGGGCTCTCACCTGGTTAGGAAGGCTGGCCAGCAGATAGAGCACAAAATCTCCCACCCACTGGATGAGCTGCTGCAGGGACTGCAATGTTGTCATCTCCAGGACAAATTCTTCCGTCTTCAGGTTAATCATCACCTTATCGATGTCTGAAACAGAAGCAAAACATCTCTTGGCTCAGGACAAAGGTCATAGAAACATAATCATGGAATGGTTTGGGTTGAAAGGGACTGTAAAGCCCATCCAGTTCCACCCCCTGCCATGGGCAGGGACATCTCCCACTGGATCAGGGGCTCCAAGCTCCATCCAACCCGGCCTTGAACCCCTCCAGGGATGGGGCAGCCACCCCTGCTCTGGGCAACCTGGGCCAGGGCCTCCCCACCCTCACAGCAAAATATTTCTTCCTAAGATCTTATCTCAACCTCCCCTCTTTCAGCTGAAAGCTGTTCCCCTTCAGCCTATCCCTGCACCCTTTGATCAAAAGCCCCTCCCCAGCTTTCCTGGAGCCCCTTTCAGTCCTGGAAGCTGCTCTAAGGTCTCCCCCCCAGAGCCTTCTCTTCTCCAGGCTGAACAACCCCAACTCTGTCGGCTTATGAGCAATCGCTACCTATATCTGTGATCTTGGAGCAGACCTCGGTGAGCCGGTCGCCAGGACTCTTGTCCGGGGTGTTGAGGATGTGCGGGCGCAGCAGCGATTTCAGGGTGCAGCTTATGGCAATGAGGAACAGCTTCGCGTGGTAGTCACACACACGGGCTATGGTGCTCGAGGAGAGCTTGCAGAGAGAGGCCTTCATGGCAACAATGCGCGTTGAGAGGACCTGAGCAACAGAGACACCAGGAAACGTACAGAAGCAAAGGCAGAATTAGAATAAGCTCATTAAAGCAAGCTGCTTTCTTCTCTACTCTGTTTCTGTCACATGAATGACAGGAATAGTGAATACCGTTCTACGCATGAGAGTACTGCTCTGTGCATGGACAAACAGCACTATTGTTCCAAGAATCTCTGCCAAAAATAGATTTTACCATCTCACCCGAAGTTTCTAACAGGTAGAGACCCATTAATGTTACTGAAAAAGAACACTGCTTAAACAGAGGTTCTTCACACCTCATGTATCGCTCGAGTAGAGGATTCAGAGACAGCACAGCCAGGCAGACAGAGCCATGTGTCTTCTGAGCCCCGGCAATTCCTCCTCTCAGTCACAGAGACCCCTCCCTGTGCCCACCCCCTGCACTAAAAGCCAGGGAGGTTCCACCCCAGCTGACCTGCTGCAGGGCCGCGTTCTGGCGCATGTATTCCTCGTGCAGCTTCTCCACCAGGTTCTGGACCATGTTGGGTTGGACATGGAGCAGGATGTCCCACCAGTCGTAGCCAGTCACCATGCAGTATTCCAACAGGAAAAGCAAGTGACGAAGAGACATGTTCATGTCCAGGACGTGGCCCATGGACGGGGAGATGCGAAGCATGCTCAGCTGAAGGGAGGAGGCAAAGGAAAATCTGTATCAAAACCTGGGTTGAAAGCATCCTGTGAAGCTCTAACACAGCACAGGGCCAGCTGCACCTCATTCCTGACTCAAAGATACAACTCCTGCAGTAACAGGATACATCCCTTCTTGTTTAACATTGATCACGCAGCTGGAAGTAACATTCCTATCGCTTTTCGGAATGATCCATCGCCTCTTTGAGAGACAGACAGCCTGGATGATAACTCCTTCCACACTCTCCCCATAACAAAGCACGTTACCTTCCCGTGACTGTCAATGCCAGCCAAGGCCAGAGAGGTCCAGGAGAGCTGCATGGCTTTGAAGTGGACCAGGGGTCCAGCAGTTCGCTGCCTTTTGATAGTCTGCTCGTCCACCGGGCGCTGGGAGGAAGAGCCATAGAAGACAGCCATCATTTGCAAGGACAGGCGATGGACAATGTGGACACTGCCGTCGTGAAAAGCCAAAGCCAGACCTGGGAGGAGAAGACAACTGAGGTTGAGCAAGAGACTCCTCCCAGCACAAGAACTGTATTCAGTTTTGGGCCCCTCAGTACAAGAAGGACATTGAGGGGCTGGAGTGTGCCCAGAAAAGGGCAACGAAACTGGACAAATGTCTGGAGGACAAGAGAAGAGGAAGCTGAAGAGAAACCTCATTGCTCTCTGCAGCTCCCAGAAAGGAGGTTGTAAGTGCTGCGGGTGCTGGTCTCTTCTCCCAAGTAAGAAGTGATAGGATGAGAGGAAATGGCTTCAAGTTGCTCCAGGGGAGGTTTAGAATGAATACTACGCAAAATTTCTTCACTGACAGAGTGGTGAAGCCCTGGCAGAGGCCGCCCAGGGCAGCAGTGGAGTCTCCAGCCCTGGAGGGGTCCAAAACATGTGCAGACACGGCACTTGGGGACATGGTTTAGTAGGTATCGTGGTGTTGGGCTGATGGTTGGGCTGGATGAGCTTAGAGGTCTTTTCCAAACTTAATGATTCTGTGATAATCAAGACCTTGCCCAGAGAAGCTGCCACTGCTGAAGCCCACCCCTTCCCACGGAAATGAAATGTGACTGCTTTTTAATCTCTGAAAGTTTTTCTATCTTTTGTTCCAAATTCCCACTTCAGAAGATGAAGAAGGCAAAGTTTTGGGCAGAAGCTACATACTTGGGAGAAAGACAACAGAGGCTCCTTACCCAATCCAGGGAAGAACTTGGTGTCATTCGCCACCTTCAGATCAGTGTTGGTGAGGGAGATGGGCAGCTTCGGCAGAGCCACGGCTGAAACCCGATCCAAGTCATTTGTGGCCGAAAGAATCCGCCATTTCAATATCATGGGCTGCTTGTCTCCAACTTTGAAAAATAGGAAATAAGTGAGACCTCTCTCCCTGATCAGGAAACACAGCCCCCTCCCAGTTCCTGCCCACGCTCCCCAACCAAGCGGGATCACAGCTCAAGTACTGTCTGTGTGTTCATCCTACCACATCCCCCTGATTCTTTTTCCTGATCTCATCAATTGTACAAGCAATGATTCGTTTCGCTAAACTTCTTGATGGAAGGCTCTGCTGGTGGCAATTAAAAAAAATCCCATGTGCAATAATCGCTTTCTATTTCACTGGAAAAACCTGCATGGATTTGATTTTGTTACGTTTGAGATCAGGTGGAGAAAACATGCAGACTGGGTAGCCCGACTAAACTCGCAGGATCTTTTCCCTTTGGAAGGCTCAGCTCTCTCGGTTCTCAGCAGGAAGAGCAGTAGCAGAGCATAACACAGAAAATGTCTTTTATTGAGTGAAAGTAACAATTAAACCACTCCCTGGAAACCAGCCCAAGATGCAAACAGATGGAATAGAGCACCTGACTGAGCACGCCTGGAAAATAAATATGGAAAATTCTGGACAATCCCATACAGCCGATAATGGATGGAGAACCTGGCTGGTGTTTTCACTTAGACCTGACTCCTGTTTTTAAGAGCATCCAGCGTGGAAACTCACCCATGGGGGAGATTTGCTGGAAGATATTGTTGACTGGCAAGCCCTCTTTCCGCAGAGACCAGCACTCCACAATGCTGCTGTTTTGGTTGGAAGCACAAAGCAACACCTGCAAAACAGAAACCCATTCTGCAACCACAGGCACACACCTTGCAATAGGGAAAAATGCTGTATCCAGTCGCTTTTTCTGCCTCTCTCCTCTATTTTGAGCTACCTTCTTCTAATTAGTGGATGTTCCACTAGGGAAAAGCAGAGGTCTGCAGTGGCAACGAGTAGTGGTGAAGTCTCTGGTTGCAGCCAGAAGGAGAGAGGCAGAACCCTGTCGTGTGTTAGCACAGCCTGTACCTCTCCACGTCACTCACACCAAAAAATATATGTAAAGCAAACTGAGCTGACTTGGAAGCCAGAGCAGACACTGGTGCTCCAATACAAGACTCTGTCCCAACCAGCAGAGAGAGGATGGGTGTCACTGAGCTTTCCAGAATCACGTTTGCAAGCCCCTGGCAAACACAGTTAAGCTACTAAATTAAGTCACACAGATCAGGAGCCCAACACATTCTGGAAAGAGGCTGCTTTGAAGTCAAGACCTAAAAATGAAAGATTTCACATCCTAGAACCTTCCGGACAGCCCAGCGGAGCTCTGCTAACAATCAGGGCCAGCTCCAGAAAATGAACAAAGCAAAGCATAATCATGCTAACGAAGGACAGGGCTTTTCATGATGCTTTTCCCCAAACTGGAGGGCTCAGCCCCTATACCCCCAGCCCTCTGAAGCACATAGAATCATAGAATAACCAGGTTGGAAGAGACCCACCGGATCATCAGTCTGCTTTGCAGCGATGATGAACCAGCAAAAACAGCAACAGGCATCACAGGACACAATCGTTCACCTCTAGAGCCATGTGGGGAAGTCAAAGGTGGAGCAAACAGCCATTTCCTTGCTGTTCTTTAACTCACACTTGCTTTAAGAGCAGACGCTCACCTGCTCTGACATGTCCCGAGCCAGGAATTTGAGGTGAGTGATGGCTGGGTATTTGTCTTTGCGGGCAGGGTCCGTGGTGCAGCGCATGAAGAGGGAAGGCAGGATTTCAGTGTCTATTTTGCACTTCTCGTTCACCACGCTGACGCAGACTTTGTAGAACTGGACAGGAGAGGTGCTGCTGCCATCCGAAGTGGCCACCACGATGTTCCCCCCGCCGGTGAAGGCAACGTCGGCCAAGGCAACGCGACAGCGCAGGCGGCACAGACTCTCCGTGGACGTTAGCACTTGCCCATTGGGCTTGAGCAGCGAGACGGTCACCAGCCCGCTGATAGTGACAGCGATCCAGCCCTCCATGGGCTTCCCACCAAACAGCGTCAGCGAGGGAGAGAACTTGACCCTGGAGAACTTCTCACCAAAGTTTGATGCTCCAGACTGCGAAGAAAGGTCAACAGCACAAAGGTGTTGGTGCCTGACACCCACAGCAAGCTCACGGCTGCCCAGCGTTCCTCAGGAAGTTGCTGAAGCACCGTCTGCATGCGGACACTGAGACCAACAACCCCAGAGAGGCCCCTCTGCTCCAAGCCAGGGCAGTCCTGGCTGTGCAGTGACACAGGAACACATCAGCCCCCCCCAAAAAAGCTCTCAGAGCACCCCTGACAAAGCTCTGGTCTCACTGGTGTGGACCAGGCCTGGAAAATCAACAGCCCCTCTCCCATTCTGCAGCCAAATCCAGCTCTGACATCAATCCTTCACACCCCTGCGCCTCGGGTTCTCCAGCAACAGAGAGAAGGAAAGGCTTCTCTCCAGGGGACACCAAAAGAATTCATGTTCAAAAAAAAATTTAAGCAGGTAACATCTTCTTGGCAGACTTGCTCCTTTTGAGTCAGATAGAATTAGACACATTTCTAAACAAGCAGCTTATCTCCACACACACACACAGCTCCCATACCCAAATCCCCAGATCAAAACTCAGGACCTTGAATGCATTTCTTCTGAATTACTACTGGTAGGCAAAGAAATGCTCTTATCTCCATCTCACAGCCAAGGAAAACAAAGCAGACTCGGTTAAAGCAACAGGACAAAAAAGGCATCCAACCTGCACTGCAATTTAGCAGGAACCAGGAATCTGATTTCTCTTTTTGACTGGAAAAGCTCCCCTAGTTAACTTGCCCAAGGCCACAGAGGAAGCCCAGAGCAGAGAGAAAAACAAAGAGGGCTTTCTCACACCCTGCGCTAATGACCCGAGCCAGCCTTCCTGTCCGGATCCCCTGCACGGCTGGGACAAACCTTTTCCACGTGCAGAGCCAGCTTCACGCCGTTGTGCAGCCAGGACAGGGCCACAATAGGGTCTCCTTCCACCGCGCTGCCCACTGTGCTCTCCCAGCTGTTGGCCAAGTGATCGGTCATGCTCCAGCACTTGATGTGACCGTCAGCGTCCGCCGAGAGCAGCCTGGAGCCTACGGCAACAGCACCACGTGAGAACCAAGGGGTACAGCAAAAAAAAATCAGCCAGGCAATCACAACAGCCCAGTGCAGTTCCAACAGAGACAGCCAATCCATAGTTGTGGAGCCCCGGACCATCGTTTTAGGAATGCGCACACGTGAATGGTGGGACACAGGGATAGTGAGAAGGGATTCAAGCTCACCCGACTGATCCCACTCCAAGCAAGTGATGACTTCAGTGTGGCCCGAGTTAATAGAATAGACATCCCATGGGTGCTCCGTGTCGATAATATGGACCATATGGGTAAGATCTACAAGAAAAGAGAATTGAAGCTCTGTCCCTCCTTACCAGCTGGCGTTCCCAAACCCACGGAGGTGGAGGGGAAGACATAAATTGTTTCTCATCAAGCAATTTTGCGAAGGATAAGACCCCTTAAAGGGAGCTACAGGAAAGAACAGGACAAGGGAGAATGGTTTTCAGCTGAAAGAGGGGAGATTGAGATGAGATGTTGGGGAGAAATGTTTTGCTGGGAAGGTGGGGAGGCCTTGGTCCAGGTTGCCCAGAGCAGGGGTGGCTGCCCCATCCCTGGAGGTGTTCAAGGCCAGGTTGGATGGGGCTTGGAGCCCCTGATCCAGTGGGAGGTGTCCCTGCCTATGGCAGGGTTGGAACTGGATGGGCTTTGAGGTCCCTTTCATCCCAAACCATTCAGTGATTCTATGAAAATCATGCTTGGCAACTCCAGAGAGGTACCAGGTGCCAGCAGAGTAAGAACCGCTCCCCAGGGAACAAAACACACATTAAACCCATGGAAGGTGAGAAAAAGAATAAGCACAAGTTTCTTGTGTGGATTTTTGCAGCTGGGAGATTCTGTGGTCAGAGCAGAACACGGGCTGCCCGGCCCGGCGTTTCCTGATGTCAGGACTTGTCTAAACATTCTGGGAGTCACCAGGAGATGCCACCCAGGCTTCTGCAATCATGTTGTACCTTTTTCCTCCTCATTTTTGAGGTCTGTGGTGAAAGCGATGAGGTTGCGGCAGGACCACGCGCATACTAAGGGAATGCAAGGACAGTGGTTGCTCTTCGGCTTTTTCTCCCACTCGCAGACGTACGCCAAGTCCATCGCACCGCAGGCCAGGCCTGGTGGAGCCCTGGGACCCTGTGGAGAGATGAAAGGTGTTCACTCCTCCCTGGAAGCAAGAGGCAGCCAGTCCCACTGGTCACAAGCTGCCAGCAGCAGGCCAGTTAGAGCTCTAACCCCCGTTAGAGCTGCCCAGGGAGAGGGAGAAGGCATCAGAGGTGTTTAAGGGACGGGTGGACGAGGTGCTGCGGGGCAGGGTTTAGTGATTGATAGGAATGGTTGGACTCGATGAACCAGTGGGTCTTTTCCAACCTGGTGATTCTACGATTCTATCATCAGCCCCCAACTCCTGAGGGGTGATCACCCTGGAGCGTGGGGAGCAGGGATCCAGCCTCAAGGGGGTGTAAGGGCAGATGAGCCGCACACCAGGGCGGGGAGAAGGGATCAGCCCCAACCACTTGAGAGGTGAGCACCCTGGAGCCAGGGGAGCAGGTACGCAGTCCCGATGGGGTGTAAGGAGGGATGAGCCCCACACAAGGGTGGGGAGAGGGAATCAGCCCCCAATTCCCAAGGGGTGAGCACCCCAGAGCTGGAGCAAGCGGGGACCTAGCCCCAGGGGAGGTGTGAGGGAATACAAGCCCTGTACCAGGGCAGGGAGATGGAATCGGCCTCCAGCTCCTGAGAGGTGAGCATCCTGGAGTGGGAGCAAGCGGGGACCCAGCCTCAGGGCTGTCGGGGAAGGGGAAAAGCAGCCGCCCCCAAGACACAGAGGGGGCACGCGAGGCCCCCACCAGGAGAAGCCTCGGTGCCCACTGGAGCTGCAGTGTGATCTATGCCTCTCTGGCGTGGGGGAACCAGGTTTGCGGCAGGGGCGAGGGAGCAGAGAGGGGCTGCCTGCCGGGGTAGCGGCTCCAAGGAGCTGTGGGGCAACCCCCGGCCCCTCCCGGCGGTGACGGGGTGCAGGGTCCCGGTGGGTCCTCCTGCCCCTCCCGGTGCGGGGAACAGGACCTGCGGCAGGGACGAGGCAGGGAGAACGGAGAGGGGCTGCCTGCCGGTGTTCGGACCCCACAGGGAGAGGGGCTGGGGGCCGCACAGGTCGGTGTGGGGGTGCGGGTTCCCGGCGGGCGGCTCAGTCCTCCCGGTAGGGGAACCGGGGCCTGCGGCGGGGGAAGCGGTGGGGGGCAGCCCGCCGGTGTACCGATCTCCCGGCGAGTGAGGAGGGATGGAGGGACCCGCCGGGCGTCTCAGTTCGGTGTGGGCTGCGGGATCACGGGGGTGGGCGTGCGGCCTAGTCCTCCCGGTGCGGGAACCGGGGCCTGCCCCTACCGGTGAGGGGAACCGCGTCTGTGGGAGACGGGGGACGGGGGCAGGGAGACGGGGGAGGGGTCAGGGAGGCTGCCAGCCGGGGTACCGACCCCTTGGCGGGTGTAGGAGGGGGTTACAGGCCACCCCGGCGCCTCTGGGCGGCTCGGAGGCGCGAAGCCCCGTCCCCACTCACCGGCCCGCGCCGCCTCCCGCGAGGACCCCGCCGTGCCCCGCCCCCGCGGGCTGCCTGCTGTGCGCCTGCGCTCCACAGCGCGTTCAGGCACCGCTATGGGCAGCCCGGCGCGGGGGCCTTCAGTCGGGGGGAGGGGCGCGACGGTCAGCGGCGCTAATTTGCATAGATCCCTACCCAGCATCCATCGGGGCAGAGATAGCGTATATAACAGGAAGATTTGGAAAATTTGTAAATTTAAAGTAAAATAAGTGCGTGAGTCTTAGGTAAAAATAGTAAATCTTCATCTACCTAATCATGGAAAATAAATTAGTCACCCTGATATTAATATAATCACATTTTGGGAATATAAATAGCGTCGTGAGGAGCACAACAGTCGTGCTCGCTTCGGCAGCACATATACTAAAATTGGAACGATACAGAGAAGATTAGCATGGCCCCTGCGCAAGGATGACACGCAAATTCGTGAAGCGTTCCATATTTTTTTTTCCCCGCACCCTGCTTAGGGGGGATCCCTTTTCGTCCCCCTTCGGTGCCCGCAGCACCCCGAGACCTGCGGGGGGAGCCAGAGGGGACAGGTTCCTCCCCGCAAATCAGGGCTTGAGGAGCCCCGGGAACCACCAATGGCTCCACGACCACGGAAGGAAAGCCTGGAGGGGGAAAAGGGAGGAGAAGGTGTCCCAGGTGCACCCGCCCAGGGGGAGGAAGGTCCCCCCTGACTTTCTCCAATGGCATGAGGGTTAACAAGGCCAAATGGCGGGTCCTGCACTTGGGGCACAACAACCCTGAGCAGCTACAGACTAGGAGAAGTCTGGCTGGAAAGTGCCTGGAGGAGAAGGACCCGGGGGTGTTGGTTGACAGCGACTGAACATGAGCCAGCAGTGGCCCAGGTGGCCAAGAAGGCCAATGGCATCTTGGCTTGGATCAGACACGGCGTGGCCAGCAGGGCCAGGGAGGTTCTTCTCCCTCTGGACTCGGCCCTGGGGAGACCGCTCCTCGAATCCTGGGGTCAGTTCTGGGCCCCTCACCACAAGAAGGATGTTGAGGCTCTGGAGCGAGTCCAGAGAAGAGCAACGAAGCTGGTGAAGGGGCTGGAGAAGAAGAGGAGCAGCTGAGAGAGCTGGGGATGTTTATCCTGGAGAAGAGGAGGCTGAGGGGAGACCACATTGCTCTCTGCAACTCCCTGAAAGGAGGTTGTGGAGAGGAGGGAGCTGGGCTCTTCTCCCAAGGGACAGGGGACAGGGCGAGAGGGAATGGCCTCAAGCTCCACTGGGGGAGGTTTAGGCTGAACATTAGGAAAAATTTTTTCACAGAAAGGGTCATTGGTCCCTGGCAGAGGCTGCCCAGGGAGGGGGTTGCGTCCCCTTCCCTGAAGATGTTTAAGGGACAGGTGGATGAGGTGCTGAGGGACATGGTTTAGTGATTGATGGGAATGGTTGGACTCGATGATCCAGTGAGTCCTTTCCATCCAAGTGATTCTATGATTCTATTTTTGGCGACTGCCCCCTCTTCCCCACCCCAGGACCCCCCCAACTCCCTCCCAGCCTCCCCCCAGCCCCTTCCCCACACAAAGACAGAGTCAAAGTCTGGGAGCACCACGGTTTTATTGTTCCCGAGTCACAGAAGTGGCTTAAGGGGGGGTCCCCCCACCCCACAAGGACAGCCCTGGGGGGCCCTCGGTCAATGGCATCGTGGTAGAGCAGCAAAGACCCCCACCAGGTGACAAGGGAGGGGGTGCAGAGCCACAAAAAGCCCAGAGAGGGGCTCTGACCCCTCTGGGGGTTCCCAGAGCAGGGTCCCCCACTGTGGTGAACCCTTGGACACACAGGGACACATGGGGACACCCCTCCAGCACACACACGCACACACACCTACACACACACAATTAAAAACCAAGCTATATTACATTTAAAACCAGCCGTGCGGCAGGCTGGGAGGGCGCACGAAACACCCAGGAGCTCCCCACACCCCACCCTGCCCGAGGGGCTGGTAGGGGCCGAGCACCCACCCCCCACCCCTTCCGACACCCCATCCCGGGCGCGGAGCTGCGGGTGCTCCCCAGGAACGCGACAGCCCCGCGGCTCTTCCGCTCGCTCAGCGTTTGCTCAGCAGCCGCCAGGAGCTGTTTCACCGCAGAAAAATCTGGACAGAAAATCACCCCACGAGCGGGTTTGGCCCAACCCCGATTCTTTTGAAAAGCACCTGGGTTATAAATAGACACACAAATAGTTCCAGGGAGAGCAGCTCCGCCTGGCAAGCGACGCTGCAAACTGGGGAACGAGGGGAGCGAGGCAGATAGGCACCTGCTTGGCCCACGCCTTGCGCCCAGCGCTATCTGGCAACGCAGGCGTGAGCCCCCGAATCCCGAGGGCTCGGCTCCATCTGCTCTTGGAGGAGAGGACGAGCCACCCTCGAGGAGGTCCACGCTGCACCCCGCTTGGGCAAGCGGAGAAGCAGGCAAACGGGCTGGATCCCAAAGGCCAGCAGGGTGGGAGAAGCCAGGAGCAGGAGATGGAAGCCTTCAGCACGCAGAGTTCGGGGCAGGGCGTCCCTCAGAGCATCAGCTCATCTGCCCCAGGTAGTCTGAGAGCAGGAGCTCAGGGGGCAGGAAGACGCGGTGTTTGTTGCTCACTTTCATTTGACGTTTCCCTTCGATGTCGGAACCTGGAGGGGAGAGGGAAGAGGTTACCACACCGCTGTTCCCCCAAAAAAATGGTTCATGACCCCACAGGCCACAAACACGGTGGTCCCAGTCCAGCTGCACAGCAAGGAAAGGTTCCTCAGTGCTCTGCAAAGGTGACAACCGGTCCCCCCCCGTCCCTCTCCACGCATCCCTGCTGGCACCACAGGCTCCAGTTCACATCATTAGCGCTTTCACACTGTTCTCCGCAAGCAGCTGCTAATGAAACGCTCAGCAGCGAAGACTCCTCCGCAGAGACGGAGCACGGAGCCTCTCCTCCCCAACTTGGCAACGAGACTTTCCAGGGAAACCCACAGGCACGGCCGCTCTCTGCGGAAAAGCCGCAGGAGAGGGAACCTCACCAATGTTGGACCATCCATCCATCCATCCATCCAAACCCAGGACCACGAGGAGAAATGGCAGCACTGCTGGGAACAGGATATTCCCAGGCAGAGCTGGGCCTGGCCATCACCCCGGCTGCTGGGCTTCAACCCGAAATATTGCCACCAGCACCTCCAAACCGGTGCAACCGCAGCCGAGGTTCGCGGTGGAGGCAGGAGAGCAGGGTTATCTGTGAACCGCAGCACAAGGTGGGGCTGGGAGGAGGAAGGGAGGTAGAAGCTGAGCTGGAGAGCAGAGATAGCGATGAAGAGAAAGGAACAACACCACCACAACCGAGCAAACAAACACGAGGCTCTTACTGGCAGAGACGAGGTCCATGTACTGGCAGAGCGCGTGGAGCAGGAGTCGCTCAAAGCTGATGGAGATGGGGGACAGAGTTAGAGCTGATGTGTCCCAGACCAGTATCTCCCTCGTGTTGCCCTGCCCTCGTTCCTCCACGGAGCCGTGGATCAGAGATGAGGAGCACAAAGCACCACAACCCCCTGTGCAGGGATCCCCCAGGGGCTCCACAGGGGCCACCCCAGGCAAGTGTCTCCAGATGGAGACCTCAGCCTGGTCAAGAGGTCTCCTTTGCTCCCAGAGCCCCTCCGCAGCCTGGGGCAGCTCTGGGGTGCAGGGAACACTGGTGGTATCATAGAATCACCAGGTTGGAAGAGACCCACTGGATCATCGAGTCCAACCATTCCCATCAATCACTAAACCATGTCCCTCAGCGCCTCGTCCACCCGTCCCTTAAACCCCTCCAGGGAAGGGGACTTAACCCTCTCTCTGGGCAGCCTCTGCCAGGGACCAATGACCCTTTCCCTGAAAAATTTTTTCATGATATTCAGTCTGAACCTCCCCTGGTGGAGCTTGAGGCCATTCCCTCTCGTCCTGTCCCCTGTCCCTTGGGAGAAGAGCCCAGCTCCCTCCTCTCCACAACCTCCTCTCGGGGAGTTGGAGAGAGCAATGAGGTCTCCCCTCAGCCTCCTCTTCTCCAGGCTAAACACCCCCAGCTCTCCCAGCTGCTCCTCATAAGGTCTGTACCAGGAACAGCCTGTGTGGAACCCTCGCACACGGGGTTGCACAGCTCAGGACTCCGACTCCGCTCCATGGGACGCAGGGACCCCTGCACGGCCCAAGCTGAGGAAATACCTGTTGTCCATCAGCGCGGTGTAGACGGAGTGCGGGGTGACGGAGAAGAAGGCCAGCAGCTCCTCCTCCAGCCCTTCCAGCGTCCCCTGCAAGGACAGACCGGAGCTGTCAGTGAGGAGAGCAGCGTGACCCCGTTCAAACCCTGCAGCCAGGAGCCAGGCACAGGGAGCTGGAGCTCACCAGATGTACCCCAACGCGGGAAAAGCCCCGATACAGCTCTGCACCCCTCGCAGCACCCACTTTTTCCCTTTGAGGAGCTGCTGCCCCAGCCGGGGACCAAGCAGAGCCACGGATGCTTTGTGACCATGGCCACAGAGCCCAGCACGACGCGGCCTCCAAGGAGAAGCCATCTGGATGCAAGACGGAGGGAAGGCACAAAGAAAGGAAACAACTCCCTTCTTCAGCCCCAGAGGCGGGGAAGGATCCATCCCCTGCCAACTCCACCCTGTGTGTGCCAAGGGCTGGCATCGTCCCTCATGTTCGGAGCGGCAGGAGCCAGGAAAGCCTCGTGCCTCGCATCTCCTTTTCTCCCAGCAAAGATGAACACGACGCAGCGCCCTGGAGCGCCCTGACCCCAGAGCCAAGCAGCAAAAGCGAGGCTAGTTTGAGAACAAATTGAGTAGATAGAAGTCAGGGGCAGGAGGAGTCGAGGCTGCTTTTAGAGGCTAATTAGAGCAAGGAAAACGGAGCAGGAAAACAGCACAACTGAGATGAGGGAGCAGGGAGCCAGGAACCCCTGGAGCCCACGAGAGCAAGGGCTGGGCAGGCAGCTCGGCTCCCCAAGGCCACGTTTGCCTCTCCATTCAGGCCCAATTGTCTGCTCAGCGGTTTATGCGGTCTGACCTCTTTCAAAATGCGTTTGAGTTTCTCCAAACAGCCTGGTGAGGACCATTCTGAGACCCCAAAGGCTCCACTGCTGCCCCTGTGGGCAAACACACTGGATTTCCTCTGTCACCTGCTGCTCACGGAGCAGAGCCTGGGAAACAGCCACACCAAAGTGTCCTGTAACTACCAGAAAAATCTAAACTGAGCCAGGAAAACCCATCTGCACGGGGAGCTGAATGTCTGTTTGCAATCATCAGCCACCGCTGCAGAGGTCATATGAGAACCGGAGCGCATTCCCCAGGAGCTCAGCTGAAATCCAGCACTCGCCCGGCTCGGAGACCAAGGTCAGGGAATGGTGCTGAGGATGCGGCTCCGGATGAAGCCGCAAGCCCTGGGTGCCCCAGCCCTGCCACCCCCAGCAGCCCCCGGCTCACCATGGGGATCCGGCCCCGCTTCAGGGTGGAGCGCAGGCGGCGGCTGATGCGCTGGAAGCACTCCTTGGGCGTGAAGGCAGGGTGCTCTGGAGCCAGCAGAGAGAAGATGGAAGGGATTTGGATGGGGCTTACATCCCCAGCCACCCAAGGGACAGCTCAGGTCACCACACCACCTCTCAGAAGGAGACAAGCGTCCCCCTGACCACCCCAGAGGAACCCAACTACCACGTCCATCTTTTATCATAGAATCGTAGAATCACCAGGTTGGAAAAGACCCACCAGATCATTGAGTCCAACCATTCCCATCAATCACTAAACCATGTCCCTCAGCACCTTGTCCACCTGTCCCTTAAACCCCTCCAGGAGGTACAAGCAGCAGGACTTGGCCCCTTCCCAAAACACATGCAAGGGAGGAAAGGAGAGGCTCTCCCCACCCAGCGTCCCCTCCCAGCACCTTTCCACTTGTCTTCGTTTTTGACGGGCAACTTCCTCCTGTGCTTCTTCCTGGCTTCCTCCTCCAGGTAGAGCAGGACTCGCTCTTGCTCTTCTCCTGACCGGTTCATGAAGTCATTCCAGATCTGACAACACAACCCGCCAGCTCCAATGCAAAAGTCTCCAGGGTGCAACCACCCTCAGAATCCAACCTGGCCCCCCGTGAGCCTCCTCTGACCCAAGGGCAGGCCAGGCAGGGCAGGAGAAGGAATGGGGCTGGGCAGAGCCCAGCAGCTGCGACGCTGCCCCAACCACCACCAAGGGCAGAGCATAGCAACAAAGAACTTTCTCCCTGTCTCTCCAGCTTCTGATTGTCCATTAAAGCTTGTGGCAACTGCTCTGGGAGGAGATGAAGATTTAACACTCAGAGACAACATCCAAAGATGGTTTGTTAATGGTTACTGGGAGTCCAAGTGCTGACACAACTGCCCACCCGTGCAATCCAGCCTCAAATCCAGAGCTCCATCAGGCATCTCAAGCTTGGCGTGAGTGAGACAAGAGCTCTGCAGAGCCACGAGTGGTGCAGGTCGCTCTGCAGCCAAAGCCTTGAGCCTCACGCAGGAGAGGAGCCAAGTTTCAAAACACCCAGTTACAGGGCTGGTATTGCAACACCGGCTGGGCAGCGTGAAGCAACACAGGGGTTGGGCAAGGGTTTCATAGAATGGGTCGGTTTGCAAAAGACCTCAAAGCCCTTCCAGTTCCACCCTCTGCCCTGGGCAGGGACACCTCCCACTGCATCAGGGGCTCCAAGCTCCATCCAACCTGGCCTTGAACCCCTCCAGGGATGGGGCAGCCACCACTGCTCTGGGCAACCTCAGCCTCCCCACCCTCCCAGCAAAACCTTTCTTCCTAAGATTGCATCTCCATCTCCCCTCTTGCAGCTCAAAACCATTCCTCTAGTCCTATCCCCGCACTCCCTGATCAAGAGCCCCTCCCCAGCTTTCCTGGAGCACAGCAGCCCAGGCCAAGGAAGCAGAAGGCTCCTCAGGCTGGAGGAACAAGGTATGGACACCAAGTATCGCTGGAACAGCAGATTCCATGCCAGGACCTCCCCAGCGACCCTGGTGAGGCTGCACCTACCTCCACGTAGCTCTCGTTGTTGCAAGCTTCCGTGAAGATGCTGGGGGTGGCGGAATGGACGAGCTCTCCCTCGTCGCTCCCACATTCATCTCGCTCCAGAAGCGTCATCAGGTAGCGAGCTAGGAGGAAAGAGCAAAGCCCCTGAGAAGGGGAGGCAGGGCCCTCTGAGAGAACCTGCACTCCAGCACCCACCAGCCTGCCAGGCAGCAGAGGATTTAGGGGCAGCAGAGGATTTAGGGGCAGCAGAGGATTTAGGGGCAGCAGCAACACCCCAGAGACAAGACCCAGCCTGGGAAGAGTCCACGCTTGGAACCTGCCCTGGATCCTTACTGTTCTCCAGCCTCTGCAGGCTTTTGCGGCCCTTGGCTTTGGGGATGAGGTCCGAGTTGCGGATGGCTTTGTTGATATAATACTGCTTTCGCTTGGAAGGGGAGAACCTCTTGGACGGGGAGTCCTCCAGCGGTGGCAGGCAGTCCTCAATCCTCCTGCAGGGACACACGGCACATGGGGCTGAGCTCCCCAAAGAGAGATAACAGAGAGAACGGAGAGAACTGAGAGCCCGCAGTGGGGACAGTGCGGGACGCAGAGCATCAGCCAGATGGTGCAACAGGCACCGCATCCTCCTCCTTGGGTCACGGCTACACCACATCGCTGAGCCCCAGCTCTTTCCAAGGATCAGAAGATGATCTGAGGGCTGGAGCACCTCTGCCATGAGGCCAGGCTGAGAGAGTCGGGGTTGTTCAGCCCCAACTGATGAGATCTTGAGGAGAAATGTTTTCCTGTGAGGGTGGGGAAGCCCTGACCCAGTTTGTCCAGAGCAGTGGTGGCTGCCCCATCCCTGGAGGGGTTCAAGGCCAGGTTGGATGGAGCTTGGAGCCCCTGATCCAGTGGGAGGTGTCCCTGCCCATGGCAGGGGGTGGAATTAGATGATATTTAAGGTGCCTTCCAACTCAAAACATTCTATAATTCTAATTCCATGGTCAGCGACATGGAATTGGGTCAGGGTCCACTTAGACACAGGAATGGAATGATTTCACGAGTAAACTAAACCAAGGGATGAGCAAGAATCTCGCCGGGCATCGGACACAACCGCTTGGATTCTGAACTTCGCTCAAACTCCCCAAAGACAGGAAGCTTCGCTCTCTTTTTACTTGTACACCAAGATCTTTGCATCGCAGCTTCCCCTCCAGTTTCAGCCGGTAGCAGGAGGTGGGCAAGGAAACCAACATCACCAGAAGAAACCGTGATCCTCCAGGAGTTGCCACGCTCGCACCCCTGTGTCCCCACCACGTCCCTTCCTTCCCAGCGCTCCGAGGAGACCCAGCACCGCAATCCAGCGCTGGCACAGCCGTCTCAACAGCCAGGGCAGGGCAGGCTGTGCCACCCGATTACAGCCCGGGACGGCAGCCAGCTCCTCACCCGTGCCAAAGCCTTGATTTTTTTTTTACTCCCTTCCCCTGGATAGAGGCAGTGATAGAGTCTCTGCTGCCGGAGGGGCGCAGCAAAACAACCTCTGCCCCTTCCAGCTGGAGAGAAAACAGCAGAGGTGGGATTGGGAGGAATAAAAGGGATGCAGGTATCCCTGGCGATGCTAACAGATGGGGTGGGGAGCTGTAATCCAAGCTGCAAACAGAGAGCGACCAGGGCTTGAGGATCAAGTTTTAATACAAAGGTGGCTAAAAAGAAAATAATAGCGGGAGTCACCTTACCAACAGCCCCAGTTCTGAGGCTGGAATACACAGAGCTGGGCAGCTGCGTGCCTGGCACTGCCAGGAGCCGGAATGGCTCAGGGGCACGGCCCCAGGATGGATGCAGTGCAGGAATTGTAGAATCATGGAATGGTTTGGGATGGAAGGGACCTCAAAGTCCATCCAGTTCCACCCCCTGCCATGAGCAGGGACACCTCCCACTGGATCAGGTTGCTCCAAGCCCCATCCAACCTGGCCTTGAGCACCTCCAGGGATGGGGCAGCTACCCCTGTTCTGGGCAGTTAAATATTTCTTCCTCAGATCTCATCTCAATCTCCCCTCTTTCAGCTCAAAACCATTCTCCCTTGTCCTGTCCCTGAACTCCCTGATCAAGAGCCCCTCCCCAGCTTTCCTGGAGCCCTTTTCTGCACTGGAAGCTGCTCTAAGGTCTCCCTGGAGTCTTCTCTTCTCCAGGCTGAACAACCCCAACTCTCTTTCCCCTGTTTTCATAGCAGGGGAGCCTTAACTCCAGGCAGCGGAACTGCAGGAAGGGCTCATCCTCCAGCCTCTGCCAGAGGGGGAAAGATGTTAAAAGTCGCTGTGCAAGTGTCACCAGGGTGGGAGCACCCCCAGCGCTGCTGGGACCCCCAGCCCCAGGTCCCCCCCTTGCAGAGCCACATTTCTATTGCTCCCAAAGCCTCTGGGGCTGTTTGCAGCGCTCCTGAAGCCTGGCACCCTGCCTCGATGCCCTGTGCTGCCACGTCGCCGCTGGGCGCTGCCGCCACTGCCTGCCAGAGCTTTGCAGAGCTGCAGGATTCATTTCCATCCACAGGTGACGGTGACCTTCGGCCAGCGCCAGCGGAGCGGGGCTGTAACGGCGTCGGGCACCCAGATTGTCCGGGGCGAGCTCCACTTTCAGTCCTTTATTGGTGCCTCCAGCCTCGGGATCCCTTCCTGAGCCACCCACGGCCAGGCTGCCGCGGCCACCGTCACCTCGAGGGAGCAGGAGCCCAGTCCCAGGGACCAGAAACAGCATCGACTCCCAGTAAAGGGGGATCAAGGTCCCAGTATTGCTTATTCCCAGGGACCAGAGTCAACACCGACTCCCAGTAAAGGGGTGTCAGGGTCCCAGTATTGCTCATTCCTGGACACCAACTCCCAGTAAAGGGGAATCAAGGACCCAGTATCACTCATTCCTGGGGACCAGAACCAACACTGCCTCCCAGTAAAGAGGAGTCAGGGTCCCAGCATCACTCATTCCCAGGAACTGGAGCCAACACCACCTCCCAGTAAAGGATCCCAGCAGCTCCAGGGCCACCACAGGGAAAGTTTAGCAGCTTCTCCTCCACTTCTTCCTTGCAGGCAAGAAACAAGAAGCCGCTTGTCTCCTGCCAGGGGATTTTAACCCAGTTCCTGTTATTTATTGTTCAGCAATCAGGGACGCAGCACAGCGCTCAAAGCAAAGACAGAGGGGCAGCTGGGCCGGTGCAGGGGGAGCAGAGCTGGCCTGCAGGCCCCAGGCTGCTGTGGCACAGCCCTTGGCTACCCCAGCCTGGGAGCAGTAGCCACAGCCCAGAACCCTTGGCTACCCTGGCCTAGGAGCAGTGGCCACAGCCTGAGACCCTTGGCTACTGCCTAGGACCCTTGGCTACTCTAGACTGGGAGCAGTAGCCACAGCCCGGGACCCTTGGCTACTGCCTAGGACCTCTGGCTACTGCCTAGGACCTCTGGCTACTCTAGACTGGGAGCAGTAGCCACAGCCTGGGACCCTTGGCTACTGCCTGGGACCCTTGGCTACTCTAGACTGGGAGCAGTAGCCACAGCCTGGGACCCTTGGCTACTGCCTGGAACCCTTGGCTACTCTAGACTGGGAGCAGTAGCCACAGCCTGGGACCTCTGGCTACTGCCTGGGACCCTTGGCTACTCTAGACTGGGAGCAGTAGCCACAGCCTGGGACCTCTGGCTACTGCCTGGGACCCTTGGCTACTCTAGACTGGGAGCAGTAGCCACAGCCTGACACCTTTCGCTACTGCCTAGGACCTTTGGCTACTTTAGACTGGGAGCAGTAGCCACAGCCTGGGACCCTTGGCTACTGCCTAGGACCTTTGGATACTCTAGACTGGGAGCAGTAGCCACAGCCTGGGACCCTTGGCTACTGCCTAGGACCTTTGGCTACTGCCTGGGACCCTTGGCTACTCTAGACTGGGAGCAGTAGCCACAGCCTGGGACCCTTGGCTACTGCCTAGGACCTCTGGCTACTGCCCGGGACCTCTGGCTACTTTAGACTGGGAGCAGTAGCCACAGCCCGGGACCCTTGGCTACCAGCCGGGACCTTTGGCTACCAGCCGGGACCCTTGGCTACCTCAGCCTAGGATCACTAGCCCTTGGCTACTATGCCCTGGGAGCAGTGGCCACAGCCTGGGACCCTTGGCTACCAGGTCTTGAGAGCAGTAGCCACAGCGTGGAACCCTCGGTCGCCCCGCCCCGAGACCCCGGGGGGACCCTTCACCCACCCCGCTGTCCCCACTGCGCTGCCGTGACCCCGGCGGGGGGTAACGGCTAATTAGCCTCATTACCCTAATGACCGACCCGGGGGCTCCGAGCTCTCCGGGCCCCCCGGTCCCCCCGGTGGGTGCTGAGCAGGAGGGGCCCCCCGGGGCCGGCACTCACGGGTAGGGCTCCTCCTGGCCCGCGCCGCCCCGCAGCACCACCATGACCGGCTCGGCTCCCCCCGGTCCCGCCGGCAGCCCCGGGAACTCCGCCGTCCCGGACACCTCCCGCAGGAAGTGGCGTCAGACAGGCGGGGCTGGACGGAGCCGTGCGGCGGGAGGCGGGGCCGCGCGGCTGCGGGGAGCCCCTTTTACCGGGGCCCCGCAGCTGATGGAACCCCCACCCCCGCCCGGGGCTGCGGCCCCTTTAAATCCCCCGGTACCGGCTCCGCGGGGCTGGAAGGCGCCGCGCCCCGCTCGGCTGCGCTCCCCGCCCGCGGCCACGTGGCGGCGCTGCGGGCCCGCCGCGCGCTATTTGCATGCGGCGGCGGCGAGGAGCCAATGAGGAGCGCGGAGGGCGGGGCTAAAGGGGGAGACGGACCAATGGGATCGCGGGGCGGGGCGGAGAGGGGCGTGACCAGCGCGGGGAGCCAATGGGGGAAGGGGGCGGGGCTGAGCCGGGCCACGCCCCCTCCCCGCCGCCCGCGGGGATCGCCGAGCCGAGCGGGCACCGAGCGCACCCCGGCCCCGCCGCTGCCCCAGCCCGGGCGGCCGCGGCTGCTATGCGGCTTCGCGGAGCACGGCCTCCACCGGGTAAGCAGGGAAGCACCGCCGCGACGGCTCGGCACCGGGACTAGCTCCTTATCCTCGGGAATCCCGCTCACCCGGTACCGGGACAACCCCCCCCCCCCCCCCCCCGCCTTCCCCTACTCGCTTCTCCGGCATCGGGACCTGCCCCCCCGCCCCCATCAGGACTGGGACCCCCGACCGAGAATCCCTCCCCCCGGGCTTTACCGGAGAGGGTGGGAGATGGGGACTGGACAGGACCTGGACCGGGCCCCCCCCACCCCAACCCCCCCCAGCACCGGGACCGCCGACCCGTCTGGCTCTCCCGGCCGATACCGTGGGGGCGGAACCGGGACCCAGACCCGCTCCCAGAATCTCGGACCGGTACCGGGACCCCCCTTCCCGAGCCATGACCTCCCCCGGCCGGTACCGGGGAGGGGGGGGGTTAGGGGCTGGGCAGGACCCGGACTGGCATCCCCTACCGATGGGGGGATGGGGGGGGGGGCTGGACCAGGCCCCCCCTGTGGCCGGTACCGGGGGGGCTGGGCTGCACGGGGCTCCCCCTCCCCGGTTCGGTCCCTACGGGCGTTGCCGTCCGACCGGTTGCAGCCCCGAGGCTCCGACCGGGGAAGGGGACCGGGGCTGGGGGGGGTGGGAGCAGCCCGGTCCCCTCCTCCCGTGCTGGGGAAGGGGGGGGGGGTGCGATCCGTTCCCTCCCTGTGCCACGTGCTGCGGGGTCCCCCCCTTCACCCCGGGATCTCCCCTTCATCCCCTCCCCCCCATTCTGCCTGCCCCGAGGGTCCCCCCTCCCCCCCAATCTCCCCCTCTTATTCTGCCCCCCACCCCCATCCCCGAGGGTCCCTCCTGCCCTCCCATTTCATCATCATCACATCCTTCCCTGCCTCTGTTCCCCTCCTTCTTCATCCTCCAGTCCTGAGGGTCTCCCCTCATCCTTCCCCAGCCTGGGGATTCCCCCCCCCCCCCAAATATTCATGCCTCCACGCCGGGGTCCCCCCATGGACCCCCCAACGCTGTGTGTCTTATGTGATGGGACACTGGGACCCAGCTCCCCGTCCTCCTCCAGATCCCCTTGGAGCCCCCTCCCTGGACGAGTGAGACCCCTTTTTGCGGCTGAACCCGGTATCGGAGTCACACATCCCCCCCCCCCCCGTCACACCCCCACCCGCTGCCACCTATTTTTAGCCCCGCGAAGCCGCTGTCGCTCTCGGCACCTGCCCTGCGGGACGTGGGGGCTGCTGCCGGCCCCCAAAATCCCCCGTGGGGCCTGGGGACACGGCAGCCGGAGGGAGAAAGGGACATGGCCCAAGGTCACCGTGGCCACCAGGCCAGGGGGTTGTGGTCCCTTGTGAGGGGACAGTCCCCCGGCTCTGGATTCACCGTGGTCGTGGGCCAGGGTGGCACGACTTTTGTGAGGGGACAGTCCCCCAGCTCTGGATTCACCGCGGTCATAGGCTAAGGTGACACGGCCTCTTGCGAGGGGACAGTCCCCCGGCTCTGGATTTGCTGTAATCATGGGCCAGGGTGGCACAACCTTTTGCGAGGGGACAGTCCCCCGGCTCTGGATTCACCACTGTCATGGGCTACAGTGACAGGGGCTTTTGCGAGGGGACAGTGCCCTGGCTCTGGATTCACCGTGGTCATGGGCTAAGGTGGCACAACTTCTTGTTAGGGGACAATCCCCCAGCTCTGGATTCACCGTGATCATGGGCTAAGGTGACACGGCCTCTTGCGAGGGGACAGTCCCCTGTCTCTGGATTCACCATAGTCATGGGCCAAGGTGACACGGCCTCTTGCGAGGGGACAATCCCCTAGGTCTGGATTCACTGTGATTATGGGCTAAGGTGACATGGCCTCTTGCGAGGGGACAGTCCCCCAGCTCTGGATTCACTGTGGTCATGGGCCAGGGTGACACGGCCTCTTGCGAGGGGACAATTCCCCAGCTCTGGATTCATGGTGGTCACAGGCCAGGCTGACACGGCCTCTTGCGAGGGGACAGTCCCCCAGCTCTGGATTCATGGTGGTCACAGGCCAGGGTGACACGGCCTCTTGCGAGGGGACAGTCCTCCAGTTCTGGATTCACTGTGGTCATGGGCCAGGGTGACACGGCCTCTTGCGAGGGGACAGTCCCCCAGCTCTGGATTCACCGCAGTCACGGGCTAAGGTGACACGGCCTCTTGCAGGGGGACAGTCCTCCAGCTCTGGATTCACTGCGATTATGGGCCAGGGTGACATGGCCTCTTGCGAGGGGACAGTCCCCTGCCTCTGGATTCACCGTGGCTGTCCCTGGGCTTCGGTTGCCCACAGGGCCATGGCAGCGTGGCCGCGGTGCTCGCCGAGGCCGCTCTGGTGCCGGCGGTGGCACCGAGTAACTTGGCGACTTGTGGCAAGGCAGAGCGGGGCCGGAGGAGCACGTGCCTGGCATGAGTCTCGCTCCAGTGCTCCTGGCAGCTCCTGCGGGCGCAGGGGACGGAGTTCAGACGTAGGACATGGCTGTGTGGCCACGCTCCGGGACGGCCTCTGTCCCAGCTCCTCCCCTCTGCGCAACAAGATGGAGATGGAAGGGGAAACTGAGGCATGGGCAGAGGCAGCACGTGTGTGGCTGATGAGGTCCCTTCGGAGCAGCAACAGGGGCTGAAGCTTAGCAGCTGCCAGCGAGAGCCGTGGCAGGGCTGTGAGCAGATGCAGCCGCCGCCGCAGCGAGGCGTGGGGAAAGCAGCTGCCAACCGGCAATGGCACCGGCCCGTGCTGGAAACTGGTTCCCCTTTTGAGAATTTGGCTTGGAACTTGGATGAGTTTTAAGGCCCCTTCCCACCCCATTCTGTGATTCTATGAAGCTGACTAGCTGGATCACATGGTAGCCACCGGGTCCTGCTTGTTGTCTTGGCTCTGGGTCGGGACTCTGGCCGGCTGCTGGTTGTACTGGGACTGGGGGAACTCTGGGCTGGGTGTTCGAACTGGCTACTGGTTGTACTGGGGCTGGGGGCTCTAGGCTGGGGGTCTGAGCTGGCTACTGGCTGTACTGGGAGTGGAGGGGCTCCAGGCTGGAGGTCTGAGCCAGTTGCTGATTGTCCTGGGGTTGGAGGGCTCTAGGCTGGGGGTCCAAGCTGGCTACTGGCTGTACTGGGACTGGAGGGGCTCCAGGCTGGGGGTCTGAGCCAGCTACTGGTTGTCCTAGTGCTGGGGGGGCTTCAGGTCGGGGGTCCAAGCTGGCTACTGGTTGTACTGGGACTGGAAGGGCTCCAGGCTGGGAGTCTGAGCCAGCTACTGGTTGTTTTGGGGTTGGAGGGCTCTAGGCTGGGGGTCCAAGCTGGCTACTGGCTGTACTGGGACTGGAGGGGCTCCAGGCTGGGGGTCTGAGCCAGCTACTGGTTGTCCTAGTGCTGGGGGGACTTCAGGTCGGGGGTCCAAGCTGGCTACTGGTTGTACTGGGACTGGAAGGGCTCCAGGCTGGGAGTCTGAGCCAGCTACTGGTTGTTTTGGGGTTGGAGGGCTCCAGGCTGGGGGTCCAAGCTGGCTACTGGTTGTACTGGGACTGGAGGGGCTCCAGGCTGGGGGTCTGAGCGAGCTGCTGGTTGCACCAGCTCTGGGGGCTCCAGGGTGGTGGTGTTGCAGGTCCCAGCTGTAACGATGTGAAGCAGAGTCGAGTGCTTGCAGCCTCAGTCACCCTGGAGGATGCGCAGCCCCCAGGAAGGGGGGATATATGGGGGTGGCTGGCAGCATCCTACTTCTTGGGGTTTCCAGGAGCGTGGCACCATCACCAGCAGCTCTGCCTGCCCTGCGTGGTGCTCCCCTCGCTCTGCGCAGCCGTTCCCGGTGTCCCCCATGGGTGGGGGGTGCTCTTCCAGCACCCTCTTATCTCCCGGCGCTGATATCCCCGGTATCCGCTGCCTGCAGGGCCAGGCAGGGCTATCGGGTCCAGCAGCCCCCTTCCCCCTCCAGCAGCAGGGCCTGGCCTCCCTATCTCATTAGCTCGAGATTAATGAGGCTCCTGTGCTGTCTTTAACTCCTTCCTGCTCGCCAGCTCCGCTGACCCTCTCCGCTTCTCCCTGCAGGTTTGTGCCGATGCCTGTTGGAAGACTGAAGACGCCGGGGGACGCCGCGTAGACCCCAAAGCTGCTGCCACCCAGAAAGTGCCTGGTCGGAGAGGGAGGAGGCGATGCTCTAGGCTGCCACTGCCTGTTGAGCCTGCAGAGGTTTTGGTGCCCGACGAGCAGCCCCGTTGCACCCCGATCCCGACGAGCAGCCCCGTTGCACCCTGATCCTGACGAGCAGCCCTGTGCCCACAGCTCCCAAGCGAAAAGGACGCCGGGACAAGACTGGAGGAGGTCAGAGAGATCCTTTTGCTCTGACTCTTCTGCAGCGTCGATTCCTGCCCTGCCAGCCCAACAGCGCTGCGGACCCTCCGCTGCCCCCAAGCCCCTGCAGCCCCCTGGCTGGGCTGTTCCCTCCCGGTGCTCCCCAGCCTTGGCCTCCAGCCCCGCTGGAGCCCGGCAGCGTGCCGGGCACTGCCTCCCGTGCCGCCCGGGCATTGCCTCCTGGGTGCATCGCCCCCGGCAGAGCCATGAAGCTGCAGGCGGTGATGGAGAACCTGCAGCGGCAGCAGCGCGCGAGGCTGCAGCAGGCGCTGGAAGCGCGGCAGCAGGAACAGCAGCAGCGTTCCACGCCGCCTCCCCCCACGCAGCCCCCGTCAGCTCTGGGACAGGCTCCAGCCAGCGCCCCGGCACGCGGCCGTAACCAGGAGCCAGCCCCGGTGCCCACGGAGGAGGGAGCAGAGCCCGAGAGCGCCCACATCCAGCGGGCACAGATGGCTGCTCTGGCTGCCATGCGGGCAGCGGCCGCTGGCCTCAGCCACTCGTCCAGCCCGGGGGTGTCAGATGAGAGTCAGGCCTCCGAGGAGGAGGAGGAGGAAGAGCACGGTGAGGAGGAGGAGGATGGCGGGTACCAGCAGGAGATGGGCTCCGAAGAAGAGGAGGATTTGTGAGTATACGATTGCATCGGTGGCAGCTCTTATGGGTTCTGGGAAGCGATAGGGACACGGTGTGGCTCTGGAGTGTTTTGGCTTGGCTGGTTTGGGATACAAACATCCCTTTGGGGCAGGGGAGGCTGCCAGGGGCTGCTTGTTGGGTGGTGGGGTTCATGCAGCTTGGGGCTGGTAGGTCGGTGAGCACCACCGGCACATCCCGGAGCGGGAGGCAGGTTAGCACCGTCGGGACATCCCAGAGCAGGAGGTGCTGAGAGCAGCAGGTCAGCTCAGCAGCTGCGGTTCCTCATGCCAGGCTGGCGTGGGGTGACATTTCTACCCAGAGAGACACGTGGGGCCCTGACAGAGGATCCTGGTCTGGTTTTAAATTATGCAGGGCCCTCACGGCTGCCTTCCTCCCAGCTCCTATCCTCTCCAGGACAGAGAAAAGGCTGGGAGCCATCTGGTAGAGCTCCACTCTGGGCTGGAGCTGCTGTCTTGGGGTGCTAGTGGTGCCCCCCAGGGCTGCCACCCACTGGTGGGGGGTCCCAGCCCCACGGCTGTGGGGCAGCCAAGAGACATCAGCTTTGGGGACCCAGTGCTGTGCCTGCCGTGGGACCACATCTCCCCTCTCCCCCTGCTCCAGGAAGGGCAAGTGGGATGAAGATGACTTTGAAGAGGACCTGGGTGAGGAGGAGGAGGAGGAAGAGGAAGAAGAGGAGGAGGAAGAAGAGGAAGACTACGAAGAGGAGGAAGACATGGGAGAGGAAGGGCTCGGCTCGGCAGAGGCGGTGCGGGCAGGCGCAGGATCCCTGCTGCTCCGCAAGCCCCCGGCCCCCCAGCACTACCGGGGCGAGCCGCAGCGGCTGCCGGGTGGGCAGGAGCGTGTCCCCTCTGGACTGAGCCACGCGCAGCCCCCACCGCCGGCCCCTGACCACGGCGACTGGACCTACGAGGAGCAATTTAAGCAAGTAGGTGCCCACTGAGATGCACGCGATCCCCTCTTGCCTGTCCCCCGCGTCCTGGTGTCCTCGAGAGCCGCAGTGGCAGTGCCGCCCCTGGCAGCGTTGTTCTCCGATCGAGCCTCGTTGTTGCCACTAAGAAAATGTGGGATTGCTCTGAGGTTTTAGTGCCTGGGCTCAGCCATGCCCCGTCCCCTGTTGCTTCGCTTGGTGGCTCCAGTGGGGTCCTGTGTCCTGGCTGCTGCCACGGCCTGGCCCCAGTGCAGGTGGCTGGTGCGATGGGGTTTGCCGCAGGGACCTAGCAGGCTTCTTGCTGGAAATGATGGAAAAAACCACCCCAAAACCACAAATCTGAAGGGACTCCTTGTTTTCCTCTTCTCAAGCTCTTTTTGGTGGGGACCTGCCTTGCTCCCCATCACCACAGAGGTGAAGCTGGGTGGGATGGCTCCAACCCTGGAGATGTTTGGGGCAGAGTTGCCTCGCCACTGCTGCCAAAATGCTTCTAAAGAGTGAAACAGTCATGAAAGCAAAACCTGGCTGCCCCCTCTGCTGTTTTCCCCGTGCCAGCTGAGCTGGGCTGGCAGGAGGCGGGCACGCTCCCGCTTTCTCCGGGCACTGGAGCTCACTGCGTCCTGCTTTCGGCTAATAGAAGGAAATGTGCTGTGAGCGGGGGCTCCCCAGGGGCTGCCCGGTGCCTTTGATGTGTGTGTTTAAATACATCTGAGTTTAGGGCTGGGGGGAGGGACGGGAGCCAACGGCAGCAGATGGGACCCAGATGGAGCAGCCGGGGCACGGTGGCCTTTTGGGAGGGATGCGACTGCCTGAAGGGGAAGAGACGGGGGCCATCGCATCCCTTCCAAAATGGGGAAGGATCTTCTGGGATCTGGACGTGGGCAACCTCACGACAGGGGCTGGTGGAGAAAGCACAAGCGAGCGTGGAGCGTGCGGTCACCCTGCCTGGAATGCTTTGATCGGGCTGTGGGGAAGGAGAGATGCTTCAGCCTCATGCCGCTGCACCCACGCTACCTCTTTTTCTTGTGGTTTCTCTCTTTTTGAGTTTCCTGCCGTCGGGGAGCGAGGGGACTGGGGAGGTGATCTTGTATTTGTGAAATGGCTTTTTTCGATACTGCAGCTGCGATCTTCCTGTTTGTCACCGTGTCAGTGCCGCGCTGGCTTTGGGGGCTGGGAAATCGCTCCCAGCTCTTGGAATCTAACAGGAAAATCTGGGTGGCTGGTGGTGCCGACAGGAGCTGTGGTTTGTAGATGTGCCGTGGACCATGCTGTGGTCTCTGTTGGGTCCCGATGGGTTTGGGGGATACCAGCCTGCATCCCAGCACATCCTATGTCCCCTCCCCATCTCTTCCCCACAAGCCGTGCCAGTGAAAGGGGCTGAGCCCCCCCTTTTCCTCCCTTTCTCTTCCCACCGGAAAGCTTCCCGGGGTCAGCAGGGAGATCCCAGCGTGGCGGTTAATCGTGGAAGCAGCTGGAGGGTGTAGGAAAGCAGCAGCCGCTGTGCTGTGGGTGGAGGAGAGGAGGCGAAGCACCCGGCCAGGAGAGGCTTTCCCCGGCGTGTCAGCCTGCCAGCGCGCCGGGGCTTGGATCGCGGCCACTGGACCCGGGCCAGGGGGTTGCTCGGCACAGCGCGGCGCTGGCCGGGAGTTCCTTCTGGCCACCCTCCAGCGTGTAATGCCGCTGGCACAGCCGGGCTGGGGAAGGAGCAGCAGGAATGTAAACAGTGAGTGCTGCTGTGGGGCAGCTGCTGTGGCCCCATGGCTGCTGTTGGGTGATGCTTTCTGCCCTCCTGCCCCGCTGGGATGCTCCCTGCTCACAGGGGTTGAATCATAGAATAATTTGAGTTGGAAGGGACCTTAAAGATCAACTAGTTCCAACCCCCCTGCCATGGGTAGGGACATTCCATTAGACCAGGCTGTCCAAGCTCCATCCAACCTGGCCTTGAACACCGCGCAGAATGGGGCAGCCACAACTTCCCTGGGCAACCTGTTCCAGGGCCTCCCCACTCTCATGATGAAGAAATTCCTCCTTATGTCAAGCCTAAATCTGCCCCTCTCCAGTTTATGCCCGTTCCCCTTCATCCTATCACTCCGAACCTTTGTGAACTGTACCTCCCCAGCTTTCTTGTAGACCCTTCAGGTACTGGAAGGTCGTGGTAAGATCTCCTTGAAGCCTTCTCTTCTCCAGGCTGAACAAGCCCAACTCTCTCGTCTTCGTTCTTCCCTGCCACTGGCACAGCCTGGCTGGGGAAGGAGCAGCAGGAATGCAAACAGCGAGTGCTGATGTGGGGCGGCTGCTGGGGCCCCCTCGCTTCTGGCAAGAGATTCTTTACACTGACCCTAGGAGAAGTCTGGCTGGAAAGCTGCCTGGAGGAGAAGGACCTGGGGGTGTTGGTTGACAGTGACTGAACATGAGCCAGCAGTGGCCCAGGTGGCCAAGAAGGCCAATGGCATCTTGGCTTGGATCAGAAACAGCGCAACCAGCAGGTCCAGGGAGGTTCTTCTCCCTCTGGACTCGGCACTGGTGAGACCGCTCCTCGAATCCTGGGGTCAGTTCTGGGCCCCTCACCACAAGAAGGATGTTGAGGCTCTGGAGCGAGTCCAGAGAAGAGCAACAAAGCTGGTGAGGGGGCTGGAGAACAAGAGGAACAGCTGAGAGAGCTGGGGATGTTTATCCTGGAGAAGAGGAGGCTGAGGGGAGACCTCATTGCTCTCTCCAACTCCCTGAAAGGAGGTTGTGGAGAGGAGGGAGCTGGGCTCTTCTCCCAAGTGACAGGGGACAGGATGAGAGGGAAGGGCCTCAAGCTCCACCAGGGGAGGGTCAGGCTTGACATCAGGAAAAAGATTTTCAAGGAAAGGGTGATTGGTCCCTGGCAGAGGCTGCCCAGGGAGGGGGTTGATTCACCTTCCCTGGAGGGGTTTAAGGGATGGGTGGATGAGGTGCTGAGGGACATGGGTTAGTGATTGATGGGAATGGTTGGACTCGATGATCCAGTGGATCCTTTCCAACCTGGTGATTCTATGATTCTATGATTCTATGATCTCAGCTCCTGCTCCTTCCGTGGGACGGAGGTGTGTTAGGAGAAACCATGGCAGCATCGGGGTGTTGGGTGCTGCCGATGGGGGATGTGGTGCCGTGAGGCCATGCCCAAGCTGAGCCTTTCTGCCGTGGTGGGGAAACGCTGCTGAAGGAAGGAGCTTTTTCGGGGTTCCTCTTTTTTTGCAAAGGAGCTCCTCTCTGCTCGGGGCTGGAGCATGTACTTGTGGGGAGCACACGACATCCTGCACGTGTCGGTTGAGCCATGTGGGCTCCGTGGGGAGCTGATTTCTCTCTCCTTGCATCCCAGAGGACTGGCTGCCCCAGGTCCTCCAGCTGCTATTGTGGCTGCAGGTCAGATTCAGCTCCAGATGTGCTGGTGCTGGGGACAGATTCCTGCAAACCTGGGGTGAACCGTGTGGTGGGTAGGGAGAGGAGGAAGAGGAGGCCGTGAGGAAGAGTTAGGGAGCTGGAGTGTGACATTTCCCCATCCCTGGGGATTCTCCCGGCACAAGCAGAGGTCAGCTCAGAGCTGAGCTGGGGAGCTGTGAACAAAGGACCCCCCGGCACAAGGGGCTCAGGGGGCTGCTGAGGGCGTGATAGCTCCTTGGGGAGGGGTAGGGGCATTTTTGTGATGGGAGGAGTCTCCCCATATGGAATCACCAGTTGGGGATCATCTCTAATCTCACGCCAAAAGGCATGAGAGGACCCTGGGGAGCTGAGATGATGCCAGCGTGTCCGGGCTGCCAGTCTGAGGCTGAGCTTGCCTGTGGGCTCTTGGTTGCCCGTGGGGGGCTGTGCTGCATGGAATTGGGGGTGACCTCTGGCACCCACTCCACAGCCAGGTCTCACACCGTGGGCGTTTGCCACTCCGGAGGGGGATGCTCGTGGGGGAACCAAGCCGTGATGAGCCGCTGGAGCTGGAATGGCTCAGCCAACCGCTGCCAAAAAAATCTGGCACTGCTGTGTGCCACCCCAGACTGCTCCGTAACGCCTTCCCAGGGAGCTCCTGTCATCAGCATGGGGCTGCCAGGAAAGAATCTGCTTTAATGGCCCCAAGTATCCCTCTAGGACTCCCAGGACCCTGCTAGGACACCCAGGACCCCTTTACAGACCCTCAGGACACCCTATTTTGGGTGCCTCCTTAGGGGTGCCTGGTTTTGGGTGCCCCCTTTGAGCTGCCTCTGTAGGGCTGCCCCATTTTCGGTACCTCATTTTCAGGTGCATCCCTTGGGGCTCCCAGTTTTGGGTGCCTCCTTTGGGATGCCCCATTTTGGGGTGGCACGGGCTGATGTTTTTGAGTCCCCTTCCCTGGAGGGGTTTAAGGGACAGGTGGACGAGGTGCTGAGGGACATGGTTTAGTGATTGATGGGAATGGTTGGACTCAATGATCCAGTGGGTCTTTTCCAACCTGGTGATTCTATGAGTCTATGTCTCTGCTCCTGTTTTCAGGAAGCACCAGAGGCTTTAAGAAGCCAACACGGTGCTGGGGGGAGGTTGTGCTGGTGCTTGGGGGGAGCAGGAGGTTTCTTAGCTGTCCCAAATGGGGACGTCTGAGCCGTGCTGATGGCATGTGGGGGGGCAAAAACCTCAGCCCTTATCTCATGCTGAGCAGCGCTCCCTGCGATACGGCGTTTCAAAGTACAGCGGTTGGGGGGGGGAAAATGAGTATAAAACGAAAGCAACTCGACAGTCCTGGCAGGTGGGGTGTGACGAGGGCAAAACTGGGACCCATGGCTTGGGGACCACAGGGGTGGGGTGGCTCCTGGGAAGATGAAGCTGGGATTTTCTTAGAGGAAAGGTGAAGGAAAAGTCCATTTCTCCTGCGCAGTCCCATGCAGAGGCTCTGACTGAAGCAGGGGGGGATTCCCACTGCCCTTGTGGGACCCTGAACCCCTTTCTCGCATGAATAATCATAGAATGACCAGGTTGGAAAAGACCCATCGGATCATCGAGTCCAACCATTCCCATCAAACACTAAACCATGTCCCTCAGCACCTCATCCACCCGTCCCTTAAACCCCTCCAGGGAAGGAGACTCAACCCCCTCCCTGGGCAGCCTCTTCTAGTGCCCAACGACCCTTTCTGTGGAAGATCTTTTCCTAATGTCCAGCCTGACCCTCCCCTGGTGGAACTTGAGGCCATTCCCTCTCGTCCTGTCCCTTGGGAGAGGAGCCCAGCTCCCTCCTCTCCACAACCTCCTTTCAGGTAGTTGGAGAGAGCCATGAGGTCTCCCCTCAGCCTCCTCTTCTCCAGGCTAAACAACCCCAGCTCTCTCTTATTTCCCTTTTAAAAGCCTGGAGGGAGCAGGGCTGGGTGCAGGGGCCCTGCAACCTTTTAACAAGGGCAGGAGGGTCCGTTTACTTTCTTTAAAATATTGATTAGAGCTTTATTGCATTAGGCAGCCGAGCGGATGAGCCGCCCCGGGGGAGGGCGAGGGGCCCCTGTGTGGGGAAAGGGGCACCCTGCATCGTCACCCGCCCGGGGGCTGCTGTGCTCCCCCAACCCAGAGTTGGTTTGGTTTGGTGGCAGATAAAGGGCAGCACCTTGGGGCCCCCCAGTTTCTGTGCCGGGAGGAGGCGATTGCGGCGGCTGGTTGGGCCAGCAGCAGATAACGGGGGCAAGGAGGGGATGGGATGGGGTGCTGGGACAACAGCTCCGTCGCAGGACGATGCATCCCAAGCCGAGTCTTTCCCGGTGACCCTGGCACAACCATCGCCCGTCTTGCCCTGGGCCACCATCCAGCTTTGCCACAGGGTGCTCTTGGCCAAGGATCCAGCGCGGTAATCGGCTCAGAGTGCTCAGGGAGCATTCCCGGAGCTGTAATCCTGCCAGATCCTTGGCCGGGGGTCAGGGACTTCTCAGCAAGAGCAGCTTAGCCACCGAGTGCCTCCCCCAGCCTGCTGCCTGCACAGCCCATAGGTGCTGCTTCTGGCATCCAGGCTCTGTGTGAAGCTGTTTCTCTTAATAAGACCTGGGATAATTAACGAGGTGGGGGGCAGGGGATGCATCCCTCCTGCCCTGGGTGCTCAGCCAGCACCCTTACCCAGCTAATTTTGTTTGCTCCCAGTAGGATCAGCACCTCAGAGCCAGGCTGAGCATCGCTTGCTGGTGTCCCCCCGCGAAAGCCCTGGCCCCCCGAGTGATTCCAGGGCGGTGGAGGAGGCGGCTGCCTCCCAGTTTCAGCACAGCTGAACTAACAGGAATGAGGGTTTGTTTAAAAGAAGAAGAAGGAGGGGGTGGGAAGAGAGCAGCGAGGAGAGCAGGTCCTTTGTCAGCAAAGCAAATAGCTACGGTTGGGCAAGGGCACAGTGTTGCTCCATCGCCCTATTTCTGGCTCAAACCGCAGCAGAGGTGGCAGCGAGGCCTGGGGCTCGGCCGGACATGCTGCAACTGGGGACCGGGATGGGGGGTGGTTTGGGGAGCCCCCAGCTCGCCTCTGATACAGCCCTGACAGCGCTGCTGGATTCTGAGCCTACAGGGGGTCGGGGCGCAGCTCCTGATCCCCACTCCTTGATGGACAATCCACGCTGTGTGGGGCTGGGGGCTGCTCCCAGGACAGGGGGATGCACTGGTCCCCACTCCCCACGTCTGCTGGGGGAATAGGGGGCAACTTGCTGGATTCTGAGCCTGCTGGGGCGGTTGGATACAGGGGGATGGGGTGCAGCTCCTGATGGATAATCCACCCTGTGCCGGGGCTATTTGGGGCCAGGGCTCAGAATCCAGCAGGGGACGTGGTGCTGGTCCCCAGAGATGCTGTGGGCAAGGGGGGCTGCTTGCTGGATTGTGAGCCTGCCAGGGCAGCTAGATTTGGGGAGTCAGGGCACGGCTCTCTGCTCGGCTCCTGGTGAGTAACACACCCTGTTCCAGGGCTGCTTGAGGCTGGGGGCTGCTCCCCAGGCAGGGCTGGGCACACTGGTCCCCACTCCCCACCTCTGCGGGGGGGATGGGGGGCAACTTGCTGGATTCTGAGCCTGCCGGGACAGTGGGATCAGGGAGTCAGGGTGCAGCTCCTGATGGATAATCCTCCCTATGCCAGAGCTGCTTGGGGCCAGGGCTCTGCTCCCTGCTTCCTATGTGTGCCGCAGGGATGGGGTGGTCCTGCCACTGGTGACTGTGACCCTTCAGGAAGGGGCTTCCTTGTCCCTCTGCAGCAGCCGGCTCAGGGGTCTCACCTGGTACAGAATCACAGAATCACCAGGTTGGAAAAGACCCACTGGATCATGAGTCCAACCACTCCCATCAATCACTAACCCACGTCCCTCAGCACCTCGTCCACCCGTCCCTTAAACCCCTCCAGGGAAGGTGACTCAACCCCCTCCCTGGGCAGCCTCTGCCAGTGCCCAATGACCCTTTCCGTGAAAAATTTTTTCCTAATGTTCAGCCTAAATGGGAGCACCCACATAGGCCCAAGCCCTAAATCCCTTCAGCAAAGGGCTCAGCCTCTTGCCTCAGTTTCCCCACATGCCTGAGCATCCACCATGGAGACCTCAGCTCAGGTTTTCAGAAAGTCTTGCACCGTTTGCTCCGGTGCTGCAGTGGGACAGGCTCAGGCAGCAGCTTTACCAGAGCTGGCATCGCTCCGACGCTGTGTCAGTGCCACAGGATTGCCCCCCCGCGCCATCTCCCTTCTCTCTGCGGGTCACCAGTGAGGTTTCGGTGCTGCCGGCACAGCTCGGCGGCGATGGTTCCCAGGCTGACAGCCCGCAGCTGGCTGCCTGTCAAAACCATCTGTGGCTGCTGGATCTCTTCCAGCTCCCATGGGTAGAGCCGGCGTAGATCCTTCCTGGGACCCCCACCGCGGTGCGGGGTTGGCGGGGAAGCCATCCCACGGGTGATAAAGGTACCGGACCTCGCATTTCAGGAACAGATTTGCAATTAGACAAATCCCTGGCCGGGCGGTGGAAGCCCCGGTGACTCATCTGCTCTGGCTTAGAGCGATCCCCTATCTAAGACGATCATTTACATATGGTGGAATTTAAACCCTATCTGCCTGCAAGCTCCAACCAAGCTCCTGCTCCCACGCTAGGTCGGGTCCTCCACGGAGGTCTTGACCTGCCAACCCTGTTGGGTGTCACCGCAGGGTGGCCTGGGGGCTCACAGGGAGGGACAACCCAAAGCGGGGGCTCGCTGGGTGCCATAAAAACGTAAAATGACCTGAGCTGGAAGGGACCCACAAGGAGCATAGAGTCCAACTCCAGTCCCTGCACAGGACAATTCCAACATTCACACCGTGTGGCTGAGGGCATTGGCCAAATGCTTCTGCAAGGCTGAAGTCACCTTCCCTGGAGGTGTTTAAGGGACGGGTGGACGAGACGCTGAGGGACATGGTTTAGTATTTGATAGGAATGGTTGGACTCGATGATCTGGTGGGTCTTTTCCAACCTGGTGATTCTATGATTCTATGATTCTATTGCCAGGTTTAGTGCCGTGACTGCTTCCCTGGGGAGCCCCAGGGTTTGCACCACTACTTTATTGGGAAAGGCGTGTCTGGTCTGGTTGTGGTTTCTCCAGGTCTGTGCTGCGTGGCTTCAGCTTGGCTGTCCACCCAGCCCAGTGCTGGGTGTTGCTCCCCGGGATGAGCTTTCTCAACATTGCCTGACTTCACTGAATTAATATTTGCCCAAGGTCCAGTGCGATAGCGAGCGTGTGTCAAGGGCACGCACCGGCAGGCACGCGGCGAGGGCCGGCAGAGCCACCACTGCCGTGCTGGCTCCCATCCACAGCTCTTGGTTTGGTGGGGAGCAGCTGCTCCTCACGCCCTCAGCCCTCTTGGCAGCCCATACCACGCATCGCCGTTCAGACACTGAGCTGGTTTTTGGTTTTGCTGGAGCCTGAGAAGCTGCCGCCCAACAGGTCCCTGTGCAAACGGCGTTGGAAATGCGGTTGCAGCAGGAATCGCTTTCTCTGCTGGAAGGGGAAAAACAGCACAGCCATCCTGGAAGCCGGCATTGGTCTTGGCTCGCTGCACTGGGATGGCTCTGGCGTGTGGATGTGGATCCTCATGAAGCATCTTGGCTCACTGCACCGGGATAACTCCGGTACATGGATGTGGATCCACATGAAGCATCTTAGCTTGCTGCACCAGGATGACTCCAGTGTGTGGACGTGGATCTACATGAAGCGTCTTAGCTCACTGCACCAGGACGACTCCGGTGCGTGGATGTGGATCCACACGAAGCGTCTTAGCTTGCTGCACTGGGATGGCTCCAGTGCGTGGACATGGATCCACATGAAGCGTCTTGGCTTGCTGCACCGGGTTGATTCCAGTGCATGAATGTGGATCCACATGAAGTGTTTTGGCTCGCTGCACTGGGATGATGGATGTGGATCAACCTGAAGCGTCTTATCTCGCTGCACCGCGATGGCTCTGGTGCATGGACGTGGAACCGTACGAAGCGTCTTAGCGGCTGCCAGCTACCCGTGGTGGCCGTGATGGGGAGGGTGGCTGACAGCACTTGGACAATGGGGGGTCAGGGAGGTTAAACGGCGACTAATTCGCCCATTCAACATCCCCCTCCATGGTGACACTGGCCGTCTCGGTGCCGACAGCAGCCTCTGTGCCCCTGCCTTGGCCATACGGCTGCTCCCACCAGCCTGGTGGCACGGGGGCTACATGGGGCTTGGTTTAGGACTGGGTGCTGTGCGCTCCTGCTCATCCCTGTCCCCTGCCCTGCGTCATGGTGTGACCATGGCCAGGATGCGGCTGTGGCATCGCTTGGCGGGGGTTGTGGAAGCCCTGGTGGTGTCAGGACCTCCAGTTTTTTGGGGTGGTGGCTGGGGATTGGATATAGAATCATAGAATCATAGAATCACCAGGTTGGAAAAGATCCACTGGATCACTGAGTCCAACCATTCCTATCTGCCACCAAACCATGTGCCTGAGCATCTCGTCTACGGTCTTTTAAATACCTCCAGGGATGGGGACTCAAACACCTCCCTGGGCAGCTTGTTCCAGTGCCTGATGATCCTTTCTGTGAAAAATTTCTTTCTGATATCTGGTCTGAACCTCCACTGGTGGAGCTTGAGGCCATTCCCTCTCGTCCTGTCCCCTGTCCCTTGGGAGAAGAGTCCAGCTCCCTCCTCTCCACAACCTCCTTTCAGGGAGCTGGAGAGAGCAATGAGGTCTCCCCTCAGCCTCCTCTTCTCCAGGCTAAACACCCCCAGCTCTCTCAGCCGCTCCTCTTGTTCTCCAGCCCCCTCACCAGCTTCGTTGCTCATGTGACCGTGGCCAGGATGCTGTTGTGGCATCACTTGGCAGGGCTTGTGGCTGCTGGTGAAAGCCCTGGTGGTGTCAGGACCCCCAGTTTTTTGGGGTGGTGGCTGGAGATCGGGAACGGGCTTGTCCTTGTGCCACAAGAACCCCCATGAATCCACCACCCACCAGTTCCACAGCCCACAGCTCAAGCCAAGGCACCTGCAGAGTGACCACGTCCCAGTTTGGGGACAATGCTGGGAACCTGTGGGAACAATAGTGCTTGACGGGAAGCGCGGGGTGGTGAGGGCTCAGAGCTCCTTGGCTGCCCCCGCGGAAGCGGCCCCCCAACCCGGGTGGCCCTGGCCACGCTCAGGAGGCAGGAATCCTGCTTGGCCGGTCAGTGGACTCGGCCAGAGGCGGCCAGAGCCAGCCCTGGCCTGTCCCGCGCAGGCGAGGCTGCGCCAGCACCGTCCGGCTCCTGGGAGAGGTGCTGTGGGGGGCTGCCCCGGGGATTTGGGGGGATGGGGTGCACATCCCGACTTCCCCCATCTGCCCCTTCCCTAGGGTTTGGGGGTCTCACAGGGGATTAGGGGATTTTGGAGAGGGGGTGCACATCCCTACCTCCCCCATCTGCCCCTTCGCAAGGGCTTTGGGGGGTCTCACAGGGGATTTTGGGGAGGGAGTGCACACCCCTGCCTTCCCCAGCTGCCCCTTCCCAAGAGCTTTAGGGGGGCTGGCAAGGAATTAGAGATGGGAGGATTTGGGGGAGGGTTGCATGCCCCACCTCGTCCCCTCCAACTACCGCTTCTCAAGGGTTTGGGGGTCTCACAGGGGATTAGAGATTTTGGGGAGGGGGTGCACACCCCTTCCCCCCAACTGCCCCTTCCCCCCCAACTGCCCCTTCCCTAGGGCCTGGAGGGTCTCACAAAGGATTAGAGATTTTGGGGAGGGAGTGCACACCCGTGCCTTCCCCAGCTGCCCCTTCCCAAGAGCTTTAGGGGGGCTGGCAAGGAATTAGGGATGGGGGGGATTTGGGGGAGGGTTGGATGCCCCCACGCCAACCACCACTTCTCAAGAGTTTGAGGGTCTCACAGGGGATTTTGGGGATGGGGTGCACACCCCTTCCCCCCAAACTACCCCTTCCCTAGGGTTTGGGGGTCTCACAGGGGATTTTGGGGAGGGGGTGCACACCCCTTCCCCCCCAACTGCCCCTTCCCTGGGTTTGGGGGTCTCACGGGAGGGTAGGGATGGGGCATTTTGGGGAGGGGCTGCCTCCCAACCACCCCTTCCCGAGGGTGTTAGCGGGGCTGGCAGGGGATTAGGGTTGGAAACACCAAGAGGTGACCCATCCCTAAGCCGAGCACTTTATCTGCTCCAGGATCCGTGCTGGACTCTCCCTTTGCCCTTCGCTGGGAAGGATCAGCCCCAGCAAACCCGATACCCCCCCCCAGCCTGGACTCCGCCACCGTCTTACGGGAAACCACCTCACCCACATCACCCAAACCGCTTCATTTCGAGGCTCCTCTCCTCTTGCTTTTACAAACTACTTTCTTTTTCTGAATTAGTGCCTCCCCTCCCCTAGCCCACAAACACAGGGCTTGGATTCAGGGGGCTGCGTGCGCCAGCCGGACGGGAAACACACCGCCCGCGTGTTTATTCTTCATTAAATAACTTGTTAGCGTGCACGGTCGCTCCCCCTGCCCCGGCATCGCCCCATGGTTGTCACTGGCACAAAGGGACGCGTCCCTGGGGGCTGCTTGGTGGAAGGAAGGAAGAAAAGAAAGGGAGAAGGACCCCCCCATCACTCTGCCTGGGCTGGAATCAATCTAAGAGGATGGTTTTCCCTGCTACCTGCTGTAGGCAACTCACTGGGGTGGATTCTCCCCTGCTTTTGTTGTATTTTTTTTTTCCCTACATACAGAAATTCAGGCTTTTCAAGCCTGTTGGAGGGGTCACCAGCCCCCTGGCCCTGCTGCAGTGGGGTTTTTTTCCTCCTCCCAGCTCACGGCGTGCACGTCCCAGACCGGTTTCGAAGAGAGAGGAGGAAAGCCGGGAGCGTCGAGACTTCCTGGCAATGGAAAAAACACACTTGAAAATTAATCCCTGAGGCTTGAAAACCCGGAACCGAGCTGTGACAGGGTTGTTTTTAACTCAGACGTGGAATGCCTGGATTTAGACTCCTCCACTGACCCAGCCCCGTGGACCCCTATGTTCAGGTTTGGGGGGCCCGGTGATGCCTGGCAGGGTTCGCCGATGGAAGGACTCGTCTGGCTCTGGCAGAACCCCTGGCGTTCCCAGGGCTGCACTCCCAGAACCTCATTAAACATCGCTTCCCCTCCCTGCTTTAATTACCCGCAGCTCCCAGCCCGTGGGCAGGGGAGTGGGGGGCTGCTTGGGAGGGGGGTGTTATCGCGGACCCCCGGCACGCACCGCTCCCGTGCCGAGGGCTCTCTCCTGCATTCCTGGCATTGCCGAGGGGGCCACTTCTCTGCGCCAGCCCTTTGAAAGCCAACGGGGTTGGGATTTTCCCGTAATCTGGTTTGAAACATTAATCCGGTCATCCACACCAAACGCCGGGCCGGCATCCTGCCGGGGCGCTGGGGTGCAGGGTCAACGCCGCCTGCCCGCCGCCTTCCTAATTCCTCCTCCACTTAATTATATATCTGCTGGCAACGGCCATCTGGCTCCGTGTCCTCAGCCGGTGGCAAGGACGGGTGGCTGGGCTTGCACGGGTGACGGGGTGGGTTGGGCACCACGGCGCTGAGCCGGCTGTGCCGGTGACACCTGGGAAGGCGGCGGTGCTGGGGGTTTGGGCTGTGAACGTGAGGTGCACAGGGCTGGATCCCAAGCGCAGAAGGATCTTGAGGGGCATCTCGAATTGCACCTTGAATCCTGGGTTCAGTTCTGGGCCCCTCACCACAAGAAGGATGTTGAGGCTCTGGAGTGAGTCCAGAGAAGAGCAACGAAGCTGGTGAGGGGGCTGGAGAAGAAGAGGAGCGGCTGAGAGAGCTGGGGGTGTTTAGCCTGGAGAAGAGGAGGCTGAGGGGAGACCTCATTGCTCTCTCCAACTCCCTGAGAGGAGGTTGTGGAGAGGAGGGAGCTGGGCTCTTCTCCCAAGGGACAGGGGACAGGACGAGAGGGAATGGCCTCAAGCTCCACCAGGGAGGGTTCAGGCTTGACATCATGAAAAAATTTGTCATGGCAAGGGTCATTGGGCAGTGGCAGAGTCTGCCCAGGGAGGGGGTTGAGTCCCCTTCCCTGGAGGGGTTTAAGGGACGGGTGGACGAGGTGCTGAGGGACATGCGATTGATGGGAATGGTTGGACTCGATGATCTGGTGGGTCTTTTCCAACCTGGTGATTCTATGATTCTATGATCTCCCATGGGTGAGCATGGCATTCATGGGGCTAGATTCCCAGGAAATGGTCATCTCCCATTCCCTGTGGCTAGGCTGGAGTTGGCTGTTCTACTGCATCCCCTGGCACTGTGTTCTTGCCACGGAGACCCATCACAGAATCGTTAAAATTGGAAAGACCTCTAAGATGATCCAGTCCAGTTGTCAGCCCAACACCACTATCACTACTAAACCATGTCATTTAGTGCCACATCTACAAGGTTTATGAACCCCTCCAGGGATGGAGACTCCACCACTGCCCTGGGAAGCCTCTGCCAGGGCTTCACCACTTTTTCAGTGAAGGAATTTTCCCTGATATCTGAGCTAACACTCCCCTGGAGCAACTTGAGGCCATTTCCTCTTGTCCTATCACTCGTTCCTTGGGAGAAGAGCCCAACAGCCCCTCCAACCTCCTTTCAGGTAGTTATAGAGAGCAATGAGGTCTCCCCTCGGCCTCCTCTTCTCCAGACTAAACAACCCCAGGTCCTTCAGCTGCCTCTCATAAGACTTGTTCTCCAGACCCTTCCCCAGCCTCGTTGCCCTCCTCTTGACACGCTCCAGCAGGGCGACACGGCCAGGCGAGCTTCCCGTGGTAAGAGGATATTCTCAGGGCATCTGCGTTCCAGATTAAGTTGTTTCCACCTCCCTGAACCTCCCTAATTACGAAATGTGAATCTATTGACTCAGCGGTGGCAGCGCGGCCTCTCCCCCCGCGCCTCGCTCACTGCCCAGCAGCTGATGTTACCTTTGCACCCCAGCCTCGCCACCTCTACCCGTGCTTCCCCAAGGAGGAACCACACTTTGTGCCGAGCAGAATCCGTGCCTGAGCTCAATATCAGGGCATCGGCACCAGCCGGGGCTCAGCACCTGCTGATTTCGGTCCGGTGGTGCCTGTGCCGAGCCCGGCTGCGTGCTTGGTTTCGCATGCTGCTGCTGAAACGAGAACATGTTTCTGTTCCTCAATTGTTATTTTGAGACCCAATGTCAAAGCTTTCTTGCGATGGCCACGCTGCCTTGTGGTCTTTGCAGGCGGCACAGCTCCTCTGCCACCTCCCTGCTGGCTTAAGAGCATCGCAAGCTGCCGTCAAGGTGTCCCGGCAAACCCAGGATGCTGTCAATGCAAGGAAAATGTGTTGAAATTCCCAGTGCTTGGGGAAGAGCGGCTGGAAAGCTGCCTGGCAGGAAAGGACCTGGGGGTCAACAGTAGTTGAACATGAGCCATGAGCGGCCCAGGTGGCCAAGAAGGTCAACAGCATCGTGGCTTGGATCAGCCCTGGTGTGGCCAGCAGGAGCAGGGAAGAGATTGTCCCCCTGGGCTTGTTGCTGGAGAGGCTGCACCTTAAATCCTGGGTTCAGTTTTGGGCCCCTCACTCCAAGAAAGACATTGAGGGGCTGGAGGGCATCCGGAGAAGGGAATGGAGCTGGGGAAGGGTCTAGAGCCCAAGGGTTTTGGAAGTGGCTGAGGGCCCTGGGGTTGTTTAGCCTGGAGAAGAGGAGGCTGACAGGAGAACTCATCGCTCTCTGCATCTCCTGGAAAGGAGGTTGTGGTGAGGTGGATGCTTCATGGCCTCCAGTTGCACCAAGGAGGTTTAGGTTGGATATCGGGGAAAAATTCCTTCACTGATAGAGCGTTGAAGCCCTGTCAGAGGCTGCTCAGGACAGTGGTGGAGTCTCCATCCCTAGAGGGGTCCAAAGAACATGCAGACATGGCACTTAGGACACGGTTTTGCAGGGACGGTGGCGTTGGGCTGATGATTGGACTGGATGAGCTTAAGCGATCTTTTGCAACCTTAATGATTCTATGAAATCCTGCAAGGGGCTGCTGGAAGTTGCTCATCTCTGCCCTCTTCCACATCCCTGCCTGCGCTCACGGAGGCCGGGAGTAGCTTGGCAGATGCTATTTAATCTCGCGTTGCCCACCACGCTGCAGGCAGGGCACGTCCTGGCCGTGGTGGAGCACAACTTAGAATCATAGAATCACCAGGTTGGAAGAGACCCACTGGATCATCGAGTCCAACCATTCCCATCAAACACTAAACCATGTCCCTCAGCACCTCATCCACCCGTCCCTTAAACACCTCCAGGACTTCGCTGTCATGCTGCGCGATTCTTTCAGCATCAGCAGAGCTGGATGAGGGTCTGAGGGTCTCCTGTGGCCACGGGAGAGCCCCTCTCCCTGCTCTGAGGTCGAGGTGGCTGGCGAGCAGCAGCCGAGCGCAGCAGAGCTGTTGAAATCTCGCCTGTAACCACCAGCAGTGACTTGCGAAACGTCCTTTGCCCGGCAGCCACAGCTGGGTGTGCCGCCAGGGCCTCGAGGGCGCCGGCTGGGAATGGGGCTCCCTCTGTTCCCTGACCCTGGTGACCCCGGTGGCTTCATCCCTAGCCGAGAGTGGCCACGGCCAGCGGAATTTGGCGTGGGACCACTGGGGCTGACGGGAGGTGGGGTCGTGAGGAAGGACGGCACGCCGCTCGCCCGCTGCCGCTAATCCCCACAGCCTGGCCGGCACACGCTTTCCTCAGCTGACGGTTAATTTTCTTTCATCCTCTTAAATGCGTCCGTTCCCCTCAGGACTGAGCCCAGGACAGACCAGGGCTGGGGGAGTCGTGGCAATAAATGAACCGGTGCATTCATCCTTCTCCAAGCGCGGCAGCAGCTCCCACCCAGAGCCGGGGGAGAGCGGCTTAAAAGAGCTGGTTTATCAAACTTGAACGAGCCGATGTTTTCATAGACGGTGATCGATGGCGAGAGCTCCGTGGGCTCACAGGCTGCTCATGACTAACTTGTGCTGTGCCAGGGTGGCTCCGCATTCGGTGTTGGCTGGTAGTGCCTGAACCTGCTGTGATTCCGGGCCCTGGGGCACAGGGACAGCATGGGGGCTCAGGGCAGCACTGCTGCCAGCTCTCCCTGGGACAAGCAAAACCCTGCAGGCACCAGGGCATGGCCTCATGCTGCCAGGACTTCTGGTTTTCCATGTTTCCCAGCAGGTCCAGGGAGGTTATTCTCCCTCTGGACTTGGCACTGGTGAAACCACACCTAGAATCCTGGGTTCAGTTCTGGCCCCTCACCACAAGAAGGATGCTGAGGCTCTGGAACGGTCCAGAGAAGAGCAACAAAGCTGGGGAAGGGGCTGGAGAAGAAGAGGAGCAGCTGAGAGAGCTGGGGGTGTTTAGCCTGGAGAAGAGGAGGCTGAGGGGAGACCTCATGGCTCTCTCCAAGTCCCTGAGAGGAGGTTGTGGAGAGGAGGGAGCTGGGCTCTTCTCCCAAGGGACAGGGGACAGGACGAGAGGGAATGGCCTCAAGCTCCACCAGGGGAGGGTCAGACTGAATATCGTAAAAAAATTTTTCACAGAAAGGGTCATTGGTCCCTGGCAGAGGCTGCCCAGGGAGGAGGTTGAGTCCCCTTCCCTGGAGGGGTTTAAAGGACGAGTGGACGAGGTGCTGAGGGACATGGTTTAGTGATTGATGGGAATGGTTGGACTCGATGATCCGATGGGTCTTTTCCAACCTGGTGATTCTATGATTCTTCTGAGCAGGAAGGCGATGGGTTTCCAGCCCTCTCTCCACCTGCTGCACCACAGCGCTTCTCCCTGGCTTTGTATTTCATTCCTCGGCTGGGCTGAACACTGGGCACCCAGCACAGTGCCCGCTGCTCCAGTGTTGGAACCGTGGTGGTGCTGGTTCTTTCTTGCGGGCTGGGGGGGTCACGTTTTCTCCACTGCGGTGCCGGAGGCTGCAGCCTCTGCCCCAGCTCCTGCAGCGCAGGCAGCGCTGTTGCCCCACTAGTGGGGTCGGTGCGGGGCTGAGAGCTTAACTCTGTTAGGCAAGGGGCTCAGCACCCTGCAGGATGGCAGCGGTGGGTGCCAGGGAAGCCCTTTCTCTGCGTGCGGCTTTCAGAGCTGCTCGAGGGAACCGGGGTGGAGGAGGCTGGATTGGCGCTGGTCCAACCACACTCGGCTGCTGAGGAGCAACCCACGCGGCTCAGCCCAAAAAACCACAGCGGTGCCCGCTGTGCCACGTCCCAGCCCTGCCCTGCCTGGGGATTCCGCTTGTCCCGTGCCACGTTCCCTTCGCGTTCCCGGTGCACACAGGAGAAGGGCTTTGAGGAGTCTCAACCAGTGGTGGTGTCGTCTCTTGCCTCTTCCCTGGGGGTTTGCCGGGTGCCGGACGAGCCTTGTGAGGTTTCCAGGGGAACTGGGGGTTTTATGGCTTTCCCTTAGGGCCCTGCCCCTCTTATCGGCCCCATTGATCCCTTTGATCGGTGCCGGCAGGCAAAGAGCTTCAACCCCACGAATCCAGATCCTCCTGGGGGTTCTGGGAGGAGAGGGATTGCACCCCTCGCTCACAGTCGGGGCAAGGGCCGCTTGCCCACGGGAGCCGGTGGTGCCAGGTGCCTGCAGGATGATGGGAGGCATCGGTGACCCGGTTACGGTGCCCATGTGCCGCCACGCAGTTGGCATCCCCTGCGGTGCGTGCCTGGTGAGTTACGTGGTCGTATTTATAGCCCCCAACCCGGCTGACGCGCTGTGCTGGCAGTTGTTCAAAGCTGTCAGTGAGGAAAGCGAGAGCTGCTCAGCACCCAGGGGCCAGGGCTGCGGTGTCCATCCCCGGGGCTGGAGAACAGGCCTTATGAGGAGCGGCTCAGAGAGCTGGGGGTGTTTAGCCTGGAGAAGAGGAGGCTGAGGGGAGACCTCATTGCTCTCTCCAACTCCCTGAAAGGAGGTTGCGGAGAGGAGGGAGCTGGGCTCTTCTCCCAAGGGACAAGGGACAGGATGAGAGGGAATGGCCTCAAGCTCCACTGGGGAGGGTCAGGCTGAAATTAGGAAAAAATTTTTCTTGGAAAGGGTGATTGGGCACTGTCAGAGGCTGCCCAGGGAGGGGGTTGAGTTGCCTTCCCTGGAGGTGTTTAAAGGATAAGTGGATGAGGTGCTGAGGGACATGGTTTAGTGATTGATAGGAATGGTTGGACTCGATGATCCAGTGGGTCTTTTCCAACCTGGTGATTCTATGATTCTACGATTCTGGGCAGCACCTGCCCCTCACACCCCTCTTTGGGGCGGGGGATTAGCCGCCCGCCACTGGCTCCAGGCAGAAACCACGCTGGGCTTCGGCTGCTGGCGTCAGGGAGAGGCAGAGCCGGCGTGGCGTGCCTGTCTGCGTGCCGGGGCGCTCAGGCCAGCAGATCTCGCTGCCATAAATCAAGCAGGAATGTGCCGGGCTGTCTGGCTTGGGGTGGGGTCCCGACAAAAGCTGTCCCGGCAGAACTGGGTGCTCGAGGCGCGGCCGTGCCGGAAAACTTGCTTGGGTTTGCTTGCCCAAGCTCAGAAAGACACATCCTGGACGATTGTCGTGGTGCGGCATCGTGCTGGGTTCATCTGTGCGGCAGGCAGCGTGGTGACATGGCGGGTTGGGATGTTCTTGCAGAGGGAGAAGCTGCCAGCCCCACGGCCACCACAAGCCCCATGGCCACCACCAGCCCCATGGCCACCACCAACCCCATGGCCATTGCTGGCCGCACAGCCACCATGGTCCCATGACCACCACCAGCCCCATGGTCACCACCAGCCCTGTCACCACCATCAGCCCCATGGCCACCACCGTCCCCACAGTCACCACCAGCCCCATGGCCACCACTAGCCCCATGGCCACCACCAGCCCCATGGATGCTGCCAGCCCCATGGCCACCACCAGCCCTGTCACCACCGTGAGCCCCATGGTCACCACCATCCCCATGGCCATTGCTAGCCCCACGGTCACCACCAGCCCCACAGCCACCACCAGCCCCACGGCCACCACCAGCCCCATGGCCATTGCCAGCCCCACAGCCACCACCAGCCCCACGGCCACTGCCAGCCCCACAGCCACCACCAGCCCCACGGCCACTGCCAGCCCCACAGCTGCTGCCTGATGTGCAGGAAGCCTTGCTGGGACTCGCATTGCTGGGCAGATTTGGTGCTTTCCAGAGAGGAGCAGGATCTGCTGGGCGCTGAAACAGCCAGGAGGACATCCTGTGACTGGGTCCAGCCTCCTCTCCTCATCACAGCCCTCATTTGCCAGGGCTGGACCCCCAGGGACCTGCTTTGGGCGCACCAAGGCAAGCACTGGCATGCACCATGGCACAGGAGCTCGCACTGTGGCACAGGGGTTCACACTGTGGCACGGGAGCTCATGCTATGGCACAGGAGCTCATGCCATGGCATGGGAGCTCGCACCGTGATGCTGGAGCTCACAATGTGGTACGGGAGTGCCCAGCATGGCATAGGAGTGCCCAGTGTGGCACTGGAGTTCACATCACAGCACAAGAGCTCACACCATGGCACAGGAGCTCACACCATGGCACAGGAGCTCACATCATGGCACGCGATCTCCCCGGCTCCCGGCGCTTGCTCCCTCCGGCACTGCAGGTGCGGAGGATGGATCACGCCGAAGTGTCGCTCCACTCTGTCCTAAAAATAATGAGGATCGGCGTTCCCTGGAGGAGGCGGGGGCCGATTGTGGCACTTGCAGCATGGGAGCCGCTCCGGGCTGTGGGCGAGGCGTGCGGCACCGCTGCAATTCCAGCACTGGCGTTTCGGGGCTACGCTGAGCAGGGCAGGTGGGGGATGGCACCGCTGGCCCAGGGCTCCATCTGGGGCACGGGCACAGGTCAGCCCTGATCCTTAGGGCTCCTCAGACCCCATGGCTTAGCGCAAGAACCCCCCCAAGCCATTTGGCACCTTGAGCTGAACAGCACAAGCCCCAGGGCTGCTGCTTCGGGAGGGCTGAGGCTCTCTGAGTGTTGGGGCAAGGATGATTCTGAGCGTTGTTCTCCTCTTTTTGCACAGCTGTACGAGCTGGACGGTGACCCCAGGAGGAAGGAGTTCCTGGATGACCTCTTCAGCTTCATGCAGAAGCGAGGTGAGCTATTCCTCACCATGTACCCACCCCTCCCAAAGCTGGGGGCTCGTTTCCTCGCCCCTCATTACAGCCCTGAGGTCACCTCTCTGGCCGAGCCACTGGTTAATTTTTAACCTCTCTGCACAGTGGGGTCAAACCTGCTGGGCTGGATCCGGCCCCCGCGGCCCCCCCTGTCCCAGCCTTGCTCCCTGCTCCCATCGTTTCCGGGACTCGCAGCCCCTTCCCGGAGAATCTGGGCGTGTTGCCCTTAGTTTTGCCTCCTCCTGCTGTCTTTTGCCTTGGTTTAGTGCAGAGAGCAAAGCCCCTCGCTGCCTTCCTCATCTCCCTGGGCTGGCAGGGAGTGGGCACAGAGAGGGGCAGAGAGGTGGAAAGGGCTAAAAGCGAAGCGTTCGGCTGGTCGAGGGTCTGGTTCCTGCATGGAAAACAGCGCTGGAAATGCTGACGCATCGCTGCCTTCAGCCTTTTGTCAGGCAGGCGGTGGGGGAAGCACGTGTGCATGCCCAGGGGGGGCTGGGGACGGGGCTGCATCCTGCCAGGGTCCCCCTCGAGCCCCCTCACGCATCGCAGAGACCCCCGGGAGGGAGGAGACGTGCAACCCCTTCCCCATGGCGCGGGCTGGACTCCCCGGTGCACGTGCGGGACCCCTGCAGCTGGGAAGCGCCGCTGCCGTTATTTATAACTCGTGTTGCCGGGTGCTGCTTGACCTCAGCCTGAGAAACCACGCTTGGCCCCGTTTTGGGGGCTGAGGCTGAAAACTGTGAGTTTCTGTTTCCTTTGTGCGTGGGGCTGATGCTCGGGGAGACGGCAGCACAGGGGGTGTCTCCAAGGGGAAAGAAGTTGATGGTGGAAAGGAAAAGAAGAGCAGGAGCCCCTTGGCCCTCGTGCTGCATCGCGGGCGTCTTGTTTTGCCCTAGGGGTGAGAAAGCAGCAGCCTCAGACCCCCCTTCTCTGTCTTCCTGCTCTCCAGGGACCCCTGTCAACCGAATCCCCATCATGGCCAAGCAGGTGCTGGACCTCTACATGCTCTACACGCTGGTGACAGAGAAGGGTGGCCTGGTGGAGGTGATCAACAAGAAGCTGTGGCGGGAGATCACCAAGGGGCTCAACCTGCCCACCTCCATCACCAGCGCTGCCTTCACCCTGCGCACCCAGTGAGCGACGCGGGCCAGGGTGACAGAGGGAGAAGGGGTGGCACGATGGGAAGGGGTGGCACACAGCTCAGCTTTCACAGCCCCTCGACACGCTGGATGGAGGAGATGCCATCCACGGGGACCTTGGATGGGATGGAGAGGGTGGCCTGTGCAAATTTCATGGAGCTCAGCAAAGCCAGGGGTAAGGTCCTGCAGCTGGGTCGGGGCAATCCCAAGCACAAACACAGGCTTGGTGGAGAATGGATTGAAAGCAGCCCTGGAGAGAAGGTCTTGGGGTGCTGGGGGAGGAGAAGCTCAACAGGAGCTAGCAAAGTGTACTAACAGCCCAGAAAACAACCGTGTCCTGGGCTGCATCCAGAGCAGCGGCGCCAGCAGAGTGAGAGAGGGGATTCTGCCCCTCTGTTCCTCTCTTGGGAGACCCACCTGGAGCCCTGTGACCAGTTCTGGAGTCCTCAGCACAGGGAGGACATGGAGCTGTTGGCGCGAGTGCAGAGGAGGCCACAGAGATGATCCGAGGCCTGGAGAACCTCTTGTATGAGAACAGGCTGAGAGAGTTGGGATTGTTCAGCCTGGAGAAGAGAAGGCTCCATGGAGACCTTAGAGCAGCTTCCAGGACTGGAAAGGCCTCCAGGAAAGCTGGGGAGGGGCTGTTGTTGAGGGAGTGCAGGGATAGGACAAGGGGGAATGGCTTTGAGCTGAAAGAGGGGAGATTGAGATGAGATCTTGGGAAGAAACGTTTTGCTATGAGAGTGGGAGGCCCTGTCCCAGGTTGCCCAGGGAAGTGGTGGCTGCCCCATCCCTGGAGGTGTCCAAGGCCAGGTTGGATGGGGCTTGGAGTCCCTGATCCAGTGGGAGGTGTCCCTGCCCATGGCAGGGGTGGGACTAGATGGGCTTTGAGGTCCCTTCCAACCCAAACCATTCTGTGATTCGATGATTCTCTTGCCATCTTCATCCTCTCCCACCGGCAGGTACATGAAGTACTTGTACCCCTATGAATGTGAGAAGCGAGGGCTCAGCAACCCCAACGAGCTGCAGGCGGCCATCGACAGCAACCGGCGGGAGGGCCGCCGGCAGGGCTTCGGCAGCTCCCTCTTCACCTACTCACCTGGTGGCACTCATGGCCTCCTCTCCTCCCCCAAGCTGCCGGTGCCGGCACTGGGGTTGGCATCTGCCACCAACGGTGGCTCCATTGCTCCCGTCCAGAAGATCAAGAAAGGTAATGGCTGCCGCAGGGTCCACGCTGCCTCCCGGTGCCAGGGATGCAGCCACGAAAGGGGAATAACTGGGCGCTGAGGGCTGGGGGGGTCACACTCCTGTCCCCTCCCTGGGTTGTGGGCACCAGTGTTGTTTTGGGGACCCTCACTCCGGTCACCTGGCTCTGGCCCTTGGAGACTGGGCAGCTCTGGGCATGAGTTGAGGCACGGAGGAGCCCTGAGCTGGGGTTGGGGTCACGCTAGGATGGTGGCATCCACCTCTCCCTGTCCCCTGCGCCTCTGACCACCTGCTGTGCCCCTGCAGAGGAAGACTCCCCCATCCCCATCTCGGTGCCCAGCCGGCTCCCCGTTTCGTTAGCCGGCCACCCCGTGGTGGCAGCCCAGGCGGCCGCGGTGCAGGTGGCGGCAGCTGCCCAAGCCGCAGCGCTGGAGCAGTTGCGGGAGAAGCTGGAATCGGGAGAACCCCCGGAGAAGAAGATGGCCCTGGTGACAGACGAGCAACAGCGGCTGATGCAGCGAGCGCTGCAGCAGAACCTCCTGGCCATGACGGCTCAGCTGCCCATGAGCATCCGCATCAACAGCCAGGGAACCCGCTCACCAGGTCAGTGCCGAACCCTGGCCCCGGCAGCGCTGCTGCGGCTCCTGCTCTTGGTGGGCTCCGTAACACAGCCTTTAGGCTGAACATTAGGAAAAAAATTTTCACAGAAAGGGTCATTGGGCACTGGAACAGGCTGCCCAGGGAGGAGGTTGAGTCACCTTCCCTGGAGGGGTTTAAGGCTCGGGTTGACGAGGTGCTGAGGGACATGGTTTAGTGATTGATAGGAATGGTTGGACTCAATGATCTAGTGGGTCTCTTCCAACCTGGTGATTCTATGATTCCCCAGCAGAGAACCGCCAGGACTCAGCCGCCAGCCTGAGCAGCAACGGCACCAACAGCATCAGCATGTCGGTGGAGATCAACGGTATCGTCTACACAGGTGAAGGGCTCCCGCGGTCACGGCACGCGCCGGGGGTCTGGCAACAGCCCCGATTCCCTCTGATTTCCTCTGCAGCGTTGGCGCAGCCGTGCCACCCCGTGGCTCAGCCCCTCACTCTCTCCCCAGGTGTACTGTTCGCCCAGACACCCGGTCCTTCCTCCTCCTCTTCCTCCTCCTCCTCCTCTGCCTACAGCAAAGGCAACGGCGGCAGCGGCGGCAGCCGGAGCAGCGGCAGCGGCGGTGGCAGCGCAGTGGGGAGCGTTGGCAGCGGCAGCAATGTCCCCCCTCCAGCTCCGGCCAGCCTGGCTGTGCCCCCCAGCTCTACCTCTAACAGCGCTTCGCCTTAAAGCCCCGGCCCCCGGCCCCCTTGCCAACGCTGGCAGCGGCTGGGCCACACGGGGCTGGGGTCTCACCGGGATCTGGCCAGGGTCTCACTGGAATCCGGCTGGAGTCTCACCAGGAACTGGCCAGGGTTTCAACGGGTTCTTACTGGGATCCAGCCAGGGTCTCAATGGGATCTGGCTGGGATCTCACGGGAATCTGGCCAGGGTCTCACTGGAATCTGGCTGGGGTCTCACCAGGGTCTCACCAAGATCTGGCTGGGGTTTCAACGGGTTCTCACCAGTATCTGGCCAGTGTCTTACTGGAATCTGGCCAGGGTCTCACTGGAATCTGGCCAGGGTCTTACTGGAATCTGGCTGGGGTCTCACCAGGATCTGGTCAGGGTTTCAACGGGTTCTTACCAGAATCTGGCCAGGGTCTCACCAGGATCTGGCTGGGATCTTGCTGGGATCTCACTAGGATCTGGCCGGGTTCTGCCCTCGTTCTCGTGTTGTTGGGTTTTCCTTTCCAAGGAGAAAAGCTTTAGCCCGGGGGTTTGGCTGGAGCCACCGGCTGTCCTGCTGCGCCACGCGGTCAGGGACCGTTCTTACCTCACTCACATCACACTTTGCACTGTACGTTGTTTATTATTATTATTATTATTATTATTGTTATGATTTTTTAACTCGGGTTACCTCCAGACAGACGCACGGACACCTGCCAGTGCGAGCTTTAGCCAAACCCCCCGGCGCTCTCTAAAGCAACCAAAAATACATCCCCAAAATAACTGGGAACGGGGAAAATCTTTGATTCCTTTCGATCCATTTTTCCCTCTTTCCTTTCGATTTCCGAGAACTACGCTCACTCGATGGGATTCCCAGAGGTTGTCGTTGGGTTGGTTTGTTGTAAATAGCTTCTGTTTTCTTCTCAAAGGAAAAGAATCGAAACTTTAACAGGCAAAATTCGAGCGGGGCTCATCGCAGAAACGGGAGCTTCGCTGCACCCCAAAAACTTGATTTTTATCCTCTCCTCCCCCCAAAATGACTATTAGCACCATTATATTAATAATATCAATGTTAAAATGAACAATATCAATGTTAAAATGAATAATATCAACAATATTAATAATATTAATGATGATATTAATGTTATTAATAGTATTCATATCGATTACAGTGATGATATTGATATTCGTTATATTGGTATTATTAATTTTTATCATCTCCCTTCCCCAAAAGAGTATTATCACTGTAATATTAATAATATCAATGGTAATATCAATAACATCGGTGTTAATACTATCCATGTTACTATTAATATTACTATTATCACTGTAATATTAAGAATGTCAATGTTAATAACATCTATGTTAATATTAATACTATCCACGTTAATATTAATATTATTATCATCACTGTAATATTAAGAACATCAATGTTAATGTCAGTATTAAAATTAAATATTAATATTGAATATTAAAATTAACATTAATCATAGAATCACCAGGTTGGAAAAGACCCACTGGATCATTGAGTCCAACCATGTTAATATTAACATTATTAATAGTATTAATGCTGATTACAGTGATGATGTTGATATTGGTATTATTAATATCAATTTTTTGGTATTGGTATTATTAATTGGTATTATTGGTATTGGTATTATTAATATTGGTATTATTATTATCAATTTTTATCCTTTCTTCAAATGAGTATTATCACTGTAATAGTAAGAATATCGATGTTAATATTAGTATCAACATTAATGTTAAGAATATCAATGTTAATATTAACATTATTAATAGTATTAATGCTGGTTATAGTGATGATATTAATGTTTCTATGAGTTATGTTGGTATTATTAATATTAATATTGATTATATCGATATTATTAATATCAATATTAATGCTACTACTGCACAAAGCCATTTTAGGCATGTTTTTCTCCCAAAAAGAACCAGTTTGGTGAAAGCAGGAGGAGGACAGTGGATGGAGAAGGGGATTCTAGAGGGGACCAGGATGCAGGAGCTCATGTCTGTGAGCGTAAATCTTTATTTTTATCCTCTCCCCCACAAAAAAAATAGTGTTATCACTGTAATATTAAGAATATCAACGTTAAGATTAATAATATTAATAATATTAATGTTAATATTGACGTTATTCATGGTATTAATGCTGATTCTAGTGATGATATTAATGTTGATATGAATGCCGTGGGTATTATTGATATTAATACGGATTATATTGGTATTATTAATATTAATATCAACGCTACTCCTGCACAAAGCCATTTGAGGCCCGTTTTCCTCCCCAAAACGAAGCAGTTTGGCGAGAGCGGGATGAGGGGCCGGGGAGGGGGATCCTGAGGGGCCCTGTGGATCTCCTTGAGCCGCCATTTTCTTTCGACACCCATTCTCCCTCCAAACCCCTTCGCCCTCGCCTGCGTGAGACACAATCGCCCCCGACCCCGGCCCCTCACCCTCCTCGGGGTCCATTCCTCAGGTTTCCGCCTCGAGCTCAGGGGTTTCACCCCTTTCCCAGGTGCCTGGAGCCCCCCCCCTCCTTTTATTTGTCCCGGGAGAAGCCACCATCTCAGGGGACTGGGGGTTTTTCCAGCCATTTTTGTTGTTTTCCAGCCTCTTTTTTTGGTTTTCCAGATTTTTTTGTTGGTTTTCCAGGGTTTTTTTTGTTTATTTCCACTTTTTTTCCCTTTACTTCCACTTTTTTTCCCTTTACTTCCACTTTTTTCCCTTTACTTCCGCTTTTTTCCCCTTTATTTCCACTTTTTTCCCTTTATTTCCACTTTTTTCCCTTTATTTCCACTTTTTTTTCATTATTTCCACTTTTTTCTTTATTTCCACTTTTTTTCATTATTTCCACCTTTTTTCATTTTCCCCCTTTTTTTATTTTTCCCCTTTTTTATTTTTTCCCTTTTTTTTATTTTTCCCCTTTTTTATTTTCCCCCCTTTTTTTATTTTTCCCCCTTTTTTCATTTTTCCCCTTTATTTTTATTTTTTCCCCTTTCTTTCATTTTTTCCACTTTTTTTTGTCATTTTCCCCACCTTTTTGGCTTTTTCCACCTTTTATTTTATCTTTTTCCACCTTTTATTTTATCTTTTTCCACCTTTTTTGTTTTTCTCTACTTTTGTTTTTGTTTTTTCCAACTTTTTTGTGTGTTTTTTTATTGGGTTTTTGTGGTTTTGTGTTTTTTTCCACTTCTTTTTGTTTTTTTCCAGCTTTTTTTCCCCTAGCTTTTTTCCTCTCTTTCCAGCATCATTTTCTTTTTTTTTTTTTCTTTCCATCTATTTCTTGGTTTTCTAGCTTTCTTTTTTCTTTTCCAGCCTTCTGGGGTTCTTTTCCCAGCTCTTTATTGTTTTCCAGTCTACTTTTATTTTTTCCACCCATTTGAGTTTTTTTTCCCACCGTTTTTTTTGTTCTCCAACCTTTTTTTTTGTTTTATTCCAGCTTTTTCTTGGTTTTCCAGCTTTTTGTTTGTTTGTTTATTTTCCAGCCTTTTCTTGCATTTTTTTCACCTTCTTTTGCTTTTCTCTAGCTTTTTTTTTTTGTTTTCCAGCATCTTCTTGCTTTTCCCAGCCACTTTTTACTTCCCAGCCACTTTTTTTGTTGTTTTTTTTTTTCTAGCCACTTTTTTTTCTTTCCCAGTCTTTTTATTTTCCATTTCCCATCCTTTTTCAATTTTTTCCAGCTATTTTATCATTTTGCAGCCCTTTTTTTTGGTTTTTTTTTCCAAATTCTTTTTTATTTTCTTCTTTTTATTTTGTTTTTTTACCCCAACATTTTTTTCCCCAGCCTTTTCTGTTTTCCAGCCTTTTCTTGCTTGTTTTTTTTCCACCGTTCCCCATTTCCAGCGCTGGAAATGCCCCTTGGTGGCTCCTTGCCCCTCCCTGGGGTGCCGGGGGGCTCCGTCTGGCTCCTGCTTTTGGATCCAGCCCCATAAAGACAAATCCCAGGGGGGTTTCTCAACCCCAGGACGCGCTTTAGATTTTCTTATCAACCTTTTTCATTTGTACAGTCACTATTTTGGGTTGGGTTTTGGAATGTTAATTACTTTTACCCCATCTTTCCTCTTCCCCCCTCTTTTTTTTTTTCCCAGAGAGCGTATTACCGTATAACCTTCCACTTTTTCTTTTTTTTTTTGCATATCGATTTTAAAAAAAGAGAGAAAATAATAATAATAATAAAAAAAATCAGTTTTTTTCTGGGGTTTGGAAAGAAAATAAAGGAACCGCCACAGCTGCAGATGCATTTACCCAGCGCAAATATCTTAACTCAGGTAAAAAAATTAAAAAGAGAGAGAAAAAAAGCCACAAAAGACAAAAAAAAAAGAGACTAAAAACCACATTCTACCTCTGAGAGCGGCGGCCTCGGGCGCACCCGGGTCGCCAGTGAAATATTTCAGTTTTGCAAACATTCAGGTATTGAAACTTTTTTGATTATTAATTAAAAGAAGAAAAAAATTAAAAAAAGAGAGAAAAATAAAATAAAAACACTGAAAGTTTACATTTTATAATAACATTATTATACAGATTGTATTTAAACTTCAGAATATTTAAGACAATTGTAACCCTGTAAAGTTGATGAAATATTAAAAAGAAATACAAAAATCCCAGTGTTGTGTTTTCTGCAGTTTCTGACCTCGGGGGTGTTGGGGGGGGTGTCCCTGTAGGTTTTGGGGTGCCTATTGAGCTTGGGGGTGTCCATAGGGCTGTGGAGTGCCCAGGGGTCCCTATAGGGCTGTGGGGTGCCTATAGGGTTGTGGGGTGCCTATAGAGCTGAGGGATGTCCATGGGGTGTCCATAAGGCTGTGGGGTGCCCAGGGGCTCCCTATAGGGTTGTGGGGTGCCTGTAGAGCTGGGGGGAGGGGTCTAGGAGGTGTCCATAGGGCTGTGGGGTGCCTATAGAGCTGTGGGGGGGGTGTCCAGGAGGTGTCCGTAGGGCTGTGGGGTGCCCAGGGGTCCCTGTAGGGTTGTGGGGTGCCTATAGGGTTGTGGGGTGCCTATAGAGTTGTGGGGTGCCTATAGAGTTGTGGGGGGTCCAGGAAGTGTCCATAGAGCTGTGGGGGTGCCTATGGAGCTGGGAGATGTCCATGGGGTGTCCCTAAGGCTGTGGGGTGCCCAGGGGCTCCCTATAGGGTTGTGGGGTGCCTATAGAGCTGGGGGGGGGGGGTCCAGGAGGTGTCCATAGGACTGTGGGGTGCTCAGGGGTCCCTATAGAGTTGTGGGGTGCCTATAGAGTTCTGGGGGGTCCAGGAGGTGTCCATAGAGCTGTGGGGGTGCCTATGGAGCTGGGCGATGTCCATGGGGTGTCCCTAAGGCTGTGGGGTGCCCAGGGGCTCCCTATAGGGTCCTGGGGTGTCCTAGGGTGTCCATAGGGTTGTGAGGTGCTCGAGGTGCCTCTGGGCTATGGGCTACCTATAGAGCTGGAGGTGTCCATAGGGCTGTGGGGTGCCTTTGGGGGTCCCTATAGGGTTGTGGGGGTCTATAGGATCTCTGTGGGATGTCTATAGAGCTGGGGGGGTGTCTAAAGGGTGTCCATAGGGCTGTGGGGTCCGTATAGGACCGTAAGGGGTGCCCACAGGGCACCCATGAAGCTGTGGGGCGCCTATGGGGTGCCTATGGGGTGTCCAGGGGGGCTGTGGGGTGCACATAGGGCTATGGGGTGTCCATAGGGCACATGAAGATTATGGGGTGCCCATGGGACATCCATAATCCTGTGGGGCCCCCAGGGGGGCCCTATAGTACGAGGTGCCCACAGGGCTGTGGGGCGCCCATGGGAGCTATGGGGTGCACATGGGGCCCCCTCGACTGGATCACGGGGCGCACAAGGGGTGCCCCGGGGTCTCTAAGGCGCCTACAAGCAGCCTGGGGTCTCCCATCCGGATCCGTGACGGGGCGGGCCCTGCTGAGCCCCGTTCCCCCGACGGGCGCCCCCGCCCCGTGCAGCCCCGCCCCGGAAGAGGCGCGGGGGCCTCGTCCCTGCGCGCGGGAGGCGGTGGGTGGAGGCGGCGCTCTAGGCGTGCGCGCGGTGGGTGGAGGCGACGCTCTAGGCGGACGCCGCGCTCTCTCTGGCCTTGGCGGACCGCGAAGATGGCGGCGCCCATGGAGGTGGCGCTGGTGTCGGACGCCGCCGGGCCGCTGTGTAACTGCTCGGTGTGGGAGCTGCACTCCGGGGCCGCCCTGCCCGGCTACCGCGGCGGCAACAGCGGCCCGAGAGGGCTGGCGCTGCTGGGAGGCGAGCACCTGCTCGGGGCGCAGCTCGGAAAGAGCTACATCAACGTCTGGGAGCTGCAGAGGAAGGTGCGGGCGGCGCCGCGGACGAGGGGGCCCTCCTCGTGGGGGAGGGGGGGAGGGGGGGCTTCTCTTTCCCTAGAGACAGGGCCCCTCCATGGCCAGGGAGCCCCCCTCCCCCCTTCTCTCCACAGCCAGGGACACCCCCCCCACCTTCTCCACAGTCAGGGACCCCCCCCTTCTCTCCACAGCCAGGGACCCCCCCCCCTTCTCTCCATAGCCAGGGATCCCCCCCACTCCTCTTCTCCACGGCCAGGGATCCCCCCCACCCCTCTTCTCCACGGCCAGGGATCCCCCCCACCCCCTTCTCCACGGCCAGGGATCCCCCCCCACCCCGTTCTCCGCGGCCAGGGATCCCCCCCAACCCCGTTCTCCACGGCCAGGGATCCCCCCCAACCCCGTTCTCCACGGCCAGGGATCCCCCCCACCCCTCTTCTCCACGGCCAGGGATCCCCCCCCACTCCGTTCTCCACGGCCAGGGATCCCCCCCCACTCCGTTCTCCACGGCCAGGGATCCCCCCCCACTCCGTTCTCCACGGCCAGGGATCCCCCCCCACTCCGTTCTCCACGGCCAGGGATCCCCCCCACCCCGTTCTCCACGGCCAGGGATCCCCCCCACCCCCTTCTCGACGTCCAGGGATTCCCCCCTCCTGTTCTCCATGACCACGGATGCCCCCCCCCCCCGCCCCCAGCTGCTTCTCCACAGCCAAGAAACCCCCCCCTGTCCATGGCCAGACAACGCTTCTACCCCCCTCCCCAGCCCGGACCACCCCTTTCGTGGCCAGGGCCCCTTTCTCTCCACACAGGCCTTGGCCATAAAAGGGAGGTTTATGGCCGGGCCCCTCTCTATGGCCAGACCCTCATGTTTCTCCACCCAGACCCCTGCCCAGGGCCCTTTTGTCCACACAAACTCTCCCCTCTTTCCATACAGACCCCCCCAGAGCCCCTCACTCTACCCAGAGTCCCTCCTCCATGGCCAGAACCCCCCCACCCACCCGTGGCCAGGGTCCCTCTGTATGGCCAGACATCCACCTCCCCTCTGTGGCCAGACGTACCCCCCCATCCATGGCCAGGAGCTCCCCCTCTGTGGCCAGAGCTTCTCTCTTCATAGAGAACGTATCCCTCGCTCATAGAATCATAGAATCACCAGGTTGGAAAAGACCCACTGGATCATCGAGTCCAACCATTCCCATCAATCACTAACCCATGTCCCTCAGCACCTCATCCACCCGTCCCTTAAACCCCTCCAGGGAAGGGGACTCAACCCCTTCCCTGGGCAGCCTCTGCCAGTGCCCAATCACCCTTTCTGTGACAATTTTTTTACGATATTCACTCTGACCCTCCCCTGGTGGAGCTTGAGCCCATTCCCTCTCGTCCTGTCCCCTGTCCCTTGGCAGAAGAGCCCAGCTCCCTCCTCTCCACAACCTCCTTTCAGGGAGTTGGAGAGAGCAATGAGGTCTCCCCTCAGCCTCCTCTTCTCCAGGCTAAACACCCCCAGCTCTCTCAGCCACTCCTTTTGTTCTCCAGCCCCTTCCCCAGCTTCGTCTCTCTTCTCTGGACACACTCTCCACACAGACACCCCCCCCACCCCTTTTATGGCCAGAAACACACCCCAGAGCCCATCTCTCCATACAGACACCCCCCTTCCTTCTATGGCCAGACCCCTCCAGACCCTCTCTTTATGGCCAGACATCCCCCCACATCCCCTCCATGGCCAGGGTCTCTCTCTCCACCCAGACCCCCCTCTTCCCTCCCCCAGCCCCCCTCTGTCCACAAAAACACCCCCCCTCTTTCCATACAGACTACCCCCCAGCCACTCTCTATGGCCAGACCCCTGCCAGGGCCCTTTTCTTCATACAGAACCTCCCTTCTTTCTGCATAGTCCCTCGCTTCTCTCCACGCAGCCCCCTCTCATGAACCCCCCTGGGGTCCTGGCTCCCTTCCCGGGGATCCCAGCTGCTCCCACGGGAACAGCCGTGAAAGGCGTTTCCTGCAGGAGGAGCAGGCTGTGAGCTCCTCTCCAGGCTGGTGCCTCTTTCCGAGGCTGGAAAGGAGCACGGCAGCTCCCAGGAAAGGACCGTGGTGCTTCCCTAAGCAGCCGTATCCCTTCCTCTTTCTGCCTGTACCTCTTTTTTTTTTTTTTTCCCAATGTTTTTGAGGGAATGGCCTTAAGCTCCACTAGGGTAGGTTTAGGCTGAACATTAGGAAAAAGTTTTTCACGGAAAGGGTCACTGAGCACTGGCAGAGGCTGCCCAGGGAGGGGGTTGAGTCACCTTCCCTGGAGGGGTTTAAGGGAGGGGTGGACAAGGCACTGAGGGACGTGATTTAGTGTTTGATAGGAAAGGTTGGACTCAATGATCCGATGGGTCTTTTCCAACCTGATGATTCTGTGATTCTCTCCTGCTGCCTCTGTCCAGAGCTCTGGGCTGGGGGAAGGTGTGAAGAGACCTGCAGGGCTAAACATGAAGTGACTGCAACAAAACACAGCAATTCCATGTGATCTGCACGCATGGGCTGTGCTTCTCCATGATCTCCCTCTCTGGCAGCGAATCTATGAACCGTGGCAGAGCAGATGTGGCTCAAATGCTGGTGCTGGGTGCTCCCTGAGCTGCCTCAGGCCGATTGGAACTGAACCAGGGCCTTGAATCATGGAATGGTTTGAGCTGGAAGGGACCTCAAAGCCCATCCTGTTTCAAAACCCTGCCATGGGCAGGGACACCTCCCACTGGATCAGGTTGCTCCAAGCCCCATCCAACCTGGCCTTGAACCCCTCCAGGGATGGGGCAGCCACCACATCTCTATGCAACTGGTTCTGTGCAACCAAATTGAAGTGTCTGTGTGTTTGTTCTGCCCCCAGGACCAGCTCCAGCAGAAGATCATATGCCCTGGGCCAGTGACCTGCCTGACGGCTTCTCCCAACGGGCTCTACATCCTCGCGGGGGTTGCTGAGAGCATCTACCTGTGGGAGGTAAGGAGACTGTGCCGGTTGCCATTGGTGAGGAGCCAGTGGGTTCAGGTGGAATGGTTGGACTTGATGATCCAGTAGGTCTTATCCAACCTGGTGATTCTATGATTCTATGACACAACCTTCCCTTTTCGCTCCGCTTGCCGCCTCTGCTCACTACCCTGTTCCACAGGGACTCTGCTGGTGCCTGGCACAGCGACACCAGGGCTGGAGCTGCAGGCGCTGCCGCACCCTCACCTGCTGAGGGCAGGACACTCTTCTTCCAGGGCATCCCAGTGCCCCTTCCTTAATATTCTCCTGTCCTTCCCCTTTGCTCTAGGTGTCCAATGGGAACCTCCTGGCCATCCTGAACCGACACTACCAGGACCTCACCTGCCTGTGCTTTACTGATGACAGCAGCCACTTTCTCTCGGGGGCAAAAGACTGCTTGGCCCTGGTGTGGAACCTTTACAGGTAACAGCAACCCCTGGGGAGCTCTCGGCAATTCCTGCAGGGCACAGGGAGCATCTGGACGAGGAATATTAGAACAAGAGATCAGCCACCGCTTCCCAGAGGCAGAATCTGCTCTGCTTAAGCCCATCTTAAGCTCGATAGAGCCTGCTGGTGAGGGGTCTGCGTCCTCCTTAGGCGGCTCTTCCGCTCCCGTTATCCTTGCTGCCAGAGAGGCTTTTCTGAGCTTCTCTTCTGGATTTCCTAAGCTGTGGCATATGGCTTTCTTCTTCTCCCTGCTTGACACGGAGTGGATTCTGCCCTTTCGCTGCTCGTGGTGGTGACCTCGTGCAGTCCTTAGCTCCTGGGGGGATTTAGACTGGTTATTAGGAAATATTTCTTCATGGAAAGGGTTGTTGAGTGCTGGAAGAGGCTGCCCAGGGAAGCAGTTGAGTCACCGTCCCTGGAGGTATTTCAGAGCTGTTTGGGTGTGGCCCTTAGGGACATGGTTGACAATGTGAGGTTTATGGTTGGACTCGATCTTAAAGGTCTTTTCCAACCTAAAAGATTGTGAGTAACGGCTGCTGAGGTCTCTGTCCCTTGAATATTGGGAGCTCAGCAGTGGCTCTCGTGCTCAGTACTACTGTGGCCGCTGATCTGTGTCCTGCTTGGTCCTTGCAGCCAGGAGAGCCATCTCAGACGAGGCAGAGCCTTGGCCAGTTCTCCTTACAGCTGCTTTGCTCTGCCATCCCCAGCTTTGCTCTGCCACGCCAATCCATCTCTGTTCTCCCTACAGCGTGCTGCAGGCAGAACCCTCCCAGATCCCCGACCCTCGCCACGTGTGGTCCCGACACAGTCTCCCCATCACAGATTTGTACTGTGGCTTCGGAGGCCCCTTGGCACGAGCTGCCACCGCCTCCCTTGACCAGACAGCAAAGGTAAAGCCGGGTCGGTCCCACCAGAGGGTTAAAGCAGAGTTTCTCCTGGGCTGCAGCAGAGCTGTCCGAGAGGGCTGCAGTAGCTGAATTTCTTGGCTGTCTCCGTGATGACTCAGAGCTACCAGACCTAATGGGCTTCGCCTCGCCCAACCCCAGCAGTTTCTCCATTCCTGCCCTCGGGCTGGGCCTCTGCAGTCCTTCTGCTGGGAAATGTGGGGGGTCAGCCCCTCCGATTCCCCTCACTGGTGTTCTTCAGTCTGAAGGGCAGGGAGCCCGGAGCTGGGGTTGTCTGTGGGACAAGACGGGCACGGGAGGGAGGGAAAAGGCCATTTGGGAGCTACCTGGGAATCTTGTTGTCTCATGGTCCCCAAGAGGCTGATCCTGGGTTCTGCCACGGTTTCCCCATCCGCAGGAAGGAGGGAATGCTGGCACAGCTTCCTGCTGGGCAGGTGCTGATGAGCAGCAGTGTCTTCTTCCCATCCTACCGTTAACATTTAATCCCCCTAATTCTCCTGTACCCTGTCCCTCCAGCTCTGGGAAATCTCATCTGGAGATCTCTTGCTTTCCGTCCTCTTCGATGTGGGGATCATGGCTGTGACTCTCGACCTCTCCGAGTACCACATGTTCTGCGGCGGCATGGATGGATCCATCTTTCAGGTTGACCTCTGTGCCTGGGTGAGTGCGTGGGGCTGCACATCTGCTTGAAGCTTCTCCTGAGCTGCTTTTACCTCCCTGCCTGCTGCTGTCATCTGCCAGGGCATGCATGGGCCTGGGTTCCGCTGTGTCTCCACTGTCCCCCACACTGATGAACCTGCTGCCTTCCTGAATTTAAATCTCTCTCTCCCTTCCTTCCTTCGTTTCTGCAGCCGGTCCAGAGAGACCGAGCCTTCCAGACAGAGCGGGAGAATGGGAAGGTCTTCAAAGGGCACAGGTGAGGAACCAGACATACTCACCTCACCCGTTTCTGGCTGTTCTCGGGTCATCCCAAGTTTAAACATCCTCTTCCCCATTCCAGGAACCAGGTTACGTGTCTGTCAGTCTCCACAGATGGCAGCTTGCTGCTCTCTGGCTCGCATGACGAAACTGTCCGGCTGTGGGACATCCAGAGCAAGCAGTGCCTGAAGACGATGAATCACAAAGGTAAGCATGTCCTTATCTCTGGGATCCTTTCCTCCTCAGCCACTAAAGGCTGCGGCTGTCTCGCTTCTGCTTCTCTGAAGCCAACCTGGGCACTCCAGGCATTTCTCAGCTCTTGTTCCACTCCTCCAGGAAGAGCAGAGGTGTTAGAGGGACACCTCAGCCACCTGGAGTAATGGTTTGACCTTGCCCATGTCTGTTGACAACCTCCCTGTGTGTTGTCAGGGAGTGAGTCATGGGTTTCACCCTGCCACTGAGGACATCCAGGATCTTCCTCCTTGTTTTCCAAAGGGAGCAGTTACCCCACACGCACCCTAACCCCTGGGGAGGCTGTGGGAGGAGGAGGATATGTCTGGAGGCAAGGTTGGCTCTGTGACCCCAGCAAAGAGCACCCTGAGCTCAATTAGGCCTGAAGTCAATCTGATATAAGCAGTCGTCTGGGATTTCAGTCTAATGGCTCTGATAAACCACGCAAACAGACCTCTGTGGGCTCAGATCATCAATTAGGTGCCTCGGATGTAGCCCTCCTATTGTGTTTGAGCTGTACGATGGTGGTGGTCTCCGATCTCATGTGCTTCTCTTGCGGTGGGGCTGCCTGAACCCTCCCAGAAGGGTTTTGGTGGTGAAAATCAGCCTCTGTTCCTCTGTGATGCTGCCTCTGGACAGAGGTGGTTAAGCTGCTGCCCCTGGCTGCCTGCAAACCCTTTTCCTTCAGCTGCCAAGGCCCATCTCTAATGGGGACCTACTGCAGTGCCCATCCAGCCTTGCTCTGCTCACACCAGAGGGGTGAAAGCAGACAAAACCTGAGCTGTGTGAGTCATCAGGGGAGGGGGAGGCGAGCTTTCCCTGCAAACCAGGCATTAAAACCCTCCTTGAGCCTGCAGGGGAGTGCAGATGTGTCAAGCTCTTCCTATCAGGGGCAGAACCGGGCTGACTGCCACTGGCTGCCAGGGCCACGAGGTGCGGGTGCTTTCTGCAGCCTCTCCTGGCTGGCTTCTTCCTGCGGGCAGGGATTTGGCTTCCCCGGCAGCCCTGGCACTGGTTACCAGCAGGCTGCTGCTGCTGTGAGCTTAATCCGTGCCCAGGAGCGAGGTGGGAGCTGCGTTTTGGATCAGGAGCAGCCGTCCTGAGGAGCCCCCCACCAGGGAGCTGTACGGTAGGGGCCGTGCAGGGAGCACAGGCTCCCCGCAGCCTCCCTGCACCAGGGCTCTGCGGCTCCGCGGTCCCAGCGCTGCCTCTCCTCGGCAGCCGTGCCAGCCTGGCTTAGTGGGGCAGCGAGTTCCCTGCAGCGCCGGTTTCCAGCGGGTCGCTGTCTCCCCTTGGCCTCTCTCGCCAAGCAGGGACGTGAGCCTCCCAGCAAGGTCTGTTCCTTGCTCGCCCCTCCGCCGCATTCCCTGAGCTTTTCCAATCCCAAGGCAGGGATGACACAGGCTTTTCCGCTGCAGCTGACGTGACAGCATCCTCCGGCCTGGTGTGAGAGCGAGGTCCGTCTGCTCGCGGGGCAGAGCGAGGAGCTGGGGGCAAAGCAGAATCCACTGCCCTACCCGATGACAGTGCTGCAAATAGATCAGGGGGGTTGGAGCGTGGCTCAGGGGCTCAAGAGGAGAGAGGGGATTTTCCAGCAAGGTTTGCTTGTCCTTGATGGGAGCAGGAGGCAGGGGCAGAGCAGATGGACCTTGAGGAGCTGGGCTGCTGCTGTTGGGTAATGAGCTGTGACTGTGTCAGGCAGGGCAGGGCGGCTCCTGGTCACCCAGCGTGGTTGGCGCTGCAGGGAACCTCTGGGATGAGACAGTGAGCCAACGCTCCCCGATTCTCTTGCCAGCTCTGCCCCTAAATCCCTCTGAGCCTCGGTTCCTGTCCTGTCATGCAGGCTCCATCCTTTTCTCTGCAAACACCGCATGGCACAGACTCATTCGTGTAAGGCCAGTACGAGGAGGCTCCAACCAATCCATCCTGCTGGCAGTTGCCAGTTTTGGAAGCTGAATTATGTATTCTCCTTCAGTTGAGCCTAGTCCGTGTGCCCTCACTCACTGCCTGGAGTCCAAGCTATCTGTGATGAGTTGGGTTTGGATGCCTTTTATTTGCCGCTGGGATCCGGCCTTGGATCCTGGTGGGGTCACATTTTGGAGCAGGCTCTGATCTAGCTGGAGGGTATGTGATGGCGAGGGAGCCCTTGCCCATAACAGAGGTGTTTTTGTTTGTCTCCTCTGCAGACCAAAAGCCTCAGGCAGCTCTGAGCCTCTCCAGGGCCACCCCCTGGGCTCCCTCCCTCCTCCTGCGGGCGCTGCAGCAGCCTGCGTGTGCTCAGGTGCATCTGGATCCTGTTAACCTTTCCCTTCGCGCTATCGAGTTCGGCCAGGGGAAGATGGATGGCCAGGGGTTTATCGGCAGTGATTGAGCAGCTCTGCTCACACAGAAGCCCGTTGGCTGCTGGAGGAGCTCTTTGAGCAGCACCGGGGGGCTCGGAGCTCTGAGAAGCTGTCTGACACGTTTGGGGTGTTGGGGGCAGCAGTGGGAGTTCGGCAGCGAGCAGAAGGGGGTGCTGGGTGGACCGCTGACTGAAAGCAGCAGCCTGGGTGGGTAAATGCAGTAATTAAAGCGCTCATTAGCTCTGCCAAATGAGAGTGTGTGATAGATCATTGCAGGAGACAGCTGCGAGAGCGGCAGCCACTGATGGATGGATGGCTCTGCTCCTCCCCAGGCTGCCTGCCTGGCCTGGAGTGCTGAGCTGCATCCCTCCTCACCACCACTGAGGATGGGAAGAGGGGCTCTGCCTCTTCTCAGGTGCTGGGGAGGAAGGGAAGAGGCCTGGCAACTGTCTTCTGTGTCCTCTGGGCTGCCCGAAGCACCAGGCAAGCGGCAAACCCACCGGAGCAGGGAATTCTGACCTATCCCCTCCACTTATCCCGTCCCAGGTCCGGTTACAAACGCCTTCATAGTGCTGGCGCCAGCCAACATGTTTAACCCGGATGGAAAACCCAGCGTGCCTCTCCCCAAATTCAGCAAACACCTCCACGGCACGGAGAGCACCGACGAGCAGGGGAGCGAGGGAGTGACGCTGCGCCTCGGGCTCCACCAGCAGGTACTGGGCCAAGTACGAGGGAGACGGTGGGCAGGGGTGGGGGGCTGTGCCAGAGGGTGCAAAATTCCTCCTCCAGATGGAGCAGCAGTGGTGGCCGCTCGGTGCTGATCCCCTGCTGAGAGCAGCAGCTCCGCAACCTGTTCTGATCTACACCCCATGCTGCTGAACTTCTCCGAGTGCTGTTCTTGGAGGTGGTGGATTTTTCCCAATACAGTGGTTTGCGGTGGGAGCAGGCAGGTGGAAAGGTTCCCTTGCCTCTCAGGCCGGTGGAGAGGAGCATTCAAGGTCTCCAAGCAGAACAGGGTCCTCGCTGGGGTGCAGGGGGTCCCTTTGCAGTCACCACAGGGTCAGTCACGATGGTGGTGGGGTCTAGAGGCTGTTTGGACTCTGCTGCTGGTCCAGATCCCGCTGTGCAGCACCTTCATCTTTCTGCCAGAGGCTGTTCCCCCTCCGTGAATGCTGTTCCCCGGTGCGGCGATGCTGGTTCCCCCTCCCTCGCGCTCCTCTTGCCATCCTGGCTGCTGCAGTCATTTGTCCTCCCAGCCTCGTGCCGTGGCGTGGGCTGGCTCTGCTGTCCCACCGCTGCCGTTCCTCGTACCCGGCAGCACCATAGCTGATCTCGGCGTGTCGGGACAGCCCCTCTGGCCCCGACCTCTCTGCCGGCAGTCCCAGAGCCCCTCTCCTCTGTCAATGTCTCCCTCTGGGTGAGCAGCAGCCCTGCCACGACTGATGGATGAATTTCATGTAGGAGAGGTGGCAGCCGGTCCTGTAAGGGCTGTTTGCCTGCTGCACGGCCAGCTCGGGTGCAGCTTTGGCAATGTCAGTCAGGCTCTCCTGCTCGCAGCCTGTGCCACGGTGAGCCCAGCATTCCCACTGCCTGGCAAAGCGCTCTGACATAGAGTCATAGAATCACCAGGTTGGAAAAGACCCACTGGATCATCGAGTCCAACCATTCCTATCAAACACTAAACCATGTCCCTCAGCACCTCGTCCACCCATCCCTTAAACCCCTCCAGGGAAGGTGAATCAACCCCCTCCCTGGGCAGCCTCTGCCAGTGCCCAATGACCCTTTACCTGAAAAATATTTTCCTACTATCCAGCCTGAACCTCCCCTGGTGGAGTTTGAGGCCATTCCCTCTCGTCCTGTCCCTTGGGAGAAGAGCCCAGCTCCCTCCTCTCCACAACCTCCTTTCAGGGAGTTGGAGAGAGCAATGAGGTCTCCCCTCAGCCTCCTCTTCTCTAGGCTAAACACCCCCAGCTCTCTCAGCTGTTCCTCATAAGGCCTGTTCTCCAGCCCCCTCACCGGCTTCGTCGCTCTTCTCTGGACTCGTTCTGTCCGTGCTGGGAGAGGAGTTGGGTGGATGCCTGCACGAGGCTTTCCCTAGAGGGCTCTTTAGGGACCCCAGGCTTGCACGCAGACCTTTCCTTTTGGAAGCTGGGGAGAGGCTCTTGATCAGGGAGGGCAGGGACAGGACGAGGGGGAATGGTTTTGAGCTGAAAGAGAGGAGATTGAGATGAGATCTTGGGGAGAAATGTTTTGCTGTGAGGGTGAGGAGGCCCTGGCCCAGGTTGCCCAGAGCAGTGGTGGCTGCCCCATCCCTGGAGGGGTTCAAGGCCAGGTTGGATGGGGCTTGGAGCCCCTGATCCAGTGGGAGGTGTCCCTGCCCATGGCAGGGGGTGGAACTGGATGGACTTTGAGGTCCCTTCCAACCCAAACCATTCCATGATTCTGTGAAAGGGAGGGGCTGCAGCTCCAGCCAGGCTCTGCTTGTGCTGTGAGGCTGGTCGTATCCTGCTGGAGTTTTTGCTTTGCCTCTTGGGGCTTGGAGGTTTCTTTGGCTACTCCAGCAGGTGCCCTGCCCAGGAGCAGTGGGAGAGGGCCCGCTGTCTGTCTCCATGTCTCCTGTCTGCTCCCTGCAGGACTCTGGGGAGAGCTACCTGGAGAAGGCGGAGAAGATGTACTCGCAGATGTACTCGACAAGGGAAAAGGTGAGAGCTGTCCTGGGAAAGGGAAGTCATGTCCTTCCAGCACAGGGTCCTCTCTCCTAGTGATCTGGTTCTTTGGGCCCTTTTCAAGTTGGGGATGAGGAGGAAGGAGCCCTGGAATTTGCTGCTGGTGCAGACAGGAGGGGCTGTGGGTTGAGTATGAGGTTGAGGAAGAAAGAAGAGGAATGAGTTTGGGATTTCTTGTGGGAGCAGCAGCCTGCTCTTACCAGAATTGAGATCCAGATTCCTGATGCTTTTCCATCCCATTTTTCTGTCACAGAACCTGGTGGGCGACCAGGAGCACCTGACGATCCAGGTGAGCGAGCTGGAAGAGGAGGTGAGCACCCTCCGGAAAATCAACAAGAACCTCTTCGACTTCTCTGCTCGCATCATCACCAAACCAGCCAAATGAAGAGGCACCCCCTGCCCTCCCACCCCTCCGCCTCTCTCTCTCTGCCCAGCTCCTGGGGAAGAACCCAGCCCACCCCTGGGCTCCTGCACACGCAGATGTGCCAGCACGCCTGGCTCCCCTCCTCAGCGGCACCCGTCACACGGCACATTCCGGAGCCTTTTCCTGCTCCGTCTGGCATCCGTTCAACGACACGGGACTGAGAGAAGCAGGGGGGCTGCGGGGCTGCTGCGTGCGGGACAACACAGGGACCCTTTTCACCCCAGTTCTCTGCTTGATGCCAGTGGGGAAAGACTCAGAGCAGCTGGCAGCAAGAGGAGCGTCGCCAGCTCTAAGGAAGGGGCACAGGACTCAGCTCCTGCTCTTTCCTCCTCTCTTCCCTCGCCCTTTTTTTTTGTTTGTTTCTTTTCGTTACTTGACCCTGCAGTGCAGACAGAAAAGTGGTTTTCATTTTTCTCTTACTACGGTTGGAGATTGGATTTTAGAGACCCCCTTCCGCCCTTCCCACCCTGGGAAACACTGCTTGGTGTCACCAGACCCCTCACCGCTGGGATCCCGCTGGCGGCTTTTTCGGGGGGGTTGAGCACCTCTCGCCCTGGGGACCCCCAGGGACAGGGTGGGTGCTGCCTGGGGACGGGGGCTCCCGCATCGCCCCATCCCTCCCAGTCCGGTGGGGGGAGTCAGGGGGCTCAGGGGGTGGGTGCTGGTTTTGGGGTGTGGGGCTGACTCCTTCGGGAAGGGCAGGATGGGGCCAGCAAGGTGCTATTTCCAATCTCCTTAAGTTGACAATTTATATATATTTGGATCCAGCTACTCTGTTTTCATCATGTTCCGGGGAATTGGCCTTTTGTATCGTCATGAGCATGGCAGCGGGGGTTGTGGGTTTTGTTTAGGTTTATTTTTTACATAAAAGATTTGTTTTTTATAGTGAAAGATGCCTGAGGGTTTTCTTTTTAGCACCTTGCTGCCGGCTACGGATATCGGTAACCCGGCATCGCTTCCTCGGCCGGGAATCCTTGTCCAAGGGAAATTGTGCTGCTCTCTTGCCTTTGTCCCTGCGGGTCCCTCCTTGTCTCCCAGGTCCCTCTGTGTCCCCTCGGTGCTGCCAGGGTCCCCCCTGCATCTTTGGGATCCTGCACCCACGGCGCCGCCTGTTTAATAGCCCAGAAGAAAGTGCAGTTGATTTAAAGTGCACTTTAATATTAAACGCAGGTGTCCGTGCGGACCGCGCTTCTGCCAGCTCGCTTAGATAATGCTTTTAGCTTAATAAGTGGTATTTTGCTACTCTCCTTCCTCCTGATGGTTTGGATCAACGTTCATCAGCTGCCTCGGGAACAACGGGGGCTGCGAGGGGAGCGTGTCCCCTGCCTTGGGGACACCAGCCGGAGGCAGGGGCTGTGAGGAGAGCGTGTCCCTCTCTCTTGAGGAGAGCCCTGAGCCCCTAAGGAGGGCGCAGCCTGTGCCCCGTCAAGCCCAGACCCCAACCCTCCCTCTCTCCCAGCTCCCCAGTGGGGTTCGGTGGGGGGGACTCCCCTGTGAGCCCCCTCGTGTGCTGCCTCTGGGGTTTAGGGGGGGCTGTTTCGTGCTAAGAACCTGCCAGACCCCCTCCCCAGCTCCTGCTTCCTTGGGGGAAGGAGCTACCATGGGCCCCGTGCTCGGGATCCTCCTCCGGGGGGGCAAACCAGCACCCCTCGACAAAGGGACACCCCGCATTCACCCCCAGGATTTTTCTCTGATGGCCTCTCCCCCCTCTAGGCCCATCTCTGCAGGGGGAATTAATTAGCTGTGACTCATTACATTTGTCTGGTGATCAATATTTTTTTTTGCCAGCTGGTATTTGGCTCTGGCACCCGCTTGCTTATTTGGATTAATTTGGTGGAGGTTTCTGTCTCCCTGGCACCTGATGTTTGTGCTCCCTGGCTGTGCCTCAGTTTCCCTGCTGTGTCTGAGGTCCCCAGCCTGAACCACGGCGGGGAGCGCTGATGTTGCTGCCTGTGAGGAGGAGGAGAAGGAGAAGGAGGAGGAGGAAAAGGAAGAGGAAGATAGAGGTGGTCCAAAGGCAGCTAGGACCCCCAATTTTGAATCTGCATCTCTGGGAAGGGATGGAGGGACCTAGGGAGGGAGTTGACTGCTCTGAGTCTGGCTCAGCATCGAGCCTGATGGGGAGCGCTGGCATCACTATCCAGGAGGAGGAGGAGGAGGAGGAAGGTGCTGGTGGTCCAAAGGCAGCCAGGACCTCTTGATTTTGAGGATTAATTGTGGAAGGTTGGAGGGGTCTGGGATGGGAGGGCAGTTGGTGGCTCAGAGTTTAGCTCAGCAGCAGCCCTGAGGGGCTTCTCCCCGGCGTTACCATCCAGGAGGAGGAGGAAGGTCCTGATGGTCCAAAGGCAGCCAGAATCCCCCAAATTTTGAGGCTGCATCTCTCCCGGGGGTGGGATGGAAAAGGATGAGGTGGGATGGAGGAGGATGAGGTGGGATTGATGCCTCCAAGCCTGGCTCAGCACCGAGCCCCAGCCTGGCGCTGGCATCGTCATCCGGGAGGAGGATGAGGAAGGTCCTGGTGGTCCAAAGAAACCAGGACCCCCCAATTTTGAGTCTGCGGCTCTGATTTTGGAGGGGTGGAGGAGTCGGGGAGTGGGGGGGGAAGGTAGCTGAGAGCTCTGGACTTGGCTCAGCACCAACCCCCAGGGGCTTCTCCCTGGCATCACCACCCAGGAGGAGGAAGGTCGCGGTGGTCCTAAGGCAGCCAGGACCCTCGATTTTAAGGCTGTGACTGGTCATTATGGGATTTGGGGTGCGCTGGGGGCAGTTGGGGGTCTCCATCCAGCCCAGGCTGCGCTGGCATCGCTGTCTGCGAAGAGGAGGAAGGTTCCAGCGCTCCAAAAGCAGCCGGGATCCCCGATTTTGAGGCTGTGACTGGTCGGGATGGGATGGGATGGGATGGGGGGGTCCGGGGAGGGGTTGGGGGGGCAGCTGCTGGCTCCGAGCCCGGCTCAGCACCGAGCAGGGAGGAGGAGGAGGAGGAGGAGGAAGATCCCAGCGATCCAGAGGCTGCGGGGAGCCGCGGGGACCCCCCGATAGCATCCACCCCCCCAAGAGCAGCAGCGGGAGGGGGCGGGGAAGGAAGGGGAGGGGGGGGCTGCGGGAACCGGGACCGGGCGGACCCTGCCCGCCCCCCCCGAGGGCTGCGGGGCCGGAGCCGAGCGGGCGGGGAGCTCGGATGGGACCGGGAGAGCCCGGGGTGGAGCCGGGGGGGAGCCGGTGCGGGGCTTGGGGGGCGGAGGTGGATCCAGTGCGAGGTTTGGGGTGCGGGATCTGAGATTTGGGACAGACCCGGTGCGGGTTTGGGGGGGGGAGGCGGATCCGGAGCGGGTTTTGGGGCTGGGGGACGGATCCGGTGCGGGGTTTGGGGTTTGGAGGCTGATCCAGTGCGAGGTTTGGGGTGCGAGGTTTGGGGTGTCGGGACGGATCCAGTGCTGGATTTGGGGGTTGGGGGCTGATCCGGTGTTGGATTTGGGGTGCGGGGTTTAGGGCGGATCTGGAGCCGGGTTTAGGGTGCGGAGCAAGGTTTGGGGTGCGGAGGCGGGTTCGGAGAGGGTTTTGGGGCTTGGGGACGGATCCAGTACAGGGTTTGGGGTTTGGGGGCTGATCCAGTGCGAGGTTTGGGGTGTCTGGACAGATCCAGTGCTGGATTTGGGGTTTGGAGGCTGATCCAGTGCGAGGTTTGGGGTTTGGGGTGCGAGGTTTGGGGTGTCGGGACAGATCCTGTGCTGGATTTGGGGTTTGGGGGCAGATCCAGTGCGGGGTTTGGGGTGCGGGGTTTGGGGTTTGCGGTGTCAGGACAGATCCGGTGCTGGATTTGGGGGTTGGGGGCTGATCCGGAGCAGGGTTTGGGGTTTGGGGTGCGGGATTTAGGGTTTGGGGACTGATCCGGTGTTGGATTTGGGGTTTGGGGGCTGATCCGGTGCAGGTTTTGGGGTTTGGGGGCAGATCCCGTGCGAGGTTTGGGGTCTGGGGTGCGAGGTTTGGGGTGTCGGGACGGATCCAGTGCTGGATTTGGGGTTTGGGGGCTGATCCGGAGCAGGGTTTGGGGTGCGAGGTTTGGGGTGTCAGGACAGATCCAGTGCTGGATTTGGGGTTCGGGGGCTGATCCGGCGCAGGGTTTGCGGTTTGTGCCGGGTCGCGGGGCGATGCGGGCGCTGCGGGCTCTGTGGCTGCTGGCGGCGGCGCTGGGGGCGGCGGGGGGCCCCCCGCATCCCTGCCGCGTCCCCCCCGTTCGCCTCGGGGCGCTGCTGCCGCCCGGGCGGCCCCGGCTCCGAGCCGCTCTGAGCGGGACCGGCCCCGGGGGGCTCGGGGTGCCCCCCAACCTCAGCCTGGAGCTGCCGGGGGGGGGTCCGGCGGCGCGGGACCCCGGCTCGCTGGCTCGGTGGCTTTGCGGGGCGCTGGGGGGGCGCGGGGGGGGGGGCCGCGGTGCTGGCTCTGCCCCGGTCCCGGAGGGAGCTGCTGCTGCTCCGCTTCTTCGCCGACGCCCTCCGCATCCCGGTCATCAGCATCCTCGGCCCCCGCGGGCCCCTGCCCCGCCGAGAGCAGGTGAGACCCGAACGGAGCCCCGACCCGCAGCCCCCAGCCCGCCCCGAACCCCGATCCGACCCCCTCAACCCGCACCCGAACCCGCATCCCTGGCCGAACCCAAACCTGCATCCCCGAACACAAACCCGAACCCAAACCCGAACCCAAACCCGCACCCCCGAGCCCAAACCTGCACCCCTAAACTCAAACCCGCACCCAAACCTGCACCCCTGAACCCAAACCTGCACCCCGAACCCAAACCTGCACCCCTGAACCCAGACCCGAACTCAAACCTGCACCCCCGAATCCAAACCTGCACACAAACCTGCACCCCCGAACACAAATCCGAGCCCAAACCTGCACCCCCGAACTCAAACCTGCACCCCAGAACCCAAACCTGCACCCCCGAACACAAACCTGCATCCCTGCCCTAACCCGCATCCACACCTGCACCTCTGAAGCCAAACTTGCACCCCAGAACCCAAACCCGCACCCAAACCGACAACCCTGAACTCAAACCTGCACCCCCAAATCTGCACCTAAACCTGCACCCCAGAACCCAAACCTTCACTCTTGAAACCAAATCTGCACCCCTGATCCTAAATCTGCACCCCAGAACCCAAACCCGCACCCAAACTCGCACCCCTGAACCCAAACCTGCACCCCTGAACCCAAACCTGCACCCAAACCTGCACCCCTGAACCCAGACCCGAACTCAAACCTGCACTCCAAAACCCAAACCTGCACCCCTGAACCCAAACCCACACCCAAACCTGCACTCCGAACCCAAACCTGCACCCCCAAACTCAAACCCACACCCAAACCTGCACCCCGAACACAAACCTGCACCCCTGAACCCAGACCCGAACTCAAACCTGCACCCCGTACCCAAACCTGCACCCCGAACACAAACCTGCACCCCTAAACTCAAACCCGCACCCAAACCTGCGCTCCAAAACCCAAACCTGCACCTCTGAACCCAAACCTGAACTCAAACCTGCACCCCCGAACCCAAACCTGCACCCCTGAACCCAAACCTGCACCCGCAAACTCAAATCTGCACCCCCGAACCCAAACTTGCACCCCCGCACCCAAACTCGCATCCCTGCCCAAACCCACATCCCCGCCCAAACCTGCACTCAAACCTGCACCCCCAAACCCAAACCCACATCCCTCCCTGAACCCGCGTCCCTGCCTGAGCCCAAACCCACACCCCCGAACCCAAACCTGCATCCCTGCCTGAACCCTCATCCCTGTCTGAACCCACATTCCTGCCTGAACCCCTATCCAAACCTGCACCCCCAAAGCCGAACCCTCGTCCCTGTCTGAACCTGCATCCCTGCCCAAACCCTCATCCCTGCCCGAACCCTCATCCCGTCCCTCATCCGGCTCCAATCCCAGTTCAATCCCGAGGGTTCCTCTCCCAACTGCATGTCAGCTCCAATCCTGACTCGTATCTGGCTTTATCCCAATGTTTCCCCTCTCTGCTCCATCCCAGTTCCATCCTGACTCTGATCCCAACCACCCTCTGGCTCCAGTCTCGGCTCTGTCCCAGCCCCTCATCCTCGCTGCATCCTGACTCCCATCTCACCCCCTTTCCCAACACCATCCCGGCTCTATCCTGACCCCCATCCTGGATTAATCCCAGCCTAGTCCTGGTTTTATCCTGCCCCCCATCATAATTCTGCCCCAGCCCCTTCCTAGCCCCATTCCAGCCCCCTCCTGGCTCTATTCCCACCTCCATACCGGCTCCATCCTGGCTGCATCCCAGATTCATCCAAGATCCAGTGTTGCCCCTCTCCTGGCCCCTTGCCTGGCTCTATCCCAGTTCAAGGCAACTTCCCTGGCTCCTCTGGCAGCCCCACACCCCTCCCAACCCCAATTCAACCCTGGAGCTCCCTCCCCACAGCCCCAGTGCCTCCCAGTTGTCCTGGGAGCAACATCCAGTTGCACCAGTGCCACAATTCCCAGCCCAAACCCTGCCAAGCCGAGCTCTGCCCCAGCCTTGTGTCCTTTGAGGTGGGTTTGTCCCTCTCCCTTCCCTCTCCGGGGTCCTGTTTGGGGACAGACACCTTTGAGGTGACGGTGGTGACCCTGGGGTGGAGGTGACTCGTGTCTCTCCAGCCTCTCGGAAGGTGCTCAGGCTGTGCCGTCTCCACACGTGCTCGTCTGCTGCCTGGCGAGCAGCGTGTCCTTGGAGCGTGCCGGCTGCACGGAGCTGGGGTGGGAATGCAAAATCCCATGGTGGGAATGCAAAATCCCATGGTGGGAATGCAAAATCCCATAGTGGGGATGCACAATCCCACGCTGGGGATGCACAATCCCATGCTGGGGATGCACAATCCCATGGTATGGATGCACAATCCCATGCTGGGGATGCACAATCCCATGATGGGGATGCACAATCCCACGCTGGGAATGCACAATCCCATGGTGGGAATGCACAATCCCATGGTGGGAATGCAAAATCCCATGGTGGGAATGCACAATCCCACTCTGGGAATGCAAAATCCCATGGTGGGAATGCACAATCCCACGGTGGGGATGCACAATCCCATGGTGGGGTCTCCGTCTGCGCATCCCTCTGGCTTTGGGTGCAGCGCGGGGTGGGAGGAACCATCTCCTCCGGCTGGGATGGGGCAGGGAGCGTGGGGTGGCTCTGGGACAGGGGGGAGCCTGCCTGCCGCCGCCCCCCGACACTCTTCCCTGGGGAAGGGTGGCAGCCGCAGCCTCCGTGTGTTGGCAGAGCCCTTTCCACTTCCACATGGAGCTGCAGGGCTCGCTGGAGACGCTGGTGGACGTGCTGGTGAGCATCCTGCAGGCCAACAACTGGCAGGAGACCAGCGTGGTGCTCTGCCACCCCTGGGACATCTCCAGCTTCCTTGACCTCTGGGCTCACCGCTCCCAGCTCTTGCTCCGCGCCATCCTGGACCTCGGTTACCTGGACAAGCCTGGGGCCACCAGCTACCTCCAGCAGCAGCACGGGGAGCGCTTCCAGGCTCTCTCCAGCCCCGTGCTGGTGCTCGGCTGTGGCCTGCGGCACGCTCAGCTCATCTTCCAAGCGGCCGAGGAGTCGGGGCTGCTGCTGCAGGATTTCCACTGGGTGCTGGGCTCCCCGCTCAGCGCCGGCGAGCTGCGCACCCAGGGGCTGCCCTTGGGGCTGCTGGCCTACGGGGAGGTCAACCGGCCACCGCTGGAGCTCTTCATCCAGGACGCGGTGGAACTGGTGTCCCGAGCCTTCGCCAGCGCTGCCTACGCCCACCCCGAGCTGGCTGTCCTGCAGACGATGGAGAACTGCAACGACAGGCAGCGGGCGCACGGCGAGACCTCGGGGCTCCTCCTGTCCCGGTAAGGAAAGGGCTGGGGGGCTCCAGCGTATTGGGGCGCACGATGGGGCTGTTCCCCAACCTTGGGAAGGGGTGAGGGCAGAGCGGAGGGAGCCGAGGGCTCAGAATCCACCCTCTGCGTGCAGCCGCTGCCGTGGGGCTCAGCTCCCCTCCCGGTTCCCGCTGCATCCCCTGGACACGATTTGTGCCGGCTGCACATGGAGGGGGGACGTGTCACTTCACATCTTCTGAACGCTGCCCGAGCAGCGTTGCTCTATAAATATTAATAATGCTTGGTCCTGCCAGCGTGGCGAGGACAGCGGGGCTGCATCCTGCTCCCTGCCCTTGTCCTCCTCCTCCTCCTTCTTCTTGCACCATCCAGTAGGTTCCTGGCCAACAACACATCCATCCACGGCCAAGCAGCAGGGTTGCATCCTGCTCCTTCTCCCTGCCCTTGTCTGTGCCAGAGCATCTCTTGGTCCCTTGTTCCTCCTGGCCATGGCCCTGGAGTTGCTGATGCGAGAACTGTGACACCCTCCTCTTCCTCTTTTCTCCTCTTTGGAGGAGAAGGACCTGGGGGTGTTGGTTGACAGTGACTGAACATGAGCCAGCAGGGGCCCAGGTGGCCAAGAAGGCCAATGGCACCTTGGCTTGGATCAGAAACAGTGTGGCCAGCAGGGCCAGGGAGGTTCTTCTCCCTCTGGGCTCGGCACTGGGGAGACCGCTCCTCGAATCCTGGGGTCAGTTCTGGGCCCCTCACCACAAGAAGGATGTTGAGGCTCTGGAGCGAGTCCAGAGAAGAGCAACGAAGCTGGGGAAGGGGCTGGAGAACAAGAGGAGCAGTTGAGAGAGCTGGGGGGGTTTAGCCTGGAGAAGAGGAGGCTGAGGGGAGACCTCATTGCTCTCTCCAACTCCCTGCAAGGAGGTTGTGGAGAGGAGGGAGCTGGGCTCTTCTCCCAAGTGACAGGGGACAGGATGAGAGGGAATGGCCTCAAGCTCCACCAGGGGAGGTTCAGGCTGGACATTAGCAAAAGATTTTTCATGGCAAGGGTCACTGGGCACTGGCAGAGGCTGCCCAGGGAGGGGGTTGAGTCCCCTTCCCTGGAGGGGTTTAAAGGACGGGTGGACGAGGTGCTGAGGGACATGGGTTAGTGATTGATGGGAATGGTTGGACTCGATGATCTGGTGGGTCTTTTCCAACCTGGTGATTCTATGATTCTCTTCCCACCCCCAGTTTCCTGGCCAACACGTCCTTCCATGGCCGGACGGGGCCCGTGCGGGTGGAGAACGGGACGGTGCTGCGGCCCGAGCAGCAGTTCCACGTGTGGAGCCTGCAGCAGGACTTGCGCGGGGAGCCCACCTGGGTGCTGGTGGGCACCTGGCAGCACGGCAAGCTGGAGCTCGAGGAGGGCGCCTGGCAGAGCCACCGGCGGCGCAAGAGCCCCAGCGAGGGGACCAGGGGGACCCGCATGAGGCTGCGGGTGGTGACGCTGGTGGAACATCCCTTCGTCTTCACCAGGGAGGCAGACGAGGACGGGAGCTGCCCAGCCGGTCAGCTCTGCTTAGACCCCGGCACCAACGACTCGGCCGTGCTGGACGCCCTCTTCGAGGAGTTGGGTGCTGCGAACGGCTCAGTGCCGCGGGCGTACAAGAAGTGCTGCTACGGGTACTGCATCGACCTGCTGGAGAAGCTGGCCGAGGACGTGCCCTTCGACTTTGAGCTCTACATCGTGGGAGACGGGAAATACGGAGCCTGGAAGAACGGGCGGTGGACGGGGCTGGTGGGGGACCTGCTGAGCGGCACGGCCCACATGGCCGTCACCTCCTTCAGCATCAACTCGGCACGGAGCAAAGTCATCGACTTCACCAGCCCCTTCTTCTCCACCAGCCTGGGAATCCTGGTGAGGACCAAGGACACAGCGTCGCCGATCGGAGCCTTCATGTGGCCTTTGCACTGGACTATGTGGGTGGGCATCTTCGTAGCCCTGCACATGACCGCGCTCTTCCTCACCCTGTACGAGTGGAAGAGCCCCTACGGCATGACGCCCCACGGCCGCAACCGCATGAAGATCTTCTCATACTCCTCAGCCCTCAACCTCTGCTACGCCATCCTCTTCGGCCGCACCGTGTCTAGCAAGACACCCAAGTGCTGCACCGGCCGCTTCCTCATGAACCTCTGGGCCATCTTCTGCCTCCTGGTGCTCTCCAGCTACACGGCCAACCTCGCCGCCGTCATGGTGGGGGACAAGACCTTCGAGGAGCTCTCGGGCATCCATGACCCAAAGGTAGGAGAGCATCTGTGCTGCTTCAGGTTGGGGGAGACGAGGCTGAAGTCCAGGGAAGGGGGTGGTGGTGGGACATCCATTCTTTCTGCTGCACCGTCCCTGCTGGGATGAACATGCTAAGTGTCTCCAGCCCTGTCTCTGTAGCACGACTCCTCCTGAAGATGTAAGGGGGCTTCCCACACCCCCAGGGAGCTTTGTCTTCTCCCCCAACCCTACGGTTAATCCTGGCCTCAGCTCCAGGGTGAGGGAGAAGTGGATTCATCCTGAGGCTGCTCTTACCAGCCACCCCACAAGAGCTGGTGCATCTCCACCACCGGCCAGACCCAAGCGTCTAGGACTTGGGGAACGTGTCCTCAAGGAGCCAGGGGGCTGCTCCCACCTGGGCTGGGGGTACTGATGCTCTGGTGCCTCCTTCCAGCTGCATCACCCCTCGCAGGGCTTCCGCTTCGGCACAGTGTGGGAGAGCAGCGCCGAGGAGTACATCAAGAAGAGCTTCCCCGAGATGCACGAGTACATGCGGCGCTACAACGTCCCCACCACCCCCGCCGGCGTCACCATGCTCAAGTGAGGGCCAGGGTGGGCATGGCAGGGCGTGAATCCTCCTTTTACCCCTCCTAGGGCAGATGTTATCGTGGAATCAGGGAATCAGTGAGGTTGGAAAAGACCTCTAGGCTCACCTTGTCCAACACCACCATCCCACAAGGGGGAATGGCCTCAAGCTCCACCAGGGGAGGGTCAGGCTGGACATTAGGAAAAAATATTTCGTGGAAAGGGTGATTGGGCACTGGCAGAGGCTGCCCAGGGAGGGGGTTGAGTCCCCTTCCCTGGAGGGGTTTAAGGGATGGGTGGACGAGGTGCTGAAGGACGTGGTTTAGTGATTGATGGGAATGGTTGGACTCGATGATCCGGTGGGTCTTTTCCAACCTGGTGATTCTATGATTCTGTGATTCAATTATCCAGTCTAACCCTCCCCTGGTTGAACTTGATGCCATTTCCTCTTGTCCTACTGCCTGTCCCTTGGGAGAAGAGCCCAGCACTCACGTATCTCCAACCTCCTCTCCAGGAGCTGCGGAGACCCACGAGTTCTCCCCTCAGACACTGCCCCCTCCCCGCACCCTATGCCCCAACTCTCCATCAAGGGCTGTCAGGTTGGGGCGGGGGACCCCAAGGAAGGAGCCACCCTGTCCCTGAGGGTCCCCCCATCTTGGTGCAGGACGGAGCCCCCCAAGCTCAACGCCTTCATCATGGACAAGTCGCTGCTGGACTACGAGGTCACCATCGACTCCGACTGCAAACTGCTGACCGTGGGCAAACCCTTCGCCATCGAAGGTTGGAGGGGACAGGGGGCTCTGTGTGTGTATGTGTGTGTCCACACGTGTGCGCTCTGCAGAGTTTCTGTGTGTGTTCACATGTGTGTGCATTGCTGCACAGGCTCTGTGTGTGTGTGCTCACATGCGTGTGCTCTGCAGGGGCTCTGCATATGCTCACACGCGTGTGCCCTGCTGCAGCAGCTCTGTGCGTGCATGCATACACACGTGTGTGCTCTGCAGGGGCTCTGTATGTGTGCATACACATGTGTGTGCTCTGCAGGGGCTCTGTAGGTGTTCACATGTGTGTGTGCTGCTGCAGGGGCTCTGTGTTTGTGTGTGTATACACACACGTGTGCTCTGCAGGATCTCTGTAGGTGTTCATATGCGTGTGCCCTGCTGCAGGGGCTCTGTGTGTGTGCTCACACACGTGCGCTGGCTGCAGGGTCTCTCTGGGTGTGTGTATTCACATGCTGCAGAGGCTCTGTGTGTATGTGCATACACACGTGTGTGCTCTGCAGGGGCTCTGTAGGTGTTCACATGCATGTGCCCTGCTGCAGGGGCTCCGTGTGTGTGTGCTCACACACGTGTGCTGGCTGCAGGGTCTCTCTGGGTGTTTGTATTCACATGCATGTGCACTGCTGCACGGTCTCTGTGTGTGTTCACACGCATGTGCCCTGGTGCAGGGGCTCTGTGTGTGTGCACATGCATGTGCTCTGCAGAAACTCTGTGTGTGTGTGCTCACATGCGTGTGCTCAGCAGGGTTTCTGTAGGTGTTCACATGCGTGTGCCCTGCTGCAGGGGCTCTGTGTGTGTGTGTGCATACACACACATGTGCTCTGCAGGGGCTCTGTGTGTGTTCACACGCATGTGCTGCAGGGGCTCTGTGTGTGTGTTCGCATGCATGTGCTCTGCAGGGGCTCTGTATGTTCACACGTGTGCATTGCTGCACAGGCTCTGTGTGTGTGTGCTCACATGCGTGTGCTCTACAGGGGCTCTGCATATGCTCACATGCATGTGCCCTGCTGCAGCAGCTCTGTGTGTGCGTGCATACACACGTGTGTGCTCTGCAGGGGCTCTGCATGTGTACATACACACACGTGTGCTCTGCAGGGGCTCTGTGTGTGTTCACACGCATGTGCTGCAGATTCTCTGTGTGTGTTCACATGCGTGTGCCCTGGAGGATCTCTGTAGGTGTTCACATGTGCGTGCCCTGCTGCAGGGGCTCCGTGTGTGTGTGCTCACACATGTGCACTGGCTGCAGGGTCTCTCCGGGTGTTTGTATTCACATGCACATGCACTGCTGCACAGTCTCTGTGTGTGTTCACACGCATGTGCCCTGCTGCAGGGGCTCTGCGTGTGTGCACATGCGTGTGCTCTGCAGGGTCTGTGTGTGTGTGTGCATACAGATATGTGCTCTGCAGGGTCTCTGTAGGTGTTCACATGCATGTGCCCTGCTGCAGGGGCTCTGTGTGTGTGCATACACACGTGTGTGCTCTGCAGATTCGCTGTGTGTGTTCACACACATGTGCTGCTGGGGCTCTGTGTGTGTTCACATGCGTGTGCCCTGCTGCAGGATCTCTGTAGGGGTTCACATGCGTGTGCCCTGCTGCAGGTGCTCCGTGTGTGTGTTCGCATGCATGTGCTCTGTAGGGGCTCTGTGTGTGTTCATGCGTGTGTGCACTGCTGCACAGGCTCTGTGTGTGTTTGCATTCACGTGTGTGTATTCTGCACAGGCTCTGTGTGTGTTTGCATTCACGTGTGTGTATTCTGCACAGGCTCTGTGTGTGTTCACATGCGTGTGCTCTCCTGCAGCAGCTCCATGTGTGTGTGCTCACACATGTGTGCCCTGCTGCAGGGGCTCTGTGTGTGTGTGTGCATACAGATGTGAGTATTCACATGCATGTACCCTGCTGCAGAGACTCTGTGAGTGCTCACATGTGTGTGCAGAGCTGCAGGGGCTCTGTGTGTGTGCTCACACATGTGTGCCCTACTGCAGGGGCTCTGTGTGTGTGTGCATACAGATGAGAGTATTCACATGCATGTACCCTGCTGCAGAGACTCTGTGAGTGCTCACATGTGTGTGCACAGCTGCAGGGGCTGTGTGTGTGTTCACACGCATGTGCCCTGAGGCAGGGGCTCTGTGTGTGTGCACATGCATGTGCTCTGCAGAAACTGTGTGTGTGTGTGCTCACATGCGTGTGCTCAGCAGGGTTTCTGTAGGTGTTCACATGCGTGTGCCCTGCTGCAGGGCTCTGTGTGTGTGTGTGCATACACACATGTGTGTTCTGCAGGGGCTCCGTGTGTGTGTGCTCACACACATGCGCTGGCTGCAGGGTCTCTCTGGGTGTGTGTATTCACATGCACGGGCACTGCTGCACGGTTGCTGTGTGTGTTCACATGCGTGTGCTCTGCTGCAGCAGCTCCGTGTGTGTGTGCATACACACGTGTGCTCTGCAAGGGTTCTCTGTGTGTGCATACACACGTGTGTGCTCTGCAGATTCTCTGTGTGTGTTCACATGCGTGTGCCCTGATGCAGGGGCTCTTTGTGTGTGTGCATACACACGCGTGTGCTCTGCAAGGGCCCTGTGTGTGTGCACACAGACATGTACGGTCTGCAGATTCTCTGTGTGCTCACACCCGTGTGCTCTGCAGGGGCTCTGCATATGCTCACATGCATGTGCCCTGCTGCAGCAGCTCTGTGTGTGTGTGCATACACACGTGTGTGCTCTGCAGGGGCTCTGTGTGTGTGCATACACACGTGTGTGCTCTGCAGGGGCTCTGTGTGTGTCCACACGCATGTGCTGCTGGGGCTCTGTGTGTGTTCACATGCGTGTGCCCTGCTGCAGAATCTCTGTAGGGGTTCACACGCGTGTGCCCTGCTGCAGGGGCTCTGTATGTGTGCATACACATGTGTGTGCTCTGCAGAGTTTCTGTGTGTGCTCACACGCGTGTGCACTGCCCATGGATGTGCTGGGCCCATGCCCCACCATGGCCACGCAGGGTCCTTGCTCCGCGCCCCCCATGCCAGCGCGGCTGCTCTTTCCCTCCGCTTCCCCGGGACCAGGTTACGGCATCGGGCTCCCCCAGAACTCGCCGCTGACCTCCAACATCTCCGAGTTCATCAGCCGCTACAAATCGGCCGGTTTCATGGACCTGCTGCACGACAAGTGGTACAAGATGGTGCCGTGCGGCAAGCGCGTCTTCGCCGTCACCGAGGTTTGGATCTTGGGGTGCTCCGGGGTGGGTGAAGGATGTTGAGGCTCTGGAGCGAGTCCAGAGAAGAGCAACGAAGCTGGGGAAGGGGCTGGAGAACAAGAGGAGCAGCTGAGAGAGCTGGGGGTGTTTAGCCTGGAGAAGAGGAGGCTGAGGGGAGACCTCATTGCTCTCTCCAACTCCCTGAGAGGAGGTTGTGGAGAGGAGGGAGCTGGGCTCTTCTCCCAAGGGACAGGGGACAGGACGAGAGGGAATGGCCTCAAGCTCCACCAGGGGAGGTTCAGGCTGGACATTAGGAAAAAATTTTTCATGGCAAGGGTCATTGGTCCCTGGCAGAGGTTGCCCAGGGAGAGGGTTGAGCCACCTTCCCTGGAGGGGTTTAAGGGACGGGTGGACAAGTTGCTGAGGGACATGGTTTAGTGATTGATGGGAATGGTTGGACTCGATGATCTGGTGGGTCTTTTCCAACCTGGTGATTCTATGATTCTGTGATCCATCAGCAAGTGGGGCAGGAGCCGAGCGGAGCCCTGACTCCCCAAATCTAGCTGCCCTGGCAGGCTCACAATCCAGCAAGCAGCCCCCCTTGCCCACAGCATCTCTGGGGACCAGCACCGCGTCTCCTGCTGGATTCTGAGCCCTGGCCCCAAATAGCCCCGGCACAGGGTGGATTATCCATCAGGAGCTGCTCCCCATCCCCCTGTATCCAACCGCCCCGGCAGGCTCAGAATCCAGCAAGTTGCCCCCTATTCCCCCAGCAGACGTGGGGAGTGGGGACCAGTGCATCCCCCTGCCCTGGGAGCAGCCCCACACAGCGTGGATTGTCCATCAAGGAGCGGGGATCAGGAGCTGCGCCCCAACCCCAGCCCGGCCAACACCCCCTCACTCTGCCCGCAGACCCTCCAGATGGGTATCTACCACTTCTCCGGGCTCTTTGTGCTGCTCTGCATCGGGCTCAGCGGGTCGCTGCTCACCTCACTGGGGGAACACGTCTTCTACCACCTCGTCCTCCCGCGAATTAAGCGCAAGAAGAAATTCAACTACTGGCTGCACACCAGCCAGGTGGGACCGCTGGGAAGGGGCTCACCTGGAGCCCCGGAGACCTCCCTGATTAACCTCCTCTGCCCTCACATCACCTCTGCCCTCCTTCAGCCCCGCACCATCACCCTGATTAACCCCAGATCATCATCTCCCAGTTACCCCCCTGGACCACCACCTCTTTGTTAACTCCCAGATCATCATCTCCCTGTTAGCCCCTAGACCACCACCCCTCGGTTAACTCCCCAGACTATCGCTCTGTGGTTAACTCTCAGACCATCACCCCCCTGGTTAGCCCCTAGATCACCATTCCTTCTTCAACCCCCCCAGACCACCACCCTCTGGTTACCCCCTGGCTCACTACTCCCAGTTAATGCCTGGTTCACTATTCCCAGTTAATCCCCAGATCATTATTCCCCAGTCAACCCCCAGACCACCACCCTCTGGTTAAACCCTGGACTGTCATCCCCTGGTTAACCACCAGACCATCATCCTCTGGATAACCCCTGGTTCACCACCCCCTAGTTAATCCCCAGACCACCATCTTCTGGTTAAGCCCCTGATCATCATCACCTGGTTAACTCCCAGGCTGCGACCACCCAGTTAACCCTCAGACCACCCCCACTCCCTGGTTGATTCCCCAGATAGTCACTTTCTGGTTAAATCCTGAACCATCACCTTCAAATTAACCCCCAGATCATCACCCCCTGGTTAACCTCCAGACCATCAACCCCTGGTTAACCCCTAGAACACCGTTCCCTGGTTAACCTCCAGACCATCACCCCCAAATCAACCTCCAGAGACAATCACCCCCTGGTTAACTCCTAGAACACTGTTCCCTGGTTAACCCCCAGACCATCACTCCCATCTCACTCTCCCTCATGCCCCACAGAAGATCCACCGGGCTCTGAACACGGGCACGGAGGAGCAGAGGAGCCAGCGGCTGAGCCTGGAGCGGAGGTACCTGCCCCGCTCTCCTCCTCTTCCTCCCCATGGGCACCCACCATCCTGGGGGACACGGAGGGACCTCCAGGCACCACCTCAACCCTTCTCCCCCTCCCCAAAAAGCTGTGGCCACCAGCCCAGGCAGGCGCCAACGGCAGGGCAGTCCTGGAGCACCCTGCGGAAGGAGGTAAGACGGGTGCGCTTCCAGCTGGACAAAGCCGAAGGGCCCCCCTGGCACCCCGGGAACGGGCGGGCACCACAGCCCCCGGACAGGGCGGCCAGCGAGGATGAGCTGCGGGAGCTGGAGGAGAAGATCCAGGAGATGCGGGACCAGCTGCGGGCAGCCCTGGTGAGGAAGAGCGAGTTGGTGGCCGTGCTGGGCACGGCGAAGAGCAGCCGGGCACTGTCGGCACCGGAGGAGCCCAGGGAGGAGAGGTGATGTGGGGTGGGGGGCAGGGACAGCCCCCAAGGCACCTCGCAGGGAGGTGGGAAGCACAGACCCCCACCAGCTCCTCTTGCTTGGGGTGGGAAGATGAGCAGGGGAAGGAAAAAGGCCTTTGGAGGGAGAAGGATGGAGCGGGAGTCTTGGGGCTCCCTCCTTTCCCCAGGTCCATCTCTTCATCACCTCCCATCCCACCAGCGATGGGGGCTTCAAAGTCCCTGGGTTGGGGAGCTCAGGTCTGGGGAAGGGGAGAGGAGATGGGAGGAAAGAGGAGGTCCCTGCAGCCCCTAAGCAAAGCGCAGCCCTGCTGCCAGCAGAGCCTTCAGAAACGCCGTGTTTTTAACCCATGTAATTAAAGATGATGGAGAAAAATGAAGTCTGCTTTTTCTCTCACCCCAGCAAGGCATGGGGCGAGGGTAACCCTTCTCCTCCCTCCTCCGCAGGCCCAGCCCAGCCCCACTGCACGACAGCCTGGAGGAAGAGGGCAAGTAGCCCGCGATGGGGCAGCAGGAGAGACCAAAACTCCAATCTTGCCTCTGGGAAAGCCAGCCCCAGCGCAGCAAAGCCCGGCTGAGCTCCAGGGCCACCTCAAACCAGAAATGGAGCCTTACTGGGACAGATGGTGAGACAGAGTCCCCAGGGTGGCCGGTTTCCCAGCTCACGCAGAGTGCAGAGAGGCTGCAGGCTCAGCGCGCTCCCCTCGCTCCTGCCCGTGGAGGGGACTCGATAACTGTGGGTGTCCGTGAAAGAACCGGGGGGGACAGCACAGCCAGAGACATTCCCTCCCCACATCTCCACCTGCACAGAGGCTGCTGAGTTCCCTCCTCACTCCGAGCCGCGATGGGAAGGATGACGGCACCCTGGCGCGTTCCACGTGCTGCACCCCAGGATGCTCCTTGCAGCTCAACTTCCAGCGGGAGCCCAGCACAACTGCTCGCCGGATGCCACAGCCGCTGTTAGATATTGTATTTATTATTATATACAAACACATTTTGTACATTAATTAAATAGAATGAACTCTACTCTTCATTCATCAAATCATTTGGTTTGTTTCCCTGCCCTTTCCTCTTAAAAGACCACAATCACTCCTTGCTCTCTGGCACATCCATGCTGAAAGGAGGCAGCCAGTCTCCATCCAGGCCCCTTGCTGGGAAGGCTGGTGGCAGGAAGATCAGCCCCGCTGGTGCGAACAGGCTCCCCCATTCCCCAGAGCAACAGTAGGGGCTGGAGAGACAAAATGAAGACCAAAAATGGGGGGCACCTGGGTGGGAAATGCAGAGAAAGAGAAGAGGAGCACTCCAAGCCTCCATTGTGCCAACAAGAAACCTCTTCCTGGTGGAAGACAAGGGAACACACACAAGAGAACGGACTCCAGGGATGCTGCTCGGCTGTGGGGAGATGAGAATGAACTCAGGAACCCTTCTACAGTGACCCCCAAAGAGCTGAGGCCCCTGGCACTGCCCCCCAGCCCTGCACTGCCCACCACGTTGCTCCGCAAGCTCCTCTCAGCCCTACATACACCACACTCCTGCATCACTCTGCTCTTCCTACCATCTGCAACCTCGTGTGGGTCCAGCCGGTGCCTGGCTCGGCCCCCGCAGCTCAGGCAGCCGCATTGCGGAGGGGCCGGGCACTGCCAGCTCCATGTCTGCTGCCAGGGAAAGGAGGGAAAACGAGCTAAAATGTCTTGGCTTTAGTGTTTTGGTTCTTTGCTAAACCATCTCGCACGCCAGTCAGTCGAGCCAGCAAAAAGTCGATCTCTGCTCCGGGATGGGGCTGATCTGAAACACAAACGTGTCCCATGGGAGGGACAAGGCACTGAAAAACAAACTACACCACCCGCCGTGGAAGCAGAGACGCTTCTACAGACACCGACGTGCACATCAGCTCCCAGCAGGCAACGCCTGGGACCATTTCCTTCTGCTGGGAGCTCCTGCTTCATGCTGGCCAGGTAAACCTAAGAGGCCAAACTCCCCAAGCCTTCACGGAGGCCACCAGCGCTTCAGGGAATCGATCCCACTGCTGCTGAGCCCAGCCAAAAGCATCTCTGCTGGGATGGAAGTTCAGACCTGGGCATGGCAGCTTCTACCCCCACACCCATTGACCAAGAAGGAAGTTGAAGGACAAAAAAAATGGACTGAACTGCAGTTTCTGCTTTGGTTATCGCCCAGGTTTACTCTGGCATGGGCAGATCTAGCGTTTGGGGAAGGGTTTATGCTTCTCTCCCCTCCAGGAGAAGGAACATTCACCAGGCTTCTCCTGCTTTCCATGGCTCTCCCAAGAAGGTCTGAAGACACTCTCTCTGTCCACACGCGGCTGCTGTTCTGATCAAAACGCGGCCCCACACATAGGTGTGAGCTGTCACAAACCCGCTCACGCTCGTGAGCAGCACTCAGACTGCAAATACACCTGCAGGGGGCAAAGCTGGAGCAATCGGGGGCACAAAAGCTGCAGCACGGAGCCAAACGTAGGGCTCCAGCGGGCAGCCTGCAGCCATGCACGAGGCCACCGAGCTGCACAGGCTGTGGGAGCAAACACTTCATCCCTCCCTCAGCCTTTCAGACACAAGCGCACACACACGCTTCTCCCAGGGGAGTTCACTGCAGCACCTCTTCTCTGTCCCAGCTGCTCTGCCTCCGCTAAGAGGAATTCACGGGTTAAGGATGATGGTGAAGTGAGAAATAGTAACAAACAAAATCCAAATGCCTTCCCGGCAGTCCAGAATCACAGCAAGAGGGACTCACGACAGGTTCCTCGAGTCTGGCTCCGAGCACAGTCTGGAGCTCGGTGTGCTATCCACTGGCTCTGGGCATGGGCAGCTTTCCCCTCGGTCCCCAAGAGCCCTGCCCAACCATCTATCAGGATCAGCGTCCTCCCCAGAGGCCAGAGGGGTCTCTGCCCCGCTGCTGTGTGCAACACAGTTCTTGCCACCTGGTTCTGCTTGGCTGTGGGGGCCCTCGACAGCCTCAGTCTGCTCGGGGAGGGAAAGGCTGGGGATAGAGGCCCCCTCCTCCTGCAGTGGGACAGGGGGTTCGGCTGGGGCCGCCTCTGCGGCAGGGGAAACATCTGCTGCAGCCATCACTGATGTTGAAGTGACTTCTATGGTGATGGAGCCCATCGCTGTCTCTGGGTGGTCGCTGCTGACCCTGATGCGAGCAACCAAACCGGAGGCGGCAGCAGCAGCATCCTGAGGGTTCCCGTTGGCCATGGCTTCGTGCACCACATTTGGCTCTAGCAGGGTGGTGCTCAGGTCAGAGAGAAACGAGGCTTCGGTAACGATGGCGGCTGTCTCGGCCACCCAGTTGAGATCGCTGCCGACCGAAGCCGCTGTGGCAGCAGCGATGACGCTGGAGGCCTCGCTGGGAGTCAGGGCAGTGGGGCTGCTGCCCTCTCCAGAGGGCCCAGGGGCCAGCAGGGGCCGGCGGCTCCCCACGTCGACAGCAGCGGCCGTTGTGTTGTTGTTGAGGTTGTCCTGCAGTGTCGTCTGTGTCCCCTGGCCCACCTGCTGGTTCTGCAGCAGCATCTCCTGGATCCTGATCTGCTGGAGAATGGCTGGCAGCTCGTAGTGGTGGAAGAAGTAAATCATCGAATGCTAGAGAAGACAAAGGGAAAGAAGTCACTCCCTGGATCCTAGATTTACCTTGGAAAACCACTCCTACCTCCTACTGTAAAGTCAGTGACTGCATAATTCAGCTGTTCTGACTGCCAAGAGGCTATCTCAAATTTTGGAAGGATTTATTCCTTCTATTACAATCCCTGCAAGCTGCTTTGATGGTTTCTCTCCAAGGACGGGGAATGGAATAAAATAATTTAGCCTGGAGACGAGGGCCAGGCCAACAGTCAGAGACACACAAAAGGTTTGCTTGAACCAGGATATCAGAGCCATCAATTTGGAGCTGGTCTCACCAGCACCTTCCCTGGACAGACCTGACCCCTCAAACTCCACACAGGTGATCCTCAGAGATTTCTTCCAGAAAGACAGGATAGAAATCTTTCCCTAACACCTTCTGAAACTCGCTTGCCATCAGCCTCCTGTCAGCCGTATGGCTGGATTTGAGCCAGCAAGCAATCAAAAAATCCTGCTGTTCAATCACCTCCTTGTGCTGTTCCATCTCCAAACCAGGGACAGTTTCAACCTTGGATACAAATAACAATTGCTACTCAAACTCAGCTTGACAAGAAGTCTGATAAAACCCAAAATGCAGATGATTTTCCTTCACTTTACACCCACTGGCTGCGCAGTTAACACCAGCCATGCGACAATTTAACCAGTCAGACCTTCTGAGTGTGTAGACCGGGACCAACTCCACAGCCTGGCTCCAGTCTTGGAGCGCTGTTGTCACTCACCTGGATGAAGAGCCAGGAGGTGACAAGTGCCAGGCTGCTGTACTGCCCGTTGAATCGATAGTGGTAAGCGTAGAAGGCAAAGTGGTACAGATAGAAGAACCTGAACAGAAAGGCAATAAATATCAGGATATGCAAACGGACAGGACAAAACCAAGTTCCTTTCTACTCCTGACTCTGCTCTGAGCTGGGGCGCTTTGTGCAGGCTGGTGCAGCCTTCGATTAACTGCTAGTTAAAACTTATTCTGGTGTTCAGCAGGGCAAAACAAAGGGTTGAGGTGATGCTTGAGACCCAAAATGGAAGGGATTGCACTCTGGACCCTAGGATATGGAATATTTCAAGTTGGAAAGGACCTGCAGGCTTGCAGGAGATGAACAGAAGCTCTCAAGGATAGAAGCCCTCCTGCCTGTGAGGGCTGGAAGGACCTGAAGCAGCCAAGTAGCCTTCTCCCCCCAGAGAACAGGACACACCATGAGAATCACAGAATGGTTTGGGTTGGAAGGGACATTAAAGCCCATCCAGTTCCAAACTGCTGTCATGGGCAGAGACACCTCCCTCTGGATCAGAGGCTCCAAGCCCCATCCAACCTGGTCTTGAACACCTCCAGGGATGGGGCAGCCACAACTACTCTGGACAACCTGGGCCAAGGCCTTCCCACCCTCACAAGAAAACGTTTCTCCCTAAGTTCTCATCTCAATCTGCTCTCTTTCAGCTGGAAACCGTTTCTTGTCATCCTGTCCCCGCACTCCCTCACTGTGCAACAGGGGAATGAGGTCCCAGCCAGCTCTCACCTGAGCCAATGCCTCTTGCTCGTATTCGTGTGACAACAGATGGCATCGTACTGGTCCGCCAGCCACACGATGAGGATGATGTAGAACGCAGTGGTGGTGTCATTGAAGAACTCCGACATTATGGCCTCCATACCTATGGGACAGAGGGCGCGAGACATCAGCACGTTGCAGGCAGACACAGCTCAGGGCTCCCCAGCACGGCAGGTGAAGGAATCTTCTGCCTTTTCAGAGCTGGGGCTGTGCGACTGCACGGCACAGAGCACGGCGAGACAGATGAGCTCTGTTTGGAGCAGCAGCTGAGGGCAAACCTGTTCCACTGCTGACTGCAGTCACTGCACAGGTCAGGGGATCAGCTGGCTCCAGACAGCAAACGTTTTGGGCTTTTTTTTGTTTGTTCTTTAAATTCACATGGTGCTATTGCAATGTGATTACAGAAAGCGTGAGTCTGAAATGAACTAAAGTGACTGACATAGCTCCAGTTTATGTGATTTCCAAATGAATTGCTTTTCCAGGGGACAGAGAAGGACAATGCAGCTCACTGTGCTGTCAAATTCCAGAGCCTTCCACCCTGTGATGAGCAGACACATGAACCACCTGCCATGGTCAGGTCATTAGACTTCCTACAGATCCCAAAGGATCTGGCTGCAAAAACACAAGAAGGGAGCTCACGTCCTTACCTACGAGTGCGAGAATGACAGTGAGGAGGGGAGCTGCAGGGAACGCAATTGTCATGTTCATTTCCAGCATCTGTAACAGGTCAACTGCAAAAGGAGAACAAACTGTAACACAAAGTGATGTGGGGGCAAGGAACCCTCCACCCCACACCCCATTCAGTGCACTGCAGCGTGTGGTGAAGGACACTGTCCCTGATACTCAGAATCATGGAATGGTTTGGGTTGGAAGGGACCTCAAAGCCCATCCAGTTCCAACCTCCTGTGCCAGACAGGGACACCTCCCACTGGATCAGGAGCTCCAAGCCTCATCCAACCCGGCCTTGAATACCTCCAGGGATGAAGCAGCCATGAATTCTCAGGGCAACCTGGGCCAGGGCCTCCCCACCCTCACAGCAAAACATTTCTTCCTAAGATCTCATCTCAAATCTCCCCTCCTTAAGCTGAAAATTGTTCTCCCTCATCCTGTCTCTTCATCCCTTGATAAAGAGCACCTGCCCAGCTTTCCTACAGGCTTCTGGAAGGAACTGTACTGTCCCTGATGCTCAGCAAGAGACAGAACAGCTCTTGCAAGCGGTGACAAGGGTAGAGGTGGATTTATTCCCCATACAGCTATAGGCAGGACCCTTCTCAACAATGACAGTCAAGAGCGCGTACATGATGCCCTGTGCTGGAGGAGGCACAGTGTTCAGTACACCCTAAATCCCTTAGAAAAATCCTTACCAATGAAGACAAAGATCTGATGGTGCGAGTAGCGCAACAGCATCGAAACGGAGAGAGTCTGAAACAGAACAGAAGCCAGCGTTAGAGCCACATTACAGCAGAGGCTGGACAGGCAAATCTCGACTTGTAATGCTGCCCAGTGCGCTGCGCATATCCCATGTTCATTAGTTTGAGCTACGCAAACCCATTTCCCAAGGAGTAATTAGGACTTCACAAACAGCAATTAATCTTTGTATTCCTGCAGTGAAATAGGCAGTAAGTAATTTGTTTGTAAAGAGAGACATTTTTAATGTTTGGGCAGGGGCCAAACCAAATAGCTGCAGCAGCAGAGCGTGAGCAAAGGCTTCTTCCCACCCCACAGCCCTGCTCCTCCCAGCAGCTCCTAAAGCCTCTCTGTCACCCAGCTCTCATTTTCTCCTCCTGCTGGCCACAACATCATTGTACAGGGAGCTGCATCAGCAGCCAGCCAGCCACAAAGGGAGGCTGTCAACCAGGACTATGAGCACAGGCTTAGTTTCCACTTGTGATCCTGTCTGATACCTCCCTGCAATCACCCGCTCTCACACAATCACAGGAGACTGTTCTGTCTTGATCACTTCTGGCAAATTAGCGAGACCTGTTCTTAGTCTCAGAGGACAAACTTCTGCACCTCATGCCTTGGCAGCCCAAATGTTTGAACTATGCTTAGCGATTCTCTAACATGAATCTCCCTTTTGACAACAAAACCATTCATTCTACTTCAGCTTCTCTGTTCGTGTCACTGTTAGGACTTCAAGAACCCGCATTAAAAAAAAAAGCAACAGCCCAACAGAGCAGAACCTCATACTCCATCTGCTGAGTTTTACAAGCAGATGAGAGCTCAGGCCTGTGCTGTTACATTAACCCGTGCTGACCAGCTCCCAGCGACTTACAAATATGACCATGATGACAAAGGCTGCCAGATAGGAAGTCCTAGCCATCCACATGCTGACAAATCGATAGTGCTCCCCGGACACCACGTTGCGAAGGAAACCTGAAGAAAAAACAAACACAAACGCACAAGCTTATCCCACAAACTAAGAACAAACTCCCAGTGCCTTCTAAAGGAATAGGATTTAAAGCAAAACAACGGCAACACCTCCTTGTGGCAGCATTCTTATTGTTATGCAGTGCAACAAGGCAGCAGGAAATCATGTTTGCAGACACCTCTCCCCTTCTGCTTGTTTCATTTTGTCCTTGACAACAACATCTCTACATAACACAGGGAACAGCTCCCTGCATTAGACATTAATCAACACTCAGAAGATGGTATTCATGCATCCATACAGAGAGGCACCGACCACTCTGTACAGCTGCTGAAAGCGATTCCGCCAAGCCTTACCTTTGTTTTCTTCATTTTCAGCTAAAGCTTTGACACTCGACATCAGAATGTCATCATAACCCAGGAACTCGTCCAGCAAGAGGCGGCTAAACCTGTCCCCAAAGCACTGATCCCTGGTAGGATCTAAAGAGAAGACAAAACCATCCATTTAGATCATTCATACCCTGAGCCACAGGGGCAGCAAGGCAGGCACAGTATCTTCTCATTGAATCATGGAATGGTTCAAGCTGGAAAGGACATTAACCCCTCTACCACAAGCAGGGACACCTCCCACTGGATCAGGTTGCTCCAAGCCCCATCCAACCTGGCCTTGAACGTCGCCAAGGATGGGGTAGCCACGACTTCTCCGAGTAGCCTGGGCCAGGGCCTTCCCACCCTCACAGGAAAACATTTCTTCCTATGACCTCACCTCACTCTCCCCTGTTTCAGCTTAAAACCGTTCCCTCTCATCCTAACCCTGCACTCCCCTCCTCAGCTTTCCCAGAGCCCCTTTCAGCACTGGGAGCTGCTCTAGGGTCTTCCCACAGCCTTCTCTTCTCTAGGATGAACAACCCCCACTCTCTCAGCCTGTCCTCACATGGGAGGTGCTCCAGCCCTCGGATCACCTCCGTGGCTTCCTCTGGACTCACTCCAACAGCTCCATGTCCTGAGGACTCCAGAACTGAAAGCAGGACTCCAGGTGGACCAGAGGGGCAGAATCCCCTCCCTCGCTCTGCTGGCCCCGCTGCTTTGGATGCAGCCCAGGATACAGTTGGTTTCTGGGTTTTGAGCACATACTGCCAACTCATGTTGAGCTTCTCAACCACAACACCCCCAAGTCCCACCTGCCCACCCTTCAGGGCTGCTCTCAATCCATTCTCTGCCCAGCCTGTAATTGTGTTTGGGATCACCCTGACCCAGGCGCAATCACATCAATCTGTCAGCAACACTGTGTCTGCACATGAGCCTTTGGCAAGGGAGATGTCACACCCTGACAAACCTCACCACGCTGTCAAGTGCTAACGTCACCCAGTCCTTAGGAATTACATCACAGCTGTCACACTCTCTGTTGGCACAGACGTAAAGGGAATTTGTCTTCTAGGCTTGGACCATCTCCCTAGGCTCACCCCAACTAATGGCCCAAAGAAACATGTTCTGGTAAGAATCGGGGGGCCAGGATGAGATATTTTAGCCACCAGCCGCCCCCAGAATGACACTGCTGGGCCACCATCCCCACCTGCCCTCCCACGTGAAGGAGAGGTGAACACCTCCCTGTGGTTCTGGGCACTAAGAAAGGCAGCTTGGTTCCATCTCACGATGCTGGTGCTGCATTCTACTGTACAAACACTGCTCAGCTTGTAAAATTAACCCGAACCTGAGCAGAACAGGAAGCATGAACAGAGACATTTCAGTAAATTACTAGGATTTATAACGGAATTTATCCAGCTGAACTGGAAAACCCAGGCCAGTAAAGAAATATTAAGTGTGGAAACTGCCCATGACCAATATGGGATCACTGCTTAACGCTCCAGCCTAGCTATACGTCAGTTCAACTAGGAGTAGAGAATTATCTAATTGCTGCACTAACAGTGCATTCTAGATCAATTAAGTTCATAGGTACAAGAAGGTTTGAGACCATATTCCCAATTTGGACAGGTTTTAATGGAGAGGAGAAGGTTTCTCCAGGCAAACAGCCTGCCTGTGCTAACAGGGTCACAGACGTACGCTGGGACAGTGCCTCCCAGATCTGCTCAGCATTGTCCCTGTCACAGACACAACTGCTCTTACCCCTGGGCTCTTAACATCGTGCTGCTGCTGCTCCACATGGAGCCTGGAACTTCACCACCACTAGGCTCTTCTTTCCTCAGTGAGAAAACTGTGCTAGACAGAATGTTAAACCATTGAAATGGGCTCCACCATTTCAAACTGCTCCTCCCAGACAGGTGTGACCTACTAAAGCAATAAAGACTCCATAAAGCAGCTCTCCTACATGGAAAATGAGCGCCATCAACTGTTATAAATAGTTTCCACAAGATGAAAGAGAAATCGGTGCGTAGGTATCTCTGCAGAGCGCTTCCCCGCCCCTGCACCAGTGTGGGCTGGCTCCCTCACTCACCCAAAGTCACCACCATGACCGGGATGCTGAGGCGCTGCCGAGTGCTCTGGGACAGGCGTAAAAATCCATACTCCAGCGAGTATTCCACGATGTACTCCTCCTGTGGCCACACTGCAAGACAGAGCGAGAAGGGAGACTCAACAGGGTTTGCAAATGGTTACCAAGAAGAAATAGCACCGCTGGGTTCTCTCCTTGCATGTTTCTGGAAAAGAGAAGGAGTTGCAAACGCAGACTCCAGGCTTCCTTCAACAAATCAACTCCTTGCAATTCCAGTCCATTCCCTTGACTCTCGTCCTTAATGGGAAACTTCTGGGAAAGCCTCAGGGCAGTGGTTCCAAGCTCTATGAGAACCGTCCAGTCTGCCCACATCCCTGCCCGGCACACCCTACACCACTGCGTCTTGCTCTGTTTTAATTCTTGCTTTTTATGCTGTTTAAAGAATGGCAGGAAAACACACTTTACATCCTCTGGACATGAAGTAAACACAGGACATTGAGCACAGCACTTCTCAGGAGGCAGAGCTCATTGCCACAATTACAGATCTCAAACTAAAGGCAGGAACAATCACAGCTTTCCAAAAACACTCTGGTGTCTGAGGTTTCCTTGATTTTTCATGTATTTATTTTCTTTTTTAATTTGCTTTTTGCTCTATCAGCTCTGAAAGCACAAAAACTCCTGCTTAAGTCAGAACCAAGCAGTTTAACCCCTGACCTTTCAAACTGTCACAGCGTATCCAGTCACGGGGAGGGGAGGTGGCTGCCAGTCACCTCGGTACCTCAGCAACACAGTCAAAAGGCCACAGGGACTTAAAAGAAATGTCCCTGCCTCCTCTGACTTACAGCGACCCATCAATGGCAGAAACACCCACTCCCCAGCCTCTGACCCCACTTGCTGGGCAGCAAACACAGCTGGTGTGTTTGTTTTAGCTTTTGTTTCCAGTATAAAGCTGTTTTAAGCTTAAACGTAAACAAAATGTTTATCAGCAAAAGAATTACTTCCTTTATGGCATAAAACATTTTCCCGTGGTAAAATATTCTGTCTAAACATCAAATTTGATGTACTTACAGCACAAGAAACTTGCAAAAAACAATAAAACCAGGTATTTGGGACCTAGCTGAAAAGATGAATTTTTAAACTATGTAGGGAAGCAGCAGAATTCTCTCTCCCACCACGCTGTGGGAGCATTCCCAACCAGGCATTCAGCCCATCAGCACACTGCTCTGTGCAACGAGACTCCTACAGAACCCAGGCAGCTACTGATGAAGGTACAACACCAAAAATATCCACTGCTTTCTCGTCTTACGCAGCCTAATGATCTTAAATTCAGGACTAACAAGTTCTGGATCAGCAACGAGCAAAAACACTGCAATGCCAAGGGAGCATCACCACTGCAGTGTCCAGTCTCACAATCCTCCGCATCCAGTACTTCTGAAGAGCAAAGAATTCCAGTCTTTCCAGGGATATGCTTTTAGGTAAAAAAGATCAATCAAATAAGAATCCAATTGCCATGTTTCTAGTTTAACATCAATATTTTTTTGACAGATTTCTTCCCCTAACCACTTGAAATGGAAGTTTTCCAACACTGGAATTCCATTTTAAATAACAGAGAGCCACTAAAACTCCCTCTAGAGTTTATGAGGTATTAGTGGCTTAAGTCGTGCTGGAACAAGGGGAGGGATAAAGCAGGATCACATCCTGGACGACGCAGAGCAGCAATGCCACATTTCGGGATTAATTAGCTATTCCAAGTACTGGTGTTGACTCTGGGACCCAAAATCCAGCCCAAACCCCAATAATACAAAGAGGAATGTGCACCATCAGTGGGATCTCTGATCTCAAAAGGATGGCAAACTGCTTGGAAGAGGCAAGTTCACGTTCAGCTGAAAGATCTGGTCCCAAGGCTTCAGTGAATTATACATCCCAGATGAACCCCACCTCCCAGCCTCCCTCCAGCCAAAGGAAAGATATTGCTGTGGATCTGTTAGTACTGACAGGATTAACCACAGCTGAATGTATCAGGGAAGAGATTTAAGGTTAGGGGGAGTGCGCCTGGAGAAGCCAGAGGGAAGGAGACATGCAGGGAAGATGTGCGGGGAAGGAGAGAGCACGGATAGCAGCAGAAGGTGTCTTTACCTGCTCTGGCTAGCATCTCAAACTCGGACACAGTCTCCCTCAGAGGCTGCATACCTTTAGTGGCCGCTTCACTAAATGAGAACTCCTGGCTCTCGTTGCGGGTCAGCGCCTCGGTGCTGCTCACCCGGGACGGCTTGAGGAACACCTTGGGCTCAATATCCAGCTCAAACTGTTGGAAAACCGCGGCAGGGAAAGGCACGTTAGCAGTCATTTCATCTCCCACCTCCTGCGCTCCTTCTGTACCCCTAGCAACGCCAAAAAGGACAAAGAAGGCCACTTTCTCAGGCTTTAATTTCTATCTTAAACCATAGGAGGTCAACGTGGATATTCAGGAAGGACGATGCGCTCCAAGGTGACTACCAGATCACAGAAGGACAGGAGATGACCACACTAACCAATCAGTTCTCCTCAAAACAACAACCAGTCTCTCATCCCCTTCTGGGTAGACAAGGAACACGTCCTTACCTTGACAGAGCTGTTTTCAAACATATCCACAGTCATTTCTTCCTCTTCCTCCTCCTCTTCGTCAGCTGTGGGTTCAACTACCATTCCTGGGAACTTCTCAACGCCACAGAATTGCAGGAAGATGGGGTCTCGGCTTGAGTTGCGCTGTATCTCCACCCGCAAGATGCCATCGCGTGGCCATTTGTCCCGCACGTGCTCCAAGCAGTTAATGGGTGAGCGGGAGAAGGCGATGTGAATGTAGGCCAGGATGAAGAGCACAAAGAGAGCCTACACACAGCGAGAAAGAAAGCAGAGACCATCAGCCCAAGTCACATCGGTGGCTTTCAACCATTCCCTCCTCAGCACAAGCGTTTCTTCTCCAAGCCCCGAGCAGATTGCTCTACTTGACAACTGCAGAACAAAGCAAACCTCACCAAAAGACAACCCAAGTCCACGGCAGAACCACTAACTTCATGTTCGGATCCACCAGTTGCTGCTGCAAGGTGTGGACTCTGGTCTTGCAGAGCAACACCACTCCATTGTTCTGGCCTGATCCAAGGAACAGTTTTAAAGCCACAGTAGGACAAAGTAAACTAATAAAAATTAATTTCCTGTAGTGACAATAAAAAAAAATCACAGGATCATGGAAAGTGTTGGGTAGCAAGGGACTTCAAAGCCCATCCAGTTCCAACCCCTGCCACGGGCAGGGACACCTCCCACTAGATCTGGGTGCTCCAAGCCCCATCCAACCTGGCCTTGAACACCTCCAAGGATGGGGCAGCCACAACTTCTCCAGTCAACCCGGGCCAGGACCTCCTCACCTTCACAGCAAAACATTTCTTCCTAAGATCTCATCTCAACCTCCCCTCTTTCAGCTGAAAACCATTCCCCCTCATCCTATCCCTGCCCTCCCAGATCAAGAGCCCCTCCCCAGCTTTCCTGGAGCCCCTTTCAGTACTGGGAGGCTGCTCTAAGGTCTCCCTGAACCAGCCCAGTGCTACCAAATGCTGTCCAAAGTTCACAGCAGAAGGCTCCAAGAAATGCTGGTACAGTGAGGGGTACAGTTGAGCTTCATAAACCCACTTTCCAACTGCTTTAAGATGCTCATTTCTAATGAAATGGGTTACATATTGTTCTTGACCTATTTGCTATGAATAAACTGGTTGGTAAACATCCTGCAGAGGCTGCACAGAGAGACGCTAGGGAAGGTAAAGCAGCAACATCTCCCTCATTGCAGAAGGAGCCACGAGCACTTCCACAGCTGCAGAAAAAGAGCGTTTAGGACCTTGGTCTCTGACTTCATCTCCTACCAGTGCACAGAGCAAGACAGGCTGGAGTCTGGCTGACTCTCAGCCCTGTGGATACTCATATTTCCTTGGAAGGGCTTTGATATAAAGCACACGGCAGCAAGAACTGCTGCTGGCCAGATCACTCACTCTGCCCAACAGCCTCACCATTAGCACCACCCCTACCCCAGCCTCCCCGTTTGCCTGAATCCAGTTATACAACGGGGAGGAAGAAAGGGAGCAACGTTAAAACCCTCAACACTTCTCAGGAGGGGAGAAAATACATCTGTGTGGTATGAGACAAGTTGTCCTAAACGCTGTCTTGTTTTAAGTGGCTGAATTTTAGAAACACGGAGTAGAAACACGCTATTGTCACCTGGCAAGCTTCTCTCACACCCTTCCTCTTTCTCTAATTTCTCATACGGGTGCTGGCCTTGAACCCCTCCAGGGATGGGGCAGCCACCACTGCTCTGGGCAACCTGCGCCAGGGCCTCCTCACCCTCACAGCAAAACATTTCTTCCCATGATCTCACTCCAATCTCCCCTCTTTCAGCCTAGAGCTGTTTCCCCTCCTCCTATCCCTGCACTCCCTGATCCAGAGCTCCTCCGTAGCTTTCTTGGAACTCCTTTCAGTACTGGAAGCTGCTCCAAGGTCTCCTTGGAGCCTTCTCTTCTCCAGGCTGAACAATCCCAACTCCCTCTGCCTGTCCTGCTATGTTCTGATGGAACTCTGACAAGCAGCAAGCTGGAGCTGAGTGGACAGCTTGGTGCAGGTGGCCCAAACACAGTCTGTGACCCCTGGCAGAATCAAGCTTTTGTGTGTCTGTAAGGAAATTTATGCCTTAGCAAGAGGAATATCTACTCCTCAGCCACTGTAAAGCTGCCCCTCACCTTGAGGAGGACGAAGAACTCAAAGACGCGGCGGAAGGAAGGTGGGAAGAGGCGAGCGTAGGTCACTGCCATCTTGAAGAAGAGTGCGTGGAAGAGGCGGTCACGCACGTTGATCAAGGGGTTTTGGTTGAGGTTGGGGTTGCGGCCTCCACGGTTGTTGCCCCCAGCAGCCCCGGCGGCCCCGTTGTTGTTGGCTGGGTGGTGGTTGTTGGCATTGGGCTGGTTCTCCGACATCCTGACAGCTGCGGGCAGCAGATGAAGGGCGCTGACCAGGCCTGGAGGAGCTGTTCCTTAGCCTCTGCAGGGCAGACTCAGTGCGAGGCAGAGGTCCAGGGGCCAAGTGTTGTTGGTGGGAAGGTGGCAGCTGCCCTAGTTCTGCTCACTTCAGAGTCACTCAGGCCCAGTGAAGTGCGACGGTGGGCCCACAGATGCTCAGTACAGGCACTACCAAGGTGCCAGTCTCAGTTCTCAGACCAGACTTTGTGGGGCTGGGACAAGGCCCTGTGCTTGGGGATGCTCAGTGCAGTAGCTGCCCTGATCCTGCTCTCCTCAGGCCTGGCTCCTGCACACAGGTCTAGCCAGGCCTGGCAGGTCGAGGCAGGGGTCCTGGGCCTTAGCACTGCACCTGTGTGGCCGGGACAAAGCCAAGCACCAGGGCTCGTCGGTGCGGGCACCGACCAGGTCCTGCTCTCCTCAAGGTGAGTGAGGCCTGACAGGGCCCAGGTGAGGCCTCAGCGGTGCCTCTGTGTGCCCGGGACAAAGCCCAGTACCAGGGCTGCTCGGTGCAGGCGCTGTCCTGGTGCCGCTCTCCTCAGGGCTGGCTCCCGAGAGCAGGGTCGGTCAGATCTGGTGGAGCGAGGCTGGGCTCCCGAAGCAAAGTCCTGCGGCGGGGGCTGCTCGGTGCAGGCGCTGCTGCCCCGGTCACACTCTCCGTGGAGCCGAGATGAAGCTCAGTACCAGGGCTACTCGTTGCGGGCTCTGCCACGTGCCGCTCTCCTCAGGGCCGGCCTTCGTGAGGCTGAGACGAAGCCCAACACCGGGGCTGCTCGCTGCGGGCGCTGCCCGGTCCCGCTCTCCTCAGGGCCGCTCTCTCCGTGCGCCCGGGAAGAGGCCCCAGAACCGCTCTCCCCAGGCCTAGCGCGTCGAGACGGGTGTCCCGGCACCCAGCACTCCCCGTCCCCAGCGGTCCCAGCGCGGTGGCGGCTCCCGGGCCGGCGCTGCGGCCATGGAGGCTCCGGTGAGGAGGGCGAAGGGCGCGGCGCGGGCCCGGCCCCTCAGCGCGACGCCGCCATCTTCCTGCGCCGGCAACGATGGGGGGGGGGCCGCGCTGCGCATGCGCCGGCGCCGCGGGGCACGCTGGGAAGGCAGAGAACCCAGCCCCGGCGTAGCCCCGCCCCGATACTCAATTTACATTTATTCCCAGCATGCACAGCGGTGACTTTTTACCAGAGAAACGGCAAAAAGTCTCAAAATTTTTAACAGAAATAAGAAGTTTTAATTACGACCCTAATAGGAATCTCCTAAAAATGGTAGATTCGTGAGAAAATAGGGAGATTTCAAAAAACTAAAGTCTCACCATGATGTAAATATTATACATTTTTGAGGTTTAAATAGCGTTATAGAAGTACGGGAGTTCGTGCTCGCTTCGGCAGCACATATACTAAAATTGGAACGATACAGAGAAGATTAGCATGGCCCCTGCGCAAGGATGACACGCAAATTCGTGAAGCGTTCCATATTTTTTTTGACCCCACCCTGCTTAGGGGGATCCCTTTTTGCCCCCCTTGGGCCCCTAAAGAGGTCCCAAGGGGCTCTAGAGGGTTCCGCGGTGTCCTACAACGGTCTTAGAAGGCCCTAAAGGAGTTCTAGAGGGGTCTAAGGGGTCCAAGACATGTCGTGGAAGGCCATAAACTTGTCCCACAGGGCTCTAGAGGGGTCCTGGTGGTCTAAGAGGGGTCCTTGAAGGCCTTAGAGCGGTCCTTGGGGGCTCTAGAGGGGTTCTAGATGCCCTAGAATCATCCTAGAGGGCTCTAGAAGAGTCATCGGGGTCCCTACAGGGATCCTGAGGGCCCTACATCAGTACTCAGGGGCTCTAGATAGGTTGGGGGGCTTTTGGATGGGTCAAGAGGATGTCTAGAGGGGTCCAGAGAGTCTCGAAAGGCGTTCTGGAGGTCCAAGATGGGTCATCTCCCCCCTTTCTGCTCAAAACTGCTCCCCACACCCTATCCTTGCAATCCCTGATCAAGAGCCCCTCCTCAGCTTTCCAGGAGCCCCTTTCAGTCACAGAATCACAGAATCACAGAATAACCAGGTTGGAAGAGACCCACCGGATCATCGAGTCCAACTGTTCCTATCAAACACTAAACCATATCCCTCAGCACCTCATCCACCCGTGCCTTAAACACCTCCAGGGAAGGTGAATCAACCACCTGTCCTGGAGCCTTCTCTTCTCCAGGCTCAGCAACCCCAACTCCCTCAGCCTGGCCTCATACAGGAGGTTCTCCAGCCCACACATAATCTCCGTGGCCTCCTCTGGCCTCTTTCCAACAGCTCCATGTCCTCCCTGTGCTCAGGACTCCAGAACTGGACACAGGGCTCCAGGTGGGTCTCCCAGAGCGGAGCAGAGGGGCAGAATCCCCTCCCTCCCTGCTGGCCCTGCTGCTCTGGATGCAGCCCAGGACAGGGCTGGTTTCTGGGCTGGGAGGACCCATGGCCGCTTCACATCAAACTTCTCCTCCTACCAACTCCTCAGGGCTGCTCAGTGCTGGTGTTGAGGAGGGGAAGGAGTTGGACCTTAGGTCTTACCCCGGCCCTCAGTCCAAGGCCAAACCCCCATTTTGCGGCACGTGGGGTGGGTTTGTGTCTGTATTTAGGGTCTGAAGTGCTTTGGCTACACGTAGAGAACAGACGTGAGCGCTTCTCCCCTCTTGTATCAGAAACGGCGTGACCAGCAGGTCCAGGGAGGTTCTTCTCCCTCTGGACTCGGCACTGGGGAGACCGCTCCTCAAATCCTGGGGTCAGTTCTGGGCCCCTCACCACAAGAAGGATGTTGAGGCTCTGGAGCGAGTCCAGGGAAGAGCAAGGAAGCTGGTGAGGGGGCTGGAGAGCAGGTCTTATGAGGAGCGTCTGAGAGAGCTGGGGGTGTTTAGCCTGGAGAAGAGGAGGCTGAGGGGAGACCTCATTGCTCTCTCCAACTCCCTGAGAGGAGGTTGTGGAGAGGAGGGAGCTGGGCTCTTCTCCCAAGGGACAGGGGACAGGACGAGAGGGAATGGCCTCAGGCTCCACCACGGGAGGTTCAGGCTGGACATTAGGAAAAAAATTTTCACGGAAAGGGTGATTGGGCACTGGCAGAGGCTGCCCAGGGAGGGGTTGTGTCACCTTCCCTGGAGGGGTTTAAGGGACGGGTGGACGAGGTGCTGAGGGACATGGTTTAGTGATTGATAGGAATGGTTGGACTCGATGATCCGGTGGGTCTCTTCCAACCTGGTGATTCTATGATTCTATGATTCTTCCTGCAGGCCCCGAGCGGCCATCGCGATGGTGAAGGCCGCGTTGTTGCCGTAGCAACAAGGACAGGAAGGAGGCTCTGACGTCACTTCCTGTTTGCGAGCGAGGCGGGAGCCCGTGTTGTCTTAGCAACGAGGCGGGGGTGTTTGGCGCGATGATGTCATTTCCGGTCAGCGAGTGGGCGGGGCCGGGCGGGCGCCGCGTCTCGTAGCGCCGCCCCCGCTCGGAGGCCGCGAGTCCCGGCGGCGGCACCGGGCGAGAGGAGACGGGGGGAGCGAGCATGGGCAGGTGCGAAGGGGGACGGGGGGTGTCACAGTAATGAGGGGGTCACAATAAGGGGGGGGGGGGCACAGGAATGGGGTGGCATGGGGGGGGAACTGGGGGGGGGGGAGGCCCAGGCTGATGGCGGGGGGGAGGGTAGCAATGGCGGGGGGGGGACCCAGGCTGATGAAAGGGGCAAGCAATGTGAGAGGGGGGGCTAGACTGATGAGGGGGTAGCAGTGGGGGTGGGAGGGTGGCAATGGGGGGGAGCAATGGGGGGGAACAGCATTTGGGGGGCCCACGCTGATGGGGGGATGGCAGTGGGGGGGAGAGTGGCAATGAGGGGGAGCAACGGGGGGGGGAGCAGCATTTGGGGGGGCCTAGGCAGATGGGGGGGTAGCAGTGAGGGGGGAGGGTGGCAATTGGGGGGAGCAGCATTTGGGGGGGCCCAGGCTGATGGGGGGTGAGGGGAGGGTAGCAATGGCGGGGGGGCACCCAGGCTAATGAAAGGGTCAAACAATGTGAGGGGGGGGGGGCTAGGCTGATGAGGGGGTGGCAATGGGGGGAGTAGCATTTAGGGGGGCCCAGGCTAATGGGGGGATGGCAGTGGGGGGGGGAGGGTGGCAATCGGGGGGAGCAATGGGGGGGGAACAGCATTTGGGGGGCCCAGGCTGATGGGGGCATGGCAGTGGGGGGGAGAGTGGCAATGAGGGGGGAGCAACGGGGGGGGGAAAGCAGCATTTGGGGGGGCCCAGGCTGATGAGGGGGTAGCAGTGGAGGGGCGGGAGGGTGGCAATGGGGGGGGAGCAGCATTTGGGGGGGCCCAGGCTGATGGGGGGGAGCCAGGCTGATGGGGGGTGTGTAGCAATGAGGGGGGGGGCACTCTGATTGAGGTGGGGGTGCCCAGGCTGATGGGGGGGGAGGGCAGGCTGATGGGGGGTGTAGCAATGGCGGGGGGTGGCCCCAGACTGATGGGAGGCGTAGCAATGGTTGGGGGGGGGGCCAGGCTGATAGGGGGGGTAGCAATGGGGGGGGGGGAGTGCCATTCTGATTGAGGTGGGGGGGCCCAGGCTGGTGGGGGGGGGAACAATATGGGGGGGGTCCACGCTGATGGGGAAGGGGGGAAGCAATGGGGAGGGGGCAGCAATGAGGGGGGAGGCCCAAGCTGATTTTTGGGGGGGGCAGCAATGGGGGAGACCCAAAATGCTGGGGAGGGACAAGCAGGGAAGGAGGCCCAGAGCAGGCAGGGGGATGCTGACTAGTAGCGGGGGGACGTCCAGCAGACTTGGGGGGGGCACCCACACTGATGGGGGGGCAAGCAGGTCGGGGAGGGGGAGGGAAGGAGGCTCACAGTGATGGGGGGACACACAGGTCTGTCTGTGTGGAGGGGGGGCTCACACTGATGAGGAGGGAGGGTCCAGGCAGATTGAGGGGAGAAGAGGCACACGGGTCACTGCGGGGGGGCATGATTGGGGGGGTCCCATGTGGGTCAGTGTAGGGCAGAGGGCCTTCAACAGTGGGGGTCCCCTGCCTCTCTGTGTGTGTGGAGGGGCCCCCACTGGTCACTGGGAGGGGGGGGTCAGTGTCGGGGAGGGCCCACTCGGCTCAACGAGTGGGTGTCGTGTGGTCCCCCTGCTGTGCTGGGGGGCAGAGCTTGTGTTTGTTGGGGAGTGGGGGGGGTCAGGGTGGTGTGTGGCCTGGGTGTGACCCCCGTGGCGTGGCTGTGTGCCCCACGGCATGAGTGTGACCCCCGTGGCGTGGCTGCGTGCCCCACGGCGTGAGTGTGACCCCCGTGGCGCGGCTGCGTGCCCCACGGCGTGAGTGTGACCCCCGTGGCGCGGCTGCGTGCCCCACGGCGTGAGTGTGACCCCCGTGGCGCGGCTGCGTGCCCCACGGCGTGAGTGTGACCCCCGTGGCGCGGCTGCGTGCCCCACGGCGTGAGTGTGACCCCCGTGGCGTGGCTGCGTGCTCCCCCAGCAGCCTCCTGCGCAGCCCCACACCTCGCCGTGCCCGGACACCCTCACCTGCTGTGGGTGCTCGTGTTCCCAGCAGGACTCGGGGGGCCAAAATCCTGCAGGGGATGTGTCCGGCACGATACGGGCTCCGCTGTGCGTGGCCACCAGCCCAAGGGGGACCCCAACTCATCACAGGGCCTACAGGGCCGGGGAATGGAGCATCCCGTCCAAATCTTTCAGCAAATCTTTCAGCATATTCCGCGCCTCGTGCCTTCCCGGCTGGGAGGCCTCCTCCTTCACCCTTTCCTCCCCTTTCCCAGCCCTTAGGAAGCAGATGGAGCGAATTCCTCGGGGTGTGGGCTGGTTTGACATTCCTCAGCGAGAGCCTGTGCCCAAACTTGCAGAAAATAGTTGCTTTTTTTTTTTTTTTTTTTTTTTTAATCCCCTATTTTCCCCTCTCCTCTTTCCCGTCAGGAGCTCGGCACTCCCACCACATGCCTGTGCTGGCAGCTGGGGGTCCCGGAGGGGCTGTGTCCTTTGTACCACGACTCTCGCGGAGCACGTGTGTGTGTGTCTGTGTGTGTGGGGTGCGTGGGGGTTGTGTTGAGCGCTGTGGGCTGGGAAGTGTTGAAGGAGGGTTGGGTTTGGGGGAGCTGGGAGGGAAGGGGGTGTTAAAGGAGGGAGGGGGTGTCCCTGGGCTCGGGGCGCTGCGGGTTTGTCCCCAGCTGTGGGTCACGCGTGTCTGGGGGGGTTGCGGAGCTCTCACTGCTTCCTTACTTGCCTGCAGGCCAGCGGAGGGACGGATGGCAGCCACCCCAGCCCCAAGCAGTGCCCCGGCCCGCCGTGGACTGCCGGCAGCAGCCATGCCGAGGGCCAGCTGAGGACAGGGCCTCTTCAGGCCGTCGTTGTTCCCGGCCTCTGTCTGATTTGGATCCTCCCTCGCTTCGGGCTGCCTCTCGCTTTCGCTGCCGTCATGAACGGGCTGTCGATCAGCCAACTCTGCTGCCTCTTCTGCTGCCCTCCCTGCCCCAGCCGCATCGCTGCCAAACTGGCCTTCCTGCCTCCGGAGCCCACCTACGCCATGGTCCCTGAGCCGGAGCCCGTCGGCAGCACCAGCACCGGCTCCCTGCGCGGCGGTGCCATGGGGCGGTGGAAGCTACACTTGAAGGACCGGGCGGATTTCCAGTACTCCCAGCGGGAACTGGACAACATCGAGGTGTTCGTCACCAAAAGCAGCCGAGGGAACCGCGTCGGCTGCATGTACGTCCGCTGCGTGCCGGGTGCCAGGTGAGTTAGAATCGTAGAATCACCTGGTTGGAAAAGACCCATCGGATCATCGAGTCCAACCATTCCTATCAAACACTAAACCATGTCCCTCAGCGCCTCGTCCACCCGTCCCTTAAACCCCTCCAGGGAAGGTGACTCAACCCTCTTCCTGGGCAGCCTCTGCCAGGGACCAATGACCCTTGCCATGAAAAATTCTTTCCTAATGTCCAACCTGAACCTCCCCTGGCGGAGCTTGAGGCCATTCCCTCTTGTCGTGTCCCCTGTCACTTGGAAGAAGAGCCCAGCTCCCTCCTCTCCACAACCCCCTTTCAGGGAGTTGGAGAGAGCAATGAGGTCTCCCCTCAGCCTCCTCTTCTCCAGGCTAAACACTCCCAGCTCTCTCAGCTGTTCCTCTTGTTCTCCAGCCCCCTCACCAGCTTCGTTGCTCTTCTCTGGACTCGCTCCAGAGCCTCAACATCCTTCTTGTGGTGAGGGGCCCAGAACTGAACACAGGATTCAAGGTGTGGTTTCACCAGTGCCGAGTCCAGAGGGAGAAGAACCTCCCCGAGTTGCACGGATGTGCCAGCCTCATGCTGCTGCCAGCAGCTTGACCCTGGCTGGTGGGCACGGTGCCTTCCTGCCCTCTCCTGTCCCTCAGCTGAGTGCCACCTCCTTGTCCCAGCCTGACCTGGCACCGTGCTGGCCCTACCCCGGGGTATTGGATGTGTCCTGTGGGGTGGGTGAGCGTGGCTGCCAGGACCGGTCTGGCTTGTGGCTGCATTGGGAATGGGGTTAAATGGGGAGTGGAGGAGAAGCTGGAGGCTGTAGGGACTTTGGGATTCCCTAGGCTGTCCCGCAGATCCCTCTGGATGTCACCAGGATGTTACACTCTGATTGAGAACCCAGTTTCTCTGTGAGGCTCTTGGTGAACGTCTGAGGGGTCTGTGCTGGCTGCTTGCCCTCCGTCTCCAGCCCCGCAGTCACCACAGGGATGGGCAGGAGCCTGTGAGCTGCAGGAGGTGCCCGCAGCGATCCGGGTCTGCACGTTCAGTCTCGTTTATTGGCACGTTTGGAAGGAAAAGAGCGGTAGGAGTGAAAGCCAGCTTGGAGTTAGGGACAACCCACTGCTTGTCATTGCCATGGGTCCAGGAACTGGGAAGCTGGAGAGGGCCAGCCTGGGGTGAAAGGTGGAGACCCCTTCCCAGCTGCAAGGCACAAGGGGAGGCCATGGGGACAGGTGGGGACTTGGTGGCTGCTCCCTGTGCTGGCACCGTGGTTTGAGGGTTCAACCTTGGAGCGAGGTCAGACCTCAAAGGCTGCAGCACCCCGGCTGGTCCCACAAACTGAGATCTTCCCCAGAGCTGTGTGTCCTTCAAGGAACGGTGTCCACAGGGCCATCTGTGCTGGAGAACGTAGCCTGGATCTGCCCTCAGCTTTGAAGCCACCAGGTGGTCTTGGGTGAGGGAGGTGGCTCTTATGGGGTCTGGAGAGCTGCCTTATAGGAGGCCTCTGCAGGCTTTCCTAGTGGGGATGTCCTATCCCTGCACTCTCTGATCCAGAGCTCCTCCCCAGCTTTCTTGGAGCCCCTTTCAGTACCAGGAGGCTGCAGAGAGCCAAGCTTCTATCAATCAGCTATTAGTGTTAATTTTTATGATTAACGTTGTTTTTCCCCTTATGGTGGAAATTTCTTGTGCCTTGTCACTCCCACAATTCACTTCTCTCCCAGTGTCTGGTGTCTTGCCAGGCTCAGGAGAGAAAAAAAAATACTGTCAGAATTCTTATTTGAAGTCCCTGTTGGGCAAATGGCCCCGAATCCTGAGCTGTTTTGCCTAAAATAGACTCACAAACTTGAACAGAACCATCCTGCCTGTTTCTGCTGGGAGTGAAGGAGGGTCTGGGTATCTTTGGGGTTGGGCTGAAGGCATCATGAGGATTTCCTCGGTGGCTGGAGATGTGTTAGCCCTTTGCGTTGTGGGGTTTGGCTCTTGGACTCCGACGTGGACATCGTGGTTGGTGTTACCTGGGCATATCTGTTCCCAAAGTGGCCTGGGCAGCACCGGCACCGCAGCCGAGTCCACGATTAACCCATCGTTCCTGTCTTTCTCTGGTGCTGCAGGTACACGGTGCTCTTCTCGCACGGCAACGCCGTGGACCTGGGGCAGATGAGCAGCTTCTACATCGGGCTGGGCACCCGCATCAACTGCAACATCTTCTCCTACGACTACTCGGGCTATGGAGTGAGCACAGGGAAACCCTCAGAGAGAAACCTCTACTCCGACATCGACGCCGCGTGGCAGGCGCTGCGGACGCGGTGAGCAGGGCTCTGCAGAGAAATTCCAGAGGGAATCTTTTTTGGGGAAGGAGGGAGCTGCTGCCTCTTGCCAGCCTGCCTGGTGGTGTGAGCAGCGCTGGGGCTGACACCGGGAAGGAGGAGAGTTCTGTTGTGTCCAAGAGGAAGCAGGGGGAAGGAAGGACATCCATGCTGCCGCCAGGAAAACCCGGTGGTCTGGAAAACAGGAAATCTCGCAGAGAGGGAATCCAGGCTGCTCACAGTGGGAAGGGGTGGCCAGAAAGCAGCTGCAGGAGAAGCAGAGGGGCAGGAGTGCTGGCACAAGCTGTGCTCCCTGTCCATCTGCTCCCAGGCTCTCTGTTGGCTGTGCTCAGCCCTGGACATCCCCCCATGAGGGGCTCTGCCCCTTCTGCCCTGCCTGCAACCAGGCCTGGTGCACAATGCAACGAACTGGAGGCTGCCCTATGTGGCTGCGATGTGGGGTCCGCAAATCTCCATGTAATCCTGCTCCTGGCAGGCTTGAGCCTTGACATCCCCTGGATCTCACCAGGCAAGCTCAGCCCTGGCTGCTTCCTGGTCCTGCCAGAGCAGCTGCTTTGGGCCTAGATGCAAGTGGCTGGGAGAGGCAGCGGGGACAGAGCCGCATCCCTCTCTAGGGAGCCCTGCAGCGTGCTGTGGCCGGAGTAGGGTGACCCCCTGCACTGTATCTCCTGCCTATGTGACTCTGGTGCCTGCCACTAACCTGCTTTCTCCTCTTGCAGGTATGGGATCAGCCCGGAGAACATTATTTTGTATGGACAAAGCATCGGCACGGTGCCCACAGTTGATCTGGCCTCCCGCTACGAGTGCGCTGCCATCGTGCTCCACTCCCCTCTTACCTCTGGCATGAGAGTTGCCTTCCCGGAGACCAAGAAGACCTACTGGTTCGATGCCTTCCCCAAGTGAGTGGTCTGAGGAGAAGAGACAGGGGCTGGGGAGATGGTTTCCAGACCAGCTCTGTCCTGGATGCCAGCATGGCCAAAGATAAGGGTTACGGGGAAAACTGGGGGCCCGTTTCCCATGGTATATACCCATCAGGATCCCCCTGTCTCCTCTGGGGTTTCATAACCCATCCTGTGCCCCCTCCTGAGGGCCATGCTGTGTGTGCATCCCATGTTCTATGGTGGCATCACCTTCTGACCATCCTGTCCTGGTGCCCTTGCCCATTAGCCTTAGGCCTGTCCCACCGGCCCCTTGTTGAGTATCATGAGTCCTGGGAGTCCCCAGGACCTGTCTTTCCCCCAGGGCTAATTTCTTCGGCATGGGAAGGCAGCGCTGAGGTGGTGGGATGAGCTCTGGTTTTGCCTTTCCCTTGCAGCCAGGCCAGTGGGACCCGAGGGACGATCCCTGAGCCGGAAGCCTTAGCTGGGGGACACCAGCCCACGCTCTGCATCCTGGTGGCCTCACACGGCCTTTGGGGCCAGGCTGAGAACAGACAGGCTTCTCCACAAAACCCGGCACGGCTGATGGTGCCGCGGGGCGGGCCTGGGCTCACGCTGTCCTGAAGCGGTTTCCCTCAGCCCTGCCCCAGTCCCATGGGGCTGTTGTCACTGCTGTCTGGTCCTTGTCTGTCACGCCGGGCGGGATCTTGTCCTGGAGCTCATCCTTGGCAGAAGCTTTGCGTCCCTGGGCTCTGCTGTGATCAAAGAGCATTTCCTGGTCCCTCTCCCCGAGGGGATTTGGTTTTTGGGGGCAGGAGGAATGGAGGGTGCCTTGATCCCTGTACTTACCCCCCCTCTCTCATTTCTTTCCACCCTCACTTCCTGGCAGCATTGAGAAGATCTCCAAAATCACCTCTCCCGTCCTCATCATCCATGGCACGGAGGATGAAGTCATTGACTTCTCCCATGGCCTCGCACTCTTTGAACGCTGCCCCAAGGCCGTGGAGCCGCTGTGGGTGGATGGGGCCGGGCACAATGACATTGAACTCTACAGCCAGTACCTCGAGCGCCTTCGGAAATTCATCTCCCAGGAGCTGCCTAGCCAACGCAACTAGCAGCCGGGCGGGGGGACGGGCAGGGGGGTTCTACCTGTTTCTCCAGTTCTCCCAGTGCCCTTCCCCAGTCACTGCTGCTGGAGGTGCAATGAGTTTGTAGAGCCTCAGCTCCAGGCTCAGGAATGCGCAGGAGGCCCTGGAAAGGACGACGGCGCATTTCTTCCTGGACACGAGCACAACTCTTTCTCCTCCTTCTCTGTGCCAGCCCCGGCAGTGCTGGCACCACCGGCCGGGCTGGTGAGAGGCAGCAGCTCCTCCTTCCCCAGAAAGATGACAGCCCACCCTCCTCATGGCGAGTTCTTGGCTTTGGACAATGTCCTCCTCAAACAGCGAACTCCTGGATTCCTCCTGGCTGCTCTGCTGCTCGGACTATAGCAATAAGGCAGGTTGCGGAGGGGCTGGGGTCCCGGCACACTCCCCAGTGTCCCTGTGGGGTGGGATGGAGGCAGCAGTTCCTGCTCTCAATGGAGCCTTCCTGGGATCGGCGCTGGTGGCCGTGGATACCTGGAGTTTGCCCCGTGGCTGGGGCAGAGCTGTGTCCCCGAGGGGAATTTGGGGATGCATGGAGGGGGTTCCCCCTGCCCCACAGCCCCTCCAGCCTGGGCTGGCTCTGCCTTCTCGCAGCGCTCCCTGTGTTCAGGTCACCCCTGGAAAACTTTCTCTGTCCTGCTTGCTCACAGCGCGCTCGGGAAGCAGGACAAGGAGACCAGGCACCGAATAAAGAACAGAGGTTTAACATTTCACCCGTCTGCGCCCTTTCATAGAATCATAGGTCTCCCCTCAACCTCCTCTTCTCCAGGCTAAACACCCCCAGCTGTCTCAGCCACTCCTCTTGTTCTCCAGCCCCCTCACCAGCTTCGTTGCTCTTCTCTGGACTCGTTCCAGAGCCTCAACATCCTTCTTGTGGTGAGGGGCCCAGAACTGACCCCAGGATTCGAGGAGCGGTCTCACCAGTGCCGAGTCCAGAGGGAGAAGAACCTCCCTGGCCCTGCTGGCCATGCCATGTCTGATCCAAGCCAAGATGCCATTGGCCTTCTTGGCCACCTGGGCACACTGCTGGCTCATGTTCAGTCTCTGTCAACCAACACCCCCAGGTCCTTCTCCTCCAGGCACTTTCCAGCCAGACTTCTCCTAGTCTGTAGCTGCTCAGGGTTGTTGTGCCCCAAGTGCAGGACCCGGCATTTGGCCTTGTTAAACCTCATCCCATTGGTCTCAGCCCAGCGGTCCAGCCTGTTCAGATCCCTTTGGAGCCTCCCTGCCCTCCAGCAGATTCCTGGCTATGCCTGGGGCTGCCTCCTTGTTACCTAGACGAGGCTCTGGCCCCTCTGCCTTCCCTGCTGGCTGCTGCCTTGGCTGAGTCACACGTGGCTGGACCCCCAACACTTGTCCCCCTCCTCCAGAGACTGGGCAGCCCCGAGGTGCCCAGCGGTGGTAGCACCCAGGTTTGTTCTTTTTGGGTCAGTTCCTGCTTGGAAATGACCACAGGAAGAGCGTTCCTTGTGTCCGTGTGTTTTCTAGCCCATGGAGCACCCTTTGCAAACAATAATGTATCATCCACATCCCTTCCTGTGTTCATGGGGATCCTCGCTGGGCTTCTAGGCATCAGTTCTCCGCTCCCTTTTCTTGCCACCCTTGTGTTCCACCCTCCCCAATGTGAGGCCGCGGGGCCCAAGTGGCTCATGTGAGGAGCAATAATCTCCTTAGGCGGCTCTCAAGGGGCTTGGGGGCCTCGTGGTGGGGACTCGCTGTGGCCAGAGCACTCAAATGCACCCATTGTTTGGGGTTGGGTGAGACAGGGGGCATGGCCCCCTGCTCCCCACACATCCCTCAGAACCAATGCTGGCTTCTCCAGTGGAGGAGGGGGCTCCCTTGGTGCTGGGGGTTCACCGGAGCTAGAGGAGAATTTGGTTTTCGGGGCTCTGGGTGGTCACCCCACTCCTGGGCTGCATCCAGAGCAGCGGGGCCAGCAGGGAGGGAGGGGATTCTGCCCCTCTGCTCCGCTCTGTGAGACCCACCTGGAGCCCTGTGACCAGTTCTGGAGTCGTCAGGACAGGGAGGACATGGAGCTGTTGGAGCGAGTCCAGAGGAGGTCATGGAGATGATCCAAGGGCTGGAGAACTTCCCGTACAAGGCCAGGCTGAGAGAGTTGGGGTTGTTCAGCCTGGAGAAGGGAAGGCTCCAGGGAAACCTTAGAGCAGGTTCCTGCACTGAAAAGGGCTCCAGGAAAGCTGGGGAGGGGCTCTGGATCAGGGAGGGCAGGGATAGGATGAGGTGGAACAGTTTTAGGCTGAAAGAGGGGAGATAGAGATGGGATCTTAGGAAGAAATGTTTTGCTGTGAGGGTGGGGAGGCCCTGGCCCAAGTTGCCCAGAGCAGTGGTGGCTGCCCCATCCCTGGAGGTGTTCAAGGCCAGGTTGGATGGGGCTTGGAGCCCCTGATCCAGTGGGAGGTGTCCCTGCCCATGGCAGTGGGTTCGAACAGGCTTTGAGGTCCCTTCCAATCCAAACCATTCTGTGATCCTATAATATTCCAGGGGAGGATTGAGTAACAGGATGCCCGGCTTCTCTCTGAGCATCCCCCAGTCCTTCCGAGCTCACTGCACGCAGCTCCCAGGTGATTTTAGAGCTCACACATGCTGGAAACCAAAGTCATCGTGGTCGTCCAGCCCAGCTTCCCTCTGGCCCTGATTAGCGGGGCTGGAGCAGCCTGCAGCTCCCTGATCCCAGCACAGAGACGTTTTGTTTGCTTCGAGGGTATTTTTATCCTCTTACTGCTGCCTGTTTCCTGTTGAGCTGCGGAGGCTTTGGAGCGGCTCCGCACCACCAGTGGGATGTCTTTGGGCCTGCAAACTGGGTTTGGGGGGATGTCAGGGTGACTGGAGTTTGGATTTGCTGAGGGTCAATTTAAAAAAATGCCCAAAAGGTAAAAGGACAGAAAAATTCAGTCTAATCCCCAAAATTTAGATCCTGCTTGGGTATGTGGGACCCCAGTGAGCTAAGCATCTCTGACTGCTGTCCCCGTGCCAGGGACTCGTGGTGTGGGAAGGGCTGTGATCCATCACTGATAGGAATCGAGGCTTGTTAGGGATCACTGTTAGGAATCAGGGCTTTCATTGTGCTCCGGTAGCCAAGAAGGCTACCAGCATCCTGGCTTGGATCAGCCCTGGTGTGGCCAGCAGGAGCAGGGAAGGGATTGTCTCCCTGGACTCAGCGCTGGAGAGGCTGCACCTCGAATCCTCCGTTCAGTTCTGGGCTCTTCAGTACAAGAAGGACATCGAGGGGCTGGAGCACGTCTGGAGAAGGGAGCAAAGCTGGGGAAGGGACTGGAGAACAAGGGTTATGAGAGGGATGTGGGAACTGGGGTTGTTTAGCCTGGAATAAAAGAGGCTGAGGGGAGATCTCATCACTGTCTACAACAGCCTGAAAGGAGGTTGGGGTGTCTTCTCCCAAGTGACAGCTGAAAGGATGAGAGGAAATGGCCTCAAGCTGTGCCAGGAGAGGTTTAGGCTGGGTATTAGGAAAGATTTCTTCACTGAAAGGGTTCTCAAGCACTGGCAGAGGCTGCCCAGGGAGGTGGTGGAGCCTCCGTCCCTGGAGGTGTTTAAAAGACAGACGGATGTGGTGCTCAGATATGCTTTGGCAGTGGACAGGTATGGCTGGACTTGATGATCTTAAAGGTCTTTTCTAGCCTAGTGATTCCATGAGCCACCAGGATGGCCCTGCAGCCCCCACAGCTGCGACCACCGTTTTGGAGCAGCAGGAGGGCCTGGAAGGGAAAGGGGCTGGGTTGGGGCTGGGTCTGGATGGGGTTTGATGCCTGGAGGGGGATTCAGCAGGGCATGGAGGAGGGGAAAGACAGAGCCAGGCCTTAGGGTATTGCCAGATTCCCTCTGGAATTTCTCTGCACAGCAGAGAGAGGACAGGGTGTCCTGTTCCCCTCCTGCTCCCATCGCTGCAGTTGCACGGCTGGGCTGGGGGCACCTGCGTGTGTGTGTGTGTGTGTGTTCCAGGGGATGCCCATTCATCCCCTTTCAGAGCCAGTGCACGCACACACACGTATAGAATCTTAGAATCACCAGGTTGGAAAAGACCCACTGGATCATCGAGTCCAACCATTCCCATCAATCACTAACCCATGTCCCTCAGCGCCTCATCCACCCGTCCCTTAAACCCCTCCAGGGAAGGCGACTCAACCCCCATCCCTGGGCAGCCTCTGCCAGTGCCCAATGACCCTTTCCATGAAAAATATTTTCCTAATGTCCAGCCTGAACCTTCCCTGGTGGAGCTTGAGGCCATTCCCTCTCGTCCTGTCCCCTGTCCCTTGGGAGAAGAGCCCAGCTCCCTCCTCTCCACAACCTCCTTTCAGGTAGTTGTAGAAAGCAATGAGGTCTCCGCTCAGCCTCCTCTTCTCCAGGCTAAATACACACACACGTGTGCACACACACTCCAACATCCAGGGCTGCCGTGGGGGACAGGAGGGATCCCCATTGCGACGATCCCTGTGCCCCTGCGGACAGAGCTGAGGGTGGCCATGGGGGGTGTCAGGCTCACCGAGTGACCGACTAAGAAGGGTTTAAATCTCTTTTGGGGCATAAATGAAGCTTTTGATGACGGGAGCCTCCGTGCCACAGTCATGAGACCCCATTCACAGGCCGAGCTCAGTCATGGGATGCAGGAAACTGAATTAAAGCATCTTAAGGAGCTTTTTTCTGAGCTCCGCTCTGGTTTTTCACGTGCTTGTCATATGAACAAAGACGGTATAAAAGGGCAGAGGGGAAGGATCCCATGCGTGGTCAGGCTGGGGAGAGGGGAGGGCACTGGAGGATGGATGCCAGGGTGAGGGGCTCTGCACGGCTCTGGCTAAGATGGAGGGAAGGGGACAGAAAGGATGAAGAGAGGAGAGGATGCGCTGGCAGCAGCCCCTGGCTCTGTCCTGCCAGGTGAGTGAGGCAGCGAGCTGGGGACGGGGCGGGGGACAGCAGGGGACAGGGCTGGGGGGTCAGAGCCTGGCAGCCCCAGCTCCCCCGTGAGCATCCCGGTGCACCCAGAAATCAGCCGGCACATCCTCGGAGAGATGCAGCAAGTGGGGCATCGCATCCTGGGGAGGAGGGAGCACGAGGTGCAGGGAGGCACCTACACAAGCATGGGGCGGTGGGTGTCCAGTGGTCCCCAGGGTCCCCCTGTGCCAGGAAAGATGCCTGGGCCTGAGCGCTGCGGGGGGACAAACACAGGAGGGACCCTGCTGTGCACATCCGTGTGCTCACAGAGGGCAGGAGCCTGCAGACACGCGTCCCCGCTTGCACGCAGCCATCTGAATGCACACGGATGTGCACACTCCCCTCCGCAGCCTTGCACACGTGTTTCTACCCACACGCGTGTACACAGAGGTGCAGGAGCCTGCAGGCACGCGCACACACACACATTCATGCTTGCACAGAGCCATCCGAGCACAGTGATGCACGCATGCTCCTCTCCACAGCCTTGCACATGAATTTTGATCCACACACACGTGTACACAGAGGTGTGTGTGCCTGCAGTGCAGGCAGGCATGCGTGCACACACACGTGTGGATTTGCACGCCCCCCTGCACTCCTCACCTCTCAGACCTGCCCACGCAAGCCCACACCTTCACCCACAACCCCTGCCAAATCCAGTGCTCTGGGAGGATCCATGAGCTGGTTTTTAGCTACTCCAGGTGCCGCACAGGCTGGGGACCCCTTGGTTCCCTTCCCATCCTCCTGGCTCACAGGAGATCCATGGGCTGGTTTTCACCTCCTGCAGGTGCAGCAGAAGCTGTGGATCCTCCAGTTCCCTTCCCTGCCCTCCTGGCTCTCCTTGGGAAACAGAACATCCTCTTGGGGAGACAGAGCATCCCGGGGACATGGTAGCATTCTTGGGGCGCTGGAACATCCCTTTGGGGGGTCAGAACATCCTCTTGAAGCTAGAAACACTCTTGTGGAGACGGAGCAACGCCCTGGGGGACCAGGAGCTTGTGGGAGGATCCATGAGCTGGTTTTTATTTAATCCAGGTGCCACGCAGGCTGGGGACCCCTTGGTTCCCTTCTCACCCTCCTGGCTCGTGGGGGAAAATCCATGGGCTGTTTTTCACCTCCTGCAGGTGCAGCACAGGCAGAGGATCTTCCCCAGTTGCTTTCCCTCCCCTCCTGGCTCACAGGAGATCCATGGGCTGGTTTTCACCTCCTGCAGGTGCAGCAGAAGCTGCAGATCCTCCAGTTCCCTTCCCTGCCCTCCTGGCTCTCCTTGAGAAACAAAACATCCTCCTAGGGAGACAGAGCATCCCCTCTGGGGAGCCAGAAGTACCCTGGGCACCTGCTAGCACTCTTGGTGAGCTGGAAGATCCCTTTGCGGGGTCAGAACATCCTCTTGGAGCTAGGAATGCTCTTGTGGAGATGGAGCAACCCCTTGGGGGACCAGGAGCTTGTTGGGGGGAATCCATGGGCTGGTTTTCCCCTCCTGCAGGTGTGGTGCAGGCTGCCCCCCACTCCAGCTCCTCTGGTTTCCTTTCTCGCTCTTCTTGGCTCACGTCTCCCCTCCATCCACAGGTTTTCTCGGTGGGACGAGAGCGGGGCCGCGGCCCCCTGCCCCCTGTGAGCTTCCCTTTGTCATCCTATGCCTGAGCGATGCCTGGAGGCTGGGACGGTGAAGGGAGGCCCACGGGCTGCCACAGCCCTGCCGCTCGACAGCCACGTGTGGGACCTCGCACCCAGCAAGAGCCCCGAGGGACTGGGAGCGCCTTTGAGGGGCTGGAGAATCCCCTTGGGGAGCTGTGGGGAGACAGAGCATCCTCTTGGGGGGGGTCAGGAACAACCTGGGGAGCTGGAAGGATTCTTGAGTGGGTTGGAGAACCCCCTTGGAGGGAGGAAGAGCTTCCCCTCAGGGGGATCAGGAGCACTTTGAGGGGCTGGAAGCATTTTTGGGGAGCTGGAGCATCCCTCTGGGTGGACAGGAGCACCCTGAGGTGCTGGAATCGCTCCTGGGGGAGGTTGGAGAATTGCCTTGAGGGCCAGGAGCACTCTTGGGGAGCCGAAACATCCCCTTTGGGGAGACAGAGCATCCCCTGCGGGGTGGGGAGCAGGAGCACCCTGGTGGGGTTGGAAGAACTCTTGGGGAGCTGAATACCCCCTTGGTGGTGCAGGGAGGGGCAGGAGCACCAGGGTGGGGGATAATGTGATCGAGAGCTGCCCTGCAGAGAAGGACTCGAGGTGCTGGTCAGTGAGAAGCTCAACATGAGCTGGCAACGTGTGCTCACAGCCCAGAAGGCCAACCGTGTCCTGGGCTGCATCAGAAGAACCATAGCGAGGGAGGGGATTCTGCCCCTCTATTCCTCTCTTGTTAGACCTCATCTGGAGCACTGCGTCCAGTTCTGGAATCCCCAATATAAGAAGGAGATGGAGTTGTTTGAATGGTTGCAGACGAGGCTACAAGGATGATCCGAGGGCTGGAGCACTCTCCATATGAGACCAGGCTGAGAGAGTTGGGGTTGTTCAGCCTGGAGAAGAGAAGGCTCTGGGGAGACCTTATAGCGACCTTCCAGTACCTGAAGGGGCTCCAAGAAAGCTGGAGAGGGACTGTTCACGAAGGCTTGTGGTGACAGAGCGAGGGGCAATGGGTATAAACTAGAGAGGGGCAGATTTAAACTGGACATAAGGAAGAATTTCTTCACCGTGAGAGTGGTGAGGCACTGGCCCAGGTTGCCCAGGGAAGCTGTGGCTGCCCCATCCCTGGAAGTGTTGAAGGCCAGGTTGGATGGGGCCTTGGGCAGCCTGATCCAGTGGGTGGTGTCCCTGCCCATTAACTTGAATAATAACTTTTAGCCATCCTGTGCCTGGATACTTCTGCTTCAACAAGGATTTCTAACAAGGCTGCAGTTAGAAAGAATGGGAAAGAATGTGACTGTATCTAATTAAGCCAGATAACGAGGACTAGTGCGATGATATGAAAAAGAACCAGCTGGGACCAGATGCAACCTTGAAGAGGTGCCCAAAAAGTCTAAGAGCAAGAAGGAGAGTTGAGAAGTTCAGCTGTGAGGAAGATCTGTGGCCTTCATCCAGAGCCCCATGAAGAAGACCCCAGCGGGCAAAGCGCGGGCACCAAGGGGAGGAAACTTATGTAAATGAATTCTGGGAATCGATTATAACAGACACTCCCATTCTGGGAAAAGTGATGAATGTGTGTGCTTTGGCTCTAGGCCGCCTTTGTGAATAGTACGGGACGACGTTTCACGCATGCTAGGTGGAGTGATGCCCTGCGTGCCCATTCACATTGAAGAAGACCTTACTTAATAATCAAATTGTCATTGATTGTTGAGTTTGGCTTTTTCATGGTAGCAAATCCCACCCAACCTTGTGTTTAGCTACTGTTGCTGTGTGAAGCCATCCTGGCTGTCCTCCACGATTGTCTGTGAGGCCTTGTGGGGGTGTAGCAACCATACTGAGTAGGCTCAAGGACCTTTGAGGTGCCTCTTCTGCTGCACCAGGGGCAAAACTGCACAACTTGAGTTTTCCTTAATGAAATCATAGAATCACTAGGTTGGAAAGGACCCACCGGATCACTGAGTCCAACCATTCCCATCAATCACTAAACCATGTCCCTCAGCGCCTCATCCACCCGTCCCTTAAACCCCTCCAGGGAAGGTGACTCAACCCCCTCCCTGGGCAGCCTCTGCCAATGCCCAATGACCCTTTCCGTGAAAATTTTTTTCCTGATGTCCAGCCTGACCCTCCCCTGGTGGAGCTTGAGGCCGTTCCCTCTTGTCCTGTCACCTAGGAGAGGTGTGCAGTGCTTCCCTGGCCGTTGCTTTGAGGGCTGTGCCCTAACATCCTCTGGTCAAAATGAGTTTCCTACTCATTTTTGTGGTGATGCTGCCTGCTCGGGGGTGTCACAGCTCACAACAGAGCTGCTCCTTTGCTGGATTGTGTCCACTTGGGAAGGTCACGGAATCCTGGAATGGTTTGGGTTGGAAGGGACCTCAAAGCCCATCCAGTTCCACCCATGGGTGTGGACACCTCCCACTGCATCAGGGTGCTCAGTGCCTGCTGCTCAAGGGACGAGGATAGGAATGGTTGGACTCGATGATCCGATGGGTCTTTTCCAACCTGGTGATTCTATGATTCTATGAGCCAAGAAAGCCTCATTGCTTCCAAACGGAGAGATGGGAGAGAGGGTGGGAAGCCCTCGTGATACAAGAAACCACATACAGATATTGCTGTCACCCTAAACCCACCACCACCGGAAAACCCACGGCAAGGGCAGCCCTGGGTGATTCCCACGGGCTGTGGATGCCCCTCGCTTTATTGCCAAGCCCGGACCAGGCGCTCAGAGCAGGCAAATGGCTGTGCCTCAGTTTCCCCACCAGTTGTCCCTGTTTAGCCCCCTCCAAGCCTGGTCAGCAGCCAAACGGGGCGGCTGTTCACCCTGCAGGGGCAAGGGAAACGAGGAGGGGGAGATGGGAACCAAAATGAAAACGGCACCTCGAATCCTGGGGTCAGTTCTGGGCCCCTCACCACAAGAAGGATGTTGAGGCTCTGGAGCGAGTCCAGAGAAGAGCAACGAAGCTGGTGAGGGGGCTGGAGAAGAAGAGGAGCGGCTGAGAGAGCTGGGGGTGTTTAGCCTGGAGAAGAGGAGGCTGAGGGGAGACCTCATTGCTCTCTGCAACTCCCTGAGAGGAGGTTGTGGAGAGGAGGGAGCTGGGCTCTTCTCCCAAGGGACAGGGGACAGGACGAGAGGGAATGGCCTCAAGCTCCACCAGGGGAGGGTCAGGCTGGACATTAGGAAAGAATTTTTCATGGAAAGGGTGATTGGTCCCTGGCAGAGGCTGCCCAGGGAGGGGGTTGAGTTGCCTTCCCTGGAGGGGTTTAAAGGATGAGTGGATGAGGTGCTGAGGGACATGGTTTAGTGATTGATGGGAATGGTTGGACTCGATGATCCGGTGGGTCCTTTCCAACCTAGTGATTCTGTCACTCTGTAATTAAACAACCATGCTAAAAAGAGGCCCTTGGCGGAGCCCCGCCCCTCGTAGGGCCCGACCAGCACTGAGTATAGAAGCTCCGCCCCCTCGTGGAGCGCGCCCTTCCCGCCCATTTAGGCCACGCCCCCTCGTGGCGCCCCCGCCCTTCCCGCCCACTAAGGCCACGCCCCCTTCCTGCACACCGAGCCTCCCCACAGAGCCCCGCCCCCTAGTTAAAGCCCCGCCCCCCGTGCACTGTAATTTCCCGCCCACCTAAGCCCCGCCCACATCCCTCCGTAGCCCCGCCCACTCCTCGCTCCCGCCTTTTCCCCCTCCCCACCCCTCCTGGGGCCTCGCCCCGGCCCGTAGCCCAGCCCCCCCGAAGCTCCTCCCCTTTCCCGGCTCTCCACTCAGGCGCACTTAGGGCAGCCCCGCCCCCCTTTCCCGGCGCTCCGCTCAGGCGTGCTTCGGGCAGCCCCGCTCGGGTAGCGGCGTCGCGGGGTCCTCGCGGCGGGCCTGGCGGCCCCAAGATGGCGGCGGGGCGGGCGCTGTGAGGCGGGAGGGCGTCCCCGCCGCCGCCGCCTTCTCCTCCTCCTTCTTCTCCTCGCCCCGGCCCCGCAGCCGGCGGCATGCTGAGATCCACCGGCTACTTCCGCGGCATCGACTGCCCTTTCCTCAGCGCCGGGGGCCCGCGCGGGGACGCGCCCTGCCGCAGGCCCTACTGCCACTTCCGACACCCCCCGACAGCGCCGCGGGGCGAGGCCGCCGCTGGCCGCGGCGCAGGTACGGGCCCGGGTCACGAACTTCCTTACCCCTCTTCCCTCTCTCCCTGCTGGCCCTGCCCGCCGCCTGTGCCCCTCTTCTCCCCGTGTCCCCCCATCTTCCGTGTTCTTCCTTTCCCTCCCGGTGTTCCCTTTCTCCCTCTTCCCTGTGTCTCCCCCTCCTCGCCAAGGCCAGGCCCTTGCTCTCTCTCACCCATATTTTACAGCTTGGATGAGCTTCTATCTTGTCTGATTCCTGCCTCTCCCCTAGCCCTGCCCACCCGTTTTCCCGTGGCAAGGCCAGGCCTCTACTCTCTCTCCCGCCCACGCTTCAGGGCCTGGTTCTGTCTTTGCCTTCTTTCATTCCTCTCCTTTCCCAGGGCTCAGGTGCCATTCTCCCCTGCGAGCCTCTCTCCGGGGGAATGAACCCACAGGGTTCTCAGCATCATCCCGTCTCGGTCCACATCACCCCGAGCTCTGTTATTTGCTGCTGGTCGGCCCTGCCTGGGCTCTGTGACCACGATTGTTACCTCTTGTTGCTTCTGAAGGGCCTTTTCTGCCCCACCAGGTGAGAAAGAGATGGATGTGTCCCCAGAGTATGATCCCATCTCGGTCTCTCTCATTCCTAAACTCTTGAGGCTGCTTTTGTTCAGCCCTGCCTGGGCTCTGCCCCCATGATTGTCACCTCTTATTGCATCTGAAGGGTATTTTCACCCTACCGCATCATTCTGTCTTGGTGTCTCTCATCCCTGAGCTCCGTGTCTGCTTTTCTCAGCCCTGTGTGGGCTCTACGCCTGTGTTTGTCACCTCTTGTAGCATCTGAAGGATGTTTTGTGCCCCACCAAGTGAGAGAGGGCTGGTTGTCCACCCATCACCGTCCGTCAGATCCCACAGTTGCTGTCAGGCACGTGGGGAGTGGGCAGCACCTTTCCCAAATGTCCCATAACCGGAGGAAACCTCTTCTTGGGGACAGAGGCTGCAGAAGGGCAGCTCTGTTTTCATCCAGTTTTTGTGCCTCCAGGCAGCACAGCTCACGTGGCACTGAGGTGTCAGAGCAGGTTTTCCAGCCTCTGCCAAGAGCTGCTTTGCCATCCCAGCCCCTCAGGGTGGGCTTGGGGAGCTTGAGGGGGGATGTGTGCTGTGAGGCAGCCCCTGCTGCGGGGCGTGGCGGGGTTTGCAATGAGCTGAGAGTGCTGAGGTGCTTTAGCTGGCCACTGAGTGCTGCCAGCGCTCTCAAGGGAAGCTTGGCCACAAAGAAGACAGCGAGCTGTTGTTCTCCTCCCTTCTTCCATCGACTCGCATCGTTTTACTTACACACGTGTGCTGATCTGCTTATTTGGAGAGCAAAGCCCTCATTCTTCTCCCTAAGAGAACACTGCTCACTTTCTTTTTGTTAAGGCCTTGTTATTTCCACTAGGTTTACATGCTGGGGCGTGTGGTCTCTCACAGCCTGAAGCAGAAGTTGTCAAAGCAAAGCACAACTTGCCATGTTTTTTCTGTGCTTCCTGAACTTTGTGTTATTCAGGTTTGGAAAAGGATTGATTTTTTCCTGCCTCCTGGTTACCAGGTCAGCTCACCACAACGGTTGTTTAGTTTAAAATAAAGGAAGCATACCCGGGGCTGTCAGTGGCAGACGGAGACTGTCTTAGAAAGGCAAAAGTGTTTGCTTCTTTCAGTGTTCTTCTGAATTTGATAAGTGCCCTCTAACCCTTTAAGGTGGTCCTGTAGGTGCTTGATACCATATTTATCTTTCAGCATACTATTCCTGTTTGGCTTTAAATAATCATCGAGTTTCTGTTCTGGTATTAGAATTGCTTTTTCTGCCACCTGAAACGGATGCTGCTGTGCTAAATAAATGCTGGTGCTGGCTTTGATTTTCAGAATGGGGAACCGATGGTTGGGCTTTCGTGAAACCTTGGAGCACCTGGAAAGCACACGCAGCTTCTAATCCTGGCTGAAAAGTGTTTGTGTAAGAACTGAATGACAAGAAAGAAATGATCCCAGTGCTAATTTTGTTAGACCTGGCTTGGATGTGTGAGTGATTTTGATAGGAATGGTTGGACTCGATGATCCGGTGGGTCTCTTCCAACCTGATTATTCTATGATTCTATGACTGAGGAGAGAAGGCTTATTCTGGGGAGTGAGCGGTTTATGGCTCCTAGAGAAGCTCTGGCTTCTGTGAAACAAAAGCTGTCATCATGGAGCTGGTTTTCTTAGGTGAAGCATCTGCAGCTTGTGAAGGAAGCTGCATCCTGAGGCTTAACTTCTCACTCCTCCCGACCGGCTCAGCGCCTGCTCCTGCCCTGTTTCCCAATATCCTGGCATCTAAGGAACAGTGCAGCCTTTGGAACTGTGGATCTGTAAATTCTGCTGCAGCTTCACATTGGACTTGAGCCATTCTTTCTATGTAGAGATTGAGAAATGGAAAATAAACGATGAACCTGTTGCAAAACGCTTCCTTTTAGACAGGACCTCAGCAGGGCTGTGTAAGGTGGATTTTTAGGAGCAGAAGATGCTTTTGCAGTTATTTTTTAAACAATGCTTGAGGTTGACTTCATCTGAAGAGCCCACTTAGAAATGCTTCTGTCTTTCCCTCTGCCTGAAGCTCCTCTAGCCTGGAAGGATGTATTTAAGATTTACACTAGAGGGTGCAGTAGTTTAGCTAGCAACCAGGCAACCATCTTCTTCAGAGGTTTCCATCCGGAATAAGTTGCTCCCTGTCACTGAAACTGCCGGTCTTGTTTTAAAGTCACCTTCTAACAGTGCACTTGGGTGTATTTGACCCGTTTTATCATGTCACTTCATAAACAAGCTTTAAAACCGTTTTTTTCTTGCCAAACCAAGGAAGTTCCTACACCACGAGCTACGGTGTATTTTCTGGGATACTATCTAGAAAAAAGGGTAACATATAAAGAATCAGCTGCTAAACAGAATAACAGAATCATTAGGTTGGAAAAGACCCACAGGATCATCGAGTCCAACCATTCCTATCAATCACTAAACCAAGCCCCTCAGCACCTCATCAACCCTTGAACATATTGATTCAAGGCTGACATGGACTTGGATGTTTTTGGAATCTCAAAACTCATAGTAGATCTTACCTACCCTTGAAAGTAGCTTTTGAAAAGTAAGGACTGGAGCTGGTCTTGCTGTGGTGGGAGGAGGCTGTGGGCACGTGCCAGGTGGAGCAGTGAGGAGGTGAAGAGAGGAACTAGCGGCATGTAGCACTGTTCCTTTTTTCTTTACCTCCTTCACTGTTCCAGACTTCCTGAGTAGTGTAGTGTTCCTTTATTTTCCTACAGTTCTCTCATGGCTGCAACCACTGGGAGACATCAGTGAAGAGGCCTCCGTGCCCGGTGGGGGATCAGCAGCAGCCGGAGGACAGAGGTTTCTTTTTTCTGTGATTGTTTCCATGCAGCGTTCACTTTTCTTCCCCTCTGAAAGCAGCTCAGTAAATACAAACATGTCAGCTGAGGAGGGAATCGGTGTGGTGTGTTTGGTCTGTAGGGCACGTTGGAGCTGGGTTCAGAGACGTCTCGTGTGGGAAATCGATTCCGGTGTCTTTACTGTGTGGTAAAAGAGTGTGGCTACGTGGAGGCTTGTGGAAATTCAGGGCTGGCTGAAAGCTGAGGACGGTGCTGGGGCACTGATGTGGTGTTTCCACGGCAGTGTTGGTGTGCTGAGAAACGGGACGTGAGCCTGTACAGGACTGGGAATCTGGAGATGGCAAATTCTCATCCTGACTTGGCTGAAGTGCTCTTTTCATCTACAGAATGACTAAAACCCACCTGCTTCAGAGCAGGATGAAAAGATTATTGAATGTGTGTGAAGTGCTTTGAAAGCATGCTGTGTAAGTAGGAGGGAAGAACTGCCTTCAGTCCTAAAAGCATCTCTTCAAGAGCTGTAGAGGGGAAAAATAGGTCTCGCTTTAAAGTCTAGGTCCTGAGCATGCTGAAAGACATAAAAGTGTATTACATCTCTTCATAAATACCTGAAGGAAACCAGCTCCTTGCTTTGCTGGGTTTGACAGTGGCTGTCAGGAGGTGCTTGACAAGTGGATGGTTTTGAACGCAGAGCAGAAAGCTGCATCTGGGTCTGTCGGTCTGCGTTCCTCTGTCTGCTCTGCTCCTGGTGTGGTGTGAGATGAGCAGAGCCAGACGTTCAGCCTCCTGCCTCAAAATGCTTTATTCCAGCGCAGTGCGTGCTGGCAATTGCTCAGCAGTTTTCTGGTATGGTCCGAAGCTTGTAGAGTGGTTTTCTTCCTGTGTGGATTTTCTATTTGGATTCACAAGGCTTTACAGATCGGATCTTGTGTCTTTGAAAGGGGACTAGATGGTGGGTCTGTGTGGTACCATCCAGCGATGGCGTTTTCCCCTCTGTGTGATTTATCCTGCCCAGCCCCCATAAACCACTCTAGTGCTGCTTGGCTCCTGTTTGCCCAGGTCAGGAGCAGAGAAATCCTTGGGCCTATTTCCCAGCTTTAATTCTGCTGATCCTGGCAAGAAGGCACTTCAGCTTTCCCTTTTTCAAAGTCTTCAGCTGAAAAGTAGCCACATGGGATGGCTGTGACTTGTGTAGAAAACGCTGTGCAAAATGTTACTTGGTAAAACCTGAAGAGGCTCTTTAAGCTGAAAGAGAGGAGATTGGGATGAGGCATTACAAAGAAATGTTTTGCTGTGAGGGTGGGGAGGCCCTGGCCCAGGCTGCCCAGAGCAGTGGTGGCTGCCCCATCCCTGGAGAGGTTCAAGGCCAGGTTGGATGGGGCTTGGAGCCCCTGATCCAGTGGGAGGTGTCCCTGCCTGTGGCCAGGGGTGGAACTGGGTGGGCTTTGAGTTCCTTTCCAGCCCAAGCCATCCCATGATTCCATGGTTCTATGAAGTTTTAAGCCCCAACTTTAATCATCAGCCCATGCGTTACCGTAGTTGGGTGCTGGTGTTTTCTCTTGAGTAACAAGTGATGGGATGAGAGGAAATGGCCTCAAGTTGTATCAGGGGAGGTTTAGATTGGATATCAGGAAAAATATCTTTACTGATGGAGTGGTGAAGCCCTGGCAGAGGCTGCACAGGGCAGTGGTGGAGTCTCCATCCCTGGAGGGGTTTGAAAACCATGTAGACGTGGCACTTTGTAACATGGTTTAGTAGGGATGATGGTGTTGTGCTGACGGTTGGACTGGATGAGCCTAGAGGTCTTTTCCAACCTTAATGATTCTGTGAGTCAATAATCGGGTTCTTGTAGGAATGAGCTTTTATTTCTGTATTTGCTGTGAGCAGAAATGGAAACTTTGGGACTGCAGCTGCAATTTCCTCACAGAGAGGGGCACTCAGATGGTGCAGTGTCAGGTGCTTTAGTCCATGCACTGGGGGTGGGAATTGCCGAGACTACTTTTTTCTTTTTTTCCGTCCCACATCTGTGTTTGAGACAGTAATTACTAAAACATCACCAGTGGATGTTTTTTTTAACTGAGTTTTGAACAGAAAAATAGAAAACCTGCTTGGTGGTGTGATCGGGACGTGCCTTTTCATGCAAATCGACGTGGTGTCTTTCCAGCAGCTGGGGATTTCTGTCCGCTAACAGACTTGTCCATTGAGGCAGGTTTCTCAGGGGTGGGCAGGTGCAGCTGCCCTGTGGTTTGGGATTTTGGAGGGGGCTGGCACGGCGTTTGACTGCTGGGCCTTCTGCAAGCACAGCGTGGCCTGAGCTTGCACGCAGCTCTGCCTCACCGTGGTTACAGACCTGTGGAAAGCAGGAGGTGGGAGCAAATCCCTGTCAAGCCGGATGGATTTTGAAGGTGCTGCAACCTGCTTGGCTCTCAGAGGCACTAACTTTTTGCTGGCATGGGAACCCTTTGGCTGCTCTTCCAGGATTTCTCTAGTCAAATATGGAATTGCTGGGTTAACACTGGAGAAGCAGAAAGCACAATTCCCTATCCCAGGCTCGCAAAAACCACTCTCCTGGGCTGCCCTGTGCTGGGTTGGAGGTCCCAAGTCAGTGTGTTGGCTCACGTCATGCCAGCGGGCTGCAGGCAGTGACAGGCAGGAATGAGGCTTTTCATAGAATCACCAGGTTGGAAAAGACCCATCGGATCATTGAGTCCAACCATTCCCATCAATCACTAAACCATGTCCCTCAGCACCTCATCCACTCGTCCCTTAAACCCTCCAGGGAAGGGGACCCAACCCCCTCCCTGGGCAGCCTTTGCCAGTGCCCAATCACCCTTTCCGTGAAAATTTTTTTCCTGATGTCCAGCCTGAACCTCCCCTGGTGGAGCTTGAGGCCATTCCTTCTCATCCTGTCCCCTGTCACTTGGGAGAAGAGGCCAGCTCTGCAGCCTCCTTCCCTGCTGGGATTGAGTGTGGGATGGTGGGTGGCTCTGGGTGGGGAGTGGGCTGCTGGGAGGGACCTCTTAGCATCACCCTGGGGATCCCTGGTTGGGAAACCACTCTGCTTCCCAATTTGCGTTGCTCAAATTCAGTGAAAAGCAATACCTACAGCTGGGGAGTGGGGGAATTACAATATCAAAAAGTCCCCGGAGGTGACAGTGGTAGTGCTAGGAAAGCAGAAAACACTCAAAAAGCCCCTCAATGCACAACTAAAACCCAGTCTGACCTGGGAGTAAATGGGGGTGAAGGCGGGACTTTGGGTTGGTAAGTCCTGCCCTAATTATCTGTGTAGCCTAGAAAGTGCTGTGTCAGCACGTGGCCAGCCGTGCTGTGCCACAAGCCTTTGCCGGAGTCTCTTGGTTCTACCAAGCAGATAATGAGAGCCTTGAGTACAGCATGAACAAATATCTGCAGTATTTGTTAACCGCGGGGAGCTCAGGTAATTCTTTGAAGTTTTGGTCTTGCTGTGGAGTGAACTCGTGTGTCTGCGTGGGTTGTGGTACAAGGAGAAGCAGGTGGAGAGAGGCTTTCACGTGTGAGCCATTCATTTAACAAGAGGCTCTGGTCCTCAGAGTTTCACCTGTCCCTGAAATACAGGGACTACACCAAAACTCAGCTTTTCTTCTGAGGGTTTTGTTGCCCAAGGATTGTTGTTTCTCTGTGAGATCGAGTGGTTTTATCAAAGAGGATCTGTGCTGGGTGTGCTGGTTTGGAGCCTGCTGAGCTGCAGGTGTCTGAGTCGTAAAGGAACTCAAAGAGTTAATTCCAACTTTTAAGTTAACTAAAGCCGGACTGGTTTTCAAACCAGTTTTAAGTTTTGCTTTTAGTCCTTCTTAAGCCACAACTGAAGTTTTCCAAGATATTATCGCTTGAAAGGTGCTTTTCTTTAGTTTTCAACTTTCTCAAAGTGCCCACTTGTATTGAAATTCTGATGGGTTTGGGTTTTTTTCCCCTTAAATGGGAAATCTTCACCCGGAACAGTTAAAGAAATAAGGCAGGTGGTGGGGTGATAACTTATCTTGGGTGAGCCAGAGCAAGGCTGAATATTAAGGGACTGGTGGCTGAGGAGCAGCAGCGGGGCTGCTCAAAGAAAGTTTCCAAGGTTGAACAGAGAGAAAAGACACCAGAGTCTTTAAAGTACTTGATTTTATTCTGCTTCTTTGACAAAATTTCCTCTACTATTTAAGTTCTGGAGTACATCCTTAGTTTTAACTAGCGCTTGTGGAAGAGATGTAGGAACATTTTCTATTCTGTCTTCTTCTCAGGAATAGAAAAAAATAAGTCTTGGTTTTGGTTTGTGTTTGTTTTTTTTCCTCCAACAGAATTTCAACTTTTCTTGTATGTTGAGGAGTAACTTGAAAGACAAAATGAGAGAGAGGGAATGGAAAGATCTCCAAAGAATCCAAAAATTGAGTATCCATGTTAATAGATCATCGCGTTTAAAGTGGTGAGACACCTTCTAGCCCCTGTGGTGACAGGCGGTGGGGCTGGGGCAGCAGCCTAGGGAGCAATCACGATGTTTGGGGTGGCACTTCACTTTTAGACCCTCTCCTGGCAAACACAGTGGTTATGTTCCTCGTGTTCCTTCCTAGGGGTTGCGAGAAAGGTGCTGATGGTGTGATTTCCCTTTAGGAAAACTTTACATTTAGCACAGATCTTGACAGCCTCTTCTGGTCTTCGCCCACCGTGGTTGTTTTAACACCAGAGCAATGGGACTGTAAATTGCTGTGGTGATAGAGGAACGGAAATCATGGCTTTGCACGGGCCAGACTTTCTGGTTTTGGCTTTTGCATCCTTGCATTTGGCTAGTATTGCTGTGTGAGGCCATCTGGCTGTCCTTCACGACTGTCTGTGAGGGTGTAGCCACCATACTGAACAGGCTCAAGGACCTTTTGAGATGCCTCTCCTGCTGCACCAGGGGCAGAACTGTACAAGTTGTGTTTTCCTGAATGAAATGAGCTGTGCGGTGTTTCCCTGGCCATTGCTTTGAGGGCTGTGCCCTAACGTCCTCTGGTCAAAATGAGTTGCCTACCTGAGCGAGTCGTTCTGTGGTGACGCTGCCTGCTCGGGAGTGTCACTTGGGAAGGTCACAGAATCCTGGAATGGTTTGGGTTGGAAGGGACCTCAAAGCACATCCAGTTCCACCCCCTGCCATGGGCAGGGACACCTCCCACTGCATCAGGGGCTCCAAGCCCCATCCAACCTGGCCTTGAACCGCTCCAGAGATGCGGCAGCCACCACTGCTCTGGGCAACCTGGGCCAGGGCTTCTCCACCCTCGTTGTGAAGAATTTCTTCTTAATGTTTAATCTAAATCTCCCCCTTTCCAATTTAAAGCCATTCCCCCTCTTCCTGTCCCTGCACTCCCTGATCAAGAGCTCCTCTCCAGCTTTCCTGGAGTCCCTTTCAGGACTGGAAGCTGCTCTAAGGTCTCCCTGGAGCCTTGTCTTCTCCAGGCTGAACCACCCCAACTCTCTCAGCCTGTCCTCATATGGGAGGTTCTCCAGCCCTTGGATCATTTCTGTGGCCTCCTCTGGACTCGCTCCAAAAGCTCCATGTCCTCCCTGCTCTTGTCCCTTGGTGTGATCCATCCGTCCTGCTGCCGGCTGGACACTCTCTGGTGAAGAACAACTGCTGAGAGGACCTTAGGGTGCCTCGCGTTGGCTGACAACACCTGGTGAAACCTAACATGAACGGCCTTTCTCACAGCAGGCTTAAAAATACCTCAGCGGGAGGGATGACTGTTCAGACTGTTCTCAGCTTTGCTAATATAAGACTTTCTTGTCTCGTATTCGCTTCCTTTTTTCCACTGAAGAGATGACCGTGTGGGTTCATGATGTGCTCTGATGCTGTGGCATCAGGTGCCTCTGATGGACTTCTGTGTGCAGGGAGAGGCCAGCTTGGCAGTAATACCTCTCAGACCTTGCTTCCCGGATCAGAACAAGGTTCTCTGTGCTTTTAATACTTAATTTTAATAATTAAATTTAGTAGTTAAAAAGGGAAAGAAGGAGCAAAAAAAAAAAACAAACCCTAGTTCTAATGATTCTATTTAATGTGGATGAACCGTTTCTCTCAAGTCCTTTTCCCTGCCCTCCTAACCCATTTACCCTGGATAATTATGAAATGTACTATTTTGAATCTCAGTGTTAATTATTTCCAAGTAATAATTGTGTTAATAATTTCCAAGGATATTATCATTTAAGTTGGAAATTTGCTCTAGGTTCTCGCAAATGAGGTCTCTGCCAAACCCTGCCATTTCTCGTGCGCTGTTTAATTCTGAAGAGGAGCAAAGCCCACCCTGCCGGCAGAGCCTTTTCGAAACAGTTTGTTCTTGAGAAACTGCTGTCTCGTCCATGAAGCATTAACTGAAAAGCTCAAAATAATTTTCCAATGGTGATAATTTTTCTGCAATCACAGAGGTTGTCCATTTGCCGAGTACTGGCACGGTAAACACGGGCAAGCTGTTAAGCTAACAAAGCTGTTCTGATGACGTTCAAATGAAAATGCCTTTTTTTTCCTCTCCAAAGAGATCTCCCAACAGCGTTTACCTTCCCCACCTCTGGATGAATGTGCCTTTTATAGCCAACTCCAAGTGACCCAGGAGAATGGGTGACTTTGGCAGCGGCAGGTCTAGAAAGTGGTCCCTCCATAGCTTGGCGAGCAAATCCTTCCTTTTAAGATCCTCATTGCCGCTGGCTTGAGAGCTTTTTATTTTTGCCTCCCCTTTAACAGCAATTGCTCCTTAGCGTCTCTGTTCTATCTGGAAGAAGGTGGTTGACCTCCACATTCCATGTGCTTCCAAGAGCTTGGCTCTTCTTCCCAAATGTGCAGGTTCACAATGACTGGTACCTGTCATACTTTTGAGCTTTTCTGTGTTTAAAGCATCTGAAATATGTGTTCAGGTAGGGAGCCTGAAAAAAAAGACTTGCCTTTCTCCAGAGTGATTCACTGTAAAATAAGTTCTAACATCAAACAGGTGACCTTGTCCTCACATTATTCATTCAATGTCAGCGTTTGTTTGCTGCCGTCGCCTGTTGCACAAACTGGAAGGACCAGTGTATGGCAAGGAGTCGCTGGCTTATAGAAGCTTTGTAATAAACCAACTCCGCCTCAGAACCGAGGCCTCATTTCCCAGAACCAATATGATCAGGGAAACAAGGAAAAAGCCATGAAAAAAAAAATCAACCTTGTCTTTTCTTTTGAAAAATCTTGGTTTATGTTGCTTTTTGCTCTGTGCTGAAATGGCCAATCTAAGTGCAGTTCATCTTGGTGTGTTGTAAAGTGTTCTTGGTTAAATAAATTGTTTGCTGAAGTCCTACATAAGTTTATAACTTGTGTAGTGTTGATATTAACTTCATATTTTTGTGTCTTAGAAGGAGTATTTCTTAAATCTGAGGTACATAAGGAAGTGTGGCCGTCGGAGTGAGGGAGGAGATTCTCATCCTTTGCTCCACTCTCGTGAGACCCTACCTGGAGCCCTATGTCCAGTTCTGGAATCCCCAATATATGAAGGACAAGGAACTGTTGGTAAGGGTCCAGAGGAGGCCATGGAGATGATCCTAGGGCTGGAGCACCTCTGCTATGAGGCCAGGCTGAGAGAGTTGGGGTTGTTCAGCCTGGAGAGGACAAGGCTCTAGGGAGACCTTAGAGCAGCTTCCAGTCCTGAAAGGGACTCCAGGAAAGCTGGTGAGGGACTTTTTCCAAGCACATGAAGTGATGGGATGAGGGGGAACAGCTTTAAATTGGAAGAGGAAAGATTTAGCTAGGACGTTAGGAAGAAATTCTTCACGATAAGGGTGGGGAGGCCCTGGCCCAGGTTGCCCAGAGAAGCTGTGGCTGCCCCATCCCTGGAGGTGTTCCAGGCCAGGTTGGATGGGGCTTGGAGCCCCTGATGCAGTGGGAGGTGTCCCTGCCCATGGCAGGGTGTGGAACTGGATGGGCTTTAAGGTCCCTTCTCAAACCATTCTATGGTTAATTTTCTAAAGTATTTTATAAGAGTGGCCTGATAGCAGTTTAATTCCTGATCCTATAAGAAGTTGTTGTCTCGAGTCTCATTATCTTACGATTCAAAAGGGACAGTGTAGACTCTTCGTTTTACATCCAACCAAAAAGCGATATTTCACTGTGTGGTGCTGCTCACTTGTTTGCTCCAGCAGAAATACTGTCGGAACAGCCGAACTGGTGCGATTCATCTTGTAGAAATCTTCCTTTGCTCCGTGGGATTTGTCTTGGCGTTTGAAATGGAGAAGGGTCGATGCAAAAGCTGAAGACACCTCCTTTGGCTCTTGTGTCTGGGTTGGAAGAAGGGGTGTGTAACTGGGTCCTTCTCCTGCTTTCCCAGGAGAATAATTAGGTGCTTGAAAACATGATCTGATTTCAGATAGCATCCTTAATGTCTCTGACTTTTTGGACTTGTGTGTGTGTATATATATATATATATAATAAAATCTCCTTCTGCTTCTGTTTCCACTACATTAACTGCAAAAGCATCGTGCCTGAGGGCAACGCTCCTGATGGGTATCGTGGAACCTTCTTATACAAGCATCTTTCAGGGAAAAGGCAGCTTTTGATCAGCTCCTGTGGGTAATCCATCAGGCACACACACCTCCAAAACGGCTCTTTCAGGATGATATCTCACCTGCTGGCGTACTCAGGGATTGTAATGTGTTTTTACACCTGGCCATTCCATTGAAAGAAAATGTGCAAATTGGTTTGATACTGTAGGTGAACAGCACAGAATAAGACATCAGGTCTGTGCTTGGGTTGCATCTTCCTTCTCCATATCCTGAAAGATTTAACATAGTTTGCTTTTCTGCACGGGCATGTTGTCTTTTCTGTAGTTTGAGTGTTTTTTTTTATTTTGGCAAGTCTTTGGATCCAGACTCTGTGTGCTTGCCTTTGTTTGTAGGCCACCTGGGACAGATTACCAGGGTTTTAGCTCATCCCCTAACAAGGCTTGTGCTAAATTTGAGGTCTCCATCTTGAGTTTGAGGGTACTAGCTGGCTTCTCTGGTCTTTGTTGCACTGGTCTGCTCTGCTGCTGTGGAAATGATGTTTGCAAAGGGGTGAGAAGCGACGTGGTGGGTATGGAGGGTGTTTATCCTTCATTAGTTGTTAGGCTAATAGTCATACTTGATAATCTGCTTCTATACACTCGCCTTTTAGCAAAGAACAAGAAGTTCCTTTGAAATAACTGCATCCAGAGCTGTGGTGATAAAACAAGGACTCCTTGAGTCCTGTGTTCAGTTCTGGGCCCCTCACCACAAGAAGGATGTTGAGGCTCTGGAGCGAGTCCAGAGAAGAGCAACGAAGCTGGTGAGGGGGCTGGAGAACAAGAGGAGCAGCTGAGAGAGCTGGGGGTGTTTAGCCTGGAGAAGAGGAGGCTGAGGGGAGACCTCATTGCTCTCTCCAACTCCCTGAGAGGAGGTTGTGGAGAGGAGGGAGCTGGGCTCTTCTCCCAAGGGACAGGACGAGAGGGAATGGCCTCAAGCTCCACCGGGGGAGGTTTAGGCTGAACATTAGGAAAAATTTTTTCACAGAAAGGGTCACTGGGCACTGGCAGAGGCTGCCCAGGGAGGGGGTTGAGTCACCTTCCTTGAAGGGGTTTAAAGGACAGGTGGATGAGGCACTGAGGGACGCAGTTTAGTGATTGGTGGGAATGGTCGGACTTGATGACCCGGTGCGTCCTTTCCAACCTGGTGATTCTATGAAAACTGTTCTAAGTTAAAAAGCAGCCTTTCACTTCCCTGTAGCATCTGTTTGCTTGATTTGTTTTATTGCTGGATTCCTCCATTCCTAACCTCATTTTCCAAGGTGAAGATCTTTTCCTGCCTGTTCTTTGGTGAGCAAGGTGCTGTCACTCTGCACCCGGGTGATGTCCTTTTACCTTCCTTTTCAGTGTCAGTTGGGAGTAGGTGGGAGAGTTTGGGACACTGTGACAGAAAGTAGAAAGCGTTTATGCTTGTGAAAACTGCTCCTGTGTCCTTCTCAAGAGGAAGGTCGCAGGCTTGACTTGCCTTTGTACTGGTAGGTTTTTCCTATTAGCAGCACTTGGTTTGTCAAGCCAAATAAAACTGGTTTTTCTGCAGCTGAAACACTGAGCTTTGAGGGATATTGGAGGCTTTCAGAGGGCTTTGGGCATTGGCACCGATAAATGAGAACCTAATCCACAGTTTTCCTACCGGAATCCTCTTTGTTCCCTTCTCACTTGATTGAGTTAAGCAGCTAATTCTGTGCATACTCAAACTCCTCCTAATACAGTGATTATTCTTCAGTGCCCTGAAGAACATTTAATTTATAGAGCTTTTTTGTGAGTAATAAAAGCATTTTGTTAACAGATCTTTAGTCTTGAAGGCCCAGGAATACACTGTAAAATCCAGTCTAGCCACACGCTTGCTGCTGAATCATAGAATCATGGATTGGTTTGAGTTGAAAGGGTCTCAAAGCCCATCCAGTTCCACCCCCTGCCATGGGCAGGGACACCTCCCACAGCATCAAGGGCTCCAAGCCCCATCCAACCTGGCCTTGAACCCCTCCAGGGATGGGGCAGCCATCACTGCTCTGAGTGACCTGGGCCAGGGCCTCCCCACCCTCACAGCAAAACATTTCTTCCTGAGATCTCATCTCTGTCTCCCCGCTTTCAGCTGGAAACCATTTCCCCTTGTCCTATCCCTGCATTTCCCTGATCCAGAGCCCCTCCCCAGCTTTTCTGGAGCCCCTTTCAGTGCTGGAAGCTGCTCTGAGGTCTCCCCACAGCCTTCTTTTCTCCAGGCTGAACAACCCCAACTCTCTCAGCCCGACCTTGTACGGGAGTTCTCCAGCCCTTGGATGATCTTTGTGGTGTCCTCTGGTCTCGCTCCAACAGCTCCATGTCCTTCCTGAGAATGCCAGACAATGACACTGAAGGTTTGATACCAAACTCCTGATCTGTGATGATGAGAGCATGGCTTTTGGTAGTGTCTTTCAGTATTGAGTTTTCATGAAAACAGGCCTTAAAAAGAGGTTTTGTTCAGTTTTACTACGAAGAATGTGTTACCTAAATTGCGGGCTATAAATTATTTTTTCTTTCTCTTTTACAGAACGAGGCTATGATCCCTACAATCCAGAGCTTCCGAGGCACTCGCTGGAGACGGAGGATGGTGCCCTGGCTGACATTAGAGATGTGGCACCCAGTATTCTGGAGCTGGAGCTGGTCAACAAGGCCATCGAGGCAGTCAAAAATGAAGTGGAGAGAGAGCAGAAAAAGTATGAGGAGCTACTAGAAACGACAAAGGAATTGAGTGCTTCAGAGGCCTCCTCACTCATTTCAAATACACCTGTGTCAGCTGCTGGGACAGAAAATGATTCGTTTGCCTCCTTAGAATATAATCCAGGTAGCTACAACTTTAATAATAACTCTGACTACAACCCTACTCCTCTTGCTGCTGCTGGCCGGTCAAGCAAATACACTTTGGATGCTTCCCGATCGAAAGGAAGCTCACTAGAATATGTTCCCAAGGCTGTGGTACAGAATAAAAAATACAGTAGCACCGTCACTAATAATAAATACGTGATTGATGACTCTAAGCCTTCTACAGATTTGGAATATGACCCGCTTTCAAATTACTCAGCCAGGCTTTTGAGCAAAGCCACAACAAAGGAGCCGAAGGGGTCTAAAAGGGGTAGGGTGCCTAGTTATGAGGAATCGTATTCTCCATCGCGAAAGAAGCTCTGTGAAGCGCCCGATGACGAGGAAGTGTGTGCCAGGTTCTCTTCCTCTGAAGATGAGGCTGATGAGGAATATAAGCCAGTTTCTGTTAGTTCACGGTCAAAAGGCAGTTCGGAAAGTGAATCAAACGACGGGTTATCCAGCAAAGAACAGAGCACCAAACTGGATGATTTTGCTTCCCAGGATAGCGAAGAAGTGGCAGCGCAACATGGCCTGGAAGACCTTCCAAGTTCATTGAAAAATCTTGAAAGAAACATAGCAGCCAAGAATGCAAAAGTGGTGAAAATGTCTTCTAGTAAGAAGGACCAGGAAATTGAAAATAAAAACAAAGACTCAAAAGACAAAACAAAAAGGAAGAAATCTGATGTTATTAAATCACCTGGGCTTGGCGAGGGTGGTAAGAAGGAGAAAAGTAAAAGTACAGAAAAAGACAAAGTGCTCAAGAAAGAAGAAAAAATAAAACCCAAAAATGAAGAGAAAAGCAGCAAAGATAAGAGTGGCAAAGTGAAAAGCGATGAGAGTTTAAAGAAACCTGAAAAACACAAATTGGAAAAAGTGGATGGGCTTAAGAAGGAAAAATCCAAGTCCAGCAGCAGTACTTCAGGGAAAAGCAAGAGTGAGAGTGTTGGTAAAGGCTCTGGTGTGGAGAAGATGGGGAGCAGCAAGAAAGGCTCCAAGGTGAAAACAGCTGATGTGAAAAATGGTAAGGAAACCTCTGGTCATAAAACCAAAGAGAAAGGGACCAAGACTCCAGCAGTGGAGCGAAAGAAAGAAAAGGTCAGTTCTACAGACAAAGATCCAAAGGAGGGTCGGAAGCAGCGGAGTTTGAGTCATGTTGACCTGTTCGGTGATGAGAGTGGAGATGACAATGACAAAGGCCGGCCTTTGCCATCCACGTTACTTGATGTGAGCTCGGACTCAGACAACGATGACTCTAGTTCAGACTCTGAAAGTGAAAACGAAGGGACAAAGAAAGTGAAGCGCTCTAAATTGTCAAAGTCGTCATCATCTTCCTCAACATCTGATGACATTGATTATTCCATCCTTGAGAAAGACTTGGACTTTGAGTCCGATCCAATGGAAGAATGTCTCAGGATTTTTAATGAATCTACAGATGTGAAAACTGAAGACAAGGGAAGGCTGGGGAAACAGGTAATGCTGGTTTGGATTGGTTGGTTCTCTCACATCTAAATCTGAAAGGATTCTGGTTTAGTTTAGCCATGTTGTGTATTTCAAGTAGCTCAAGAGGGAGATTCCGTATGCTGGAAGAATCTCATCCTTGTCATGACTGAGTGGTTTGAAGCACTTGCACCTGAATTTAGCTACTGGGCTGAAAGTTGCTGCGAGATATAAGGATTCAGTGACCTTTTGTGTGGAAGGCTTTTAGCTTTCAAGGTTGTCAGTTCTGTATCTGGCTGGCCTAAGAACCGTGGAGCCTGGACGGCTGGAGAAAAGGCTTCAGAGCTTATGCGGCGGGTGTTCACAGCTAATCCAACTTTTCTAACCTGGGTGATGCCTTCTTGTTGCAGCTTACCTTTAGGAACGTAGTGGCAAGTAGAACCAGGACAATGTGTTGGCACAAGTAAGTGTACAGGAAAGTTGGGGAGGGGCTCTTGTTGAGGGAGGGCAGGGATAGGAGGGAATGGTTTCCAGTTGAAAGAGGGGAGATTGAGGTGAGATGTCAGGAAGAAATGTTTTGCTGTGAGGGTGGGGAGGCCCTGGCCTGGGTTGCCCAGAGCAGGGGTGGCTGCTCCATCCTTGGAGGTGTTCAAGGCCAGGTTGGATGGGGCTTGGAGCAACCTGATCCAGTGGGAGGTGTCCCTGCCCATGGCAGAGGTAGAACTGGATGGGCTTTGAGGTCCCTTCCAACCCAAACCATTCCAGGATTCTATGATTATTAATTGGAGAGAGGGGCACAGTGAGCAGAGCAGGAAGTACAGGACTGCCTGGTGGAAAGGCAGTTTCTCCTGGTAAGGTTGGTGGTTGACTTTTATTCTAAAAATGGCATCAGGAATTGGTGCTGGGTTTCAGGCTTTTGCTAGCTGGGTGGGCTGTGAACAAAGTTCTTCGATTCATGACTGTCTGTCTGTGGAGGACAGAGAGGGCACAGGGAGCAGAGCTCATCTTTTGTAAAGAATAATGGAACTATTTAGAGGTTTCTGCTGAACTTCCCATTGCTGTGATGTCCCGGATCTGTTTTGAGAGGAGTCTGTGCTGCTGGCAAGACCCTTTTCACACTTGTAAGGAATACCTGGGTAGAAGAAACTCTATAAGGAGTGTAATGATTTTCTTCTGAACTATTAAGCATTACTTGATTTTTGCTTGTTTAAAATTCAGCTTTCTTTTCTCAGTGTTTAGTGTAATTCCTAGCTAGGAACGAGTGCTTTATTTTTGGCTCTGTTTCTTCAAATCACTTGGTTTAAGTGAAAATAGTATAAGGGCACACAAGTTATAGTGGAATAAAGGAATCCATTTGGAGCTTTCAAAATAAAGGGTGATTCCAAATGGGCAGAAAGTGCTGAACCAGGGGCTGCAAGCAGTGAACTCGAGTGTGGAGTGAGCGGGGATGTTCTGCTCTCAGCAGCCTGGAGCGTTCCCTTTGCTCCTGCTTTACCTTTCACCCCTGCACTAAAACTCCTTTTCCTCTCTATTTTGGAAAGGGAGGAACAAGCACTGCTGCGGAGGGGTCCTGCTCTGGTGGGTGGGTGTTTGTAAGCGGGGACCTGCTTCCCCACTATGTTTCTGCTGGGTGGGATTGGATCACAGGAGATTGGAGTTGTTCAGCCTGGAGAAGAGAAGGCTCCAAGGAGACCTTAGAGCAGCTTCCAGTCCTGAAAGGGGCTCCAGGAAAGCTGGGGAGGGGTTCTTGATCAGGGAGGGCAGGGATAGGATGAGGGGAAATGGTTTCCAGCCACAAGAGGGGAGCCTGAGAAGAGATCTTAGGAAGCAATGTTTTGCTGTGAGGGTGGGGAGGCCCTGGCCCAGGTTGCCCAGAGCAGCAGTGGTGGCTGCCCCATCTGCGGAGGTGCTGAAGGCAAAGTTGGATGGGGCTTGGAGCAACCAGATCCAGTGGGAGGTGTCCTTGCCCATGGCAGGGGATTGAACTGTATAGCCTTTAAGATCCCTTCCAACCCAACCTGTTCCATGATGCTATTTGTTTGTGGAATACTTTTATAGCTGGAGCCCATGTTGTTTGGACTCTGATGCACTAGTCTCTCCAGGAAGGTTCTTGTGGGCATTGTGGTGTTATTTCATTGGGAGCGATTGCTTTGTGAGCAAGTTTATTAGGGATGTAACTGAATTAACAGAATTACTGAGTTCCTAGAGAGCAAAGTAATTGAGGTTGAAGTGCTCATCCCACATGCCCTGGTGGTGAGGAACGCAAGCTCAGCCTGAGCAGAGTTTGAGCTCATCCCCAAATCCAGCCCCCAGCAGGTTCATCTCTGCTTAGAGCTTTGCCAGGAGTTGTGTTGGAAAACTGAAAGCAAGATTGACTGGAGAACAGCTAGAACAAACTACTGAAGGGTGTTTTGTACAGATGCTGCTGAGTCAAATTCCAGGAAGATTTTCAAGTGGTCCCCCTGGCCCAGGAGCGAGTCCTAGACACTTGCTCTGCTGCAGTTGTAGCTGAGAGGTGCTGTTACCCCTCCTGGGTTTCTGACCATCCAAGTGTGAGACCTGGGGATTTGTCAGCACAGTCTTTCTGAAAAAACTGCAGAGAAACATTTTCCTTCTTCTCCCAAGTAACAAATGACAGGATGAGAGGAAACGGCCTCAGGTTGCGCCATGGGAAGTTTAGATTGGATTTTTTTACTGACAGGATGGTGAAGCCCTGGCAGAGGCTGCCCAGGGCAGTGGTGGAGTCTCCATCCCTGGAGTGATTAAAGAAACCACGTAGCTGTGGCACTTCAGGACATGGTTTAGTAGGGATGGGGGTGTTGAGTTGAGGATTGGACTTGGAGATCTTTTCCAACCTTAATGATTCTGTGATTCTGTGGGGAGCAAGAGCAATGTGGTTGGAGTTGAGCAAGGCTTCAGGCCCTGCTCTGGCAGCATGTTGTACAGTGGCAGAAAATGAGTCAGCTCCCACATTTGTACCAAAAAATACCTCATGCCCCTGGGATTTTAAGAATGCTTGACAGGGGAGGGATGGGAGTGGCTAGAGAAGGATGTTCAGGTTTCTTGTGGTGGGTAGGGGCTGTCTCTAATTATGCCAGTGGCGCCCAGTGCCCAGCTTGGGGTGGGAGCTGTAACGCTGCTGCTCGTTGGTGTCATCAGTGGCCCCTGGGTTCAAAACAAGGTTTGTTTTGGAAGTTCAGCAGCTGAGCGCGTGCTCTCACCTGTCGCCTGCGAGGGCTTTCTGTTAAACCAAAAGGAGCCTTTCCAGATCTCCTCCTTGAGGGGGAACCTCGAGTCTGTTCAGTTTTGGAAGCTTGTTCTTTTGTTTTCCAGCCATCCAAAGAGGAAGGAAATGAAGAGAAGACAGAAGAGAATTTAACTACCTTGTTTCCTGGCCAAAAAAGAAGGATCTCTCATCTTGTCAAACAAGGAAATGTAAGTGCAGCTTTAGAAGGAAAAAAATAGATTCTTTAAAGTGAGGATTCTCTGCCCTGTTAATGACACTGGAAAATGATGCAGCCTTGGGCTCAGACATAAGGGTTGTTTGCGCTGGAATCCGTCTGTGTTGGATTTTTTCCCTACCTTTTCTGATTTCACAGCTTAGCAAGGGTCAGCTGTGGAAGAGTAAATGGATTCTGCACCCTGTAACTCACTGGGGTAGATTGAGATGTTAATTTTTCTACAGAATAGCTTCACTCAATCACTCAGATAAAAATTAGCTGGACACAAGGTCAGTCAGTGTCTGATGGTGCTTTTGTCTTGTGCATCTAAAAGCTGTTTAAAACCATCACCTTGGATCTATTCTGACAGAGCCAAGATAGCAGCAACATCTTGTTTGATCCTTTTCTTCCACAATTGTGAAAATACTTAAAATACAGAGGAGAAAAGTGGAAAAAAAAAGAGAAAAAGGCAAGAAAGGCATTCTGATTTTTTGATTTCTTTCTCACAGGGATTTTAATTCATGTTTTCTCTGAGGGTTTAATGTGTTTCCCTCCAGGTGCCAAGTGTAGATTAGTCAGTTTTTATGTTCTAGCAGGGTAAGAATGGAGACTTAAGGACTGATTTGAGCTGTGTAGTTCAAATTAATTGTTCTTCCTTTCCTCTCTGCTGGAAAAGGTTTCTTTGCTTTTAATAATTTGAAGCCCTGAGGTCAATACAACGTTTTTTATTTAACTACATATCTTCAGCCAGTTCATGTGCTTTGATAAGGGCCCTTTCTTCCAAAGTGAAGAGATAAGAGACTGAAGCAAATGGGTTGGAAATTAGTTAACTCAAATATTTATTGTAAATAGGTGCCTTTTAGATGCGTACAAATCTTTAAATACATTTTCTTAATGTGACATCTGATCCCAAAATGCTTTCCAAAGATGGGAACCTTCCTCGCGTGGGCAAACAGAGCCGATCTGGTGTGCTCAGCAGCAGCTGCCGTGCGCCCGCACCGGGACGTGCCTTCCTGGGAATATCTCAGCTCAGTGCTGCTGCCAGATCTGTTCAGGAAGCGCTGTAAGACCCAAACTGCCGCTTTTATGTGCAGAGTTGAGGCTTGTGCTCTCCCTCCAAGTGGAATATTTGCTCAGTCTTGCTTGTGATTTATAGCTCGGGGACTGAGCAAAGCAGAAGGGGAGGGAGCTGAGTGCTGGGTCAGTCACTGGGGGCCAAAGGAATGGAAGGTGAGGCAGAAAATGAGTGTCCAGTCCTGCATGGGAGCCTGTAATTATTGTTTAATGGCTGACTGCACTCAGTTTGGTATCCAGAGACTGGTGGCACCATCAGAGACCAGGAATGCAGGAGGTACCAGCTTGCCCCCAATTTGCGGTCTCCGAAACGCCGTGTATCACATGGGCTGTGCGAGCGTTCCTGGCTCCGAAGGCGTTTCAGGTGGGGAGGCCTCTTTCTCAGATTTCAAAGCTTGTTGAGGAGTGTGGAAAAGTTTATACTACTGCTGTTTCTCTTGTACTTCTGCTAGAAAACTTTTTCGTCTGCTGACATAATTTCTGGCACCTTTCCTGCAACCTGAATTTGGACATCAAAGGAAACGCATGTGTAACTTGTTTGTGTTGGTAATAGCTGTAGCAGTGAAATGTCTCCAGAAGCAGGCAGGGACTGAGCCTGTTTCAAATTCAGAGCTCTGTTTATGTAATGCTAATCCCTTGTGTACAAATGTGAGACTTTTAAGTAGTTACAGGAACAAGAGACCTGAGACGAGGTTACCGTGAGATGGGGAGCAGCTGTACTGCAAGGGGAAGAAAAGACAAAGCCAACTGTATTCCTAGGTTACCTCAAAAGCAGTGTGAGCCGCTTGAAGGAGGGGATTCTGCCCCTCTGCTCCACACTGTGAGACCCACCTGGACCTCTGCGTCCAGTTCTGGAGTCCTCAGCAGAGGAAGGACATGGAGCTGTTGGAGAGAGTCCAGAGGAGGCCATGGAGATGATCTGAGGGCTGGAGAACCTCCTGTACGAGGACAGGCTGAGAGAGTTGGGGTGGTTCAGCCTGGAGAAGGGAAGGCTCCAGGGAGACCTTAGAGCAGCTTCCAGGGCTGAAAGGGGCTCCAGGAAAGCTGGGGAGGGACTTTTTCCAAGTGCGTGAAGTGATGGGATGAGGGGGAACATCTTTAAATAGTAAGAGGGAAGATTTAGATAGGACATTAAGAAGAAATTGTTCATGATGAGGGTTGGGAGGCCCTGGCCCAGGTTGCCCAGAGCAGGGGTGGCTGCCCCATCCCTGGAGGCGTTCAAGGCCAGGTTGGATGGGGCTTGGAGCCCCTGATCCAGTGGGAGGTGTCCCTGCCCATGGCAGGGGGTGGGACTGGAAGGGCTTTAAGATCCCTTCTAAACCAAACTATTCCAGCATTGATTCTAAGGGTAGATGGCAGCTCAGGAAAGATGGGGAGAAAGAGTTGTAAAACTCAGCGAAGTGGAATGGAAGAAAGTTGGTTGGTTTTTCATTGTGATATAAACTGAAGAAGCATGCAGTAGGCAGATGAGTTTTCTAGTGCAAGACTGTAGAACTGAGCTTATCGATAGAGTCCAGAGGTGGGTTAGGCACAGGGCACATCATGTCATTAAATAAGCAGTTCAGATGCCACCTACCAATTTAGGAATGTGCCAGAGTGCTGGGAGGCCTTGTCAGAGGGTGAATCATTAATGTCCTGGGTTTTGATGAGTGACAAATATTTTGTTCTGGATGCTGGTTGGCATCTTCCCTCAAAACTCTGTATTTGCTAACAGAGGGGAGTTGAGGACGAGGGACCTTCTTTGGGTGAGTGGAAGCGAGAAGGTGGGGATTGAGCAGGTGAGTCTGCTGGCTCTAAAACCTTTTGTTTCTGTGCAGGCAGAGGTCCCGAGCAAGCCCGTAGTGCGGCCGTACCGCCCGCCCACCGCCCAGGAGGTTTGTTACCAGAGGATCCAGCTGGCTCAGCAGCAGGCGGCACAGCTGGCTGTGGCCGTTCAAAAGGCCTCTCTTTCTTTGCCGGGAGAGAAGAAGAGGATTGCACACGTGCCAAATGCAGCCTTTTCCGCAGCAGCCAAGCAAAGTAAGCCAGTGGCGTTGTTTGTCAGCGCCGTCCTGTCCTTCCCTCTGTTAAAAGATGCTGCCTTCTCTTTAAGCTTCTCCGTAGCAGACGTGAAGCTATGAGGAGTTGTGTAGCGTTGGCCATGACTTAAATATTTGCTGAGAGTGGCCATTGGAAGGGCTTTTCCATGAGAAACTCCGTCCTGGTCTGAAAGGCAACAGACTCGAGTATCACCTCGCTCCCCTGTCTGTCTCACTCTGCTTCCCTCACTTCAGCCTGTTCGTTTACCATTTCTTCCTTGGACTCTGTTTCCTTCTCACTCCCTTGTTGCTTCAACCCTTCAGAGGTGGCACAAACAGGAGGGAAGTGCTAATTACTGCTAATTGGTGTACCTATGTGGTTGGAAGGACTCAGAGCTGACGTGATGGGCACTTAGTGCATTGTAGCTGACAGGGTTAACTTTTTAAACTGCTGACTCAGTTCCCCCAAACCAAACAGAAACAAGGCGAGTTTTCTGGCAGAAGGTTCCTTCATCGTTGCCTGGAAGGTGGCAAAATCACCCGATTTTTATCCGTTTGAAGACTTCCATTTGAAAAAAATCAGTTTACAGCATGGACCTTTCATAGTAAGTTCACTCTGGGAACTTGGAGCTCAGTGGTAGGATTTCTACCTCAGTATGTTTTCTGTTTCTTGCAGGCCTCGCGAGTAGCAAGATGTCTGTTCCTGGCAAGAGTGTCCCACCTTCCAATGACTCTGAAGCACCCACCGTGTCTCTGAAGGCCTGCACCTTAGCTGGGATGGCTTCAAAGACCACCAGCACCGTTGTGCAGAAACGGATAGCGCATGTCCCCTCCTTACAGGTAAGAGAAACTGGGGACCTCTCCAGTCATTCCCCATTGAGGGTGTTGTGTTTAACCGCGCTGCTCCAAACTTTATGCTCTCTGAAGAGCGGTGTTTTGATTAGGTTGATTAAATGGGTTTGGTTCTTCCTGTGGTTTCCCTCGATAGCATTGTATAAAAAATTAAACACTTGAGGGGTAGGAGCTTATAAAGATAGAAATACTTAAGTGCTGCTCTGATCTCTTTGAATATTGATCGCTTGTCTTTGGTTTGAGCCTTCTGTTGTGCTGGCTACCTGGGCGTGTGGCTGTTGGTGTCAGGGACTGTGAGCCTCTCATGTTCAAAAGGCTGGATTAATGGCCAGCCTGGGCTGTACTAACGAAGTTGGTTTGGGGTAGTGTCCCACAGCAACTCTCTCCGCTCCCCCCTGTCTCTCCGCCCCCCTCTCTTTCTTCTTCCCCCTGCCCAGCCTTTGTGGACCATTTTGTGGTTCTGTGATATTTTTATTGATATCTGGTGTCATGATAAGTCATAGCATACTCTTGATTATTTCTGGAGGAATGAAAAGTCGTTTTCTTCCTTCTCCACCCAAAAAGCCACCATAGTAACGTAGAACTTGAAGCTGATTAAAAATAAACAAAATAACTGGAAGGATCAAATATTTACCAGTTTTACAGAGGTTCTTAAGGAGTATCACATCAGAGGTTGAGAAAATATATATATGTGCAATGAAAAGGACCAAATTCCCTTGAGCAGGGCATCAAAATGGAAGTCTCCTGAGGAAAATGAGCGCTTTTTCCATTGAGACAGGACTGGTTGCTCCCCTTTGAACGTGCCCATATTTTCGGTAGAGCTGTTTTTATGATGTGTTGCAGCAGTTGTTTGATTTATGGCTATCTCTTGGGTGGGATAGAGAAAGACTGACAAAACAGTTGGATGCTTTAGAGGTGAATGTAGAGTTTCTTCTCTGATAAAGAGGCAAATGCTGTGATTTGGTGTTAAACTAAAACTGTAGGTTTCCTAGGTAGGGTTGAACTGGGTCCAACATGCAGTTTTTGTTGCATTTAAGGGGAAAATCCTTTTAGGACCATCATGATTTGTGTTACAGAAGGAAGAAAAACCCCTATGCAGTAAAGTTAGAGGATTCCCACAACGTGAGATGCTTTAGCTGGCTGCCAGCCTGGCAGAACGAAGTCTCCTGTTCTCTCTTCGCAGCCAGAGTACTGAAAAGAAAACCTTGTCTGTTCCGCGCAGTGCTGGGGTCATGTGTTTGTCTCCAGTTCGATGCGCGGTGCTTGGTACTGTGCTGATCTTGAGTCTCGTAATGTAAATGTCATCATTTCCGTGGTCGGGAATGCTTTACGTGTAAATGCAGGGTTGTGACTAATGCCACCGGGAGGCCTTGGCTGCTGGGTGAGTTGTGTAATGAGACGTGGTTGGGGTTTTGGACTAGTTCAAATACTGAGGGTGACACAAAAGCTTCAAGTGGCATTTTTAGTACCAAAAGCAATGTTTAGCTTTGGGCAGATTTTCAGAAAGGAAGTCACGCCACTATTAATAACACGGAGTATATGCGAGAGTCTCACTCTGAAACCCTCAATAGCCTCTTTCTCTCTCTGTCTCATCTCTAGAGCACCAGCTTACAGAGGCCTGTTATTCCCACAGAATTTGGTGCTAAAGTCCCAACAAACATTCGTCAAAGATATCTCAATCTCTTCATTGATGAGTGCCTGAAGTTCTGCTCCTCCTCCCAGGAAGCGTTTGACAAGGTCTGTACTGGTGCTTGCTTCTTGGGAATAAACTCTGCAACAGGGAGTAACGTGGCTGAGACCTCAAGTGGCAGCAAATGCAGAAAACTTTCCTATCCATGTACTGTTCTAACAGGTGTTGTGTAGTTCCAGGTTGGACAACAGAAAATGTAATTGCATGGGAGTTTTTGGTAGGAAATCTCATCTTTCCATGCATACAGAAAGCACACATTTAATAACCACAGAAAAGTGACTTAGGGGAGAGTGTGTTATGGTGAAGCTGGCCAAAAGGGCCCTTTGCTCTCATACAGCAGCACATGCCTCCTGCAATCTTGGAGTTCAGCAGTGTTTGAGATGAGTATAGTTGGTAAAATTGCTGCTGATGGACTGAAAGATTTGTAAGGAGCCTTCTAACAAGTGGTAGGACAAGATGAAATGGCCTCAGGGGAGGTTTAGGTTGGATATTGGGAAAAAAATTCTTTACTGGAAGAGCGGTGAAGCCCTGGCAGAGGCTGCCCAGGACAGTGGTGGAGTCTCCATCCCTGGAGGGGTTCAGAAAATGTGCAGATGTGGCACTTTGGGACATGGTTCAGTAGGGATGGTGGTGTTGGGCTGATTGTTGGGCTGGATGAGCTTAGATATCTTTTCCAAGCTTAAAAATTCTATGATTCTAGCATTAGCAAATAGTACAGCAGGATTTCCAAAAGCAAAGTTGAGAAAGTCGTGCTATTTATTGGAAAACTTTGGCCACTAATGTTAGTTGGGTAAATATGGGCCATTGTGTGATTTGCTTTATAACCAAAACTGATGCCACAAGGATTTCTTTGGTGGGATTTCACCTTCACAGCTCCCTAGAAGGAACGTGTTTGTTGCATCCAAGGAGCGACCACTAGCCAAACTTCTTTTTCTAACCAGTTAAGATCTGGCACTACCACAAAAGTAGGGAAAACAGCCTTTCCCGGGCAGTTCCAGAGCTGCATTATTACTCTGTCAGGGAAGGTTTCACATGAAAATGCTTCTTCCAGCACTGTTTCACATACAATTAGTTTTTCTCTTGCTCACCTAAGCCAGCCCCACAACCGTTATGTATTTGTGCCATGTTCCACTTCATTACTCAATTCCTTGACAGGCGATTTTTTGCTATCATGCTTCGATTCTGTATTTTAAGAGCCAAACATTTAATTTTTTTCCAAAAGCAATAGATGATCCGAGGGCTGGAGCACCTCCCATCAAGGACAGGCTGAGAGAGTTGGGGTTGTTCAGCCTAGAGAAGAGAAGGCTGCGGGGAGACCTTAGAGCAGCTTCCAGTGCTGAAAGGGGGTCCAGGAAAGCTGGGGAGGGGCTCTTGATCAGGGAGGGCAGGGATAGGACAAGGGGTAACAGTTTTCAGCTGCAAGAGGGGAGATTGAGATGAGATCTTAGGGAGAAATGTTTTGCTGTGAGGGTGGGGAGGCCCTGGCCCAGGTTGCCCAGAGCAGTGGTGGCTGCCCCATCCCTGGAGGTGTTCAAGGCCAGGTTGGATGGGGCTTGGAGCCCCTGATCCAGTGGGAGTTGTCCCTGCCCATGACAGGGGGTGGAACTGGATGGGCTTTGAGGTCCCTCCCAATGAAAACCATTCTAAGAATCATAGAATGATGTTACGATTCTATGATTCCCTGAATAGTGGAAACTGAGCATATAGTAATGAATTTTCTTGTTTGCAGGCTCTGTCAGAAGAGAAGGTGGCTTATGAACGTAGCACCAGTCGCAACATCTACCTGAACGTGGCAGTGAACACCTTAAAGAAGCTCCGAAGCCTTGTGCCCAATTCCCCGTCCAGTACGAACAGTACGTACCACGTTTGTGGTTTAATAAGTGGAGCCCTGCTTGGATTAGAAGTCACAGAGAGGAACTGGTTGAAAAGACAGACCCATTTCTCAGAAGCATTATGCTGAAAGGCAAACAACTCCAGTTAGCTTTTTATAGCCTGGCAAGCTTTAATGGGCCTTCAAGAGGCGAGTCCTGCAATGCTTTGTTGGCTGTCTGAACCTAAATGGAGATAATGCCACATGGATTTTTTTTTTTTAGCACAAGTTCTTTAAAATGAAAAGCCCCGCTAATGGAGTAACTTTCACATGATGCCTTCAAAGTGATAGACTCGTCCATCACCGCAGAAATCTGTTACACACATTAAGCTTCAAGAGAGAAACGAAGAGGGTTAAGACATTTCATTATTGGCTCTCAAGAGGGTACATTAAACAATCAATTTGTGCTGTTCTTGTGAATTTTTTTTTCCCCCGGTCTCTTCCCTTTTCTCCCCTCTGTCTTCATTACCTTCATGGCCATTAGTCAGAGCAGCTGAACTTGGGAGGCTGGCCTTCAGGAGAGGGCTGCCAGTTAATGATTAGTAAAAAGCACCTCTCTGCCATTAGCTGATGTGCTGAGCATATTCTAGAGTTCTGAAGCTCCTTTCTAAAAGAAGTTGAAAGATTCGCTGGGGGAGTCTGGTCTGCGGGGACCTGACAACAAAGCTGCCGCTCGGTGGGCGATCCCATTGTCAAGCACGTGGCTGGGTCGAGTGGTTGAGTCCTCTCTTGCTTTGCTCAGGAGGAAAGCTTGCTGTGCAGAGTAAGCAGGTAGAGCTACTAGTACTCCACCTGCTTGCCGGCTTTAAAAAAGGTTGCTGTGGGCTGACGGTGTGAAGAGAAAGCTCCCTGTAGTGCTGGGCCAGCACCTCACTTGTGCCAGCGTCGTGAGCAGAGCAGGAATTTAGGAAGATAAATGCAGTCCTGCTTTTGCTGCTGTGTAGTGACCCACGCTCTAGGTCTGAGGGCTTACAAGAAAGCTGGGGAGAGGCATTTTACAAGAGCGTGTAGTGATGGGACAAGGGTGAATGGCTTTAAATTGCAAGGGGGAAGATTTAGATTAGACTTTAGGAAGAAATCGTTGTGGTGGTGAGGAGGCCCTGGCCCAGGTTGCCCAGAGAAGCTGTGGCTGCCCCATCCCTGGACGTGCTGAAGGCCAGGTTGGATGGGGCTTGGAGCAACCTCATCCAGTGAGAGGTGTCCCTGCCTGTGGCAGGGGTTGGAACTGGGTGGGCTTTAAGTTCCGTTCCAACCCAAACCATTCTATGATTCTGTAACTCAGCTGGGTATCTGATGTCTGTCCTGTTCTGCTTCTTCTCTCTTCCCTCTGCAGAGATGAGTAACAAGAAAGTGGTGTCCCATGAAGCTGTGCTGGGAGGGAAGCTTGCTGCTAAGACAAGCTTTACACTAAACCGCTCAGGGAGCTTGAGAGCAGAAGATTTAACAGGTAAGACCCTGCTCCTGCGAGGCCGTAAGCTGTGAATTATAGCTGGAGGTGTTAACGTAGTGACTGGGGAGAGCAGGATCCCGCTGATGCATATAGTGCTGGGATTTATTGTGGGCTGGTGTGATGAGTTATCACCTAACTGCAGCAGGGAGAGGCAGATTCGCTTGGTGAACGGCTTGCCATTCTAATCAGCACCTTCCTTAATGAGATGAGGTTCAACAAGGCCAAGTTGAGTCCTGAACTTGGGGCACCACAATGCCACGCAGCGCACCAGGCTTGGGGCAGAGTAAATGGAAAGCTGCCTGGCAGGAAAGGACCTTGGGGTGTTGATTGACAGAGGGCAGATGTGAGCCAGCAGTGGCCCAGGTGGCCAAGAAGGCCACCGGCATCTTGGTCTGTGTCAAATAGCGTGGCCAGCAGGACCAGGGAGTTGATTGTGCCCCTGTACTTGGCATCAGTGAGGCAGCACTTCAAATCCTGTGTTCAGTTTTGAGCCCCTCACTGCAAGAAGGGCATGGAGGTGCTGGAGCTTGTCCAGAGAAGAGAAACAGAGCTGGTGAAGGGGCTGGAAAACAAGTCTTTTGAGAGGCAACTGAGGGAGCTGGGGTTGTTTAGCCTGGAGAAAAGGAGGCTGGGGGGAGACCTCATCACTGTCTGCAACTACCTGAAAAGAGGTTGGGGCGAGGTGGGCGTTGGTCTCTTCTCACAAGTAAGAAGGGTTAGGATGAGAGAAAATAGCCTCAAGATGCACCAGGGGAGGTTTAGATTGGATATTAGAAAGAATTTCTCCCCTAAATGGGTTCTCGGGCATTGAGAAGGTTGAGTCCCCATCCCTGGAGGTGTTTAAAAGACAGGCCTATGAGCTGCTCAGGGATCTGGTTTGGTAGTGGACGGGTATGGTTGGACTCAATGATCTCAAAGGTCTTTTCCAACCAAACGATTCTATGATTTCATGATTTCTTCCCCACTTCGCTCCACAAGTTCACTCATGTAGCCCATGTTGCTTTGATGGAGCATCACTAACTGTTTAGAGCCTCGTCTTGTGTTTAGGATATTGCTGACTTTGGGGCTTTTGTTTCTGTCTGGATTTTACTTGAACTTTCTTGCCCTGAAGCTGTGCTTTACAACGTGCCTCTCAGATTAAAAAGCAAACTCACAGATATCTCTGTCTGCTCTGTAGGCCTCGCTTTTGCAGTTACAAATGTCATAGTAAGGTCGTATCGTAGCCAAAGGATTGTGCCACAAGCGTTATCCACATTGGCCCAAATCGGTTATGGGTATTTTGGTTGCCAAGAGATGTAGGGAAATTGTTGAGGAGATCAGAGAAGAGATAGGGAGGCCACAAAGCAGAAGGAATTGACCTGGAGGAAGCTTAAAAGGCCCTCTGTAGCTCAGCTAAGCAACATCAAAGGGTTGAACGATATTGGAAGGGTTTAACGTTGCAGTGAAAGGAGAGATATTGAGCAGAGAGGGAGAAGTTATAATTATTCTTTGAAATGAAATGAGTGCCTTGAAATCAACAGCAGGAAGAAAGCATTGTGTAATGAATTTTTAGGTAGCTCTGGGTGGCCTTTGAGGGACATCCTTTGGGCTGGTACCAGTTATCAGTTACTGCTTTTGCAACATGAAAGTGGGAGAAGTCTCACGTTGGTAACAACAAAGGCTGAATATGGGCCCTTTTGGAGGAATTCTGTTTCCAGAGTTAATGCTGGTTTTTGAAGAGGTTAAAAATCAACTTGTGTGCCAGTGATCAGATTTTTTAGGTGCCCTGGTACCTCTTTCCCTGTCAACCCTGAACAAAGGCAGTGGGAGCAAGTTCAGAACAGTGAGAATCCCTGCCAGGAGGCCTGGTAAAGCAAAAAGTGGTAAGAGAAATAGCCCCTGCATAAGCGATCCGACTTCAGCATTGCCTTTGTGTGCAGGAGCTGCCTTGTACCGGCGCCTAAAGGAGTATCTGATGACTGAGGAGCAGCTCAAGGAAAACGGTTACCCAATGCCTCACCCGGAGAAGCCCGGTCGCGCTGTCCTCTTCACTGCAGAGGAGAAGAAAACACTTGACTGTAAGCTCTGCTGGCTCTTCCATCCTGCAAGGTTTGCTAGATACGTTACAACTGGAGGTGCCTGTCCTGCTTCCAGCTGGTCTTTTTGCAGAAAGGCGTTCTTGGTCTCAGTATGGCTTAGCTCAGCACTTGGCTCCTGTTGTGGTGGGTCTCCTTGGCTGTGACCTCTGTGTCTACTGACCAACTGGTCACAGAGGAGAAGAGTGTGGCTGCAGAACTCTGCTGCCATTGTAGAGGATGAGTTTCTTCAGCTTGTGTGCCATGAGAATGTTACTTTTGGCACAAGGCGTATAGTTTGTGGTGTTTGGGGCCATGGAGATGATCCGAGGGCTGGAGCACCTCCTGTACAGGGCCAGGCTGAGACAGTTGGGATTGTTCAGTCTGGAGAAGGGAAGGCTGTGGGGAGACCTTAGAGCAGCTTCCAGCACTGAAAGGGGCTCCAGGAAAGCTGGGAAGGGGCTTTTGATCAAGGGATGCAGGGATAGGATGAAGGGGAACAGCTTTCAGCTGAAAGAGGAGAGATTGAGATGAGATCTTGGGAAGAAATATTCTACTGTGAGGGTGGGGAGGCCCTGGCCCAGGTTGCCCAGAGCAGTGGTGGCTGCCCCATCCCTGGAGGTGTTGAGGCCAGGTTGGATGGGGCTTGGAGCCCCTGATCCAGAAGGAGGTGTCCCTGCCCATGGCAGAGGGTGGAACTGGGTGGGCTTTGAGTTCCCTTCCAACCCAAACCATTCCATGATGTCAGGCCAGGAAGGTTTTGCAGAGGGTCACACCTTGCTCCTTTGGATTGCACAGTTCTCTGCTTGATCCTTGACAGCGCTGGGCCAAATAGTTCCCAAATGCCCTTTTTGCAACGGTGCAAAACAATCCCTCAGGTTTCCTCATGGTGGGCTCCTCCTCTGTGTGAATTTTCCAGCCTCCTGTAGCAGGCTTTACTCTTCCTACGCTGCTTAGAGCAGGCTGCAGTGCCACACTCCTCTGAGCCGCTCTTTGGAGAGACCTCTCTGAAGTGTGCTAAGTGCTCATCCATGTTAACACCTTGTGTCTACATTTGTCCTGTGGTTGCTGAAGCAACCTGTACGAAATCTCTCTTGCATTAACACTGTCAAGAACTGCATTTGTTTGAGCCCTTTTCTCCAGCCAGCTCCTTTATATGACTCCGAGACCATGTTCTTGTTCTGTAGTTTCCTGTAGGTGTTGCAGGGTCTTAGAATTTGTTATTATTTGGCTAAAGCTATCGCTAGTGTGTTAGTGCTGTGACCGTGGTCAGTAGGCAAAAGTGGTTTAGACTGGGGTTATGTGGAGCTGGGGATGTGTTAGCAGCTTAAATGCTCACGCTAGAACTTGGGGAGTTGCATGGACATCAGAAGTGTGACAGTCAACTCCTTTATTGTGCATTTTTGCATCCCTTTGGTGAGTTGTGGGCAGTACAAGCACAAACAACAGGAGGGAAAAGTCCATAACTGCCCCTTCAATGTGCTGGGCTGGACTGTAAGCGTTCCTGTTCTCAGATACTGGAGAATCCTTACAGAATAGCTCTGCTCAGGAAGACCTCGAGTGTCGTTTGGAAGTGACAAGGCACAGATCCCCTGGAAACCAGACTTCATTAGCTCTGATGGCTTGCTTCTTAAAATAACCATGTTAGACTACAACATAATTTGCTGTGGATGGAGAAACAATGCAGCGAATGTTGCTGTGAATTGTGTCAGAGCTGATGTTGGACATCAAAAACACTAAGGAGTCTGATGTTTGCCTCTGGGAAGCGTTTGAGGGAAGCAAATGCTACCGGGGGGGTTGCTGTGTCTTTCTGGGGGTTTGAAACAACACTTGGGATCCTTTTTACCCATAAAGGTTGTTTCCTTGGTGCTTAGAGCTTGAGGGATTCCCATTTACTTGTGCTTTGGCTGTGTTTAAGAGGGGAAGGATTTCTAGTTGACCTGACTTTTGCTTCTTCCTTCTCTTCAAGCGTCCTGCAGGATTTGTTGTCGCTGTGGCACCGAGTACATGGTCTCAGCTTCTGGAAACTGCGTTCGCAAAGAGGAATGTGTCCATCACTGGGGAAGGCTGCGCAAGCAGAGAGGTATTGGAGGGTTCAGTCGCATGCCAGCTGTGCTCAAGCCCCGAACACTGACTCTGCCTGGGGATTGAGTTGCTGTGGAACATTTTTGGGGCTCATCATGCTTGCAGGTTGTGAAGTTCCCAGTTCTGTCACTGAATGGTCCTGCTGCTGCTGCAATTGCCTTGCAAAGAGCTGCTGGGAGTAGCCATAGGTCCCAAAAATGTGGGGCTGGAGCAGAGATTGTTCAGCTTCAGTTCAAAAAAAAGTTAAATTAAAAAAAGAAAGCTTCTAGTGCCTTTTGAAACAATCAGTCTGTTTGGGAGGCTGACTGGGGAGCACCAGATGTCTGTCACTGCCCGGGAGTGTTTCCTGGTCTGGGTTGACTTCAGTTGCAGCAAGACACTAACCTTGTTTGAGCTCTGCTCTGGTTTTCCATCAGAGCACCCAGGTGGCTTCTGGAGTTTGTCTGGCTGAGCACGAGAGATTTAAACTCTTCAGATTGTGGCATGCAGATCGTACTTTATTTTCCTCCTTTGTTTGTTCAGTCTGGAGAAGAGAAGACTCTGAGGAGACCTTAGAGCAGCTTCCAGTACTGAAAGGGGCTCCAGGAAAATTGGGGAGGGGTCAGGGAGTGAAGGGATAGGATGAGGGGAAATGTCTTTAAGTTGGAAGGGGGAAGATTTAGATTAGACATCAGGAAGAAATTCTTCACAGTGAGGGTGGGGAGGCCCTGGCCCAGGTTGCCCAGAGCAGTGGTGGCTGCCCCATCCCTGGAGGCGTTCAAGGCCAGGCTGGATGGGGCTTGGAGCACCTGATGCAGTGGGAGGTGTCCCTCCCCGTGGCAGGGGGTGGAACTGGATGTGCTTTGAGGTCCCTTCCAACTCAGAGCATTCCATGATTCTGTGATCATGGTTGATCGTCCAGGCTATCTTTGAATGTGAGAGCTCTTGTTAACAGGACTTTTCTCTTCTTTCTACTGTCTTGCTCTTCCAGTGCCGGGTGGATGGGAAACTCATTACAGCTGCTGCTCAGGAGCTGTGGGTTCACCAGGCTGCCAGGTTGCTAAGGTAAGTTATTGAGCAACACCTTTTTCTTCTCAGTGACATTTATCCTCTACTTGCAGTGGTGATGGCTGTTTAATCGTTGCTTAAGCCTTTAGTAGAATGGTGGCCTCCCTTGAGGGAGAAAAACAAGTACTTCTTAAATATCTTCCTCTGTGCAAAGGTAGCAAAATTCAGTGTTTGGCAGGAAGGAGGAGACTCGGCTGTGGGGAGTCATGTGGATTCGTTTGTTCTAAGCAAATGCATTAAGTTGCTCAGAAAAAGCTCAAGTACAGACTTCTTTAGGGAAACGTTGGAGAAATGAGAAATAAGGAATTTCTTTTTAAGGATGAGTCTCAGGGCCTTGACAACAGTGCCCCAAAATCTCTTTCCCATTTTTTTTGCTTCCCCAGATGCCCATGCTAAGGTAGCTTTCTGCTGTAGGCCAAATCTTTTCTTAGTTTCCCATTTACTGCATGAAAGGGAGGAACCTTCCGAAGAAGCCAGTTGTAGCTCATCGGTATTACTTCTCTTGAGGAGGTTGATGGGGAGGGATCCTGGCATGAGAAAACACAAATCTTACGAGGAGCAGCTGAGGGACCTGAGGCCATTTAGTCTGGAGAAGAGGAGGCTGAAAGGAGACCTCATTGCGCTCTGCAACTCCCAAAAAGGAGATTGGAGAGAGGTGGGTGCTGGTCTCTTCTCTTGAGTAACAAGTGATAGGAGAAGAGGAAATGGCCTCAAGTTGTGCCAGGGGAGGTTTAGACTGGATAGCAGGGAAAATATCTTTACTGAAAGAGTGGTGAAACCCTGGCAGAGGCTGCCCAGGGCGGTGGTGGAGTCTCCATCCCTGGAGGGGTTCAAATAGTCTGCAGATGTGGCAATTTGGGAAATGGTTTAGTAGGGATGGTGGTGTTGGGCTGACGGCTGGACTGGATGAGCTTAGAGGATTTTCCCAACCTTAATGATAAGAAGGTTTTGTCCAGTGGAAGGGGCTCGCAGAGCGTCTCTGTCATAAGGCATCTTCCTGTCCTCCTGTTTGAAAGACTGCGGGCGATACAGACCCAGCAAGGCTGTCTGTAGGTTCTGGAGAAGGGTGTGCCCTTCTGGTTCTGGCTAAAAGCTCAAGCTAGAAGTGAGTTCTAGTGCAAACCTCAAGGCTTGTTGAAATAGGAAGAATTGTCCGTATGAGCACAAAGAAGCTGCCCTGCGCAGCCTGAAGCATGGATGATATCAGGCTGGCTGCTACTTCTACTGTTTCTTTTTTTCATGTGAAATTAGGATCTCTTTCTAATCAGAAACCATCCAGAAACTGATGTGGCTATAAACTCATGAATTCTCTGCATGTTTTTACATGGCTGTTGTAGACTATAAAACCTCATAGCCTTTTAAGAAAAACAGTCTCTCTAATAGTCTCCTACTCAATGAAGCATGCCAGCAGTGCTTCAGGGCTCTGGCATCCTTTCGCATCTGCCTCCTAGTTGTTGTGGTGCTACAGACCACTGTGTTCTGGCTTCCTTGGTTTCCTCATCCCAGTGGGTGAGTTTTGAAGTGTCCTTTAGCAGATCTAAGGTTGGAGCCCACAGCCTGCTCAGGATGAGAGCACACATTGTGATACAGGGATGTTTGGGCTACTGGAAAGCACAGTATCTTTGAACTTTGAAGGAGGGTGTTGAAAAGAGCAAATATTTGTAATAAGAAACTATTCTAAGTAACCAGACATGTAGCTGGTTAGAAAAGCCAGTGTCTTTTCCTTCCTCTCACCTTTCTGGGTGAGGCTGCAGTTGGCTGGTGTGGCAGGAGATGGCAGGATGGAGCTATGTTCACACCCTGGGAGCAGAGGAATCTGGAGCGGCTGCTCTTTGTAGTAGCAAAGTCTGCTTCTTTCGCTGGTCTGTAAATCAGAAACAACTTTTCTGCCTTCCCCTCAGCAAGGAAGAACTGGACAGTTGCAGCGCATCAACTAATGTAGAAAAACACCTCAGGTTTTGTTTTTATCTTTCCTTAGCCGCCTGGTTACGGTGCATTACAGAGGGAGGGAAGGGATTAAGCTGCAAGGGAGAGAAGTGTTTCCTGTGTGTTGGTCTGGTAATCTACTTTACCCATTTCTTCAGCAAAACAATCACGTTTATGGGCATAGATGCAGAATGGACAAGTGTGACCTCTTGCTCCTGGGAGGCAACGAACCGTGCAGGCTTTGAGCGGTGCTCGCTTTGGATACAGGGAGAGATCGGACTTGGTATTGGCCCTGCTGCCTTGTTAACATCAAACAATGCAGTTCTTTGTGCTCTGGCTGCTCCTGCCCTACCTGTGCAGGAAAATACACAAATCCTTGCTTTGCTTATCCCTCTGCTACAGGTTCCAGCTTTCCAAGTGCCTCGTTCTTCACCTCTCTAGTCTTTCTATCCTGAGATGAGCAAGCACAGCCCGATTCCTTGCAGGGTGGGATCTGTGAGCAGCATGATGAAGGAGGCTGTGTACAAGCACAGATTTAGGGATAGGTGAAACGCCCCACTGGGGAATAAGGGAGAGAGTGTCACTTTTGGGGGTGGAGCAGGGTTTAATTTGACCTGATACCATGTTAGTGGGCAGCAGGGCGATTGCAGCTTCTGCCTTACCCTCGGTTACGTGTTCCTGCCTCCCCAGCGGTGCAGGTAACTAGGTCAGTGCAACCATCCTGTTTTGAACTCCCCATGCGAGGGAGGCTTTCAGGCTGAGTTTGGTGAGGTCTGTGGCTGCGGAGGAGAGGAGAGCAGGAATGCCTGTTGCAACAGCGGCTTAGTCTTGTATTGCCTTAAGCCACTTGTGAAATCACCCTGAGTTTTCCTGCTCGCTCGGGGAGCTCTTCTCTGCTGGATTTTGTTGACCCTGGAGCTTTAGGTGGGGGTTAATGAAGAGTGGTTGGAAGCACTCTCCATTAAATGCAGGTAGGCAGTAACTCCTGCCTGTCTGCAAACTGTCTGGTTTTGGAACACAGTGGCTTTTATTTGTATGCACACATTGACATTTTCTGGTCCTTTGTTACTCCTGTTTCTCATGTTATGATATGCCTGATGCTAATGCTCCAACAGGGGCGTCTGGGATTAGAGTCCATGTCTCAGCCACAAGCCAAACCTGCAACTAGCAGCTGGAGTTAGATCAGTGTCACACCTCAGTGTGATCCTATCTGGGTAATTCTACACCGAATCAAAAGTTGAAAGCTGCTGGTCACTAGCTGAATGGGGCATTGCTGCTCTGTCAGCTGTCGATATGACACCGCTAGCCCTGATCTGGTTTTGGGATTGGAGTTGCACATGGCTATTTTTACTCTTGCACTGAGCTTCTCGGACTGTCTGGTCAGCAAAACCTGTTCCTCGTTAAACTTTAGAAATGATTAAAAGAAATATTTTTTATTTAAGTGGGAATTTCTGTTGATGTGACCATTTTGGATTTGTGATCCTGCCATCCACAGTTGTCACTTTGTTTTTTCCTTTAAGCAACATGTCCACGATGGACGGAAGGAGAGCCTTGATGGCTTTGTGAAGACTTTTGAGAAGTTGCCTACAACTGATGGCTACCCTGGAATCTACGCGTTGGACTGTGAGATGGTGGGTCAGTGAGCGAGCAACACTGAGCTTTTTGAGGGTGTGAGACAAGTGGCTGAAGGAAAGTTCTATTTCCCTACCATCTTCTTTCCTTTCTGCTGTAGACTCTAAATTATATTGGTCTTGTACATTTAATTGCTCTTTTTCAGGGAGTGCAGGGGTGGGACAAAGGGGAATGTTTTCAGGTGAGAAAGGGGAGATTGAGGTGAGATCTTGTGAAGAAATTCTTCTCTGTGGGGGTGAGGAGGCCCTGGCGCAGGTTGCCCAGAGCAGTGATGGCTGCCCCATCCCTGGAGGGTTCAAGGCCGGGTTGGATGGGGCTTGGAGCCCCTGATCCAGTGGGAGGTGTCCCTGTCCATGGCAGGGGTTGGAACTCAATGGGCTTTGAAGTCCCTTCCAACCTAAACCATTCCATGATTCTATGAAATTAGCTCTTATTAATTAGTTGTGGCAATGTGTGCTTTGTTTTGAGGATTACCTGCACCCTTGAAAAGCTGTAGCCAGCTCTCTGACGTTGAGCAGTGTTTGCTGGCTGGCCGTGCTGTGCTAAGTGTTCCACGTTTTGAGTGGAGCGTGTCAGTGCCTGGCTCTGTTGACGCCATGCTGTGGTTGGCGTGCTCTTGTCTTCATGCCTGCTCCGTTGCTTGCAGTGCTACACGAAGCAAGGACTGGAGCTGACAAGAGTAACTGTGATCAACTCTGACCTGAAAGTGGTATACGACACCTTTGTCAAACCAGAATCCAAGGTGGTGGACTACAACACCAGGTAAGGACAGTCTTCTTGAGACTGTGCTCAGAATCAAGAACTTACGGGGAATGGCTGGGAGTACTTGTTACCTCTGACCACCACTTCCTAAAGGCTGGGGCACTTTGGATCTTGAGGTGTTCCCTTAGCTGAGGAAGCCCTCCTTTCTGCTCTCGCTCCACAGATTCTCAGGTGTGACAGAAGAAGACCTGAAGAACACTAGTATCACCCTGCGGGATGTCCAAGCCGTCCTACTGAACATGTTCAGTGCAGATACCATATTGATAGGGCACAGCTTGGAAAGTGACTTATTTGCACTAAAGGTAAGTCTCGCGTTTCCATCTCTCTCTGGTTCTTTCCCACCCTGCTGTGTGGTAGGTGTCTCCTTTAAAGTTAGGGAGCGTTTCCCAGAACCAGGAGGGCACAGTTCATCTGGCTTGCCTATGAGCCAGTGGGAAGCTGTCTGTGGTGGAAGAGTGAGGGTGTGTGGACTGTGTGTGGTGTCGCCCCAGCTTTCTGTGACTGCTAGAGTGACAGAGGTGACTGGGGAGGGCGAGCAGAGCAGGGCTGGTTGGAAGGACTGATCTCAAATCATTTGCCTGTCACCCTTGCTACAGAGTCAAGAGATCCTCTGTTGGTGTCAGCATCCTTTGACTGGCTTGTAGATCTGCTCAGCCAGGGTCAGGGGGAGAACAGGAGAGGCTCTGGGGTCCCCTGTGCCCTCTGGATGTCCACAGTGTGTTTTAGAAACAGGACATGCCTCTGTTGTTTTTGCACAGGATATAATTCTCATGGTTTCCTCTTCTAGTGCTAAGATCCAGTATAAGAAGGATATGGAACTGTTGGAATGGGTCCAGAGGAGGCCACAAAGATGATCTGAGGGCTGGAACACCTCTGCTAGGAGGACAGGCCAAGAAAGTTGGTCTTGTTCAGCCTGGAGGGGAGAAGGCTGCAGGGTGACCTCGGAGCAGCTTCCAGTCCTGAGAGGGTCTCCAGGAGACCTGGGGAGGGGCTTTTGCCAAGGGCCTGGAGTGATAGGACAAAAGGGAATGGCTTTAAATTGGAAGGGGCAAGATTTAGATTAGACATTGGGAAGAAATTCTTCATGGTGAGGGTAGGGACACCCTGGCCCATCCCTGGAGGTGTTCAAGTCCAGGTTGGATGGGTCTTCGAGCAACCAGATCCGCTGGGAATTGTCCTTGCCCGTGGAAGGGGGTTGATCTGGATGATCTCCCTTCTAACCCAAATCATTCCATGATTCAATATCTGTTTCCTCTGAGCAAGGTTCTCAGCCTGGTTTGCTGTGATTCCTCGTGCTACTTTGACCTTTCATCTCTCTCGGTTCCTGCCCCTCACCTGTCTGGCCTGCGCATCTCTGCCGTGACTGCTGTCCTGCGAAGGAGGGCTGTCCTCCCCCCTTGTGCTTTGAACAGACATCCCTGGGGGGCTTGTCCAGGGTCACCATGAAAGCGAGTGGCAGGCAGGAGTTGAATCTCTAGCCAGAACTTCCTCCAGCCATTCTTTATCATCAGCTTCTTTGATGAAGAAGCTGGGGCTGCCAACTCCTGATGGTGGTTTGGAAGCAGGAGGTTTTAATGCCTGCAAAGCGCTTTACCTCTCCATGGCACTCTTTATCCCGGCTTCTCAGAGAGTTCATCATCATCATAAAAACATTATTTATGGTTTTATCAGCGCAAGGTGACTGTGTTGGCCTCTTAGAGGCAGGATTTTCTCTCAGGATCGCAGCCGCTGCCAAGAGAACGAACCCGAGAGCCATATAGCAGAGTGTGACAGGCAGCGGCGTGTCAAGTCGTAATGTCTGAAGGCTGTGGCAGTAAAGTTGACATCTCGCTAATGGCCCCGGCGAACTCCAAACGGTGATAGCATTTCCATTTTTATTTAAAGCTATATTATCCTGTTTCCTCACTCTTCCTGATCTACATAAGTAATTATCATTGTGCCTGGGTGGGTGCCAAACTTGACTGCAGTCTGGGAGAGATTATCCATAACGTTGGCAGTTTTACAGTCGGAAGAGAGTAGCAGGTTGTTTCTGTTAAACCGCAGCTGTGCGCAGGCAGTTACGGAGCCGCGCTATGAAACTATTAATGCTGAAGGTACAGATTGTCACGCAACGTTAGCTGGTGCCTGAGAAGAGTCGCAGCCAAGGAGCCTGGATTATCAGGGTCCTGTCTGAGTCATCCTGTGTTGAGATTCGGAGGTGTCTTTTGGTCAGGCCTATGGGCTTATCTCTTAGACCCTGTATTTTATTCCCGTGCTCAGGATGTGGGGCTAACTTCATCCACGTTCCTTTAGCTCTCGCTGAACACATGTTAGAATCACAGAATCACTTGGTTGGAAAAGACCTTTGAGATCGAGCCCAGCCATACCCATCCACTACTAAACCATATCCTTGAGCACCTCTTCTCCCTGTCTTATAAACCCCTCCAGGAATGGAGACTCCACTACCTCCCTGGGCAGCCTTCCCAGTGCCTGCGAACCGTTTCGGTGAAGAAGTTTTTCCTGATGTCTAATTGAACCTGCCTTAGCGCAACTTGACCCCGTTAAACTTGTTGGCCATATTCTTGGCTAACGGAGTTAATCTCGTCTTAGCCTGAGAGTGAAAAATTGCTGTTTAAAGAGAGCCAGGTTACCCTCTGCTTATAGGCCCTGTCAGAGATGGCTTTTGGTTTTTCTTTGTGCAGGGCAGGCAGTGTGTTGACCTGCTCAGCATCCTCACTTCCTCCAGCATGACCACAGAGGACAGCAAACCTCTTGCCTCTCCTCTGTGCTCAGGCACTTTGACCTGGATATGGGGCCATGAAGTTCCTTATGCCCAGAAGTCCAAGATCTCTTTGTTCCATTTCATTCTTGTTAAACAGTGCTGGTTAAAAACTTCCTGTTGACTCATTGCTGACAGGCTGGAGGTTTTCGAGCTGGTTTGCACCTTGAGGGTCAGGCCTTTTCTGTCAAAGCAGTGTCATACGCAGTGGGTTAGGTACAGTCTTGACTTGCGCATCCCTCCCACCTCTGTCTGCATCCTGAGAAGCAGCTGAAAGGCTCAGTATTTCATTGTGAGAGGAATCCCAGCTTCTCCAGGCCAGGATGTTCAAGATTGACCCATCCTGTTGTTTGAGTAACACAAACTGAATCAGCCCTGGCTTTTCTCCTCCTTTGGATGCGCAGTCAGGTGGGGCCTTGGGGACAGGTTTGTTGGCTGACAGAGTGTTGGGAAGCCCATGTGCACGTGCTCTTGAAGGGGGTGTCATCTTTGATTCAGAGCCTCTTTCTCGCAAGACTGGTTGGGCTGGAACTTAGCAACACATGACACAGAACCCAAGAGGCTGACCCGAAGATTGCTTTAGCATGGTTAATCCTAAGGAGTGTCTATTCCTGTGGAATGGGGATAATAAGCATCTTTCTATCCTGCTCTCTTCATCCAGCTTATCCATGGCACAGTGGTGGATACTGCAATCGTCTTTCCCCACCGGCTGGGATTGCCTTACAAGCGGGCTCTCCGGACGCTGATGGCTGACTACCTCAAGCGCATCATCCAGGACAATGGTGAGACCAAGGAAGAGCTGAGAGTGAGGGTTTTGTGTCCTGTCCCACCTGGATTTGGGCTCCCTGACCCTGCCTTCCTCTGCTCTCCCCAAGCCCCATCCTCTTGCTCCTAGTCTTTCTTTCCCCACGTAGCATTTGGCAGTAGCTGTGAGTGAGCCAGCAAACCCAGCCACAGTTTCAGTTTAACCCTGTTCTGAGGGCCACAGCACTTGCTTCATGCCTCTCTGTGCTAAGTGGGGACCTGAGATGGTGCAGCGAGGCCAGAGGTAGCTCTGTCAAGGCCGTGTCATGCCCTCATTTCTCGCTCTGGCAAACTGAGACTGACCTTCCAAGCATCATGAGTTCCTTTCTGCCTTCCTTGAGTATGTTGAAAACACGGCTGGGGAAACTGAGGCCTCTCGGGCCAGCTACTCCATAGCCTGAGGTCCTACAGACCAGCAGGAGTTCACCCCTTAATTAAAACAAGGGAACGGTGTCAGGCTGAACAGCAAAAATGTGTTTAGTGGAATTTTGGTTTTGCTGAACTTAAGTCTGAATTCATGGAATTGTCTACAGGAAAGCTGGGGAGAGGGGTCTCTGTCAGGGAGTGCAGGGACAGGACAAGGGGGAACGGTTTTCAGCTGAAAGAGGGGAGATTGAGATGGGATCTTAGGAAGAAATGTTTTGCTGTGAGGGTAGGGAGGCCCTGGCCCAGGTTGCCCAGAGCAGTGGTGGCTGCCCCATCCCTGGAGGGGTTCAAGGCCAGGTTGGATGGGGCTTGGAGCCCCTGATGCAGTGGGAGGTGTGCCTGCCCATGGCAGTGGGGTGGAGCTGGATGGGCTTTGAGGTCCCTTCCAACCCAAACCATTCCATGAATCTATGAAATTCCTCTACTTTAAATGCATCACTGGTTCACGGTGGTCATAGATGGAGCTGTGGTTGCTGTGGCAGAGGGCATGACCAGCTGGGCCAACAGAATCGGGCAGGAGCTTATCTGGGGAGGCCTCTCTGTGCTTTGTGTCGGTGTGCACGCAACCCTGGTAGTAACTGCTGTCCTTGTCCTTCTGTTCCCAGTGGAAGGGCACGACTCCAGCGAGGATGCCAGAGCTTGCATGGAGCTGATGGTCTGGAAGATCAAAGAAGATGCTAAAGTGAAACGATGACTTGCGCTTTCTCTCTCTCCCGTTCCTCCTCCACCTCTTTGAAGCAGTGCAATAAATGCTCAGAGTAACACTGTCCACCCGTACGCAGCAGCATGCTACCCCAGACTCCCCGTGCACTCGCAGGTACCTATGGGACTTCAGGACTGCTGGTGGCGTGGCTGAACGGCACCGGCTCACCGCTTGCAGGTCCCTGTGTCCAGGTAGTGGCTCTCAGATCCTCTTTACTTCACCTGAGGGGTACTCTGCGGTACAACAATTGCCTCGAGGGCATGGCAAGGTGGTTTTGAATAGCACAACCAGAGAGAACTTCTTGGTTCCTAGGAGAAGCTTTTAGAGGTAGGTTGGATACGTGCAGAAGGATCTTTCTGGTTCAGTTAAAAGTAGATCTTGTTCTTTTTGTTTTCAAATGTAACTTAAATTGCCTCTGTACTCCAAAGCTGGTGGATTCCTTCAGCATTTGGAGAGGAGGGAAATGAAAAGAAGTTGGGCAGGAAGCTGTAGAGTGAGTGGATTGTGTAGCTGGTGTGTGAACGGCAAGCAAGGGTGGTGAAAGCCAAGGACAGAGCCATCTGGGAGGAGATCCTAGTGTGGTCCCGCTGCGGAGGAGAAAGCCAGAGCTGCAAGAGAGGGAGGCTGCCTCTGAGAGCGCCTGGTGGGAGCAGCAGGTCGCAGAGGGATGGGAAGGGGTCGGGGGAGCTACCAGGTGATCTCTCCATTGAGGTTTGGCATCCTGGCTCTGCAATGGCTGGAAAAGGGAGAAGCCACAAGTGTCAGACCTCGTCCAGACCTCAGGGAGCTGTGTGTGTAGTGAGGTAAGGGACAGCGATGCTGGGATGAAATGGGCTCCCAGAGCCAAGCAGCAGCTTGCAGCCTGCCCAGGGAGGACAGTAGTAAGAGCAGCCGTCATGTCTTTGTGGGTTAGGACTAGCTGTTCTGACCCTGAGCTTCCAGCATGTCTCCAGCAAGCTCTCATGTAGGGATCAAGAGTTTTTGGGGGACCTGAGTGCAGCTAAGATTGCACTGAAGAGCGTCCCCTCTTAGCGTGCAGGACTTCCCACCAGTCTGTCCCTCAGAGCAGGGACTTGATGCAGCCAAAAGCAATAAGTGAAAATTACTCTTAAACTAGTTTAAATGTTGGGTGTTTTACAAAGAGCAAAACACCCAGTTATTGTCTGTATGGACCCTGGACAAAAGCAACTGTCGAGAACTGTGCTTGTGGCAGCCGGGCAGTGGTCTCTCTCCACCCAGGTTCCATTGCTGTCAGGGGAAAATGGAGCTGGTTGAAATGATCCCTGGTAGATGAGGTCCTTTAGCTGAGGTCCGGGGGCAGCCCAGCTCTGTTACAGCTGGATATTGGAGCCAGGGGGGGCCAGACATCGCTTCCCAGCCGTGGCTGGGATGCTCCCAGCTCTGCGTCCCTGCGTGGGGTGGCAGCAGGGCAGGGGAGCTGCTGGTTTCTGTTTGAGCTGGATCTGGCTTGTACCCCCGCTGGTGGCAGTGGGCTTGGTGCTGGGGGATGTGCCCCGTGTCCCCTGGCACATCCTGATTCTGTGGCCAGCGTGGCGGTGGGCTGAGCCGTGTGCCGTAGGCAGGACTGTCCTGCTCGAGCCCCTCTCCATGGGCTGTGGAGGGTGCTGGTACATCCACGAGCCCCAGCAGGCTCTGCCCCTATCCCACTGCTGTCCACAGAGGCAAGGATGTGACCTCCCAGCCTGATCCCTACCCCACCCCTGTGGCCGTGCAGCTCCCCGTGCTCTCAAGGGCACCTCACAACCTTTGCCGAACAACGCAGCCCCTTCCCGCCGGCTGTGGCGCTTCCACGTGAAGCAGCCTTGGGACACCTTATCTTGTCCCCCTCTCCCATTGCCTGCAGGGAATGATGCTGTTCCTCCCAGGCTGTGGGAGAGATGGAGAGAACATCCAGTGCTTCCTAAGCAGGGAAGGAAGGTTTGGTTTCACTGCTTCTTTCCCTTGTTTATCCCTGGCTGCAGTGATGGAGCGGAGCTGGAGCCGCCCGCTGGGTCCACCGTGCAGCCACATCGGATTCCAAAAGCAGCTCCTGCTGGAGGTTTCCTTGCTACCCAGCAGACATTCCCAGCCTCCCGGCCTTCTCCCACAGAACTGCCTTCCCTAGAAAAGCTGGCACATTGCTAACACAGACTTGGTGTCCTGCTTGGGGAGCGGGTGGCTTGGTTTGTTCCCACGGCCTGGTTTGGGGAAGGCAGAGCGAGGCTGCAGGCTTCATTCCTCCCAGCACGGGTCCTGCTGGGCCAGGGGATCTCGACTATTTCCCTTTCCTTCTCCCACGGAGCAGCCGAGACCCCCTAAAATGAGGCGTTTGGAGTGGGGTGTGGGGTTGCCTCTCTCCTGGGATCAGTGGGGCAGCGAGACCCCTTCCCTCCCTGCTGGTGCTGTGGGTGAGAGCAAGACTGGGGCTGCCCTCGCCTCCACCCCTGGGCGCCGACACACTGTAAAGCCAGAGCTTGTGGTTGTAAGAGGGTTTGGGTTGTACAGAACTCTTGTAACCTGTAACCTTTTGTACTTTTTTGTTTTGTTTTGTTTTTAATAAAAGAGTGTTGGTTAGACACATGCTCCTGACTCTGGCTCTGCTCTGCCTGCAGCCGGACTGGGTGGGAACGATCCTGGAGCCAGCCTGGAGGCGAGGAGGCTGCAGGCATGTTCCTCTGGAGCATCCTCTCAGCTTCCAGCTACTGTTATTTCCTCACCAAGCAGCTCTGCAGGCCTTCCCTCCACACTCCTCCTCCCTGACCTCAGGGCCAGACCTGTGGTTGCTCCTCAGCTGCAGGACTGAGCTTGGGCACATTGGCCGCTGTCCCGTGCCTCAGTTTCCCTTGGGGTGGCAGCAGGAGGTGCCTGTGTCCCCTGCGTGATCCCTGGGACTGTGAGGAGATGCCTGGGCCGTATCCTGGCTCTGAGCAAACCGCAGATTCCAGCTCTTCTTGCCTTCATCCCAGAGCTGTGGCGAGAGCCCAGGAGCGCCGGTGCCCACCTCGGCGTCCTCCAACCGCCTGGCCAGGCTCCCCAGAGCCCGTATCAATCTCACAAATGGGGCAGGAATTAAAGTGCCAAGCAAAGGAGCTGATTCAACACGGAGGAAGAGGTGAAGGTAAAAAGTTCAAATACAAAAATAATAGGCTATTAGATGACCTCACTGGCAATGTGTTTTATTTAACGTGCCGGTTGATGTCTTGGCGATGGCAGCGCTTACTGAGGATGCTATAAAAGTCACAGCTGACCTGTCTTCTCAGCCGCCTCCGTGGGTCTGGGAGGTGCTGGGTGTGCCGAGCTCCGGCATGAACTTCCTGGGATGTCTCTGGGATGCTTGGCTCCTCTCCTCCTGTGTGTCCCCATCCTGGAGGTCACCCGTGTGTTGGGACATGCCAGAAAGGGACCAAGCTGTTATTTAGCCTGGAGGAGAACGAGGGGAGACCTCATTGCTCTCTCCAGCTACCTGAAAGGTTGTGGAGAGGAGGGAGCTGGGCTCTTCTCCCAGGTGACAGGGGACAGGATGAGAGGGAATGGCCTCAAGCTCCACCAGGGGAGGTTTAGGCTGATCATTAGGAAAAAGTTTTTCAGGGAAAGGGCCATTGGGCACTGGCAGAGGCTGCCCAGGGATGGGGGTTGAGTCACCTTCCCTGGAAGGGTTTAAGGGACTGGTGGACGAGGTGCTGAGGGACATGGGTTAGTGATTGATGGGAATGGTTGGACTCAATGATCCAGTGGGTCTTTTCCAACCTGGTGATTCTAAGGTGACACCAGCTGCTGGGGAACCACTGTAGTGCTCAAAGGGTTCACTTTGCTGCTTTTTCAGAGCCTGGAGGGTGGAAGGGGGGGACTCTCCGTGTCCCTGCGGGGGATAGGACAAGTGGGAATGCTTCTCTGTGAGGGTGGGGAGGCAGTGGCCCAGGTTGCCCAGAGCAGTGGTGGCTGCCCCATCCCTGGAGGTGTTGAAGACCAGGTTGGATGGGGCTTGGAGCATCTCCAGTGGGAGGTGTCCCTGGTTGGAACTGGGCTTTAAAATCCCTTCCAACCCAAACTATTCTGTGGTTCTATAAAAGGCTCCGTTTCCACTGCTGCTCAGAGATGCTGGGCTGTTACAAATCTCCCCCTTTGCCTCCCCTCGCTGGGCTCTGGCCCCATCTCTGCACTCTCCGCTCGCATCGATCAGCGGAAACAGCCTCTGGCTCCCGTCCTGGTGGTTGGAGCTCTTTGCCAGTGAATCGGTGCCACTGGGCTGGCCGTGTCCTCGGAGCTGTCACGGATGCCGTGCCCTGCTGGGTCCCTGACAGTGCTGCCAGAGCTCATTTCAGCCCCACACAGGGGCAATGAGGTTGGGGGGGGGGGCGCCTCCCTCTGCTCTGCTTTGCTTTCTCAAGCAGGGAGAGAATTTCCGAACCCACCCTCAACCCCAAACCTGCTTTTTGCAAAGAAGGGAGGGGGTTTGTGCAGCCTGGGGCTCGGTGGGGCACGTGGTGGTCATTCCATGTCCCTTTTCCGTAGCTGAGACCGGGCAGCTCATCACATGCAACTCTGCTGGGATCCATCTCATCCTGCAGCATCATCTCCCGTGGAGGGGCAGCCATGGGGTGTCTGCGTGTCCCCCCCTGCCACCGATCCACCCTACGTGGGTCAGAGGTGGCCACGGTCATCGATCCTCCCTTTAAAAAGCTTTTCACCATGGTTGGTCCAGGTCTTCCAGGCAGAGGAAGGCTGAGGGGGAGGATCCATCATACACCGAGGATCTCCTGGCCCGTGCGTGAGGGCAGGAAAGTTCTTAGGGTGGTGACATGGGTGCAGCAAGACCTTCTCTGCAGGGTTTGATGGGGACAGGGACCTCGTGGGAGCATCCTTTGTGCTCCTTCCTGAAGTTGCTCCTCAGCTGCAGCGCTGAGCTCGGGCACGTTGGCCACGCTGCCCCGTGCCTCAGTTTCCCCCAGGGAGGCAGCAGGAGGTGCCTGTGTCCCCGTCATGGTCCCAGACACCCCAAATACCCCACAGAGCAGGGGTATGTGGGGCTCCCAGACATGGGGGTCTCTGTTCCCAGCCCTGAACCTGCAGCGGGGTGAGGTGGGTGACAACGGTGCCACCGCAGGGACCTGCCCCCTCCAACCACCAGGGAGAGAAGGGAACTGGCCAGACTGGGGAGCAGGAGCTGGGAGTGGGTGAGAAACTGGGTCACCACCAGGAAGGACACGGAGCTGTTGGAGCGAGGCCAGAGGAGGCCACGGAGATGATCTGAGGGCTGGAGAACCTCCTGTACGAGGCCAGGCTGAGAGAGTTGGGGTTGTTCAGCCTGGAGAAGTGAGGGCTCCAAGGAGACCTTAGAGCAGCTTCCAGCACTGAAAGGGGCTCCAGGAAAGCTGGGGAGGGGCTCTTGATCAGGGAGTGCAGGGATAGGAAAAGGGGAACGGTTTTGAGCTGAAAGAGGGGAGATTGAGATGAGATTTTAGGGAGAAATGTTTTGCTGTGAGGGTGGGGAGGTCCTGGCCCAGGTTACCCAGGAAAGTTGTGGCTGCTCCATCCCTGGAGGGGTTCAAGGCCAGGTTGGATGGGGCTTGGAGCCCCTGATGCAGTGGGAGGTGTCCCTGCCCATGGCAGGGGTGGAACTGGATGGGCTTTGAGGTCCCTTCTAACTCAAACCAACCCATGACTCTCTGGCCAGCGCTGTCCCCCAGCCCGGGGTGGTTGCGGGGTGACCAGGAGCAGAGGAGGAGGAGGCGGCTGCGGGTGCAGGCAGGAAGGAGACCAGCTGCCCACTGGTTGTGCAGGTTTGGGAAGGGGATGAGTTTTTGCGTTTGGAGGGGGGGTGCTGGGTGCCAAGGGCATCGCTCGCTCCTTCCACTGCCCCCCCCAACAGTTCTGGCCTCAGGGTGTGCGGAGGCAGCTCCATCATCCACCTCCCATTGCACCTTGACGGCTCCATGGTGGCAGCTGAGCCAGGAGCAAAGTTTGGAGCATTGACAGGAGCCTGTGGAGATGCCACTTTGAGGCTGGGGACTGCGTGGGGTTCCTCCTAATCTGAGACACAAGTCCTGTCCTGCAGGGAAACGCTTCTAAATAATAATAATAATAATAATAATAATAATAATAATAATAATAATAATAATAATAATAATAATAATAATTATTATTATTATTATTTTATTTATTATTATTATTTTTTTTCTCCAAAACCCCAGGGCTTTGTAGCCGCTTGGCCACTTGGAAGAGGGCACCTGGAGCTGCTTGGTCCACGAGGGAAGGTAAAAACCAAGCTCAAAGGTTTAACTCTTCCCTGCAAACGTGGGAGGCTGTGCGCAGGCTCCACTGTGGTGGGGCTGCATCACCAGGGGCTTCTGTGCCTGGTGAAGGTGATGCGCCGGGATGGTCACCATGGTGCTTGAAGCAGCATCCTCCCTCCTGGCACTGGGATGTGCGTGGCATCCCATTGCTTGCTTAATTACACTGGGTGGGGGGTGTCAGCTAATTGCAAGAGGCGATTGATCGGTAAAAATGTCATCATCACCAGCCGCGGTTGCCAGGGTGACCTCAGCCGCTCTCCACCAGCGCCATCGCTTCCTGGGTGCCCAAAGCCACCCGTTGGGTGATGCCGAGGTGGGATGTGGAAATCTCTTTCCTTCCTCCGGCTCCAGCCCCCACTGCCCGCAGAAGTGGAACCAGCCACAAAATCTGGGCTCTTGTGGAGGTTGTGGGACTGGGGTTTGGCTTCCTCCATGCCCAAGTGGCCACTGGTCCTTCCTGGTGCTGCCTTTGTCTGAGGGTCTTTGCGGGCTGAAAGTCTCTCTAAGACTTGCCCAGGTGGCCAAGAAGGCCAATGGCATCTTGGCTTGGATCAGACACGGCGTGGCCAGCAGGGCCAGGGAGGTTCTTCTCCCTCTGGACTCGGCACTGGGGAGACCGCTCCTCGAATCCTGTGTTCAGTTCTGGGCCCCTCACCACAAGAAGGATGTTGAGGCTCTGGAGCGAGTCCAGAGAAGAGCAACGAAGCTGGTGAGGGGGCTGGAGAGCAAGAGGAGCGGCTGAGAGAGCTGGGGGTGTTTAGCCTGGAGAAGAGGAGGCTGAGGGGAGACCTCATTGCTCTCTCCAACTCCCTGAAAGGAGGTTGTGGAGAGGAGGGAGCTGGGCTCTTCTCCCAAGTGACAGGGGACAGGACGAGAGGGAATGGCCTCAAGCTCCACCAGGGGAGATTCAGGCTGGATATTAGGAAAAAATTTTTCCCGGAAAGAGTCATTGGGCACTGGAACAGGCTGCCCAGGGAGGGGGACATGGATGTGGGGACATGGAGACATGGATATCTAGGGACACAGGGACTTGAGGATATGGGGACATGGAGACAGGGGTATACAGGGACACAGGGATGTGGAGATACAAGGATAGGGGGACATAGTGATGTGGGGACATGGATATATAGGGACATGGATATATAGGGAAACTGGGGCACAAGGATATGGGGACATGATGTGGCCACATGCTTTATGGACCTCAAGCGAGTTCTTCCTGACTGCGCAGTAAATGCTTTATGGACTGTCGGGCCAGCACTTGGTTAATTGCCTCCGGGTTTCTGTGGTTAATTGCAGGGAGCAATTAATCTAGCGATGGCTAAAGCAGGACCACTGTGATGGAGCCTCGCTGTGGGATGCTTGTGGGATGGGATGGAGGACTGGGAGATCCTGGGCTGGCTCTTGTCTCGTTAGCTGCCATTGCTAACGAGGTGGCCTCTGTCCCAGGGTGGGTTTGGGGTCCCAGCGCTGTTACCTCAGGGCTGCTCAGAGGCAGTGACGTTCGTTTGTGCCTTCAGCCTCCTCTTCCTCGGCTGATTCCTGCTTCCATCTCCCTTGATCTTCAAGGATTGAGCCCTTCCCAGCTGCTGCCAGACCCTGGGTGCTCTCAGGGGCACTGAGCGCTCCCCAGTAAAACCAGTTCAGCCCTGGAACTGCTCAAATCTACCTGCTCTCTGCCTGAGAGAGCTGGGGGTGTTTAGCCTGGAGAAGAGGAGGCTGAGGGGAGACCTCATTGCTCTCTCCAACTCCCTGAAAGGAGGTTGTGGAGAGGAGGGAGCTGGGCTCTTCTCCCAAGGGACAGGGGACAGGACGAGAGGGAATGGCCTCAAGCTCCACCAGGGGAGGCTCAGACTGAACATCAGGAAAAAAAATTTTCAGGTAAAGGGTCATTTGGGCACTGGCAGAGGCTGCCCAGGGAGGGGGTTGAGTCCCCTTCCCTGGAGGGGTTTAAGGGACGGGTGGACGAGGTGCTGAGGGACATGGTTTAGTGATTGATGGGAATGGTTGGACTCGATGATCTGGTGGGTCTTTTCCAACCTGGTGATTCTATGATTCTAAACCCCACCCTGGAGATGCTCATGCCCACCCACCGCCTTGGACCCAGTGTGGGAGCACCTCCTTCTCCCCAGGGATGCCCCCAGCCTTGACTCCGCATCCCCATCCCCTGGCAGATCCCGCGGGAACCGCTCCTGCAGCAGCAGCTCGGGGTTGTTTTGAGCCAAACCTCACCGAGAGGATAAACCAGGGCAGGTTTCGAGCGTGGCGCGGGAGCCTGGGGGTGCCCAGCGAGGGAGCTGTGGCAGCGGGCAGGGCTGGAGGTGCGGTGTGGGCTGTCCCCACGGTTCCTTGCGTGGAGCAGGATGGGTGGCACCAGTCTTGCTCGGTGGCAGGAGCTGGGAGGTCACCTGGAGCTGCGGGCAGGATCGGTGCAGGTACGGGGAGCCAGGGAAGAGAGCATCCCCTCCAACCTCAGAGCAGCAAGAGCTGCCGTCCTCCTCCTCCTGCTTCCTTTGGGGCACCCATGGGTGCTGAGGGGGGACCTGAGTGGGTCTTGGGGGGGGTGGGTGTCATTGCTGATGGGCACTTCAGGGCTTTCCTGGGAGCTGCATTGCTCCCCGAGGACTCTGGGGAGAGGCAGGGAGCACCCCCCAATAGCTGGATTGGATGATGGGCATGGAGGAGCATTTTGGGGCTGGAGGAGCTGCCTTTTCATAGAATCATAGAATCACCAGGTTGGAAAAGACCCATCAGATCATCGAGTCCAACCATTCACCTGGACTCGGAGCAAAACTAGGGCGAGCAGAGGGAAACTTGTGGCTCCGGCACGTCCTTATAGCTGGGGAAAAAAAAAAGCCCTGAGAGGCTTTAATGAGCTGTGATCCACCCATCTAGGGTGCGGGGGTGTTTTCCGGCGTGCCGAGGGCAGGAGGAGGCATGAACCAGCTCCTGCTGCACCCACCCACCCACCCGCTCGTATCCCGTCCTCGGGCTGGCATCACCCATGGGTTGGAATCGATGGGGCTGAGCCTGGGGTGACGGGGGCTCCCTAGGGTGATGGGGGGTCCCCAGGGTCATGGGAGGGTCCCCAGGGTGATGGGAGCTTCCCCAGGGTGATGTGGGATCTCTAGGGTGGTGGTGGGTCCTCAGGGTGATGTGGGATCTCTAGGATGGTGAGAGGGTCCCCAGGGTGATGTGGGATCTTGAGAGTGGTTGGAAGGTCCCTAGGGTGGTGGTGGGTCCCCAGAGGGGTGGTAGGAGAGTCCCCAGGGTGATGTGGGATCCCAAGGGTGATGTGGGGTCCCCAGGGTCGTGGGAGGGTCCCTAGGATGGTGGGAAGGGTCCCCAAGGTGATGTGAGATCTCCAGGGTGGTGGTGGGTCCCCAGGGTGATGTGGGGTCCCTAGGGTGGTGGAGGGTCTTGAGAGTGGTTGGAGGGTCCCTGGGGTGGTGGTGGGTCCTCAGGGTGATGTGGGATCCCAACGGTGATGGGGGGTCCCCAGGGTCGTGGGAGGGTCCCTAGGGTGGTGGTGGGTCCCAGAGGGGTGGTTGGAGGATCCCTAGGGGGGTGGTGGGTCCCTAGGGTGCTGTGGGGTCTCGAGGGTGGTTGGTGGGTCCCCAGGGTGGTGGTGGGTCCCAAAGGTAGTAGGGGGTCCCCAGGGTGATGTGGGGTCTGGAGGATGGTTGGAGGGTCCCTAGGGTTGTGATGGGTCCCCAGAGGGATGGTTGGAGGGTCCCTGGGGTGGTGGTGGGTCCCCAGGGTGATGTGGGGTCCCTAGGGTGGTGGGAGCGTCCCCAAGGTGATGTGGGATCTCCAGGGTGGTGGGAGGGTCCCCAGGGTGATGTGGGATCCCAAGGGTGATGTGGGGTCCCCAGGGTCGTGAGAGGGCCCCTAGGGTGGTGGGAGTGTCCCCAAGGTGATGTGGGATCTCCAGGGTGATGTGGGATCTCTAGGGTGGTGGGAGGGTCCCCAGCGTGATGTGGGGTCCCGAGAGTGGTGGGAGGGTCCCCATGGGGGTGGTGGGTCCCTAGGGGGGTGGCACACAGCTGGGGTCCCACAGAGGTGCTGCGAGCAAGTGAAAACCAGCAGCACAAACAAGGCTGGTTACGGCAATACCCACCAGCTCCAGGCTAGGAACCAGGGATCGAGGTGGCCCCATCCCCATCTTCTTTTAGGTCTAGAATGGAGCAGAAAGGCCTCCAGAACCCCCAGCCGCGGGCGCTGGCTGTGCAGGGTCTGCTGGGAGCTCACGCTAATCCTTGTATTGAGCAAACAACTCCACATTTTTCTGGAGATTTCAGGAACAAAACCACTACAGAAACTCCACGGCGTAAATTCCTGCCTGCTCCGCCAACCCGGGCCAAACCCTTGTGGCGCAGTGCCCGCTCCTCCTTAAACCTCATTTATTTGTGTTCAGCCACGCAAACCTCTGTTCCACCTAAAACTATTGTTTTTTTTGAATGAGAAAGGCTCGCTTTGGGTCTTTACAGCCCTCAGGGACAGGACGGGACATTCCCTGCTGGATGGACCAGGCAGTTCATCCCAGGCATTGAGCTGGAGGAACATTCTGTGTGTTAAAAAATTATTGTGGGTCTAAACGAGGTGTGGAGCAACAGTCAGAGCATCTTGTGTGCATCTTGTGCGCAGCTGGGACTGGCAGGAAGCCCTGGCATCCACGTGCAGCCTCTTCTCACCTGCTCAAAGTGGTGATGAGGAGGCCCTGGCCCAGGTTGCCCAGAGCAGGGGTGGCTGCCCCATCCCTGGAGGGGTTCAAGGCCAGGTTGGATGGGGGGCTTGGAGCCCCTGATCCAGCGGGAGGTGTCCCTACCCATGGCACGGGTGGAACTGGATGGGCTTTGAGGTCCCTTCCAACCCAAACCATTCTGTGATTCGATGAAAGTGCAATTTTGACTTCTAATTATTGTGGCGATTAGTGGAGTTTGTTGAGATGTTTCTTCATAGAATCATAGAATCACCAGGCTGGAAAAGACCCACTGGATCATCGAGTCCAACCATTCCCATCAATCACTAACCCATGTCCCTCAGCACCTCATCCACCCGTCCCTTAAACCCCTCCAGGGAAGGTGACTCAACCCCCTCCCTGGGCAGCCTCTGCCAGGGACCAATGACCCTTTATGTGAAATATTTTTTCCTGATGTCCATCCTGACCCTCCCCTGGTGGAGCTTGAGGCCATTCCCTCTCGTCCTGTCCCCTGTCCCTTGGGAGAAGAGCCCAGCTCCCTCCTCTTGGAACGGAGGTTTTTTGGATACCTCCTTAAACCACTAGCACTTTGAATGAGTTTCCTCCACCCTTTGTTTTCCCTTTCCCACTGCTCCTGGGCTCCTTTCCCATGTTTTGCTTGCCAAGCTCCACAGAGGGTCCCACGTCTGCCAGCTGCAGGTGTTTAATCGGCTGTTCTTTCATCTGGCATCGCCTGGAAGCAGGGGAGCTTAGGAGCAGATCAGCGGGTAATGGGATCGCGACAGGGGACAACGGGGCTCGGAGATGCCAAGTGCAGTGGGGACAGGATATGGAGCCAAGTTCAAGCCTGATCCTGAGCACAAGAGGGACCTTCTGAAAGGGAACCACAGACAAAAGTGAGGTCTGGCTGTTTAGTGTAGAGAAGTGGATGCTGAGGGGAGACCTCATTGCTCTCTGCAGCTCCATAAAAAGAGGTTGGGGCCAGGTGGGTGCTGAGCTCGTCTCCCAAGTAACAGGGGAGTTATGGCTCACCCTGCAAAAGGTAGAACATCAGATATCAAAGGGAGGAAGACATCTTCTGGTGTCTCCACTGTGTGATGTTCACATGGCCACAGAGGACTGCGTGTCAATGTAGGGTTTTACATCTCTGGCATCACAGAATTCTGGAATGGTTTGGGTTGGACGGGACCTCAAAGCCCACCCAGTTCCACCTCCTGCCATGGGCAGGGACACCGCCCACTGGATCAGGGGCTCCAAGCCCCATCCAACCTGGCCTTGAACCCCTCCAGGGATGGGGCAGCCATCACTGCTCTGGGCAACCTGGGCCAGGGCCTCCCCACCCTCACAGCAAAACATTTCTTCCTAAGATCTCATCTCAATCTCCCCTCTTTCAGCTCAAAACCATCCTCCCTCATCCTATCCCTGCACCCCCTGAGCACAAGCCCCTCCCCAGCTTTCCTGGAGCCCCTTTCAGGACTGGAAGCTGCTCTAAGGTCTCCCTGGCACCTTCTCTTCTCCAGGCTGAACAAGCCTGTGCTCATATGGGATATTAAAAAGGTCTCTTTGCTGCTCCAGGTAAGACCTCCATCCGCAGCTGGGCTCAGAAAGCATTTCTTCTGCATGATGTCCTGCCCCGGCGAGGTGGAGGGTCCAGCTTTGGGATGTTGGAGCATCCTGGTGGGATCACGCTGTTGTTGCTCAGTGCTGCAAATATCTTTGGTTGTCCTTGTTCCCAGATCCTGGTGGCTGTGCCATCATGACTGTGCAAGACCCAGCCTCGGGCTTCCTGCATGGAAAGAAGCAGCTGCCAGGTTGGTGTGCAAAAAGTCATTTTTTTTTTAGACAGTATATGAGAAAGTTGGGTGTGGGACAGGGTTGAGAGATGGGGAGGAAGCAGATTTGGGGTGAAATGGTCTGGAAGAACTGGCTGTCATCTGAGTTGAAGGAGTTGGGGAACATGTTTGGATGTCCCTTGCTCGGTGGAATCTGCACTGGGATAGCAAAAATGAAATCAGGAGAGGAACAACCAGCCTCTAGAGTAGGAAAGGCTGTGTTTGGAGGAGTCATCTCCTTCACCTGGCTTCATTATACTCATATCAAAACCTGAGCCCAGATGGTTGGCCTGAGAATCAGAGGAGAAGTGTGTGCAGCAGTCCTGTATCTCTGGAAGCTTCTGGCCTCCTGCTCCCTCTGTCCTCTCTGACCTAGGGGACCTCAAAGAGCCAACTCTATCCCAGCTGCTCTCAAGGTGTAGGTACACTATGGAAAACCCATCTGGCCAGCAGTGGGTCACCATGTGTCTGGTGTCACCATCATCGCTCTCTACAACTACCTGAAAGGAGGTTGGAGTGAGGTGGGAGCTGCTCTTCTCCCAAGTAACAAGGGATAGGATGAGAGGAAACGGCCTCAAGCTGTGCCAGAGGAGGTTTGGATTGGATATTAGGAAAAATTTCTTCATGGAAAGGGCTGTTAAGCATGGGCAGAGGCTGCCCAGGGCAGTGGTAGAGTCTCCATACCTAGAGGAGTTAAAAACACTTTGTAAATGTGTCACTTTGGGACATGGTTTAGTAGGGACGGCGGCGTTGGGCTGACAGTTGGACTGGATGAGTTTAGAGGTCTTTTCCAACCCTAATGATTCTATGATCACTGGTCCTTGTGTCCTTGGAGACCAGAGGCTGATGGCCAGGGCATCCTGATGACAGATGGTGGATATCCACTTGCTTTTCCAGCTTTCACCTGGGAGGTGAGGGCCAACGACCGAAACTACCACATGCGGTTCAAGAAGAAATTTGCTTTCTGTCTGACCAAGAAAAAATATGCGGTGAGTTGGCCCAGGACATCCTGGACATGCTTAGCTGGTGGTGGTTAGGTGTGATAGGACAGGGGTGCTGCAGAGTGGTCTCCAGTAGGATGGAGAATGACCTACGTAATCCTCAATGAAAAGGAAGGTCCCTGCCTGGTGCCCCAAGTGTCCTCCGAAGCTTTCAGACCAGGAGCAGAACTGCATGAAGGGTGTTTTTAAGTCTGAGGGTCAAATCAAAAGGAAGAAAGAAAGAAAGTTTTGACTGAACAAATTCTTTTCTCCCAGCTGGATAATGACCATCTGAGTTGGGTTCAACTGGGCATGCTTTAGATGATCAGAAGCAACATATTTTGTCTGAATTTTAAATCATATTTTTGTTTTAAGTCATAATTTGTTTAGACTTTTGCTCTAAACAAATCTTCTTGACGTGGCACCATTTAGTAGAGATGGTGGTGTTGAGCTGATGGTTGGACTGGATGAGCTTAGAGGTCTTTGCCAACCTTAATGATTCCACGATTCTTTTTCTTTATAGTTTTTATAAATTTTAAAGGCATCTCATGCCACAAAACATTGAGAAGTCCTAAAAACACCAGAAGGTTCTTGGCATTTTGGAAACACATCCTTGGTTTCAGGCGGCTGAAATCCCACTGTGGCTTTGACCTGCCTTTCTTCTGCAGGGCAACACCATTAAGACAGCCAAGTACAACATCTTCACCTTCCTGCCACTGAACCTCTACGAGCAGTTCCACCGAATGGCCAATGTCTACTTTGTCTTTGTCATCCTTTTACAGGTGAGGTGGACAGCAAGGTAAGAGCGAGTGTGTGCGAGACTGCTGAGCAAAAGAGGATGACCTGGTCTAAAATGGTAAATGGTGTCAAAGATGCTGCTTTTTGGTGGTCATCATCATAGAATCACAGAATCGTGGAATAATTGTGGTTGGAAAGCACCTCAAAGTTCATCCAGTTCCACCCCTGCCATGGGCAGGGACACCTCCCACTGGATCAGGGGCTCCAAGCCCCATCCAACCTGGCCTGGAACACCTCCAGGGATGGGCAGCCACAATTTCCCTGGGCAACCTGGGCCAGGGCCTCCCCACCCTCAGAGCAAAACATTTCTTCCTAAGATCTCATATCAATCTCCCCTCTTTCAGCTGAAAACTGTTACCCCTTGTCCTATCCCTGCATTTCCCTGATGAAGAGCCCCTCCCCAGCTTTCCTGCAGCCCCTTTCAGCATTGGAAGCTGCTCTAAGGTCTCCCCAGAGCCTTCTCTTCTCCAGGCTGAACAACCCCAACTCTCTCAGCCTGGCCTTAAACAAGAGGTTCTCCAGCCCTCGGATCATCTCCGTGGCCTCCTCTGGACTCGCTCCAACAGCTCCATGTCCTTCCTGTGCTGAGGACTCCAGAACTGAATGCAGAGCTCCTACCCTCCAAATTCAGTGACCCCCACACATTTCACACATCCAGTTTAAAAAGAGGTGGAAATTCCACAAACTGTTCTCTGTAGACAGAGATGTTGGTTTGATTCTTCTTAGATGGATTCCTGTCATCCTCAGGCACTGGCTGGGGAGGGGAGCTGGGAGCGAGGGGAGATACTCAGTCACCTAAAGTGTCCCAATGTGGGATGAAAGTTGTGTCATTGGTGTAAAATTCTCCTGCTCTAGACCGTCCCTCAGATCTCCACGCTGCCCTGGTACACACTGCTCTTCCCCCTGAGCTGCCTCCTCACCATCCGGGGTCTACGAGACCTGATTGATGACATTGTGAGTATGGGTTGGAGTGAAAGGCTGTGTTAGGTGGGGGCTGGACAGCAGAAATTACCCCTTCGCTGTGGAATCATAGAATCACCAGGTTAGAAAAGACCCACTGGATCATTGAGTCCAACCATTCCCATCAATCACTAACCCATGTCCCTCAGCACCTCATCCACCCGTCCCTTAAACCCCTCCAGGGAAGGGGACTCAACCCCCTCCCTGGGCAGCCTCGGACAGGGACCAATGACCCTTTCCATGACAAATTTTTTCCTAATGTCCAGCCTGGCCCTCCCCTGGTGGAGCTTGAGGCCATTCCCTCTCGTCCTGTCCCCTGTCCCTTGGGAGAAGAGCCCAGCTCCCTCCTCTCCACAACCTCCTTTCAGGGAGTTGGAGAGAGCAATAAACAACTGAAAAGCTTTGGAGCTCATGTTATTCGTTGTTCCTGAGGTACCATCACCTCTACCATGTCCAAAACACTTTGTATTTTCCCTTGGGAAGGATGTTACTGCCTTGTTGCTTTCCTTGAGGTCTAGACCCCTGTCTTAATATCTTAACCAATGGCTGGTTGGTCCCCAGAAGTACCTGGGGGAATTTTGCCTCTTTATTCATCAGGATACGCCTTCTGATTCCTTCAGAAAGAAGATTGTAGCATTAAGAGGGTTGTTTTCCTGTGTTAAGGAAGTCTGGCACGCATCATCCTTTTCTTTTGGCCTCTTTTTTTCTCTCCTCTGTGCAGGGCCGCCACCAAAGTGACAGGAATGTCAACAGCAGACCATGTGAAATCCTGTCTGGGAAGAGGTGAGGAGCTTGGGAAGCTGTATCCTTCCTTTCCAGGCCTGTGTGGAATGATGGATCACCAAGTGCTGAGTATCCTCGAGCACAGCAGCTCAACAGAGTTTTGTTGGGAACGTCCCTGACTCTGCAAACTTCCCATCACCTCCCAAAATCTGCTGCAAGTCCAGTTGTTCCCCTGAAGGAACAATCCTACCCCAGGCACAGACAACAGGTCTATGGTTGGACTCGATGATCCGGTGGGTCTCTTCCAACCTGGTTATTCTATGATTCTATGATTCTAAGGAAGCCCTGATAGGCTGCGATATGTTGGGAGGAGGCCATCCTGGCCACAAAAGTGCCTCTCAGTCTTATTATCTAACCCACAGAGTCATATTCTGGCTAAATAGTTGTCCAGGGAAGGACCAACACTTCCCACCTGTGTCCAGGGGCTGAAAGTCGCTGCCAACCACAGGGAGAGGACATGGGGTTGGAGATCCTTTCATCTGAGGCCAGGCTGAGAGAGTTGGGGTTGCTCAGCCAGGAGAAGAGAAGGTCCCAGGGAGACCTTAGAGCAGCTTCCAGGACTGAAAGGGGCTCCAGGAAAGCTGGGGAGGGGCTCGTGATCAGAGGGTGCAGGGAGAGGATAAGGGGGAGCGGTTGTGAGCTGGAAGAGCTTCAGTCGTGTGGATAGCACCATGGTGGCAGAGGAACCAAAATCCAGAGACTCCGTTCATGCAAGAAGCTGGCACAGATGGAAGCTGGTCCAGAGGACAGAAACAGCCACCGTTGCCATTCCTACGGCTCTGCAAGGATTAAACTTTCCTTCCTGATCCCCCTGCAGCTTCTGCTGGCAGAAATGGCGCGACATCTGCGTTGGGGACATCGTCCGCCTGCAGAAGGAGAGCTTTGTCCCGGTGAGTGGGGCCCCAGAGCCGGCTTCACGCCAAGGGCAGCAGGGGGAGGTTGTGGTGAGCAGGAGCTCATCCAGGTGCTCTCTCCTCCTTTTTGCTCTCCAAGGCCGACATGCTCTTGCTGTGCAGCTCGGAGCCCAACAGCCTGTGCTACGTGGAGACTGCTGACATTGATGGGTGAGGAGCGGGGTAGAAGATGCTATTGCCATGGGGGGAGAGGGGCAGAGACATCCCAGCCAACGGCTGGAGCCTCCAGTCTCGGGGAACCCCCAGCAACTGGGGAGACAGGCACACTGGGAGGGCTGCAAATCCAGCAGCAACCACAGGATGTGGGGGATCCTCCAAAAGCTAAACCTACAGACACCCCAGAAATGGAATTTGAGCCCCAAATGTTGAAAAATGGGGAGACAAACCCACCTTTGAGGCTTCCACAGAGCAGCTGGTGACCTCGGGCATCTCCATCTCAGCTCCTTCCTGCCTCTGCCTGCAGGATGATTTAATAGCCAGGTCGCCGGGACAAAGCTTCCTCCCTGCATGAATGCTCAATGTCGGGCATGACAGGTCCCTACCTCACTTTTCATTGCCATCACGCATGTAATCACCCAACAATTAATGGCCATCTCTGTCCCATGGGTCTGACAGCAGAATTAAAGGATCTGTCACCCTGCAGCCTTGTTTTATTTTTCCCTCCCTGGCTCTTCTTCACAGGGAAACAAACCTGAAGTTCAGACAAGCCCTTCTGGTCACCCACCAGGAGCTGGTGAGTGAGGAGAGCATGGCCAACTTTGACGGTGAGTTTCCTGGACGGCTGAAGATGCAGCTGTCCCACTGTGATGAGATTGATTCAGACTTGGGATGTCTCTGTTCCGTTGGGTACCAAGTCCCATCGGCCTAACCGGAGATTGCCTGTGAGGCTGGAGGGTCGTTCGTGCCAAAAGACCTTGGGTAGATGTTCTTCCCAGCTCCATCAGGGTTGTGCCCCTCAATCCTGCCCTGGATCTTGGTTTTCCCACTGGTATTAAGTGCTTGGCTCCCATATCTGAGCTCAGATCCTGGATTTTTTCCCTTTTAGTCCTCTATAGGATGGAGACTCCCCTCTCAAAGGCTCTGGGGATGAAGGGGGTTGTCTTTGTGCCTTGTCCAGTTGTGTGGCTCCTGGACAGAGCACCCTCCCAGCACTGCAGGGTGGCTGCCCAGCTTAGTCTGACCTTAATTTGAGCCATTTATATCCCAAGTGCATCTGCAGGCGCCCTGGCAAATCTGAATCTCCCCTGAGAAGCCCCCAGCCCCCTTCTTTGGAGGGAGCAAGCATGGTGGTGGTGGTTGGGGAGAAGGACCTCTCGTTTCCTCAAAGGCCATTACCTGAATCGTGCCCTCTGCTCAAGGGAGAGTGACCTGTGAGGAGCCCAACAGCCACTTGCACAGCTTCACCGGGACACTGGAGTGGAGAGGAGAGACTTACTCACTGGATAGCGAAAAGATCTTGCTGCGAGGCTGTAAGATTCGCAACACCGACGTTTGCTACGGCTTGGTCATCTACGCAGGTGAGTGTCCAGGCCCAGAAAGGGCAGAAAATAACCAGGTCCCTGGGGTTTATTTAGATGTCCAAATGTTTCCAGCATTAGCAGGTCCAAGTCTCACCTGATGCAGAGTGGAAAGACCTGCGGCTCTACCCAAGCTCCCAATAGTCTGTTCCAAACTTTGCTGTGTTGGGCTTGCTGGCAAGTAGATGATGTGGTGGCACCAAACATCTTCACTCAGAGAGTGGTGGAGCACTGGAACAGCTCCCAGGGAAGCGGTCACAGCCTGACAATATTCCAGAAGCCTTTGGCCAACACCCTCAGCCACACCGTGTGGATGTTGGGGTGTCCTGTGCAGGGACAGGAGCTGGACTCAATGATCCTGGTGGGTTCTTTCCAACTCAGGACATTCTAGGATTCTATGATGTGCTTATCCCAGGTTGTATTTCAACTGCACCATGTCCCAGATCCCTTTCACCTCCTGCACGGATGGCTCAGTGCAGCCGAGAGCTTGGCCATGAGCAGCTGTGGGTGGAAGGGTGGGATAAGATCTGTTGTGGGCAAGGTCTGGTGCAAGCAGCAGTTCTCTGAGTGTGCAGCCGTGGCTTAATTAATCACTGACAAAGGGCTGCAGTCTCCAGTGGTGGGGAGACGTTGTTCTGGAGGAAACCAGCATCACTTCCCTGCACGTAAACCTTCTGGGGGCCGTGGGCTTGCGTTTTTACTTCTAAAACATTTCTCATCCAGGCTTTGATTCCAAAATTATGAGGAACTGTGGAAAGATCAAGCGGAAGAAAACCAAGCTGGACCGCGTGATGGACCGGCTGGTGATCATAGTGAGTGATGCAAACACCTCTTGCGCTGGCCACCGCTCTCCTGGGGTTGCTTACAAGTCTTCTCATGAGAGGCTACTTGCTCGGGGGGTGCTGAGTGCTTAAGCTTGTAATATTTCGCTCAGAGTATCTGGGTTCCACATCTTACGGGCAAATACAAAGTGATGTTCCTACAAAGTGGCCCTTGGTGGGTCTGGAGCAGCCTTCGTGGTGGTTGTGCTCCTTAAATGAATCTGATGGCTCTCATTCTGGTTTCTGGTGGTTGGGTGTCATCACTTCTCAGGATGGCCACTAGCATTCCTGTGTTTGCTGCTAACTCCAGCAGGAAGGCTGCAGGGCGCCCCTGGCCCAAGGAGGTGGTGACTGAGGTGATTGGGAGGGTGGGATAGCTGCAGTTTGCTCTCTGTGTGTTGTGTTCGTGTCAAGCTGAAACACATGCTGTGATCCTTCATCTCTGGCCAGGATGAGCTCTGAGAAGGAGCTTCAGGCATGAGGAAACCTCTCTGCAGGTTTACAGCTAAGTGAGACAAACAGTTTGGAAAAAGCAATGGTTGGCCCTAGAAAAGGTCTGGTGGGCTCTGTGTGATGGGACATTCTCATCCTGGCTTCCCATCTCAGATCTTCCTGGTGCTGTTGGTCACTTCGTTGTGCCTCGCTGTTGCCTCTGGGTTCTGGGCCAGGACGTTCCAGGAGAAGCACAGCTACCTCTCTGCTCTCTACAAGCACACGACCCCCACCCAGCAGGCCTTCTTCAACTTCTGGGGCTTCACCATCCTCCTGAGCATCATCATACCCATGTCCATGTATATAACGTAAGGACAACAGAGCTTGCGAGGGATCAGTACTCCACTCCCTGCCCTTGGCCATCATCTCACACCTTGGTTTGCAGCCACAAAATGGGGTTGCACACAAGATCCAACTGTGGCACTAAGCAAGTCATTCTCGTATGTTCCCTTAGCCATAGGAAGGTAAGGATGGATGGGTGGTTGATGATGATGTACCTTGAGATCTCAGAGGAAAGCCAGAGAAGAGGTGCAAAGGAATGACACGTCTTCATGTTGGAAATTGTGGACAGGCTGAGGATGATGAAGATGGTGCTTCCCAACTGAGCAGCAGCAGGGCTGGGGAAGAGATGGACATGACCACTGTGCTTTCCAGGACCTGAAGGGGGCTTACAAGAAACCTGGGGAGGGACATTTTCCAAGGGCAGAGAGTGAAGGGGGACGGCTTTAAACTGGAAGGGGAAAGATTTAGATCAGACAGTAGGAAGAAATTCTTCATGATGAGGGTGGGGAGGCCCTGGTCCAGGTTGCCCAGAGCAGTGGTGGCTGCCCCATCCCTGGAGGGGTTCAAGGCCAGGCTGGATGGGGCTTGGAGCCCCTGATCCAGTGGGAGATGTCCCTGTCCGTGGCAGGGGTGGAACTGGATAATCTTCAAGATCCTTTCCAACGCAAACCATTCCATCGTTCTGTGGTTGTGAGCAGGCAATAATGACAATTTGGGCTGGAAGAAGCAGTTTCCGAACTTTTTGGCCCCTCACTTCATCTCCAGATCTAGGAATTTTGTCCTCAAGGGCCAGATTTCCAGTGGGGAGCCCAGTTACCTGGGACCCAGTGGGCTCTCAGTCCAGTGTGACGAGCCTTCTGGAATCCTAGCTGTGAACCATGAAAGCTCCCTTGCTTCCCCAAAGCTCAGAGCAATAGGATCCAGATGGGGAGTTCCCCTCTGCCCTTTCCTCCTGTGTCAGCTCCACAAGTGCCCCTGGGTTGTGAGTAACAACCCACTGTTAAGTCTTCTTCTACTTGACCCCTAGGTTGGAATTCATCTATCTGGTGAACAGCTTTTTTATCAACTGGGATCTGGAAATGTATTACACTGCCAAGGACATTCCAGCAAAAGCCAGAAGCACCAGCCTCAATGACCAGCTTGGCCAGATTGAGTACATCTTCTCAGACAAGACGGGCACCTTGACACAAAACGTCATGACCTTCAAGAAATGCTGCATCAACGGGACCATCTATGGTAACTTTGGATGGAATCACAGAATCATAGAATCACCAGGTTGGAAAAGACCCACCAACCTGGTGATTCTGTGATTCTAGGATGTGAGTTTGTAGGGACTCATGAGTTAGGGAAACCTTGAATTGGTTCCTTCCACTCCTCCTGGCTTGCTAGGAAGCTTGGGGCATGTGGATTGATCTTGGTGGTCCAGCGTGTAGACAGAAGATGTTGTGGGAATTCAGCTTGTTCTCATCTCCGCACTATCAGTGCTCTGCAGGGGCTGCTGTGCCTGTGCTTGCACTTGTCTCATCTTCCCATGGGTTCCTACCTTTCTGGAGATGTATCATGCCCCAAACTCAACTGAGACCAGCTAGGTTTGCCCTGAGAAAAAGGGAGCCTGGGGTTAGGAGTCCAGCAAACACATAGTCCAAGTGAGGTGTATCCCACCTGGAATAATAAACTGATGCTGGCCCAGGTGGCAGGCAGAGGAGCCACAGGGTGATGGGTCAGAGAAACTCATGGATTTCTGTTTTCTATGAAGGTCCTGGTGAATCTCTCCCTTGGTTTCCAAATCTAGGCTCTTTGAGGCTTTCAGGTGACCTGTGGAGGAGGCAAAGGAATGATTGTTCCCCTTACTCTGCTATTTTATGGTGAATGCCTGTAAATGCTCATTGCTGGGGTTTTTTTCATGATTCTGCTTTTTTTCCCCTTAGAAAATGGGGGAAAAAATTGTAAATTCCATCTGCTTCTTATTCCTATTCTCACTTGAGCATTTGGCTGGGTTCTAGGAGCTCCCTCAGTGCCTCGTTAGGGGAAATCAGTGAGCAGGGCAGGGCTTTAGCACAGAGCTCCTTTTCTCCAAGATAAGTATCAGGCACTTGAGACAAATGGACTCAGGAAAAAAAAAAATCTAGCAGAGTTTTTAAGCACAAATATCCCCAATTTTCCCCTGCCTGATGTATCAAGTTGCACCTCTGTGACAGCACCTTCTCCATAATGTCCCCAGGAAACGAGAGTGAACACTAGACTGAAACTTTTGGCATTAAATACGTGTTGACAGTCTGAAGGGTCCAAGAGCCAAGTAACCCAGACACCCTAACGAGCTGACACTGAGCAGATGCTGAAAACCAAACCCTATCCCCTTCTGCCAGGCTTTTGGCCAGCAGACCCAGCAGTTCCTGCAAGACAAACTCCTTGAAGCCTCTGTTGATGATGCTCCCTGTCAGCTCACTATTTCCTGGAGGTGTATAAGGGACGGGTGGACGAGGTGCTGAGGGACATGGTTTAGTGATTGATGGGAATGGTTGGACTCAATGATCCCGTGGATCTCTTCCAACCTGTTGATTCTATGATTCTATTAATGGAGCTGGTTTTGTTTTGGCAGGTACGGGCACGGGGCATGAGAAGAAACGGCCATCGGTGCGTAACTCCCCTCTCCTGCATAAAACAAGGCCAGATGCTGCTCCTCACCGGGGCCAAAGCCGTAGCACTTATGGATTACACCAGAGCAGGCACAGCTTGTTTACAGACATAGAATCATGGAATGGTTTGGGTTAGAAGTTATTTTAAAGCCCATCCAGTTCCAACCCTGCCATGGACAGGGACACCTCCCACTGGATCAGGGGCTCCAAGCCCCATCCAACCTGGCCTTGAACCCCTCCAGGGATGGGGCAGCCACCACTGCTCTGGGCAACCTGGGCCAGGGCCTCCCCACCCTCACACGGAAACATTTCTTCACGAGATCTCATCTCAATCTCCCCTCTTTCATCTAAAAACTATGGGGTCCCATGCTGTAAAACAGCTGTGTGTGTTTCCTTGGGCTGGTGAGTTTTCAGGTCCTCAGCTGCCAGTGAAGGACGGGGGAATTGAGTTTATAAATGCTGTTCTGATTTTTACTTTTTTTTTTTATTCCCAATCTTTTTGTACTCACCCTTTTGGATGTGGTAGAGTCCCCATCCTTGGAGACGTTCAGAAAATGTGCAGATGTGGCACTTCGGGACATGGTTTAGTAGGCTTGGGGATGTTGGGCTAGTGGTTGGACTGGATGATCTTGAAGGTCATAGAATCATAGAATCACCAGGTTGGAAAAGACCCACCGGATCATCAAGTCCATCCATTCCTATCAAACATTAAACCATGTCCCTCAGCACCTCGTCCACCTGTCCCTTAAACCCCTCCAGGGAAGGGGACTCAACCCCCTCCCTGTTCCAGTGCCCAATGACCCTTTCTGTGAAAATTTTTTCCTGATGTTCAGCCTGACGCTCCCCTGGTGGAGCTTGAGCCCATTCCCTCTCGTCCTGTCCCCTGTCCCTTGGGAGAAGAGCCCAGCTCCCTCATCTCCACAACCTCCTTTCAGGGAGTTGGAGAGAGCAATGAGCTCTCCCCTCAGCCTCCTCTTCTCCAGGCTAAACACCCCCAGCTCTCTCAGCTGCTCCTCTTGTTCTCCAGCCCCCTCACCAGCTTCGTTGCTCTTCTCTGGACTCGCTCCAGAGCCTCAACATCCTTCTGGTGGTGAGGGACCCAGAAATGAACACAGAACTCAAGGAGCGGTCTTTTCCAACCTTAATGATTCCATGATTTTATGATTGGTGTAAGCAATGCAGAGCTTGGCTTACAGACAATGATCTGAATCGGACCCTGTGCTGCAGCCCAGCAGCATCCATCCCTGTTGCCAAGCCACGTGCTCAGGTGCCTGCCGTCTGCCTGTGCCTCTTGCAGGGGTCGGGGCTGACCTGGAACCACCACGGGGAGAAGAAGTTGGACTTCTGCGACACGAAGCTGCTGGAAGCCGCCTGGAGGGACAGCGATCCTGTGCTGAGGGAGTTCCTCAGGCTGCTGGCCCTGTGCCACACCGTCATGGTGGAGGAGAAGGGCGGTGGGTTGGCCACAGTGGATGATGTGCTCGGAGCAGGGTTCAGCTGCTGTTCAAGGCCCTGAGTCTCTGACAGCTCTTCCATTGCCCAGCCCGGAGGGAATGATTTGGGCCACTGTCATAGCGTCATGGACTTATACATTTGGGGTTCTTTAAAAACTAATGGTGGATCTGATGAAGGGTCGGGAGGTTCCAAAGGGATCTGAACAGGCTGGACCACTGGGCTGAGACCAATGGGATGAGGGTTAACAAGGCCAAATGCCGGGTCCTGCACTTGGGGCACAACAACCCTTTGCAGCTACAGACTAGGAGAAGTCTGGCTGGAAAGCTGCCTGGAGGAGAAGGACCTGGGGGTGTTGGTTGACAGCGACTGAACATGATCCAGCTGTGGCCCAGGTGGCCAAGAAGGCCAATGGCATCTTGGCTTGGATCAGAAACAGCGTGGCCAGCAGGGCCAGGGAGGTTCTTCTCCCTCTGGACTCGGCACTGGTGAGACCGCTCCTCAAATCCTGGGGTCAGTTCTGGGCCCCTCACCTCAAGAAGGATGTTGAGGCTCTGGAACGAGTCCAGAGAAGAGCAACGAAGCTGGTGAGGGGGCTGGAGAACAAGAGGAGCGGCTGAGAGAGCTGGGGGTGTTTATCCTGGAGAAGAGGAGGCTGAGGGGAGACCTCATCGCTCTCTCCAACTCCCTGAAAGGAGGTTGTGGAGAGGAGGGAGCTGGGCTTTTCTCCCAAGGGACAGGGGACAGGACGAGAGGGAATGGCCTCAAGCTCCAACAGGGGAGGGTCAGGCTGGACATCAGGAAAAAGTTTTTCACGGCAAGGGTCATTGGGCACTGGCAGAGGCTGCCCAGGGAGGGGGTTGAGCCCCCTTCCCTGGAGGGGTTTAAGGGACAGGTGGACAAGGTGCTGAGGGACATGGTTTAGTGTTTGATAGGAATGGTTGGACTTGATGATCTGGTGGGTCTTTTCCATCCTGGTGATTCTATGATTCTTTGATTAATTAATTGGAACAGAAGCACAGGGGAGATAACCCATCCCTGTCTGGGGCAATGAGCAGAAGAGACAACTACAACTGAGTTTCCCTGGCCTGTTGGCTCGGACTTCAAGTTCTCCATAGATAATGTTGGTGCTGGGCTAGAGCAGGGTGTTTCAGGTGTACAAGAGCTGCATGGCCGGGAGTCTCCTTGTCTAACCCCTATTCCTCTTCTGCAGACCAGCTGGTTTATCAGGCAGCTTCGCCGGATGAAGAAGCGCTGGTGTTGGCTGCGAGGAACTTGGGGTACGTCTTTCTGGCCAGGACACAAGACACCATCACCATCAGCGAGTTGGGGATGAAGAGGACGTACAAAGTGCTGGCCATGCTGGACTTCAACAGCGATCGCAAGAGGATGTCTGTCCTGGGTGAGTGGGATAGGGTGTCTCAAGGGCCCTTCCAGGAACACGGCGGGTCCCTTCCGTACTCAACCCTTCGAGAGATGGCACTGGGATGGGTGTGATTTTCACAAGGGCTCCTAAGGTTCGTCCTTGTCATCCTTGCAGTTTTGCTCACCCTGATATCTTGGTGAAGGTAGCTGGGAAGGGCTTGAGCAACCAAGAGGGGTTCAGAGGAGTTGTATGAGGAACAGACAGTCTTTGAGGCCTGATCCTGCCACGTGTTGGTTTGGATCTGGGGAGATGCCTGTGCTTCCTACGACCACAGGCAGACAAGCCCCCGCATCCCCTGTGGTGCCCTCTGCATCACGGCCAAGCGATGGGTGGGAGACATCTCTCTGGCTACCTAACCTGTCCTTCCCCACCCCCCTAGTGCGAGACCCCCAGGGCACGATCCGGCTCTACACCAAGGGGGCAGACACGGTTATCCTGGAGAGACTTCAGAGGCGAGGGCCCATTGAGACCTTCACCGAGATGGCACTGGATGTGAGTCCCACACCAACCTGGGGCACGAAGGGCTGGTCTCTCGATTGTTGGCTTTGGGCTGGGTGTCCTGGAGTCCCTTTCTGCTCTTTGTGGCTTCAGGATTTTGGTCCTCCTTTCTTTCTTCTGCTCTAGGAGCCTCAGCTGCATATGGAACATGGTCTAAGGTGGCATCAAATCCACCTTTGGTGTCTGTATGGACATCCATGGGGGCTGGAGAACAAGACTTATAAGAAGCAGCTGAGAGAGCTGGGGGTGTTTAGCCTGGAGAAGAGGAGGCTGAGGGGAGACCTCATTGCTCTCTCCAACTCCCTGAAAGGAGGTTGTGAAGAGGAGGGAGCTGGGCTCTTCTCCCAAGGGACAGGGGACAGGACGAGAGGGAATGGCCTCAAGCTCCACCAGGGGAGGGTCAGGCTGGACATCAAAAAAAAAAATTACACAGAAAGGGTGATTGGTCCCTGGCAGAGGCTGCCCAGGGAGGGGGTTGAGTCCCCTTCCCTGGAGGGGTTTAAGGGACAGGTGGATGAGGTGCTGAGGGACATGGTTTAGTGATTGATGGGAATGGTTGGACTCAATGACCCGATGGGTCTTTTCCAACCTCATGATTCTATGATTCTATGATTTGCTTGCATTGCAAGGATGCTCATGGGGATGCTGTGGGATGAGGGAGAGAGTCAGTGCCCAGAGGAGACCCTCAGATCCTGGAAGGTCTCTGGCTCTGCCCATCGTGGCTCACAGTCTGGTCCACCATGAGAGTCATCGTGGCTGAGGGAAGGGAGACCTGATGTTTCATCTCCACAGCGCTTTGCAGAGGAGACACTGAGGACTTTGTGCCTGGCCACCAAGGAAGTGAGCGAGGCTGAGTACGGCACATGGAGCAAGAGGCACCACGAGGCCAGCATCCTGCTGCAGGACCGCAGGCAGGAGCTGGACAAGCTGTATGAGGAGATGGAGCAGAACCTGCAGGTGAGATGAGGCCAGGGTTTAGGGAGAACTAGTGGCACTGATCCCACAGTAGGCAGGAAAGTGGGGTTCGTCTGTTGGGATGAGGGGGTGAAGTGTCCAACCCAACACTCATCCCATGGAAGGGAGGGCAGGTGATGTTCCTGCTCAGAGCACATTGTAACTTGCCAGTAGACACTGGATTAGATATCTGTCAGGTCCTGTCTACCCTTGAGCAAGGAGCCTTGGCTGGATCTACAGACAATTCCCACCTCCGTATCTTGCCTTCCCCATGTCATGACACCTGCTCACGTCCTTCCAGCTGCTTGGGGCCACGGCCATTGAGGACAAGTTGCAAGATGGAGTTCCTGAGACCATCCAGCTGCTGAAGCTGGGCAACATCAAAGTGTGGGTGCTGACGGGTGACAAACAAGGTCAGTGGAGGCAACCCCAGACCCCAGCAGCTTCTCCCCTGAACAGGACCAGGGAATCATAGAATTATAGAATCACTAGGTTGGAAAAGACCCACTGGATCATCAAGTCCAACCATTCCCATCAATCACTAAACCATGTCCCTCAGCACCTCGTCCACCCGTCCCTTAAACCCCTCCAGGGAAGGAGACTCAACCCCCTCCCTGGGCAGCCTCTGCCAGCGCCCAATCACCCTTTCCATGAAAATTTTTTTCCTAATGTATGTGCAGTCTGACCCTCCCCTGGTGGAGCTTGAGCCCATTCCCTCTCGTCCTGTCCCCTGTCCCCTGGGAGAAGAGCCCAGCTCCCTCCTCTCCACAACCTCCTTTCAGGGAGTTGGAGAGAGCCATAAGGTCTCCCCTCAGCCTCCTCTTCTCCAGGATAAACACCCCCAGCTCTCTCAGTCGCTCCTCTTGTTCTCCAGCCCCCTCACCAGCTTCATTGCTCTTCTCTGGACTCGCTCCAGAGCCTCAACATCCTTCTTGTGGTGAGGGGCCCAGAACTGAACACAGAAGAGACATAAGACCCTGGGAGTGGGCAACACCAGATTCTGCTCTTCCCTTTAATATAAAACCCCCCACAGATCATGTTTCCCATGGGGAAACTGAGGCAGAGGAAGCCATCTGTGCAATGGCTCAGAGCTGCAGCTGCTGCCCATCAAGGGCTATTGGACCTGGGGGCTGCACTGGGGGTGGTGGGCAGCACAACACGGGCATCAGATGTTGACACCCGTGTCTTGCAGAGACTGCAATTAACATCGGCTACGCGTGCAAGCTGCTCACAGACGACATGCAGATCCTGGAAGAGAAGGAGATCAGGTGAGGAATCATGATCTCCTCGGCATTGTTGTCCCTGCTGAAAACACCCATGGGCATAGGAACCTGGGAAGAGTGGGTAGAGTTCTGTTAGTCTTCCAGAGATACTTCTACTTCCCTGTCCCAGCCTGGATGTCCATGATCCTCATCTGCTGATGCTTTTCCAAGCCTCCCCATCATTTTATGTTCCTGCAAAGTTCTCCTTCTTGGCTGACTTTGACCAGAAAGTGCTTAAGCTGTCTCTCCAGCTTCTGAAGCACAGGGATGGAGATTGACTTTTGATATCAGTGAGCCCTTGGGGCTTCCTCTCTGTCCCCTCCTGTCCCACGACTGGATATCAGCCCCATCTCCCTGCAGCTGGGTTTGAGATGGAGGTCTCAGTCGAAGCCAGGCAGCACATCCAGTGCCCCCAGCTCAGCTCTAACCACCTCTTCCTCACCCAGCGAGATCCTCCAAGCTTACTGCGTGAGTACCGACCACCTCGGTGGCAGCGGGGATGCCCTGTGCAGCGGGTGCCTCTCCCAGCAGCGTCCAGAGGCTTTGCGCCGCAAGAAGAGAGCTCTCATCATCAGCGGGGACGTCCTGGTAAGGTGGCAGTAGGATGGTCTTTTCTGCTCCTTGCCTAAGCTGGCAGATCATTGTTTCTGCCCTGGTGCTGTCAAAGTCCTGGGAGGCAGTAGCACGTGGATGAGGTGATGTTGCTCCTGCCCTCTGGGTTGGAAAAGCACATTTTTGGGCTGGGGAATGAAGAGTGGAGAAGGGGACAACTTTGTGCCAGTCGTTTGGTGTTGGGAGGCTTTGACCACACCTGCCTTGACCAGTCTTTTCATCCAGTCTGGTTGGACTTAGAATCATAGAATCATAGAATCACCAGGTTGGAAGAGACCCATCGGTTCATCGAGTCCAACCATTCCCATCAATCACTAAACCATGTCCCTCAGCACCTCGTCCACCCGTCCCTTAAACCCCTCCAGGGAACTCAACCCCCTCCCTGGGCAGCCTCTGCCAGGGACCAATCACCCTTTCCGTGAAAAATTTTTTCCTAATGTTCAGCCTGAACCTCCCCTGGTGCAGCTTGAGACCATTCCCTCTCGTCCTGTCCCCTGTCACTTGGGACAAGAGCCCAGCTCCCTCCTCTCCACAACCTCCTTTCAGGGAGTTGGAGAGAGCAATGAGGTCTCCCCTCAGCCTCCTCTTCTCCAGGATAAACACCCCCAGCTCTCTCAGCCGCTCCTCTTCTTCTCCAGCCCCCTCACCAGCTTCGTTGCTCTTCTCTGGACTCGCTCCAGAGCCTCAACATCCTTCTTGTGGTGAGGGGCCCAGACTGAACACAATTTTTTTTGTAGCACCTGCAAGAGTTAAGAGGTGAGGTCCCAACTGCATGTGTTCTCCCCTAAGGACAAAATCCTTCGCTCGGGAGAGGTCCTGCAGGAGAAGAAGGGGCAGCTGTGGTGGTGGCTGGTTTCCTACAGGGCTACGGGCTTGCAGGAGCAGAGCAGTCTGGTGGAAAAGGCTTTTGTGGACTTGGCCATGAGCTGCCAGGCAGTGATCTGCTGTAGGGTGACCCCCAAGCAGAAAGCCCTCATCGTGCAGCTGGTGAAGAAGCACAAGAAAGCCATCACGCTGGCCATCGGGGATGGGGCCAATGATGTCAACATGATCAAAAGTGAGGCTCGGGGCAAGGGGGAGTGTGGGTTTTTGGCTCTGGGGAGTGGTGGTGCCCCACCTGCCACCTCCACCACCTCACCCCCTCACCTTTGAGGTGAGGAACTGGGAGGGGAAGCTCCAACCCAGTTCCCCACGTTGGTGTGCTGAGAGGGGACCAAGAGGTGCAGGACTGAGGCCAGATTGGCACAGGAGCAGGGTGGGCCAGTTGCTTTAGCAACGTGGATGGAACTTGGTGAAACTTCAGGCCCCAACCTAGGCTGCTGGCAGAGTCCTCCTTGCCCCTCTCCAGCAGCCCTGACATCGGGCTGTGCCCCTTGCACGCCCAACCATGCCTGGTGTGGCACTCCCACAGCCACCGCATGTGATGGAGGGAGCTTCTCCCCTTTGCCCACCACTCCTGGAGGCAATCCCCTGGGAAACCAAAGCACCTGGCTCCCCAAAATCCTCCCCACCCACATTTCACACCCTCCTGTCCTCTGCAGCTGCCGACATCGGTGTGGGCATCAGCGGTCTGGAGGGCATGCAAGCTGTGCAGTGCAGTGACTACGCCCTGGCGCAGTTCTCCTACCTCCAGCGCCTCCTGCTTATCCACGGACGCTGGGCGTACCTGCGGATCTGCAAGTTCCTCCGCTACTTCTTCTACAAAACCTTTGCTGGCCTCATGGCCCAGGTCTGGTTTGCTTTCCACAGTGGATTCACGGCTCAGGTGAGGGATGTTGCTGTCAGCAGGGGTTACATCCATCCCATGGAGGTTTGCCCACCACTGTTGCATCTCCTGCTGAGGACTCCATGTACGTCTCGTGTTCTGCATGCTGGGCACATGTCCCCACCACTGCCCTGGGGCCCTTTCTTCCTTGCCCTGGTACGGGGCTTTCCAAGTTTTTGGGGATACCTGGCTGAGATGCAACTGGTTGGATTGGGAAAAGCACCCTGGAGAGATCTGGGATGTCCTCGTGAGCTGCAGTTCAGTCTCAGACAGTCACAGGGAAAGATCCCACGTGCATTAAGTTGGTTTCCTCCAAGGTGAGAGCTTTTATCCCAAGGACCATCAGTCTAACTTGACCACCACTGTGTGGCTCCAGTCCCCTATCTCCATCACAACCCCACAGCCTACTGATTGTAACGTGGGGCTGATGCAGAGCCAGGGGCAAGTTCAGGAGGATCTCCCCAGAGTCTGGTTGTGAGTCTCTTGGACTCAACCCTGGTGCCTGGGCTTCTTTTCTGAGTCTTTCCAAAGCAGCATGGAGCTCACATAGAATCGTTTGGTTGGAAAAGACCTTTGAGATCATTGAGTCCAACCATACCTGCCCACTGCTAAACCAGCCCTGAGCATCTCCTCTGACTGTCTTTTGAACCCCTCTCGGGGTGGGGACTCAATGACCTCTGCCAGTGCCCGAGAACCCTTTCAGTAAAGAGATTTTTCCCAATATCCAATTTAAACCTCCCCTGGTGCAACCTGAGGCCATTCCCTTTCATCCCACCCATCGTCACTTGGGAGAAGAGCCTAACACCCACCTCGCTTCAACCTCCTTTCTGGGAGCTGCAGAGGCTGATGAGGTCTCCCTTCAGCCTCCTCTTCTCCGGGCTAAACAGCCCCAGGTCCCTCAGCTAGTCCCAACCCCCCTGGGCTCTAGACCCTTCCCCAGCTCCGTTTCCTTCTCCAGATGTGCTCCAGCCCTTCAATGTCCTTCTTGGAGTGAGGGGCACAAAACTGAACCCAGGACTCAAGGTGCAGCCTCACCAGTGCTGAGTCCGGGAGAGCGTACTCACAGCTGCTTTATTCTCCCTTCTAGCCTCTGTACGAGGGCTGGTTCCTTGCACTCTACAACATTTTCTACACTGCCTACCCCGTGCTGTCCGTGGGCCTCCTGGAGCAGGTATGGGTTTGCTTGGCTGCATCCAGCCCCTGTGCCTGGAATTTCCATCCTTGGTGGGTGTGAATCAGCCTGGCAGTCGTTGTACCCCACCCGCGTGGCTCTTTGTATGGGGACATGGTATCAAGTGGCTCGATGGGTTTCTGTAGGTCACCACGGGTTCCTCTGTTCCCCATCACCCCAGAGCAAGTGGGTGGAGGGACTTGCTGCAGCTCTCCTGAAGAGCGTGTTGGTTGGGGTGGCCCAATCCTTCTCCTCAGTGTGGGTGGGGAGGGTGACGCTCAGACCCCTCCTGGCAGGATGTGAGCGCCAAGAAGAGCCTGGAGTTCCCCGAGCTCTATGTGATCGGGCAGCAAGACGAACTCTTCAACTACCGCGTTTTTGGCGTCACCCTCCTGCATGGGGTCAGCACCTCGCTTGCCAGCTTCTACATCGCACTCTGGGCCTTCGAGGACCGTGTTGGCAGCAAGGTTGTTGGTGACTACGAGTCCTTTGCTGTCACGGTGGCCACATCAGCATTGCTGTCAGTCCTCATGGAGGTGGGTGCTGGTCTGCCCTTCCCCACCCTGGACCTGGGGAAGATATTTAGGGACCACAGCTCAGCCCTAGCTGGGCTCTCTGACATGATCCCCAGCAGCTTTGTGACTGGGGTTGTTCTTCCTTGGGGCAGAGGAGGAATTAGAGATGAGTGGTTGTGTTGAAGAAGGTCCCCACAGCTTCTCTGTGCTCTCCATTTGCCCCTGCAGATCATCCTGGACACCAAGTTCTGGACAGCATTTTCCTTCCTGATGGTCACAGCCAGCCTGCTGCTCTTCTGCCTCTTCTCCTTCCTAACCCAAAGCATTAATGCCTTCAGGATAGCCCCTGCTGTCTTCCGCTTCCCAGGTGAGATGTCCCAGGACACCCCATGGTCCTTCCCTTCCCCAAGCCAGAGAAGCCAAGCCTGGTCTCCGCGCTACGAGCTGTTTCCCACCTTGTAGATCATCTCTTCATTGCCATTTCTTGATTGTGCTGTCTTCATATTTTAACTCCAATTTAGGAGCCATCTCTTTAGATCCCTCAACACCTTTGTGAGTGGGGGCTTCTCCCCAACTGTTGTTCCCTGTGTCCTCTCCACCTTCCCTACATCACCCACCAATTTCTTGCATTGACAGATGCCAGCTGGAATGCCCTGACTGACCCCTACGTCCTGCTTGTGATCCTGCTGTCCTTGGTGGTGAACACCATCCCCTCGCTCACCGTCCGCTTGTACAGCACCATCACGGGTAAAACCACCATCCAGCAGGTGAGGACTTTGGAGGGGCTGGTGGAGGGAGGGGTCTGCCTCCTGCTGGCATCTGTCTGGGGGTGATGGTGATGGGAATGGTGAGGTTCCTCAGGAAAGCCAGTGGTATAAAGAGGTCTGCAGTGCTACAGACTAGGAGAAGTCTGGCTGGAAAGCTGCCTGGAGAAGGACCCGGGGGTGTTGGTTGACAGCAACTGAACATGAGCCAGCAGAGGCCCAGGTGGCCAAGAAGGCCAATGGCATCTTGGCTTGGATCAGAAACGGCGTGGCCAGCAGGTCCAGGGAGGTTCTTCTCCCTCTGGACTCGGCACTGGTGAAACCGCTCCTCAAATCCTGGGGTCAGTTCTGGGCCCCTCACCACAAGAAGGATGTTGAGAGAAGAGCAATGAAGCTGGTGAGGGGGCTGGAGAACAAGAGGAACGTCTGAGAGAGCTGGGGGTGTTTAGCCTGGAGAAGAGGAGGCTGAGGGGAGACCTCATTGCTCTCTCCAACTACCTGAAAGGAGGTTGTGGAGAGGAGGGAGCTGGGCTCTTCTCCCAAGTGACAGGGGACAGGACGAGAGGGAATGGCCTCAAGCTCCAACAGGGGAGGGTCAGGCTGAACATTAGGAAAAAAATTTTCACAGAAAGTGTGATTGGTCCCTGGCAGAGGCTGCCCAGGGAGGGGGTTGAGTCCCCTTCCCTGGAGGGGCTTAAGGGACGGGTGGATGAGGTGCTGAGGGACACGGTTTAGTGTTTGATAGGAATGGTTGGACTCGATGATCCTGTAGGTCTTTTCCAACCTGGTGATTCTACGATTCTATGATTCAGATGAGAGGAGGGGTTGAGATTACATTCCAGAACTTCAATAGCTTTGAAGACCGCCATGAGGCTCCCCATGTCACTCAGGTCATGGTGGAGCTGGGAGCCAAACTGTGCCTCGGTGTGTCCCTGCTTGGGGTGAGGGCTCGCCTGGGTGGTGGCCACAGCCCTAATTTCCCCATCTCCTTGCAGAAGATCCGCCTGAAGGCCAGGAAGGAGCCGGAGCACCCAGTGGAGCTGCGTGCCCACATCCCTCGCAGGTCCTTCCACCGCCGCTCCAGCTATGCCTTCTCCCACCAGGAGGGTTACGCCGGTCTCATCACCCGTGGGACCAGCCTGCGCTCTGGGGGCACCTGCAGCACCACCTCAGCTCTGCTGTGACCAGAGATGCCCCCAGCTTTGTCCTCCCCTCCCTCCCCAGCCCCTCCGTGTAGCTGCCCCGGCCAGCACCAACCCGTCACCATGGTGTGAAGGGGAAGGTGTCATCAAGGCTCAGAACTGGCTGGGTCCCTCCTTTTATGGACATTTTCTTAACCCTCTTTGGATGGGTTTGAGGTTTGGGCAGCCCTGGTGGCTGCAGAAGGGCTGGCCCAGCCTAGAGGGCTCTTGCTCTGGGCACTGAGCCATGGGACACGTCCCACCAGCAGCTCTATCTTCCCCATGAATCATAGAATCATCAGGTTGGAAGAGACCCATCGGATCATCGAGTCCAACCATTCCTATCAAACACTAAACCATGTCCTTCAGTGCCTCGTCCACCCGTGCCTTAAACACCTCCAGGCAAGTTCATGTGTGGGATTTGCAGGAGCCTGTGAAGCTGTGAAACCCACCAAGCTCTGCTCGCTCTGTGACTCCTTAGCTCCCCAGGCCCCTTTCTTCTCCTGAACCTCAGAGCTGGGGCTTCCTCTGCCCGAGGCTGATCCTGCTCCGCGCTGGACCCACCGACAGCAACTTTGCTGCCCCAGGCTCATTATTCCACCTCTGAATTAATAAGGTGTCCTGATGCGAGACCAGTGGTGGGCACAGCCCCTCGTCCCTGCTTGCTCCCTCCTGCATCCTGAAGACCCCTGTCTGGTTCTCCCACAGCTACAAGGAGACCAGGGCAGAGCTGGACGCTGTCTCCGTGAAGGGCTGGATCTGGTGCCTGTGGCTTTCACATGCATCGACCTTGTTTTCTGGAGGAAGACCTAGGGATGATTGATTACCTGCAGGGTTTTCTTCTCCGGTCAAAGCAGCCCAGCTTTTTGCAGCCTCTCCTCGACACTCACCACCTCCACCTCCTTGTCTTTGCCATCCCTGCACGAGGTGCACAGGGTGGTGTCTCTGTGCTGTGTCCCACTCCCTCAGGAGTGATGTCCCCATCTTTGGGGATAGCTTGTGGCTGCAGGATGGTTTCTGCAAAGCCCTGGAGGTGAATTTTTGGGGGAGAGCAAGCCATTGGGGTGCCCTGTATCACCTCTGCCCAGCAGGCATGGGAGCACGTGTCCCACTGTGGAGACATCAGCAGTGCCAGAGAACATCTGGCTGGTGACCAGATCACCCTTTTAATCATTTCTAGTTTTTAATTAAAAGGACTTCAGTGTTTCTCTCTGGTCCTGTAAATCCCTGCTACACCACCAAGCTGAACTGAAAGGTCCTTTGATGTCTGCCACCAGCTCTTTGCCTCCTGCCACCACTTGTGCCATGGCAACGACAAAAACACATGGGTAAAAAGATAAATAATTCAATCAGCCAGGGGGGCTTGGACCTGCTCGCAGCACATGTGACTTGATGAGTTTGTTTAACAAGTGCTTTGGCCTCATCTGCACCGAGTTTATGAGAAGTGTTTTCTTTGGGCTCTGGCCAGAAGCACATTGGATGATGCCAAGAACTGAAAATATCTGAGGCTTCCTCTGGGGAAGCTCTCACCCCAGGTGGAAAGCTGAGTGGAGAAACCTTTCCCAGCTGCCTGGGCACGATCCTCACATCTACTCCTGATGCTCTCAGGCTAGGTCTAGGGACAGGTGGTGGTTCTAACAGGGCTTCCCCGCCCTAGCTGCTCTCCTCCTGCCCGAGCAGCTACTGGGGCAGGGAAGGAACCAACCCACCAGCATCCCCACACGATGTAGAATTGGCTGGGGGGTGGTCACACTCATAGAATCACAGAATCACCAGGTTGGAAAAGACCCACTGGATCATCAAGTCCACCCATTCCTATCAATCACTAAACTCAAAGAGTTGTGGTCAAGGGCTCAGTGTCCAAGTGGAGACACGTTCCTCGGGGATAGGTATTGGGACTGGTGTTCTCTAACATCTTTGTCTCAGACATGGACAGTGGGGTTGGTTGAAGGCACCCTCAGAGTTTGCTGATGACACCAAGCTGTTGATGCACTGGAGGGAAGGGATGCCATCCAGAGGGACCTGGAGAGGTTGAAGAGGTGGAGCTGTGTGAATATCATGGAGTTCAACAAGGCCAAGAGCAAGGTCCTGCACCTGGATCAGGGCAATCCCAAGCACAAATCCAGGCTGGGTGGAGAATGGATTGGGAGCAGCCCTGGAGAGAAGGACTCGGGGCACTCGGGTGAGCTGACAATGTGCGCTCGTAGCCCAAAACCCAACTGTGTCCTGGGCTGCATCCAGAGCAGCCGGACCAGCAGGGAGGGAGGGGATTCTGCCCCTCTGCTCCACTCTGTGAGACCCACCTGGAGCCCTGCGTCCAGTTCTGGAGTCCTGAGCACAGGGAGGACATGGAGCTGTTGGAGCGAGTCCAGAGGAGGCCACAGAAATGATCCAAGGGCTGGAGAACCTCCCATATGAGGCCAGGCTGAGAGAGTTGGGGTTGTTCAGTCTGGAGAAGAGAAGGCTCCAGGGAGACCTTAGAGCAGCTTCCAGCGCTGAAAGGGGCTCCAGCAAAACTGGTGAGGGGCTCTTGATCAGGGAGTGCAGGGACAGGATGAGGGTTTAAATTGGGAAGAGGAAGATTTAGATCAGACAGTAGGAAGAAATTCTTCACAACGAGGGTGGGGAGGCCCTGGCCCAGGCTGCCCAGAGCAGTGGTGGCTGCCCCATCCCTGGAGGGGTTCAAGGCCAGGTTGGATGGGGCTTGGAGCCCCTGATCCAGTGGGAGGTGTCCCTGTCCATGGCAGGGGTGGAACTGGATGGGCTTTGAGGTCCCTTCCAACCCAAACCATTCCATGACACACACACACACATGCCGGGGTGAATGACTAGAAAATAATTTATTGAAGAAACAGAAAGCTGCAGAAATACAACACAGTCATGACCAGTAGAGGATGAACAAGTAGAGATTAATTTTCTTCTCTCTTTTCAAACCTGTTGACAGGCTGGAGTTAAGTTTCCTGGTAAATTCCCCTGCGTGAATCATTGCAAAGAACAAGGACCAAACTCCAGAGCACACAGCACAGTTTGGATAAAGTGCCTGACACATAAGACTCTTTTTTATTCATTTTTTTTTCTTTTTTAAATGTTTGTAAATAGCTTAAACAAATATCGTTGCAAGACACAGAGGAGTAACAATTGCATTTCGCTGTAGAGTAAAACCTATCCCATGAGAGCAACGATGAAGCGGCAGCAAAAAAAGAAAACAAACCAAAACCAAACCAAAAACAGAGACATTCAATTTAATTAGAAGGAAAAAGTAATTTAAGAAGGTGGAGATGCAGCCCTCAGACCGTGCAGGATGAGGGCGAGCATCACCTAGTGCTGTACAGAAAAATAAGTGATGTTTGCTGGAGGTGGCTAGGTGGCAAAGCTGAGGCTGCGGGTTCTTCCTGGCCAGGGTTAATCCTGTCCAACATCTTTTTTTTCCTTTAGAAAGGTAAGGGCAAAAAGAAAAATCACACAAAACCTCAACAAAATCTGAATTTTGTTCTCTGTATTTTTAATTCCTTCTCTTTAAAAAGCCCAAAGAAAGAAAGATGCAAGAGGAACCGGATTCTGCGCAGCAGCACCTGTGGGTCCAGCCCCGTCGTGGCTGCCGGCGCTGCCTCGGCTGCAGGTGCCTCTGAGACAAGGGAAAAGGAGATGATTTTACAGCAGGGACATGGGGTGATGGTGAGAGCGTTGGGCAAGAGTGGTGCCAGCAGCCACCCCAGCCCAGCAGCTTCTTCATGGAGCTGATTTAACTCCAGGGGAGTGGGGTGATGGGGAGGATGTTCAGCAGCCACTCCAGCCCAGAAGCATCTTCATGGAGCTGATTTAACCCCAGGGATGCGGGGTGATAGGGAGGGTGTTCAGCAGCCACCCCAGCCCAGAAGCATCTTCATGGAGCTGATTTAACCCCAGGGATGTGGGGTGATGGGGAGGATGCTCCTTCTGTTCGTCTGGTGGGACACGGATAGCGCTGCCCTGTTGCTGATGGTGGGTTTCAAATTACAAAAGCCATCGGTGGAAAACGTCCACCCAAGGTAGAACTGGAGAGCCTAGAGGACATCATGGGTAATGAAATGACCCAAATCCTTGAACGCTTCCACAGCTGAGGGATGGACACGGTGGACAGGCTGAACCAGTGGGAAATTCTGGGTCTTTTCCTCTTCCTCAACTTCCAACCCTCCGAGGTGACCCACGAGACCCTGGTTTGGCTCCTGCTCCCCACAGCACAGAAAAAAAGCCCTTTGGGGGCAACCCTAGTCAAGAGAAATGTCTTTAGGACAGAGCTCGGATTGTCAATACCTGCAGGGAAAAAAGAATCTTTGGTATGGTGGCAAGTTGCTCCTCAAGGCATTTCGGTTGATGTGGGCCACAGGCGCGGCCAGATCCAGCATGGGGCAGGATGATCCATGTGGTTGATCCAGCAAGGGCTGAAGGACAGGGAAGAGCACTTGGCTCTTGGCTTCTCTAGGGATTTCCACACTACTTGGTTCGTGTCCTGAGATGGAAAACATCTGGTCTCTGTGAGGTCCAAGGATTTGTGACTGTGGGTTGCATCCAAGCCTGGTGAGACCTTCTCGCAGTCGGAAATGAGGTCTTGGCCTCCAAACACCAAAGCTTCTCATGCTGGAAAAGGACTTGGAGGAGAAAATGGGACACTGGGGAGGATGCGGAGGTCCCTGGAGGACAGGAGGGTTAGTTAATAGATGAATGGTGTTGCTGGAATAAACATTGTCTTTTCTTAAAACCCAGGTCCTTGGTCAGTGGGTCCCATGTCTCCAACCACCACTTGGTTCTGAGCATCTCAGTACTGGCCATAAAGAGTGTAAAGGTTGCAGGGAATCCATATTAGACAAGACACAGATGAAAAAAAATCCCTACTTTGCATTTGGAGGCCACTTTGGTGGGGTCTGAAGAAGCTGAGGTGTCTTTCCTCACAGCAGACTGTGCTTTGAGGCCACCTCTAGAGATGGAGGTGTAGGACGGAGTGGGGAAGAGGCAGAAAAGGGCTGAGGAATCAGCATTTTAAGGTTAATGCTCTGGTAATGGCAGGAAAGCAGAAAGAAGTAGACACCACTGCCTCCTCTGGGTCCCCATCACCATCCCGACTTCCAAAGACGTGACTCCTTACTGCTCCTCCCATCTTTAAGGAGAGGAGGGGAAGCAGGGAGAGGAAGGAGCAGGAGATGCAGTCCTGTTCCATGGGGGCTCTCTGGACATAGCTGAAAGCCCCCTGGGCTGTTCAGGGCAAACATTGAGACCTTCCAAAGTCCCCCAAGATCTGCCAGTGGGCTGAGGTCCTCCAGAAGCCCTTCCAGCCAGCTAGACTCTTCTTCTTACCCCTTCAAACAGAGTGGGAGCCTCCGTACAGGGCGAGGGCTGGGCTGGGTGGCATGGGGAAACCTGTCAGGGGCAAATGCTGAGTGCTGGGTGGTGCCTCTGACCCAAACCACGTTCATGGGGAGGAAAAAAAACTCCAAAACAGGTCGCTCCAGTCCATCCCTGAGTCCAGCTGGGCATTGCTGCGGCACCATCTTCACCATCTCTTTCCATGCAGGGCAAGGGCAGAGGTAGATCTGGGAGGTCACCCAAAGGAACGGGGACTTGGGAGCATCATCTGGAGGTGACGGAGGTTTGGTTGGGAGGTTTGGGGTGCCCAGGGCTCCATTTCCCTTGTCTCAGAGCACACGAGGAGCCCTGCAGCTTAGGTCGTGGTGGCTGATTGTCTCTCCTTCTCTCGTCTGCACTTGGAATTTAACACACAGAGCCAAAAACCAAACCCAAAAAAACCCAAACCCAAAGCGTAGCGAGGAACTGGGCACGGTGGGTGGGCGCTGAGGTCCTGTGCCCCACAAACCCTGTTCACTGGGCACAGGACCACACCGTACACCCTTGTCCTTCCCACAGAGGGTCCTGTGAGCACCCTACGGGATTTTCAGGGTGAGGAAAGGAAGAAAAGAGGCGAAGGAAGAACCCCAGGGGATAACAACCACTCTCCGGTGATTGCACGAGTCGGAAAGAGCCATGATCCATGCAGAGAAATCCTCCTCAACCAAAAACTCATGGACAAAAAGAAAAGCAGTTTGTCCCCTCCCGCTCCCACCCTACTGCCCTCCCCGAATAATTATTACATTACTTCAAGAAAGAGTATATTTTTTTCATGCATAAATCAAATTCTCATCTTGTCTTTTTTTTTTTTTGGTTTTTTTTGTCTTTTTTCGTCTTCTTTAAATTACATTTGAACACAGAACACATATAATAAATACTCTCGTACGACATGACTCAGAGAAAAGTAACACATCGGAACGCAAAGGTATCGTCATCGGTATTAGTTTTTCTTTTTTTTTCTCTTTTTTTTTTAAAAGGACTTGTTTAAATATGAAATCTGTAAACTGCAAGGGTCCTTTTTTTTAACTCTTTCTCTCTCTCTCTCTTCTTTATAATCGTGAAACTATCCAGCTTTCATCTCCTTAACATTCAATACGTCTCCCATTGAACGCGTCAAAGAAATAAGAACATGCCGTCTTCTGCAAAATTATAATTTAACAGTATAAAGCTTCAAGTCACAAATTCCAAAAACTAGCTAAGTAATTTTTTTTTTTATCACATAAACTATACATTAAATATTTTGAGGTATTTCAGAGAACATTGTCAAAGGCTTGTAAGGTCTGTGCTGGGTGGAAAAGAAGGCTTTCTCCTGCATAGAGAACGTCTTTGGTATCACAAGCCATGTGGGTATCGGGTAGAAGCAGGATGGTGCGGCCATGGGGTTGGGTGAGAGCTGGTCAAGGCAATCGTGTGGAGGGGTTATGGGAGGACGGGGAGGTGCTAGGGACAGGGAGGTGATGGGGTCAAGGAGGTTCTAACCTGCTCCACCAGGTTGGCCAGTGGGATGCGACCCACAAGGGTCTCAGGGGAGCTGGCCCTGGGTAAGTTTGGTTCAACTCGAAAGAAGCTGCTTCAGCTGGAGCCTGAACCAAGTAGGCATGGTTCAACCCAAGATTTCCCTAAACTAGACATTCTGGAGGTTGCTGTGGAAAAGCATCTTCTCCAACAGGTCCTCCTGTCACCTTTTGGCAAAGCCGAGTGGTGGAGTGGAGCAGACCTGGCTGTACCCATCTCCCCCAGCGAGCCAAAAAAGTCCATTTCGGGACTTGGAAATAGTTCCTGCTGAACGGTCTCACAGCTCCAAGCTGTTCCCTAAAGGAGGGGTTGGAGAAAGCCCAGCGTGAGGGATTCTGCTGCTCCTGCCTTCATCTTTCCAGACAGAAAACCCCTCCCTGCGCTACAGAAAGAGGAAACCGAAGCCAAGGTCTGAGCTGAGCAAGGAAAAAACACCCCGTGATGAAACCCATCTCTTCATCTTAGGGGTTCTACATGGTCCCAGCGCTGGGCTGGCAAAGGACATACATAGAGCAAAGCTCGTGGAGCAACGACTTGCAAGAAGGGAACCGGACACCAGGTTGCAAGAGGGGCTGGATGGGGGGGATCATGCCGGGTTGGGGGACACAGGGACATCTGAACAGGGGGGATTCATGCTGGGAAGCAACCCCTTTCCTGCAGCAGGTGGCAAGGGGGAATGCTTTCTCTTCGATGAGGAGAAGGGTTGGGTTTCTTTCCTTCACCCCAACACCCAAAGACTAGAAGAGTTGCCAGGGTACGTCCCTTTGGAGAGCTGAGGTAACAGGGAGTCTTTAGGATTGAAGCAGAGGAGCAAAGAAATGGCCACACACCTTTGGTACAAGAAAAAGGCACTCATCTACCACGCTGCCATCTACCCGCTCACTCGCCTTCTCCCTCACTCTCTGGGGACTCGACTTGGGGGGGGACCTCGGGGTGGCAAGGGGCTCTCGGTTGGGGGGGGTTCCCCGTCCGAGGGGAGCAGGGAAAGTGGCATTTCCAGCACAGACCAGACAAGGCAACAAAATCTTTGGTATCAGACGTGATTTTCAAATCACAAAAATTGAAAACTCAAGTGAGGTAGCCTTTATTCTCGGGTTCTCACTAGAAATGTCTTTGCATCCTTGAGGGCCTGTGGCATTGACTCTTTTTTTTTTCCTTTTCTTTTCTTTTTTTTTTTCTTTTCTTTTCTTTTTTTTTTCCTTTCTTTTCCTTTTTTTTTTTTTACCCATTTTTTTTGTTTGTTTGTTTCCTGTGTGTTTTTCACTTCCCAAACCAAGGCCCCCTTTCCTGGCTTTTCAGCCCTTGAATACTACTCGATGGGGTTCAGGAATCCACCACCATCATCACCATGTCACGACAAGACAAGAAGAAACTACGTTAGGGGGGTAAAAAAATCAGTGGCGGGAGCGGGATCCTGGGGGTTGGGGGAGGATGAGATTCGCTTTGCCATTTGCTTCTGGGTTGTGGTTGGCAAACTACGCTGCGGCACCTGCCCTATCCCGCTCTCCATCCCTCTCTCCCCAGCAATAAATGGGTTTAACGGGTTTCGTTTGGTGTGACCGTGTCCAGTCTGACACCCTGACCCCTCCACCTACCCCAGGAGCTCTTTGGTTAAAGACGTCCTCTAACCCTGCCGGTGACCACGGCCGGGCAGGGCTTCATGTGCAGGGTTTCTTTTTTTCTCTCTCTCTTTCATTTTATCCTTTCTTTCCGCTTTTTTTTCTTTTTTTCGGGGTGCTTTTTGGTGAACACATCCTTTTGTTTTTTCTCTTTTTTTCTCCTTCTTTTCAACAAGGTGCCTTCCTGTTACACAACAAATCGCTCGCAAAGTAAAGTGAATCGAAGAAACCATAGCGCTAGAACACAGATGGTACTATTTTACCCGCATAAATTCAATAATGTCCCTTTTTTTTGGGTTTTTTTTTTTTTGGTTGATGGTTGCATTTGAAGGATTATTTTTTTCCCCAAGTGGTGGGGGAAGGAGGGGTCCTTGCCTTGCCCTCCATCCCCAAGCCTCTCCCAGCCCTTCCCTGTCCCCGGCGGCACCTCCTGCTCCTTCAGAGGACCCCGCAGGCCGGCAAGGAGCCCACAGGGTGGCTGGGACGAGGGCTGATTGTAAGGGTTTGGCCTCGTGATTGCTTTTTTATATGGCACAAGTCACCATGGAGAGCTCGGAGGAAAACGATCGGTTTGAAGCTAGTACCATCGCTCCAGAAATTCGCGTTTTAAGGCAGGTTGTTAATTGGCACGAAAAAAAAAATAATCTGGCATCTTTTTTGGTAAATTGCCGGTCTTGAGCTTGTTTGGTTGTGGTTTCTGTTGTTAAATCCTTTTTTGGGGGGTTGTTTTTTTCCCTTTTGAACTCACCGGGGAGTTTTTTTCCCCCCTTCTCACACCCAGGGCTGGATTTCACCACCAGATCCCTTGGATTTTTCTTTTCCCACCATACGCCGACGTTGGTTCCCGGGAGGGAATTTTTGGTGTTGTTGGGTTCTTTTTGGTTTTGTAATTTCTTTGGTAACAGAGATGAAGAGCGGGGACGGGAGGGGGGCAATAGAGTGTGTCGAGGGGCAGATGGGGCGAGACACAAAGCCAACAAAGCTGCTTTGTCTGAGTCCATTCCTCAACTGAAAAGTGAACCAGCAATCCAGCGGTGAACGGTGGAGCCAGTCACCAGGCAAGATCCGATCCTTCGCTCCAAGTCTCTCCTCCCATCTCCTTTCAAACAATTCTTATCTTTAAATACCCGATTTCTAGTAGCTAAAATGTGCTTCTTTGACCTGCTTGGGCGCCAGGCGACGCGGTGCAGCCGCAGTCCCCTCCGGCTGTGGGGCTGGGGGATGCTCGGGTGCGCGGAGGCGGGCGGCCACGGTGAGACGTCTCCTGTGCCACGGAGTTTGGGAGGGATCCGGGGATGGGTGCTCTCGTGGGTTGGGGTGGGGTGTGCGCGTGAGGAGGTGTGGGTGATCTTGGGGGTGTCTGGGGTGGGGTGGGTCGGAGGAAGGTGCCTGTGGAGCTACAGGGATGCCCTTGACTGGGTTTGCAAAACCTTCAGGGGAGAGAAAGGCTTGCGCAGACAGGGTCTGGCTGCCTCGGGGAACCCTGTTGCATCTAAGCAGGGGAAAAAGCTTTGGCAGCCACCTGGCAGGAGTCTGAGGTCACCCTCCAGCATCTTCCCTGCTCGTCCCACTTTGAACTGTGAGGGATTTGGCCCCAGTTCAATGGGGTTGTGCTAGAGCCCAATCCCATGACTCCATGCCTTGTGTCTCCCTCACCTTTACTCCTCTACTGTGGGAGCTGTGAGGGTGGTTGTGGCAGAGATCAAGGTTGATGTGGGGGTCAAGGGGTGTCCCTCTCCCCAAAGACCCTGCTGGGGAGGTGAAGACAAGGTTCTGTGGTCTCTGAGGACCAGGGATGCTTCCAAACAGCACCTCAGCCTTTCCCTCCATCCCACGTCATCCCTCACTCCACAGGGCTTTCCTCCAAGCCCTCCAAGGGACAGAGCTGACTTGGTTGCAAACCCTATCCCTGCTCCATGAGCTGGGAGGACATGAAATCAGGATGTGGCATGACGCCTGCATCCAGGGGTGAGAGCCAGCTGAGGGTTTGGGACACTGATGGACCCACGGCATCCAAAAGCACCCACCCCGGGCAGCTCGGGGCATGCGTGTGAGTCTGGGTTGGCTTTGTCATGAGGAGGATGTCCGGGAAGGGGCAGGGAGGGCTGGGGGACATCATGCTTTGGAGAAAGTGCTTGTAGAAGAAGAGGGGACTCCGGGGTTGGTGCCTGGCTCCTCCTGCCAGCGGTTCATACACCGCCTGCGGGCATTCATGAAGAAGTTGCTGACGGTGTTGAGCTCCAAGCCCAGTTGCTGTGAGATGGTCATCTGCATCTCCTTGGATGGGCGCTTGTTCTCCTTGAAGATGGCGATTAGGGTGCGGCGCTGGAGGTCTGTGAAGACCAGCCGCTGCTTCTTGGGCTGCAGGCTCCTGTCTTTCTGCTGCTCTTGCTCTTTGCGTTTGCAAGCTAGATGTTCAAAAGAGAGAACAGGGCCATTAGTTGGTGCTCACCACCCTGGCCTGCTTGCAGGTTGCCTGGCTGCCTCCCTAAAAACAGGCCCTTCCCACCAGTAAACTGCAGGCTTGTTGCCCACCACTCCGCTCCTTACGCTACCTCCCTCCTCTTCCTCCCTGTGCCTCCTGAGCGCTTGCTGAGATGGGACAACAGCCTCTCGTAACATCAGCATGAGAAAAGCCCGGGTGAAGCCCAACACCTCTTCAGATGCCCAGGAAAAGCCCAAGCCTCAGCATCTCCAGCTGACCCTGGGCCTAGACCCTGAGGAAACCCCGTGGCCGACCTTCCTCAGCCTGCTCCATCCCTACATTTTGGGGGTCACCCATCAGCCTCCCTCCCTTGCTGCTCTCTGGAGTGGCCTCCCTTGCCTCCTCATCACCTCTGTGGATCTGCCTGGAGGACTTGGGGAACCAGTGCCTCTGGGCCATCGCATCCAGCTGCCATCTCCAAAACACAGGGAAGAGCCAGGGACAGGGATGTCAGGAAAAGGCTGATCTGCAGCCACCACATCCCACAGCAGACAGCCTGGAAGGATCGTTTGTGGTTCCACCTGCTCTGGGAAGGGGTTTTCCTGCCTCTAGAGGTTGGAGAACAGCCTGAGCCACCTGAAGCTCCAAAAAATTCAATCTTCCCTGCGTGCCTTTGCAACTAGATCTTTTGGTACACGTGTCAGGTTAAGCCAGCGCTGAATCAAAGCCTTCCCTACAGATTTGGATTGGGTCAGGACAGAGGCACTATCACATGGGGAGAGGCTGCTGGGATCCAGGAGAGTCTCCCTAACACCACCCCTTCCATGAGAGGGAGGCAGGAAGGTGAGCATTGGTCTATATATGAATTTTAACTGCAGGAATATCAAGCACGCTCTTTGTGGAAGTGGTAAGAAAAGGTGCAATGACAGAAGAGCTGAGGTTGGTGAAGGTTGCTGGTCCAGTTCCTACTCAAGGCAGGGCTGATTCTGAAGCTGTTGAGGGTGGATCAGGGTCTCTTCTATGTCAGGACTTGGCCACACGTGTGTGGGCACTGCAGGAACATGGGATGCCCATGGGTAGGACATGGATCCATTCCCTCCAAGGCTGACTACACAATGTTTCCTCCTGGAAAGCTCAGAAAAGAGGAAATTGTGGGCTACGGACTTTCTGAGGAAAGCCCCAGTCTTGCCCTAAACAGCAGCAGTTTTCAGCCTTTAGGGTTTCTTGGTTCACATCTTCTAAAGGATTTTGCAGGGAAGGCACAGGTCCTTTGAGATTTTCTGCTGTCAGGAGGTTGCTTGATGGTAGATTTCAACTTGCTTCTCTCAGGCATTTCCAGGAGCATCTTCGACCTGGTGCACAGACCTGGGAGCGGCCAAAAGTCACGGCTGGATGCTGCTGCTGCGGCAGTGGAAAAGCATCTTGGGTCCACGGGACAGGAATTCCCCTTAGATTAACTGCCTGCCTGCTACACAAATGCACCTTCATGGCCAGAGTTGGCATCTATGCAGCCTAGGAGTAACGGGAGGGTATTTAAGTCACTTCTTCCTCCCTAGAGGACAAGCAAGATCTTCCTCTGATCCTTCTTCAGCTGACCTGCACTACGAGTCCTCTTTACACCACCTTGAACTAACCAAGAAGGATGATTTCCACCCCTTCCACCCAGCGCTGGGGAGATCTAGAGCTCAGTGAAGCAGAATGATTATCCAACAGATTTAACCTTGTTTCCCCAGCTGCTGGGCTCCATCCTCGCCCCATCCGCATGCAGGAGGTGGGAGCCATCAGTTCTGCTCCCACTGGGACAGGGGACACAGGAGGCACCAAGCTTGGCTCAACTAACCATATTCAGTCCAAAACCTGGTAAAGACGGTTAATGGAGAGCCTTCCCCTCCCTTTCTCCCCCCACCCACGCAGGTTTGGCTGCAAACCACCATCCTTAGGGACAAAGGGACAGTCTGAGCTCGGGGGACCCTGTCCCAGGGGTACCTTACTCGAACAGCTAGCAGAGAATGGTTTAGTGGAAACCTACCCTATGACCATCAGATGCTTGCAAAAAGAACAAACAAAAAAAAGCCTTTATAGAAATGTTGACGTTTTTTTCCAGACATGAATTAAAAAAAAAAGCAAGACCCACCCCCACCCCCCCCCAGCTCCCCCCAAACCAAACAACACAAAGTTCCCCCCACAGTACGTGCACATTCAGAGTCTTTGCCTTGTCGGACCCCTCACCCGCCACACATCCTCCCAGCACCTCCCAGCATGCTCATAGAATCACAGAATCATTTGGTTGGAAAAGACCTTTGAGATCATTGAGTCCAACCATACCTGTCCACTGCTAAACCAGATCCCTGAGCATGTCCTCTGCTCATCTTTTAAACACCTCCAGCGATGGAAACTCCACAACTGCCCTGGGCAGCCTCTGCCAGTGCCCGAGAACCCTTTCAGGAAAGAGATTTTTCCCAATATCCAGTCTAAACCTCCCCTGGTGCAACTCGAGGCCATTCTCTCTCATCCTATCCCTTGTTACTCCGGAAAAGAGACCAACACCCACCTCGCTCCAACCTCCTTTCATGGAGCTTCAGAGAGTGATGAGGTCTCTCCGCTTCTCCAGGCTAAACAATGCCAGATCCCTCAGCTGCTCTCCATAATGTTTGTTCTCCAGCCCCTTCCCCAGCTCTGTTCCCTCCTCTGGACACGCTCCAGCCCCTCAATGTCCTTCTTGTAGTGAGGGGCCCAAAACCGAACCCAGGACTCAAAGTGTGGCCACACTGGAGTCCAGGGGAAGAAGGTTGACTTTCCTGGTCCTGATGGCCACACTGCTTCTGACCCAAGCTAGGACGTTTCTGATAGAAGCCAAGTGGCACAGGTGGGACCTCAGGGTGATGGTGGGCACCTCGAATGCTCTCTGTGAGCACAGCATTTGCTCTGCATGGGTGGCGCTTACACCATCTTCCATACACACACCAGGTACAAACACATGTAAATCCATCCGTCCCCCACCGACCGGCTGGGTGATGCCCTGACCCACCTGCAACCCTTGCAAAGCCACCGGGATCCAGGTTGTCCTCTTGCTTTTTTGCTTGTTGATACTCATTTCCACTAGCAATGGCTAAGACCCAGATTTTCAGCTCCTCAACCTCACATTCCTATCCCTTATTCAGTTTTTAGGATTAATTATTACAAACCAGTTGCCTATTAATAACCCAAAGCTCCGAGGCAGAGGCTGATCAGCAGGGACTTGCTGGTAAAGCCGCGATCCAGCATTAAAACCAGTATTGCTTAGACCAAGGTGACAACTGCTCTGCACCCCTGGATCCCCCTGTTATTTTTGGCCTGCGGTGCCACCGCTGGCCCCATCCCACATTTCCTGTGCTCGTTTGTTCATTTATTAATTCCCTTTTCTGCTGACGCAGCCCAACACCCCTCTTCCCCGGTTCAATCTAATTACAGCTCCGCACAACAGAGATCGATAGTGACGCTGGTCAGATCTATTTACGGCGGCCATCAGCCCCCCCAACGGAGGATCTTTTTCCTCTTCCCCATTCCCTGGGTGCTGCTTTCCCAGGCAGTCTGGCCGTGGCTGTCCCCGTGTCCCCGCAGGCGGTGGGAGCTGGGGACGGGGTGAGGGGCATGGCTCTGACTCCCACCCAGGTCAGCACAGGGGGTTTTTTTTTGTGCTTCAAAATCCCTTTTATCCAATTCTCAAGCTCCAAACAACTCATCCTTGGCTTAATGATGTTCTTCCATCATGTCCTTCCAGGGAATTCTGGGCCTGGCCACCGTCTGTGGGGATGGGGATGCTCTTTCAGCCCTGCTTCTGGTTTATCTTCCCTGCAAATGCCCAAAGCAGAGGCTTTATTCCCTGCTCCTCCTGGAGTGCAGCAGATCCTGGCAGTGCCAGGAGCAACGGTGGGGGAGATGCGGATGAACTGGGGTCTCCTGTGGCCAACAAGGGGTTGAGCTCACCCACAAGAGAGGTTTTCCTCTCCTCTCTCCATCTCTCCTCAGCTCATTTTGCAACCACTGAGACCTCCACAGCTCAGCCAGGCTTGGCTAAAACCAAGCGCAGGAGTGACAAGGAGGGAATGCCAGAGGCAGTGGGATGGAGTGATTGCATGGAGCCCCTTCCTCTTTGACACCGGGCACACAATCCTAGTGGTATTTCATCCCTAAGGTAGCTGACCTGGTGTTGGAAAAACCCCAGGAGCAAAGGCAAGAGCAACCTGGGGTGAAAAGCAGGAGGAAAGACCTCTAGAAGCAGAGGCATCCCACCTGCTCGCCCTGGAGGATTTCTGCCAAGGGTTTCTGCCTCCCTGGAGACTTATGTCAGAGGGAGCAAGTTTTCCTTGACTTAACCTTGACAACTCAAAGCAAAATATCTCCCAAATCATTTCCAAAGGGACATAATAGAGACAATCAAATGGCTGCTGTTCAGAAGCTGCGATTATGCCTCACAGCATGAACTCCGCGAAGCATTTAACTAATACCTGATGGCTTTGCAGGCTTCCGCAGCCTGCCAGCCACTGGTTTCTCTATTATACCCGCAAACCTCTGTTTTCTCAGCCCCAGCGTGCTCTCCCTCTCCTTTCACTTGCAATACAACCTGTAATTTTCTGCCCACTTTGCTTAAGTGCTGGTGATTTGTTGAAATCACAAAAGACAGCCAGGGGCTTTCAGAGCCAGCATGCTGGCTGTAAGCGAGGTTAGGGAGGGGAAAAAAAAAAAGAAACCCACCAGCTTTTCTTCTTTTCTCCCTCTCAAATCGGCTCCCGGCGTGCAAGGGGATCGAGGAGCATTTAGGGCTCCAAGGGAGGTGGAGGAAGGGATGGAGAGGGGGTACCTGGACGTGGTGGGACAGGTTTCTTCAAACAGGCTCTTTCACTGGCAGGCACTGGATGGGAAATGACCCTGAGCAAAGCTGGCTTCACTCCATGCCTTCCAGATGGGTCTGCTGCCTCAGTTTCCCCCTCTCCTTGAAGGGGCAGAGGGACCCCAATTTCTTTCTCAGAGAAGGTGGGGCTGGGGGGAAGATTGTGCAATGGATGTTGCTGGTTCAGACCCTGCCCTGATATTCTGGAGGGTTTCGCAGCTCTGAGCAAACCGGGACAAGCCCAGCTCCTCCCACAGCACAGCAGTGTCTTATCCTGAGCTGAATTAACCTGGAGGTGGGGCATCTGCCCCACCCCAAAGCTGAAGCATGTCTGGATCAGGAAGCTTCACCTGCAAAACAGAAATCCTTGCTGGGCGGGGATCATAGACTCATGGAATGACTTGGGTTGGAATGGACCTTAAAACCCATCCAGTTCCACCCCCTGCCATAGACAGAGACACTTCCCACTGGATCAGGGGCTCCAAGCCCCATCCAACCTGGCCTTGAACACCTCCAGGGATGGGGCAGTGACAGATGCTCAGTGCTGTGAGAGGTTTGTTTGACATTTCTTTACACTGTAGGCAAAGAGCCCAAAGAGATTTATCACAAATAGGCTTCTCCAGCAGCAGTTCAGGTCTCCTTTAGCTGGGAAGACTCAGTGCTGATGGAACAGATGCATACAGTGCAAGAACAGCTGCTCAAAAACCAAACCCTAATTTTATTTTTGACATTTTTTATCCCTGATACCCTATTAGATTCCAAAACGTAATGAACACGAAGGCAAAGGGATGCAATGTGAACCACACAACCACTGGGGCAGAGCCTGCCTCGTGCTGCCCATCCCTGCAAATGCCACCCTGAATACTGCAACCTTGTGATCTCCCAGATTTCAGCACCAGACGACAGAAAAACAAACCTCCTGGGCTCCAAAACCTGCAGGGATTTTGAGCACTGAGGTCCCACAGTATCCAAGAGCTCTGAACCATGTCGTCATAAAAACTGCCCCACTCTAGAAAGCCACAGGTTCAGCAAACCACGTGTCAAAGGCCATCAAGAGCCCAAGAGATGCAGTTAGGAGCTGTGATGTCTCAGATCTGCAGTCCTGCCAGGTCAGAGCAAAACAGAATCATAGAATCATAGAATCACAAGGTTGGAAAGGACCCACTGGATCACTGAGTCCAACCATTCCCATCAATCACTAAACCATGTCCCTCAGCACCTCATCCACCCGTCCCTTAAACCCCTCCAGGGAAGGAGACTCAACCCCCTCCCTGGGCAGCCTCTGCCAGTGCCCAATAACCCTTCCTGTGAAAAATTCTTTCCTAATGCCAGAGCTCCCGTGTGTCCCTGCACGACACGACCCTGCCTTGGTGGGGCCAGGCTTCCCTGCTGGTGTCCCTGGGAGGTGCCGGAGGATGAGTTCCAAGGCCTGGGAGAGCCCCTAGTAATCGGTATGCAGACAGCGCACCGCAGGGTGAGTCGCTTCCTCGAGTCCAGCGAGTTAAATCTTCCTCTGAATGCTGCAGATGAGGAGATGAAATGAGACAAAGTGCTTGCCCTTGTGTTGCTGAGTGCATTTTCCTCCTCTTGTGAAGAATTTCAGCACCTCGTTCCAGCCAGCAGCTCTGACTGACATGTATGGGGCTGCGAGGCATCACCAGCTGCCCACACCAACATCTCCAACCCATTCATAGAATCACAGAATCACCAGGTTGGAAAAGACCCACTGGATCATTGAGTCCAACCATTCCCATCAATCACTAAACCATGTCCCTCAGCACCTCATGCACCTGTCCCTTAAACCCCTCCAGGGAAGGGGACTCAACCCCCTCCCTGGGCAGCCTCTGACAGGGACCAATGACCCTTTCAGTGAATTTTTTTCCTGATGTTCAGCCTGAACCTCCCCTGTTGGCGCTTGAGGCCATTCCCTCTCGTCCTGTCCCCTGTCCCTTGGGAGAAGAGCCCAGCTCCCTCCTCTCCACAACCTCCTTTCAGGTAGTTGGAGAGAGCAATGAGGTCTCCCCTCAGCCGCCTCTTCTCCAGGCTAAACACCCCCAGCTCTCTCAGCCGTTCCTCCCAACAGCCCAGGCAGCTTTCAGAGCAGTGCAGATTGGCAGGCAGAGGGAAAGGACTGGAAAGGAAATCACAAGTTCTTAGTCCTCTGCTTCAGTGGCAATGGTCCCTGTGGAGTGGGTGGGTTCCCTGGGACTAGCAGAGGCTGGAGGAGGCACCAGACATGCAGCAGAGTGGTGACTCCAGCCCTGTGAGATGCCTCGTTTTGCCTCTCCTGCAATTCTCCATCTTTGTTTTTTCATGGTGTTGCATTTCCAGCACTGAAGCCACGGGCAGGGACACCTCCCACTGGATCAGGGGCTCCCAGCCCCATCCATCCTGGCCTTGAACCCCTCCAGGGATGGGGCAGCCACCACTGCTCTGGGCAGCCTGGGCCAGGGCCTCCCCACCCTCACAGAAAAACATTTCTCCCTAAGATCTTATCTCAATCTCCCCTCTTTCAGCTGAAAAATGTTCCACCTTGTCCTATCCCTGCCCTGTGTGATCAAGAGCCCTTTGCTTGGACCCATCCCTCTATATTTGACTCTTCTCCTTTCCAGGTAAGCAGCTGCTACTGGCCCCACCAGAGACAGCCCTGGGCTGAACCAGCTGTGTCAGACCCCTCTCATAGGCACAGAAAGAAAGATTACGATTACTTAAACACGTGGATTAGTTATTAAAAGGATTTCCTTTCTCCAGAGGTTTGATTTTTCACTCCCATTTGTAAAGGGAGTCCTGGTGTCCTGCTCTCCTCTAACCTGGAGCCTGGTTCAGCCTCCGGCTCTACCAACCCATCTGCTGGCAAAGCCGCTTCCCTTATTGGTCCCATTTCATCACTTTGTAGACCTTTTTTTGGATCAAAATTGTCTGTTTCTTCTTGTCCCAGTGGAGACCAGAGAGAGCTGGGGTTGTTTAGCCTGGAGAAGAGGAGGCTGAGGGGAGACCTCATTGCTCTCTCCAAGTCCCTGAAAGGAGGTTGTGGAGAGGAGGGAGCTGGGCTCTTCTCCCAAGGGACAGGGGACAGGACGAGAGGGAATGGCCTCAAGCTCCACCAGGGGAGGGTCAGGCTGAACATTAGGAAAAAAATTTTCACGGAGAGCATCATTGGGCACTGTCAGAGGCTGCCCAGGGAGGGGGTTGAGTCCCCTTCCCAGGAGCGGTTTAAGGGACGGGTGGACGAGGTGCTGAGGGACATGGGTTAGTGATTGATGAGAATGGTTGAATTCGATGATCCAGTGGGTCTTTTCCAACCTGGTGATTCTATGATTCACTGATTCAGTGCTCACCGCCACTACAGCCCGGGAGTGGAGCAGCTGCCTGGCGTGAGGCAGGGACAGGCAGAGGTGCCCTGGGAGTCCTCCTGGCTGCTCCCTTCTCCTCACTCTTCTCTCCAGTCACTGCCACTTAGTGTGATGAGAGCAAATTGGTGCTAATGAAGTGCTGGAGTCAGGCAGAAGCCAGCAGCGCCGCGAGGGATGGCAGCAGCAGGGGAAGGTCATCGCCTTCTGGGAGAAAGGGAGGATGGGGGAATGACTGGAAACCCTAAAAGCCCTGAAATAAGTTTTCCTTGGAGTCAGCAATGCTTGTTCATGCTCAGCTTTGACACGAGAGCCCCAATGGAAAAATCCAGGGGGGAAATGGGAGTTTGGGGTTCAGTTTGTGGCACAATGTCAGGGAGAAACAAGTGACACTGGACAAGGAGCCTTCCTCTGGGAATCTGGGGCAAGTCCACCTCTATCTTGATGACTCGATGATCCAGTGGGTCTTTTCCAGCCTGGTGATTCTATGATTCTACAATTCTATCTTGCTCCTTCATGCAGGAAAGGAGCAACAAGGAAGGATCTCCCTTTGGCATCAGCATGGGCTAAGTGACCATCACCATCCTGTTGGGCTCCTCCTGCCAAACTCCCACTGCCTTCAGCAGCTCCCAGTGCTGGCTCTCGGAGCAGGGATGATAAACAAATCCAGCAATCAATGAAGTGTATTTCATCAGTTGGTTCTGAGCCACTCTCAGTAGAGAGCTGGCATCCAGAGAGGGCCACAAGGCTTTACCAGCCAAGGACCATTTGCTGGAGAGAAGGGAAAGGCAGCAGGGGTAGGGGGAGAGAAAAACGACAATTTTCTGCATTTCTTGATTAATCTGGTCTCAGGTGGATTTATTGGGTGTGAGATGGGAAGAATCATAGAATCACCAGGTTGGAAAGGACCCACCGGATCATCGAGTCCAACCACTCCCATCAATCACTAAACCATGTCCCTCAGCACCTCATCCACCCGTCCCTTAAACCCCTCCAAGGAAGGTGACTCAACCCCCTCCCTGGGCAGCCTCTGCCAGTGCCCAATAACGCTTTCCATGAAAATTTTTTTCCTAATGTCCAGCCTGACCCTCCCCTGATGGAGCTTGAGGCCATTCCCTCTCGTCCTGTCAAACAAGGGAAGCTCCCTTAGAGTTTGGCTGAGTCAGTTCTCCAGGGATGGGGCAGCCACCACTGCTCTAGACAACCTGGGCCAGGGCCTCCCCACCCTCACAGCAAAACATTTCTTCTTCCTGTTGTTGTCCCCAGACCCTCATGTGTGGTGCCCAGCAAACCAGCAATCAATGCTGGGCACACAGCAGCCACACTGGCCGTCCAGAGGAGGCCATGGAGGTGATCTGAGGGCTGGAGAACCTCCCATAGGACAGGCTGAGAGAGTTGGGGTTGTTCAGCCTGGAGAAGAGAAGGCTCCACGGAGACCTTAGAGCAGCTTCCAGTGCTGAAAAGGGCTCCAGGAAAGCTGGGGAGGGGCTCTTTACGTGGGCATGGAGTGATAGGATAAGGAGGAAAGGCTTTATATTGGAAGGGGGAATATTTAGATGAGACATGAGGAAGAAATTATTCAGGTGAGGGTGGGGCAGCCCTGGCCCAGGCTGCCCAGAGCAGTGGTGGCTGCCCCATCCCTGGAGGGGTGCAAGGCCAGGTTGGATGGGGCTTGGAGCTCCTGATCCAGTGGGAGGTGTCCCTGCCCGTGGCTGGAACTGGATCATCCTTAAGGTCCCTTCCAACTCAAACCATTCTGTGATTCTGTGTTTCTATTAAATACTCTCCCCCCGCCCCGCAGGGAAATGGTTCGTTCCGCCCCCCCTACCCCCCCGCAATGGGCCGGTCCCGCACGCTGGCGCCCCCCCGCGGACGGATTGAGTGCTCGCTCCGCTCTCCTCCCCCTCCCCGCGCTGCCCAATGACGCGTTCACGTCCCCCCCTCTCTCAGCGCGATGGGCCGGTCCAGCCGCGGGGGGCGCGGCAGGATGGAACGTACCATCCGCATCCTGGGGGTGGGACGGAGCCACACAGTCCCGGTAGCCAGGCGAGAGCCTTCGCCTGCCCCATCGATGCCCCATCGATGCCCCATCGCTCCCCCATCTCTGCCCAATCACTGTCCCGTTGCCACTGTATCGTGGCTCCATCATCTCCCCATTGCTGCTGCTACCCCATTGCTGCTCCATCACCACCCAATCCCTGCCCCATCCCTGCTCCATCACTGCTGCTGCCCCTTCCCTGCCCCAAACATGCCCCATTACTGCTCTGCTTCATCACTGCTCCACCCCTGCCCCATCCCTGCTCCATCACTGCCCTATCCCTGTCCTATCAATGCCCCATCCCTGTTCTATTTCTGCTCCATCACCACCCAATCCCTATTCCATCCCTGCTCCATCACTGCTGCTGCCTATTCCCTGCCCCAAACGTGCCCCTTTGCTGCCCTGACCCATCTCTTCTCCATCGCTGCCCCATCCCTGCTCCAATGACATCCCATCGCTGTCCTATTGCTGCCCCATCACCACCCAATCTCTATCCCATCCCTGCTCCATCACTGCTGCTGCCCCTTCCCTGCCCCAAACATGCCTCATTACTGCCCTGCTTCATCGCTGCTCCACCCCTGCCCCATCCCTGCTCCATTGCCATCCCATCCCTTCTCCATCGCTGCCCCATCCTTGCTCCATCCCCACCCCATCCCTGCCTCGTCCCTGCTCCATCCCTACTGTCACCCCTTCCTTCCCCCATCCCTGCCCCATCACTTGTGCATCCCTGCTTCATCGCTGCCCCACAAACAACCTCACAGCCACCCCACAAGCCATCACCCCCTGGTTCCCCCCCTCTAAACACTCCCCCCCAGGACCTGCTGCCCCCCAGGGCAGCTCACACCCTCCTGTCCCCCCACACGTGTGGGGCTGGCGCGGCCGTGGCCGGCACTAAGCCAGTGACTCTTAATACACCACTCCAGCATTATTAGTTCAGCTCCCAAGGTATTTCCCGCAGTAATTGCACTGATCTACCAGGGATTACGTGCTGCCGCTGTAACGATGGATGATGTTTTAATTCAAGCCAGCCACCTCCGGGGAGGGCAGGGCAGAGATTGAGACCCTTGAGCACCAGGAGAGGACGCAGGAGCCTAGCTGGGTGCCCTTGGGATGAAGAGGCTGCCCGGGCACAGGGAGCAGCACCTGGGAGGCTTTTTAGGATGAGGAGCAGCCAGAAATCTGGACCCAGCAAGCTTGAAGTGATTCCCTGGCTGGGAGCTCAGCCAGGAGATGCTCCACAGCAGGTTCCTGGCACTGGGACACCAGCGATCCCGGCTGGCTGCGGTTCAGCATCCCTGAAAGCAGCCAGGGATGCTCCTGAGCGGCTGGGGAGGGCACTTCCCAACTCTCAAATCACTGCTGAGGGAGAACTCAGCGCTGCCCGGTCCTCCCCCTGGTCCTGCTCCCTGCCTCTCTCCAACCCCATCCTGCCAGGAGGGGAAACTCCCACAGGAAAAGAGCTTTTGCTTCTTTGAGGTGTCCAAGGCCAGGTTGGATGGGGCTTGGAGCCCCTGATCCAGTGGGAGGTGTCCCTGCCCATGGCCGGGGTGGAACTGGATGGGCTTTAAGGTCCCTTCCAACCCAAACCATTCCATGATTCTATGATTCTTCCCATCTAAACACGGCAGAGAAACTTCCCCGGCAACGTTACCTTTAAAACTGACCCCCACACAGAGCTGTTCCTTCTGGTAAAGCAGCAATTAATCACGGCAAGTATGAGATGGATTTGTAATCAGCTCTTCCCCCCTCCCCATTTCACAGCCCTGGGTATTTTTCCTGCCTCTCCCCCAGCTGCGGGGCTGGGCCCAGGCCAGCGCAGCCCATTGATCCTGCTCGATCGATTTTATTGAAACTCCCACGAGTGGCTTTAACTGCGTGTTGGATATTGCTGGCACATCAGTTTGATGGCTACGTGACTGGCAGGGAGCTCGTGGGTAGGTTTGCAGGGAGGGGGAGGCAAAGGGGCTGTGGGATCAGAGGGATTAATCCTGATGGAGTTGGGTTATTCCCAAGGTTCTTCCCTGGGTTGGAGCTGCCCGTCCCCAAGGCTTCTCCCCAAAGGTGGGAGAGTGAAAGGTAGCGGCACAGCTCGGGGTGAGGAGTGTTTCTAGGGGTGGTTAAAGGGAATGGTTTCTCTTAGTGAGGTTTATTTGCTGGCAGGGAAAGAGGCTGTGGGGGCTGAGAAGGAGAGGAGGAGGAGGAGGAGATGGGGGAGAAGAAATGAAAGAGGAAAAGAAAGGAAAAGGGAAAGGAAAATGAAAGGAGAAGGTAGAGAAGGGGAATAAAAAATAAAAATTGAAGAGAAAAAAGAAGGAGAAAAAAGAAGGAGAAAAAAGAAGAAGGAGAAAAAAGAAGAAGGAGAAAAAAGAATGAGAAGAAGGAGAAAAAAGAATGAGAAGGAGGAGGAGGAGAGGGAGAAGGAGAAGGAGAAGGAGAAGGAGAAGGAGAAAGGGGAGAAGGAGAAGGAGAAGGAGAAGGAGAAGGAGAGGAAGTAGAAGAAGGAAAAAGAAAGATGAAAGTTAAAAGGAAAAAGGAAAAGTAAAAAGAAAGATAGGAAAAGAAAAAAGGAAAGGAAAGGAAAAAGATAAAGGAAAAAAGACAAAATTAGAAGAAGAAAAAAGAAGAAGAAAAGGAAAAGGGAAAAGAGAAAGAAGGAAAAAGAAAAGGAAAATAGAAAGAAGAAGAAGAAGAAGTGGAAGAAGAAGAAGAAGAAGTGGAAGAAGAAGAAGAAGAGGAGGACAAGATTGAAAAGCGGGATGGAAAGGTGAAAAGCGAGCACTAGAGCACCAGAGTGATGGGTGAGAGGAGCCGGCTGGGATGAAACCATCACCCAGAGCAGTATAAACCCTCCATGAACACCACTAGGAAAGATCTCGAGCGGGAGACTGAGGGCGATATCTGAGCCCCCCCCAGTTCACCAAATGTGAGGTCCCTTTGCCAGGGGAGGGGCTGGAATGAGACCCCCAGGATTGAAGGGCTGTGGCCATCAAGCAGCATCTTCCCATGCGGAGAGCAGGGCTCATCCTCCTCCCCCCCGGACACGTGTTGGTGGGGCAATCACCTCATGATGATGCCAAAAATCAAAGCAAATAATTTTTAATTATCAAAGGAAATTAATAATTTCCCCTGCTGAAGGCAGAGGAATGGCTGGGAATCATTAATTTGGGGCAGAAAATGCTGTTGCAGTTCTGGGGAGAAGCTTTCCAATTTTCTCCAGGAAAAGCAAGTGGGTTTGAAACCAGAATTATTTTGAATAAACGCCTGGATTTGAGTGGTTTCTTTTGCCATTTCACTTTTTCTCTCAACAAAGCATCCGATGGTGCTCACACGCTTCACCGCGCCTTTGGATCACTTTCTTTTCACCCCGTTTCTGACCCAAACAACCTGAAAGCTGTGACGCAGCCGTCTGTGCCAACACCCCCCTTGCCACAACCACGCAACAGAAAGCAAATTAAATGCTTTAAATTAAGTATGGGGCCCATTCATGGGGGTGAGAAGCTTCAGGGGGTCTGGCAGGAGTCCCCATACAGGAGCTGCCCTGGGAATATCAAGGCAGGGATTCACTGCCTTCTGCAGGAGGAATGTCACCAAAATTCTGAAGTTTGACCCCAAAAGGAGAACTAACAGTGGGTATCGGTGCATGGATCCATTCCCAGCAGCCTTGGGTCTCTCTGGGTGACTTCATATGCCACTGTCCTACCTTCCCTCCTCGCCTTCCTCCTCCTCCTCCTCCTTCTCCTCACCTGCCATGAGCTGGGAGGCAAATAGGGAAGGGACCCTCCATCCCTGGGAGGCTTTGGAGGCACAAATCACAGTGACACTGAACCCAGCACTTTTTGAGCATCACATTTGAGCCAAACCGGGCCAGATGCTGAGCAACCACGGAGCAAAACCCAACAGAGATCCAACCTCAGTCCCGAGCTGTAGTTTAGCTGGGGTGATGCCGGGTCCAGGGGAAACAAGGGACCCTCAAAAGATGGGGAAAGAATACAGAGGAGAGACATATCTCAGGAAAAATCACAAGGGATGGGATGCTGCTTGCAGGCACTGGGGTCATCGCTGTGCGCTGCTGCGACAGGCGATGAGCGCCGGGGTCTCCTCTGCTCTGTGATGGGAGCAGCCTTTGCAGCAGAGCAGAGCCGTTGATATCTCTGTCAGCCCCTGATACCATCACCCGTCAGCAGCTCCCGATCCGTTCGCAATTTTATCCCTAATGGAGAGAGTTTGCTCGTTACCTGCTCTTTATCAGAGGAGGGGAATGGAGCTCCTGCAAAGCGCAGAGCAGAAATGCTCCCACAAAGGGGCATCATTCAGCTTCCAGCTTCAAGGTTTGCCCTTTTATGTGACATCACTGCCTTCCTTGGCTTTAATAACCTTGTGTTGGTGTCGTCGTACCCTTTGTAAAAGCCCTGCCATCTGCACTCATATGTGGGGAAACTGAGGCACAGAGGGATCTGTGGGTGTTCAGCCTGTCAAACCATGGCTAAGTCCCGGCTCACATCCCTTCACTCACGTGGTGGAACTTGGTGTGGGGATGGGAAAAAAGGTGCTGGGACACTTCTTGGTGGCCAGATCCAGCCTTGTCGTGGCTCTCAGCTTTGCCAGGCTGTGTCCTCTCTGTGCCAGGTATGGAGAGGGTCCTTGAGGAGACCTTCGCAGCCCTTTGAAGATCGCTTCAGTACGAGGCATTTCCCCTGATTTTGGGTTTTTATAGGGTCCCTGGTAGCCAAACACCATGTATCAGGGTCCCTGCAGAGCCAAGCCACACATTGAGCCCCCCAGCACACCCCAAGCTCTCAATATTTATGTCTCCCTGGATTCATCCAACAGCAGGACAACTCAATTTTCCTCCAACCTGGGTGGAAGACCAGTAGCCTCCTCCCACTGCTGCCTCCTCCTTCTCCTGAGCCCTGGGCTCAGCAGAGCTGGGTTGGTTACTGCTACCCGTGCCATCGGCAGCAGCGGAAGCTGCAATTTCTTTTTCCTTCATATTTTTATTGTCAAGATGTCGGTGTTTTCCACACTGCTCTGCAAGCAAGGAGACAACAGCCAGTCTGAGCCAGTGCCTTCCTACAACCAGCCCCTGCTCTCCCTTCAGCAGGCTCCCATGTAGGGATTTTCTGGCTCCTTCTCCAAGGCTTTGGGAGCAGAAAAAGAAGAGGGACAATCACAGAGACACAGAACCGAGACAGGACAGAGGGTCTGGGCCTCCCAGCTGAGATATTGTCCAACACAAGCCAGTGGTGGTGGCATCTGCCATCCCCCAGCATCATGACCAGGCAGTAAATTCCACCCTCAGCTCCCCAAAACTCAGCTCATGGCAACACCAAGTCCTCCTGCACTCAGAAATGATGCCGGAGGAAATCAGGGCATGGCTTGGTTGCAGCAACAAGGTCCTGTGACGCAGAACTCAGAGGCAAAACCCCAGAGATGGGAAGGTGAAGGAAGAGACCATCACCAATTCCTAATAAAGGGGTAAAAAAAAGGCACCTACAGTGTGATGGGATTGGGGAATATGAGTATCCTTGCTGCAGCCCTGCCTGTCTCAGCCCTCCACCTCTGCCGGCATCCCACCCATTGCAGGTGTGTGTGCATGTGTGTTTCATAGAACCATAGAATCACCAGGTTGGAAGAGACCCACAGGATCATCGAGTCCAACCATTCCCATCAATCACTAAACCATGTCCCTTAGCACCTCATTCACCCGTCCCTTAAACACCTCCAGGGAAGGTAACTCAACCTCCTCCCTGGGCAGCCTCTGCCAGTGCCCAATGACCCTTTCCATGAAAAGCTTTTTCCTGATGTCCAGCCTGAACCTCCCCTGGTGGAGCTTGAGGCCATTCCCTCTCGTCCTGTCCCCTGTCACTTGGGAGAAGAGCCCAGCTCCCTCCTCTCCACAACCTCCTTTCAGGGAGTTGGAGAGAGCAATGAGGTCTCCCCTCAGCCTCCTCTTCTCCAGGCTAAACACCCCCAGCTCTCTCAGCCGCTCCTCTTGTTCTCCAGCCCCTTCACCAGCTTCGTTGCTCTTCTCTGGACTCGCTCCAGAGCCTCAACATCCTTCTGGTGGTGAGGGTTTGTGTATCATAGAATCATAGAATGTAGGTATATATGGGTGCACATGGATGTATAGGGATGTATGTGGATGCATGTGGGTATATGTAGGTGTACGTGGATGTACATGGGTGTACATGTGTGTAAACGTGTGTTCGTAGATATAAATGGGTGTAAATGAGTGTACATGGGTTTATGTGTGTGTATGTGACTGTATGTGAGTGTACGTGGGTGTAAATGGGTGCACGTAGATATACATGAGTATAAATGAGTCTACGTGGGTTTATGTGTGTTCATGTGGGTGTACATGGGTGTAAATGAGTATATGTTGGTGTAAATGAGTATATGTTGGTGTAAATGAGTATACATGGGTGCATATGGGTACATGTGACTGTATATGGGTGCATTTGTGTATATGTGGGTTTACATGGGTGTAAAATGAGAGTAGATGGATGTATGTGGGTGTGCACGGCTGTATGTGGGTGTACATGGGTGCAATGAGTGTAGGTGGGTGTACGTGGGTGTAAATGAGTGTAGGTGGCTGTAGGTGGTTGTGCACGGCTGCATGTGGGTGTTCATGGGTGTAAATGAGTGTAGGTGGGTGTACGTCGGTGTCTGCGGCTGCACACGGTTACACCCCTGTGCATGTTTACATGGGTGTACACGGGTGCACCTCCCCTCACCCTGCAACACCTCCAGCCCCACTTTTCCTCCGGCAAAGCCTTCTCTGTGCCTTAACTCCACCTGCCGAGAACATCTTGAACCCCACTGCACTCCCTTTAAAACAATCTCTGGACCTCCTGGCCTCACGCTGCAGAAACCCCCAGAACTTCGAGCCACGGTGCGCATCTCTAGTGGAATAAATATCTGCTAAGATAGAGCTACTAAGGTCGTTCTTCAAGCCCTAACCCTGCCATGCAAATGTGTCTTGATTTTAATACTGGGTCTTTATTTTTCAAATGCCCTGGTCCCTCCTTCCAGCACCAGAGAATCCCCATTTCTTTTTGTTTCGCTGTTTTTCAGCAACCACGAATGTTTTAAAGCTCCATCTTCCCTTTTGCCTGTCCGCTCCTGCCTTGGTTTCAATCTTGCTGGAGATGCTCTACATCATTCGAGGTATTAAAGGGATATTTTGAATTTCCCTTTAATCAGCAAAATCTTGCCACTCAATGGCCACGGTCCTGCACGAAGCCAGGAATAAATGCACTCAGCTGCCTAAACCTTCTGCCAGCTCCTTCCTGCTCCGGCACAGCTCCCACTGCATCCACGTTTGGCTGTGGGGGAGAAAAATTTGGGCTCCAACTTCTCTTTTAGGCCAGTTTTCCAAGTCAGAGTCTGTCCCCAGCCCCTCTGCAGCACTGTTGATGCTGTGCAGGAGCAGGGCAATGGCCAAGAGATCATCCTGTCTTGATCAGACACGTCCTGACCTGGTGGGACGCGTCCTGAGTTGATTGAAGCCTCAACTCGATGCTGAGGCACAGGATCTGTCCCTGCCAATGGCAGGAGCGTCGGAACTGGATGATCTTCAAGGTTCTTTCCAACCCAACCCATTCTATGATTTTGTTCTATGATTTGTGCATCCCAGCTCTGAAAAGGGAGCTGGGGTAGAGCCGCGCGGGCGCATGGATGTGGGGTGAGGGCAACTCAAAACTATCTAATGCCTCCGTCTCTACTCAGGGTTCCTCTCCAAGAAACCCCAGAGAGCGAGGGAGCGAGGTGGAAAACTCTTCCCCCAGAGCCAACAAGGTGCTGGGGCAGGAGGGGAGGGATCCGGCTCCCACAGCCGCTGGGGAGGCATCAATTCCCATGGGAAACTCAGCCCATCTGAAACCAGTAGCATCCCAATCTCCATCGCGAGCCGTGAACCAGGGGGACAGGTTGGGTCCCTGAGTCCTCCCCGAGCTGCAAAGCCCCCAGCCCTTTTGCACCAAGCTCTGGGGAGGGGGTTATTTTAATTTTTTCTCTTATTTTTTGGTTGGCGTTGCCACCACTGGGCCTGCACCGGCTTCGCACCAGGAGCGCCGCGTGACGGAGAAGCTTCCACAGGGGTTTTCTGGTCTCTCTGCACCCAGGTGACGTGCCCAGAGTCGAGTGGGATGTGCCCAGGGCAAGAAAACAGGCGCACAGGCCCTGCTTCTGCTCTCCTCCTGCCTTCACTCTTCCTCCCACCCCTCCATGCACACGGTTTATCCCTCTATTTGCTCCCCAGCACCCCGGAATCTGCGATGGGTGTGGGGGCAGAGCCTCTCAGCCGCCCGCTCGCAGAGACATGAGCTCCCCAACCCCGCGACTGCATCTGCGCCGAATGAGAAAATATTGGATTTGTTTTCTGGAGGAGGAAAAAAAAAATCCAATATTCTGTCTGCGATCCCAGACTCCACGCCTGGTTATGGCAGGAAAATGCTGTAAATCTCCTCATTTCCCCACCAGCCAGGGAAGAAAAACCGATTTTCTTTTAATATTCATATTCATAGAAGGGAAGGGGGGGTGGAGCTGGATGGTCTTTAAGGCCCTTTCCAACCCAAATCATTCTACGATTCTATTTTTTTTTTCTCTCCTGGTTTAAGCCTCATCGCATCGCTCCGCAATCTCTTTGTTGACCAGGGTTTAAACCTGCTCTCCCAGCTCTCCCGACCCCAGGAACTCGTCTCGCACACCCTTCCCAGCAGCTCCCAGTCAGCGGCAATGAGATTTTAATAGATGTATTTTCAAATTAGTTCTGGGCCTTTCAAGACTTATCAGTTAAATGAGGTTTTTCAAATTGATTCAAAGGTCACTCGGAGAGTTTTCTCTTCTCTGTTATCTCTCCCTTATGGTTTCAGTGGCGACTGACAGGATGGAGGGAGGGAAAAAAAAATATAAATGTCCTGTTCCCCTTATATTTTATGCTCAGAAAAATAGAGAAACCAACAAAACCCACCCTAGAAAAAAAAAAAGGCTCTGAGTTGGGCATCGGGTGTAGGTTCTGCTTGGAGATTTGGGGGGCAGGCGACTAGTGAAGCCTCGAAGGGGGGTTCTGGGGTGCAGGAGCCCACGGACACGGGTGGGGACATGAGTGGGGACACGGGTGGGTGGTCCCCGAGCTCCCACCCCACAACAAGGGGAGGTTATTTCCTCCTGGAGTTGGGGAGGTGGTGGTGGAGGGGGGGGGGAACCCCCTGATTTAATGTTTAACCCAGGAGAGGTTTATTGGCCCCTTCTGACGGGCAGATTAGGAGCAAACAGAAAAACAGGAGCGGGCGGAGCGAGGCAGCTGATAAGGGGGAGAGGTGCGGGGTGCAATGAGGGTGCGGGGTGCAGGGTGGGTGTGGGGTGCAGGGTGCGCAAAAGCCACCCCCGAGGAGCCAGCAGAGCCGGCAGCTGCTCCTCCACATCGCTGGAGAAAGTTCCCTATTATTAACGTGCTAAAAAATCTGAAATAAAATCAAAATAATCATAATAATTTAAGAAAAAAATAAGATATTCAATGAATATTTTTTTTTCCCTAGCGGGGAGATTGTTTTCTCTCCTTTCTGCCTTGTTTTCTGCGCTGAGTAGGATGCGCTGAGCGCCGCCAGTCCCAAAATCTCGTTTTCTCACCCCATTTTCCGCGCTAAAAGAATCCGGTTCCCCGCGGGCCCCGCGTCCGAACGCATCGAAAGCAACGGAACCGGGAGCGATTTGCTCCACTCCGGAGCCAAAATCGTTTGGAAGAGGCTGGGATTGAAAAAAAAACTCGTGAAAACAAAAAAAATACGGTTTTTCCATTCTTACGCGGTGCAATCGTGTCCCTGATTTGGGTAATTAGGGGCCATAGTTCGCGGTATTAATTAGCGGCGTTAATTATCAGCGTTGACAAACCTCTCGGATGTTTGTTTGGGGTGTGTTTGGTTTTATTTTTTTAAATAACGAGAGTTCACGCTGCAGGGGAGGTGAAGCCGTGGGGAGGAGAGGGAAGGGGAAAAAAGGAAAGGAAGAAAAAGGAAAGGGAGAAAAGGGAAAAGATGAAAAGGGAAAAGAAAAATAAATTAAAGAAAGAAAAGGAAACAAGAAAAACAGAAAAAGAAAAGCGGAAAAAGAAAAAGTAAAAAGCTAATGAAAAAAGGAAAATAAAAAGAAATGAGAGGGAAAGGAAAGGAAAGGAAAGGAAAGGAAGGGAAAGGAAAGGAAAGGAAAGGAAAGGAAAGGAAAGGAAAGGAAAGGAAAGGAAAGGAAAGGAAAGGAAAGGAAAGGAAAGGAAAGGAAAGGAAAGGAAAGGAAAGGAAAGGAAAGGAAAGGAAAGGAAAGGAAAGGAAAGGAAAGGAAAGGAAAGGAAAGGAAAGGAAAGGAAAGGAAAGGAAAGGGATTCAAAACGAAAACAAAAAAGACAATAAAAAGGAGAACGAAATTCGGAGCAGGGAGGCTGAGTGAAGAAAAAGAAAACAAAGATATGAGAGGGAAAAGAAAAAGAAAATGTTAGAGAAGAAGGAAAATCGGTTCTCTCCCTGCTCTGAGCTGCGGGAGAAGCTTTAGGGGGTAAAGGGCCGATCCCGGGAGCCGCGGAGTTTGAGTTGAGGACGAACGAACGCGTCGCGACAGGGACACAGCGATGCTGTCACCAGAATCACGAGTGGATCTCCCAGTCCTGAGCGTGGGAATAAATGTGTGAAGGGGAGGGGGGCTCCACCGACGGGAGGGTCCCACAAACACGCATCCACGTCCTCAGGAGCATGATCCCACGGGAATTCATGCTTTTTAGCCCCTGGGACACGGAGGATGGAGGCAGGTGGGGTTGTCACGGGTGGGGGCGACACCTGAAAGTGCCCCGGGGGGAAGCTCCTCACCGCTTATGGATTTGTGGGGGGGGTCACGGGTGGGGGGTTTCTCCACTCAGGGACCCCCAAAGGTGCCACAGTGCGAGGTTCTCACCTCTCATGGGTTTGTGGGGGGGTCATGAGTGGGGGTTTCTCATTCAGGGATCCCCAAAGGTGCCACAATACGAGCTTCTCACCGCTCATGGACTTGTGGGGGGGTCATGGGTGGGGGTTTCTCCATTCAGGGACCCCCAAAGGTGCCACAGTGCGAGCTCCTCACCGCTCATGGATTTATGGGGGGGGGTCACGGGTGGGGATTTCTCATTCGGGGACCCCCAAAGGGGCCACACTGCTAGCTCCTCACCACCCAGAAACTTTGAAGGGGGGGGTCATGAAGTTTTTAAAGCTGCATCTGGAGTTGGGGGGGGGGGGGGTTGGGGGGGGTGACAGGGGGTCACGGAGATGGATGGCCCGGAGGGATGGGATGGGCACCGCCAGCTGTTGCCCAGATGTTTCCCCGTGGGACCCCTTTATTTTGCGGAGCTTGGGGCTGGGGGGGTGGAATCGTGCCCCCCCCCCCCCCTCCCCGGGCTGAGACGCTGCCTGGGGGCCCGACTGAATAATTAATGGTTCATCTGCGGGGGAACTGGAGTGGAAAGAGGAGAAAAACGGGAATTGCCATTTATAGGGGGCCCGGCGTGTTTATCGATCCGCGATTTACTGACTCGGACTAATCCATCAGATGGACTCCAGCAGCGCGGGGGCCGGGACCGGGACCGGGACCAGGACTGAGAATAAGAGGAATAAATAGAACCAGCACCAGGAATAAGAATAGGAATAAATAGGAACAGCACCAGAAATAAGAATAGGAATAAAGAGGGATAGAATAGGTATAGGACCAGAAATAGAAATAAAAATAGGGATAGGAGCAGGACCAGGACCAAGGCTAGAAATAGGAATAAGAATAGAAATAGGAATAAGAATAGAAGTAAGAATAGGAATTGGAATAAAGAGGAATAGGAATCAGAATGGGAATAGGACCAGGACTAGGACTAGAAATAGAAATAAGACTAGGAATAGGAGCAGGACAAGGACCAGGACCAGGACCAAGGCTAGAAATAGGAGTAAGAATAGAAATAAGAATAGGAATTGGAATAAAGGGGAATAGGAATCAGAATCGGGATAGGACCAGGACTAGAAACAGGAATAAGATTAGGAATAAGAGCAGGAGCAGGACCAAGGCTAGAAATAGGAATAAGAATAGGAATAAAAAGGACTAAGAATCGGAATAGGACCAGGACTAAGAGCAGGAACAAGGCTAGGAATAGGAATAAGAATAGGAATAAAAGCAGTCCTAGTCCCGGCCGCACTTTTTTGCTTGCACTGAGAGAGGAAAGAGTCGACGGTTGCCCAGGCAGGGAGAGGACTAGTCCCTTCTTGCAGTGGGTGCTCAGCCCCCCAGGCACCTCCAGCCCCTCAAAAACCTCCAGCCTCCGAGCCCGGGGCGGCCTGAGAGGAGATCCCCCTCCCTTCTAACCCCGTTTCTGGGGGCGGCGGGGCCAGGGCTGAGCCCGAGGGACTGAAACTTGCCCCACGCCCGGGTCCGGGGTGAGGCGGGGGGAACACGAAACGAAAGCGGATCCCGTGGGAACGGGAACGGGGCTGGGAACCGGGAACAAAGCGGCCAGGCAGGGGAGGCTCCCCCGTTCCCCACCTCGGAGCTCAAGGCAGGCGATTTCACAGCCAGGTGGTTGGTTTGGTTTTTTGGTTTTGGGGTTTTCTTTTTTGGGTTTTTTTTTGTTTGTTTGGTTGGGTTTTTTTTCCCTGTTTTCGCAGATAGCGAAGACCTAAACCCTGTCCCTAGGAAATACGGTGGGTTCGCGTGTGTAATTCCCGTAAATAACGTCTTCAAGGCACCCCTGGAGCTGGAGAAAACTCGGTGCTGGGGAATAAAACCATTTGGGGGGAGAATAAAGAACAAATTGGGAGAGAATAAAAGAAAAACAACAAAAAAAAAACAAATTGGGGGAGAATAAAAAAACCAAATCGGAGGAGAATAAAAAAAAAAACAAATTGGAGGAGAATAAAAAGACAAATTGGGGGAGGATAAAAACCAAATTGGGAGAGGATAAAACCAATATTGAGGGAGAATAAAACCAATATTGGGGGAGAATATAAAACCACTATTGGGGGAGAATATAAAACCACTATTGGGGAGAATAAAAACAATATTGGGGGAGAATAAAAAACACAAATTGGAGGAGAATAAAAAACAAATTGGAGGAGAATAAAAAAACAAATTGGAAGAGAATAAAAAAACAAATTGGAAGAGAATAAAAGACAAACTGGGGCGCATAAGCCTCGCGGGATGCTGCTCAGGAGCGGAGCGGTGGCAGCGGGGCCGGAGCTGTGGGAAGGGACCCCTCGAGCCTCCCCCAGCCTCATCTTTACCATCCCCATCCCGGTTATCATTTCAGCTTTTGGCGAGGGGGAAACCAGCCTTCCTCTGCTCAATTAGCCCCAGCAACGGGGGCATTAAAGGGCCGATCGCGGCAGTGTTTAAATCTTTATTTACCAGAACCTTGTAAAGCCAGGGACAATTTGCATTCTATTAACTGCTTTTCAATAGGGCATCGACTGGAACTAAAAGATGCCACTACCCTGCCCTAATTAAAGAGCAACTGAATTACACTAAATACATATGAACGCCGCTCTCCTCCATAAATAACGCCGGGCTCCCCGGTCGTGCCGAGAGCCCGGAAAAAAAATCGGATTTCTTACAAATAAAACAACGTACAAGCCGTTGATTTTCACCCCGCAGCCGCTCCCGCGGAGCCCAGCGCGGAGAAGCCGCGGAAAGAAGGGCTGGAAGCCCAGCCCTGTGTTCGCAGCTCTGGGGACGCGGAGCTGCGGCAAAAAACCAGAGTTTTTCCAGCAAATCCCGAGGGCTGAGGCCGCGGGGAAGCGCGCTGCGCTCCGCACCCGCGGAGCTGCGGGAAGCAGGGGGTCCCCAGCCAAACCGGGGAGCACCGGGGGGGGGGGGTTCCCCGCTTCTCCTGGAGGGCGGTGGGTGCCCCGAGGGAGCGGAGCTGCCGTTCCCGGGGGGGAGCGATGGGGCAGCGGTGGGTGGGGGGGGGGAGACACGGAGAGGGACGCGGCTCCGGTACCGAGCGGCGGGGCCGAAAGCACCGAGGGGGCTCCGGGAGAGGCTGCTGCTCAGCCCGCACCCACGGGAGGCGGAGGGGGAGCCGCTCCCGGCTCTCCGGGGTCCGTCCCGGGGACAAGGAGCCGGGAGAGGGATCCTCTCCGGGGCTGGAGGCAACCGAGGAGGCGACAGGGAAGCGGGGGACGCTGCTCCCGGGGCTCCGGTGGCCGTCTCGGGGACAAGGAACCGGTTCAGCGAGCGGGACCGAGCGTGGAATCATCGCCGGGGCTGGAGGGAGCCGAACGGGGCACGGGGAGCGTAGGGGGAGCTGCCACCGGGGCTCCGAGCTCCATCCCGGGGACAAGGAATCATCCCCGGGGCTGGAAGGAGCCGAACGGGGCATGGAGAGCGGGGGAGGAGCTGCCGCCGGAGCTCCGAGCTCCATCCCGGGGACAAGGAACCATCCCCGGGGATGAAGGCAGCCGAGGGGGCGGCGGGGAGCGTGGGAGGAGCTGCTACCGGGGCTCTGGGCTCCATCCCGGGGACCAGGCATCATCCCCGGGGCTGCAGGGAGCAGCTGCCGGCTCCCTCGGACCCGGGATCCCGCATTTCCCGCAGGGAGGAGCAGGCCGGCAGGAGAGGAGGAGGAAGAATTCGCTTTCAGCACGATTCGCCTTCGCTATCATTCACCTGTAACACAATTTCCTTCCCTTTTCTTCTCAAAGCCTTTCGCGTCTCTTCGCAAGACGAAGCCTCGAATCGGCCCCGTCGCCCCCGGTCCAGCCCTGTCCCCATCCCGGGCCCCCTCCCCACGAACCAGGGACCCCCCCCGCGTGTCCGTGGTCCCCCCCCAGGTGTGCGGGGTGGGTGCCTCGTCCTTACCTGCCAGCCTGAGCGCCGACATCCTTTGAAATTCGGGCTCTTGCAACCATTTCCACATCCTCCTGAAAGTCTCGCGGCCGGATTTGAGCTTACTCCAGGGCTTGGGGTTCCTCAGCAGGTCCGAGAGGGTCCCCTGCGAGCGGCACAAGATCCTCTGCGCGAAGATGGCTTGCGGGATGCTGTAACGCTTCAGCTCGGCCGTGATCCTCTGAGCCACCTCCTTGGTGTTGATCTCCTCCACCTGCCCGGAGCCCCCGGGCTGGGAGCCGCTTCCCGGGGCCTGGCGATCCCGTTCCCCGAGGAGGGATGCTCCGGGCTGGGGGTGCGGGGGGCCGTGGGGGTGCATCCCGTTGAGAGGGGGCATCATCGCCGAGCTGGGAGCCGCTAGCCCCCGGGCGAGGTGTTCCTCGCCCCGGGAGAGCATCGCGGCGTGCGAGTCGAAGCCGTTGGGCGAGAGCATCTTCTCGTTGGGCAAGTGGCCCCCGGGCCCGTAGGGGGCCAGGGGCTGCTGGGCGTTGTGCAGGCTGCCCAGCGGCGAGAGGGGCTGCCCCATCGCCCCCACGTCCTTGGGGTAGTGGCTGTAGAGGTTGCCCATGGAAGCCAAGCTCCGGTCGTCGCGCATGAGGGTGAAGCTGCCGCTCACGTTGCCGGCCAAGCGCTGGTGCGGGTGGTGGTGATGGTGGTGATGGTGATGGTGGTGCGGGTGGTGGAACTTGTCGGAGACGGTGGAGATGGGCGGCAGGTGCTGCAGGGGGGTCAGCGTGGTGTAGGTGCTGCTGAGGCTCATGCCGGAGGAGGGGGATTCGCAGGGCATGCTCATAGCCGGGTGCAGCGGGGCCGCCAGGCTGTGTTCTCCTCGGTAATCGCCCCCTTCGAGGATGGAGGCCATCCCGGACACCATAGCCGGCCGGCCGTGCGGGACCAGGTTGCGGTGCGAGCCCTGCCTGCCGTGCGCGGGGCTCAGCAGCTCCGCGGGCTGCGAGTGCGGGACGCCGGCCAAGCCGCCCAGGTTCTCCATCGCCAGCTCCATCCTGGTGGCCACCGGGCTCTGCTGCTGCCTCGCCCCGCTCGCTCGCTCGCTCGCTCCTTCCTCCCCCACCCCCCCCCCGCCTCCTCCTCCTCCTCCTCCTCCTCCTCCTCCTCCACCGCTCCCCTCTCCCCTTATTTTCTTTTTTTTTCTATTTTTTTTTTCCTCTTCTCCTCCCCTGGATTAATTCAGACTCCGCTCTGAGGAGAGAGAGAGAGAGAGAGAGAGAAGGGGGGGGGTCAGCCCAGCATGATGCTCCGCGCCGGGGTGCGGGGCGGCTGCGGTTCGGCTCGCGGCTCCCGGCAGCCTCGCTCTGGGCCGCGTCGTGACGTCAGCAAAGCCCCACCCCCCCCTTTCACCCCCCTTTTCCACCCCCCTCTCGAATCGAGCTGCACCGCCCCCCCCCCCTTCACCCCCCCCTCCTCTCCATCATCATCATCATCATCTCCCCCCGGGGCGAATCGCATCCACAGCAGAGGTGACACCCCCTCCCCCAAGACAAGGTGTCCCCCCTCCACCCTTAACCATCCCCCCGGCACCGGGGTGAAGACCCCGTACCAGGTGTCCCCCCTGCAAAGCAGCCATAGCCCCCCCCAAACCCAGGTGACCACCCCCCTGCACCTGGATGACCCCTCCCCAGACCAGATGAGCCCCCGCCTGCACCTGGATGATCCCCCCCGCACAAGGTGTCCCCCCCTGCAAAGCAGCCATAGCCCCCCCAGCCCAGGTGACCCCATCTCTGCACCTGGATGACACCCTCCCCCCCAAAGTGACCCCCCCCTGCACAAGGTATCCACCCCGGAAAAGCAGTTATAGCCCCCCTCCAAGCCCAGGTGACCACCCCCCTGCACCTGGATGACCCCCCAGACCAGATGAGCCCCCCCTGCACCTGGATGACCCCCCCCGCACAAAGTGTCCCCCCCTGCAAAGCAGCCACAGCCCCCCCAGCCCAGGTGACCCCCACTCTGCACCTGGATGACGCCCCCCGCACAAGGTGTGCCCCCTGCAAAGCAGCCACAGCCCTCCCCACCTAGCCCAGGTGACCACCCCTGCACCTGGATGACCCCCCCGCACCTGGATGACCCCCCCACCCCAAAGTAACCCCCCCCCGTACAAGGTGTCTCCCCCTGCAAAGCAGCCAGAGACCCCCCCGTCCAGCCCAGGTAACCCCCCCCCCCCACACCTGGATGACCCCCTCCCCCCAAGTGCTCCCCCCCCCCCCGCAATGGAGCCATAACCCCTCCTCTCCAGGGATGCTCCCCCTGCAAAGGAGCCGTAGCCCCCCCAGTAGCACCCCAGCACATCTGGCAGAGGTGCCCCCCCTCCCTCGCACATCTGTCTGCCCCGCCCCCCGTGCACACAGCTGGCTGACCCCACCCCTGGATGCTCCTGTCCCCTCCCCTGGGTCCCACCCCCAGGGCCTCTCTGTCCCCAGCCCCCTTCAACCGCACTTGGAAAAGGGAAAATGGAAAAGGGGAAAGGGAGAGGGGAAAGGGAAATGGGAAACAGGGAAGGGGAAATGGAAAGGGGAAAGGGGAAAGGGAAAGGGAAAGGGAAAGGGAAAGGGAGGGAAAGGGAAAGGGAAAGGGAAAGGGAAAGGGAAAGGGAAAGGGAAAGGGAAAGGGAAAAGGGAAAAGGGAAAGGGAAAAGGGAAAGGGAAAATGGAAAAGGGAAAGGGGAAGGGGAAATGGGAAAGGGAAACAGGGAAGGGGAAAGGGAAACAGGGCAGGGGAAAGGGAAAATGGAAGGGGAAAGGGAAAATGGAAGGGGAAATGGAAAGAGGAAAGAGGAAAAGGGAAAGGGAAACAGGGAAGGGGAAGGGAAAATGGAAGGGGAAATGAAAATGGAAAAGGGGAAGAGGAAATGGAAGGGGCAAATGGGAAGAGGAAATGGGAAAGGAAAAATGGAAAGGGAGAATGGAAGGGAAAAAGGAGAGGGAAAGGGGAAAGCAAAGTGGAATGGGAAAGGGAAAGGGAAAATGGAAAAGGGGAAGGGGAAAGAGAAACAGGGAAGGGGAAAGAGAAACAGGGAAGGGGAAAGGGAAAATGGAAGGGGAAAATGGAAAGAGGAAATGGGAAAGGAAAAATGGAAAGGGAAAATGGAGAGGGAAGGAGAAACTGGAAATGGAAACTGGAAAGGGAAAAGCAAAATGGAATGGCAAAGGAGAAAAGGAAAGGGAAAAAGGGAAAGGGAGGGGAGGGAAGGGCCGAAGAGAAGACAAGAGCCCGGCTGAGGCCACCGGATCGGCTGGCACTCGGTGTCTCATCCCAGACATTCCATCCCATTCACCCCATCCCATCTGCTCCATCCTATCCATCCTATCTATCCCATTCCAACTACTCCATCCTATTCGTACTACTTGTTCCATCTCATCTGTTCTGTCCCACCTATCCCATCCCAGCCATTCCATTCCATCTGTCCCACATGCTCCATCTCAACCCATATATCCTATACATCCCATCCCATGCCATCCCATCTATCCTCTACATCCCATTCCGTCCTACTCCACCCCATCTGTTCGATCCCATCCCACATATTCTATACATCCCATTCCATCCCATCTGTTCCATCCCATCTTGTATATCCTATACATCCCATCCCATCCCATCCCATCCCATCCCATCTCATCTCTCTCATCCCAACCATTCCATCCCTTTCACCCTGTCCATCCCATCTGTTCCATCCCACATATCCTATACATCTCATCCCAGCCATTCCATCCCCTTCTGTCCCATCTGTTCCATCCCATCTACCCCATCCCAACCGTTCCATCCCAGTCATCCTATCCATCCCATCTGTTCTATCCCATCTATACTACATTACCCACTCCAACCATTCCATCCCATTCATCCCACCTATTCCATGACATGTCATCGATCACACCCAAAATATTCCATCCCATTCTTCCCGTTCATCCTATCTATTCCATCCAACCCCATTCCTGTTCATCCCATTCTAATTATCCCATCCCAACTATCCTATCCCACCTTAACTATCCCATCCCATCCCATCCCATCCCATCCCATCCCGTCCCGTCCCGTCCCGTCCCGTCCCGTCCCGTCCCATCCCTTCCCTTCCCTTCCCGTCCCATCCCATCCCATCCCATCCCATCCCATCCCATCCTGTCTCTGGGAAGTGGCTGAAGTGCTCAATTCAATAAAGCCCCTCAAATTCCTGGGATGTGGATGCAGAGGATGATCCCTGGGGGAGTGGGGGTCCCTCCCTCAGCTGCTTTTCTGCCCCTGTCCCCTTACACCGCCCTCCAGCCCGGAGTAAGGTCCTGGCTGGGATATGGGAGGAATCCGGCCCCATCTCCCATCTCTCACTCCCGGTGCATCCCTGTCGGGAGCGGGACCCCCAAACCGGGAGGGAGCCGCGTCCCGGGCGAGAGGGGGGGTCCCCGGGATCCGGGTAGGGGTGGAGGGGGGGGACTGCCAGGCAGGGAATGGGACACGAAGCCGGGAGGGGGTGGGAGTGGGGGAGGTCGGAGATGGACAGGGATGGGCAGGGGTCTCGGAGATGCGGAGGGATTGGCAGGGGGCTTGGAGATGGTGAGGGGGCTTGGAGATGGGGAGGGGGTTTGGAAATGGGCAGGGGGTCTCGGAGCCGGGCAGGGGGTCTCAGAGCCAGGCAGGGATGGGGAGGGGGCTTGGAGATGTGCAGGGGGGTCTCAGAGCCAGGCAGGGATGGGGAGGGGTCTTGGAGACGGGCAGGGGGGTCTCAGAGCCAGGCAGGGATGGGGAGGGGGTCTCCATGCCGGGCAGGGGTGAACAGGAGGCTCGGACGGGCAAGGATGGGGGAGGGGGGGGGGCGCGGAGACGGGGGCAACAACGCTCAAGGGTGGTGGGAGGGTCGCAGTCGGACAGGGATGGGCAGGGAAAACCGGGAGTTGGGAAAGGGTGGGCAAGGAGCTCCCAGGAGCTGGGAAAGGATGGACAGGGGCACCTGGAGCGGGGCAGGGATGGGGGGCAGTGGGGGGGGGGGGGCGCTGGATCTAGGCAAGGATGGGCGAGGGGGTACCAGGATATGGGAAAGGATGGAGACGAGGGTACCAGGATCTGGGAAAGGGGGTACCAGGAGCTGGAAAAGGTTGGGAAGAGGCACCTGGAGCTGGGAGGGGATGGCTGGATCAGGGCAAGGGTGGGCAAGGGGGGTACCAGGAGCTGGGAAAGGATGGGCACGGGGGTGCCAGGATCTGAGAAAGGATGGAGAGGAGGGTACCAGGATCTGGGAAAGGGGGTACCAGGAGCTGGGAAAGGTTGGGAAGGGGCACCTGGAGCTGGGAGGGGATGGCTGGATCAGGGCAAGGATGGGCAAGGGGGTACCAGGATCTGGGAAAGGATGGAGAGGAGGGTACCAGGATCTGGGAAAGGGGGCACCAGGATCTGGGAAAGGGGGTACCAGGATCTAGGAAAGGATGGGCGGGGGGGTACCAGGATCTGGGAAAGGAGGGAGAGGAGGGTACAAGGATCTGGGAAAGGATGGGCACGAGGGTACCAGCATATAGGAAAGGATGGAGAGGAGGGTACCAGGATCTGGGAAAGGGGGTACCAGGATCTGGGAAATGATGGGCAGGGGCTCCTGGCCTCTGGCTGAGCTGAAGGATGCTGGGGTTGGTTGAGGGGTGGGCAACGAGGAGGAGGTTGGGAACCACCCAGGGCTGGAGCAGCCGCGTCTGGAAAGGTTTCATTGAGTGTAATAATGGCGATAGAGCATCGATCGGCTCATCGACCGCCCATCGATAGATCCATCCCCGCAGCTGCCCAGCGCTCCCACCGTCCCGCACAGCCTCCCCGGGGCTGGGACCACCGCCCCCCCTCCTCCTCCTTCCTCGCCCCCCGCACCAGCACCCCCAGGTTTGCAGCTCCGGGGGCCCCCGGGGCAGGCGCTGGACTCTGCCCTGCGCCGAGCAAACAGCAAAAAAAAAAAAAAAAGAGACTTTTTAGTAATTAGTGCGACATAATTGAGTAATGCGGTAGCCCCCTCCCCGCCCCCCGGCCCTTCCCCGATCGATGCAATATGATTAGGAGAGAAGCACCGAGAGATGCGGGGCTGGGGGAGTTGGGGGGCAGAGCGGGGGGGTCCCGGGTTGTGGGGGGGGAACACGGTGCGGTTTGCGGCTCCTCCGCAGCCCCGGCCTCGGGGAAGCCGCTCGGGGCGCCCAGAGGCGCCGGTGATGGGCTGGGGAGAGGCCCGGGCTCCATTCGCCAGCTGGATGCTATTGATTCCCCTTCCTTCCCTTCCCTTCCCTTTTTTTTTTTTTTTCCTCCGCTCCTTGAGCTCCCTATTTCCTTGCCATCCCTCTGCTCCTCGGCAGCTCCGAGCAGGCACCCTGGGGGCGCAGAGCGGTAAGTGAGGGGGGGGTGGGGAGTGCGGGCACAGGGCAGCCCCCCCCTGCACCCCCTCCAACCCTCCCCGCACCCCCAGACCCTCCCCGCACCCCCTTTTCCCCCCCAGAGGCACCGACGGCTCCATTTAGACGGGACGAGCGAGGACGCAGAAACCCCTCCGTCCCCCCCCCAAAAAAAAACTCAGGAGGGAAGTTGTGCCCAGGGAAGGTTGTGTTGGAGGCAGAATTCCCCCTGCTGCCCGCTCCCGGCCTCCCGGGGCCACTCGAATCGGTTTAATTTTAATTTTTATTTATTTGCTCCCCCTTCCTCCCACTTGGGAACAGCTCGAAACCCAAACGCCACGGCCAGAAACGCACCTAGAGGAGTGAGAAGAGCACCTGCAGGCTGGTATTTCTTGCAACCGACCACCAGGTACAAGAAAGGGGATAAAAACCATTTTATTTTAGCGGGCAGGGAAGGAGAAGGAGGTGGCGACGTGGCTCCCGCCCCTCCAGCACCTCAAGTTCCTTAAAGTTCTTTAAAGGCTTCCAAATCCCAGCACCATCGCCTGGCAGGTGAATTATTTGGTGCCTCTAGATTCCTCGCAACCCCTTTCATTTCGGTTCCAAATCTTCCCCAGCCCAGCCCTGGGATGTCTCGATTTTTACAACAATCAAGCGGGAGGCAAAGAGCGTGGCAATTTCTGCTAATCGATTTTCCATACAATGGGCCCCAGATGATGTTTTAAAATGTGAGAAACTAAAATGTGTTGGTTTAAATAAGACTTTTGCAATCAATAGCTTTTTTTTTTTTAAAAAAAAAAGAGACTTTGATACCGGTTCAAACGCTTTCACTTCCAAACCAAAACAAGGCAAGGGGAGGAAAAAAAAAAAAAGCCACCCTGGAGAAGTTCCACTTGGATTTGGGGTTATTCAAGCGGGATTTGGGGTTATTCAAGCGGGATTTGGGGTTCAGCGCTCCCAGGGGGGCGGGGTGGGGGCAGCCCCGCATCCCCCCCTCCTCCCTTTGATGCTTCTCCTGAGTTTTCGGGTCCCAGTTGCCTTTCCTCGATTTCCCCGCGGCTCCCAGGGCGTCGTGGCGCTTTGAGCAGGAAAAAAAAACAAACTTCGACCCTTTCCCCACTCACCTTTTCCTCTGCTAAAATTCCCCTCGCCGCTCTGCACCCTCGGCAGCTTGATTTTTATTTTAACACAATTTTAGGCGCAAGATCAGGCCCTTTCCCCGCCGCTCCCAGCTTCTTTTCCTTTCCTTTTTGAGGGATATAATAATATATATATTTTTATTTTTATTTTTATTTTTTTTTTAGATTTTTTTTTCATTTCCCCCGGGTGAAACGAATCCCACCTCTCTGCAGAATCGGTCCCAAAGGTGTTTAGGGACAGGGAGAAACTGGGAAACCCGTCGGGATTTGTTAACCATCCCCCCCGCCCCCCCAATCCCAGCCCGTCTCTCGCATCCTTCTTTCCCCCAGGATCCTTGGATGGGGCTGGGAGTGGGGAAACCGGGCAGCAACGAGGGGAAATCAGTCGAGGAGGGGTTGAAACGGGGGTAGAGGGAGAACCAGAGTTTCCAAAGCCTTCCGGGAGACTTTTCTCGTTGATCCCGAAACTTCGAGCCGCCCCGAAACTCGGTGTCGGGGGGCGCCGGGGCCGCGGCGGCGGCGAGAGGGGCTGGGGGTGGAATTCCATCTGATTTTATCCCCGGGGAGCAATTTGAGGATGATTAGATGCTCTTTTCGATGTCAACCCCGCAGGTTTTCCCCCGAACGAAGCGGCCCCGCATCCCCCCGCATCTCGGGGTCCAGCCCGGGGGCTCCGCATCCCCCAGCATCTCGGGGTCCAGCCGGACCACCCCACCGCCCCCAGCTCCGGGAACCCCCCCGGCAGCTTCCAGGAGCCTTTTTCCTCCACAATTTGTTTTCTAAACTTCCCACCGGGGCAGCCCTGAACTTTACACCCTAGTAGAAGCAGGGCGGGCGCAGCCCCGCAGAGGCTTTCGGGGCAAAACGGATGAAAAATCGCTGAGATTTCACCCGGCTCCGAGGTGGAATCTTATTTTTGCATTTCCCTATTTTTTTTCCCTTCCTTCCTGTCCCTTTTCCCCCTTTCCCTGCTCGGGCCCGGCCACCCCCGAGCCCAAACTGGGGTGCGGGTGTGTTTATAAACCCCGATAGGACCCATGCAACGAGTTTGTGGGTGCTCTGCCTGGCGGGGACACGAAAAATCTTCCTAAATTCCCCTCGCCCTTCATCTCTCTCCCATTTTTTAAATCCCTGTGCATTTCCAAGACCATCAACCCCGACTCCCCGCGTACCCCAAGGGCTCCTGGGGGGCTTGAGGGGGGTGGGAGCTCAGCCTGGTTGAGGGGGGGCTGGGGGAGAGGAGCAGGAGCTTTGGGAAATTTCGAGGAAATTTCGGTGCTGCAGCTCGTTTCTGTATCGCAGCGAGCACCGAAAGCACATGAGTTATTTTATACATCATATATGTGAGAATATATACAGAAAAAGAGCGAGTTTGTTTTATATATCCGATATATATATAATATATATATTAATTCTCTTTCTCTGTATTTCCCGCAGGTATTTCCCTGGTGCCGCAGGGCTCCTTCTCCCGGGTAGGAAACCATCTCTGCTTTTTCCAAAGGATCTCGATTTTGGAGAGTTTTCTCCCCAAAGGGCAGAGGGAAGGTACTGCCGGGCTCCCCTTTCCCCCCTCCTCCCACTCACCCTGCGCTCTGAGCGGCCCCGGGAGGGGGTGCGGGGTAAGGGGGGACTGCTGCCCCCCCCCCCCCATCCCCGCGGCTCAGACACCGCAACAGGTAACCCCGAGGTGCGGGGAGGCGGCGCCCCGCCCCCCCCCCCCGAGGTAAAACCCAGGGAGGGTAGAGGCAGGCAGGGGTGGGAATGGGCTTGGATGGGGATGAGGATGAGGATAGGGATGAAGCAGGGGTGGGGATGAGGTAGGGACAAAGATGAAGCAGAGATTGGGATGAGGCAGGGATGAGGATGAGGAAGAAGCAGGGACAGGAGCGATGATAAAGCAGGGATGGGGATGAAGTAGAGACAAGGACGATGCAGGGACGGGGATCAGGAAGAAGCAGGAATGGGGATGAGGCAGGGACAAGGACAAGGATAAGGCAGGGATGGGGATGAAGTAGGGACAGGGATGAAGTAGGGACAAGGATGAAGCAGAGATTGGGACAAGGCAGGGATGAGGATGAAGTAAGGAGAAGGACGAAGTAGAAATGGGGTTGAGGTAATGCAGGAAATGAGGCAGGAATGGGGATGAAGTAGAGACAAAGATGAGGATGAGGAAGAAGCAGGAATGAGGATGAAGCAGGGACAGGGATGAGGATAAGGCAGGGATGGGGATGATGTAGGGACAAGGATGAAGTAGAAAAGGGGCTGAGGTAATATAGGAAATGAGGCAGGGATGGGGATGAAGTAGAGACAGGGACGAGGATAAAGCAGGGATGGGGATGAAGTAGGGACAAGGACGAAGCAGAAATGGGGGTGAGGTAATGTGGGAAATGAGGCAGAAACAGGGACGAGTTGGGGACTGCGATGGGGACAAGACAGGGATGAGGAAGAGGCAGGAGCAACGATTAGGCAAGGACAAGGATGAGGCAGGGTGAGGGAAAATGTGAAATGAGACAGGGACAAGGACAAGTGAAAATGGGAAATGAGGCAGAAACAGGGATGAGGCAGCATGGGAACGAGGCAGGAGTGGAGAGAGGTGAGGATGCAGATTGGGACGAGGCAGGGATGGGGTTGAAGGGAAATGAGGCAGAAACAGACAAGGCAGGGACAGGGATGAGACAGGCAGGGATGGGGACAAGGCAGGGAAGGGGGTAAGTAAAGATAGGAAATGAGGCAAAAATTGCAAGGAAGCAGGTGTGGAGACTGGCAGGGACAGGGATGAGGATGAGACGGAGATGGGGATGAGGCAGGAATGGGGGTGAGGGAAAATAATAAATGAAGCAGGGAAGGGGACAAGGAAGGGAAAGGGTAAAACAGGAACGGAGGCAGGAATAGGGGACAAGACAGGGATCTGCAGACCCCAACCCAGACCACGCAATCCACCCTGGGCTCAGTGGGGGTGGCCAGGAGGCTAGGGTGCCCAGGCCTGTCTCTCGTCCACTTGGATTGCTTGTGTCACGGTGCCCTTGTCACTGGAACAATCCGAAGCAGCCCATTCCCACCCAGGGCTGTTACGCACTCAGACACAGACACACAGAGCGTGCCGAGCGGCCACAGCCGATATCAATCACGCAGACCTCTCCAAGGGAATCCTGCATCCGCTGCCCCCAAACCAACACCCCAACCCCAAATCCCAAACCCCAAATCCCAAACCCCACCGCTATCCAGGGCTCAAAGCCACCCCCACAGCAGATGCCACCCTGGCTGGGGCGTGAGGCACTGTCACCCCTTTCCCCACGTCCTCCTCTCCCCCGCAGCAGTAATTGCTGCTGTATTTATCCAAACTAGGAGGGGGTGGCAGAGAAAGACTTCAAAGAGTAATTTTCCGGGAATTCTCCTTGGTGTAATTGTCTTGATAATAAATCCAGACGCTTAGCCTGTGTATGAATTGCTTTTTACCATTTTCATTTATTATTGAACACAGTGGGGAGAAGGGGAAATGCAACAGGGCTCTTTCTTGTGAGCGAGAAGGGGCGAAGGGGCTGAGGAGACAGTTTCTCTGCAGATCCGGGAAACCTGGATGCGTTCATCATCTTGCTCTCTGGGGTTTTCTTTTCTTCCCTTAATACTCAGCACGTTTCCCCACTCCTCACTTTTTTTTGGGGGTGGGCATTGAAAAGTAATTAAATAACCTGTTAGCTAACACGTTAAATTAAGATCCACTCTTAGATTTAATGATGTCTCCGGAAGAATTGACAGAAATGTAAAGACAGACTGTCGATAGATTCCTTCCCTTGGTTCCACTGTATAAATGTGATTAAAACAAATCTCAAAGAAGGGTGTCCCAACACGGTGCCCACACAGGGATGGAGCCATCGGGGCACCCGTGGGGCTCTGGAGACAAACATCTCCTGAAGTGGGTGTTGAGGGGGGAGATGGAGGACAGAACAATGCTGCCGCTCCCTGGGGTGGCTCGTAGAGGACTGGGGCTCAGAAACCACCCCGAGACATGATTCAGGTTGGAGCAAGACCAAAAGCATCACTTGGCTGATGTCCCCAGCCTGTGCACGGCAGCTGCTGGCCAGCTGTGCTCCTCCATCCCCAGCCCTTGGAGTGGTCCAGGGCAGCCTCGTGCTCCGTGGATGGATGCAAAGCTGAGCCTTCGCTTCGTCCTGGCTCCAGCAATACAAACAGTCACTGATACGGTGAGCGTACACCCATCGCTTTCTTCTTAAGCTCTCAGGTAAAGGTTACCTTAGCATCCAGGCTGAAAAAAATCAATGGCTGATACAGCATGAGACTCAGAAAGACAACATACATCTATCACTTAGGGATTCGATGGGCTTAGAATAGTCTTGTCAACAAATGATTGTTTAAACAGAATATCTCAACTGTTTATGGCACCCTTAATCCATACATCTAAGCGCGACTGTAACGTGTCCTGAGCGTGGATTGCTCTGTAGAAACCTCTGTTGTTAGGTCCGGAGCGGCAGAACACTTAAGCATGTGCTTAAGTCTCTTAGACTTCAAATTAATCATGTACTTAAGTGTTTTGCTTGACTAGGGCCAGCTGAAGAGCAGGGAAATACGTGTCATTATGTTAATGGATGAAGTTTTTGTTTCCTGCCCTTCGTTTACGTCCTGCATAAAGAGCTAAATGCACACGTGTGCTCCGGAGACTGAGGCTTCTGGGTGATGTATCCAGCTGCTGCACAAACAGACCCAGCGTCACCCAGTTGTGGAGGTGATTTCAAAGCTTTTCCTTCTCCCCTGGGCACCGGAGCTGTTGACGCGGCATTTCAGGGAGGGTTTGGGCCAGCGGAGATGGTGGTGGTGGGGGACCCCAAGGGCTGGAGTTCAGTGACGCCAAGGGAGAGAGGAGCAAGCAGAGAGGGCTGCAAAAAAGACACAGAAGAGAAGAAAGAACAAACAGAGGCTGAAAAAGAGTCGCAGGCTCAGCGCAACAGCAAGGAAAAAGAGGTGCCAGCTCCAACCCACCTGGAGACCTTCAGGGGAGACCTCAGCACAGAAAAGGCTGGCAAAGCCCCTCACCACAAGAAGGATGTTGAGGCTCTGGAGTGAGTCCAGAGAAGAGCAACGAAGCTGGTGAGGGGGCTGGAGAACAAGAGGAGCGGCTGAGAGAGCTGGGGGTGTTTATCCTGGAGAAGAGGAGGCTGAGGGGAGACCTCATTGCTCTCTACAACTCCCTGAAAGGAGGTTGTAGAGAGAAGGGAGCTGGGCTCTTTTCCCAAGGGACAGGGGACAGGATGAGAGGGAATGGCCTCAAGCTCCACCAGGGGAGGGTCAGGCTGGACATTAGGAATAATTTTTTCATGGAAAGGGTCATTGGTCCCTGGCAGAGGCTGCCCAGGGAGGGGTTTGAGTCCCCTTCCCTGGAGGTGTTTAAGGGACGGGTGGATGAGGTGCTGAGGGACGTGGTTTAGTGATTGATGGGAATGGTTGGACTCGATGATCCGATAGGGTCTTTTCCAACCTGGTGATTCTATGGAAGCAGCTCCAGAGCTGGGGAGACACTCAGGGCACCTTGCAAGGTGCTGCGTGAAACCCGGCATCGCCCTGACCCTACACAGGTGCCTTGACCAAGACCTGGGGAGCAAAACCTTATTATCCCCCTCTTGTGTCTGTCTGTCGGTCGGGCTGGCTCTGCAGCCTCTGGCTCTGGTCTCAGCACTTGTGTTAATTGTAGAGCAAATGTGTGTGTGTTGGGAAGGGGGAGCTTCTGGTTCCTCCCTCAAATAACTGCAGCTTCGAGGTGACTTTAGAAAGAGGTTTTCAGGTGTTTGGGGGCTTGCAAGGGGGCAGGGGCTTCTGCAAGCACAGGACCTTGCAAGGAGACAAGGAGGCAGGAGTTTCTGCAAAGACAGGACGTGCAGAATGAAAAATGCAGTGAGAAAGAAGACAGAGTGAAAGAAATAATGGAACATTAAAGCATGCATCAATATTTCTCCTCAAAATGTAGAATACATTTTATTTTCTGAAAAATTAATAACCTCGCTTTGTCAATGGACTCTCTCCCCCTCCCCACCTCCCTTTTTCTCCCCTTCTCTTCCTCACTCTCTTCATCTGCAGATGTTCAATAGAAAACAAGCAGAGAATAAAATAATAAAAAAAAAAGCCAGTTAATTCTCAGCAATTCCAGACTTGAGCTTTTTAACGGCCTCTCAGGGTTCACCTCCTAGCCACGCGATCTCTGCAGAGAAGGGGAACCCTCCCGGCCAGCTGCTGTCTGCCTCCTGGCTCTGCTTCAGCCGTGCATCTTCAGACAGCGCAACGCCCGGCGTGCTGCGTCCAGGAAAATCGAAATGCATGGCCCGAGTTCCTCAGCAGGCTGCTCCTGCCCATTGTCAGGACAGCCTGGAGGGGGTCACGGAGAGAGATGGGGTAATTCAAGACCAGGCTGGATGAGGCTTTGAGCAACCTGCCGCAGTGGGAGGTGTCCCTGCCCATGGAAGCGGGGCTGGAACGGGATGGGCTTTAAGGTCCCTTCTGACCCAAACCATTCCATGATTCTATGAATTGTCAAAAGGATCTGGGGACTTGGCCTGTGTGCTCCAGCAAGATAGCCAGCACCAGGGTACATAGAATCATAGAATCACCAGGTTGGAAGAGACCCACCGGATCATCGAGTCCAACCATTCCCATCAATCACTAAACCATGTCCCTCAGCACCTCATCCACCCGTCCCTTAAACACCTCCAGGGAAGGGGACTCAACCCCCTCCCTGGGCAGCCTCTGCCAGGGACCAATGACCTTTTCTGTGAATTTTTTTTTCCTGATGTCCACCCTGAACCTCCCCTGGTGGAGCTTGAGGCCATTCCCTCTCGTCCTGTCCCCTGTCCCTTGGGAGAAGAGCCCAGCTCCCTCCTCTCCACAACCTCCTTTCAGGGAGTTGGAGAGAGCAATGAGGTCTCCCCTCAGCCTCCTCTTCTCCAGGCTAAACACCCCCAGCTCTCTCAGCCGCTCCTCTTCTTCTCCAGCCCCCTCATCAGCTTTGTCACTCAAAAAAACCACATGCAATGCTGAAGCTGATGTTTGTGTTTAATCCCCATGTTAAAGCCAAGCAGCTGGTTAGCTTATGCAATCCCTGAGCAGTCTTGCTGGAGGGGACTGAGGTAAGTCTTTCCCGAGATGCCATGTCCCTCTTTTCCTGCCAAAGCAAGCTCCAACCCACATGCCCAAGCCCAGGGAGACCCTCACCATCCTCCATGAAACCTGAAAGCAGCAGCTGAGAAGAAGTGACAGGGGACAGGACGAGAGGGAATGGCCTCAAGCTCCGCCAGGGGAGGTTCAGGCTGGACATTAGGAAAAAATCTTTCACGGAAAGGGTGATTGGTCCCTGGCAGAGGCTGCCCAGGGAGGGGGTTCAGTCACCTTCCCTGGAGGGGTTTAAGGGACGGATGGACGAGGTGCTGAGGGACATGGGTTAGTGATTGATGGGAATGGTTGGACTCTATGATCCAGTGGGTCCTTTCCAATCTGGTGATTCTATGATTTATGATTCTTATTGGATCTTCCTTAGGGCTCCCTGAGCAGCCGGTGGAGATGCCGGCAAGAATCCATATTCACCAGCATATCAGCACGTGCCTGACTGCGGTTGGTTATGAAACGCTCTCCATGCTGGCATCCTAAGGCTGGAGAAGGCTGGGGCAGGGACAGGACACCATGAGGACATCATGATGGGCTCTAGATGGGGGTCCAACCCACTCCCCAACTCTCTGGAATCCAGCAGCTCTTGAAGGCAGAGAGACCCAGAGAGCTAGAAGGTGACTGGGAGAGCAGAGGAGCATCTTCCCTGCCGGGTGCTGTGGCTCAGGATCAAACCTGAAGGTTTCTGTGGTGGTGAAGACCAGGAATATTTTCCCCGAGATGCTGCTCAGCTCTTGGGGCCAGCGGAGAGCTTGTCCGATATTGAGCAGGCACGTCGATGTTGCAAGCTTTAAGTGAAAGCAAAAATCAGTTAATGGTCTTCCTGAGCTGTCCTTTTGGCGTGGGGAGTCCTCGCAGATCCTAGGGCAAGGATTTGTGAGGGGTTGCTGCATTGCTTAGTAAAGCGATCATTCAGAAGCCATTAAGGTGGGTATAAAACAGACTATCCGACAAATCCCGGTGGGAAGAGCGAAAGCACTGCCCCGATTTGAGGAAGCAGTGCTATTCATCAGAGCCTGTAAGTACCCACTTAATTCCCCTTGGGAATTTGGAGAAGAGTTTTGGGACCTGACAGGAGAGGGGTTCCTCCTTCAGCGAGAATTTATGTGAATTTTAATTTCTTCAATTAGGAAAAAAAGCAAGAAATGGAAATTAAAAAAAAGATTCAAAACTGTTACAGACCTCGTCACTCAAAGCGAGGGGTTTTGACAAGCTTCAAAGTTGGAGATAAATTTAAGCTTGGGCTGTTTTTCAAATTTCCTTTTAGTGTAAGTGAATCAGGATTTGAAATAAAAAAATAAATCCACATGGGGCTGGAAGAGGAAAATTCTTCTTTTGGAAGATGCTGAAGGGGGACAACCTGGTGACTCCCACTCTTTTCGTGAATGAAACATTTGAAAAGGAAGATTTAATGAAGCAGCTGGCTCCTTTGGGAAAAGGATCCATTTTGATGAGGTGACATTTTTCTGCTTTTCAAAGCTTTTTGAGTATCCTTGATCTCTGCTCTGTAGGGAAGAGCTTCGGATGCTGCCAGCAACAGAGCCCTACACTGATAGAGCTCTCAAGCCGTTGTCCCTCTCCTCCGAGGTTTGTGCCCTGCCTTCCTCCGGGTGGAAAATCTATGTAGGACAAGAAAATTCCAAAAGGCAATTGCAAAGGAGGGGGAGGATCATAGAATTGTTAAGGTAGGAAAAGACCTCTAAGCTCATCAAGTCAAACACCACCATCCCTACCAAACCAAGTCCCAAAGTACCATGTCTACATGGGTTTTGAACCCCTCCAGGGATGGAGACTCCCCCACTGCCCTGGGCAGCCTCTACTAGGGCTTCACCGCTCTCTCAGTGAAGAACTTTTTCCCAATATCCAATCTGAAGGACTCGGCTCCTTTCATCACCTTGTGGCAGGATGAAATCCAGCTCTACCAGAATGCTTGTGTGTAAAGACTGAGTGGGAGCTCATAACTGCACCTGCCTGGGGCTGAGTTATGTTCAGCTCTTCCAGCTGTGATAAAATGACTGGGATTGTTAATTTACATTAAGATAATAGTATATCTTTAAAGATAGTAATACATCTTTAATATAGGATAATTATATATATGTCCTGAGATGCTTCTTCCTTTGGCTGAAGGATGCAAGGTCAGATGAGGGTCCATCGACCTTCACAGAGTATCTAGAGGGGCAGATCAAAGACCTACCTACCCTGGTTTCTCGTCTCCATTGCTGAGCTGTAGTTTATCCAGATGTGGTGCAGGTGTTCCTTGACTTACATTTCCATCGGGAATGGGTTGGTGAGCTTCTCCACTGCAGGCTGACCCTGAACTGCTAGGATAAACAGCCCCAGAGTTGTGTGTTGAGCCCCAAAAATTGAGCAAAGAGGTGATCCAGCTAATGTCTGACCCAGTGATAATATGGAAAGAGCATTGGGGGGACACTGAGGTTAACTGGAGTCAAACAGGCTTTGCCAAGGTCTGTCTCCCCTGGGCAAGAATAGTTTTCATGGTTTCTATCTGCGAAACATCTTTGAATGAAAATCACCTCTTGTGGTTGCTAATGAAAGCGGTTGGCTTTGATAACCCTGTTGAAGTGTGGCTTTTCCTGGCTTTTGAGCCAGGATCTGCACTTCTGGGAATGAGACCACTTCATAGAGGTGTCTACAAGGGGAAGTGACCACTTGTGAGCACTTGTGGTTCAGTGTTAACCCCTCTGTCCTTTGGCTGTGTGAAGATAATTGCAGAATAAACATTGTAAAGCTCTTGTACAAAGACTTTGGTGTTGAGATACAGCATCATCTGGGGACCACAGTAGCAGGCGTCATTAGAAGGCACACACAAACACATGGGATCCATGGATCTACTGTGTTTGAGAGCAGGATCAATAGCTGTAGAGTAAATACAGCACCTGGGGAACAACCACCCCACCCCTGATCTTCATCTGATGGGAGAGAAGCAAAGCCTGGGCACCACTTGTAGGATGTAGGATTCTCGGCACTGGTGAGACCGCTCCTTGAATCCTGGGGTCAGTTCTGGGCCCCTCACCACAAGAAGGATGTTGAGGCTCTGGAGTGAGTCCAGAGAAGAGCAACAAAGCTGGGGAAGGGGCTGGAGAACAAGAGGAGCCGCTGAGAGAGCTGGGGGTGTTTAGCCTGGAGAAGAGGAGGCTGAGGGGAGACCTCATTGCTCTCTCCAACTCCCTGAAAGGAGCTTGTGGAGAGGAGGGAGCTGGGCTCTTGTCCCAGGGGACAGGGGACAGGACGAGAGGGAATGGCCTCAAGCTCCACCAGGGGAGGTTCAGGCTGGACATTAGGAAAAGTTTTTTCATGGAAAGGGTCATTGGTCCCTGTCAGAGGCTGCCCAGGGAGGGGGTTGAGTCCCCTTCCCTGGAGGTGTTTAAGGGATGGGTGGATGAGGTGCTGAGGGACATGGTTTAGTGATTGATGGGAATGGTTGGACTCAATGATCCAGTGGGTCTTTTCCAACCTTGTGATTCTGATTCCATGATTCTATGAGCTGTTGGAGGCTGCAAAAATGATGCCATTGTGGAGGCCACGGGAAAGAGAGCTTGTAGGCTTTTATGGCAGGGAGATTCACCTAATGAATGACTCTTTGGAGAGGAGGGATGGGCTTTGTCTACACACAAAATTAGAAGCCAAAATAGGTCTTGTGTAGACACTCTTAAATCATTTTAAAGCAGGTTGCTATTGGTTTGTATAATTCGATTCCTTTACCAAAGCGAAGCGAAATCGATGCAAATGGGGTTTACATTGATTCCAGTACATCCGCACAAAGGTTTTGCCCCAGTTTAATGAAATCAGTTTTAAAACACACCTTTAGCTAAACTGGCATAATTTTGTGTCCGGCCAAGGTGAGAGAGAGAGAGGGAGAAGGGAAAGTGGCAGTGTGATTTACCCTAAAAAGAGACAAGGGGAGAAGTGTTTATGGAGTACATGAGCAGGCAGCAAAGCCCCAGTTCGAGCAGGCTGCAGTGGCACAAAGTGATAAGGAATGGGTCAATATAGTTTTCTCAAAGATTTTTTTTTAAAGAAAGGTTAAATGTGAGGTGATATCGATTTCCCTTTTCTCCCATCCCTCCTCTCACCACCCCCCAACCCCTTTCCCTCCTCCCTGCCCTTTCCCCACCTCCTCGCAGCCCGGAGCCATCCTTGGAGGAGAAATTGCAGCCCAAAGTGGCCAAGTGACCAGGGAGGACCACGGCACCGGCCACAGCGCTGACCAATAGCTGCCCAAAGGAGCCCCTGTTGCTTAGCAACCCGCTGCAGAGAGAGAGGCAGAGAGCGCAAAAAGATGGATTTTCAGATTGCAGCAGCCAAGCAGATCAATTCTGCAACATGGGCTACAGTGGCCAAGCGGAATCTCTCTTGCTCCCAGCAGGTATTGATCCAGCCATGCTATAGGCATTGAATGAGCTCTAATAAGTCCTGAGTAAACAGGAACAAGGACTTAAGTGATAGCCCAGCAGTCAAACATCAACTCCCTTTGTCTTCTTCTTCCTCTTCCCCTTCTTCTTCTTCTTCCTCTTCCTCTTCTTATTTTTCTTCTTCCTCTCCTTCTTCTTCCCCTTTTTTCTCTTCCTCTTCTTCTCCTTCTTCTTAATTGCTGAAGGGTTTGCAAGAAAAGGACAATAAAGTTCATTGATAGAAAAAAAGAGTCAGAATATCACTATGTTCACAGCCTGAGAAGGTTTGGAGAAGAAAAGTGCCTGCCTCAAAAATCCAGGTTGGCTTTGCAGTGTGGTGACCCATGGACACAAAGTGGTGAGCGTGGCTTCCAGTTGGGCATGTCTGAAGTTCAACAAGCTCCTTAGGGCTGGGAGCAGCAAAATTCCTCCTTGTAAACTCCAGGGCAGGCAGCAAAGCTGGGTCTGAATGCTGTAGAACCTGAGGGACATGTCCAGCATGCTCGGGGAGACTAGAGGAGAAAACTAGACCCTGGTCCCATGGCAGGAGGGTTGGAATGGGATGATCTTTAAGGTCTCTTTCAACATTCTATGATTCTGTGATTATGAGAGTGGCCTTGATTGAGACAGGGAGATTCCAGGGCTGAGAGCAGAACCAGACAAGGAGGGGTCGGGACTGATCCAGGCCACTGATGCCAAAGAAAGAGACGCAGGTTAGGATTTGGAGGGACATAACCAAGCTTGAACGACCTGCTTTTGTGGGAAGTCCGTGGCTGAGCCCAAGGAAGAGCCCAAATAAGCTCAGTTGATGAAGACTTACCTTGATGGGTCTTGGACACTCGGCTGGGCCAGTCTTGTGCAAAAGCCTCTAGTTCTTGGTGTTTTCCAGCTGCCCTCTACTCGGGGACTGCAGGTACCAGCCCATTGCCGTCCAAGAGCCTGAAAAATGAACACTCCATGGCCATATCCAAACCCTCTGCATTGTCCCTGTCCTCCCTCCACCTCTCTGTGTGTGGCTGCTTCACTGCCCACTCCACCTCATGCCTCCTCCATCGCCTCTTCCTCACCTCCTTCCCCAACTTTCACCTCCCAGAAGGAGCCTTGTGGGCTCAGGACTCCCTGCCTCTTGCTCTCTGCGTCTCAGCTTCACCTGTTCTCTCCTAAATACCCAAAACGACCTAAATTTCTACCTCCCCCTCTGCGCAAGGTGAAGCCTCCAGCCACCTTTGTGCCCCAACTGAGGATCTTGCTACGATCGGCGCAGCTAAATTGCCAGCAGGAAGGACGAGGCTCCCATCCGAAGAGCTGGATGCTGCTTTCCATTGCATCGCTGGCAATTCCCAAGTGACACCAATTAAATAACTGGAGCTGCTCCAGATTTATGCCTGTGTAACCGAGATCACAGGCCAGGTCTGCCTCCAGCGATTACAGGACCCGAGGAGACGCGAGTTCTTTGCTTGCACTCTGAGATCCCTCAGCCCACATTTCAGCAGCCTTTTGTCATAACAGGGCTGATAATTAAATGATCTGATAACGGACGTGGCTGGGTCCCGCGCTCCCTGCCGCAGTTTAACACCAGTTAAATCAAGTGAGTCCTTCAATCCTTAACGTGATCCACAGCGAGAGGGAGCAAAAGGGAGACATGCACCTCCTTGCCAATGCACCCGCACGCGTGTGTGCGTGTTTGTGACCACGCACACGTGTGTCTCGCTCGTTGCAGAGCTGGGAAGGAAAGGGACAAGCCCTGGACCATCCCTAAAGATGTTTGCCTTTTTTCCAAGCAGAAAGAAGACACAGCCTCTTCTTCTGAAGGTTTCTGCATTTCAAAGTAATATCAGAAGGGCTTGAAGCTTAATCTTCGTTACCCAGGAGGCTGGAGGAATCAGGCAAAAGGAGAAAAAAAAAATCGAATCGATATGGCAGTATGAATTTATTCCCAGAGGGGTCCGAGGCACCAACATTTTCTCTCCCCTCCTTTAAAGAGATAGCACCACCCCAATGCAAAACCCCCTTGTGTTCGGTCCAGGAGTTACGCTGCGGCAGTGTCTGTAGCGACACGAGGGATAAAAATCACCAGAGGTAAAATGGTATCACCCAGAGGGCTGGAAGGAGAATGCCCGACTGAAGAAAATGACTTCTTTTATTTGTCGATGGCTTCTTGCATCCCTTGGCTCCACGCAATGCTGGCGGCTGGGGATGCAGAGGAAAAGGCAGGGAGGATGCAGAGAGGAGGTGTTGGGATGCTGAGCAGGTGACAGGGCTGCTGAGCTTGGAGATGTGGGAGGACCAAAACAAAGTAATAGAATCATAAGATGTCCTGAGTTGGAAGGGACCCACAAGGATCATCAAGTCCAACTCCCGACCCTGCACAGAACAACCCTGAAGTACCAAAAATACCCGCAATCCCTATGGTACCAGGATTCATCTAAGCGGGTGCCCGGTAGGTGAGCCTCAGCTCCCTTTGTTGGGGATCAATAATTGTAGAAGGGACTCATTCTGACCACAGATCCAGGCGGAAGCCAGCAGGGTGAACTGTTCTGGGGAGATCCTGGACAAGTTTAGCATTAAACCCTTCTCACTGAGGTGCCCACCATGGGGAGGAGCCTGCAGGGACCCCCACCAGGTTTAGCCCACCAGAGCCATCTCCTCAGGCTTGTGACCCAGCCCCAGACATGCAGGGAGAGGTGAAGAATAATGCAACAGTTCATTTGCACACCAAAACCTTTGCTTCATCATCCACCCACAAGAGCGTGAAGCCTCCAGTGTCCCATGGGATGAGTGTCTCTTCTGCAGGCAGAAGCAAAGATGGGTTGCGAGCACGGCTGGGGGTGGAGAGCAGAGAGGTCCCAGCTCTTCCCTTGCTCCTCTGCTGCAGGTTATTGCCCTTCAGCACCAGCACGGGGAGATGTCGCCAGTCCAACTCTGTGGTCCCTGTTGTTGGCTGCTTTGCTGTGAGCTTCTCCTCCTTGAGCTCTGGCTTTGGCCAAAGGCTCCAGGAGAGGAGTAGCATGGAAAAAACGAAGACACATGGTGAAACTTGCCTTCCTATCCTGGAAAAAGCTACTTCTGCAGCCACAGAGGAGGGATGCACAATGCTAGAGCTGAGCCAACATCTCAGGGGACAGGGGACAGGACAAGAGGGAATGGCCTCAAGCTCCGCCAGGGGAGGTTTAGGCTGGACATTAGGAAAAAATTTTTCACGGCAAGGGTCATTAGGCACTGGAACAGGCTACCCAGGGAGGGGGTGGAGTCACCTCCCCTGGAGGGGTTTAGGGGACGGGTGGATGAGGTGCTGAGGGACATGGGTTAGTGATTGATGGGAATGGTTGGACTCGATGATCTGGTGGGTCTTTCCCAACCTGGTGATTCTATGATTGTCCCTGTTCATACTGGGAGAGAAAACATCTCATTTTTCACTTGGGCCACCCCAAAGCTCAGGCTTTTCCCACATGAGCCACGCTTCGAGAAGCCTCAAGGACTGATTAAAGCCCTCCTAGGATTGCATCACCATCATCTTAAATCCACCAGAGCACCAAACTGGGCCCAGGGAGCTGTGGACTGGGGTAGAGTTTGGTTGGACTTGATGATTCAAGAGGGCTTTTCCAACGTGGTCATGCTATGATTTAAAATTTACTGAGGTTTGGGAAGTCCAATAGGGCCACCAGGCATGGTGGCCCTTGGAGCAGGGGTTGCACCGGGCTGGGACGCTGAGAAAACTGCGCGGGGAGGTATTTATGGCTTCTTGCCGCAGAGCTATCAGCTTCCCACCACAATGCGCCCAATCGTTTGGAATTTAAAACAAAATGTAAAACAAGGAATAATGGTAACAAAAAAGGCTTAATTAATTGAAGTAAATTGCATCACAATAGTGATTTCTCAGTAACGTGGCTAAGTGCCCCATTATTCTGATTTCACTCAGTATTCATGGATACTAAATAAATCACGGGCCCTCCACTTACTGCCCGCTGCGGAGGGGCAGGGGGATGGGGGTCCTGCCATCTCCTCTGTCTATACGTCGATAACCCCAGCACTTCCCGAGTGTCCGGCTTAAATGGTAGGCAGAAAAATTACCGTCAAAAGAAATTAATTGTCCAGCACTTTTTTCTGCGTAGGTTTGGATTTTTTTTTCTTTTCTTTTAACCTTTGGAAAAATTTCCCCTAGAGATTCACTAGGAAGCTTTTTTTTTCCTGCTTGTTTCCCCTCAGCGCTGCCCTGGTCTGTTTATCAATATCCTATTAATACCAGTTTATTTGAAATCATTTATTTTCCCACTGCTTGAGCAGCCTGGCTGCCCCTAGAAGGTATCTGTTGGGTTCAGCTCAGCTCCGGGGCTGGTGCCTCCCTGGGCATCACTGGGGAGTGCTTTGTTGGAAGGGATGGATGATCTGGCACCCTGTGCCCAAGACCATGGGGACAATATTCCAGAAGCATTTGGCCAACAACCTTAGTCACAGGATGTGAATGTTGGGGTGTCCTTTGTCAAGTTGAACTCGATAATCCTTGCGGGTCCCTTCCAACTCAGGACATTCTGTGATTCTAGGTCAAGCCACCCCAGCAAGACACAGCACTGGGGGTTAACGCCAGCACAAGTCTAGAAGCAGCGTCTTGCTGGGTAGGAAGAGAACGTGGGGCATCTAGGGTGAGTCCATGAAGTTGGGGAAGAATCATAGAATCAAAGAACCATAGAATCACCATGTTGGGAAAAACTTTTTCCTAATGTCCAGCCTAAATCTTCCCTGGTGGAGCTTGAGGCCATTCCCTCTCGTCCTGTCCCCTGTCCCTTGGGAGAAGAGCCCAGCTCCCTCCTCTCCACAACCTCCTTTCAGGGAGTTGGAGAGAGCAATGAGGTCTCCCCTCAGCCTCCTCTTCTCCAGGCTAAACACCCCCAGCTCTCTCAGCCGCTCCTCTTCTTCTCCAGCCCCCTCACCACCCCCTCACCAGCTTTGTTTAGAGGGGAGTTCAGAGGGGAAGACGTGTGAGGAGCAACTGAAGTAACTTGATCTATTTAACCTGGAGAAGAGGAGGTTGAGCGGAGACCTCATCGCACTCTGCATCTTCCTCACAAGAGGAGGAGAAGAAGCAGGCACTGAGCTCTTCTTTCTGGACAGGAAGATGGCAGGAAGATGCTAAGTGAGGGTTAGGTTGGATATGAGGAAAGTTTCTCCCCACAGAGGGTGGTGGAGCACTGGAACAGCTCCCAGGGAAGCAGTCACAGCACCAAGCCTGACGATATTCCAGAAGCCTTTGGCCAGCGCCCTCAGCCACATGGTGTGGATGTTGGGGTGTCCTGTGCAGGGACAGGAGCTGGACTCGATGATCCTGGTGGGTCCCTTCCAGCTCAGGACATTCTGTGATTTTTTGACAGCCTATAAAGCAGCTTGAGGAGCACTCATGGGAGCTCGGCAAGCATTTGCTCCTGACTTTGCTCTTTTCATCTATCTCCATGTTTTATCCAGGGTTGATACTGCTTTGGGAGGAGATTGGAGCCCTGCTGAGCCAGCCTGGAGAAGCTTGGAACTGACAAACCACTGTTTCAGGTGGTTAGATCGTAGAATCACCAGGTTGGAAGAGACCCATCGGATCATCGAGTCCAACCATAAAGAAAAAGCTACAGTCACAGAGGATCCAAGCTGGAAGAATGGCTCTAAAGCTTAGGTGAGGTAGAGGATGCTGGCCTGCAGCCCTGCAGGCACATCCCTTCGATACCTGGGAGTATCCAGCATCCCAGCATCCCCAGCGTGGACCCTGTTGGGGCACCAACAGCTGCTTTGTTCTCCTGCCTTCTCTAATCAGGCTGGGCTGGGAAGCACTGCTGGATGTACCAAGCGTGTGCAGCCCAGAGGCACCTCCTTCAAGAGTCTAATGATGGAAAAATACCTATTAGGTTCTCCAGCTCCATCCTTCCTCCCCGTTGGAGCAAGGCTTGGTACAGCCAGCATCGATTTCGATAGCAGGTCAATGGAAATCAGCAGCAGGGAGGCACGGGGGTGTGGGCAGACCCTGCGACAAAGAGGTTTCATCAGCCAGCAGCTCAGCAGGATCCCACGCTGGGATCCACTCTTGGGATCTCGTCAGCGTCCCCAGCTGCTGTGTGGTGCCCTTGGATCCCCAGTGGCTGCATCCCCTCGCTGCATGGAAAAGGGGATGTTTCACAGGGAGCGCTGGGGTGTCAGCACTCAGGCACAGCGGGAGAGGGGTCGTTGGCTTTTCCTCTGTCCTCTTCTCGAAAGCAACTTCTCCTCTCTCCTCCCAAGCATCCTCTGAGCTCCTATTCCCAAACCCAACCCAGGGCCAGCCCAGCTGTCTCACCACTGTGCAATTCCCATGGAGGGGCTGCTGCTGCAAGGGGCCCAGGAATTAATTAATCAATCACAATCAAGATCCCAGGGTGTAATCATAATTAATGTTCGGCCCTGATTGATCATGTCACGGATTTGCGGTGTTCACGTGGGCCGGGATGATAAAACTGACTGTTCAATGGTACTTTTGGAGATCCTTTCCCCTTCTCAGCCCTCACCAGGGCTGCCCCCTCTCCTGCAGGAGGGACAGAGGGGTCCCCCAGGAGACTCAAGGAGATATCTGGGGAGAGGGACAGCACGGTGGGGCCCAGGGGGGATGGCTCTGCTGGAAGCAGGCAGTCACGAGATGTTTGAGCACAGGGTGGGTGACAGCCGTGTTCTGGGTGGGCACCCTCACCACGATTTGAGGCATCAGGATGACACCCATCTGGTGGGTGGCGCCACTGGGTGATACAGGTGGAACTGGGAGGGTCAGTGACCCCATCTCCAACTCAGCACTGGTGAGACCGCTCCTCAAACCCTGGGTTCAGTTCTGGGCCCCTCACCACAAGAAGGATGTTGAGGCTCTGGAGCGAGTCCAGAGAAGAGCAACGAAGCTGGTGAGGGGGCTGGAGAAGAAGAGGAGCGGCTGAGAGAGCTGGGGGTGTTTATCCTGGAGAAGAGGAGGCTGAGGGGAGACCTCATTGCTCTCTGCAACTCCCTGAAAGGAGGTTGTGGAGAGGAGGGAGCTGGGCTCTTCTCCCAAGTGACAGGGGACAGGATGAGAGGGAATGGGCTCAAGATCCACCAGGGGAGGGTCAGGCTGGACATTAGGAAAAAATTTTTCATGGAAAGGGTGATTGGTCCCTGTCCGAGGCTGCCCAGGGAGGGGGTTGAGTCACCATCCCTGGAGGGGTTTAAGGGGCGGGTGGACGAGGTGCTGAGGGACATGGGTTAGTGATTGATGGGAATGGTTGGACTCGATGAACCGATGGGTCTTTTCCAACCTGGTGATTCTATGATTCTGTAATTCTTGTTCCCAGGAAGATCTCCCAGCTGTGTAGGTCCGTGTCCAGCCAAAATCACTGGAGCTGGCAGACACTGGCTGGGAGCCCTCAGAATGTCACACAGTGTAACTAGGCTTGGATCAATCCATCAATGCGCAGCGGTGGTTAAATAGTGCTGTGCTCACCTCCCTCCAATTAAACTATCATTTCTGATAGATCCCTTTGTGCCTCCGTCTCCCCACTGGGCCACTTCGGCTGAGGGCAATAGCGATGGCTCCGAGGGGGCTTCCTTCTCCTGCCGCAGTTGGATGGACGCTGGCCTTGGGCACAGATGCAGAGTTTTCTTCAGGGCTCACGCCACGGGGACCGGCTGGAGCTTGAGAAAGGATGAGCCCCAAGGGACCACCTACATCCCCAGGTGCAGAGGAGGTGGGAAGCAGACAGCTGAGCTGCTGGTGTGTTTCTCCTGCATCTCATGGGTGCTCTGCCTGCTGATCCTTGCCCATGGCTTTGGCAGCGGGAGCAGCCCCGCTCCCTGAGCTGCTGGATGCTCTTTGCTGCTGCGTGTCTCTTGCAGGAAGGGCTGGAGGACCTGGAATAAGGAAGGGATGGAGGATCTGGGATAAGGAAGGGATGGAGGATCTGGGATAAGGAAGGGGTGGAGGACCTGGGAGAAGGAAGGGATGGAGGACCTGGGAAAAGGAAGGGATGGAGGACCTGGGAGAAGGAAGGGATGGAGGACCTGGGAGAAGGAAGGGAAGGAGCACCTCGGAGAAGGAAGGGATGGAGGACCTCAGAGAAGGAAGGGATGGAGGACCTGGGAGAAGGAGGGATGGAGGACCTGGGAGAAAGAAGGCAAGAAGGACCTGGTAGAAGGAAAGCATGGGGGACCTGGGAGCAGTAGAAATGGAGGAACTGGGAGCAGGAGGGATGGAGGACCTGGGAGCAGGAGGGATGGAGGACTTGGAAGCTGGAGAGATGGAGGACCTGGGAGCAGGATGGAGGAATGGAGGACCCCCTTTGCAGGTTGGGGCTGCTTCCTCAGCACCCTCCCAAATCAGCTGAGGAGATGCAGCAACTGGGCCTCAGGTTGGTTGTCAGTCCAGTCCCTCCAGTCCCACCAGGGATTCGGGGGTGGGTCAGCCCCACCTGAGCCCCCACAGAAAGCACAGAGCCCCCTGCTGCTGCAAAGATCTTTGCCCTTAGCCTTGCGCTGGTGGAGCTTCTCATCAGGCTGCCAACATATTTCCTCTTTTCTCCCCTCAGAGGGGACACTTTGGGGGTGTTTGGCTGGGGGGGATGTCTCACAAGGGACCATCTCGTGGGGTTCAGGATGTTGGGGAGCGCCCTGGGAGCACAGCGGCAGCAGGGCCTGGCGGGAACCCGCGAAGCCGAGCCGGGTATTGATTTCGCATCGATCCCATGCAACCACATTCTGCAGCGGCTGCTGTCCTACATTTCAATCCCACACCTTTGCCTCTGACTTTAATGGGCTTCATCACAGCCCAAAGCTTTATTTAACCAAAAGGGGAGGCAGCCAGCAGGCAGCCGCCAGAAATCAGAGCAGCCCGGCCCCCAGGGTCTGCCCAGGCGCATCCTCTAGACCCTTTCCAGCTGTAGGGAGCAGTGGAAATTCTCCCCAGGGTATTTTGGGGGATGCAGATGCACCCGCAGCCCTCAAACCCAATGAGAGGGTGTTGCGGTTGTTGGTGACGGCACCCAGCTCCCCATCAGCTCTTCCACCTTGAGGTCCCTCTCCATCCCATCCTTGCAATACCTGCACAACTCTGTCTTCCAAACAAAGGGCTTCGACTGCTGCCAGAAGGGCAAGATGAAGCTCCACCTTAACGGGAATCTGCATAATTGTGTGTGTTCATGTGTGAGCACCGCACAGCCACCCGCCCAGCCCCAGATGTGAGGTTACAGACACCGTGCACGCACCCACAACGACTGGAAGATGAATATGGAGGAGCTGGATCCGGCTGAGGATGCCTGGGCGTTCCTCGAGCATCCATCACGGCAGCAGCCAGCCCCAGCGTCCCTGTCCAGCCAGGCCATAAGCCATCCTGATTTATTCTCCACAACCCTCCCTCCCAATTTTATTTTTAAGCCTCTCTAAGCCATGGCCCTGCTCTCAGGGTGAAAGAAGACGCGATTGTCCTTTTATTTTTAACGCTCTGCCTCTGCACACGTTGCTGATGCCCCCAGCTGCCTGTGCATGGCAAGGGGAGCCCTTCAGTCACAAATTGATGTTCTGGCAACCTAAAATATTTGGGGCAGCTCCTGGGGGCAGCCCAGGGGACGGGCAGCAGGCAGAGAGGGAAACACATACAAGCGACGGAGATGGGGTCACCCCTGGGAGAGTGGATGGAGAGGGCAGGTGCTTTGGTATGGTCATGCTCCACAAAAAACCCTGTTGGATAGAAATCCCAAGATGAGAGGAGGACCCAGGGGCAAGAAGGGATAGGTGGCCCTCGAGGTCTGCTCAGGTGTGTGGTTCTGGTAGAGATAGCGCAGTGTCCTTACCCTCCCTCCTCCTTCCTTTCCAGGTTTCACTGAACCTTACAGATGGAAGACTTTGATATTCCACTTCTGGCTCATCGCTTCCCCCAGGACTATTCCAGCAATCCAAAAAATGTCTCCCCAAAGGCTGCCAACAGCTCAAGGAACTACAGCTGGGAGCAGGGAGGGATGGGGATTTGGAAACAGGAAGGGATGGAGAAGCTAAGGGATGGGTGGACGAGGTGCCGAGGGACATGGTTTAGTGTTTGACAGGAATGGTTGGACTTGATGATCAGGTGGGTCTTTTCCAACCTGGTGATTCTATGATTCTATGAGCTGGGGGCAGGAAGGGATGGGGGTCTGGAAGCAGGAGAACTGGAGGACTTGGGAGCAGGAAGAGATGGAAGACCTGGTTGCAGGAAGGGATACAGGACCTGGGAGAAGGAAGGGACGGAGGGCATGTAAGCAGGAGTGACAAAGGGCTTAGGCACTGGAAACACCTCAGGTGTTCCCTTCAGCAAAGAGATCACAGCCCAGCTCCACTAGCTCCTTTCAGCTTTCATACCAAGAAGCCTTTTAGTGCCAACTTCTATGAGAGAAACTTGAAGCCAATGCCACCCTCTTCCAAAGAGCCCTCACTGCTGTCCCACCCTCCATCTGTTCCAAGGCAGCTCGGAGGGGCTGGGTGGACCTCGCTGCGGAGCCGGCTCAGCATCTCCCAGCCCACGTGCCTGCTCACTCCCCGGGGCAGAATATGGATGCTGTGTTTAGTTTTGATTTATGCCAAGCTGAAAAAGAAATACATTTTCTTCAATTATTAATCAGCGAGGTGTGAGAGGGGGACACAAGCTGGAAATTAACTCTGTGACCTTTGGAGGTGGGTTTTTACCTCACTGCCTTCCTCCACACTTGAGCCCAATGTGCTTTACCACTTCTTTCAAAAGAAACTGAGCTGCTCCTTTGAACAACCTCACAGCAGATGTCTCTAAGGCTGCTGAGGGTGGTTGGGTGATGGGGACACGCCTCATTCCAGGGTATCATAGAATTATAGAATAGTTTGGGTTGGAAGGGACCTTAAAGATCATCTAGTTCCAACCCCCTTGTCGGCAAGGACATCCCACTAGATCAGGCTGTCCAAGCCCCATCCAACCTGGCCTTGAGCACCTCCAGGGATGGGGCTGCTGCAACTTCCCTGGGCAACCTGTTCCAGGGCCTCACCACTCTCATGGTGAAGAAATTCTTCCTTATGTCAAGCCTAAATCTGCCCCTCTCAAGTTTATACCCATTCTCCCTCGTTCTACCACTACAAACCTTTCTGAACCGTCCCTCCCAAGCATTCCTGAAGCCCCTTTCAGGTACTGGAAGCTGCTCTAAGGTTTCCTCAGAGCCTTCTTTTCTCCAGGCTGAACAACCACAACTCCCTCAGCCTGTCCTTGCACGGCAGGTGCTCCAGCCCTCGGATCATCTTTGTAGCCTCCTCTGGACCCGTTCCAACAACTCCATCTCCTTCATATGTTGAGGATTCCAGAATTGGTCATAGTACTCCAGATGAAGTCTCAAGGAGTATTTGGACACCTATGCCTGAGCCCAAGGAGTCTCTCAGACACCAACCCACCTTCCCTGTTCTGCTCCATCTTACCACACCCTTCTGGATGCCCCTGGGTATCTGACTGCTTCTTGATCCTGCCATGCACAGGTTCTTGGGCAGGATAAGGACGTGGCAACCCCACATCTGCTCCTGTAGTGGTTGGACTCAATGATCCAGTGGGTCTTTTCCAGCCTGGAGATTCTATGATTCTATGGAGACACATGGGACCTCCAGGGAAAAGGAATGAGTGCCCCACAGCTGCCCACCCTCACTTGGGTGTCCTCAGTGGGTTCCAAGGCAAGATGAAGACCACACCTGTCTCTTCCTCCTTTGGATCTTGGCTTCTGCTCTTGGCTTTGGATGAATGTCCTGTTTTAAGCATCTGAAGAGGCTTTGGCAACACAGCTGAGGAGGGGCTCTTGATCAGAGAGTGCAGGGACAGGGCAATAGGGAACGGTTTTAAGCTGAAAGAGGGGAGATTGAGATGAGATCTTAGGCAGAAATGTTTTGCTGTGAGGGTGAGGAGGCCCTGGCCCAGGTTGCCCAGAGCAGGGGTGGCTGCCCCATCCCTGGAGGTGTTCAAGGCCAGGTTGGATGGGGCTTGGAGCCCCTGATGCAGTGGGAGGTGTCCCTGCCCATGGCAGGGTGTGGAACTGGATGAGTGGTGGTATGTCCCTTCCAACCCAAACCATTCTATGACAGGAGAAAGGAGGATTTGGGGTCTGCTCTTCCACTCTCCTGCCTCAAAATCACCTCCTGAGTCAATGTATGAGGCTGGAGCTCAGCCTGCCTCTCACAGCAGGCAAGATGGCCCCGAAGCCAGCAGGAGAACGCAAAGTTGGCCTTGGGAAGTTGGAACATCTCTGGCGCAGGCGTGCTCTCCCCTCCCTGCCCCCTCTTCTGCCTCTCCCTCCCTTCCCGAAAGCAGCACTGCGGCAGCGCACACCAGCAAACTGATCAAGGCGAAAGGACTGATCAATAGGCGTATTGAGCACTTTTCAAGGTACGGTGATTTTTGCGGATTCAGTGCTAACCTCACGCCAGAGCCCCCAGCTACCTCCTCTCCCCCAGCACCATCACCCCAACACCAGCTGCACTGCCCACTCCCCGCACACGTCCCAACCACCCCCTCCAGGCTGCCAGGAGCACCCAGTCTGCGTCTAGGAGGAATCAGAGACTTTGAAGGCTTGAGTCACTGGTGACACTTTCAGCTGGAGGAAGAGGGAAGAGTTAGCATCTCCCAGGGGTATTTCTCCATGGTGGGTTCATACTGCAGTCTTTGGGACCACCTTGCCCTGAGACAATTCCTGGGGTTCAGGGACCCTTAGGGAGGTGCATCCGAGCTGTGAGATTCCCAGAAATGGGGATGGACCAGCTGGGGTCATTGTGAGGATGGGAAGAGGACAACCTGTGGAGCTCATCATGGAGCTGAACCAAAGGTAATGGTAGGAGGTGGGAAAACCCTCCAGCAGCCCAACCTTGCCTGCGGTGCTTGGATGGAAAGGAGAGGATGAGTGAGGACCTATCCTGCTCTCGGCAGCACTGCAGGTGATCCAGCCTGTAGGAACCTCTGGAGGTCCTCAACCCTGACTGCAGCTCCCAGGAGAAACCCAAGGGACGTGCCCCTGGCTCTGCTGGGCTTGCAGAGGGCTGGATCAAGCTTGTGCTGAGGTTCTGATGGCAAAGAATCGTTGCCTTTAGCCTCCTCAAGCTTGCTGACAGCCCGCGAGGGGAGGGATGGGGAAGGCAGATAGCGCAGAGCAGCTGATAAGGCGCTCGAAAAGATAACACAGAAATTAAACAGAACTTCATGTTAAGAGCTGCTGCTTTAAACATGTCCCAACCCCTTCGCTGCTGAGGGGTGGATATATATTACACCTTGTAAGGTAAAAATAGCACATTTAACGGAGCTGGGAAAAACGTCAATTGTATTTTGTTGGAATTGCAGAGACCTCATTTCCACGTTCCCCATGAAATGCTTCGGTGTTGGAACCGATATGAAAGCCCCATGGGTTGATTTTTGATTTGCAGGAGGTACTTTAAGCAAGAAACACAGCAGAAACCAAACAAAATCTGAATGTTGTTCTGCACCCCTAGGTTTGACCTTTATCACTCCCACACAGCTCAAGTTTTCAGATTTTTGTCACCTAGAACAAAAAAAAAAGCTGTATTTTAACCTTGTTTAATTTTCAATAGAAATTCACCATTTAAATAGAATTCTGCTCCAAAAGCGAGGGTGTTTGGAAATGGCCAAGAGCAAGGTCCTGCCCTTGGGTTGGGGAAATTCAAAGCACAAACACAGGCTGAGTGGAAAATGGATTGGGAGCAGCCCTGGAGAGAAGGACTCGGGGTGCTGGGGGAGGAGAAGCTCAACAGGAGCCAACAATGTACGCTCACAGCCCAGAAACCAACCGTGTCCTGGGCTGCGTCCAGAGCAGCGGGGCCAGCAGAGAGGGGATCCTGCCCCTCTGCTCTGCTCTGGGAGACCCACCTGGAGCCCTGTGACCAGTTCTGGAGTCCTGAGCACAGGGAAGACATGGAGCTGTTGGAGCGAGTCCAGAGGAGGCCACGGAGATGATCCAAGGGCTGGAGAACCTCCTGTATGAGGACAGGCTGAGAGAGTTGGGGTTGTTCAGCCTGGAGAAGAGAAGGCTTCATGGAGACCTTAGAGCAGCTTCCAGGGCTGAAAGGGGCTCCAGGAAAGCTGGGGAGGGGCTATGATCAGGGAGTGCAGGGAGAGAATGATGGGGGAATGCTTTTGACCTGAAAGAAGGGAGATTGAGATGAGATCTCAGGAAGAAATGTTTTGCTGTGAGGGTGGGGAGGCCCTGGCCCAGGTTGCCCAGAGCAGTGGTGGCTGCCCCATCCCTGGAGGGGTTCAAGGCCAGGCTGGATGGGGCTTGGAACAACCTGATGCAGTGGGAGGTGTCCCTGCCCATGGCAGGGGATGGGACTGGATGGGTTTTGAGGTCCCTTCCAATCCAAACCATTCCACGATTCTAAGAATGGTGCAGGGGTGAGAGACCAGTAAGGGCTGCTTCCCAGTGCCCGAGGATGTGTGCTGCTCTGGGAGGTGCAAACACATTCAGAGGGGAAAGGACAGATCCTTTGCCTCTGTCATGCAGTCTTTGACTTAGGAGAAGGAAAATATCTGTATCCGGAGAGGAGGGAAATGTCTTTGTTCACTTGAACCTGGAGCGAAGGATGTGTCCTGGCCCCTGTCCCAGTGCCACTCCAGGAGGATGGTGCTGGTATGGATTTTTGAGGGAGGAGAGCAGTGGGGAGGACGAGGGATGCTACCTAATGCCATTTCATTTCACTTAGCAGCAGTCCGCTCACACGGTCTCCAATACGCCCATCCGTCACGCTCCTCGTTAGGGAAAATCCATTTTAAAAATCTCTAATTTTTATTTTAAAGTCTAATAGAGCTCGGTGGTAATTTTCACTTTAAATAACGATTACACACTTTGAAGTACAAGGTGTGCCTGGGCTCCAGACCGAGTTCCCCGCCAGCGGTGAGGAGAGGTCCCTGGCAGCTCTCTACCCTCTTGGCAGGGCCCCAGCGATGGTGCTCGGTGCTCTGCAAGCACAGTTCCTCTTTGCGCCCGTTATGTCAGCCCTTTTTATCATTAGAAGGAGGGGCTTGGGCTAAACTTTTCATTTGGAAGTGCCGATGCCAAGCCTGATGCAGCTCCTAAGCAGAGCCAGTGGCAGGAGCTCCATCACCGCTCGCGGAGGGGCTTTGCTGGAATCATAGAGTCATAGAATCACCAGGTTGGAAGAGACCCACCGGATCATCGAGTCCAACCATTCCCATCAATCACTAAACCATGTCCCTCAGTGCCTCGTCCACCCGTCCCTTAGGTTTAAGTCACCTCCAGGGAAGGTGACTCAACCCCCTCCCTGGGCAGCCTCTGCCAGGGACCAATGACCCTTTCTGTGAAAATTTTTTTCCTAATGTCCAGCCTGAACCTCCCCTTGGCGGAGCTTGAGGATGAGCATCTAGGGAGTAGAGCACATGAGGAGAGGGCAGCTGTTGGACATCTGCCTTGTAGCACTGGAGCTGAGACAACAAATGAGCTTTGGGCAGGGCCGTATTACCTTCCCTCCTCCTCTCCTCCTCCTCCACCAGCTCCTCTCCTGCACATCAACTCATGATGCAAGGTCTCATTCGATCGAGTGGGGCTGCTTGAGGATTTTTGAGGGAGGAGAGCTTGAGGCTGGTTGGATCTCCGAGGCAAACAAACTCTCCTCCCTCTCCCTTGCACCCATCAGGCTCCATCCATCCTGCCACCTTCCCTTTCATCAGGCTGGTACCCAGAGGATGCACGGGGAGGGATGGGAGGGTGCACCGGGGGTCTGCCAACCCACCCAAGCAACAAGCCCGGAAAGAGATGCAAGGATGGAAAATTCCCCTTCATAATTAATAAATGAAGAATATTGTTGTTAATCGATGTAGCTGTGAAGAGAATATCGATCCCAGCCGCATGCTATTTTTTGTGCGGCTTAGATTTTTACACCTCATTTAGAGGCAGGTCTCTCTGGGGACCTCTTAACACCAAAAGATATTTGCAAGAGTCCAAAGTGAAGGGAAGAAAAGGGGGGAAAAAGATTAATTATTACCAGAGCTGGAGAATTATGTGTGTGTCCCGTTGCAGCCAGCTGCAGCATTCATTTGAATATTTGATTAATAGCGAATTATAGCAGTGGTTGATAACTTATCTCTGGGTTGGCTATTTAGTAAACAAGTGGGAGCCATTAGAGACACTTTTAATATTAATCCCAGGAAATTATGTTTATGAAAACAGCGGCTAACCCTTTGTGTGCTAGAGCTCTGTGAGGAGGATGCTCTGCTCGTATCCTCCTGTCCTTGGGCGGTTTAAATCATAGAATGATGGAATGATTTGGGTTGGAAGGGACCTCAAAGCCCATCCAGTCCCATCCCTGCCATGGGCAGGGACACCTCCCACTGGACCAGGGGCTCCAAGCCCCATCCAACCTGGCCTTGAACCCCTCCAGGGATGGGGCAGCCACCACTGCTCTGGGCAACCTGGGCCAGGGCCTCCCCACCCTCACAGCAAAACATTTCTCCCATAAGATCTCATCTCAATCTCCCTTCTTCCAGCTCAAAACCATTCCCCTCATCCTATCTGTGCCTTCCCTGATCATAGCCCCTCCCCAGCTTTCCTGGAGTCCCTTTCAATACTGAAAGCTGCTCTAGGGTCTTCTCCAGGCTGAACAACCCCAACTCTCTCAGCCTGCCCACGTACAGGAGGTTCTCCAGCCCTCGGATCATCTCCGTGGCCTCCTCCAGACTTGCTCCAACAGCTCCATGTCCTTCCCATGCTGAGGACTCCAGAACTGCATGCAGGATTCCAGATATGGTCTCACCAGAGTGGAGCAGAGGAGCGGAATCCCCTCCCTTGCCCTGCTGGCCCCGCTGCTCTGGGTGCAGCCCAGGACACTGTTGATTTCTGGGCTGTGAGCGCATGTTGCTGGCTCCTGTTGAGTTTCTCATCCCCCAGCAACCCAAGTCCTTCTTTTCAAGGTTGCTCCCAATCCATTCTCCCTGTGCCTCAGTTTACCTTCTTGAACGTAAGTTCTGAGTTGAAAATTGCGTTGCTTAAAGCATTGAAAAGGGAGCTTCTTTTAGCACTGATCCTTTACTGAACAGTCAAGGAGATGGTTGGGGATGAGTGCTGGGAGCAGTGGGCTCAAGGGGCTGCTGGGGGATGTCCTGCAAGATCTCATCCCGAGGGTGGGTTTACTCTAGGAAGGTTTTCTTTGATTCATGGCTCTGGGATGATGCGGAGCAGGGAGCTGTGCATCTCTGCACCGAACTACACGCTCTAGAGAGATGGCCCCAGCCTTCAATGCACCTGGAGTGCTCAGAGCGGATCAAAGAGCAGCAGCATTCCTGCAAACCTGCTGCTGCATCCCTGGTAAAAACCACGCCAAAAGCAGCAAGAGGTCCTTGAGACATGATGAGGTTCCTGGGGATAAGCCTGCATGTCCTGGCTTCCAGGATGTGCTCCTTCATCAAACCATGCTGGATTCATCCAGCCCAGGGCAGGTACCCCGCCACAGTTGGAGCATGGGATGCACGGAGCCTCAGGAGAAGGGAAAATCTCTGATTTCAGAAAATAAGCCATAAAACGTCCAGCACCGCAGTCAACAATCCCTCCTGCTGTGAGGGTTGGAGAGGGGAAAAATAATCCCTAATATCGAGAAGAGCCATGCTGGGCTGGATCCTGCCCTGTGCTGGTCCTGCCACTGCTGCACACCCAGGGAGGGCTCGGAGGAGTTTGAGGTTTGTGGGATGTTTGTGAATTTGTGTCAAATTTCAGGCAGGGAGGGAGGGAAAAATGTGTGAGAGGGAAAAAAATAACACTCGAAAATGCCAAATGTTCAGATTTCTACCATCTCCCAAAATAAACATAGGGACAGAGGTCCTCCCGAAAAAGGGAGGCTGAGCCTGAGGTGGAATAAACCTCAGTGTTTGGGGATGATGCAAAGACAGAACCTGCAGGAGGGGTGGGATTCATCCTGGAAAAGCAGGGAGAGAGCCGCAGCGCCCAGCATCGGGGCTGTTACGGGGGTTCATCTCTGCCCCATGGTGTTTCATGGCTGCAAGATGGCAAAAGGTCCCCTTGCTCCAAAAAAACCCTTCAAGGTATCACTTAGGAGAGAAGGAAAATAGCAAAGAATGAAGGAATGTGTGCAGAGACAGCCACAGAGGGTGGAAGGGGACAGCACAAGACCTGCTGGCATGTCCCACCCATGGAAGGATGCTACTAAAATGAGTTTCTGCTCTATCCCCCAGCTCTGCTTCCAGGATAGATTTGTCCCCTCCACTCGCAGCTGCCCTGGGACAGGGAAGACCAGGCTGAGCCGTCAAAGCCGCGCTGCAGAAACAGGAGCGGCATGCCTGGGATGCGCTCCCTCCTCCACACTTCAGCAGGACTCACGCATTCATCTCCTCCTTCGCCTGTGATAGGCCCTGGTGCTGCAGATCCATGCAGATCAATGCAAAATTAATTAGAGTAATCAACTCAGCTGTACCACAGAGATCATACAGGCAGGGTTTTAGGTGACTAATTGGTGGAAGCTGACAGCCAGTGTCCCCGGTGTCTTAGAGGTATTAACACTTTTTTCTCTGTAGATTAATTACCTTTTTCCACCTTTCACTTGATGGCTCTGCCCATGCTGCTCTGTTTGGGGGGGGAGCAGGGATGGAGACCAGGCTTGAGCATCCCATGGCATGCGGTGCCTGGATTCAGAAGGAGGTAGGAGCCCAGGTTTGCATTGCAGGCCACAGCTTTTGCCTCAGGAGCCTGATTAGGGGAGGGACAGGTGTTCTTGTCCCCCACTGCCATGGCAAAGTCCCTCTCATGCATGCGTATGGCACAGGATCAACTTATAACTCTGCCCTTCCCAGATGATCCGTGGCCCTTCCAATGTGGCATCCTCCCCAGTTCTGCCTCTGGGATAAGGGTTTGACACCACCGGGCTGTCTCCTGCCAAAGGCTGGTGTCCATGCCATGATCCTGAAGCTGTTTCATAGGTCCACGAGATTAAAAGATGGGTTTGTTCTTCATATAACAACATGGGTATATTCATATACCAACACAGACCTCATTGCCCTCTGCAACTACCTGAAAGGAGGTTGTGGAGAGGAGGGAGCTGGGCTCTTCTCCCAAGGGACAGGGGACAGGATGAGAGGGAATGGCCTCAAGCTCCACCAGGGGAGGTTCAGGCTGGACATTAGGAAAAAATTTTTCACAGAAAGGGCCATTGAGCACTGGCAGAGGCTGCCCAGGGAGAGGGTTGAGTCCCCTTCCCTGGAGGGGTTTAAGGGACGGGCAAACGAGGTGCTGAGGGACATGGTTTAGTGTTTGATAGGAATGGTTGGACTCAATGATCCAGTGGGTCTTTTCCAACTGGTGATTCTATGATTCTATGGGGGCTCTCTGTGAGAGATACCTACTTAGTTTGTGCTGCTGGCATCGAAGCTGCGAGCAGGGCAGATGCTCTCAGTAGCCAGGGTAATTAATCACCACCAGTTATCTAGTGCTAGAAATGTGTTCTCCATCACTGTGGAGTCCGAGTTGCTACTGGGCACCTTTCTGCTGAGAGTGCTGTGGCTTGGACAGAAATTATGGCTTAAGAGAGAGATAGACATGCAACAATTCCTTGTGATGATCTTGGTGACCTTCACACCACAAGCCTGGGGAGCAGTGGGGAATCTCCCCTTGGCTTCAACAGATGATGGGTCAAACCACATGTGAGTAACCAAAGGCATCCGATGCCTTAATGAAACAGGTGAAAGACATCAATTATACATGGAGGAGGGTAGTAGAGCCTTCCTCTTGGTCCAGGACTGTCAAGACTGAAAACCCAATGAGTTGAAACGCTGGGTGACACTTGACGTCATGGGAGCAGTGGCAGAGGGGACCTCTACTAAGTCAGGTCAGCAGCAGCTTTCCCCAGCTGAGTCTTAGGCTTCAAGTTCCTAAAGGCAAGGTGTTAAATCCAGACTGGTCGCCCACATCACATTGATAGCTGGCAGAGAACGATCACCACCTCCAGAGAGCCATTTGTCCCTTCTGACGGCTGGTGTCCAATAGCCAGGATGAATTGTCCTCTTGAGGAGGCCACATCTCCCCACCCAGCTGCCCTGGCCACCTCACTCTTATCCCACTCAGGTGATGGGAGATGGATCCTACCACCATTGATCAAGAGCTCAATCTCAGAATCAGGTTTTATCGGCAGGGAAATCAGAGAGGAGAGCAGGATGTACAAGTCTGGGATGCTAAAGCATCCCAGTCCAGGCAGTACATCTGAGCACGGCGTGGCCAGCTCCAACAAAATTATCCTGCTTATTTGAACAAGCAGGTAACAGGACTCACCAGAAGCTGTTATTTCTGTTTCAGGAGCATCCTGGGAGGGGTGGGGGTGGGGTGGGGAGAGGGCTCTACAACCATAGAATCACGGAATGGTTTATGTGGGAAGGGACCTCAAAGCCCATCCAGTTCCAACCCTTTGCCATGGGTTGGCGAAGACTTTTGAGATCGTCAAGCCCAACTATACCTGCCCACTACTAAACCATATCCTTAAGTTCTTCATTTACCCATCTTTTAAACACCTCCAGGGATGGGGACTCAACCACCTCTCTGGGCAGATGCTAATCATAGAATCATAGAATCATAGAATCACCAGGTTGGAAAAGACCCACCGGATCATTGGGTCCAACCATTCCCATCAAACACTAACCCATGTCCCTCAGCACCTCATCCACCCGTCCCTTAAACACCTCCAGGGATGGTGACGCAGCCCCCTCCCTGGGCAGCCTCTGCCAGGGCCCAGTGACCCTTTCTGTGAAATATTTTTTTCCTAATGTTCAGCCTGAACCTCCCCTGGCGGAGCTTGAGGCCATTCCCTCTCGTCCTGTCCCTTGTCCCTTGGGAGAAGAGCCCAGCTCCCTCCTCTCCACAACCTCCTTTCAGGTGGTTGGAGAGAGCAATGAGGTCTCCCCTCAGCCTCCTCTTCTCCAGGCTAAACACCCCCAGCTCTCTCAGCCGCTCCTCTTGTTCTCCAGCCCCTTCCCCAGCTTCGTTGCTCTTCTCTGGACTCTCTCCAGGGCCTCAACATCCTTCATCTTAATGCTTGACCATGTTGCCCATCTTGATACTCTTTGCTTCGATTCACTCTTTGCTTGTGCCACAAAGGCTGGTGTGAGCGCAGTGAGTCCGCTGATGCCTCCCACACAGGCAGGGGGATGAAGGACAGGGATTATTCACTACTTAGCTCCAAACACCGAAGCCAGCACTTTAGAGTGCTTTCATCCCTGAAAGCTTCAGCAGGGAAGAGCGGCGAATGGACTGATCCCCCAACAGCACCATAAGTGCTTTCTTTTTTTAACAAAGCATCAGCGAGGCAGAAGGACGGGAGTGTGGGCTACGCAGCGCGATGGCCTTCAAGCAAACTCCACGCTGGAGCAAGACATGACCCCTCCCGCAGTGGGTGATTGGGATTTGCCCAACCTGAAAAATAAATCTTCCCCTGTTTCTTTTTAGAGGACCTTTCAGGCTGTATCCCCCAGGTTCTCGTGGAGGGTAATGAACGCGGAACGCGTGGCTTAGAGCTGCTTGAATTATTCATCGGGAATAATATTTGTTGCCCTTTTCTTCTTGTGGTGAATCAATGGCAATTTATGGTAGAAGGTCCTCATTTTGGGGGGACCATTCACTGTATGGACAGCAGCACCTGCAAAACCTGGGTATCCACAACCCTCCCCCTGGGCTTCTGGGCACAGAGAACCTCCCTCTGGGCACAGCTGCAAGGGTTTTGCTCACCGTTGGCCATAGTCAATCCTGGCCTTGGCTAGAGGTGGCGCAGAAACAGAAGATACTCCATGAAGGATGACTTTAGACTCCTCAAGCAACACCTTAAGAGCCAGAGGGAGAACTCCATGCATGGGGACATTTATGAATACGTGTGCTTGGAGGTCACCTGGCAGAGACCAACAAGCTCTGAGATGTCTCTTCACAACCTCGCCGACTTATCTAGGAAGCTGGGGTTGCCAGCCTGAAGCAGAGTCTTAACTTTGTGAGAAAACTCTTCTAGAGGAAAGCAGAGTGATGCTCCCAGGAAAGCTCTCTACATGGTGCAACTACTCCAGTGTTTTAGGGCACTGCTGAGCAGGAGTCCAAGGAAACTTTTAGGAGAAGATCTGGACCTTCTTCCCAACTTTGCTATCAGCTCTGAGGTCTCAGCTTGTGCTCCCTTCAGCCTAGATTAGAGAGAGGGGGAATCTCATTCCTGCCTCCACCAGGTATTTAATGGTGAGCCCTGCTTCCCTTCCCATCCCATCCCGTCCCATCCCGTCCCGTCCCATCCCATCCCGTCCCATCCCGTCCCGTCCCATCCCTGCCACCCCCAACTCCGGTCTACCCTCAGGCCACTAGACAATGAGACGAGGTGAGAGGACCTTCTTTTCCTAGCCCAAGCCAGAGTGAATGAAGCTGTTTCTTTTCATGATTCCCAAGATTTGGATCTTAATTAGGAAATGAAGCCGTGACACAAATGCAGACACAATCTCGGCTCACGAAGGGGTCAGGAGGAGGCGTGGGAGAGCAGGGTGTGTTTTCCAGCTCTGTCATCTGCTGTGTCTGATAAATCCCAACCCTGCAGCTGTGTGAACCTCTCAGAAGTTTTTTTTTCCAGAAGGCAGGAGATGGTTTTGCCCCGCTGGGTTCACGTCCTGTGGGTCCATGCCTCCCCTTTGCCTGGCCTGTGTGAGCACAGAGTTCCTTCAGCAGTGTTTCCTGAAATGCAAATCTTGGCTTTGCGATTTAAGATTTGGACCTGTGTCCCCTCCACCTCAAAAACTCCAGGAGGGCTTCCCAAACCTCAATCCCCCAAGCATCTGTGCAACCTCACCCAGCTCCTGGCACCCAGAAGTGGTGGCACCAAAACCAGGGTCTCATCCTTCATCACCCATCACCTCAAAGTGACAAGGCTTGTCAAGTGTTGTGCAACACTAAGCTGGGTGGAAGCGTGGATCTGCTGGAGGGCAGGGAGGCTCCAAAGGGATCTGAACAGGCTGGACCACTGGGCTGAGACCAATGGGATGAGGTTTAACAAGGCCAAATGCCGGGTCCTGCACTTGGGGCACAACAACCCTGAGCAGCTCCAGACTAGGAGAAGTCTGGCTGGAAAGCCGCCTGGAGGAGAAGGACCTGGGGGTGTTGGTTGACAGAGACTGAACATGAGCCAGCAGTGGCCCAGGTGGCCAAGAAGGCCAATGGCATCTTGGCTTGGATCAGACACGGCGTGGCCAGCAGGTCCAGGGAGGTTCTTCTCCCTCTGGACTCGGCACTGGGGAGACCGCTCCTCGAATCCTGGGGTCAGTTCTGGGCCCCTCACCACAAGAAGGATGTTGAGGCTCTGGAGAGAGTCCAGAGAAGAGCAATGAAGCTGGTGAAGGGGCTGGAGAACAAGAGGAGCGTCTGAGAGAGCTGGGGGTGTTTAGCCTGGAGAAGAGGAGGCTGAGGGGAGACCTCATTGCTCTCTCCAACTGCCTGAGAGGAGGTTGTGGAGAGGAGGGAGCTGGGCTCTTCTCCCAAGTGACAGGGGACAGGATGAGAGGGAATGGCCTCAAGCTCCACCAGGGGAGGTTTAGGCTGAACATAAGGAAAAAAATATTTCACAGAAAGGGTCATTGGGCACAGGAACGGGCTGCCCAGGGCGGGGGTTGAGTCACCTTCCCTGGAGGGGTTTAAGGGACGGGTGGACGAGGTGCTGAGGGACATGGTTTAGTATTTGATAGGAATGGTTGGACTCGATGATCCAGTGGGTCTTTTCCAACCTGGTGATTCTATGATTCTAAGTGATGGCCTGTGGGAAGAGAAGGGCCCTGACGCGGTTTTGACAACAAGGTCATTGGTTAAGTGCTCTGTGTGGAGATTTTCCCCCCTTTCTGTTGTTTATTATTGGAAGTTACAAGTAGCTAAAGACCTCCCCAATTATCTGGGAGCCACTTAAGAACAATTGAGCACCTGTCACCCACTGGACGGGCTGCATTGCCCTAATGACAGGAGCAGAGAAAAGATGCAGGTCAGCAGGGATGGCGATGCTGGTGGTTAACAGCTTTGCAGTGCCAGATCCCAGCTCTGAGAGGGGTGGAAAAAAACACCTGAAGAGGCAGAAAGAGGAAAGGAGCTCTGAGAAACCTCCCCAGGGGTCTCACATGGAATGGGGGGGAGACTCAATTGTCACAGCTTGGGGGTCACCCTTTGGTTCAGGGAGCTCTGCAGCTCTTGGTGTCGCAGGGGATGTGGAGCAGGTCATGCTGTTAGCCACTCAGTCCCATAAATAGGAATGGAAAAAATCCAAGGAATCATTCTTGGATCATCAGCCAGCGTAAAAAAAGAAATGATTTATCTATGTTTTTTGTTCTGCTTTCAATGAATAGATGCCCATGGGGGAAACATCCCATGGTGGGGGTTCATAGACTACTGGAAAGGCCAGAGGTGTTGCAATCTCTGCCTGGACCTGCAGGATGATCTGCAGCCTCTCAGTAGTGGGAGCATGTCTGTTCCCTGTATGAGACAATTTAAGGCAGCTTTAGATGTGGGATCATGAAAACAGGGCTCTTGAGCATCATTTCGGTTAGATTAATTATGATTTCTATGTAATATAAACATATTAATCATAGAATCACAGAATGGTTTGAGTTGGAAGGGACATTAAAGCCCATCCAGTTCCAACCCTCTGCTATGGGCAGGGACACCTCCCACTGGATCAGGGGATCCAAGCCCCATCCAACCTGGCCTTGAACCCCTCCAGGGATGGGGCAGCCACCACTGCTCTGGGCAGCCTGGGCTAGAGCCTCCCCACCTTCACAGCAAAACATTTCTTCCTAAGATGTTATCGCAATCTCCCCTCTTTCAGCTGAAAACCAGCTTTCCCGGAGCCCCTTTCAGCACTGGAAGCTGCTCTAAGGTCTCCCTGCAGCCTTCTCTTCTCCAGGCTGAACAACCCCAACTCTCTCAGCCTGGCCTCGTACGGGAGGTGCTGCAGCCCTCGGATCATCTCTGTGGCCTCCTCTGGACTTGCTCTGACAGATCCGTGTCCTCTCTGTGTTGAGGACTCCACAACTGAATGTGAAACAAAGCCTGGTCCCTGATCCCCAGCAAACCAAGCCCAAAACCAGCCCCTTCCCTCTGGCTGTGCCAGATGTGCAGAACTGGTCAGAACCTTCTGGTGGAGAAACCTGTTCATGCACAAACCCCTTCTTCTGCAGGCAACTCCAGCTTTGACCACTGCTTTTCAGAGCAGGGATATGAGAAGAGGGGCTTTGAGCAGTCTGGTTTAGTGGGAGGTGTCCCTGCTCATGGAGCTGGTTGGGCTTTAAGGACCCTTCCAACCCAACCCATTCCATGATTCTGTGATTCTAAGAGAGGAGGGGAGCCCCGCTTTGTCCCCCAGCAGCGATCACCCAAGCCACAGTGAGGTGTCCCCAGGGAATAGGGGGCTGGGAATGGGGGAGAAGGTGCCAACTTGGAAAAGTTCATCGATAGAAACATAAAATTAAAATAATTTGCGTCAATTCTGCTGAGTGGCTGTTAGGCCTAATTGTTATTGACTCATCGCTGTAATTATTAAAGCTCACACAGAGCTCTGCTGGCAAAGGGGGTGGGTTTGGGATGCCCTCCACAATGTGTCCCCCCTTGTCGGACATGCCTGCGAGGGGGACAGCAGTGACACCAGTCACGGGGACATATTGGCTCCTTGATTCTTGGAACCAGCCCCCAAGAAGACACCATCAGAGCAAAAGGGGGAGATTCGAGCCATTTTTGATGTGCAGGAGGGAGACGGGGATGGCAGAAGGGAAGATGGAAAAGGACAAAGAAGGGGAAAGCCGAGGACAGGTGGCAGGAATGGGAATGGATGAGCCAGCTTCAGAGAGACCCCGTGGATGCTGCCAATGCTATTTGCTCGGTGAGGTGCCGGGTAATTTTCTCCCCTCCTTCCTCAGGTCTTTGTTTCTGCTGCCAGCGCGGACCCCAAGCAGCAAAGGAGCCTGATCAATAGGAACACGGTGTTTGCATGGATCATACATGCGAAGAGCACGTTCCCGGATCAATGCTGAGGTCTCGCAGAAGGAGAGGAAGGGAGGGGAATAAAAAAAAAAAAAACAACCAACAAAAAAACCCTGCCAGGATGCGCATTGCCACAGGATGTACCGTTTCCATGGCAATGGGCTGCTTGCCTGCCACCCAGGGCTCCACTGCGATGCTGAGGACCCCGCTTAGCACCTCGAGGCAAGGCAACCGTCCCACCAGGCTCTGAACCAAGGGTCCTGTTGCCCTTACAGCCAAGGTGAGGAGGGTCAACTCATACTGCAGGCTGGATGAGGCCCTTTACCTGATGTGACACAGGTTCCATCAGTGGAATAAATCCTCAACCTGTTTTCCCTCCTTCCAACCAACCACGGCTGAAATCAAGACTCCCAACCGCCTGTGAGCACATGCAGGATCCCCAGCTCCACCTCCCTATCTGCCTCCTTCCCCCAGGCCTCAAAGGAGTTCATTAAATCCTGCCTTTAAAGTGCTCTGGAAATGAAAAGCGCTTGAGAAAAGCGGCCCTAAACCCTAACAGAACCAGGGGTTGTCTAGCCAAGGGTGGACATCCCCTTCTTTGTGGAGGGCTGAGATGACACAAGGGCTGGAGCACCTCCTGTACGAGGACAGGCTGAGAGAGTGGGGATTGTTCAGCCTGGAGAAGAGAAGGCTCCAGGGAGACCTTAGAGCAGCTTCCAGTGCTGAAAGGGGCTCCAGGAAAGCTGTGGAGGGGCTCTTGGTCAGGGAGGGCAGGGATAGGATGAGTGGAATGGTTTTCAACTGGAAGAGGGGAGACTGAGATGAGACTTTAGGAAGAAATGTTTTGCTGTGAGGGTGGGGAGGCCCTGGCCCAGGTTGCCCAGAGCAGTGGTGGCTGCCCCATCCCTGGAGGGGTTCAAGGCCAGGTTGGATGGGGCTTGGAGCCCCTGATGCAGTGGGAGGTGTCCCTGCCCATGGCAGGGGGTGGAACTGGAGGGTTTTTGAGATCCCTTCCAACCCAAACCATTCCGTGATTCCACGATTCTTTGTTTCCATGCAAGGAAAGACCCCCTGGGCCACTTTTCCTACTAAAGCCCCCAAACCACCCCCTAGGACTTGCCCAGCACATGGGCTCCTGAGGTTTTCTCTCTCACCACTCATGCTGGGCTTCACCTGTAGCTGGCCATGCAGAGAGGCAGGAGGCTGTCTTTGCAGCAGAGCCAGCCAATACTTCTCAGCCAATAACGTTATCTAAGGGTAATCATTAAGCCCTTATGAGCCATGCAGCCTGCGTGGAGCTGGGGGAGATAGTGAGAACCTGCTGCAAATGTCCTTGCAGAAAGCGGCTGACCTTGGCAAGGCAGAACCACACTGCTGGGTCCCAACCTCTTCCAAATTTTGTGATAGGTGACCACTGCAAGACAGGTTTCCTTGCAAGGAGTCAAAGGGCTTGTGCTGACAACCATAGCCAACCCGTGCTTGAAGCACTTTCCTCCTGCAGCAAGGAAGGGGCAGAGTGCGATGGGAGGAGGGTAAGGAGGAGCTGGTTTGAAGACGAGCAGACTGGAAGCACAGGGGATCACAACTGGATGAGGGCTTTGAGAGCAGCTCCTGAGCATAGAATCATTCAGTTTGGAAAAGACCTTTAAGATCATCGAGTCCAACCATAAACCAAATACTGCCAAGCCCATCACCAACATTTCCCTAAGTGGATTGCCCAAACATCACCTACCCTTCCCTGAAATCAGACAGTTGCCCCCCATGAGGGCAAATCCCACCCTTGGAGCTACCAGAGCTGCTGCCCAAAGCACCTGCCCTGGGTGCTGGCAGCTTGCAGGCAGAGCTGGCTTTGAAGCATCTCTGGCAATGTTTGTCTTAGCGCCAGCTTGGCCTCTGCTATTGCATAAAACACTTCGGTTTTTTTTTTTTAATCAGCTAGGAAGTAAATTAAAAAAGTTGGCTGTGCAGGAATTAGGCCTTTTGGCTGATAGTTTGGGAAGCATCTGTCTCCATCATCTGCAAATTAGTCTTCCACAGGAGAGTAATCAGATGGTTAATGCAGCCGCAAATGAAATCACCCATCATTAACTATTCAAAACAAGAGGTCTGTAAGGGATCAGCCCAATAAATCCCCCCCCGACCTCCAGAGTGAGGGTTGGGGGGAGCTGGAGGGGGCTGGAGTCACCTCTTTAGGGCCATGAACTAGGGATGGGGGACCTGGGCCACCAGATAGTATCAAGAGCCATGCTCTGAGCATGTTTTCAAGAGCCTGAAAAACACGTGGGAAGGAATGGTTTGAACGCACCCAAACCAAGCTGGTGTATTTGGAGCAAAACCAGAGATACTAGTCAAAGAAATTTTGGGTTGGGAAGGATGAGGAGTCAGTGAGGCTGTGTCAGAGACCCCGCAACAGGTGTCTGGCCCTGCTAGCTCCCTGGGGAATCGCCCTTTAGTCTGTTAAAGCATCATCTTCTGGCCCCGTAAATGGAGCCACCTCCTCACCCTGAGGTCAGCTACTGTGCTAGGGAGGCAGCATCACCTCCTCATCATCACAGCCCCCTGCCCACCCATCCCCCCGTCCCAGAGCTCCAGGGCAGCCCCGCTGCACTCATAGGTATAGGTGGAGGAAGGGACGTGTAGGGCTGAGTATGTCCCACAAGAGGTGAATCCCATCATGACATCCTGGCTGGTGCAGCAAAAGAGTCGCTAGGGTTGAAGAGTGGGTGGTAGGCTGGTGATTTGGAGCTGGGAAAAGCAAGCACAGAGGGCAAAAGAGCTTCTTCTCCTGGTTTCAATCTCTCCAAACTCTTGGTCAGTGGACTTCTGGGAAAGAAGGGAGAAAGAAAACTCAAACCCAGCAGCAATTTCCTCAGGAGTCACAGGAAATGGGAAGATGCAGATGTTGCCAGCTGTGCTCTGCCTTGCCAGTGGCCCTGGGGAAACCTCTGGTCCACAGCGCCTGTTTGGGTTTGAAGTTCATCATCATGATACAGGAGATGTTGGTCTCACGCTGACACCACTGCATATATATAACAAGCACGGAGACCAAGGAAGACATTTACCCCTTTGAAAGAGGTCAGCGCAGAGGTTATGTAGCATCCAAGCCCTGGGGATGCTGCAGGCTGCCTCTATCTACAGGGCTGCATTTTGCCCTTAAAGAGTAATCGCTTAAAAATGACTTTACCGTCCGAGCAGGGCAAGAGATGGAGGGATTGTGAGAGCCTGCGTGTTGGAGGAGTAAGTTCTTTGTTGCCTAGAGCTTGTTAGATCCATACATCGAAGAGAAGAATAAATAAAAAATCAAATCTCTACTTCTGAAAAGCGTTTCTGTGGGGAGCTGCTTCCCTGAATCTTCCAGCCCCGGCCTCTGTCAATAAATCAATAGCTGATGCAGGTCGGCTGCAATCGGCTGCAGGAGAGCAAGCGTGTGATGGATGGACAGGAGAGAGGCGAATCTAAGAGATAGGGCAGAGGTGATGCTCACCTTGAGCTTTATTGTTTGCCACTGAAAGACAAGGTAGCATGGAGGCATTAACCAAAGTGTTAACAGCAGGAGCGCGGATGCCCCCTCCCCAAAGCCCACTTCTCCTGAAGAGCCTGCAGTGTCTCTCCTCCAGCTTTTACCCCCTCTCCTATGGGCTTCCTTGCCATGCAGACGGGTAAAGTGGGGTGAGGAGAGAAGCTAAATGATGCTCCAAATGGCTGGGAAAGGACAGAAGCCTCTCAGGTGCCTGCTCAGATGTTCCTTGTGCATTAGAGCTTTCCAGTTTGGGCTGCCAAGGGGAGGTGAAGAGGGAGGCGTGGGAGAGAAATGTGGGATTGTCACAGTGGCTCTCCTAGTTTTCAAGCCCAGTGTCTGCTCAGGATCAGGAAGGAGGCAACTCTTTCATGAAATAGAGGACTAGATCTCCTTCCTGGATCCAGAGATCTCTTGGGGCAGCACAGACCAACCCCTGTCCTCGCTCCCGTCCCAGCACCAAGATGAGCCCAGAGCAGAGACAGGCTTCCATGAGTCTGTCTCATTAGAAGAGTTTTTTTCCTTCTGCCACCCTTCTCGTGCTCAGCAGATTCGCTCTTCCCTCCTCTGAACCCCAGGAGACCTTCAGGATCTCCAGTACATCCCTATCCCCGGGGACAGGTGCTAAGGGAAAGCTGGTGATGCTTCTCATGGTGAACCACTTCTTGACTTCAGCCTAATCACTTGTTTAGCTGAGGCTGCACTCGCCGTCCCTTGCAACTGGGCTCTTCTAGCCCTCCAAACAGATTTAGGTTTTGGGTCTCAGCAAAGACAAGGAAACACAGAGAGAAAAGATACGTTGCTTTGCTCTGAGACTGCTTATCAGGGAGCCTGGGGAGTTATCTCATTCTTCTGAATGGCTTTAAATTGGAAGGGGGAAGATTTAGACTAGGCATTAGGAAGAAATTCTTCACTATGAGGGTGGTGAGACAGTGGAACTTGGTTGCCCTGCGGTGCTGTGGCTGCCCCATCCCTGGAGGGGTTCAAGGCCAGGTTGGATGGGGCTTTGAGCAATTTCATCCAGTGGGAGGTGTCCCTGCCCATGGCAAGGGGGTTGAAATGTGATAATCTTTGAAGCCCCTTGCAACCCAAACCATTCTATGATTCTATGATTCTCTTAGGAAAACAAGAAAATAACCATTTCCCTTCATCTCCAGGCTGCTCACAATCTTTAGGGCTCCTCATATACCTCTTAATGTCCCCACAAGTGGCCAACCCCACCCTCAATGCCTCTCCTTGCACAGCAACCAGAGCAGAAGAGCATGGGAGTATTGAATATGGATTGACACGGGACTATAATGATGTGTTCTGATTTCTCCTCTGTTCCTCTCTTAATCATTGCTAACATCCGATTTGCCTTTTTGACTGCAGCCAAACATTGAGCTGACATTTCCAGAGACCTACCCACATTAACTCCAAGAGCTCTTCCCTGAGCAGTAATAGCTAATTTGGAGCCCTTCGTGGTATGTAGGTAGTTAAGGTTGTTTTCCTCATGTGCATGACTTTGCATTTATCAACATTGTATTTTATCTGCTCTTTTATTGCCCAGTCTCCTTGTGTCCTTAGATCCTTCTCACAAACTTTCCCACTCATTCTTTGTGTCAACTACCCTGAATGTTTCTGCCTCCCCACCATACTTTATCCCTGTGTTTTCTGGTTCCTTCCCAGACTATTTGAGATCGTGTGGATCAGAGTTGGTTCCAGCACCGATCACCATGAACGCCGCATGGAAGTTTTCCATGAGGGTTGGTCTCAGGCTGGAGGAAGGAGATCCAGGCACTGTCTGGTCAACAGGTTGGAGGGATGGGATGACATCCAGAAGGACCTGGACAGGCTGGAGAGGTGGGTCTGTGCAAAACTCATGAAGTTCAACAAAGGGAAGTGTAAGGTCAGGGCTATCCCAAGCACAATTACAGGCTGGGCAGAGAATGGATTGAGAGAAGCCCTGAAGAGAAGGTGCTGGGGGATGAGAAGCTCAACATGAGCCGGCAACGTGTGCTTGCAGCCCAGAAGGCAACCGTGTCCTGGGCTGCATCTGGAGCCCTGGGACCAGCAGAGAGGGAGGGGATTCTGCCCCTCTGCTCCCATGAGACCTCACCTGGAGTTCTGTGGTGTTTGAGGCCAGGTTGGATGGGGCTTGGAGCAACCTGATCCAGTGGAAGGTGTTCCTGTACATGGCAAGGGGTTAGAACTGGATGGGTTTTAGGGTCCCTTCCAATACAAGCCATTCTATGTTTCAGGTCCAGGACACTGCATAAGGAAGTGGCTAATTGTGGAGAACAGGGAAGTGAGCAGCAACAGATCCCATAAGATAATCAGGAATGTTGAGGAAAGCCGTTACCCCAGGCACAAGTCTTCTGCCCATGTAGATGACGTCTTAAAGCCCTTGTTGTGGTTCTGCATGGGCATGTCCATCCTGAAGTCTGTCTGTTCAGTTTGTCCATCCCCTGGGTTGGGATCCCACATGAGAAATTCTGACCTGGGAACCTGAAGAGCAGGATTTGCTTCTGGGATATTTGCAAGGACCGTGATCCTAGTGTTTGTGCCTGGTGATCTCCAGGAGCACATGGAGGCAACCCAGCCCAGATCCCTGGCTGATGGCCAGCCTGTGGTTTGTAGTTGAAGGCAAATACCTCCGTAATCCAGGCATATTTTCTCCCAAGGGGGATCTGATTGCTCTCACAATGTCTATATAAAGAGGAATGGACTGGGATTTGCATCTCTACCCATGCCATGAATGAAGGCATCCTATTTCATCTCCACTCCTGACCAAGTCATGGACGTGCAGCCTCACCTCCCCGTGGCTTTCAGCCGTGCCGTATCCCGCAGGATGCAGCAGTCCCACAACCAGATCGATCTGCCCAGTAACCTTTGCCATGCACCTCCCTGCCTGCCCCTTGTCACGGGGAGAAGCAGCTCAGAGCACTTCGCTTTGTTTCTCCTTCCAACTAACTCTTGGTTTCATTCAAAACACCTTGGAAAACAATAGCCAAAAATAAACCAGGCTGCCAGGGAAGGCTGGAGGGAGAGGACTGTGCCCACTGCTATGGCAACTGCAATCACTCCTCTGCCGGGCTGCGGGAGGCAGAGCTGCTGCTTTGACTTTATTTCCGAGAAGATTGGCTCAGCCCCAGCCCTAGACATGCACCGAGGTGGGTTGTCTTTGGGTGGGCTAGTTGGCATCTCACCTGCTGCCCAGGGAGGGGGTTAAGTCACCTTCCCTGAAGGGGTTTAAGGGATGGGTGGATGAGGTGCTGAGGGACATGGTTTAGTGTTTGATAGGAATGGTTGGACTCGATGATCCGGTGGGTATCTTCCAACCCGGTTATTCTATGATTCGATGATTCACCTGCAGGCAGCACAGCCAGCTCGGGCACTGCTGGCAGGGCAAGGGGCAGCAAGAAGTCAATCAAATCTGGCAGCAACATGCTTTTGGGGGTGGGTGGAAAGGAGCAGAGTTGTGGTTGGCTTCTTTGTCTCCCCTTTTGTCCCTGCAAAGGACTTATGCATGTGGTCACAACAAGACTGAGCTCCTTGTCTGCCTAAAGGTAAACCAATGGTTGATGAAAAGTGCTCTTACGGCGAAGGGATGGGCTGGCAGCGAGGAGATGAGTTGTTTAAAAGGTTTAAAAGCAAACTTAAAACCAGATCAAAAAGACAGCTCTTGCATGACATAAAAGCACCCCAAGCTTCTCCAGATCACTTCAGCCTCCTCAAGAAGGTTGTAGGTTGAATCATAGAATCATGGAATCAGAACCATGAGGTTGGAAAAGACCCACTGGATCATCGAGTCCAACCATTCCTATCAAACACTAAACCATGTCTCTCAGCACCTCATTCACCCGTCCCTTAAACCCCTCCAGGGAAGGTGACTCAACCCCCTCCCTGGGCAGCCTCTGACGCTGCCCAATGACCCTTTCCGTGAAAAACTTTTTCCTAATGTCCAGCCTGAACCTCCCCTGGTGGAGCTTGAGGCCATTCCTTCTCATCCTGTCCCCTGTCACTTGAGAGAAGAGGCCAGCACCCTCCTCTCCACAACTTCCTTTTAGGAAGTTTTTAGGAAGTCCTTTGAGACTAAAGTCAATGAGATGGGTGAGATTTGGTCTGCCCAAGCACCCAGACAGTCACAGAATCACAGGATGGTGGGGTTGGAAGGGACCTTTGGAGCTCATCCAGTCCAACCTCCCTGCTAAATGTTCACCTCCAGCAGGTTGCACACCAATGCATCAAGGTTGGGTTTTGACATCTCCAGAGAAGGAGACTCCACAGCCTCTCTGAGCAACATGGTCCAATGCTCTCACAGTAAAATTTTTCCTTATGGAAAAGGGTTCATCACCCCTTTGGGTCTTTAGTCAGTCCCATCCCCATCCCTGTCTCTTTGTGAGAGCAATGGAAGCCCAGACCTTGCCTACAAGCTTCCTCCCAGGGCTGGATAAGGAGATAATTTTCATGCTGTTTGTGGGTTTCAAGCCATGGGTGCCTTGCTAGGATCATCCAGGACTTTTATCCAAATTCCTTCTTTTTCATAGAATCATAGGATGTCCTGAGTTTGAAGGGACACACGAGGATCGTTGAGTCCAACTCTTGTCCCTGCATAGGACAACCCTAATACCTCTGCAAAGGAGCACGTGCACTTGAAGACTCTGTTGGCTTTTTTCCAGTCTCTCATTTATTGCTAAGTGTGGAATTTCAACAGGTTTCAGATCTGGCCCGAGGTCTGCAGGGACCAGATTTTCCCCACTCTGATTCCATTAGGAACCTCTGAAGCAGAGAAGGAGGGTTCAACCCTTCTGCTGAGGAGCAGGGTCACCAGCCCAGCACGTCAAAGCTGAGTGGGAGCAGCAAATCCCCATAGGTCTGACCCAGGGGAATGAGAATTAGACTCACAGAATCACAGAATGGTTTGGGTTGGAAGGGACCTCAAAGCCCATCCAGTTCCACCCCCTTCCATGGGCAGGGACACCTCCCACTGCATGAGGGGGTTCAAAGCTCCATCCAACCTGGCCTTGAACCCCTCCAGGGATGGGGCAGCCACCACTGTCAGCTGAAAATCGTTCCCTCTCACCCTATCCCTGCAGTGCCTGAACAACCCCAACTCTCTCAGCCTGTCCTCGTATGGGAGGTTCTCCAGCCCTCGGATCATCTCTGTGGTGTCCTCTGGACTCGCTCCAACAGCTCAATCTCCTTCCTGTGCTGAGGACTCCAGAACTGAACGCAGGGCTCCAAGTGATAATCTTCAACCTTTAATTTTTTTTCCCTAAACTAGAACTTTTCAACATCTCCTATGAAATAAAACTGGGGAAGATATAATTAGATGAAAATCCAGTAACTTCTTAACTTACTCAGAAACATTATAGGCATCTTAAATGTGGAAATTAAGTGCCATTTCAAGCATCCTGTGTTGGCAGGTCAAAGTATTTAATTTCAGCATTTAAATGCCATTTCCTTCTGGAGCTTCCCCCCCGTACGCTTCATGCGGCTGAACTCAACACCGCTCCTGGTATTTGTTTGATGAAGGAGTCATCACTGCACAGTTTCCTGAGCCATTTCTGCTCATCTTTTCTTTGATTTTCACATCAGCTTTTCTCAGACGGAGCAGCCAGGCTCCTGCCTTGCTGGCTATTTAAAGCACGAGGTCCTGAGTGCCTGGCACACTTTCCCAGCTGGATTTCTTCCCAACAGTCACCCTGGTCCTTGATGCTGCCTGAGCACAGAGGCTCTGATTAAGAGCCAAGTAGAATGCCCCATGCTCCCAGGTTGAGGACTGGAAACTAATATAGAGGCAACAACCTACTTCAGAGGCATCCACAGAATTCAGAGGCAGCATCTGGGGAAGGGAACAGGGTTCTATCGCGGAGCCAGGGCTCACATCTCTTTGATCTGCACCGTTTGCCCAGTGCAACCCAATATTCAGGCTGTTGGCAGCTCCAGGCCCTTGCTCTTGGCCCTGGTGGGGATTTTGAGGGCTCCGCATGGTGTAGCAGCAGTTTCACCAGTGCCCTGTAGCCCTGCTGGTTGAAAAGCTCCTGAGCTTGCTACACAAGTCTCAAAAGAGAGGAGAAGCACAGAAGGATGAAAGAGAATTCATCTTTTTTACAGCCCTAAAGAGAAACCGGTGCCTTACAGCTCCTAGGGAAGAACCATCTTTTAGTTGTCCTCAAACAGGCTCAGCAGAGCCCTGAAAATGGTCATCCCCCTTCCTGCAGAGCCAGAGCATCCCTAGAGAAGGGGTGATGCAGTGATGGTCTTTAATATCTGTCGAGGTGGGGCTGGATGGGTCAGGGCTGAGGTGGGTTTTGGGACACGGCTGGTGGGTAAGGTCTGCAGGTCAGAAGAAGGACTGAGATCGGGCTGGAGCCAAGTAGGAGCATGGGATTTGCAGAGAAGGCTTCTGCCTGGGTCTGATAGAGGGAGGCTGACCTGGGGCCTGGGAGCTGTGTCTTGGTGCTCCTCCATGGCCTTGAGTGGACTCCCTAGCCATACTGAGGTTCTCCAGGGTCTGTAGCCGCTTCCCCAGGGCTCAGCCACAGATCCTGGCTGCCCTCTGCTGTAGTGGGGCTGCAGCCCTTCGCTGACACCCCTTATGATGACTTAAGGTGAGCTGCACCTTTCTGTCTTGGACCAGGCTTGTGGTGCCTGGAGACCAAATGGTGCCTCAGAACCCTTTGGCAGCCAATTTGATTGGAGGAAGGGGATATTTTGTAAAATTATAGACTCATGGAATGGTTTGAGTTGGAAGGGACCTTAAAGCCCATGCAGTTCCAACCCCAGTCACGGGCAGGGACATCTCCCATTGGATTAGGTTGCCCAAAGCCTCCTCCAGCCTGGCTGTGAACACCTCCAGGGTGCATTTTAAGCACAGTGCAGCTCCTCTGTCCCACACAATTGGAGGCAGAAAGATGTTTCAAGCTGTGATAAACTTGGAGTTGCAGCATTAGGGTCACAGCAGGATTGCAACACACGTGAACATAGAATCATTTGGAATCATAAAATCATTTAGGTTGGAAAAGGTCTTTAAGATCATCGAGTCCAAACGGAATCTCTGTAGGGACATCAGTACCAGTTCCTTTGGTCATTGCAGGATGAGGATCTCTCCAAGGATAACCCAGGATGGGCTGGGGCTTCCTGGGACACCTCACTGTGGTCTTCCAGGCACAACAGTCCCACATTTCTCAGCACCACCAGGCCTGGTCAAGCACGTGTGGCCCATCACGCCATGGGAGGGGACCAGCAGGGAGGTGCTCACCCAATTTCCTCCTTGCAACTGCAATGGTAAAGCAGTGGCAGGGAGTCAAGGGGGCTTTTTTGTCCTCTGTTTATCCTTGCATTGAGATCCCCTGGGCTGAGACTGGCTCCTTCACAGGACCAGCACAGCTCCAGTCCTCCAGAGCCATGCCCTGGACCCAGATAAAGTCCCCACCGTCACCTCCTCCCAGCTGTCTCCAGATGCCGTAGAAAATCCCCGGAGTCCCTGCTTCGTGCGGGCTCTGCTGCCTTCCCTGGCGTTCGGTACAGTATCTCCTGGCCCCCTCCCTGCTCCTTGGGCTTTGTCAAAGCACATTTCCCAATTAGAGGATAAAAATATTCCATTCCTGACTCCGCGTGCTATCGATTTTGCCTGTAGCTGTGGAGGGGGTGAGGGCGGGCGCACGCGGGGTAGCGAGAGGTGAAGGGCTGTAGGCACAGAGTGCAGCTGCCTCCCCCCTTACCCCTTTATTATTATTGTTATTATTCATCGCTGTGAAAAGCACCGAGCAGGACTGGTTAGCTCAGCTGACCACTGATAGAGAACAGGGGATCGATACTTAATTGACACAGGCTGGGGAGCTGGAGCAGGGATTGGAGATGGGGGAAGGCTTCTGGGAGGAGGGAGGGGAAGAGGAGAGAAGGAACAAAAGCCAAGCGAAAGGAGGAGAGGCAGGGAGAGGGTGGGAGGAGCGGAGAAATAATGAAGGAAGAGGCAAAGAGGAGAGGACAGAAGAGAAGGCAGGAGGACAAAGCCCCCCAAGAGCCCGGCTCGCCCCACGGGAGCTCTGCGGGTGGATGCTGTGCAGGCACGTGGCCTCGGATGCCTTGCGTGTCGCAGGGTCTAATGGGATGGGAGAGCCAACGTTTGGAGGGACTGGTGCAAATACCTAAACCCTCTTTTGAGTGCAAGGTGTGGACTCCATCACGTGCACCCTTGGCATCGCAGCGACAGCAAAACACCCCACACCAGCACTGCTGAATTGTCCCTCCTTGCCCACTGCAGCCAGGAGTGTGGTAACTAATCAACGTTGCTCTGCTGTGAAAAATAGCCTTGTGAGACCCAAACAACATGTAGGAAATCATCTGCTGGCCTCAGATCTTGTTTTCCACCACCTCATGATGTAACTCCACCTCCTGCTGCTGGCAGGAGTCATTCCTCCTAAGCCTGTCCCACGCTGCTGGTGGTGTATGAACATCTAAGCAGTACACACGGTCTTCAACTCCCCAAACCTTGGTTGTCCAACCTCTAGATGCCTCCCAGAGCTTGTGGGAGAATGTGCAACTTTGAGTGAGGCTCATCTTATGAGGACTTGCTTTCCCTGACACTAGTCACCCAGGACTTCACTGTGCCTGGTGAAGCTCTGCTGTGGAGGCTGACAACTCAGAGCGAGGGAGCTCACTAAGGTCTGATGTGTCATCTGCTGGCACTGGTCATTCCCATCTCCTGAGGTGGGTCCTGAGGCCTCAGTGGAGTTCACAATGGGAGAAAAGCCCCAAGTGTGGCTGAGAGGAGGTGCCAGAACTGACGGTCGCTATCTTGTTTGACTCATCTTTAGTGAGGACCCCACTGGAGAAGGTCACCTGGGCTAGGTGTCAGGTACACAAGGAGACAATGTAGACAACAAATGTAGACAACCCGGAGAGCCGTGGAGGGAAGTTATAAGAAGGTGAATAAGATGGCACTGAGTTCACGTGCTCCACGAGGAACAAGATATCAGCAGCAAACCTGGCAGGGCAGGACAGGACACTGGCTGGTTTCTTCTCCACCTCTATTAAGGGAAGGACAGGAGCAGGCAGGCTCCCAAGCCGAAGCTAATTTCTCTTTGAGGATGTTGGTGGCTGGTGGTGGCACCAAACATGATTGTTACAGAGGTTTGGAGGAGAACAATATAGATATTTCTGCAAGCCACCAAGAGATGCTGCCTGTGATATGGAGGCTGGCAAAGGGAGTTTTGACCAGAAGCACAGAAAGTCACTGAACTTCTCCAGGACTTGGCTGCTCTAGAGGACTGGGCAAGACACGTTTGGTGCCTTCTGCTGGACAAGGAAGAGAAAAGCTGAAACATGCATTGACCTTCAAAGTCCTTCAGCTGCCAACAGCATGGGCTGCTTTTCAATCTGAGCCAAGCTGGGCTTTTGGCCTGAGAGAGAGAGACAGCAGGACGCCTTTCTTGAGTAGAGTGCTCTTTGTCCCTGTTTGTAGAATAAGAGCCATGACCTTTCCCAAGCCAGAAGCTGACTTTTCTTTCTCTTTCATTTTACTCTGCATGCTTCCACCTCTCCCACCCATCACCTCCGTGAAGACACCCATGCACAGAAAGTCTTCAAGGCTCTTCCTTCTGCTGACCTTCACCAGCACCTCATGCCAAACAACCTAGCCAGCTAGGGAGAGGCCAGCTGGCCTTGAGCAGAGCCCAATGGAACCTTTGGCTGCTTCACAGTCAACGGAAAGAAGAAGAAGAAGGACCTTCCAGGTGCTTTGCCCTGCTCCAGAGGGTTTCAGCCTGCAGAGAACATACCAACAGAGAGATACACAACTGCCAGTTGATCCAGGGAGCTGACTGGATGGGAAATGCTCAGACCTTCTTCCCATCCACACAGCCTGCAGACGGGAAAGGCAGTTATATTTAGCTACTGTTGGCACCAGCCATAAAGACCGTTGAAAGGAGGGTTGGGGTGGTGGGAAAACAGCCCTTTGATTTCATTCGTTCTTTTTATGGACTCTTAAAGTTGCAGGCTGGCATTTGCTCCTCGCTAAGGCATGGGGCCCAACAGGCCGTGGTGCGGGGAACCTCAGTCGAGGGCCCGTCCCGTCGCTCTTGATCTATAACACGTCAGCCTTAAAAGGATCCTCTCCATCTCCTTAAACAATATATTACCACTGTCCATCGTTCCCATTAATGCATAAAAAATCATTAGGCATTTCTATGGAGACCCATTGCCATAAACACAAGCTTCCAAATGCACTCTGGCATTAAGCGGCCAAAGTAAACTGAAGGCGATGTCTGCGGTAATACCCTCCCAGCACGCATCCCCATCCCAGCCCTCCCCCCCGTTCCCCATTGTCTCTCTTCTCTCGATCAATTTTATGGTGCTTGCCTGGGGTTCATTAATGTTTCCGGAATCTCTCTCTGCCCTGTTTAAAAATTCTTAATTAAGCAAGGTTTTTTTGTTTACACTTGAACTAATTACACTTTTAAACCCGACAATAAAACATCAGCTCTGGGCCATTAGGGCCCGCCACGGCCGGGCAATTCAGGAACTGCCATGCTTTGCATGGAGATAGGAAGGCCGGAGATGCAGCCGTTCTGCCTAGCTTCAGTCAAGAGGACGCCAGGATCTTCACCTGGCACATGGAGATGGGGGCCAAGGGTTCGAGCAGCCAGATGTCCCCTTTAGCTCTTCCTTGTTTCCTCCGGATGCGCCTCCCCAAGATAAGAGCTGGCAGAACGGCTAGATGAGGATGCGTCCTCTCCCGGTGCTCGCTGTTGTTTGCTACGCATGGGTTGTCCATGGAACCACCCCTCATTTCTCCAGGGCGTAGGGTAGCCCAAAAGTAATGAACAATGGAGGCAAAGGAGACCTGGAGAATGGGCCTACGAGGAGGATGTAGGTCTGGGACATCAGTGGTTGGGTCGTCCCCAACAAGCCAAGCTTGAATGCTTGTGTGTGCTGAAGGAGATGCTCTTCCAGGTGGCCAAGAAGCAAAGGGGATGGAGCAGAACCTTTGGGACACATCTGTCCATCTGCAAGAGAATGTGCCACAACCTAGAGGTGGAAGAACCACATCTCAGGAGCTTGGGCTCAGCTTCTCGCCACTGCAGGAATCTGTTTCTTCCTCACCTTTGTCTGCCTTGGGTTTTTCATGTCCATCCTTGGGGAGTAGGAGCTGCTGCTGTGGTGTGAATCCTTGGAGTGTTGGTACCAGGCTGATGCTGGTGAAGACCCTTTAAGCAAGGTGTGGTGCAGCTGATGGTGGACACAATGTCACAGGAGACAGAGCTGCTCACCACCATGCGATTGTTCAAAGGTCCTCATGAGCACAACAACAAGAGACACCTAAAAGCTATTGAGCTCCATTCAGCACCAGGAGATGTTGGTCATTAGTTCATCTCCAGCCATCATGGTGGCTCTCCAGATACCAGCTCCAAACTGGTATCTCCTGCCTTCTTTCTGTTCCATCAAGAAATATTCTCCCTCACATGAGGGAAGCTAACCAAGAGGAGAGAGAAGAAACCAGATCCTGACAGCCCAGCCCTTGCTAAGATTCTTTCCTGAAATCAGCACCTCAGGGAAGAATCAGAGCTTCAGGGCTCCTTCTGCAACACAGAATGTGGCATTTGAACCCTATGGGACAGTTTCTGTTCTGTATCCAGGTCTCACCCAGCCAGGACTGCAGAAGGCGTTCACAATGCAATAAACACCTTTAGTAAGACCAAATGCTCCCATCCAGTCCTACAACCTACTCCTCACATGGATTAATCCCAAAAAGGTTTCCAGCTCACATGTGCCTTTTGGAAACTCTTTTCCCTGGTGGTTATGAGCAGGGAGCTTGGAAAAAGCATAAGAGAAGGCTCAGGGAAACCTTAGAGCAGCATCTTGTACTGAAAGGGACTCCAGGAAAGCTGGGGAGGGGCTCTTGATCAGGGGGCAGGGATAGGATGAGGGGAACGGTTTTCAGCTGAAAGAGGGGAGATTGAGATGAGATCTTGGGAAGAAATGTTTTGCTGTGAGGGTGGGGAGGCCCTGGCCCAGGTTGCCCAGAGCAGTGGTGGCTGCCCGATCCCTGGAGGTGTTGAAGGCCAGGTTGGATGGGGCTTGGAGCTCCTGATCCAGTGGGAGGATCCCCATAGCAGGGGGGTGGAACTGGATGGGCTTTAAGGTCTGTTCTGACCCAAACCATTCCATGATTCTATGATCTCTCTCTGCTTCGGCTTCACAGCCTTCTCATGTCAATCAGAGCAGCATCCAAGCCACCTCCAAAGCCCTCGGTCATCTGTTCCTCTCCGAGGGAGGTGGGTGGGGGAGTGAGCTCCTCCCTGGTGCAGAGTTCATTTGTGCAGACCTGGGCTGTGCTGGGACTCACAGAAATCTGCTGGGCAGTGCCAGGGCAAGGGTGCTGCAAAGATCCCCACCAAGATCCCTGTCAACTGACGTCCTTGATAAACTCACTTACATGGTGAGAAATGAGGCGTCAAAGCCTTTTTTCCCCATAGATCAATAATAAAAATATGAAAAAAAAATCCATATGCAAAGCTTTGATGGAGGAATGTTGCATTTTTTTAACCAAAGAAAACCAGAAGCACAGAGGTCTTTGGTAGCTTAAAGTAACCACTGGATCTGGTAGAAAGGAGACGAGACTGAAAATATCTGTTCCACTACACTGATCTTTCCTTTCTCCTCTCCTTTTTGAAGTGGAAAATTTCCCATTTTGGAAGCAAACCTGAAGGAAAATCTGAGCAAAGAGTCGATTCCTTCGCCGCAATCACTGCTGCCCACGTGAGCTTTCAACCCTCCTCCCAGGCAGGAGCAAGGTAGAGAGGCAGCAGCAGCGAGGTGATCGCCAGCTCATGTATAAATCCCTCTGACTTCCCTGTTGGTTTATTCCTTCGGGATTCAGCCCGCTTGGTGCTGGCTCTTGGCATGGGTGAAACCTGCTCAGATCTCATTGCAACCATGCCAGCCAGCCCTGGGTGAACCACGTTTTGGCTCAGAGCCTCCGGATAGGAAGTATCCTGGGATCCTCCTGAAAGGATTTTGTCCCTGCACAGTGGACTCTCACCTTGTGCCTGGCACAGGCTCGAAGGAGAGAAAGTACAATGTCCTCCTCCTCCTTCCCCTTCGTTCCAACCCCACCCAGTGCCAGGGCAGGTTTCCCTTCGTCAGCTCTTTTGGTGCTTTCCCTACTGTAAATCCTTCTCCAAATATTATTCCCATTTGGCCAGGGAGATTTAGCACTACCAAATACTCAACAGAAGAAGGACATGGATCTGTTGGAATGGGTCCAGAGGAAGCCACGGAGATGATCCAAGGGCTGGACCTGCTACGAGGACAGGCAGAGAGAGTTGGGGTTGATCAGCCTGGAGAAGAGAAGGCTGCACGGAGACCTTAGAGCAATTTCCAGTCCTGAGAGGGGCTCTAGGAAAGCTACCGAAGGACTTTTTCCAAGGACATGGAGTGATAGGGTGAGGAGGCATGTCTTTGAATTGGAAGGGGGAAGATTTAGATTAGACACTAGGAAGAAATTCTTCACGATGAGGGTGGGGAGGCCCTGGCCCAGGTTGCCCAGAGCAGTGGTGGCTGCCCCATCCCTGGAGGGGTTCAAGGCCAAGTTGGATGGGGCTTGGAGCCCCTGATGCAGTGGGAGGTGTCCCTGCCCATGGCAGGGGTGGAACTGGATGGGCTTTGAGGTCCCTTCCAACCCAAATAATTCTTTGGTTCTATGAAATCAGCCTCTCAGGACGACTGAGCACTGCTCAGCACCGCAGGTGTGGGCAGGATGGAGCAGGGGGAGGTGGGTAACCCTCCATCCTCCCTGCACATCTTGGCTCCTGTCGATGCCCACAGGAACTCAAGGAAAACCAGTGCCCTGAACACAGGGCACTCAGATGATTTATTCCTGCATTAACCGGGCTGTTGCCTGAGCACAGTGGCTTTGTTGGGTCTGGAGGCCACGATGCCCTTTTCTTGGAGGTGTGATGAGTGGATTGGTCTCAGTTTGAATCCTCTGGGCAGGAGGAGGTCTGCAGGGCAGTATTTGAGAGGAGGAGAAGGTGCTCAGAGAATGCGAACATGAACAAGTCTTGAATTAGGGACACTAGGTCCCTCCTGTAGGTGGGACTGATGCCTCCCAGCTGAGCTCTTTGTCCCCCCAGCAGTCCTGTCCCTGGGGTGCATGTGGCTGATGGGAGCTTGCAAAATGCTGGGGAGACAGCAGCTTGCTGGGGTTCACATCCAACACCCCAACTTCACCTTCCTCACGCTCACCCCTGGACCCACCTGTGCCATCATTCCATGCTTCCCTGCCCCATGGGCTGGATCTCCACCCCACAACCTCTCCAGTATCAAATCCCAACCCCCAGGATGGGCAGGTTCTCACCCCCTCTTCCCACTCTGCATCCCACCTTTCTCCTTTCCTGCGGTCAGCATCACGGCTGGGCTACAGCCTCCTCCTCACACTCTGCCCTTGTTTCAATTTTATGAGCTTTTTCTTGCTATAAATATGGTTTTGAGTGCCCATTTATCAGGTCCTGCAGCTCTGGAGTCAGCCTGCCGAGCTGCCCATGACAGGTCAAAATTGACTCGTATGATATTAGAATTGCTATTGATCCCTTCGGCACCTCGCAACGCTCCCGGCTCCGTGACCTAGTGTCAGGCTGAGCAGCTCCCCCTCCCCGCCTCCAGCCACCCCACGCTTCCTCCTGCCTGCTCTCTGCTTCATCCCTTCTTCTGCACCTGGGATGGGGTCCCTCGCTCCCTGTCACCCGTGTATCACATCCTCCCATGGCCGCGGGCCCTTCAAACCCCCATCGCCTCGCTCCCTCGGCTTCACCGGGTGATCTTGAGCAGGAGATGGCTTCAGAGCTGCTCTATGCCCAGCACTTGGTGAATCCCAAAGGGAAATCCTGCTCTGATCTGAGTGACTTTCAAGGTTCTCAGCACCTTGCTCAAGGACTTAGAGGCTGGGATGGGTGCTGCACCTCAAAAAGGCCATAAAAACTTTCGTGCCTCAGTTTCTCCACCTGCAAAGGGAAGATCTTTGTTTAGTAGTGAACTGATGGGGTTGGACTCGATCTCAATGGTGTTTTCCAACCAAACAATTCTGTGATGATTCTATGATCTTCTTTTTCCTGCAGGTTTCCTCACTGGAAGCAACTGAAGATCGAGGTTCAACCAGCTCTGGGTGTTTTTATCAAAATGGGCAGATGTTGCCATTAATTCCAGCTGAATTAACGTTAGTACCAGCTTTCTTTCATCCATGTTTCCATGCAGGTTCCTGCTGTGCTGGAAGCCCTTCAGCAGCTTCCCAAATGACAATGATTTTCATCTCTGGGTTCCTTTGACCTACTATCAAATCTTCATCTTTTTTATATATGTTTTTCCCTGGAGGAGATGAAGCATTCTGGTCCTTCTCAAATAAGCCTAAGTGCAAGGTCCTGCACCTGGATCAGGGCAATCCTGAGCACAATTACAGGCTGGCCAGAAGATGGATTGGGAGCTCTGAAGAGAGAACTTGGGGTTCTGGTAGATGAGAAGCTCAACACAACCCAGAAAAGAGTGCTCACAGCCCAGATACCAACTGTGTCCTGGGCTGCACCCAAAGCAGTAGGATCAGCAGGGTGAGAGAGGGGATTCTGCCCCTCTGGTCTGCTCTGTGAGACCCACCTGGAGCCCTGCGTCCAGTTCTGGAGTCCTAAGCACAGGGAGGACATGGAGCTGTTGGAGCGAGGCCAGAGGAGGCCACGGAGATGATCTGAGGGCACGAGAACCTCCTGTACAAAGACAGGCTGAGAGAGAAGGGGTTGTTCAGCCTGGAAAATAGAAGGCTCCAGGAAGACCTTAGAGCAGCTTCCAGTCCTGAAAGGAGCTCCAGGAAAGCTGGGGAGGGGCTCTTGATCAGGAGGTGCAGGGCTAGGACCAGGGGGAATGGTTTTCAGCTGAAAGAGGGGAGATTGAGATGAGATCTCAGGAAGAAATGTTTTGCTGTGAGGGTGGGGAGGCCCTGGCCCAGGTTGCCCAGAGCAGTGGTGGCTGCCCCACACCTGGAGGGGTTCAAGGCCAGGTTGGATGGGGCTTGGAGCCCCTGATCCAGTGGGAGGTGTTGGTGTCCATGGCAGGGGGTTGAAGATGGTTGGTCTTTGAAGTCCCTTCTGACCCAAACCATTCTGTAATTCTACACATGGTCATATACAGTCGTGCGTGGTCATCTGTGGTTCTGAGTGGTCATGCATGGTGGTGAGTGGTCCTGTCTGGTCATCCCCAGTTGTGCACAGTGCATGGGTGTTCATGATCATTCATGGTGTGTGGTTGCGTGAGGTCATGGATGGTGGTGAGCTGAATATACTCCTGTGTTCAGTTTTGGGCCCCTCGCTATAAGGAAGACTTTGAGATCTTGGAGCATGTCCAGAGAAGAGCAACGAAGCTGGGGAAGGGACTGGAGAACAAGTCTTACGGGGAGCGGCTGAGAGAGCTGGGGTTGTTTAGCCTGGAGGAGAGGAGGCTGAGGGGAGACCTCATTGCTCTCTCCAACTCCCTGAAAGGAGGTTGTGGAGAGGTAGGGGTTGATCTCTTCTCCCAAGGGACAGGGGACAGGATGAGAGGAGATGGCCTCAAGCTGCATCAAGGGAAGTTTAGATTGGACATCAGGAAATTTTTTTTTACAGAAAGGGTTTTCAAGCACAGGCAGAGGCTGCCCAGGGGGGCAGTTGAATCCCCATTCCTGGAGGTGTTTAAAAGGTGGGTGGATGAGCTGCTTGGGGACATGATTTAGTAGTAAACAGGTATGGTTGGAGTTGATGATCTCTATGGTCTTTTCCAACCTAATGATTCTATGATCATCTAGTCCAACCGTCAGCCCAACACCACCACGTTGTGTGTCTTAGTGTCCACAGCTTGGGGAGGGCTGAACACCAAGGACATGCGGCACCAGCTCCTGGGTGAAACATCACAAGTTACCAGTAGTGTGACCTGGCTTTCCGAGGAGTTTCTCTGGAGCCAGGGCTGGCAATCAATCGAGGGGGAACTCCACATTCTCCAAAGCAACCCAGGATTAATTTATGTGTGTCTGAAGGACGCTAATAAAGCCTGTTTAAGACAAAGTTAACTTTAATACTGTGATCTGGCTGGTATTAAGAAGCTGCTGAGGAGAGCGGGAAGCAGCTGATCTAACATCTGGCTGAAGACCTCTTTTCAAGATCTGCTCAACCCAGCCCAGGATGCTCCGTTGGGAGAGGTCGTTCTCATCTTGTGCATCCCAACTGCTTTAACATAAGAAGGATCAAATCAGATCCAGCAAACCAGACCAAAAATACATTTTTTCCAGTTTATTGACAATTTCCTGTTCCTTGCCTCAGAAAAAACTAAATAGAAGTAATTTGATTTGAAATGAAAACCGGTTCAAAATCATTAGCAAATCGAAAGTCAAGCAAAACCCAATTGTTCTGGGTCAGGCAGCACGTTTGGTTTTGATTTCAGGCTTTGAGGCACAGCTCGAACATTTTAAGGTCAAACTGAAGGAAAACCTTCCAAACAAAGTTGCTGTGGTGGCAGAGCCGGACCTGCTTGATGCTGGAGCCGCTCCAGTGGGAGCCAGCACAGTGGGCTCTGCCAGAGCCCAGCATCACCCATCACCCCAAGAGCAGAGCCTGATTCTGCTCCCCTGGGGGATGCAGGAAGCCCTGAGCTCCTTCTGGGACACATGGTCCCCAGTTACCCCCACATCGACTAGAAAATCTCCCCACAAACCCTGGGGTGGCGGGACAGGCCAGCAGCCCAGGGTGAGTGGTGGCCACTGCTCCTTGTCCCACCACAGCCCCATCACGCTGCGCAGGGCGACATCCATCGAGTCAACAAAAAAATCTCCTGGCAGCTCCATCTCTTTTTTTTTTTCCCCCCCTTAAAGCAAACATCTTCATTACAGCTCGGAGTTGTTTAAATAAATGAATTAATATTGACAAACCATCAACGAGGCTAATAAATGATTAGTTAAAGGCATACATACATCACATTACGGTTAGCATTAGCCGAGGCTTAATTACTTGTGGAGAGGATCCCATTAGAGTAGGTGCTACGTCGCCGTCACCCTCCACAGCCTTCCAGCCCCGCAGGTTCCTCCTGCACCCTCTGCCCCCTGGGACCTCCCAGTGCCACCACATCCCTCCAGAACAGGCACCACTGGTGGGGCAGAAGATGAGATCTTGGGAAGGAATCCCTCACTGTGAGGTCCTGGCCCAGGTTGTCCAGGGAATCTGCGGCTGCCTCATCCCTGGAGGGGTTCAAGGCCAGGTTGGATGGGGCTTGGAGCCCCTGATCCAGTGGGAGGTGTCCCTGCCCGTGGCAGGGGTGGGACTGGATGGGCTTTGAGGTCCCTTCCAACCCAAACCACTCCAGATTCTGTGTTGTCAGCCTCAAAAATGATTCTCTTGCCTCAGGTTGTTCTGTGATGTATTTCTCCTCTCCACCTGCAGCCCAACAGAGTCCCTGGCCTGACAGATGTGCTCTTCATGTCTCACACCCCCAGCTGGGGCTTTTCCTCAAGCTCCACCAGGGGAGGTTCAGGCTGGACATCAGGAAAAAAATATTGCATTGAAAGGGTCGTTGGGCACTGGAACAGGCTGCCCAGGGAGGGGGTTGAGTCACCTTCCCTGGAGGGGTTTAAGGGAGGGGTGGACGAGGCGCTGAGGGACATGGGTTAGTGATTGATGGGAATGGTTGGACTTGATGATCCGGTGGGTCTTTTCCAGCCTGGTGATTCTATGATTCTATGAAAATTCTCACATTTTTAACCCCTTGAACTGCTACTCTGGATGCTTGGCCCCTCCCAGACCCGGTGTCTTCTCCCTTGGAGCAGGATGGGCTGGGGAACAACCAGGGCCTGGGGCAAGCACTGTCCCTGCCTTCCAACACCAGTGAAGCTTTCCTGAGTATATTGCTGTCCAAGGAACAAATAAAAATACAGCTTCGAGCAGCCTGATCCAGTGGGAGGTGTCCCTGCCCGTGGCAGGGGTTGGAACTGGATGGGTTTGAAGGTCCGTTCCAACACACTCCACGATTCCATGATCGGTGTAGCGAGCGCTCCAGAGCTCAGAGGCAGCGGCACCGCTGGCTCCAAGCAGGGGAAGTTCAGATACTCAGTTGGCACGAGGTGGTCAAACACCCAGATACACGCAGCCTGTGAAAAGAGACACTGACAAATAAAATAGGCAATAAATAATAATAACAATATCATAAAATTTTCAAATTTATTGAAAACCGGTCCACTCACAGAATATTGGATTTTTCTATTATTTACACAGCTGCTGATTTTCTGTAAATATTTAATGCCCCATGGATTTTTTTTTCAAAGTACAAATCTGAACAATTTCTAAATTTAAAACCCACTCTACAGCACAGCCCTGCAAGGGTCCGATCCTGCCACTCTCCCACAGCTGGAGATGTCCCTGGAGCTGAGACGGGGCCAACGCTGCACACAGAGGTGTCCACGGAGGCTCTGTCTGGCTGGTGAGGTTTCAGGTCATCCTCTTGGTCCTCAGACATTGAAGGGGACAGAAGGACAAAGCCCCTCTCACCTAGAGCTCTGTGTTCAGTTCTGGGGTCCTCAGCACAGGGAGGACATGGAGCTGTTGGAGCGAGTCCAGGGGAGGCCACGGAGATGATCTGAGGGCTGGAGAACCTCCTGTACGAGGACAGGCTGAGAGAGTTGGGGTTGTTCAGCCTGGAGAAAAGAAGGCTCCAGGGAGACCTTAGAGCAGCTTCCAGCACTGAAAGGGGCTGCAGGAAAGCTGGGGAGGGGCTCTTGATCAGGGAGGGCAGGGGAAGGATGATGGGGGAATGCTTTTGAGCTGCAAGAGGGGAGATTGGGATGAGATCTCAGGAAGAAATGTTTTGCTGTGAGGGTGGGGAGGCCCTGGCCCAGGTTGCCCAGAGCAGTGGTGGCTGCCCCATCCCTGGAGGTGTTGAAGGTCAGGTTGGATGGGGCTTGGAGCCCCTGATCCAGTGGGAGGTATCCCTGCCCACCCCAAATAATTCCGCGAGTCTATGAGCATTAAAACCCCTAAATCTCCTAATATCTTCCCGGCACGTCCAGCACCCTGTGCCACCACAGCAGTGACACAGGATGACCAAGCCCTGCTGCTGCCACAGGGCCCAAAACGTGAAAATTGAGATGAAAGGCAGCGTGTGCAAGGCTCACGTCCATATGCATTTTGGCTTTGAGAGGTTTGTTAGGACTAAAGAGGCCCTTTCATCCCTTTCCAAGGTGTTGTAATGTATCCCCAGCTGGCTTTCATCTCCGCCTGATTGATACTCAGGGCTCTAATGAGCGTGACGGGAAAAGTGGCTGAGGCTGGGGGTGTGGGGGGAGGATATGGGGGAAGAGAGACCCCTCTGCGAAGGTTTCAAAACACTTTCTGTGTTGCAGCTAATGAGGGGATCAGGAGAGGAGTGCTGGAGCGCGGTGGGAGGATGGGGCTCCCTGAAGGCTGGTGGGTGCAGCAGGTCTCTGACCCACTGGGGACTTTGAACTCGCATGGCCATGCGTGACCCCCCAGGACAGCTCTGCCCCACAGCCAAATTGGAGTATTTAAAGCCAAAGAAGGACTTAACCTCCTGCTTTTGGTCTTGTTCCCCCTTGCCGTGCTTGTCCCCAGACCTCAGAGCACGGGGGAATGGCCCAGCGGGTGCTTCTCCTCTGGGTTGTGAAGGTTTGTACCCTTCACCTTGGGGTGGACGAGGGAGAAAGGAGCCTCAGGACAGGGTGAGCTGCTCCTCAGCATAGTCAATAGGCATCATCCTGCCTTCTCTCCCAGTGTCGTCCTCCTCGTCAACAGTTCCTGGGCTGAAAATCTGTGCAAACGCTAACGGGGCACCCCTGCATCCCTCACTTCATCTCCTTCCTTCCCATCCCTTCCAGTTTCTGCTGCCAAGGTCAGCTCAATGGCTGTGGGGAGCTGGGCTCCCTCCTGTCTTGTCCCCTTGCTGCCTCCTGGCATCGGCACCCATGGTGCCAGCACCACCAGCTCTGGGTGTTGGGATGGAGTGGGAGTGCTGCCTGCCAGGCTGGGGCTGCATCCTGCATGTCCTCACTGCAGAAATGGTCTCACTTCAAGCCTCATTAGCCCAAAAGGTTCCTGGCCAGGGCTCATGTTGGTCCTCATGCCTCAGAGGCGTTTTGAGACATGGGAAGGACAGAGGTTGCTCCAGCTTGGGGCCACTGCTGTGTGTGACACATGGGAATAAGATCATAGAATCATAGAATGGTTTGGGTTGGAAGGGACCTCAAAGCCCATCCAGTCCCACCCCTGCCATGGGCAGGGACACCTCCCACTGGATCAGGGGCTCCAAGCCCCATCCAACCTGGCCTTGAACCCCTCCAGGGATGGGGCAGCCACCACTGCTCTGGGCAACCTGAGCCAGGGCCTCCCCACCCTCACAGCAAAACATTTCTCCATAACATCTCATCTCAGACTCCCCTACCCTGAGACCACTCACTCGCTGCACCAGTGGCCAAAGTGAGGGCTGTGTCTCTGAGCCCCCAGCAGTCAGAGCTGGCTGCCCACAGGCTCTTCTGCCTTCCAGAAGACCCTCAGTCAGAGTTAACCCTAGTGGGTCTCAATTGTTGGCCATCTCTCTCATGGACATGGTCACCAGAATCATAGAATCATAGAATCACCAGGTTGGAAAAGACCCACTGGATCATTGAGTCCAACCATTCCCATCAATCACTAACCCATGTCCCTCAGCACCTCGTCCACCCGCCCCTTAAACCCCTCCAGGGAAGGGGACTCAAACCCCTCCCTGGGCAGCCTCTGCCAGGGACCAATCAACCTTGCCGTGAAAAATTTTTTCCTGATGTTCAGCCTGAACCTCCCCTGGTGGAGCTTGAGGCCATTCCCTCTCGTCCTGTCCCCTGTCCCTTGGGAGAAGAGCCCAGCTCCCTCCTCTCCACAACCTCCTCTCAGGGAGTTGGAGAGAGCAATGAGGTCCCCCCTCAGCCTCCTCTTCTCCAGGCTAAACACCCCCAGCTCTCTCAGCTGCTCCTCTTGTTCTCCAGCCCCCTCACCAGCTTCGTTGCTCTTCTCTGGACTCACTCCAGAACCTCAACATCCTTCTTGTGGTGAGGGGCCCAGAACTGACCCCAGGATTCGAGGAGCGGTCTCTCCAGTGCCGAGTCCAGAGGGAGAAGAACCTCCCTGGACCTGCTGGCCACGCCGTTTCTGATCCAAGCCAAGATGCCCTTGGCCTTCTTGGCCACCTGGGCACACTTAGAATCATAGAATCATATGTCCCCATTGCAGAGGGAAGGAAGCGGGGCTCCTTCCCATCCTGGGAGCAGGGAGCAAGGGGCAGGGGGTGAGAGGAGGGGGTTCTTAGCAGCTTCTTCATTTCAGGGCCAGGCAGCCAGGCTCTTTAAATAGATCCGAAGGAGTCTGAGAGTGTTGGCTTAATTGATTGCCAAGTGCTCCAAGCTGCGTATTGGAGATGTGCTGGGGAGCCAAGCGCTCTCGCCTTCCTCCATCCATCACCCTGGCACAGTCCTCCTCTCCTCTCTCCCCCAGCCCAGATCTGCTGCCCACAGTCGGGAGCTGACATTGCCAGGCTCCCTCCTGGCTCTGCACTGGGCACCCTGCCCCACAGCATCTCCAGCCAGCTGGAAGGGGAAAAACCCAACCCAAACCACATGCTATTTCCCAGGACCCAGATCATCCATGTGTACACACAGCTGTTTGCGTCTGCTTATCCAAGGGGATAGAGTTTTTCTCATTGTGCTTCACTTTCTATTTTATTTTCATTCTCTTCCAGTTCTCGAAGACAGCTGTGATGCAGGAATGAGAAAAAGAGAAAGGAGAGAGGAGAGAGATGGGGGAGAAGCAGAGAGTACCACTTTGCACAAATGTTTAGAGTTCAGAAACTCCCCCAGAGCCTCTGGGGCCACCAGCCCCATGAGGAGCAGGAGCTGGGAATGGGGGTTTCACCATCCCGGGACTGCTGTGGTACCCACGGTGCATCCCAGCTCTCTGAGCTCACAAAAGCCATGGAAGATCTTGTCCAGAGTTTCCAGCCCTTCAAACAATTGAATTGGGCAATTTTTCTTGTGCATGAGAAAGTCAGAAATGCACTTCAAAACATCCCAAAACTCAGGACCTGAGGCTTTAAAGACCAGAAGAATAGCTGGCCACAGGCAATCCTTTTCCAAGCAGCTCTGGATCCCAAAGCAGCCCCAGGCTCCCCACGACCTGAGCACCAGCCCAGGGAGAAAAGATGAGAGGCTGCCAGACCAGCCCTGAGGTTGCAGAGCCAACGCTCCAGGCTCGAGGGATCTGACTCAAGCCCATGTTGGCAATCCCATCCCTGCCTATCCCACACAGAGCTGGAAGATGCTGTTGGGTACCAGGGATGGAGGTGATGCAGGCGCTTCAGCCACTGGGATTTCAGGCAGCCCCGCTGGCTGGATCCAACCCCTCTTCTATTGTACGTGTGCTCGGAGCCCTTGGCTGAGGAATCGGTAGGTCTTTGTGTTACATTGTGAGGAAGAAGAGGGAAGAAAGGAAGGCGAGGGAGGAGAAGTCAGTGTATTTAGCGATGGAGCAGTTACTGATAATTGCTCAGAGTGAAACATCTCAATACCTGGACCCAGAGACCCTCATCTCGCTGCTGAAACACCAGCTGTGAGCACTGGTGCTGGATGCAAAAGGCAGCCCTGCAAGATGCAAGAAATAGCCTTTCTTCCCCCCAAAATTTCCCTAGTCCCACCTCTAGCGAGCCTCCTGCAGCTCCAGCACCATGCACGGACAACAAAAAGGGTCCCATCCCCTTCCATCTGACACTGTCCCCAGTGTGGCCAGCAGGTCCAGGGAGGTTCTTCTCCCTCTGGACTCAGCACTGGGGAGACCGCTCCTCGAATCCTGGGGTCAGTTCTGGGCCCCTCACCACAAGAAGGATGTTGAGGCTCTGGAGCGAGTCCAGAGAAGAGCAACGAAGCTGGTGAGGGGGCTGGAGAACAAGAGGAGCGGCTGAGAGAGCTGGGGGTGTTTATCCTGGAGAAGAGGAGGCTGAGGGGAGACCTCATTGCTCTCTCCAACTACCTGAAAGGAGGTTGTGGAAAGGAGGGAGCTGGGCTCTTCTCCCAAGGGACAGGGGACAGGATGAGAGGGAATGGCCTCAAGCTCCACCAGGGGAGGTTTAAGACATTAGGAAAAAAATTTTCACGGCAAGGGTGATTGGTCCCTGGCAGAGGCTGCCCAGGGAAGGGGTTGAGTCACCTTCCCTGGAGGTGTTTAAGGGATGGGTGGACGAGGTGCTGAGGGACATGGGTTAGCGATTGATGGGAATGGTTGGACTCAATGATCCAGTGGGTCTTTTCCAACCTGGTGATTCTATGATTCTATGATCACGGGTGCTGTGGGGACACCTCTAAGCACATCCAATCCCTCTGGCAGCTCTGTTTCTCTCAGGAGCTGATCCCTCCTTGCCTTGGCTCCTCCAGCAGCTGCCTCTCCCCATCGCCTTCCCCTCCCTCCCTGCTTTCAAACGATTGCAAAGCCTCTCATTTTCTAAGCCCAATTACTCCGGCACAATACCCCCGACCGTGCTCTAAGCACGGCAGCACGCTCCGTTGCCTGCCCAAGCTGCCCCGCGGCTGGCCACGCTCAGTGCCCAAAAGCGATGGGAAGAGCTTGGGATCAATACAGTTGTCTTCACCTCCCAGCCCTGCCATCCGCTGGGGTCTGCACGCTTCCAGGGTCTCCTTCTGGAAAGGACCATCCTGCAGGAGTGGGATGAGGGATGTCCTATCACTGGGATTTTGAGATGAGCTTTCTCTGCCTGAGTGAAAAAGTTCTCATCCAGTGGGAGGTATGGGGGTGGAACTGGGTGATCTTTAAGGTCCCACCCAACCCAAACCATTCCATGAACCTGTGAATGGGAGCTGCTCCCACCCCAGCACTGCCAAGGGAAGGGAATGGGTTGAGCCTCAGCCCCTCATCCCCAGCATAAGAATCATAGAATCATAGAATCACCAGGTTGGAAAAGACCCACCGGATCATTGAGTCCAACCATTCCTGTCAAATACTAAACCATGTCCCTCAGGATATGCAACTCTTGGACTGGGTCCAGAGGAGGCAAGAAAGATGATTTGAGGGCTGGAGCATCTCTGCTGTGAGGCCAGGCTGAGAGAGTTGGGGTTGTTCAGCCTGGAGAAGAAAAGGCTCCACAGAGACCTTAGAGCAGCTTCCAGCACTGAAAGGGGCTCCAGAAAAGCTGGGGAGGGGCTGTTGATCAGGGAGGGCAGGGACAGGATGAGGAGGACTGGATTTATATTGGAAGGGGGAAGATTTAGGTTAGACATTAGGAAGAAATTCTTCATGATAAGGGTGGGGAGGCCCTGGCCCAGGTTGCCCAGAGCAGTGGTGGCTGCTCCATCCCTGGAGGGGTTCAAGGCCAGGTTGGATGGGGCTTGGAGCCCCTGATCCAGTGGGAGGTGTCCCTGCCCATGGCAGTGGTGGAACTGGGTAGACTTTGAGATCCCTTCCAACCCAAACCATTCTATGATTCTGTGATCTCATTCCCATGTATCTGCCCAAATTCATGAGTTGAGCTTGGATGGAGCCTCCCCTTCCAGCCAAAAGTGCATCCAAGATGAGGAGGTCTCAGACTTGCTGAGTGACCTGGATTGCAAGCAGCAGTGGCTGGCAAAGGAGGAATTTTTGTAAGCCTGACTGCCTTGAAGCCGCTTGCCCTCTCTGTGCCACAGGAATAGGGCAAAAAAGTGTTTTATCACCTTATGCAAATAAACCAAAGCCGTGGCAGGTGGGCCAGAGAGTCTGGGGTGAGACCAGAGGTTTCACTGTTTCAGCGGGGCTGGGTCCTTCCCTGAGTGTTTCATCTTTTCCAAGGAAGACAGGAGGTGGGAGTCACCAGCAGCTGGTTTGGAAGGAAAGCGGCTGGTTGCAGGGTTTTCCCACTTTTGACCAATTCTGCAGGTATTCCCATCCATCTGATAAAGCCTTTTGGAACACGAACCCCTCAGCGTCCATCCCTTTGATGTAAAGATGCTCCAAGCGCTGCATCCCGCAGTCCCACATGTGCATCGAGCACTGCCCGTCCTCAGCTTCCCTGGAGCTGCCACGCTGCAGACCCCTTCTCAACCCAAACCCTCTGCGGGGAGCTGGTTTACAAGAAGAAGAGTGCTGGCTTCCCAAACAAGCCTCCCAGTCCACAACACATTTCCAGCCATACATAATCTAATATACGTTACCATAGCGCCAATCAATAACTCAGTAGGCCAGCTCCGAAATTATTCTCTTAAAGGGCCAGTGCGGTTCTTTCTCCCCCTCCCCAGGTCCATCTGCCTTGTGACACTCGGTGTTGGGCTCACAGGAGCCTCTCACCCTCCGTTCTTGTGTGCAAGAGCAGGAACACGATGCCAAGCTGGTGGTGCTGCCCTTCTTTACCCATCAAACCCTCTTTCGTAGAATCATAGAATCACCAGGTTGGAAAAGACCCATTGGATCATTGAGTCCAACCATTCCCATCAATCACTAAACCATGTCCCTGAGCATCTCGTCCACCCGTCCCTTAAACCCCTCCAGGGAAGGGGACTCAACCCCCTCCCTGGGCAGCCTCTGACAGTGCCCAATGACCCTTTCCATGAAAATTTTTTTCCTAATGTCCAGCCTGAACCTCCCCTGGTGGAGCTTGAGGCCATTCCCTCTTGTCCTGTCCCCTGTCCCTTGGGAGAAGAGCCCAGCTCCCTCCTCTCCACAACCTACTTTCAGGTTGAGAGCAATGAGGTCTCCCCTCAGCCTCCTCTTCTCCAGGCTAAACACCCCCAGATCTCCCAGCTGTTCTTCTTAAGGCCTGTTCTCCAGCCCCCTCACCAGCTTTGCACCGTGTCCTCGTTGCAGAGCTCATGGTGGGTTCACGGGCCCCCATCTCTGCGGCTCAGCAGCATCTTCCCTGCTCTGCAGCTCCACTTCACGCAGCTTTTCCCTTTTCCTGCCTCCCCGTGTGCGCACAGAAGCAGTGGGCAAAGCACACAAAAAGCAGGCTGTGTTCCATCAATCCATCTCCTCAATGGGCTTTTCCATTCCTCCTGTTCCCAGGAGCTGACGGTGACCAGGATAGAACTGGAGCACAGAACCTGGCAGCACCTAAAGCCACTCCAGACACTGCCAAGCAGCTCCTTGCACACATCATCATGGGTTTGGGGCCAGGCATGAGGGACCCCAGTGCTCTAAATGCCCCAGAAATTGCAATCACCTCCTTGCAGCCGCCCTTGGTGGTTTTAATCTGCCACCAGGATCAACCCCCTTGGAGCAGCCTTGCACACGTGGGCACCTCTGCAACAAATCGTCTCCTGCAACACCAATTATCAGACCCAACGCTGTGCCCTCAAGGCACCATCCCCTTCCTCAAGCACCTGTGGTCCCAGCTGGAGCAAGTTTACAAACTGGCCCCCATGGTGCTGCCCTGAGCTCCGCTCACCTCCTCTGCTCCCATTACGAAAGGGAAAAAGCAGAGGCAAGACCTAGAGATGTCTTCCCAGGTGGCCACGGTGCCTCCTCAAGCCCTTCAGAGAGTGGTGGGTGCCCCATCCTTGGAGGTGTTCAAGGCCAGGTTGGATGGGGCTTGCAGCAACCTGATCCAGTGGGAGGATCCCCGTAGCAGGGGGTTGGAACTGGATGGGCTTTAAGGTCCATTCCAACCCAAACTGTTCCATGACTCTATGATTCACTGCACAGTCTGAGCAAAATGAGCCAGAAAACCCCTACCAGAGTCTGCCCTGATGGGAACTCATCCATTCCCTAAGCGTGTTAACACTGAAACCTAATGATACCAGCTAAGGTTGCCTCCTCTATCTTCAATCCGGACAGAGACGTGTCAGAAAGAGGAAGAGTAATTACGCTTGAAGACCCCATGAGCTTCAGCGGGTGGTGAGGGCTGCATCTTGTCTTATTTTCTTTCTTTCTTTCTTTCTTTCTTTCTTTCTTTCTTTCTTTCTTTCTTTCTTTCTTTCTTTCTTTCTTTCTTTCTTTCTTTCTTTCTTTCTTTCTTTCTTTCTTTCTTTCTTTCTTTCTTTCTTTCTTTCTTTCTTTCTTTCTTTCTTTCTTTCTTTCTTTCTTTCTTTCTTTCTTTCTTTCTTTCTTTCTTTCTTTCTTTCTTTCTTTCTTTCTTTCTTCCTTTCTTTCTTTCTTCCTTTCTTCCTTTCTTCCTTTCTTTCTTCCTTTCTTCCTTTCTTCCTTTCTTTCTTCCTTTCTTTCTTTCTTTCTTCCTTTCTTCCTTTCTTTCTTCCTTTCTTCCTTTCTTCCTTTCTTCCTTTCCTTCCTTTCTTCCTTTCTTCCTTCCTTTCTTCCTTCCTTTCTTCCTTCCTTCCTTCCTTCCTTCCTTCCTTCCTTCCTTCCTTCCTTCCTTCCTTCCTTCCTTTCATTCTTTCTTCCTTTCATTCTTTCTTTCTTCCTTCCTTCCTTCCTTCCTTCCTTCCTTTCATTCTTTCTTCCTTCCTTTCTTTCTTCCTTCCTTTCTTTCTTCCTTCCTTCCTTCCTTCCTTCCTTCCTTCCTTCCTTCCTTCCTTCCTTTCATTCTTTCTTCCTTCCTTCCTTCCTTCCTTCCTTCCTTCCATTCTTTCTTTCTTCCTTCCTTCCTTCCTTCCTTCCTTCCTTCCTTCCTTCCTTCCTTCCTTCCTTTCATTCTTTCTTTCTTTCTTCCTTCCTTCCTTCCTTCCTTCCTTCCTTCCTTTCTCAACACAGCCCATCAAAGATTTTCATGAAAATCCTGACCAAACAGCCTCCCTGATATAATTTTTTAACCCCAAGATGCCTGGTTGTGGGGGAACTGGCTCTGGATGCTCTTGCCCAGCTGGGCACCTTACAAAGCCCTGAGGGCAGCGCTGGCAGAGGCAGAGCTCAGGCAAATGATGTTGCCTCAGAAACAAGAAGGTCCCAAATTTCTTCTCAGGAAGAAAGCACTTTGTTTGCTGCAAGAAAAGATCCTTTTTTCACCCCAATATTCTTGGCCACGGGGAAAGTGTCTACAGATGCTCCCCCACAGCTGGGCACCCCACGAGGTGGAGGAACGAGAGGATCTCAAATCTCTTGGTGAGACGCTCTAACAGAAAAAGAGGCTCTCAAATCTCTTGTCGGTGAGAAGCTCTAACCCCACAAGGTCCCCACGGCTGTCCCCTGCCCCGTTTGTGTCCCCTGGTCCCCGGGGACCCCTCGCAGCATCGCCAGCTGCCTTCAAGCAGCCCCCGAAGGGCAGCCCGGCTTCGGCAGTGCTGTCAGCCGGCCTCTACGTCTTCCATTAATTCACTTCACACTGTCCATATTGATCGGCTCTGCTCTCTCTCCGGCTCCCCCTCCCTCACACGCCCTCCCCCCCACCGACTGCTGCACCGCTGGGCAGCCCGGGCTGCATGCTGCATGATCCATACAAACTCACTTACTCAGGGAAATCAATGGGCTCGAAAGAGCACACGCAGCAAGGCGAGGAGTCTGTCTGGGGATCGACCGCCCAACAAGGAGACACAGAGAGCAGCAGCCTGCACCCCGCCTGCGCCTGGCGCCCCACGGGGAGGCCCAGGGACCCAGCAGCTCCCGCTGCCACCCCCGCCGCAGCCCTTCCGTGCCTCCCTGTTCTCCGTGGGATGGGGCGATGGGGCTGGGGAGTGGTGGGGATGGGGAGGTGGCCATGGGGAGGAAGGTCGTGATGGGGATGAAGTGATGGTGTTTGGGAGACAGGTGGTGATGGGGTGGTGGTGGTGAGGATGAAGGGAGGGGGATTGGAAGTGGTGAGGATGGGGTGGGTGGTGATGGGGATGAAGCAATGGTGGTTGGAAGTGGTGGGGATGAAGGGATGGTGCTTGGGAGACACGTGGTTATGGGGTGGGTGGTGATGGGGATGGAGGGAGGGTGATGGGAAGTGGTAGGGATGAAGGAAGGGTGATTGGAAGAGGTAGGGATGAAGGGAGGGTGATTGACAGTGGTGGGGATGAAGGAAGAGGGTTTGCAAGTGGTGGGGATGAAGGAAGGGTGATTGGAAGAGGTGGGGATGAGGGAAGGGTGGTTGGAAGTGGTGTTGATGGGGTGGGTGGTGGTGGGGATGAAGGGAGGGTGATTGGAAGAGGTGGGGATGAAGGAAGGGTGATTGGAAGAGGTAGGGATGAAGGAAGGGTGATTGGAAGAGGTAGGGATGAAGGGAGGGGGCTTGGAGGCCAGATCATGATGAGGATGAAGCAAAGGTGCTTGGGAGTCAGGCAGTGATGGGGAGGTGCTTGGGATCTGGGTGGTTGGAAGCGGTGGTGATGGGGTGGTGGTGGTGGGAATGAAGGGAGAAGGCTTGGAAGTGGTGGGGATGGGGTGGGTGGTAATGGGGGATGAAGCAATGGTGGTTGGTAGTGGTGGGGATGGGGTAGTGGTGGTGGGGATGAAGCGATGGTGTTTGGGAGCTGGGTCATGATGGGGAAGACGCAATGGTGCTTGGGAGATGGTGTGGTGGGGATGAGGATGGAGCAATGGGGCTTGGAAGTGATGGTGATGGGATGATGGTCATGGGGATGAAGCGGTGGCACTTGGGAGCCAGATGGTGATGGGGATGAAGTGATGGTGCTTGGGACCCAGGGTGCAGGTGTCCTAGTGGGTATTCCCTCTTTTCCAACAAAGCAGGGGGCCTGGGAGGCAACGTGTGACCCTGGGTGGAAGCAGGGGGTCTGGCAAGGCAGTTGTCCACCAGGATTTCTTCCCAGATCTAAGCCCATCCCACTTTTACAATCCAACCGTACCCTCCCTTTCACAGAATCATCAAAGTTGGAAAAGCCCTCTAAGCTCATCCAGTCCAACCATCAGCCCAACACCACCATTCCTACTAAACCATGTCATGAAATGACAGTCCCTTCAGTTCTCTTCAGCTTCAGTGCGTCCGTGCCTCAGTTTCCCCATGTTCACCTAGCACAATGTCTCCTTTCCAGATGGTTTTAGGCTCTGCCCTGCCAGGCTGCCTTGATTTGTGGCCAAGCCTGTTCCACAGCCACAATGAACGGTGCCCAGCTGAGGGGTGAGCTAAAATTGAGCATGTTTTGTCCCCTCTCAGGTCACTGCCAGCCCTGCTCACCCAGGGAAACAGTTGCCACTGCACAAGCAGTGAGCCGGGGTGATTAATAAATCCTGCCAGAGGAGCTGCTGCTGTGCTGAGTTTGCCCATCAAGGAAGGAAATCTTTATTTATATATATTCTATAAACTAATTTTTGCATCATTGCAATAAATCCATCTTCCAGCCGTCAGCCACGATCTGCCTTTGTTGCCGTTCACGTGCAGCTCCGGGTGGCATGTTGGGGTTGGGGGAGCAGGAGCATCCCGGCATCCCTGGACCTGAGAATGGGGGAGTCCAGGAGCCAGAGAGAGTTTGGTGTGTTCCTAAGTGGGGAGAAGGAACCAAGGCACCCGGGTCCCACCCTGCTTGTTGGTCCTCCTTGAGCAGAGGGGTCCCAGGAGCATCAAGGGAGTGGGATGTCACCACTCCTAGGACACAGCTCTGCATCCCTGGCCCCGAGAAGGGGGGGTCCAGGAGCCAGAAGGGGAGTTTGGGGCGATCTTAAGTGGGGAGAAGGATCCAAGGCACCCAGGTCCCACCCCGCTTGTCCATCCTGCTTGAGCAGAGGGGTCCAGGAGCATCAAGGGAGTGGGATGTCACCACTCCTTGGACACAGCTCTGCATCCCTGGGGAGACCCCAGAGGAAGCGGGAAGCCCCCAAGACGCTGCTGTTAACCCAGTACCGGTAAATCCTGGCGGTGCCCCTGCTTGCGGGTGACCTGGCAGAGGCGGGGGGGGGGCCTTTTCCCAGCAGCACCCCCCCCTTCTGCGGGGTGAGTGTGGTTGTGAGCTGGAGACACCGTGTCTGTTCTCCACAGACTCCAAGCCCAGAGCAGAGCAGCGGGGAGATGGATGGGGGACACGGTGAGCAGCAGAAGAGCTGCGGGGCCGGCTGTTACTCCCTCCCCAAAGCCAACCCTCCGGCTCTGGGATGTCCCATGGGGGGCTTTGAGCAGCCGCTGAGGGGACCTGGTGGCTTTTTAGGCTGAGACCTTGTCTGGGATGCAGAGCATCCCGGGATGCAAGGCTGCCCGACAAGTGGGGGTCCCACTCAGTTGGCCTCCAGGGATGCCCCCATCTGTCCTGCCAGGCTTGAGGGGGGGGGATCTTAGGAGCAGGACCCCGTTTTGGGGAAGATTCCAGTGCCCCATCCCATCGCCCTGTCTCGGAGCAGCAGCCGATCGAAGGCAGCCGCGGTGCGGGCAGGGATCCCACTGGGGAGATGAGTCTGCTGGGTCTCAGCCAGGCCAGGAGGTCCTGCAGCCGTGGCTCCTGGCCCAGGGCTACACGTGAGGAAGACTCAGAGCAATGGGGGGGGAGGAAGGCTGCCAGCCGCTTGCTTCATCCAGGGACCTGTGAGCCCTCCCCGTTGCTGAGGGGCACAAGGCTGCCTGGTTTCCCTGCCCTGGGGACGGGGCAGGAGGAGGCTTGTGGGGTTCAGCAAAGCCCCCCCTCTCCCTTCCCCTTCCAACCTGCTGATGCTCTCCAGCAGGATGCGGTAACGCGGGTGGGAGTGGGCTCATCAGGGGAGGGGGGGGGAGGTCGGGAATCAGCAAGCCCCCAGATGCTGACAGACAGCACAGCACAACTGCCTCACCACCTCCATCCAACCCTGGGCATCCAGACCCCCCTCCACCAGGAGATCCCCCACCCAGACCCCAATGTTCCTGGAGAACCCCCATCCAGACCCCCAACCTGTCTGGAGAACCTCTACCCAGACCCCTAACATGCCTGGAGAACCCCCACCCAGACCCCTACCCTGCCCGGGGACCCCTATCCAGACCCCCAACCTGCCCAGGGAACCCCCACAGAGACCCCCAACCTGCCTGGAAAACCTCCACCCAGACCTCCAACGTTCCTGGTGACCCCCACCCAGACCCCCATCCTCCCGGGGACCCCCACCCAGACCCCCAACCTGCCTGGAGAACCCTCATGCAGACCCCTAACCTGCCCAGGGACCCCCACCCAGACCCCTAACCTGTCTGGAGAACCCCCACCCAGACCTCCACCCTGCCTGGGGACCCCCACCCAGACCCCTAACCTGCCTGGAGAACCCTCATCCAGACCCCTAACCTGCCCAGGGACCCCCACCCAGACCCCTAACCTGCCTGGAGAACCCCCACCCAGACCCCTAACCTGCCTGGGGACCCCCACCCAGACCCCACCCTGCCTGGAGAACCCCACCCAGACCCTCAACCTGTCTGGAGAACCTCCACCCAGACCCCTAACCTGCCTGGAGAACCCTCATCCAGACCCCCAACCTTCCCGGGGACCCCCACCCTGCCTGGAGACCCCCACCCTGCCCTGGGACTCCCCCCACAAGGGTGTCCCAAGCCCCCTGAGATCCCTGCAGAGCTCCAGAGGGACCCATCTCAGTGTCTGCTGATGGGGCAGGGGCTGGGAAGGAATGAAGAGGATGGGGACAGGAAGAAAATTCCTTGAGTTGCTTTCATATGAGGTTTTTTCCCCCTATTTTGTCCCTTTTTGTCTCGCAGCTTTGCCAGGCCTGGCACTCGTTACCAGCACTGGTGATAACGAAGGGCTCTGTGCATAGCAATGAGATTGATTGACCCCTGTGACCCTGGCCAGGGCCAGGGCTCCCTCCAGGGCACCCAGGTCACCGGCTGCTGACCATCACTGGTTGCCACGGTGACACCAGAGGTCCCCAGGGATGGACGGGGGGCTCCGGGATGCAGGGGGTGGGGGGTGCTGGGACAGGTCAGCGTGTCAAGGCTGGTGTGTTAGCGGGATGCGACTGGCTTGGGGAGGGCGAGGTTAAATTCCTGGTCGAGGTGGCACCTCAAGTGTCCTCCAAAGGGGAGCAGGACGCGGGATGCGCCACAGGTCACCAGTGAGGTTGCTGTGGTGTGTTCCTGGGGAAACTGAGGCACAGCAGGTGGGGACAGGGCAGAGAAGCCAGGAGGTGAGGAGGAGGGACAGGTGAGGGGGTGGAAGGGGAGAGAGGTGGAGGTTGGGGTGGGGATGGTGCAGGAGGGAGGGGTGCAAGGCAGGAAGGGGGGGGGGTGCAGGATGAAGGGTGAAGGTGTGCAGGGTGAAGAGTAGAGAGGGGCAGGATGGAGGGGTGCAGGGCAGGATGGGGGGTGCAGGGGTACAGGATGAGGGGTGCAGGGCGGGATAGGGGGTGCAGGATGAAGGGTGAAGGTGGAGCAGGATAGAGTGGTAGATTGGGGGTGTGGGATGGAGGGGTGCAGGATGGAGGGGTGCAGGGTAGGATGGGGGTGCAGGATGAAAGGTGAAGGGGTACAGGGTAGGATGGTGGATGTAGGGGTGCAGGATGAAGGGTGGAGGGTTGCAGGGTAGGGTGCAGGGGCACAGGGTAAAGAGTACAGGGCAGGATGGGAGGTGCAGGATGAAAGGTGAAGGGGTACAGGCTAGGATGGTGGATGTAGGGGTGCAGGATGAAGGGTGGAGGGGTGCAGGGTTGGGTGAAGGGTAGAGAGGGGCAGGATGGAGGGGTGCAGGGTAGGATGGGGGGGTGTATGATAAAGGATGGAGGGGTGCAGGGCAGGATGGGGGGGTCCAGGATGAAAGGTGAAGGTGTACAGGTTAAGATGGTGGATGTAGGAGTGCAGAACAGAGGTTGGAGGGGTGCAGGGTAGGGTGCAGGGGCACAGGATGAAGAGTACAGGGCAGGATGGGGGGTGCAGGATGAAAGCTGAAGGGGTACAGGGTAGGATGGTGGATGTAGGGGTGCAGGGTGAAGGGTGGAGGGGTGCAGGGCTGGGTGAAGGATAGAGAGGGGCAGGATGGAGGGGTACAGGGCAGGATGGGGGGTGCAGGATGAAAGGTGAAGGGCTCTAGGTTAGGATGGTGGATGTAGGGGTGCAGGATGAAGGGTGGAGGGGTGCAGGGTTGGGTGAAGGGCAGGATGGAGGGTTGCAGGGTAGGATGGGGGGATGTATGATAAAGGATGGAGGGGTGCAGGGCAGGATGGGGGGGTCCAGGATGAAAGGTGAAGGGCTCTAGGTTAGGATGGTGGATGCAGGAGTGCAGGATGAAGGATGGAGGGGTGCAGGGCTGGGTGAAGGGTAGAGAGGGGCAGGATGGAGGGGTGCAGGGTAGGATGGGGGGGTGTATCATAAAGGATGGAGGGGTGCAGGGCAGGATGGGGGTCTCAGGATGAAAGGTGAAGGGGTACAGGGTAGGATGGTAGGTGTAGGGTTACAGGATGGAGGGCTAGAGGGCAGGATGGGGGGTGCAGGATGAAGGGTGGCGGGATGCAGGGCAGGATGGGGGGTGAGGAGCAGGGTGCAGGGGGGGTGGATGGGGGTGCAGGACGAGGTTCCTGCCCAGTACCCCCATTCCTGGGCTCTCGCTGCCCTCTAGCGGGCAGCTCCGGCCCCTCCTCGCCCCCCCGTCTGCTGTCACCCCAGGATGGAGGGGACAGGGAGGGCACGGGGGTGGTTAAAGCCTCCCAATCCGCCTTCGGGGGGGGGCCCCGGGCGGCTGGGGGGCATCCCCTGGGTCCTGCCCCACGGATGCACTGGCCACTGCCCCCCCCCCACCTCCTAGTCCCCTCCCCAGCTGCTCCCCACTCCCTAAGCGCCCCCCCCCAGCATCCAGGGCTCCCTTTGACCCCCCTGAACCCCCTTTCCAGCACCCAGAGGGCCGCCTTGTCCACCTCCCAATCCCACCAGGTCCCCCCCGCAGCGCCTCTTAAGGCCGCCAGGTGGCGCCACGAGCCCCGGACCTGTCCCTGTCCCTGTCCCCAACCCTGTCCCCAACCCTGTCCCTGTCCTTGTCCCTGTCCCCAGCCCCAACCATGTCCTAGTCCCTGGCTCTGACCCTGTCCCTGTCCCAGTCCATCCCCAGCTCTGTCCCCGCTCCTGACCCTGTCCACCTCCCTGTCCCCAGACCCAGCCCTGTCCCTGTCCCCAGCCTCAACCCTGTCCCCAGTCTTGCCCCTGTCCCCAACCTTGGCCCTGTCCCCAGCCTCAGCCCTATCCCTGGCCCCAACCCTGTCCCTTTTCCCAACCCTGTCCCTATCCTTGTCCCTGTCCCCAACCCTGTCCCTGTCCCCAGCCCCAACCATGTCCTAGTCCCTGGCTCTGACCCTGTCCCAGTCCATCCCCAGCTCTGTCCCCACTCCTGACCCTGTCCACCTCCCTGTCCCCAGCCCCAACCCTGTCCCCAACCTTGCCCCTGTCCTCAGCCTCAACACTGTCCCCAACCTTGTCACTGTCCCCAGCCTCAGCCCTATCCCTGGCCCCAACCCTGGCCCTGGCCCCAGCCTCAAACCTGTCCCTGTCCCCAACCCTGTCCCTGACCCCAGCCCCAGCCATGTCCTAGTCCCTGGCTCTGACCCTGTCCCAGTGCCAGCCCTGTCCCCACTCCTGACCCTGTTCACCTCCCTGTCCCCAGACCCAGCCCTGTCCCTGTCCCAGTCCAACCCTATCCCTGTCCCTGTCCCAGTCCCCGGATTCAACACTACCCCTGTCCCCAACCCTGTCCCTGTCCTCAGCACCGTCCCTGGCCCCAGGCCAGCCCTATCCCTGGCCCCAGCCTCAGCCCTGTCCTTGTCCCCAACCCTGTCCCTGTCCCCAGCCCAACCCTGTCCCAACCCTTGTCCCTGTCTGTCCCCAGCCCTGTCCCCAGACCCAACCCTGTCCCTGTCCTCAGCCCAACCCTATCCACCCTATCCCTGTCCCAGTCCCCAGACTCAGCCCTATCCCTGTCCCTGTCATCAGCCCTGTCCCTGTCCTCAGCCCTGTCCCTGTCCCCAAGCCAACCCTATCCCTGTCCCTGCCCCCAGCCTTAATCCTATGCCAGTCCCCAGCTTCAAGCCTATTCCTGTCCTCAACCCTGTCCCTGTCCCAGTCCCTAACCTCAACCCTGTCCCTGTCCCCAGCACTGTCCCAGTCTCCAGCCCCAGCTTGGTCTCCAGCCCAACCCTTCCCCGTCCCCTTTCCCTGTCTCTGTCCCAGTCCCCAGCCCCAACTCTGTCCCTGTCTCCAACCCTGTCCCTCTCCTCAGCCCAACCCTATCCTTGTCCCCTGCCCAAGCCCTGTCCCTGTCCCCAGCCCTGTCAGGACATGGAGCCACAGCAGAAACTCTGGGCAGGCATAGGAAAACCCTCAGTTCTGCTTCTGCCCCTTTGACACGGGGTGAGAGGTGGAGAGGGAATGGAGACCAACATCTGGAGATCATAGAATCATGGAATAGTTTGGGTTGGAAGGGTCCTCAAAGCCCATCCAGTTCCATCCCCTGCCACAGGCAGGGACACCTCCCACTGGATCAGGGGCTCCAAGCCCCATCCAACCTGGCCTTGAACCCCTCCAGGGATGGGGCAGCCACCACTGCTCTGGGCAACCTGGGCCAGGGCCTCCCCACCCTCACAGCAAAACATTTCTTCCTAAGATCTCATCTCAATCTCCCCTCTTTCAGCTGAAAACCATTCCCCCATCATCCTGTCCCTGCCCTCCCTGATCAAGAGCCCCTCCCCAGCTTTTCTGGAGCCCCTTTCAGTGCTGGAAGCTGCTCTAAGGTCTCCCCAGAGCCTTCTCTTCTCCAGGCTGAACAACCCCAACTCTCTCAGCCTGTCCTCGTACAGGAGGTTCTCCAGCCCTCAGATCATCCATGGCCTCCTCTGGGCTCACTCCAACAGCTCCATGTCCTCCCTGTCCTGAGGACTCCAAAACTGGTCACAGGGCTCCAGGTGGGTCTCACAGAGCGGAGCAGAGGGGCAGAATCTCCTCCCTCCCCTGCTGGCCCCGCAGCTCTGGATGCAGCCCAGGACACGGTTGGTTTCTGGGCTGTGAGCGCTCTTTGCCATCTCATGTCAAGCTTCTCCTCCCCCAGCACCCCGAGTCCTTCTCTCCAGGGCTGCTCCCAATCCATTCTCTGCCCAGGAGGTGGCACTTCCATACCCAGCCCCATGCAGAGTGCCAGGGGCAGGAGGGATGCTGGCAAGTGGCCGAGGCTGGAGAGGAGCAGGAGGATGGGAGCCCCTCTTCTCCTCCCCAGGCTGTTGCAGTTGGAGCTGTGGAGTGGAAGTAACAGGCGGTGACACCAGTGCCCCAAAAAAGCCACCACCAGAACAACAGTCAGGACCATGGAGGAAGCAGGCAGCCGCTCTGCTCCCAGTGCTCACCAAGGAGCTCTGGGCATAGCCCTAGGACAACCTACAAGGGCACCCACCCTGCGACACCCTGTGGTGTTGAGGCTGAGGAGGGCATCGTGCTGATAGTGACTTGGCTACTGTATGAGGGAAAGGCTGTGGATGGATCTTCCTGGACTTCAGTAAAGCCTTTGACACAATTTCTCCCAGCATTCTTCTCCAGAAACTGTCAGCCTCTGGCCTGGACAGGCGCACACTCTGCTGGGTGGAAAACTGGTTGGGTGGAGGGCCCAGAGAGTGGTGAGACATGGAGTTAACTCCAGCTGGAGGCCAGTGACAAGTGGTGTCCCCAGGGCTCAGTGCTGGGTCCAGCCCTGCTCAATGTCTTTATCAATGACCTGGATGAAGGCATTGAGTGCACCCTTAGCAAGTTTGCGGATGACTCTAAGCTGGGTGGAAGTGTCGATCTGCTGGAGGGTCAGGAGGCTCCAAAGGGATCTGAACAGGCTGGACCGCTGGGCTGAGACCAATGGGATGAGGGTTAACAAGGCCAAATGCCGGGTCCTGCACTTGGGGAACAACCCTGGAAAGTGCCTGGAGGAGAAGGACCTGGGACTGTTGGTTGACAGCGACTGAACATGAGCCAGCAGTGGCCCAGGTGGCCAAGAAGGCCAACGGCATCTTGGCTTGGAGCAGAAACGGCGTGGCCAGCAGGGCCAGGGAGGTTCTTCTCCCTCTGGACTCGGCACTGGGGAGACCGCACCTCGAATCCTGGGGTCAGTTCTGGGACCCTCACCACAAGAAGGATGTTGAGGCTCTGGAGTGAGTCCAGAGAAGAGCAACGAAGCTGGGGAAGGGGCTGGAGAACAAGAGGAGCAGCTGAGAGAGCTGGGGGTGTTTAGCCTGGAGAAGAGGAGGCTGAGGGGAGACCTCATTGCTCTCTACAACTCCCTGAAAGGAGGTTGTGGAGAGGAGGGAGCTGGGCTCTTCTCCCAAGGGACAGGGGACAGGACGAGAGGAAATGGCCTCAAGCTCCACCAGGGGAGGTTTAGGCTGAACATTAGGAAAAAATTTTTCACAGAAAGGGTGATTGGGCAGTGGCAGAGGCTGCCCAGGGAGGGGGTTGAGTCACCTGCCCTGGAGGGGTTTAAGGGACAGGTGGATGAGGCACTGAGGGACATGGTTTAGGAATGGTTGGACTTGATGATCCGGTGGGTCTCTTCCAACCTGGTGATTCTATGATTCTAATGAGAAACTCCTGGACATTCCCAAGGGTGGCACTGGGACAGAGCTGGGACAGCCTTGATGTCACAACTAAAGCAGCACCCGATGAGCTCCAGCCCTAACGGGAAGAAAGGAAGAGAAGAAAATGGCAGGCGAGACAACAGGAGCAGGGTTGCTTCGCCTTTAAAATAATGCAGCAAAATTAGCAGCTCTGCAGTCATTAATATGCAAAAATGCAAATCAGGAGGTAATTAAGCTGCAGTCCTCCGGAGGATATTTCCATCATAATGAATTCTATTGTCAGGGAAAGAGCAGCCAGGAGGATTTATGTTGCTTATATTAATATAAAATATGAGTAGCAAAGAGTTGTCCTTGCAAGGTTCTCCATCACCAAGGCAAGGTCCCCACCGCCGAGGCAAGGTTCCCACCGCCGAGGCAAGGTCCCCGTCACCAAGGCATGGTCCCCATCACTGAGACAAGGTCCCCATCACCAAGGCAAGGTCCCCATCGCCAAGACAAGGTCCCCATCGCCAAGGCAAGGTCCCCATCGCAAAGGCAAGGTCCCCATCGCAAAGACAAGGTCCCCATCACCTAGGAAACACTCCCATCACCAAGGCAATGTCTCTGTCACCAAGGCAAGGTCCTCATCGCCAAGACAAGGTCCCCATTGCCAAGGCAAGGTCCCCATTACCTAGAAAACACCCCCATTGCCAAGGCAAGGTCTCTGTCACCAAGGCAGAGTTCCCATCACCAAGGCAAGGTCCTCCATCACCAGGGGACTTGGATATCACAACCATGGGAATAAACAGCCTCTCCTTTCCCCTTCCCTCTGTGCCACATCCCTGCAAACCCCCAGCCAACTGCTGCCATTGGTGCCATCCCCTGTGGTGCTCGCTGGCACCGAGCCCTGTGGCGGGGCTGTGGTGGCTCTCCACCCACCCAGGAGGCAATGAGGGATCCAGGATATCAAGCAAAGCAGGGGGTGGGGGTGGGATTTTCCCTGGTACCTAGTGTCCAAACCCATCAGGAACCCTTCGTCCCACTCCTGGCTAATCCCTGGATGCTGAAGAACACTTTGTCCATCCCTACCTTCCCAGCCCATGAGGCGCTGGTGGACAGGACCTCGTGGAGGTTGGCACTGGCCGTTCCACAGGGCCCCTTGGGCACCAGGATGGCAGGGACATAAAACTGGGGGGAGATAACGTGGGTAACCCCCAGGATTTGTGACGATGAGGGCAGCCAGATCTCTGAGCCATGTGAGCAATGCACCAGCCAAAGGGCCACCTTTGGCTGGTTCTCGGGTGCCACTTGTCCCCAACACCCTCCACCGCAGCCCCCATCCGCAGAGGGTCGCGAGCCAAGGTGCAACCTTCTCCTTTCATTCCCACCAGCATCATCCACTGCGGCAAACAACCCAAACCCCCCCAAACCCGAACGAGTTGGCTGGGTGCCACCTTGCAGCTGCGGCCTCCCGGCTCAGCCTGGCATTTTTCAAATGTCAAGGCAAAAAGCTTTGGGGCCGGGGGACTCAGGGGGCTCCTCTGGGGCGGAGGGGGCTGGGGACAAGGAGGGGGACAGGAATGGGGGCAGGAGAAGGGGGAGGGACACCCGCAACCCCTGCAGCTGGTGTTGGCATCGCTGCGGTGGAAGGGGGAGTTGGTTCTGGGTTAGGTGGGAGGGAAGCGGCTCCATCTCAGCAGTCGCTGTGGTTGAGGCGAGAGAAGAAGATTATTTTGAAAAAGAAAGAGGTAAAAAAAAAAAAGGTGGAGAGGAGCCGGGCACAGAGGAACAGCTGCTCCCCCAAGACACGGGGCTCGCTGCTTGCCTGCAAAGACACTCAAGGTTCTTGGGAGCCCCCGTCCATGGCACCTCCAGCCCCGTGGTCGTGGTGAGGTGGGGAGGGGCTGGGGGCAGCAGCCAAAGGCACAATTGCCATCCAAGGGTCCAGGAGCTCATCTCCAACCCAGGTCACTGTCACCCCGTGTCACCCACTGCCACCCAGCATCACCTGCTGCCACCCCACATCACCCCTTACCTCCCTCTGTCACCCACTGACACCCCCTGTCACACACTGCCACCTCCTGTTACCCTTTGCCACTACCTACTGTCACCCGCTGCCACTCTCTGTCACCCACTGCCACTCACTGTCACCCACTGCACCCCCTGTCACCCAGTGCCACCCCCTGCCATCCCATGTCACCCACTGTTATCCACTGCCAAACACTGCCACCCCTTGCCACTCTCTGTCACCCACTGCCACCCACTATCACCCTTTGTCACCCACTCTCATCCCCTGTCACCCACTATCACCCCATGCCACCCACTATCACCCTCTGTCACCCACTGTCACCCATGTCACCCACTGCCACCCCATGTCACAGGGAAAGGTCCCCCCTCCCCAGGGGACCGTGGGGTTCAGAGCTGGCAGGGGACACTGGGTGTGTGTCAAGGGACCCGCTATCCCCAGCAGCACCATCCTCATCCTCAGCGCAGCCGGGGGACACTGCCTGTGCCCAGGGTGCCACACGGATGCCAGCAGCTCCCCCCCGCCCCCCCACAAGTCACCACAGCCCCTGTCCCCCCCCCACCCCCCCATCCCCGTGCACCTGCGAAGCCGGAAACCTTCACCACCTTGGTGGAGCTGGAGCTGGGGCACAGGGGGGCTCCATCTCCCCCCACCCTGTGCTCACCCCTCGCCGGGGGGCAGCAAGGACTTTGCCCTGGGGAGGCTCGGAGCCCCCTGCCCCATCCCTGGGTGGGGAGGCACACGCGGGTGTGCTGGGTGCTCTGGGAGCGCATCCACATGCGGGTACATTGGGTGCTCGGTGGGTCCCTGCACACGCGGGTGCATTGGGTGCTCGGTGACTGTGCACACACGTGGGTGCATTGGGTGCTCTGCAGGTGCATCCACACGCGGGTGCATTGGGTGCTCGGTGGGTACCTGCACACGCGGGTGCATTGGGTGCTCGGTGAGGGTGCACACCCGTGGATGCATTGGGTGCTCGGTGAGCGTGCACACTCATGGGTGCATTGGGTGCTCTGTGGGTCCCTGCACACATGGGTGCATTGGGTGCTCTGCGAGTGCATCCACACGTGGGTGCATTGGGTGCTCGGTGAGTGTGCACACACGTGGGTGCATTTGATGCTCTGCGGGTGCATCCACACGCGGGTGCATTGGGTGCTCAGTGGGTGTACACACACGTGGGTGCATTGGGTGCTTGGTGGGTGTGCACACTTGTGGGTGCATTGGGTGCTCTGCAGGTGCATCCACACACGAGTGCATTGGGTGCTCGGTGGGTGTGCACACACGTGGGTGCATTGGGTGCTCTGTGGGTGCATTCCTGCACACGTGGGTGCATTGGATGCTCTGTGGGTCCCTGCACACATAGGTGCATTGGGTACTTTGCGGGTGCATCCACACACGGGTGCATTGGGTGCTATCTGGGTCCCTGCACATCTAGGTGCATTGGGTGCTCGGTGGGTGTGCACACTCGTGGGTGCATTGGGTGCTCTGCGGGTGCATCCCTGCACACATGGGTGCATCGGATGCTCTGTGGGTCCCTGCACATGTGGGTGCATTGGGTGCTCTGTGGGTCCATCCACACATTGGTGCATAGGATGCTTTGTGGGTCCCTGCACACACATGGGTGTATTAGATGCTCTGTGGGTGCATCCACATGTGGGTGCACTGGGTGCTTGGTGGGTGTGCACACACACGGGTGCATTGGGTGCTATCTGGGTCCCTGCACACACGGGTGCATTGTGTGCTCGGTGAGTGTGCACACAGATGGGTGCATTGAATGCTCAGTGGGTCCGTGCACACGTAGGTGCATTGGATGCTTTGTGGGTGCATCCACACGCGGGTGTGTTGTGTTCTCTCTGCACACCTGCCCACATGGGTGCATCATGTTCTCTGCGGGTACATCCACGCCAGGCGGGTTGGGTGCTCTCCGGGTCCATGCATGGGCACGTTCTCTCCCCGTGTGATGCCTACACCAAGCAGCATCAGTGCTGAAGAGCTGTGGTTGGCACTGTCACACCCATGTGTGACAAGTCATCCCCAAGTGACAGGGGACAGGACGAGAGGGAATGGCCTCAAGCTCCACCAGGGGAGGGTCAGGCTGGACATTAGGAAAGAATTTTTCAGGGAAAGGGTGATTGGGCACTGGCAGAGGCTGCCCAGGGAGGGGGTTGAGTCACCTGCCCTGGAGGGGTTTAAAAGATGCGTAGATGAGGTGCTGAGGGACATGGTTTAGCGATTGATGGGAATGGTTGGACTCGATGATCCGGTGGGTCTCTTCCAACCTGGTTATTCTATGATTCTATGATTCTATGATTCTATGATGATCCAGTGGGTCCTTTCCAACCTAGTGATTCTATGATTCTATGTGCCCCCCTCCCCAGTGCCCTCCTGAGCTCCACTAAGGCCAGTGGGTGCTGGCAGGGCTCTGGGGAGCACAGGGTGCTTTAGGAACAATGTGCGACCCCTCCTTGCTGTGTCCCAGCCCCACGGCCAGGGTCACAGAGCCCGATGCAGCCTGGGAGTCCTCGGTTTCCTGCCTCTCAGGGGGCTCATGACCCAGGCAGGCTGCTCGGGGGGTGTCACCTGGATGGTGGATGGGCAAAAAGGGTTTGTGGTGGTGATGGTTGACAAACTGAAATCAAACCAGGTCCAGAAACTGAGTGGGCTGAGGGCAGAACCCCAAATTTACTTCCCTGGCCCTGAGGATGCACCTGCCCCATGAGCTTAGGGGCTTACAGAGTCCCCAGCCATCGCCCTAAACCCATCTCAGGGTGGTTGGTAGAGTCAGGAGGTTGGGGTCCTTGCTGTCCCCAAGAGAAGGGGCCACCCTGGTGTTACCATCCCAAGAAGGACCCTTGAGGGCATCAGGGCATCTTCTTCAGCCACCATCAGAGCAGGGTCCCGGGAATGGGTTGTGTCACCACTGCCTGGGGGGCTCTCAGAGCACTGAGGCTGGGGGGAGGCTGCGGTGGAGGACGGTTGGGAGAGGAGCACCCGTGTTTACACACGATGACATGTGAATTCCCCCCCGGCGGCAGCACCTCTTGAGGTTTGAGGTGACATCCTGCCTGCTGCGTCGCGCTGTCACCCCCAGTCCGGGGGGCCTCTGGGGCAGGTAGGGAAACCGCAGAGGCAACAGAGGCAGAGCCGGGGGTACACAGCTCCCTGTCCAGCTCTGGCTGCACCCAGTAAGCTATAAATCAGGGTGACATCCTCCCTGCCGAGCAGCAGGTTGGAGCAGGTGAAGCCTTTTCATCCATGATTTATTTTGGGAGCACACATGTGGAGGCAGGATTAGAGTTGAACCCCGTAGCCCCTCATCCAGCCCCAAGCATCCGACCCCTCATCCAGCCCCGAGCACCCTGGCTGCCCATGTCCAGCACCCACACCCCCTGGGCACATCCAGATTTGGAGCACAGCAAGTTTTAGCTTCACTGCTGGTGAAAACAGAGATAAGGATGATGCCTGGTATCTCAGCCAGGGATAAGGGAGGGATGTGGGAATAAGAGATTCCCCATTAACCCTGTGTGGAAGCTGTAGTGCCAGCTCAGCATGCTGTGGTATGGGCACCCAACACAACTGTGTGTGCGTGCACCCACGGAGCTCTCAACACACGTCTGCTTGCACCCCCAGAGCACCCAATGCACCCATGTGTGCTTGCACCCACAATGTGCGTGTGTGCAATCATGTAGAGAGCATCTAACATATCCACAGAGCACCCAACATACCCACGTGTGTTTTCACCCACAACGCGCATGTGTGCAATCATTTATAGAGCATCTAATGCACCCACATGCGAGCACACACCCACAGAGCACCCAATGCACCCATATGTGTGTTTGCACCCATAACATGCATGTGTGCAACCATGTAGAGAGCATCTAATGCACCCACAGAGCACCCAACGCACCCACAGATCACCCAACGCACCCACGTATGTGTTTGCACCCATAACATGCATGTGTGCAACCATGTAGAGAGCACCCAACGCACCCGCGTGTGTGTGCACCCAATGCACCCATGTGTTTGCACCCACAGAGCACCCAATACAACCTCATGTGCACACACCCAATGCACACCCCCACGGAGCACCCAATGCATCTGTGTGTGTGTGCACCCACAGCACCCACGCATGCAGGGACCTACAGAGCATCCAACGCACCCCCATGTGCAAGGACCCAAACAAAGCCAAGTGCCGGATCCTGCCCTTGGGGCACAACAACCCTGGGCAGCTACAGATTAGGAGAAGTCTGGCTGGAAAGCTGCCTGGAGGAGAAGGACCTGGGGGTGTTGGTTGACAGTGACTGAACATGAGCCAGCAGTGGCCCAGGTGGCCAAGAAACCCAGTGGCATCTTGGCTTGGATCAGAAACGGTGTGACCAGCAGGTCCAGGGAGGTTCTTCTCCCTCTGGACTCGGCACTGGGGAGACCGCTCCTCGAATCCTGGGGTCAGTTCTGGGCCCCTCACCACAAGAAGGATGTTGAGGCTCTGGAGCGAGTCCAGAGAAGAGCAACGAAGCTGGTGAGGGGGCTGGAGAACAAGAGGAGCGGCTGAGAGAGCTGGGGGTGTTTAGCCTGGAGAAGAGGAGGCTGAGGGGAGACCTCATTGCTCTCTGCAACTCCCTGAAAGGAGGTTGTGGAGAGAGGGGAGCTGGACTCTTCTCCCAAGAGACAGGGGACAGGACAAGAGGGAATGGCCTCAAGCTCCACCAGGGGAGGTTCAGGCTGAACATTAGGAAAAAATTTTTCACAGAAAGGGTCGTTGGGCAGTGGCAGAGGCTGCCCAGGGAGGGGGTTGAGTCCCCTTCCCTGGAGGGGTTTAAGGGACAGGTGGACAAGGCACTGAGGGACATGGTTTAGTAATTGATGGGAATGGTTGGACTCGATGATCCAGTGGGTCTCTTCCAGCCTGGATATTCTATGATTCTATGATTCTATGAAACAGCACCCAACACACCCATGCGCACAGTCACCCGCTGAGCACCCACATGTTCAGACACCCCAGGGAGCAATCAGGTCCCGCTGTGGGTGCCCCAGCAGGCAGGAGCAGGGGAAGCCGAGGCGCTTGGCACTTGTTGAGCTGTGAGCACGGTGCGATGCAGAGATAAGGCGTCTGCCGGCTGCCAAGTTAAACTGAGGTCACAGCAAACCCAGACTGGCGAATTTGTCCCCACAGCCCCGGTTTACACACACACACACACACAGAGCCAGATGTAAATTGTCATTTGGAGCAGATTTGGATCCTTCCACCTGGCTCCTCTCCCCAAAAGGCACCGTTACCCACAGCACCCGAGCTGATGGCTTCCAAGCCACTTTTTGCCTAGTTTTGCTCAAAATCTGAGGAAGATGCTCTGCGGGAGAGGGGTAACTTCTTGGGAAGCTGTTTTATTTCACAGTTTGAGCAAGGTGTTGGGGATTTTCTCTCCCTGTGTGAACATGGGGCTGATGTGGGGTTGGTGTGGGGCTCAGCTGTCACAGCACAACCCTGCCAACTCCCAGGCTTTCCTTGCTGTCTAGGCTCCCCTGTGCTCCAGCCCCACAGAATCATAGACTCATAGCATGGTTTGGGTTGGAAGGGACTTTAAAGTTCATCTAATTCCACCCCTGCCCCGCGATGGGCAGGGATGTGTCCCACTAGATCAGGCTGCCCATGGCCCCGTCCAACCTTAGAGTTGTAGAATCATTAAGGTTGAAAAGAAAACGCTAAGCTCATCCAACCCAACCATCAGCCCAACACCACCATGTCTACTAAACCATGTTCCAAAGTGCCACGGCTACGTTTTGCTTGAACCCCTTCAGGGATGGAGACTTCACCACCTCCCAGGGCAGCCTCTGCCAGGACCTGACAATCCTTCTGGGGAAGGAATTTTTCCTTTTATCCAATCTAAACCTCCCCTGGTGCTACTTGAAGCCGTTTCCTCTAGTTCTATCCCTTGTTACTTGTAGGAAGAGACCAACACTCACCTTGCTCCAACCTCCTTTCTGGGAGCTGCAGAGAGCGACGAGGTCTCCCCTCAGCCTCCTCTTCTCCAGACTAAACAACCCCAGGTCCCTCAGCTGCTCCTCGTAACCCTTGTTCTCCAGCCCTTCCCCAGCTCTGTTCCCCTCCTCTGGACATGCTCCAGCCCCTCAATATCTTTCTTGTAGTGAGGGGGTCCAGTTGCCAGCACCAGTGGCACCTCCTGGAGGTGGCAAAGCTGGGACCCTGCAGACCCTCCTCAGTGGCTTGTGCTCCAAGTCACAGGAAGCTTTGAAAGCAGCTTCACAGGAACTTCTTGGCTGCACCCATGGGCAGTTCAGAGCCTTCAGCACAGCCCAAATTGCTTTTCTACCTTTTCCTCTCCCCTTTCCAAATATGCTTTTTTTTTCAACCATTAAGCTCCCGATTTTAAATAAAACTCTTATGACACACGCACCCCCCAATCCCCAACTCCCTGACCCTCAGAGCCCTCAAAAGAAGAGAAAGCCCCGCCAAGTGTTGGAGGAGAGCAGGGAGCCCAGGCTGGGGTCTGTCAAAGGGAACAAAAGGCACAGCCAGGGTTTAATGAGGGTAAAAAGTCCCCTCGCCAAGCCAAGGTCTCCTCTCCCCCCGAAGATTCTCCCAGCAGCCCCTCCGGATGCGGGTTTGCAGGGAGCGGATGGGGAGGGGGTGCAGGAGGTGGGGGCAGCACGGGGGGAGGCAGCGCAGCCGGATTCGAACGGGAGACGCCTGACAGATGGGTCTGCCCTAGATTTCATGACTGGCTGCCGTTAATCTGGTTTCCTGAGCCCTTCCCCCCGCTTCAGACGCAGCAGCCCACCTCCCCATGGCTGGACCGGGGGTCCCTGCTGCTGGGGTGGGGGGTGGTGAGGCCCCGCAGGGACACAGGGTCAGGGACACGGCACTAAGGGGGTCATCGAGTGTCCCCAAGCTTTGGTACGGGGACCCACCAGCCCACAGCCAGAGCCACAGCACCCTGCTCCATCCCAAACAGCCCCTTGGGCACAGACTGGGACCCAGTGCTGGGGTGTCCACTTCTCTCTTCTCCCACGCGTGGGAGGAGATGGGATTTTACCGCTGTGTCCTTTTGCATGCCCAAGGCATCTCTCCATCCTCCTCTTCCTCCTTCGGTCCCCCTTAACCCACCTCTGGATTTCATCCCACCTCCCATCTGCCATCCCCTTGCAAAGCTGTGGATGCCAGGAGGAGGATCATAGAATCATAGAATCATAGAATCATAGAATCATAGAATCATAGAATCATAGAATCACCAGGTTGGAAAAGACCCACCGGGTCATCAGGTCCAACCATTACTATCAAACACTAAACCATGTCCCTCAGCACCTCGTCCACCTGTCCCTTAAACCCCTCCAGGGAAGGGGACTCAACCCTCTCCCTGGGCAGCCTCTGCCAGTGCTCAATGACCCTTTCCATGAAATTTTTTCCCTAATGTCCAGCCCAAACCTCCCCTGGTGGAGCTTGAGGCCATTCCCTCTCATCCTGTCCCCTGCCCCTTGGGAGAAGAGCCCAGCTCCCTCCTCTCCACAACCTCCTTTCAGGGAGTTGGAAAGAGCAATGAGGTCTCCCCTCAGCCTCCTCTTCTCCAGGATAAACACCCCCAGCTCTTTCAGCAGTTCCTCGTAAGGCCTATTCTCCAGAGGCTGGCAGGGACCCAACAGCTCTAGCTGCCAAACAGGAACCCATGGCTAGGCTGTAGGACTTCTGGCTGTTCCCCGCATGGGGACATCGTCCAGTGTCACCCCCCTGCCCCTGCCACACAGGTGGGGCAGAGCACGGTGTGGGGAGGGATGCTCTGCTCCCCTTGGCTGCCCTTTGCTGCATCCCCAGGCCATTGAAATGCAGCCCCCCAGGGTCTTCCCCCGTTTGTAGCTCAGCCCTCCCAGGAGTTTCTGCTTCTCCTTCCTCTCAGCTGAAGTGACGTGAGCTCCCGGGGTTGCCGGTATCTAATTTTACCACTGTGCCGGTGCGGTTGGCTCCCCCACCCACGCACGGCGTCGGCCCGGGGAAGCGAAAGAGAAGCAGCGCTGTGGGCAAGGCCGAGTGGGAGGACACAGTGGAGATGCACCTGCGACCGCGGCGAAGGACAGGCAGGAGCTGGCAGAGCTACAGCATCCCTGTGTTCAGCCCTTCCCGGGAGAGAGGGGTGGGCTTGGGGGGTGTTGTTCGGCTCCAGCCTCTAGCACCCTCTCAGACAAGGTGAGCTGGGCTCGTGTGTCCTTCCAGGAGGATCCTAGAATGGGTTGAGTTGGGTTGGGTTGGGTTGGGTTGAAAGGGACCTTCGAGATGATCTCATTCGGAACCCCCTGACATGGGTAGGGACACCTCCTACTAGATTAGGCTGATCAGAAGCACATCCAGATCTCAGTCCCTTGCTGTGGAGCTGATCTATAAATTCAGGTGACTCAAGGCCAGTTTCCCAAAAGCACCAGGTCAGTTTTTCATAGTATCATAGAATCACAGAATCACCAGGTTGGAAAAGACCCACTGGATCATCGAGTCCAACCATTCCTATCAAACACTAAACAAAGTCCCTCAGCACCTCATCCATCCGTCCCTTAAACCCCTCCAGGGAAGGTGACTTAACCCCCTCTCTGGGCAGCCTCTGCCACTGCCCAATCACCCTTGCTGTGAAAAATTTTTTCCTAATGTCTTAAACCTCCCCTGGTGGAGCTTGAGGCCATTCCCTCTTGTCCTGTCCCCTGTCCCTTGGGAGAAGAGCCCAGCTCCCTCCTCTCTACAACCTCCTTTCAGGTAGTTGTAGAGAGCAATGAGGTCTCCCCTCAGCCTCCTCTTCTCCAGGCTAAACACCCCCAGCTCTCTCAGATGCTCCTCTTCTTCTCCAGCCCCCTCACCAGCTTCGTTGCTCTTCTCTGGACTCGCTCCAGAGCCTCAACATCCTTCTTGTGGTGAGGGGCCCAGAACTGAACACAGGATTCGAGGAGCGGTCTCACCAGTGCTGAGTCCAGAGGGAGAAGAACCTCCCTGGACCTGCTGGCCACGCCGTGTCTGATCCAAGCCAAGATGCCATTGGCCTTCTTGGCCACCTGGGCCACTGCTGGCTCGTGTTCAGTCGCTGTCAACCAACACCTGCACACTGTCAGGTTGATCTTTGCTCCTGTGCACAAGTTTTGGGTGAGTCTTCGGCATCTTCCACCCATGCCAGAGCCACATGCAGTAGGACAAGGTCACGGTGCAGACACAGAGGTCAAGGACTAGGCTGTATAGAAGAGCAACCTGACCCAGTGGGAGGTGGCCCTGCCCATGGCAGAGGGTGGAACTGGATGGGCTTTAAGGTCCTTTCCAACCCAAACCACCCCACGATGCTATGATTCCCCATGCGGGTGGGGCTGGATCTGGCAAAACCCACCCTAGGCAGAGATGACAAGGAGGGAGGATGGAAAATGAGGCTGAGACGCAACCCACTACAAACCTTCTTTTTCTTGGAGAGAAAAAGAAGCTTGAGCTGCTTCTGCTGCAGCAAAAGATGTTGCCAGGATGTGGCCACGTCCTCTCCCATGGCCGTGCCCCGAAGTGTGGGGGAAGGAGCCTGAAGGAGGGACTCACCTCACCCGGGCGGTTTCTATTACTCCCCAAATGATGCTGAAACTTGACATTATATCACGAAACCCGCTAAGGGAAGAAATCTGTGTAGGGAAGGGAAATCCCCCAGCTGGTCCCAACGAGGCTTCACCCCTGTCGTCTCTTTCCCCCGCTGAAAAGGTACAGAGGCCACCGCAGTCGCTAGCATCCCAGGGCTTGGAGCTGCTCCACTTTGGGGCATGTTTGCAAACTGAAACTTTCTGAGCCTCACCTACTGCAATGATGTATTTATTTGGCTGTTGAGCTTGAAGAAGCTGGAAAGGCGCCCTGCTAGCAACACATTTACATCCCAGCAGCAACCAAAGCCCCAAACACAGGCAAAATCCTCCCATCTCCTCCGGCCTCTTCCTCACCGGGACTTTGGGCTGGGTGGAGGGGACTTTTCCAGCTGGGAGGGAATATGTTGGTGGTCCTTTAGCTGGGGGCTGCCACCTTCCTTGTCCATGGGGAATATTTAGCCCCAGGTTTAACAGCATCCTCAGATCCTGCTGTTTTCAGCATGAAGAAGTACCGGGTGGGACATCTGTCACCCTGATCCGCACCCACAAGCAAGGCTCCCACCCCAGTCCCTTGCTCTGCACTCAGCTCCTGTGACAGATACGTCCTTTCCTCCATCTCTCTGTTCCTCTCCACCTCACTCCTTCCCTCCTCTCCCTCCCTTTGTTCCCATCCCTCTTCCCTGAAGCCTCCTGCTTGTGCCTCTGCCCAGACCGGGGCTGCCAGGACAGGCAGGGACCAAACTCCCTTCTGCCTTTGCCCAGCAGAACTTCCTTGCCTCCATTCCGGAGAACACATCTTATGGGAGAGGCTGAGGGACCTGGGGTTGTTTAGTCTCAAGAAGAGGAGGCCGAGGGGAGACCTCATCGTTCTCCGCAGCTCCTGGAAAGAAGGTTGTAGTGAGGTGGGTGTTGGTCTCTTCTCCCATGTAACAAGGGATGGGATGAGAGGGAATGGCCTCAAGTTGCACCAGGGGAGGTTCAGATCGGATATTAGGAACAATTTCTTTACAGACAGAGTGGTGAAGCCCTGGCAGAAACTGCCCAGGGCAGTGGTGGAGTCTCCATCCCAGGAGAGGTTCAAAAAACATGTAGATGTGGCACTTTGGGATATGATTTAGTAGAGATGGTGGTGTTGGGTTGATGGATGGACTGGATGAGCTTAGAGGTCTTTTCCAACCTTGGCAATTCTACGGTTCTACTACTAACCTTCTCCCACCCACGAGCTCTTTCATCCAGTGCCAACCTCGCCCTGCACCCTGGCAGGGGAAGACGCTCCCTACCGCCTCCCCCTTCTGGGGCACCCATTGAGATCCCCACCCCAGCCTTGGAGGAGGTGTTAATACAGTGTCTGGGTGCGGGGGTGCCTTTTCTTTCCATTCAGAGGAGATTCCCCAGCTCCCCCGCCCCGGTGAACGCGTACAGAGGGTTTCCTGTTCGTAGGCGGATGCTATCCTGGGCCACGGGCTGCAGTGGCGCGGAGGGGGACACCCCACCTGAGGCTGGGGACGCCGCGTTGCCTCCTCCACCACACTGTGCCGGGGGCACTTGGCATGACCCCACGTCACTCTTAGTCGATTTTAAGGCAGCTTTTCCAAGCAGGCAGGATCGTATCCTCCAGGCAGGCACAGGATCCCCAGAGAAGTCCTGGCCCAGGTTGCCCAGAGCAGTGGTGGCTGCTCTATCCCTGGAGGAGTTCAAGGTCAGGTTGGATGGGGCTCTGAGCAACGTGATCTGGTTGAAGATGTCCCTGCTCACTGCAAGGGGGTTCGACTAGATGGTCTTCATGGTCCCTTCCAACCCAAACCATCCCATGATTCTGTGCTTCTGTGATCCTGTTGCTGAGGAGATAGAAGGTGCCCTCAACCTGAGGCACCCAGGGTGGGATTTCTTTACTATGAGTCGACTAAATATTACAATTTGGGGACTACTTTCCCCTGAGCCCCAGGAAAGCCTGTGGGGCTGGGATGAGCTGCATCATGGCATGCCGCATCCCTGGTGGTGCTCAAGGCCAGGTTGGACGGGGCTTGGAGCAACCTGATGCAGTGGGAGGTGGCCCTGCCCATGGCAGGGGTGGAACTGGATGGGCTTTGAGGTCCCTTCTGACCCAAACCATTCCATGATTCTATGATTCCATGACCTCACATTTCCCAGGGGTCCCATCAGCACCCAGTGGTCTGGGGATGATGGGCTGGAAAATGTTGTTCTGGGTGTAATGATAGAGAGAAGCAGCATGGTGGCAACAGGAGGTGGCCAGAGCGTTTGTCATCACTGATGCAGCAGGGCAGCGTTTTGATGGAGCAGTTTTGCATTTTTCAACATTTGCACAGAGTGAGGGGGTTTGCACTCAGAAGAATTCCCCACAGAATTTTCCAGCAAGCTGCCCTGAAGCTTTTCAATGTGTGGTTGAGAACTTTCCATCCCGGCTCTGCCGGCGCTGAGAGGTGAGCGGAGGTGTGTGCAGCAGCCGTGCTCCTCTGCAGGGCCCAGCTCTCCAGCAGGTCTGGAGATGGGGCTGGGACTTGCCCCGTTCCCCTCAGTGCCTCCTCTCCATCCCACTGCTGCTCCGGATGGGATGTGGCCCTTCCTGGCAGGTGCCCGTGGAGATGCTCAATGGCCACTCCACACCGTTGAGGTCTGTGCTCCAGCAGAAAAGCTGCTTCCCTTCCCTTTGCTTCCATTTCCCTATCTGCAAATGGGTCTGGAGGCTCTGCAGAGGCCAAGAAGATGGGGATGTGAAGCAGCAGCTCCTGCTGAAGCCAACTTCTGCCCACCCATGGGACCCTGGGGACACATGCGGCCCCGGCGTGGGTTCCTGTGGGGCCATCACCCACAGGAGCTGAACCTGATCGGTGATGGGGTCCATCCTGCTGGCCCTGGCGATGGGGACCCTCGGGATGGGCACCTGGGGGGTCAGGGCCACTGGTGTCCTTGCTCCACGCTGTGTCTGAAAGACAGGAGGAAGAAAGAGAAAAAGAGGCTCTACTTGAAGGCAGGAGAATATTGTGCCTTTGGCATCACTTCTGTCCCCCACAGGTGGAAGGAAAGGAGTGAAATACATTGGAGAGGCAGACACGTCGCTTCCACCACTGTCCCCCTGGGCTGTGCTGAGGGCTGGTCCCCATGGGACACGGGCAGGACATGCTGGTGGGCAGCCCCAGCACGGTGACGAGCTCAGATCTACCATGGCACTCTGGATTGTCCCATGGGGGATATTCACTACCATCACTCACCTTCAGGAGTTATAACAGCAGCAGGCCTTGTGGAGGGCCGCTGGGGGCAGCCACTAATATAAAAGGATGGGTTTGGGGTGCTGCTGGTGGCATCTGCCTGCCCTTTTGTGAAGGAAACATCCATGCACAGGGATGAGGAGCAGCCCCATGGGGCAGCCAGGAGCCAGAGAGCACCCTGTGGGTGCCACAGGGTGGCTGGGAAGGAGAGGACACCCTCAGAAAAGAGGGGGACAGTGTGGCCAAAGGGTTTGTAACCACTGGCTAAGCCGCCTGGAGAGCCTGAGCCAAGCCCGAAGCCGAGAGCCCATCCCCTTGTAGCCCAACTGCTGCACCCTCACAGGGAGCTGGGGACGGAGTCGCTGTAATGTGAGAGATGGGCGGATTTTAAAAGAAGAAAAAAAAAATAAATTTTTGAGGCTTTTTCCCCCCCCTCTCTCCCTGTTGTTGTTGTTGTCCATAAATAAGAACCAACCCACCATTTCCAGCCGAGGCCACTTGTTTTAAATTTCCTGGCTAAAGTGATGTAACAGCTGTGCGTGATGCAACGCCATGTGGAATGCATCATGCAGGAAACCAAAAACAAAACTGCTTCTCTGGCCAAATACTCGGCATATGTTCTTCCCCCAGTCCCCGGTGTGAGGGTCCCACAGCCCCCAGGGCTGGGCTGGGCATCCTCGATGCTCCCGCGGGCCCTGATTCTGGGTGCCTACAGGAGGAAGGCGAGAGAGCAGCTGGGGGAGAGGGCACGGAGAGGGGAGGCAGCTCCTTGGTCCGCGCTGGCTGAACTCTGGGTGGTTTTTAATTAAAACCGGTACAAATCAAGAAGTGGCACTTTGCTGAGGACAAATAAACCCATGCAAACATGTGCTCTGCCACAGAGAAGAGGCTCCGAGAGGCTTTTCGTGGTGGTTTCCCCCATTTCCTCTCCCTTCTCCCCCTGTTTTTCTCTGTGCTGGGGCATCACTGCAATGGTTGGGGCAGCCAAAAGCTGCTGATGGCTTTACTGAGGCTCCTGCCACCCCTGTGTCCCCCCAAACCATTGCTGGTGGGATAAGGGGGGGTTCCCTGACTCAAGCTTCTTCACAGCTGAACTGCCTGGTGGGGTTTAACCCCCCCTCCCCAATGCTGCAGGGAAAATCAAACTCTCTTGGATGCCCAGGACCATTGCTCTGCCCCATCCTTCCTGCAGCATCCTGGCTGCCCTGCACTCAGGGCCAGTCCCACTCCCACAGGAGTCTGACCTGCCAGAAAGGGCAGGCAAGAAAGGGAAGAAAAAGAGGAGAAAGGGAAAGGGGGGGGGGGGGGGTTTGAAAAGAAGAAAAGAGGAAAAAAAAAACCAAACCCTTGAGGCTGCAGTGGGAAATCAGAAGTCAGAGCTGAGGCATTTCGGCAGCCGGGGCTGGAATGTCTGACTCACACTGTGACTAAATGCAAATATGAACTCAAACTTGCTCCTTAAAGTCGCCTGGACACAGAGCGAAGCTCTGAGCTCCCACTGTCTCCTTCACCCCAGGACTCCTGATGAGCTGGCCCTGGGGACAAGCATCCACGGGAGCATCCTCCACGGTGACAGGAACCAATGATGCTCTGCACCTCCCAGCTTGTTTTACCTCCCTGAAACTGGAACAAAGAGAGAGCTTGGGGGGCTGGATCCATGGGGGACATGCTTGCCTTGTCCTGCCTCCCACCGACCCCCACGCCAAGGGGACCTCTTTGGGCTGCCCTGATTTTTAGGGGTACGGGGACTTGGTGCAAGGACTCTGTGCAGCCACAAGCCCTGCTGGGAGGTCCTGGCCCATCCATCTCTTCTGCACAGGACACCATGTCCCTCGCGGTGCAAGTGGCTCTCACACACCATCCCTGGTCATTAATAGATGGGGCAAGAGTCTGGGTTCCAAATGGGGGGACTGGGTCCCAGCAAGCAGTGCCGTACCCAGCCACACCGTGGTGGCTGCTCCATCCCTGGAGGTGTTCAAGGCCAGGCTGGATGGGGCTTGGAGCCTCTGATCCAGTGGGAGGTGTCCCTGCTCATGGAACTGGATGGACTTCGATGTCCCTTCCAACCCAAACCATTCTATGATTCTGTGATTATGACTCCCATTAACCAAGGGGCTCATTTCCACAGGAGGTGGCAGACAATGGCCAATCCGGAGCGGGTAGAGCTGAAGGCTCCTTGCTGGGGCTCACACTGGATGCCCAGAGAGTGGCTGGGCTGCTCCAGCCTCACCAGCACGGCCAGGTTTACCTCCAGCTTCCAGCTTCTCAAAGACACCAAATGCTTCTGCAACACCAGCCGCTGTTCCTCAAAAGAGGGAGTGTTGGATGGACGGGCTCTTCCCCTTCCAGCAAGCGGAGCTGAGCCCCAGAAAATAACAAGCCCATGAGGGATGGCCTCCAAGCCTCCTGCAGCCCACGCCTGTCCTGGAGCCTCCACTACACAACGGGTTTTTCCCCTGGCATCACCAACCCCAAGTATTCCAAGAATCATTGTGAAACCGTTTTATTTAAGCCACAGCTCTTGATATTGTAGGACTACGACACAACCTCAGCTCCATTTACTTACTTATTAGTTGTACATTATTAGCACTCGCGGTTGTGATGAGAACTGCTGTCCCCTCCTCTTGGAGGGGTGCGGATGGCTGCTTGCAAGCTGGTGGCCAGTGGTTCCCCCTTCACACGCCTTGGACCACAACCAGGACCTCGCTGCCAGCCCAGACACATCCTCATCCTTGCAAAATCAGCCTAAAGGCTGTTCTCACCCCCCAAGGAGGATCCATGCCGATGTCAGGAGATGACTTTGGTCGCCGTCCCCATTTAAATTCTGTTTTTAGAAAACAAGCCAAATGGCCTGGAGGCCCAGGGAAGAGCTGGCCCAGGAGCCGGGCTGCAGAATGGGGCCAGGCAAATGAGAGCCGCCTCGCGGAGTGACAGCTTCGCTCCTCCTCAAAGCCTCCCTCGCATGGTGGTGTGGATGGGGTGAGCGAACACTCGCAAGCTCCTGCCTCTACTTTTACACCTGCTGGAACGAATTGAACTGGGTGCAAAACACCGGCTCTTCGCTGCACCCTGACCAGAACAGGGATGCAACATTGAGTTGAGAGCCCCAGCTCCTGGCTTCCTTCTCCCATTCTCCTTCCAGTAGGGAAAAGGGCTCCAGGAAAGCTGGGGAGGGGCTCTTGATCAGGGAGGGCAGGGATAGGATGAGGGGGAATGGTTTTGAGCTGAAAGAGGGGAGATTGAGATGAGATCTTAGGAAGAAATGTTTTGCTGTGAGGGTGGGGAGGCCCTGGCCCAGGTTGCCCAGAGCAGGGGTGGCTGCCCCATCCCTGGAGGGGTTCAAGGCCAGGTTGGATGGGGCTTGGAGCCCCTGATGCAGTGGGAGGTGTCCCTGCCCACGGCAGGGGGGGAACTGGATGGGCTTGGAGGTCCCTTCTAACTCAAACCATAAGCGAGCAACCAATGCAGGACAAAGAAGCTGCTGGGGTGCCAGGGGAAGGTTGTGGCGAGGTGGGTGCTGGGCTCTTCTCCCACGCAACAAGTGGTGGGACGAGAGGAAACGGCCTCAAGGAGAGGTTTAGACCTTATAGAGGAAAACCATCTCTCCTGACAGAGCGGTGAAGCCCTGCCAGAGGCTGCCCGGGGCCGTGGGGGAGTCTCCATCCCTGGAGGGGTTCGAAGAACACGTGGATGCAGCACCTCAGGACATGGATTAGCAGGGATGGGGATGTTGGGCTGGTGGTTGGACTGGATGAGGTTCTAGAGGGCTTTCCCAGCCTCTGTAACACAAAGCACGCAGCGAGTGGCTTCTGAGTGCGGCAGAGCAGGGAGACGGGCAGGAAGGCGTGAAGGCGGGGACATAAACACGGGGTCTGTATCAGAATGGGCCACGCACCGCGGGCACCGCCGCCTTCGCCCCCTTCCCCACGAGGCTGCAGCCCCCGTGCCCCGCCAGGGCAGGCCCTGGGAAGGACAAGCCCACGGCGGAGGAGCGAGGGGGCGGGAGGCCTCAGCCCCGCGCCCCAGGCTCGGCCGGCAAAAAAACCCGCCCGCCCGCTCGCCCCCCGCGGGGGCCCCAAGCGCGGGGCAGCTGCGGGCGGCGACGTCAACCAGCGTCCGCCCCCGCGCTCGGTGGGCGGGGCCTGGAGAGGGCCGCCCTTGATTGGCCGCGCCGGCTGCCACTCAGAGCGGACGCGGCTTCTCATTGGACACCGCCCGCCGCTCGATCCGTCGATCTCCCGCGTCGTCACGGCCCTTCCCGCCACGCCTCCGTGGTGCTGCGTCCGCCTGTCTCCCTCCGCCAGGAAACATAGTTCCCCGTTCCGGGGTTGGCTTGGGGGGGACCCCCGTTGCAGAACACCCCCCTTCCCACTGCCACAGCGCTCCCGCCGCACTGCAACACGTGAGGCTGCTCTGCAGGACAGTGGGGTGGGGGCTGGGGGGACGGAGCAGGGGATGGCGGAGGGATACAAGGGGTGGGGAGGAGCGTGATGGGGTGCTGGGAGGGGGAGGAGGAGGGAGAGAGGGAGGAGAGTAGAGGGAGGGGGGAGAGAGGGGAAGGAGGGAGAGGGGGAGGGAGGAGAGGAGGGGAGGGGAGGAGGAGGAGGAGGAGGGAAGGAAGGGGAGAGGAGGAGGAGGGAAAGGGAGGAGAGGAGGGAGAGAGGAAGGAGGGAGGAAAGGAGAAGGGAGGGAGAGAGGGAGGAGGAAGGAGGGAAGGGGAAAGGAGAAGAGGGAGAGAGGGAAGAGGAAGGAGGGAGAGAGAGAGTGGAAGGAGAGAGGAAGGAGGAGGAAAGAGAGGGAGGGAGGAAAGAGAGAGATAGGGAGAAGGAGGGAGGAGAGAGAGGAAGAAAGAAGGAGAGGAGGAGGGAGAGGGGGGAAGGAGGAGGAAGAGGGAGACAAGGAGGGAAGAGGAGGGAGGGAGAGTGGAAGGAGGAGGGAGAGGGAGACAAGGAGGGGAGAGGAGGGAGGGAGAGGGAGGCGAGAGATAGGGAGAGGAGGAAGGAGGAGGGAGAGGGAGCAAGAAGGAGGAGGGAGAGGGAGAGTAGGAGAGAGGGAGGAAGGAGGAGGGAGAAGGAGCAAGAAGGAGGAGGGAGAAGGAGCAAGAAGGAGGAGGGAGAGGGAGAGTAGGAGAGAGGGAGGAAGGAGGAGGGAGAAGGAGCAAGAAGGAGGAGGGAGGAGGAGAAGAGGAGGGAGGGAGAGGGAAGAGGAGGAGGGAGGAGGAGAAGAGGAGGGAGGAGGAGAAGAGGAGGGAGGGAGAGGGAAGAGGAGGGAGGGAGAGGGAAGAGGAGGAGGGAGAGGGAGGAGAGGAGGAGGGAGAGGGAGGAGAGGAGGGAGGGAGAGGGAAGAGGAGGAGGGAGGGAGAGGGAGGAGAGGAGGAGGGAGAGGGAAGAGGAGGAGGGAGGGAGAGGGAGGAGAGGAGGAGGGAGAGGGAAGAGGAGGAGGGAGAGGGAGGAGAGGAGAGGAGGAGGGAGGAGAGGAGAGGAGGAGGGAGAGAGGGAGGAGAGGAGGAGGGGGAGCAGGAGGAAGGAGAAGGGAGAAGGAGGGAGAGAGGGAGGGGAGGGAGGAGGAGGAGGGAGAGGAACGAAGGAGGAGGGAAGTAGGGAGGGAGGGAGGGAGAGGGACGGGGAGGGAGGGGCTGGGAGGGCGGCAGCGGGGGAGGCGCGGGGAGGAGGAGGAGGAGCCGGGGGGGGGCGGTCCCGGGGCCGCACGCGCCGCCCGGTGCGGGGCGATCGCGCCGCTCGCTGCATTGTATCCGCCGGCGGCGCGAGAACAATAGGAGCCGCCGCCGGCCCCGCCGCCGCGTCCCCCCCTTCCTCCCCTCTCCCCCCTCTCCTCCTCCTCCTCCTCCTCCTTCATGCGCTGCCCCCCCACCCCCCCCGCCCCGCGCCTGCCCGGAACAGGTAAAAACAATCGGGATGAACCGATCGGAATTGTAATAAAGAGCAGGAAAATGACGGTCGGGGTCCCGGAGGCGCCGCGGGACACCGGGCGCTTCCATGTATTTGGGGGGGGGGGCGGGGGCGGCTCCATTGTCCGCAGCGCAAAGTTTGCTGGGGCGGGGGGGAGGGCCCGTGTTTGAGGGGGGGGGGGGTCCATGTTTGTTTGGAGGGGGTCCCCGCTTGTTTTGGGGTCCCTGTTTGTTTGGAGGGGGTCCCTGTTTGTTTGGGGGTCCCCGCTTGTTTGTTTGGGGGTCCCCGCTTGTTTGTTTGGGGGTCCCCGCTTGTTTGGAGGTCCCCGCTTGTTTGAGGGGCTCCCCGTTTGTTTGAGGGGCTCCCCGTTTGTTTGAGGGCGTCCCCGTTTGTTTATGGGGCTCCCCGCTTGTTTGGAGGGGCTCCCCGTTTGTTTGAGGGGCTCCCCGTTTGTTTGAGGGGCTCCCCGTTTGTTTGAGGGGGTCCCTGTTTGTTTATGGGGGTCCCCGCTTCTTTGGGGCTCCCCGCTTGTTTGGAGGGGCTCCCCGCTTGTTTGGGGGTCCCCGTTTGTTTGGAGGGGGTCGCCATTTATCCAGGGGGGTCTGTTTGGTGGGGGGGGTGTCCCCGTTTGTTTAGGGGGGGTTGTTTGTTTGGGGTGGGTCCCCCGTTTGTTTGGGGGGGGCTGTTTCTGGAGAGGGGGAGCCCTGTTTGAGGGGGAGCCCTGTTTGTTCTGGGAGGGCTGTTTTGAGGAGAGGGTCCCCCGTCTGTTTGGGGGGGGGGGGGGCTGTTTCTGGAGAGGGGGAGCCCTGTTTGTTTGGGGAGGGCTGCTTGTTTGGAGGGTCCCCCGTTTGTTTAGGGAGACTGTTTGGGGGGGTCCCGTTTGCTGGGAGGGAGTGTTTTGAGAGAGGGGGAGCCCTGTTTGTTTAGGGGGGGCTGTTTCTAGGGAGGGGGAGCCCTGTTTGAGGGAGGGGCTGTTTTGAGGAGAGGGTCCCCCGTTTGTTTGGGGGGGGTTGGGAGAGAGGGGGAGCCCTGTTTGTTGGGCGGGGCTGTTTTGAGGAGAGGGTCCCCCGTTTGTTTGGGGGGGGTGTTGGGAGAGAGGGGGAGCCCTGTTTGTTTGGGGGGGGCTGCTTTTTGGGGGAGGAGGAGCCCTGTTTGCTCTGGAGGGGCTGTTTTTGGGGGGATCCCCCGTTTGTTTGGGGGGGCTGTGTGTTTTGGGAGAGAGGGGGAGCCCTGTTTGTTTGGGGGGGCTGTTTTTGGGGGGATCCCCCGTTTGTTTGGGGGGCTGTTTTGGGGGGGAGGGGGAGCCCGTTTGTTTGGAGGGGGCTGTTTTTGGGGGGGATGCCCCATTTGTTGGGGGGGGATCACTGGTTGTCGGGGGGGCTGTTTTTAGGGGGAACCCCCATGTGCTGGGGGGTGTGGGGAATCAATAGTTGGCGGGGGGGCTGGTTTTGGGGGGGGTCCCCCATTTGCTGGAGGGTGGGGGTGGTCTTGGGAAAGGTGAGCCCCATTTGCTAGGGAGGGGGGGCTGGTTTAGGGGAAGGGGGGTGTCCCGGTTTGCTGGGAGGAGATGTCTTGGGGGGGGTCCCCTGTTTGCCAGGGTGGGAGCGGGGGGGGGCACCTTGTGTGGGAGCGAACCCTGTTTGCTGGGGGGGGGCACATCTTGAAAGGGGGGTCCCCCTTCTCTGGTTTTGCCTCAAACTTCAGCAACCCCTTTGTCCCTTGGGAAGGGATGGGGGGCGCTGGGGGGGGGCTCGGTTCCCCACAGCCTTTGTGGGGTGGAGCGGGTCCAATCCTTCGTAGCCACAGATGCTTGGGAAAGAGGGGGGGCTCAGTGCTCAAAAAGGGGGTGTGTGTGTGAAAATAAACTCTCTGAGTGGAGTTTGCTGGGATGGGGGGGGCGAGGATGTAAGATTTGGGGAGGAAGGAAGGGGACACCCATGTTTCCACCCCCCCCCCATTCTCAGCCATGGGTGTTGGATCCTGGGGGTGGGGGGTTTGGGGTTCAAAAAGAGGGGTAGAAATAAACTCCCAGGGTAGTTTGGGATGGAGTTGTTGCAGGAGGATGTGAGGTTTGAGCTGAAGGGGGTCACCTGCACCCCCTATCCCCCCCCCCCAGTCCCCTTCCCTATTCCCAGCTGCAGGTGTTGGGTCCTTGGAGATGGGGGGGCTTGGAGTTAAAAATAAGGGGGTAAAAGTAAATTCCCAACATGAATTTGGGGTGGAGTTGTCTGGGATGTGGGTGATGTGCAGGAGCGAGGATGCAGAGTTTGAGGGGGCTGGAGGAGGGACACCTGCCCCCCACCCCGGTATTCTCCCCTCGTTCCCAGCTGTTGGTGCTGGGTCCTGGAGGGGCTCAGGGTATGAAAAGGGGGTCAAAATAAACTCCGGGGGTGAGTTTTGGGTGGAGTTGCCTGGCATGTGGGCGAGGATGTGGGATTTGGGGGTGCTGGAGGGGGGCACCTGCCCTCCCATCATTCCCATTCCCAGCTGCAGGCGTTGGGTCTGGGAGCGGGGGCGGGCTCAGGGTTCAAAAAGGGGGGTGTGGGTGTCAAAATAAGCTCCAGGGGTGATGATGGGGTTGGAGTTGTCGGAGATGTGGGCGAGGATGCAGGATTTTGGGGAGCTGGAGGGAGGTCTCCACCCCTCTCCCCCATTCCTGAGGGCCAACGGGGACGGAGGGGACAAGCGGCTTTGCAAACGCTGCCCAGACACATGGGTGGCAGAGAAAGAAATGGCTTTTTGAAGCAAAAAAAAAAAAAAAAAAAGCCAAAAAAAAAATCCCCTGGCTCATTTTTACAGTGGCGAAGGGTTTTCACAGTCTGGGCTGATTTAAGCACTTTAAAACTTCATTGAAATGTGGTGGCCGAGCCGGCGTAGCCTGCAAATGCTCCGGATCGTGTGGAGTTTTCTTCTTTTTTTTTTTTCCTCCTTTTTTTTTTTTTAACTGTATGATTAATGAGTTAAATGTATTGGCCAGCTGCCCTTTGTAACCATGAATGAGTTCCTAAAAGAGCAAAAAAAAAAAAAGCCAAAAAAAAAGGGAATCTTTTATCTCATCCCAGGCCTCCCTTCCTCCCGAAGAAATATTTTTCTATCAGAGTGAGCTGGCCAAAAAGATCAACCTCCCTTGAAAAATAATAACCTGTAAAATTGGGAAGAATAATATTTACTGATCTCGCGGGCTTGCCTGGAGGGCTTTATTTTTTTCAAAACTCTCTGAAAAACAAAAATTAGCTTTTTTTTTAGTCCCTTTTTCGGAGCGGTTCGGTTCTGGGGGGGTTTGGGTCTGTCGAGGTTCAGTTCTCTTTGTGGGCATCCACAAATCCAGCCGCTGAAAAAGCAGCTGCAGGTGCTGCACAGCCCGAAGGAAAAAGCTGTAAACCCAGCCCTTTATTATTTTTTTTTTTTCCACTTCTTTTTAAACAAAACTCAGCAAGGACAAGAGGCTCCTGCGGGGAGCGGGTGTGGGGAAGGCGAGGGGCGAGCTGAGCCAGACAAGCGCCTGAGTGATAACTTGCCTGAACCCTTTGATAAATGAGTTGACTCTTTTTTTTTTCACTCCCACCCCCCTCTCTTCGTTCGCCACACGCCAGGACCAGAATTGGCCCCAAACTAGTGGAATTGGCAGCAAAAAACTAACATACAAGTGTGTCTGGTCAATAGAGCGCTTGTTCCAGCCTCGGGGTGCTATGTGAGGACTCCGACTGTGCTCTGGGGTTGGATGCTGGAGTGGCGTAAAGGATTTTATTTATTTTTTTTATATTTTTCCCCCCCCTTTTCTCAGCTCTGTCTTTTTAAAATATTCATCAATGGGGTGGGTAGTTTGCTCTAGTCATTAAAATATCTCCTTCCCCTCCCCCTCGCTTTCCCCAGGACTGCCACTGGTGAGGCTGTGGGAGTATGAATCAGCAGCAGCAGCAGAGAATGGCTGCAGTTGGGACAGACAAAGAGCTCAGTGACCTGCTGGACTTCAGTATGGTAAGGGAGCACGGCTGGGCTTGGGGGGGGGGGTGGGGGGGGCTTTAAAACCCTGGGGGGTTCTGCTTGTGCGCAGCTTTGGAGCTGCAGAAGGGAGGAAATGTGAGCCTGTAAATTGGACATGATGGGTTTCAGATGTGCCGTGTTTGTGTGCGTGCACATGTGCTGCAACTTGTTTATTTTCAAGTTAAAGCGAAGCCTCTGCTCCCCCCACCCCACCCCCTTTCTTCCCCCTCCTTCCCCTCACCCGTGTATTGTTTCCCTGCAGAGAGGTGGGCTGGGGTTTTTCGGATGGGAAATTCTGGGGAAATATAACGGAGTCTTGTGTTCTCTGTTTAAATGCTCACCACAAAATGGGCTGAGTGACTGTTTCTGGAGCAAAGATGTAACTTCAGTAGCTGATTAATTGAGCTTTTTTCCTCTCCCCAGATCCAGACTATTAAACTTTTGCTCCCACAGGTTATTTTGTCACAGTTTGAAATGTGTCCAAGCTCTCCGGCGCATTATTTTTGCAGGAGTTGTTGGACACTTGTGTTCCCCACGCTCTGCTCTTCTGTGTCCTGGAAACCTTTAACTGCATTTAGGAGCTGCTTATTTTTGAAGAAACAGGACCTAAGAGTTCCCCTAGAAGGGTGTGTGCAGCTCAGAGGGAGGAGAAGTCCCTTCTGGTTATAAGAGCCGAAGGTTTGTCCACCCGTGCTGCCGTCCAGGGTCGGCGATGTGCCAGGCCGTACGCTTAGCACGCCGGTGCTGGCTGTTGTTGGCAGGTGACTCGGAGAGGAGAGAGCTTGTGTTCGAAAGAAAATAACTTTGTTGGGTTTCTCTGTCGTGTGCTGCACCCTCATTGCACTCCGAACATGTGTCTTGCTTTTTAGATAAGCAAATGTACCGTGAAGATAGAAAAAAAACCAGCTCCGCGAGGAGGAATAACCATGAGTGGCTCTGGGCTGTCTGGTGTTGTGAAGCCCATGGTCCTGCTGGGCTGATTTTCTTGTCCTGTTGAGAAGGGAGGAAGAGAGGGGGAAAGCAGTGGCACCCCCTGTCCTGGTCCCTCTTGCGCTGGTGGGAGGTGCTGAGGCTTGGTTGCTTCTCTGCACCCGAGCAGAAAAGGTTTAGCAATGAAAAATAGAACATTTTATGCAGCTGGGTTTTGTACCTGTCCCGGCGAGGCTCTGTGCTGGAGGGGTCGGTGGTGGTGTCTCCCAGTCCCCCGAAGAGCAATTCTCCTGCAGGAGTAGCCCAGTTCTCCCAGTTTGGTGCCTCTGTTGGGAGGCTCGTTTGGTTGCATTGTCAGTGATGTGGTTTTGCAGCAGTTTTACCATCGGCAGGGGCACTGCAGGGATGGGGCACGTTTAAAAACAGCAGAATATGCTAAGGGAGCGGTGCCTGGCTGCCTGTCCCTGGCTCATCTCAGCGATCCTGCAGGTTGGCAGGAGCCCTGGAGCTCCTCACCTCCTGCCCCGGAGAGTGCGGGGTTCGGAACTGCGCTTTGGATGAATATCCCATAACCTGCTCCCCGCACAGGGCTGCAGCAGCTCCCACTTCGCTTTTTTTCCCCCTCCTTAGGAAAAAATCAAATCTCAGTCACCATTTAAAGCTTTAAAAAAGCCCCGAGACCTTATTTTCAAACGTAACGAACCATCCTCATTTGCATGCTCAGAGCTGTATTCCCTGGAGAGGTCCTGACCTGTTCCCTCTATACACAAATATTTCTGTCCTTGGAGATTAATCTGCACCTAACAGTTGAATTGGGGTTCAATTCCAATGCTCTTACGCCGGTGTGTACCTGGGGGCGATCAGAACTTGTTCTGTGTTCCTGTAAGGCTCTCGTGTTCAGCAGCGGCACCGGGGGCGGCTGCTTGCAGGATCAGGGCCTGCAAATGTCATTTGCCAGCAAATGATTTGAAGACGTTCCCTCCAGGATAAGTTGGCCGATGGGCTCTGACGCAGTCTGGATTGGAGCCAGATCTGTTTCACAAACCCTCATCTCCGCACGCCCTTCTCCTGAGTTTGCATAAAGGGAATGTTAACATCTTTCCCAACGGATGAGTAGCTAAAACAGAAAAGCTTCCTAGCTCGTAGACACTCTGCACCCTGGCATCGCAGGCTGCTTGTGCACAGTGTGGGTCTGTCGAAGAGGCTGTTCCGTGGGTTGCTCTCCCTTGTGTCCTTGGGATGCAGGTTTTTTTTTGACCACAAAGCTGGCTCTTTCAAGTGTATTTATATTTTTCTTTGAATAAGCAGGAGCGGAGCATTGCTCTGCTAATCCTCACCAGGAGAGTAGATGGGAGGGAAGGCTAGAGAGAGGGATCCAGAGCAGCTGGAAGCATTTGCTTCGGATCAGTGTTTCAATTCCTTTTTATCTAGGGAAAATATGTTCAGCCCTAGCAGTCTGTGGTCCAGCTCTGTGCTGGGTTTGCTGTGCAGTGGCTGAGGTTTAAGGTCTGTTCCTAGTGGGGCTGCACAGTCAGGCTGGAGTTGGTGGGGTCAGTGAATGGCAGGGTTGTGAGACGTGCTGTAAACGGGACCTTACAGACACGAAAAGAGATTTGTGTCTCATGCGATTCAGAGCAGCCCTGCGGACAAGGACTTGGGGGTGCTGGTTCATGAAAAGCTCGGCAAGAGCTGGCAATGTGTGCTTGCAGCCCAGAAACCACCCGTGTCCTGGGCTGCATCAAAAGAAGTGTGGCCAGCAGGGTGAGGGAAGGGATTCTGCCCCTCTGTTCCTTTCTTCTGAGACCTCATCTGGAGTCCTGTGTCCAGTTCTGGAATCCCCAACATAAGGAGGAGATGGAACTGTTGGAGCAGGTCCAGAGGAGGCTGCAGAGATGATCCAAGGGCTGGAGCCCCTCTGCTATGGGGATGGGCTGAGAGAGTTGGGTTGTTCAGTCTGGAGAAGAGAAGGCACCAGCGAGACTTTAGAGCAGCTTCTAGTACTGAAAGGGGCTGCAGGAAAGCTGGGGCAGGATGACTTTTTCCTCCATGGGAGTGATAGGATGAGGGGGAATGGCTTTAAATTGGAAGGGGGAAGATTCAGATTAGATATTAGAAAGAAATTCTTCACGATGAGGGTGGGGAGGCCCTGGCTGCCTAGAGCAGTGGTGGCTGCCCCATCCCTGGAGGGGTTCAAGGCCAGGTTGGATGGGGCTTGGAGCAACCTGATCCAGTGGGAGGTGTCCCTGCCCATGACAGGAGGTAGAACTGGATGGGCTTTGAGGTCTCTTCCAACCCAAACCATTTCATGATTATTCTATAACAAATAAATACATCGGGTCATTACTGAGCTGCAAAGCCCTTGCCCAAAGATTTGTGCCAGTGTAATTTGCCAATAAGGGTAAAAATCAAAGGAATCAGTAATTTGGATCTAAGGGAGCTGGAGCCAAACACCCAGCTTTGTGGTCTGATCGCTGCTCTGGGTGCTTGCGGCAGCACGCTTCCCTCTGCCTCTGAACAAATTGCCTTTTATAATTGCCCCAAAGTGCAGGCAATTTGAAATCTCTCCTTCACCACCGCTCCCTGGCAGGGCTCCACTGCTCGCCAATCTGCAGGAGAGCTTTCGAGAAGGCATCCCACCTATTAATTCCGGTTGGCGGATTAACCTATTTATTAGGCTTAGGTTTTGGTGTGTTATCCTTTTGCTGGGGGTTGCCAGGTTTTGCAGCTTGGTCTGATGAGTGCAGGCTGTGGATGGTTAGAGCTACCAGCTGGAGATGCTTGTCCATGAGGACTTGCTGTGGCTATCCCAGGCATCATCTTGGCCATGCTATGCTGTGACGTTTGTAGAATCATTGGCTTGGAAGGGACATATTAATCATAGAATCACAGAGTGGTTTGAATTGGAAGGGACCTCAAAGCCCATCCAGTTCCAACACCCCTACCATGGGCAGGGGCACCTCCTGCTGCATCAGGGGGCTCCAAGCCCTGTCCAACCTGGCCTTCAACACCTCCAGGGATGACCCGTGCTGCGCTGTGGGAAGGTGTGGGCAGGTATCCCAGCTGGGGTGGGGTGCCCAGGGGGCAGGGGCACCCCATGGCACGAGGAGAGCTGGGATGGAGCAGCCCTGGGTGGGATGCGGATGAAGCGGGGGCGTCCGTGCTGCAGAGCGCGCCTGCCAAGCTAGATAGAGGCAGGCGGCTGCGTGCCAGCCTCGGTCTCTGGCAGAAATGAAATGCTGTTAACAGCCATGATTATTAGCAGAGTATTAACCATATGCTGCGGAGCTGCCGCTTGTCAGGGTGGGTTTCTAGCGTGGTGAGATGTTGCAGGGTGGGCAGAGGCTTGAGCAGTCGCATTGGACCTGCCGGCTGATTTCTCCGCCAGCGTTGTGTGCCAGCCCTCGTGGCCCCAGCCGTGGATCTGCAGGGGAAAAGCAGGCTGTCACTGTGCAGCAGGACTCGAGCGAGCTCTCTCTGCCCTCGCCGAGGATGCTGAAGCCGTGCCCTGCGCCCTGCTTGGTGCCTGCACTTCCATGATAAAACTCGCATGTTTGTTTAGAGTGAAGCAGACGTAAAGGTTGACTTTCCACTGCAGTGGACGTTTGGGGCTGTAGTCAGGAAGGTCTGTCTTAAATGAACACGTATAAAATATCCTGCTGGCGAGGCTTATTGAGTCGAATTCCCTGTTCTCCCTGAATTTACAGCTGGATACTTTCAGCGCTGCAAAACAGATTTCGGGTTTTGAGTTCAGGCCTGAGGTTGGCTCAGCCTGGAGTTCATAAGGTGGAGCGGGGGCAGTGAAAAGAGGTAGTTAATGTGAAAATGCTGCTGCCCTGGTAAAAGTACACAATAAATGCAACACTGCTGAGTATTGTTCCTTGTGTCTGGCAAATTCCCTTTCTCGTTTAGCCATTGGCTGTGGAAGGTGTGGGGTCCCCAGCTCTGACCTCCTTGGGTGCGGGTGCTCAGCTCTGCCTGTACACTGGATCTGCGTCTTTTAACCGAGGAGAAATAGAGGGAGAGAACATATTCTTTGGGAGTTGAGCTATGCGGGGACAGAAGTTGTTGTCGGCTGTCGGGGAGCTGGAGATAGGACTTGAGAAACCAAATACAATGACTTAAGATGGGAATCTTACCTAACTATTAAAATCTACGTTATTCAAATCCAGCAAAGGCCAAGTAATGACCCAGTTCCAGCTCCTCAGGTACTCATGCTGGGTTCCCTTCTCAATGCCTGTGTCCCTCCAGTCCAGGTCATCTCTGGTTCATCTTCTCCCTCCCCCCATTTATTTTTAAAGCAGCATTTAAAATCAGTAAAGGAAATTTGCAGTGGGTGGATGAACTTTGCCTGTGAGTGACACCCGCCAGCGAAGGCAGCCGGCACTTCACGTATGACTCGCACCACGCTCCTCGAGGCAGCAGACCCCATCAGCTTCAGCCCACACCAGTGGAAAAATGAGCTGCCAGCAAGAGACAAAAAAAACCAAAAACAACAAAGTCCTTTCTGGAGGTGGCAAACGATAAAGTGTGTTTGAAACCTGTTTGAAGCCTGTATTGAGGTGAGGGGTAACCTGGGGTTCCCCTGTCTCTGGCATCACCCTGCTTTTGATTCCCGGTGCAGGAAGGGGTCTGTGACTCCCAAATCCCCTGGGGAGGAGAGCAGAAAGGTGTTGCGTCAGTCATGAAATGTCTTTGGAAGCAGGTTGAGGCGGGGGGGGAGGTGGTGGAGGGGACCCCTACTTTGCTGGAGCAGACACAATGGAACAAGGTTGTGCATTTTCTGCGCTTTTGGGTTTTTCAGCATCAGCAAGTATCGAGCAGAAAAGCTTGTGGAAAAAGAGCCAGCAGCACTTGCTTCATCGTTGTTGTTGCTTGTGTTTATGCATCCCACCCCTCCTCTCGTACCTGCAGAGCTGCCACTTGGGGAGTTCTACCCACTTCATCTCCTTCCCTACCTTATGAAGAGGGAGTTGGGGGGCAGCCTAGGTGGGATCAGCCTTGTAAATCCCATTTTTAGTCATTTTGGTGGTCTTTGCATTAAAAAACAAGGCAGAGGGGACAGGAAAAGTGTTTTGGATGGAGGGAGGTTAGGCACAGCGTGCCAGCAAGGCTTGTTGTTGTTTTCTAGCCTGAGGAAACAAGGCAGATTGGATGGGGGGCAGCGCTGGAGCCCCTCGGGTGGACAACTCGCTTTGGAGGGGCAGCGGGAGCCCCTCTGGCTGCCAGGCTCCCGTTGGAGCAGGATGGGCAAAGCTATTGGAAGGCAGGTGTCTGCTGGCAGGACTGGCTGTCCACACGCGGGCTGAGACCTAAACACTGCTTAAATCTTTATTTAAATACACTCGCATAACGCGTACACGATGTGTGCATGCATATATATGATCCCAAATTTGTGGTCTCTTCTTGACTGGCAATCGCTTTCTAAACTACTCTCTTTGCATCTCCACCGCATTTAACTGTTGGGTTTGGTTTTGTTTTTTTTTTCCTTCTCCAGCATTTGTGAAAACAAAGCTGGGCAGACGGTTTTGTACAAAGGAATGTTCCTGACCGCAGCCAGACACCAGCTATGTCAGGGCATGAAGTGCTGCTTTTCTATAGGCTCTCGTGCCATTACATTGTTTAATCTTCAAAGCATTAAACTTTTTGAGTTTCTCAGACATCGCAAAGCTAAAAATAATAAAAATTCAAATGACTTTGTGGTGAAAGTAGCTCGAGCCGAGTAGTAAAAGGATATTAAAATGTTAATTCACTAAGCGTTTTCCCACCAGTTGTTTTATTGGCTGGAGCTCCATTTGCGTGGAGAAGAATTAGTTTTTCCTTTCTGCTGTACGCAGGTGCATATAAATTTTTAAATAACAGCTTCTGAAACTGTCCCAACTTATATTAAAAATATTTATACAGGTTAACTGATGGGGTACGCGATGTTTTTGAGGAAGCTCCCAGGCAGAAGGAGATCAGTTGTGATGCTGAAGCTGCAGCAGCACAGCAAACAAGCACCCAGAACGACCCATCCTGTCAAATATGTTAATCTTTCTCATTGTGAGTTAAATACTGCTCCTGGTGCAGCCTCTCCTACTGGACACCAGGTCATGGTGCTGACAGAACCCCCAAAACAGCAGGGTGGCAGCAGCTCCATGAGGCTGGAGGATTTGTCAAGCTGAGCATCGCCTGGGCTTGGTCATCTCTGCCTGTGTCCTACTCAGGCGCGTTTCAGCAGGAGAGGTTCAGATTAGATATTAGGAAAAAAATCTTCACCAAAAGGGTTCTTAGGCGCTGGCAGAGGCTGCCCAGGGAGGTGGTGGAGTCCCCATCCCTGGGGAGGGGGGTTAAAAAACAGGCAGACAAGGTGCTTGGGGATGGTTTAGTCGTGGAGAGCTACTGTTGGACTCTATCTCAGAAGCGGTGCTGTCACTTTTCTGCTAGCTTTTTATGAATGGAGTCAGCCTTTCTCCATGGCTCCACGGGCACCCTCTAGTCTGTGCCTCGGTGGATAAGTACAGGGAGGAACTGTTGGCTTTCAGCACGGCAGTGATGCTTCTTGGATGGTTTTCAGTTGCACCTACGGAACCAGCCGTGCTGTGTACACAGGAGAAGTTTATGCACGCAGGAATGTGTGTGTATGTCAGCGCCCAGCTGCGCTGCTCCCCTCTCCCTCCCGCAGCTGAGCTGTGGAGCAGGGACACGAGGAGAGGAAAGGTTTTTGCATCAATAAAGCAACCCTCTTTCCCCCTTCCTCCCCCTCCCCGCCTGCCCAAGCTGCCCCCCTTTGCAGCAGCACAGTAAAACCAACATACTGAAATCTCTTTTCTCTTCCCTTCTCTCTCATCTTGTTTTTCTAGATGTTTCCCCTGCCAGTGGCTAATGGAAAAAACAGACCCACGACCCTAGCGAGCACTCAGTTTGGAGGATCAGGTACTGTCATCTTTATGTTTTTCTTTCTTTACACCGTAATGTTTCTTGCGATAAATGTGTGTTGCCTTCCAGAGACCCAGAAGGAAGGGTTTCTGTAGGTGTGTGTGATGGATTTTCCTGGTGGTGGTCTTCTCAGGAAGGTTTTCTTGTTGCTCCACATGTCTCTGCGTAGGCAAAACTGCTCTTGCTCTCCCATCTCCAGTTCAAAAGTTGCTACCTGAGCTGAAGGTGGTTTTCTCACTGCACTGATTGAAGCAACTTGAGGGCAGACAGTCAATGCTTTCCTCTTAAGCCGCTTAGGCAAACGTGTGTCTGCAGCCAAACGGTGTCTCTTGCTGTACGTCCCTGAGGAGACACAGTGATGGGGGTTAATTACTTGGTCTCAGCTGCCCAAAAGGTGACTCTGGTGCAGTTTGGTGTCTGCTCCACTCAGCCCCTCCAGCAGCTCCTTGCCTGTAGGTGGGATCTTGGCATTCCCAAAGGGACCTTTGAGCTGGGGGTGTTTAGCCTGGAGAAGAGGAGGCTGAGGGGAGACCTCATTGCTCTCTCCAACTGCCTGAAAGGAGGTTGTGGAGAGGAGGGAGCTGGGCTCTTCTCCCAAGGGACAGGGGACAGGAGGAGAGGGAATGGCCTCAAGCTCCACCAGGGGAGGTTCAGGCTGGACATTAGGAAAAAATTTTTCACAGAAAGGGTCATTGGGCACTGTCAGAGGCTGCCCAGGGAGGGGGTTGAGTCACCTGCCCTGGAGGGGTTTAAGGGACGGGTGGACGAGGTGCTGAGGGACACGGTTTAGTGTTTGATGGGAATGGTTGGACTCGATGATCCAGTGGGTCTTTTCCAACCTGGTGATTCTGTGATTCCAAAGCCTTTGTGGCCAGATTCCTGCAGGCAGCACAGGTGATTGGCAGCAAGGGTGGCTGGAGTTGTTTCACCAGCCTTTGAGCTGGACCCTGCTGTGCTTTTGGGGTGCTGCCCTGCCTCGCCTCGCCTGTCCTGCCTTGCCACGAGGCTCCTGAAGCCAGCAGCCAGCCCCGCTCTCCAGGAGCACTGCGGGGCCGCACCTCTGCCAGCCGGGATGCTGAGGATGAGCCAGGGGTGCCAACATCAAAGGGCGTCTGCGGGGAGGAGCGGGCTGGTGATCCGGCTGCAAGAGGAGCCTCTGAAGGGTAGCGTAGCTTTAGATGTCTGATGGGGAAATGCGATGCTGGTTAATTTGAGGCTGAAGCAGAGAATTCCCCGGCCAAGCGGACGGCGTGGTGCCGTGCCAAGCTTTTGATGCCTGGGGAAGCTGCTCTGTGCTGTACTCGCTGCAGCCCCTGGCATGCAGGAAGCTCAGATCATTTGTCCTTCTTGCTGTAACACGCTGATGCTTTGCGGATGGTTAAGACTTGACCTTCTCTGCCCTGAGCTGACTCAAGCTGTCCGGGGAAACTCCTGGCTGCGTGGAACGTCTGGACTCTGATACCAGGCAGCATCCTGGAGGCTGGGGTGGGATTTTGGGATAGGGGGGCAGCGCTTGGGGAAACCTGGAGATGCAGGACAGGAGGGGTGAGCTTTGCCCTGCTCCTGCCTGGGAAATTTGGTGTGTTCAGATCGGGCTGTTTGCACATCAAGATGGTTTTGAGCAAATATTTTTGCATGGAAGGAAGCTGTTGAGTGGGCGCTGAAGGGAATTTGAGGGGTTGGGTTAACCCAGATGGAAGCTGATTGCTCCAGTGAGTGTTCCTGTGTGCGACTTTTTGCTGTTAAAATAATCCAGTGAAGACGCGCTACACACTGGTGAGAGAGTAGTAACGGAGCAATCGCGCATTAATCCGTTTCCTGCTTGGAGGCTGCCTTGGCTGCCAGGATTGCAGTGCTGGCCAGCAAGGAGCTGCAGCCGGACTCCCTCCGCTTGGCTCTGCAGCAGCCGAAACAACACAAAATCCTTTATTCCCCCCCGCTCTTCTTTTCTTTCGGGTGAGTGAAAGGTAATGTTGACACCACCCTTCCTCTGGGCTGTTGCTTTTTGAGTCTGGCTGTGAGCAGTTCATCAAACCAGGACTGTTGTTATACAACTGAGCTAAGGCTGTTGCACAATCGCTGCTGGCTGGGTCGCGGTACTCCACAGCGGCTCTTCCGTCCTCCCGGGGCATCCCGGGTTTGAAATGCAGCTCAGGGCTTGGTTTAGGGGGAGCCTTGTGCTCCAGCAGCAGAGTCATCCGCCTCCCGTTGGAGAGTAGGGGCAGGTTTTCTGCATTTTGGCTTGGTGGTCCTCAAAGTTTGACGATTGATTGGAATACTGTGTTCAGCTCTGGAGTTCTCAGCAGAGGAAGGACATGGATATGTAGAAGCAAGCCCAGAGGAGGCCACAGAGATGATGTGAGGGCTGGAGCACCTCCCATGCAAGGCCAGGCTGAGAGAGTTGGGGTTGTTCAGCCTGGAGAAGAGAAGGCTGCAGGGAGACCTTAGAGCAGCTTCCAGCACTGAAAGGGGCTCCAGGAAAGCTGGGGAGGGGCTCTTGATCAGGGAGTGCAGGGACAGGATGAGGGGGAACAGTTTTGAGCTGCAAGAGGGGATATTGGGATGAGATCTTAGGAAGAAATATTTTGCTGTGAGGGTGGGGAGGCCCTGGCCCAGGTTGCCCAGAGCAGGGGTGGCTGCCCCATCCCTGGAGGTGTTCAAGGTGGGGTTGGATGGTGCTTGGAGCAACCTGATCCAGTGGGAGGTGTCTCTGTCCATGGCAGGGGGTGGGAACTGGATGGGCTTTGAGATCCCTTCATACCCAAACCAGTCTATGATTCTACCATTCTATGACTTTTGCTGGTGGGGTGAATCGCTGCAGAAAGGCATTAAGGAGATGTGCCCACAGAGTGATGCACTAGATATGGTAGAAAGGCCCAAGGTGACTAAACTGAGCCCTGGATAGCGGCAAGTGGTTGTTTTCTTGGTTTGTTGATGCTGGTTTAGCATCATTCAGTAATTGACAGCAAGGTACAATCAGATACTGGTTCATCCCCAAAGGCACAGCCAGCCATCCAGCTCCAAATTGGATTTGAAGTCGAATTGTCATCGATCCTAATGTGGTCAGAGGGTGAAGAGCAGATGGCGCTTGGATTTGGGGACCTGGACTTGCTGAGGGTCTTTGTAGCAGTACTGTAATCTGGACCTGCAGATTAGCTCCCTAAATCTTCTTGCCTTGCAGGAAGACCTGCGCTTCATCGTTAATTTGCCTTGCGTTTTTCCAGCACTTGTGTTCCATGGGTATCCCACACTCCTGATAAGTATAGCTCAGCTTTCCCCCTCTGCTACTGTCCTTCTGCCTGGAAGGGAGAAGCAAACACTGATGGGCTTCGGTCTCAGCTCAGTAGCGTACACCATAGTGCAGGATCTCAGGTTAATAAACTGATACTGTCTTACGTGCCAGAAAAAAATTGAGTTTTCATGCTCCTGCCCACCCTTAGACATGTGAATTTGTGGCCTCCCACTATTCCTCTCTCTCTCTCCTTCTGGGGGAAATCCTGGGGCAGCATGCAGCTTTTATTTTTTCCCCTTCCGGAGGAGCCGTGAACTTGACTCTTCCCTCCCAAGGGGAGGCTGGGAGTGAAGGAGGCACGGCAGTGACTGATGAATCCCAGCCAAAATGCCCCACTTGCCAAGATGAGGTTCTTCCTTATTTACCAGATGGACTTTGGGAAGTAGCACAGATATTTGAAACAGGGCTATTAGAAAATCACAGTGATGAAAGTGCCCCAAATGCAAATCCTTGTCAAATCCAGATGAATATTTGCCCCAGCCAAGCTGCTGGCGCACGTGCAGGTGGCCCCTTTGCACAAGGGGCCAGGAAAATTGAAAGTGTTAAAGCAAGCCCTCCGGCTTTGAGATCCTTTTGCTTTTATATTTGTCTCCTGCTTTTATTTTAAGCTCTGCCGCTGTTTCCCTCATTTCTGTCCTTAAATGCACCGGGGAGGAACTGGTTCAGCTACCCCGCCGCATGGACAATTCAGCACCTCCGCTTTGCGTTTTCTTGGCAAGGCGAAACCCAGCAATTGCCACTGGGATGGAGCTGACGTCATGCCGACCGTGGCTGCAGCATTTATAGTACATATAGGTCACCGTGGGGAAGTTGGTCTTCCTGGGGCTTGGAGCTGCAACTGGTGTTTTCCAGCGGTAGCCGCGTCCTTTGCTGCTGGTGCTTTATTTTAGCCGGAACACTCAGTGTTTGCCTATAGTCCTGGTCCTGGTAGGCTATGATTTCATCGTTCCCTGGCCAAACTGTTTATTATTTGCAGTAGCAAAACATTTCGAACCTTGTTCTCCATCCCCTCCCCGTGTCATCGTTCATAAACGACCGATCTGATCAGAAACGAGCTCCCTCCCGCCGCATTTAATTAGACTCTGCCTCTAGCAGAACCCGCTCGTGCTAAATTTCACATGGAAATAACATTTTTAATTGATGTTAAGACAGTAGGAGTGGCACAGGCAAAGAAGTTGCATTGTCTGCTCTCGGTACTGGCTGGGGCATTGCTGCCGCGGCACGGGGCTGTGCTGGCACTGCTGAGTTTTTGGCAGGGTCAGCGCGTGCCGGCTGTGCCTTTGCTTCGATAAATGAGCTGGGGCTGTGTGGAACAGGGAAATAAACCCGAGGCAAATGGTTGTGCGAGGTAACGCAGTTCCTGAGCAGGGTTTTGCATCCGTGGATAACAGAGAGAATGAGAAGCATCTCCCCTTCGTGACAGAAATGGTCGCGGTGCCAGGTTTGTGTCCTGTTGAAATGGGAGCTCCTGCTGCTGAGTGCTTCTGCTCACAATGAAGAAAAGCTGCTAAAAAATAGATTTTTTTTTTCTTTTCTCCTTTTTAGTAAGCAAATTCACCATTAAATATCTTTCCTCTCTCGAACACCTTCCTTTCCTCTCTCGAACATCTTTTCTTGCTTTGTGCTGAGGGAGCTCCCTTGCTTGAGGTCTCCAAGGTGGGTTTGGAAGGGAGAGTCCCCTCCTGTGATTTCCAGCCCCAAAATTTGTTCGGTGTTTTTTTATTTTTGCTCAGGAGATGGTGAGGTGAGGCTCATTGTCGAGAGAATTGCTTTGATCAGGGCGAGTTCATAAAATACATTTGAAGCTGGCTAACCCAGGAGTTTTTCAAAGAGAAACAAGCTGGTGCATGTAGCAAATTTGAAGTTATAGTCTACTGAACAAAGTAAATGTGTTCTCCCTGGAGGGAGACGAGTCTGTATCCCCTTTGAACGCCCGCTTTAAACAACATTCAAACTTGGATACCTGTGGCAACAGCACTGAGAGTAATAAATTCTCTGAGAGCCGAGGTTGTCTCTTTAATTGGAGCTATGGGCGAGCTGTTTGAAGATTTAATTATTTAGTGTGTGCAGGCAGCCTTGCGTTAGGAAGCTCCGAGGTGGGGAGGCTCGGGGTCTGGTGCAAAGTCCTGTCCCAGCAGCTCCGCGAGCCACGCTGGGCTCCGCTTACAGAGCAGCCGGCTGGGTAAAAGCATCTCAAGTTGGAGAGCTGGGAAGAGCTCAGCGCAGCGTTTCGGTTGCCGTGCTGTCAGCAATTGAGTTTCAGGCCGCAGAAACGCATTTGCGACTATTTCCCATCACGAAGAAAGCAGGAGCTTTTATTAGTAAGGATGGATGGCATTTTCGTGCTGCCTGCCTCCAGTTCCCACATGTTTTGCTTACGCTGAAGTGGGAGTGATGGGCTTCGCGTGCTATTTTGATAGATGATGAAAGGCAGCCATGAGGTGTGCAATATGTGACTTGATATTTAGAGCTGGCACTTGCCATTCAAGTGCGCGCTTCGAGCTGCCTGTTTATGTTGCGGTTGCGTGCGTGCCCGTACAGCAGGCTCACAAAACTGTCACTAAACACAAAGCCACCACAACAAAAAAGTCGAAGCAGAACATTTTTACTTGCCTGCTTGTTGACCTGAGCGTTTCTTTCGAAGGAAAAATGACTTTTTAGCTATTTAGGACATTGGGATGGTGGAGCGCGTCCAGAGAAGGGCACGGAGCTGAGGAAGGGTTTAGAGCACAAACCTTATGAGGAGCAGCTGAGGGAGCTGGGGCGGTTTGGTCTGGAGAAAAGGAGGCTGAGGGGAGACCTCATTGCTCCTGCAAGGAGATTGTAACAAGGTCGGGGTTGGTCTCTTCTCCCTGGTGATTCTGTGATTCTATGAAAATGCAGAAATGGCCTCAAGATGTGCCAGGGGAGATTTCGGTTGCATATCGGGAGGAATTTCTTTACTGAAAGAGTTGTCAAGCATTGGCAGAGGCTGCCGAGGGAGGGGGTTGAATCACCGTCCCTGGAGGGGTTTAGAAGATGAGTAGATGTCATATGTGGGGACACGGTCTGGTGGTGGACTTAGCAGGGCTGGATCAGTTGTTGGCCTTGATGATCTTAAAGGTCTTTTCCAACTGCAACCGTCCTGTGTGATTCTGTGAAGAAGCCTTGTTGCAGACAAGTCAGGCTTGTGAAGCCGTGGGGTCTCCTTAGCCTGGGGACAATCCTTGCTTTCTACCCCCCTGGAGCATTTCCAGAGCCCCATTCCCAGGGTGTAGGAGGATGCTGCCGGTGTGCTGAGGGCATCGCAGGGAAACACCCAGGGAGCCGAGGTCCCAGCCTTTCCAGTAACAAAGCCTGGAGGACTTTCAGTGGAGTTCGTCTCCCACGTGCTTGTCAGGTGTGTTAAATGGTTTTCTCCTTTGTTTCTGTCTCTGCCTTCGGGAAGTTCCTCTTCTTCCTCTCCCTGTTTTTCCCGTCCTATTAACCAGGATACAGAAAGCAGGGTTTGGAAGACTTTGATGGCCCAAAAACTGGGGGCAGGGAACACCGAATGACAGGAAATGGCAAGCACAGGGGAGCAAATGGCAGGGGCAGATCTTCACGCCCATCTCCCCTTATCCAGTGTCGCATCCCAGTGGCATCTCGGATCCTGGCGTCCCAGGGTGCGTGTTCCTGCTGCCAGGGCTTCCCCACCTGAGAAAGGGCACCTCCTGTGCCTTTGCAGTGAGGTTGGAACGTAAAGATCTTCCTCTCTCTGTTACCCCTCTACGAGTTTATTTGTTTTCCTTGAATTTTTGGGCATGGCTGAGAGTGAGGGTGTCCTGCCAGAGGCTTCCAGTAGACACGCGAGGTGTGAGCTTGGGAAGGGCAGGAGAAGGGTGACTGTGTTGCTGAGGTGATGGAGATGCTCTGCCAGCAGATCCGTGCTTTGCCAGCAGCTGAAGAGAGCAAATAGAGCCCTGTCTGGCTGTATGTTTAAATCGAGGATGCGTCTTTTCAGGGGAAATTTTTTGGGGATTTGGAGGGGGAGCTTGTTTTTCTCCCACCGCAGGGAAGAGTTCTCAGGGCTGGATTTGAACTAGGAAAGAGCACGGGGAATGACAGGGGTGCCTGAAAGCTGAAGCTGTACCGAGCAAAGTGACAGGTTTTGTTTAGGAACTGCAGATTTGACACAGACCTTGTTTAAACACAGAGTTTTAACTTTGCCAGAAGAGCTAAAGCAGTACAGTTCTCTCCTGCCGGCAGAGCATTTTCCTTCCCTAGATGAAGCAATTCCATCCTAGTGGAACTGTGCCTGCTCAAGAGGTTACGTTTCTTATCTAAAATCCACGTGCTTGCCCAGGTTAAGGCTGATGTGAAGCTGGGCGAGGACTGAACCTTCTGTGTTTGAGAAGAACGTGTACAAGTTCAAGCACCTGCGTTCCTTCTGATATGAGAGCTGGTTTTGTATTAACTGCATCCCTCATGCCATTGCCTTGCTCCCGTTGCTGTCTTGTCCATCACCAGGGCCAGGATCTCAGCACAAATGATCTTTCGGAGAGCAGCAGGGTTGGGCTTTGGTGCTGGGATGCAGCAGCTCTGCTCCAGTCCTGCCCGAGCGGCACGTGTTGGTGTGGGGCTGAGATTGGAATTGTTTTGCCTTTGGCTCAGTGTCCCAGCTCAAAGTCTTGTATGCTTGTTGTGCCCTTTCCAAAGGGGAGAGATGGCTTTGGAAGGAGCCCAGCAGGGCTGGCAGGCATTTCTGCTGGACCTTGCTGCTGCTAATTTCGAATTCTCTATGCTCCGTAGGGTGCCCTACACCAGCACGTGGCCTGCGTGTGACCAGTTGCTCTGCCTATTGCATCTCCATTGTTCAGGTCGATCTGCAGTGACTCTCAACTGGGAATGATTATTATTGGTTTTTTTCAGTTTGAAACAGCAAATAGAGTCGTAGAATGGTTTGGGTTGGAAGGGACCTTAAAGATCATCTAATTCCAACCCCCCTGCCATGGGCAGGGACACCTCCCACTGGATCAGGGGCTCCAAGCCCCATCCAACCTGGCCTTGAACACCGCCGGGGGTGGGGCAGCCACTGCTTCTCTGGGTACCTAAGCCAGGGCCTCCTCACCTTCACAGCAAAACATTTCTCCCTAAGATCTCGCCTCAATTTCCCCTCCTTTGGGTGAAAACCGTCCCCCCTTGTCCTATCCCTGCACTCCCTGATCAAAAGCTCCTCCCCAGCTTTCCTGGAGCCCCTTTCAGCACTGGAAGCTGCTCGAAGGTCTCCCTGCAGCCTTCTGTTCTCCAAGCTGAACAAGACCAACTCTCTCAAGCCTGTTCTTCTACAGGAGGTGCTCCAGCCCTCAGATCATCTCCGTGGCCTTCTATCCCCTTAAGACACCTTGGGTAGGGAGGCACTGGTGCAGGTTGCCCAGAGTGGTGGTGGCTGCCCCATCCCTGGAGGTCCCTGAGGGACCTGGGGTTGTTTAGCCTGGAGAAGAGGAGGCTGAGGAGAGACCTCATTACTGTCTACAACTGCCTGAAAGGAGGCTGCGGAGATGTGGGTGTTGGTCTCTTCTCCCACATTGCAGGCGATAGGATGAGAGGGAATGGCCTTCACTTGCTCCAGGGGAGGTTTAGGTTAGACATCAATCAGGAAAAATTTCTTCACCAAAAGGGTTCTCGGGCACTGGCAGAAGCTGCCCAGGGAGGTGGTGGAGTCCCCATCCCTGGAGGTGGTTAAAAGATGGGCAGATAAAGTGCTCAGAGATGTCCTTTAGTAGTGGACAGGTACGGCTGGACACAGTCTCAAAGGTCTTTTCCAGCTTAGGGATTCTATGATCCTCTTCCCTGCCTGGCAGCGCAGGCAAACTCCGCGTCGCTGGTTGCTGGCTGTTATTTCTCTTTTGTCTTTCCGCTCACTCCCCAGCGAGGCTCCCCTCCGCTTCTGCTCAGCCTGTTTTACCTGCTCAGGGCACGGGAGCGGAGGGGTTTGCCCGCCCGCGCGCTGGCGGCTGCCCAGCGCCCTCTCCATCCCACGCAAGGGCCAGTGGTGGACGCGCAGCCGACGCAGCTGTCTCAGCTATGCCAAAAAGTTTGCCCACATCTGCCTCCTGGGATTCCCAGCCGCGTGGGCTGGGATTATCCTGCCCCCTCCCAGTGCCTCCAAATAGCTGAGAAATCCCTAGAGCACGGCAAAGGGGTGGCAGGGAGCAGCACCGGCTCACCCACCTGTCTCTGTGTGACAAGGACAAGGGACATGGGCAGTGTCAAGATGGGGAGTTGGGGTTTTCCCAGCACATTCCCAGGCAACCAGACTCGTTGGACACTTGTAGTTGCCTGGACCTGATTAGCCTGGGAGGTGAGGACCATAGAATCACCAGGCTGGAAAAGATCCATCGGATCATTGAGTCCAACCATTCTTATCAATCACTTAACTGTGTCCCTCAGCACCTCGTCCACCCATCCTTTAAACCCCTCCAAGGAAGGTGACTCAACCGCCTCCCTGGGCAGCCTCTGCCAGTGCCCAATGACCCTTTCCGTGAAAAATTTTTTCCTAACATTCAGCCTAAACCTCCCCTGGTGGAGCTTGAGGCCATTCCCTCTCGTCTTGTCCCCTGTCACTTGGGAGAAGAAGCCAGGAGTGACCTGCTTGATGTCTAACGTTCAAGCTCCTGGGTGCTTTGAGGCTGCAAAAACCCCTTTGTCCATGTGCTTGGTTGCCTGTTGGTGACGGTGCCGTTGGTGGGGGTTTGCTTTTTAAGAAAGCAGGGCTTTTCCAGAGGGTGGAATTACCTGAAAGGAGGTTGTGGTGAGATGGTTGCTGGCCTCTTCTCCTAAATAACAAGGGATAAGATGAGAGGAGATGGCCTCAAGTTGTGCCAGGGGAGGTTTAGGTTGGATATCAGCAAGATACATTTACTGACAGAATGGTGAAGCCCTGGCAGAGGCTGCCCTGGGCAGTGGTGGAGTCTCCGTCACTGGAGGGGTTCAAAAAATGTGTAGACGTGGCACTTTGGGCCATGGTTTAGTAAGGATGGTGGTGTTGGGTGGACGGTTGGACTGGGTAAGTTTAGAGGTCTTTTCCAACCTTAATAATTCCATGATTCTATGGTTGCAGACAGTCTGTTATCTGGGGGGATGCTTGGACCCCTGCTGGACCTCCAAGCAGAGACCATCCGGCACGGAGAGCGTCTTGCTGCACGCTCTGGAGGCCCTTGTGCCAAAAGGTTCCTGAATACTTTGCAAGTCTTGATTAGCACATTAGCTTAGACAAATTGAGTTATATATGCCACGGAGGGAAGAAAGGTACTGCACTCCTTCAGTGTTGACTTAAAGTTTAATTAATTTTGTTGCCGAATGAGGCATGAAATACAGTGTGAAATACATTGCAGTGCTGCATGTGTAATTGTACGGGGGCCTGGGAGCGCAGCGAGCGCTGGGGATAGGAGATCACCCGAGGCAAGAGCTGGGGCACAGAGCTCTCGTGGCACCCAAACGTGTGCGTCTGGTTGTGTTGGCAAGAGCAAGCTGATTGTGGCGAGTTAGGAGCGGGCCAGCCTCTGCACCCAAAGTGGAAACAGCATCTGAAGGTGTTGTTGCACCCAAGGGATTGACACTCTTTATGCCGGAGGATCCAGCTGGAGCCAAACAGACGGACAGGACTCGTGCCTCCCCAGGGTCTGGACTCACCGGGATGCAGCATCTGTGGCTGTTGCATCTTTGCTGTCTTGAAACCAATTCCAGCTGGTTTGGGATGGGATAGGGAGTTTTGCCGCCTGGTTATATTTATCCTGAGTTTCATAGAATGATGGAATGGTTTGGATTGGAAGGGACTGTAAAGCCCATCCAGTTCCAACCCCTTGCCATGGGCAGGGACACTTCCCACTGGATCAGGGTGCTCAGAGCCTTATCCAACCTTGCCTGAGTGGGAATAGAGATGAAGAAAGATTGGAAGAGGAAAAAACTGTGCTGTGAGTGAAGATTTCTTGATTCAGCTTTGGAGAATTTTGGTAGTGGTTGTTTTGATGCTCTTCTCACTGCCATGGATTGATGTTCCTGGAGGGAGGATGTCTTCCCATCGCCTTCCTCCTGCGCTAAAGGAGGGAAGGAGGCACTCCAGGACATCTGTACCCTTTTATTTTATGTTGAATTTTTCAGTTACCTCTCCAGGTACCCAGCTCCAAACCAGCAGGGAGAAAGTATTAAAAACATCCTGTCCCTCCTCCTGTTAACCCTGGGAAGCAGATCCCCACCTCCAAAGTGACCTAAGGCAATGTCTCCGTCTAAATTTAGCTGGAGATTGCGTCACAAGCAAGAAGGGGGTGAAGTTAATGTGGCGTAAGCTTTTTCTAGCCAGGGAATCTCCATGGTTAGACAGGGTCTGGCAATAAATAAACAGGCTTTGTTCCAGAGCACTGGGGGATGAGGCTGGGAGGAAAGGCAGCCCCCAGCACCCTGTGGGGTGTATGGAGGTGGGATTCTGCAGGTCAAGGGACAGTCATCTTGAAAACTTTGGCTTGTCCTAAACTGGAAGAACCTTTCAGGAGAGCTGGTGTTGCTCCTCTGTGTCCATGGGCTCTCCATCTCCTGGGAATATTGGGCAGCAGGTTTGGTGGCAGCCACCTGGAGCTCGCTGGCCACCACTCAAGGCAGGATTGTTCCTCTCCTCGAAGAGTTTTGAAGCATCTTCTTCTCATCCTTCATCCCTGGCCCCTGGGGATGAGGGATCAATGAGAGTGCCCCCCCCTCCGCAAAAAAGCTCTCTTGGCTCTCTGTCATGATGCTCATGATGCAGATGTGATGGCATCCAGGTGTTCCTCAGGGCACAACCCGTTGTGGCCCTGACCTGGAAGAAGACCCAGCCAAGCTCTTGCAGGGCAAGCCTTGGAGGACGCTGGTGTTGCCCATCACCCCTCTTTCAATTCTCATCCTGTACAATCTGAGGGGATGAGTGGACAAGAGACAGAACCCAGCCTTTTGCTGAATGCGTGATCGCTTCTCGGGAAGGAGAGCAGGGGTTCCTGGGCCTCTTCAGCCTTCTGGGACCTGTTGTTTGTTTTTTTTTTTCAAGTGCAGTGCTCTCTCTTCCAAAGGCTTCTTAATGCCCCGTTAACATTGTTATACAAAGCAGCAGCATGCCATTTAATTAGGAAAAATACGCACTAACCTCGACCATATGTTGCTCTTCTCCTTGTATTTGCATTTGAAAGTCCAGCTGAATTTCAATGTGAAACTGGATTTTATCCAAATGATGAATGGCCTGAGAGACTGTGAGAAGATGGATCTGCCTCCTCCCTATTTTGTGTGGTGGGGTTTTTTTCTACACTTCTTAAAGAAAAGATTTTAAAGCAAGGTTCAAGTTGGAACTGAATGATCTTGAAGGTCCCTTCTAACCCAACCCATTCCATTATTTCTTGTGGTTCCAACTGTTCACACTTTTCCTTGAAAACCTGAAGTGGAGTTTTCTGGATGGGTGATCGTTCCTGCATCCTCTGAACGCAGAGGCTCCAGCCCCTGGAGGAGAGGGATTAGGAGTAGATTTACTCTTAAATAACATATTTTCAGTAGCATCATGTTTTCAGTGGCAGCTCCACTCATGACAAGGAGTTATCTCCCCATAATCACCCATTGTCTCCCCATATCTCCATTTTCTCCCCATATCTAACCCACTGCTGAGCCTCCCTGTGTTTCAGTCTCGGCTGCTCTGTCCTTATAGGTTTGTAACCTCCTTTGATGACTTCAAAAGGACTTCGGTATCAACAGGCACCTTTTCTTTCCAAAGGCCATCGACACACCAGCCATACAGGCTCTGAGTTGACTTTGCCTTTGTGACAGGAGCATGATGAGGGTTCAGGTTGGTGAGCAACCTGATTGAGTGGAAGGTGTCCCTGTTCATGGCAAAGGCATCAGAACTGCGTGGGGGCTTTAAGGTCCCTTCCGACCTAAATCATTCCATGATTCTATGACTCTTCACTTCGTTTTCCCAGCCTGCCTTCGGCTGCGGTTTGGCACATGCGCCTCAATTTGTCTCCTGGCATGTAGGGCTGGGCTAAAAGTGTCCTGGCTGGAGGCTAGAGCTTTTGGGCTTTTTATTTTTAGGTTCTTGGAGTGGTGGCAGCTCCAAGCCCATTCCCAGACTCGGCTGTGGTTTCTCTGTGGCCGTTGCTTCTCCGCTAGCGTAGGTTGGCATTTCCCAGCTGCTGTCAAACAGGAGCAGTGGCGTCTTGCTGCTGCTTGGACCACTAGAGGAGGAGCTTCTAGGAGTCACTAGAGGATTTTTAGGAGCCAGTTGGGAGAGGAGCTGGTTAAGGAGCCGTGCGGTGGCAGTGCCCTTGGCTGTGCATCCCCACACCCTCCTAGAGCTGCCTGGATGCTCCTTGTGGCTGGAGGCTGGGTTTTTCTCCTCACGTGAGGTACATTTAAACTCCATAACAAGCTCAGCATTATGTTGCTGAGCTGGGTGTGCTCCCACAGCTCTTAATGCCCTTTTACCTCACCTACCTGGCAAAAAAAACCCTTAAAAATCACTTCACATCCTGATTTATTTCACATCCTCTGTGGATCTCTCTTCGGAGGATGACTTGGGTGATGAGCTGGCGGTATTTCTCACTGGGGAAGCTGGTTGCCACAGGCTTCTGACTTTTGTTCTCCTTTCTCTTGGCCCGTTGGAGATCAGTTCAATCCTTAGAACCTTTTTTGTTGGTTTTTTTTTTTGTTGTTGTCTTAATGCAGCTGAACTAATATGATTACATTTCCAGATTTTGGAAATGGAATAACAAGTCAGGAAGCTCTGTTTTTCCCTTTTTTTTTTGTTAAAAAAAAAAAAGGAGAATTTATGTCACTTCCAAATTATCCAAGTCTCCAGTTGGGAAGATCTTTCCCTTCCTCAGTTACTCTTGGCGCAAGGGCTCCCTGCTACTGTGGCCGTGCACCCTGGTTCTGGCATAAGGGCAACCTGGAGCAACCCCAGGGTTGTTCTGGGTGCCCAGAAAGATGGTTTTGCCCTTCCCCATGAGAGCTGCCAGGCCAAAAGGACCATGCACCACCCCCACTGCTGTGTTCGAGGCAGAGACTCTTCCCTGGGGTGGTTGCCCCAGCACCTCGAGACGTGTTGGATTTGAATCTGTTGGAGTTAAGTCCAGAGGCGGCCACGGAGATGATCCACGGGCTACAAGGACAGGCTGAGAGAGCTGGGGTTGTTCAGCCTGGAGAAGAGAAGGCTGCGGGAACACCTCAGGGCAGCTTCCAGGGCTGAAAAGGGCTCCAGGAAAGCTGAGGAGGGGCTCTTGGATCAGGGAGGGCAGGGACAGGATGAGGGAGAATGGTTTTTAGCTGCACGAGTGGAGATTGAGGTGATATCTTGGGAAGGGGTGTTTTGCTGTGAGGGTGGGGAGGCCCTGGCCCAGGTTGCCCAGAGCAGTGGTGGCTGCCCCATCCCTGGAGGGGTTCCAGGCCAGGTTGGATGGGGCTTGGAGCCCCTGATGCAGTGGGAGGTGTCCCTGCCCATGGCAGGAGGTGGAACTGGATGGGCTTTGAGGTCCCTTCCCACCCAAACCATTCCATGACCCTGTGGTGCCTATGCGTTTTGGAGGAGAGATCTGGAAAAGAGCTCAGCCAAATCATCTTACGATGGCAACTTCCTGTCTAAAAGGAGAAGGATGTTGCGGAGTCAGTGGCTTCCCATTATTTTCCCCAATTTGGGTGCTTTCTCGACGTTGGTTCCCCAGCATCAGGCTGTGTGGTCTGCCTTGGGTTGGAGACATCCTTGCTGCTGGGAAAGCTCCGAGGGCGCCTGCGTCTTGAACCAGCGCAGGCTTTGGCTTCCCTACACTCGGAGCTGCTCCTCCCCTGCTGGGATGGGGGTACCGGCCGGTGGAGCCCCCGGATCGGCGCAACCCAGCGGCGTTTGCCCTTCTTTGGCCATGCTGTAAGAAGGTAATGAGTCACTTTCCATTGAGCTGATAGTTACCCTGCTCCTGCCGTGTATTTTGTTGTGTAGCCAGCAGGATTATTTATAACTCCGCCAGCATCCCGAGTCCATTGTTTCAGCAAAGAGCAGGAATGACTCGATGACTTCCTGAGATTTTTTTTTACCACCCCCTCATTTTTTATTTTTTTTTTCAAATCTCCTTTTCCTTCCAAGTATTATATTCACTGGTTGGATGCTTTCCCCCCACATCTTCCCCTCCTGATTGTGCATTTGTGCTGCTGACAATCCCACTACCGGTGTTGCTTTAACTCAGAAAACTCTCCCAGGAAAAGCAAGGGGCTGTGTCCTGGGAGGGCAGCTCCAAGACCTCCTGGGTGCTTGAGGAGCAAGGCATGAGGAGCAAAGCATGAGGCTTTGGCACTGCTGCTGTTAGCAGAGGGTGAGCACCTGCAGGACTCATGGTCTGGACACCTCAGGATGCTGCACAGCCCAGATGAAGGCTTGGTCCCGTCCAGGCCACCAGCACAGGTTTGCACCTTTGTGGTCCAGCTTTTTTGTCACTGCTCCTCTGAAGGTATCAATTGGGAAAACCCAAAGGTCTCACCTGAGCCTCGGGCTGCACAGGGCAAAAGCCACTTCCATGCTGGAAGAACATGGCAGCGATGGGTCCAGAGCTCCTGTCCTTGCTCATGCAGCTGCTTGCCCGGTGACGGTGGGGGTCTAGAACGACTCCACAGGGACAACACTGACCCTAAGCCTGACCCAACTCTAATGGCTCGTCACAGAGAGTTGTCTCTTCCTGCAGCAGCGGTCCCATCTGAGCAGTGTTCAGCCTAAATCCTGGAGCTCTCCTGGTTCTCATCCTCCTCCTCTTTGTCCATCTGCCTACAGTTAATTCACTGTTGATGTTGCAAGAGTTTTAGTTAAGCCCTTCCCTGCAAATCACTGGTGCAAAATGAAGAGAAGAGGCAGGGTAAAGGGTTTGGTGAAGGCAGCTAATCGGAACCTTTGTGTAGGAGGTTGAGCTGCTGTCCTTCTGCAGCTCCTCTTTGCCCAAACAGCTCAGGTTCGCTTAGGATCTTGCTTGAAATTGGGGTGTAACACTCCTGCTTTGGGTTTCATAGAGTCATTAAATGGTTTGGGTTGGAAGGGACCTCAAAGCCCATCCAGTCCCACCCCCTGCCATGGGCAGGGACACCTCCCACTGGATCAGGTTGCTCCAAGCCCTATCCAACCTGGCCTTGAACACCTCCAAGTTTGGTTTAATCAAATTCTCCTTCTGGCCAAGTGCGATGCTCTGAGGTGGATCCTTGGTGGTGCCCGTCCCGGCTGCCTTTCCTCTGTTAGCTTCTTCTTGATGTAAAGAGCAGCCTCTGAGGTTAGAGCGGCTGCAGCCACAACCTGCAAAAGCAACCCGGGGTGAAACAGCTGAAGAGGAAGAATCCTTTGCTGCCTTGTGGTCCTGCAGAAGTCCTCTCGGTTTCTATTAGTCCAGAACTCAAAACTTGATGCTCGTTTATTTTTAAGCTGCTGTTTCTACCCATGGTGCCTACAAGCCCTCGCTTGTCCTCTCTCTGATGGTGGAAGCTGCCTCGTAGCCCCTCTGGCTCTCAAGCTTTCCTGAGCTGGGCTGCAGGGAAGCAGTGGAAGGGCTTGGTGGTTGCCTGGCTGGTCTCTGCATCTCCCCCTTTCAGGAGGTATCGCTCTCCCTGTACTGCCTTCCCAGAAACTGCCCAGCTCTGCAGGGGAGTGTGAGCTTGGTGTAAATGGAGCTCTGCCACTCTGCAAACACCACTCAGATTGGAAAACAAGTCCTGTATTCTGTCCCGTGGGGGTTTTGCACCCTCTTCAGAGCTGGTTTTGCTTTCCCAGGTTTCTTGTGGTGCAGAGCACTGTGTGTGGGTCAGAAACCAGGGGAGCGTTGTGTGAGACTGTGGCTTGGGGGAGAGGTGATGCTCTGAGAAGGGCCTGGGAACCGAGGCATCTCAGGGAACTCCTGTATGGAGCCGTGAGCTCACACTGGGATCCTCCCTAGACTGCTTGTTGCAGTCCGTATTGGAGGTCATTTGGGCCAGGTGCTGAACTTGCTGCTTGGAAGAGCTGGTCCCAAAGCCTTTACAGCCTAAGTGGAACGGTTTAAGGTCATACAGGAGCTCGTGCATCCAAGAGAATGCTTGTGCTGGCTGCTTGTCTGCCTCTCTCTGTTCCTTGTTCTCGTTCCTCTGAGGTTTTCCAGCTGCTGTTCCCTTCGTTAGGGCACCCTTGTGCTGGCTCCTTCCCATCCCAGCGCGTGGTTATTTCAGTTTTTCCTCCTAGCTGGAGTGCACAGGCAGTGATCCCCCCAGTAAAGCACTGGTGGGATTCCCATACCATTCAGCTCACTGCAGCACTTCCGTGGAGCGGTAGAAAAAGCTGAGCTTGGATGGCAATGAACTTCCACCTCCTGCTGCTCCTCAGGTTCCTTTCAACTGAAGTGCATGAAGGTAAAAGTGAGGAGCTTGATGTGCGCCTCCCCCTGTGAATCATAGACTCATTTGGTTGGAAAAGACCATTGAGATCAAGTCCAGCCATAACTGTCCACTACTAAACCATCCCAGAGCACCTCATCTGCCCATCTTTTTAACACCTCCAGGGATGGGGAATCCACCACCTCCCTGGGCAGCCTCTGCCAGGGCCCGAAAACCCTTTTGGTGAAGAAATTTTTCCTGATGTCTAATCTAAACCTCCAGTGGTGCAACTTGAGGCCATTCCATCTCATCCTATCACCTGTCTCACAACCCTTGTTCTCTAGCCCCTTCCCCACCTCCATTCCCTTCTCTGGATGTGCTCCAGCCCTTCAATGTCCTTCTTGGAGCGAGAGGCCCAAAACTAAACCCAGGCTTCAAGGTGCAGCCTCATCAGCAGGAGCAGGGGCACAATCCCTTCCCTGCTCCTGCTGATCATGCTGTTTGACACAGGCCAAGATGCCATTGGCCTTATTGGCCACCTGGGCCACTGCTGGCTCATGTTCAGCCACTGTCAACCAGCCTCACCAGATCCTTCTCTGCCAGGCAGCTTTCCAGCCTCTCCATCCCAAGCCTGGACACTGCATGGGGTTCTTCTGTCCCAAGTGAAACCACAGCAGCTTAGGACATGGACCACAGGGCATGGAGAGGCAGGCATGAGCATCTCCCGCAACGTGCTGGCTCTTCCAGCCCTCCTGGGTCAACTCAAGAATAGAGAGCAGCCCTTCTCCCCCGCAACTTACTTTATATTTTTGAAAGCTTTGTGGGTTTTTGTTCTGTTTTCTTTAAATAATTCTCAAAAAAAATTGAAACTGGTGCTTCTTTACCCAAAGAAGAAAACTGAAAGATGAGGGAGATGTTGTGGTTTGGATTGCCAGTTTTGAAGACTTTAGTGTGGTCCAGCTTGGGAGGATGTTGGATCTGGAGAGCGCAAGGGCTTATTTCAAGAGGTGGCTCGACAACTCGTGGGTTAATAGCTGGAGATGTGTCTGTCCACGCAGGTATTTAAGAGATAATCTGTATCGATGGATATTGTGCCAAGAGAAGCTGTCTCAGCTCTGCATTTCCAGCTCTGCCCTAGTTTTTGGGCAAGTCTCCCCATACATAGAATAGCTAGGAACGGTTTTGTTCCCCAGAGAGGCTTTGAGGTTTAACATTCATAAAACGCTTTGAGATCAGCAGATAAAGGAAAGCAAAGACAATAAACGCAACCGGGGCTTGCCAAAGCAATGCCCTGTATCGCCACAACAGAGCCATGCAGGATGGGGTGGGGATGGCTTTTGTTAGAGCGCGAGCGACTGCTCCAGGGGAGCCCTGCAAGCAGGAGGGGTTGCAGCTCAGCCTGACCCCAGTCTTGCAGGGATCCTGTAAGGAGGTAACAAGAGTAAAATGAGGCACAAAGGTGAGTTTTTCCATGTGCTTCCCATTGCCCAGGGTGCTCCCATGGGTTTAAATTGGAAGGGGGAAGATTTAGATTAGACATTAGGAAGAAATTCTTCACGCTGAGGGTGGGGAGGCCCTGAGCAGTGGTGGCTGCCCCATCCCTGGAGGTGTTGAAGGTCAGGTTGGATGGGGCTTGGAGCAACCTGATCCAGTGGGAGGGGGTGGAACTGGATGGACTTTGAGGTCCCTTCCAACCCAAACCATTCTACGATCCTGGTCTGGAAGAGATGCTGCCCAGTTGCTCTTTGCTCTAACGGGCAGCGCATCGTAAAATGCCCTGGTAAACTTAATCCACTCCATAAACCTCTTTAACTTTCTTTTAACTGCCTTTGCCTGTCCTTAGAGTGAACTCCTTTATGGTCCCCCAAACAAAGGCAGGCAGGAGTGGGCAGGGACGGCAGAACCGGGAGCTGCGCTCCTCCCCGGCACTCCCGGGCGAGTGGGAGGAGCGCACTGGGGCTCGGAGCACTCGGCACAGGGTGCTGAGTTCCTCAGCTGCCAACTACTCAATGGCCATGGCATCCCAGAACAAGCCATTTCGGGGTAGGTCTTCGGCTGGCGACGCTGGGAATTTTTTGGCAGAGATTGGGAGGGTTGGGTGCGAAGGAATCATTTTGAGCAGATCAGTTGGGAATTCTGCTATCGAGGGATTTGGAGGCAGGTAGACTGGAGTGTGGGGTTGGAAATCTTCAGGGATCCTTTTCTCCTCCTCCCCACGCTCTGCCTTTCGGTACGGGGAGCTTTAATGTTGCTTGAGGACACACAATCCTGTGTTGGGAGCAAGAAATGTGGTTCTGTAAGAATAGCTCATCTTTTTCTGCTGCTTCCCTGCCTTCCCCCCAAATAGTCTTTAAAACCTATTAAAGCAAGCTGCGGCGAGTGGCAGGGCAAGAAGAGGAGAAGGGATCATAGCTGGAGGCTGCTTCCAGCACGGAGCGAAGTTAGTGACCAACTGAGGGTTTCGTGAGTGAGGTGGTGACCCCTGGTCCCTGTAGCTGTGGGTAACGTGACCTGGATGTGGAGTTTCCGTACCCTATAAAGGGTGTTTTTCATTTCATCCACATTTAGAATCGAATCAAACCAATGCTCGGCTCTCTGGAGATGGTCTGGCTTTAATTCAAGTGGCTTGTGCGTTTTAACTGGAGAGAGTGCGTTTTAACTTGTGTAGTTTTAACTGGAGAGAAACCGGTTTATCTGAATCACTGCTAATGGTGCCTGCTTTGAAATGAGGTGGGGTGCAGGGGCTCTTCTCGTCTTGGGAAACCCACACCTCTTAATTTTAAGTAACTGTGGGCTGGTGTTGAAGTGAGGCAGTTGTGCTGTGTGCTTCGGAGCAGGCAGGGTTCCCCCTGGGATGCTGGGGAGCAGCTGAGGCTTTGGGATGCTGCTGAGAAAAAGGGGAATGGGCAGGACGGACAAAACTCTGCAAGTTCAGAATTAGGTTCCCACGAGAGAGTTAAACTTCCATGCCCAAGGTCAGCAGTGGTAGATGTGTGCGCCTTGTCCTGATCAGAGCAGCGTGGGCAGGAGCTGAGAAGCCAAACCGTCGAGTGTGATGGATCCTTGTCACCAGAGAGGTTTACAACCAGCTTGTTGTCCTCTCAGTTCTGCTTGGGGTTGAGGGGTCCAGCAGACCAGCTGGCCACCTCGCATGGAGGCTGTTGTCCTGTTGACCTGCTCCGTCTGCCACGGGGCTCTCGTGTCTCCTGCCAGGCAGGAGGTGTGGAGCTGTGGTTTTGCAAACAGCTGAGCCGATGATGGCTTTGCTGCTGGCTGGGTCTTCCTCTTCCCATCTGTCCTGCCCCATCTCGGGGGCTTCTGAGCCACGTTGTGCTCCAAATGGGGAACTGATTTTTGCTGGGTTTCCTGGTGTCTCACACGGTCAGCAGCCCCTTGGAAAGTCCAGTGGGCCCCGGAACTTAAGATAAGTACCGAGTGAGAAGGGCTCTTTCCTTCCAGAGCAGTGACTGCTGCGATGCTTCAAATTGCTTCATGAAGCAAGTGCAGCGGGGACCTGGTGGGAGCATGGTCTGTGGCCAGGGTGGCCCAGAGTCTCCATAGGAGAGGAGATGGGAGTTGCCAGGAAGCAGTTTGGTCTTTCCATGATGACTTTGCCACCTTGCAGGATTTTTCTTGCAGTACTGAGGCTGGAGTTAGATTTTTTTGGTCCTTATTTTTATGCATCTATGTCCTTTCCAAAGTTGTATTTGAAGACGAAGGCCCTTTTCTGCAGGACAGCAGCTTCTCATCCTGAGCACACACGGCGTTTCACCTGAGCCTGCCAGGGCCATGTGGCTCAGCTCTCACCACCCCAACAAACCCTGGAGCTGCAGGTTTTAACCCCCTTCAGGCAACCAGAGCTGCTTCTTGGGCACCAACGCAGCTCTTTTTGTTCATGGAGGAGAAAAGTCATTTGAGCTTCTTCTAGTTCAGAGCAATCAAGCTTTAAGCAAAATATCGTAGAGACTTCTTAATGGTGGATTTTCCTAGACGGTTATATTGACGTTCCTGATAAGAAGTGTCGCTGCTTGGCTAGACGAGAGAGCTAGAAAACAAAACATCATGTAGAGGAGAGGCAGACAAGATAATCTAATAGATCTCTTTTTGTCTCCAGTTTGTTCCTCTGAATAGCACACAGCCCTGATGAGCAGAGCATTTAAAGGGCTTGGACTTGGTGCATGAAGCCAGGCTGGATGCTCGTGTGGGTTTGCTGCATCACCAGTCCACAACCTGAATGATGGGTCAGCGCGTATCCAGGGTGATGTGAAAGATGTAAATCAGATGAAAAGTTACTCCTTGGTGGTGTAATAGTCAGAAGAATAAAACCCGCTTTCGTGAGATCTTCATAGGGCTTCCTAGGAGCCGTGTGGTGGGGTTTTCTTGGGGCTTTTTCTGTTGTTCAGCACAAGAGGTTAGACCAAGGAGGACCAGCTCCTGCTGGCTGTCCTTAAGTGATGCTAAAGTTGCAGCCAGGAGATGGTTTGAAATGCACACGCAGGAGAAAAAGCATTGGTTAGTCCTAGGAAAGAGAGGAACCGTCCTACACAGTGAGTGCCATCTACTGGCACCTCATCCTTGAGATTGACATGTTTTCCTAGGGAGAGCTGTCAGAAAGTCAGCGGCGTGGGGTTTACGCAGGAGGGTTCAGTGTGCGCAGCCTGTTGATGAAAGGATGGTAAAGGTGGGCACCCCCTCCACTTGTTCAGCGATGTCTTTGTCGTCCAAACAAGTTATGGTACCGTCCAGTTGAGGAGGAGCCCAGAAGCAGATTTCTGCTGAGGGTGATACATCCCAGCCTGCGCTGGATGCTTCATACCATATCTCCTAGCAGGAGGTGTCCCTGCCCATGGCAGGGGGTGGAACTGGATGGGCTTTAAGGTCCCTTCCAACCCAAACCATTCTATGATTAAACATGCACTGCTTGGAGATGGGTGTTGTGATCTGGTTTTATGGACAAAGGGAAGTGGGGTGTAAGGGGCTGGAGCACCTTCTTGGTGTCCCCTGGCTTGATGTGTGACTAGAAACAAGGTCTCAGCGGTTGATCGACAGCCTAAACCCATGGTGTTACACATCATAGATCTCTGCTGAGGTCAAGAGGCTGGTTGAGGCTTTGCCTGGTGGGATCTTCACCATATACACCCTGAGCCTCTGTAGAGCTTAAAACAAAGTTGCTGAGTTTGTATTGGTTTTCGGTAAGTTCTTCCTGTAACTTGGCTTCAGGGACACAAGGAGAATTGGGGGCACGGCATATGGTTATGCAAAGATGTGGATTCTTTGCAGGAGAAGGGACAAGCGAACATCTTGAAGTCTTTATGTTTAAAGAGAGGAAAAAAAGAGTCGTGGTTCTTGGCAGTGGCGCTTCTTAGTAGCAAATAGATCGAATACAGCTCTTTTTAATGCAATTTAAATAATCGATGGTATATTCAATTACTGAAATATTTGGCAGAGCTCTAAATAGGTCACATCTGTCCTTAAACTCTTCTCAAGGTAAATATCTCACCATGCTGCGTTGTGTTAACCAAATGCTGTAAGGACTGATGTCCAGGAGGGAGAACTCCTTGGCTGTACGTGCAGTTACCCCTCAAACTCTGCACCTTGTGTACTACCAGTGTTTGGTTTTGCTTGAGGGATGCCTTAGGCTGGCTTGTGTATTCTGCAGATATTCAGCTGCTGAAGATGCAATCCTGCTGTTTTACAGCAGCATAACTGGGCCTGGTCAGGGGGTTCGGTCTCAGACTGGTGTTGGTGGCTTGGGCGCGGGCCATCAGCTTGTTCTTGGGGACAGGATGGTAACTGGGTACCCACTGTACGCTCAGAGATGCTTGCCTTGTGCTCGGCGATGCTTGCCGAGGGAAAGAAGAAGGCAAAAAGAGGAACCTTTGTTGTGGAAACCAGAGTCTTGAAGCTATTTGCAAACAAAAGCTGTAGCTGAGGGCAGGTGGTGCTGAGAACACTTTGTTTGGGAAAGTTTTTCTCATCGGGTCGAACAATTCTTCTTAGATGATCCTTCCTGTGGGCTGAATCATCCTCTCGGCAAACACGTTAGCGGGTCTAGCCAGCCCCTGGCCGCATCCTGTGCGACCCAAGGCATCCTTGTGCTGCTGGTGGACCCAGAGGGTGCTGAGCTGCCCTGCACCCTGCAGGATTGCAGCCTCTGTGCTTTGGGTTAGAATAAACACTCGTGGGAGTGTTTGCCTCAGCCTTCCTCTGCGCTGGGGAGCTGTTTTCCCATTGCTCTAGGGAAAGCTGGGGAGGGGCTCTGGATCAGGGAGTGGAGGGGGAGGACAAGGGGGGACAGTTTTCAGCTGAAAGAGGGGAGATTAAGATGAGGTCTTAAGATGAAATCTTTTACTGTGAGGGTGGGGAGGCTCTGGCGCAGGTTGCCCCAAAAAGTGGTGGCTTCCCCATTCCTGGAGGTGTTCAAAGCAGGGTTGGATGTAGTTTGGAGCCCCTGATCCAGTGGGAGGTGTCCCTGCCCATGGCAGGGGGTGGGACTGAATGGGCTTTGAGGTCCCTTCCAACCCAAACCATTCCGTGAGTCTATGAAGCGTTGGCTCATTCACAATCAAGCGTACAAGTCATGAACCTCCATCCCTCTCCCCGTATGAGGAGACTTGCAAATAAACTACCAAGGCCGCTGTGACCGTGTGCGTGTGTGTTTGGCCGTTTCCCTACATGATTTCCACATAATTTGGAAGCGGTCTTTAATTTGTCTAATTTTTAACCACTTCTGGCCTCCCTTCCCGCTGACTTCGGAGCACGGCAGTGGAGGTGGGCTGGGAGAGCTCACATCCCCGTGGCTGGCACCACTCTCAGGACGTGCCAAGGAAAGGCTTTTTGTTTGATCTGAAATGTCTCTCTTGCAAACTTCGGGGGTATTTTTTGGTCAGGTATAAGTAAACAGGGTTTTATCCCCTATTATCTTGCTTGGCGAGTAATGGAAAACGAGTGGGTAAAGATTTCTGCTCTCCTGCACAGGACAATGTTCAGGTTGCATCTCCGCTACCATAATTTTATTTTACATTGCAAATTAAACAATACTTGGAAAGATGCAAATCAGAACGGAAACAGAGGCATGAGCTTCTAAGTAAAGGAGTGGGAGTGCGTGCGCCTGTTCTTTGCCTCTGCCTGTGTGTGCAGAGCTCACGATTCACCCCCTCTGCTCCGCTCTTGTGAGACCCCACCTGGAATCCTGTGTCCAGTTCAGGAATCCCCAACATAAGAAGGACACGAGTCCAGAGGAGGCCACAGAGATGATCTAAGGGCTGGAGCACCTCCCGTATGAGGACAGGCTGAGAGAGTTGGGGTTGTTTAGCCTGGAAAAGAAACGGGAGACCTTAGAGCAGCTTCCAGGACTGAAAGGGGCTCCAGGAAAGCTGGGGAAGGGTTCTTCATCAGGGAAATGCAGGGATAGGATATGGGGGAACGGTTTTCAGCTGAAAGAGGGGAGATTGAGATGAGATCTCAGGAAGAAATGTTTTGCTGTGAGGGTGGGGAGGCCCTGGCCCAGGTTGCCCAGAGCAGGGGTGGCTGCCCCATCCCTGGAGGGGTTCAAGGTGGGGTTGGATGGGGCTTGGAGCCCCTGATCCAGTGGGAGGTGTCCCTGCCCATGGCAGGAGGTTGAACTGGATGGGCTTTGAGATCATTTCCAACCCAAACCACTCTATGATTCTATAACATCTCCTCTCCAGGGACCCGTAGCAATCGTATTTCATTCCTCGCTGGCATCAGGCTGCTGTGCACGCTCAGCAAAATGAATTCTTTCTTTGGACAACAATACGTGCGTTAGCATCAAGCGTCTGCATCTTTCATGAGCGTGCAACTTTGTGGTAAAATAAATGAGCTGGAAAAAACAGGATGTGGATTTGCCCTCGCTCTTCTCTCCCAAGCTTTCTGTTTAATGGAATATAACCCCTTGCTTTGGGAATAAGCCTGTATCTACTGAAGAGAAATTGGTTTGCGGTAGCAAACATGTTAGTGTTGTCAAATGCATGTGATGCATAACATGAGTAAAAGTTCTCTGTGGGGCTGTGTTGTTTGTTTGCAGGGTTGCAGTTCTCAGGAGCCCTCAGAGGGCTGTGAAAACATGAACTGGTGTCATTCTGGGGGCTCCTGACTTCATAATTCCTTGTAGCTCCGCAGGGTTTCATGTTTAGTTACTAGAATTAAATGCATTCAGACTGCATCCTGGAAAGCTGGAGAGGGACTCATGATCAGGGAGTACAGGGATAGGATGAGGGGGAATGATTTTAAGCTGCAAGAAGGGAGATTGAGGTGAGATCTTAGGAAGAAATACTTTGATGTGATTGTGAGGAGGCCCTGGCCCGGGTTGCCCAGAGCAGTGGTGGCTGCCCCATCCCTGGAAGTGTTCAGGGCCAGGTTGGATGGGGCTTGGAGCCCCTGATCCAGTGGGAGGTGTCCCTGCCCATGGCAGGGGGTGGAACTGGATGGGCTTTGAGGTCCCTTCCAACCCAACCCATTCCATGATTCTCTGTTTCTATGAAATAGTGAGGAGCAGCGTATTGGCAGCTCTTGGGAAGCTTGGGCTGAAGGGCTGCTGGGGAGGTGCTGGGGTGGCACTGCCAGTGTCCAGCACTGCTTTTATGTGCTGAGATTCAGCATCCCCAGGTCAGAGCCCGCTTTCCATGTGTGGTGGTATTCCCCAGGCTTCCATCGAAAATCAGTTTGGGGAGGGCTGAGGTGCTTCACGGCACCTCCCAGTCAAGAGGTCCTGTGGGAGCCACATCTCAGCGACTTCCTTGCTCTTCCGCAGGGTTGGTTTTATCATGAGAGGAGGGTGCTGGCCTCTTCTTCCAAGTGACAGGGGACAGGACAAGAGGGAATGGCCTCAAGCTCTGCCAGGGGAGGGTCTGGCTGAACATTAGGAAAACATTTTTCACGGAAAGGGTGATTGGGCACTGTCAGAGGCTGCCCAGGGAGGGGGTTGAGTCACCTTCCCTGGAGGGGTTTAAGGGACGGGTGGACGAGGTGCTGAGGGACGTGGTTTCGTGTTTGATAGGAATGGTTGGACTCAGTGATCCAGTGGGTCTTTTCTGACCTGGTGATTCTATGATTCTATAAGCTGTGAGGGCTCATTTCCAGATGTGGACTTATCCCCAAACCTTTGAGCAGCTGCTTGTTCTTCTCCCACCCTCTGTGGTCCCTGCAGTCCTGCTTTGCTATCTCATGGTGCAGTGGGGCCACAGGGCTGTCTGGTAGCGATGGGGATCCCGCTGTCACCTTGCCTTGGGTTTTGTTTCCATCCACGGGCAGAGCTGCTCCTCCAAAATCTGCATTGATCCGAGGCGCTAGTGCAGAAGAGGGGAATTCTCTGACACCTGTTACCGGTCTGACTCAAACCACTGTTATTCTTGGCCCATTTTCCCGTGCCTTTGTCCCTTAGACCCTCCTTGATAGCCCGTTTCTTGCCAGGCGTGGATGGGCTGTTGGGCTCGCATGGACCCTGGCGATGAGGGACGTGGGAAGTCTCATCCCAGAGAAGCTGGAGACAAGGGACGTGGTGGGTTTGTCCCACAGACTGTTGACCTTTAGAAAGCGCCGCCTGGTCATGCCCTGTGTTCTCCTCCGTCCCCTTTCCACGCTGCTCCTTTGTGTTCTGGTTTGGTCATTGCCGTGCCTTTGTTGTTACAGCTGGGGGAAGTGTTTTGAGCTTGAAAGTTTATTTTCTTCCCTCTGGTTGTCGTCACAGGTTTGTTTTCTTTCTCCCTGTGGCATCTTGCTGGCTTTCCTCGGGGCTGGGAGGTGGGACCGTCTCTGCTCTCTGTGCTTTTCTACAGAGGGAGCAGAAGTCATCCCTGCACTTGGGCAGCCAGGTGGCTTCAGTGCCTAAACTTGTGTGCAGTTCTGGAGTCCTCAGCATGGGAAGGACATGGAGCTGTTGGAGCGAGCGTGGAGGAGGCCACGGAGATGATCCAAGGGCTGGAGAGCACCTCCCGTGTGATGCCAGGCTGGGAGAGTTGGGGTTGTTCAGGCTGGAGAAAACCTTAGAGCAGCTTCCAGCACTGAAAGGGGCTCCAGGAAAGCTGGGGAGGGGCTCTTCATCAGGGGGTGCAGGGATGGGATGAGGGGGAAAGGTTTTGAGCTGAAAGAGGGGAGATTGAGATAAGATCTCAGGAAGAAATGTTTTCTTGTGAGGGTGGGGAGGCCCTGGCCCAGGTTGCCCAGAGCAGGGGTGGCTGCCCCATCCCTGGAGGGATTCAAGGCCAGGTTGGATGGGGCTTGGAGCCCCTGATCCAGTGGGAGGTGTCCCTGCCCATGGCAGGGGATGGGACTGGATGGATTTTTGAGATCCCTTCCAACACAAACCATTCCACGAATCTATGATTCTTGGTCTCACTGGCTTTTTGTTAGTTTAGTAAATCCTGTCCAGTTTGGTCAGTCCTCTGTAGAGAAGGTAGCCCAGTGATTCATCGCTGGTATGAACTACAGGGGTGTGAACTCAGTCCTTGGCCACGCTGCTCATGCTGGTGGTGTTGGCCATACTGTGGGGCAGCATTGTCCCACCACAAACAGCGAGTGCAGTTGTTCTGCAAACCCTTAATGAGGTTTGGGCTGGTCTAGATGATGTATTTCCTTAGGTATTACTTCAAGTAGGATGAGTATCTTTGTGATTACCAAAAAGGCACCCTCTGTAACACCGTGGGGACCTTCCTGTAGGGTCCCCTTCCTGGGACCCAGCCAAGCAGTGTCCTGACCCACAGCAGAAGCTGTGAATGCACCTTCATTTTGAAACGCCGTGTGCATCATCCTCCAAGCCGTCTTCCCAAAGACCAGGAGTAAAGTACTTCTTTTACTCTTCTTCCCCCTTTTCTGACTTTTTTTTTTGTGTGTGTTGGCTGTATTAAGTTCTTTCCATGCTCATCCCCCAGCCAAAGCCAACGGGGTATGGATCATTTTTCCCCGCTCTCTACTCCCATGTTTCCCCAGCCCCAAACGTTTCCTAAACCCCATCTCCAAGCATGAACTGTGCGGAAACTACTGAACCAGAATGCGATGCAGGAGATGCCAGAGCAGATGCTAAGCGGAGGAATTAATGATCACCAAAGTGGTGACATCAGCTTTTTTTGCATCAAAAATTATCCCTGAGTGTGCATTTGGGGAGGAGGGAGGCAGCAGCGGGCACTTCTCTGGGGACTGGGGCGCGGGGGCCCCTGAGGGGTGGGTGTACGTGTCTTGGCTTGGAATTCTTGGTACCTCTATCATCACAAAGATGAATGAGCAGAGTCTGCCCTATAAATCTTGTAGGGGTCTGTGTCAGCAAGCCACAAGATGACCTGTTTGTTCAACGTCTCGGTACAATCGTATGTGTCCTCTCTTCGAGTTCCTGATCTGGAGGACAGCATTGCTGCCCTCCACTTCTCCGAGCTGGGTCTTGGGAAGCTCTCAGCTTCTTAGTGTGGCTTCATCCTGTTCTTGGGGCGTGACACAGCGGCTTTGAGTCCCTGTGGTAAAGGCTGGCACCTCGACGTCTGGGGAGCAGTAAGGGAATCGCAGAATCTTTTAGGTTGGAAAAGACCTTAAAGAGTTGAGGGAGGGGATTCTGCCCCTCTGCTCTTGTGACACTTGGAGCAACCCTGCATTCGGTTCTGGAGTCCTCGGCACAGGGAAGACAGGGACTCCTGTTGAAGTAGGTCCAGAGGAGGTCGCGGAGATGATCTGAGGGCTGGAGCACCTCCCATATGAGGACAGGCTGATGGAGTTGGGATTGTTCAGCCTGGAGAAGAGAAGGCTGCGGGGGACCTTAGAGCAGCTTCCAGCACTGAAAGGGGCTCCAGGAAAGCCAATCCTGGCCCAGGTTGCCCAGAGCAGTGGTGGCTGCCCCCTCCCTGGAGGGGTTCAGGGCCAGGTTGGATGGGGCTTGGAGCCCCTGATCCAGTGGGAGGTGTCCCTGCCCGTGGCAGGGGTGGAACTGGACAGGCTTTGATGTCCCTTCCAGCCCAGCCGTTCCCTGATTCTATGAGATCCACCAAAATATAAGTCCGTCCTTCTTCCTGTGGCAGCAGAACAGCTAAACCTGGCTGTCTCCACCAGCCAGCTTTGGTCTAGCCTCAAATTTCTAGGCAACAGAGGGGTTGAAGTGATGCTCCAGTGCCTGGTGCAAGGGCCTTATGAGGAACAGCTGAGAGAGCTGGGGGTGTTTAGCCTGGAGAAGAGGAGGCTGAGAGGAGACCTCATTGCTCTCTCCAACTCCCTGAAAGGAGGTTGTGGAGAGGAGGGAGCTGGGCTCTTCTCCCAAGGGACAGGGGACAGGAGAGAGGGAATGGCCTCAAGCTCCACCAGGGGAGGGTCAGGCTGAACATTAGGAAAAAAAATTCATGGAAAGTGTGATTGGGCACTGGCAGAGGCTGCCCAGGGAGGGGGTTGAGTCACCTTCCCTGGAGGGGTTTAAGGGACGGGTGGATGAGGTGCTGAGGGACATGGTTTAGTGATTGATAGGAATGGTTGGACTCGATGATCCAGTGGGTCTCTTCCAACCTGTTTATTCTATGTTTCTATGATTCTATGACTCCCCATCCAACTACCATCGCTGGGCACCCTCCTGGTCTTCAGCACTGCTTGCTTTTGAGTGTTATTGTTTGCGTTTTGTTTTTTGGATTTCTTTTTTTTTTTTCTCAAATTGTTTTGTCGTGTGCCGGGAAAAGGAAGTGAACAAATTGTATAGTCCCATCCACAATTGACGTCCTGTAAACAGCTACCGGCTGCCTTCCATCCCAGCTGTTTTTTCCTCTTCGGGGGTGGATGAGGCTGGTAAATAAACAGGCACTTCTGGTAGCAGCTCCCAGTGCCCACATTTCCCTTTACAGGGGCTCTGCCTGCACCCCAGCACCTTTCCTAGGTGCTGAGATGCATCGGTGGGTTTGCCCTCGCGGGTCTGGGGAACCAACTCTTACAAGGAAAAACAACTTTGCTGCTTTGACTGGGACTAAAGCTAATTACTAGTCGACTAATTTTATTGATTTCAAATCCCTTTTAGCGGAGATTTTGCTGTGAGGCTGATCGCCAGAGCGATTAGGATACAAAGCCGCTTAATTTGGAAGTGTTTATCAAGCAGCCTTCTGTCACCTTTGTTTTAAATCAAATTGTGGTGGCACTGGTGTCTCTCTCCATAACAGTTCGTGCTTCTCCGCCTCTGGTGGATGCAGGTCGGGGGTGAGACCCTTGTGCTTCTCCCAGGTTGGTTTGGGGTCTATCAGGGGTTCAGTGTGTTCATACTGGGCTGCTGGTTGTTGGGGTTTTATTCCCAGCTGCCACCACATCCCTGTCCTGCTCCGGTCCGTGGGCATCACTACAGCTGCAGAGCTGAACTTGCCACTTGGCTTTCAGAACCTCATTGCAAACACCTTGTGATCAGTAGAGCATTGAAGATGGATGATGCCGCCTCCATGGAAGATGCCATCTCCATGGAAGCTGCCATCTCTATGAAGGTTAACATCTCCATGGCAGCTGCAGCTGCTTCCGAACATTGTTCAGCCACGTGAGGGGCTTGGCCTAAATATTTTTAATAGACTTTAAAAAAAAAAAAGCCAACCAGCCTAGCCTAGTGGTTCTGATGGGAATCAGATTAAGGAGGGCGCTTTGATGCTGGCAGATTGTGGAGGCCTGGGGGAGAGGGGCACTCAGCTCGTCCCCAGCCATGTCACCCAGGGGGTGGCCGTGACAGTCTCCTCGCTGCACCCAGGTGTGGCCCCTGGAAGGGTTCAAAAAGCACGTAGACGTGGCACTTTGGAACACGGGTTAGTAGTTACCGTGGGGTTGGGCTGATGGTTGGATTGGATGAGCTTAGAGGCCTTTTCCAACCTTTATGATTCAATAAATCTGTGATCCTCCTGGTGACACTGAAAACTAGCTTCCTTTGAGTTGTTTGAGCCCTCTGGACTGCGACTTCTTGTGTGTTCTCCTCCAGGTATTTCTTTGTGCAGGATTTAAGAGTAAAAGCTCTGGATCTTCCTGCATAAATGGTGTCCAAGAGGTCCTAGAAGCAAGATGTCCTGCTCCACGTCCCTCCATGTCCTCAGGGGCTGGAGGAACAGCCACCCAGCCCTGGATCTTGGCTCACAAAGGAATCCTTAGGGACTGAGCTTGTTCTGAAAGACCTTGGTCTTAGGTCAGGGAGTCCTTCTTGGCCATCTCCAGGTAGACAGAGCCAGGGCTGGCACTGAAGCCGCGCTCCCTCCCAAGCCCCGTCCCAGTTCTGCACTTGGACTAGGAGGTTCTGGGTTTGCAGAACTTGAGAGCCCAGGTCACTGTTGGGGGCTTGGATTATTGAAACAAGAGTAGTGTCTCTTCTGTTGGCATTTTCAGCGCTATGGGAGAGAGCTGGAAGCCACAGACCAGGAATTGAGCAGAGAGGACTGTAAGTGACTGCTGGGATGTAGGAATGGGGCAGATAAACCCTCCACCCTCCATAACAAATTTCCTTGATGAAGAGTTGTGGGGTTCAAGTGGTTTTCTGTTCCTTCTGGCTTGGGAACGGCTCCTTGGTGCCCTGTGTCGCCAGTCACTCATGCGTAGCCTTTGCTGATGTCTCGTTACTGGGTGAGGGGCTTTTTTTGCTGAGCCTGAGTTTGGATGAATTATTTTTATCCATGCTGAGAGCTTAGGTTGGTTCTTGTCTCTCAGCTTCTCTTCACTGCAGCACAAAAATCGTAAGAGGAAAAAAAAAATCACTGTCTGACAGCTACATCTTATTCTATTAGTGTGTTTTAATTAGAACACGAGCGCGAAATATGTTATGAATATTCATGATGAGGGTTATTAAAATGCACAATTAATCTGTACACTTTTTAATAACTGTATTAATGGAGAGAGGAGGTTGTTCCTATTTTTGTCTTTTCCAAACTGGAAAGTGTGCCTTAGCGTGGTTCCTTGGAAAATGGGTTTATTTTAAAATGAAGTTGGCTCTTGATGACTGCGATCACGCGTGGGCGTCTCTCGAATGGCTCACACGCCCTGGTGCTGGGAGAGTGTTGGAAGCCTTGCAAAGCCAAGCGCTGAAAAGCTGGGACGTGCCAGGATTCAGCTGGCGTGTGCAAACATAGTTCAGCTTGGTGCCACGTGAGTTTTGACACAATTTGGGTTGTTGACTTGGATTTAGGGTTTCTTTGCCCAGGACTGCACATGCTCTGTGCCCAGGGGTGAGGGAGAGTTGGAGGGTGAGGGAGACACCTGTGGCCAAGAAGGCCAATGGCATCTTGGCTTGGATCAGACACGGCGTGGCCAGCAGGGCCAGGGAGGTTCTTCTCCCTCTGGACTCGGCACTGGTGAGACCGCTCCTCGAATCCTGCGGTCAGTTCTGGGCCCCTCACCACAAGAAGGATGTTGAGGCTCTGGAGCGAGTCCAGAGAAGAGCAACGAAGCTGGTGAGGGGGCTGGAGAACAAGAGGAGCGGCTGAGAGAGCTGGGGGTGTTTAGCCTGGAGAAGAGGAGGCTGAGGGGAGACCTCATTGCTCTCTCCAACTCCCTGAAAGGAGGTTGTGGAGAGGAGGGAGCTGGGCTCTTCTCCCAAGTGACAGGGGCCAGGACGAGAGGGAATGGCCTCAAGCTCCACGAGGGGAGGGTCAGGCTGGACATCAGGAAAGAAGTTTTTCACGGCAAGGGTGATTGGTCCCTGGCAGAGGCTGCCCAGGGAGGGGGTTGAGTCCCCTTCCCTGGAGGGGTTTAAGGGATGGGTGGACGAGGTGCTGAGGGACATGGTTTAGTGTTTGATGGGAATGGTTGGACTTGATGATCCGGTGGGTCATTTCCAACCTGGTGATTCTATCATTCTATGATCTCAGCCAGGGAGCCCAGCAGCTCCCATGGGCACCAAACCCAGCACTGGGTGCCTAAGGTGCTTCTGACCTTCCCCAGGTGCCTGGCCTCACTGCCTGACCTGCTGGGAAAGCAGGATCTGGGAGAGATGCTTTGGAAAGCTCCCAGGCAGAAAAAGGATCTGGGGAGCGCTGATCACCACCGCTCAACATGAGCCAGTGGTGGCCCAGGTGGCCAAGAAGGCCACCAGCATCCTGGCTTGGATCAGCCCTGGTGTGGCCAGCAGGAGCAGGGAAGGGATTGTCCCCCTGGACTCAGCGCTGGTGTGGCCACGCCTCAAATCCTGGGTTCGATTTTGGTCCCTTCACTCCAAGAAGGACATGGAGGGGCTGGAGCGTGTCCAGAGAAGGGAACGGAGCTGGGGAAGGGGCTGGAGAACAGAGGTTCTAGAGTGGCTGAGGGCCCTGAGGCTGTTTAAACTGGAGAAGAGGAGGCTGAGGGGAGACCTCATCACTCTCTGCAGCTCCTGGAGAGGAGGTTGGAGCCAGGTGGGTGCTGGGCTCCTCTCCTAAGTAACAAGTGATAAGATGAGAGGCCTCAAGTTGCACCAGGGGGGGTTTAGGTTGGATGTTAATAAAAATGTCTTCACTAACAGTGTGGTGAAGCCCTGGCAGAGGCTGCCCAGGGCAGTGGTGGAATCTTCGTCCCTGAAGGGGTTCAAAAAGTGTGTGGATGCGGCACTTTGGGACATGGTTTAGTAGGGATATTGGTGTTGGGCTGATGTTTGGACTGGTTGAGCTGAGACATCTTTTCCAACCTTAACGGTTCCATGATTCTGTGGTGCCCTGGGTGAGCTCCAGCGTGGGGCTGCCCCAGCAGTGTCCTTCACTCCCCAAGCTTCCCAATTTCCTTTCCATCTTCTCTTCCCTTTCTTCGTTTGGATCACGCCCGGGTGCTCGGTGCCAGGCGGTGCCTGCGGGAAGGCCATCTCGAGGGCACTGCTGGTGAGTGTTTTTGGTGGTGGCACCATCTCCAGGGATTTTATGGCGTGAGGTTAGCAAAGCTTTGCTGACAGGGGCTTTTCCAGAAGCGCCTGCCTTTAGCCAAGGTCTGGGAATTCGCAGGCCTGGCGGAGGGCATCTGCTGCCAAATTTTAGATTGTGACTCCGATAGGAAGGGAGGGAAGAGCAAGTTGCCGTTTTGAACGTAGGACAGATGCCAGAAGTCGAAAGAGGGCAGTCTGTTTTTTCCTGGCTTCATCCCAGAAATCCCTGAATTCTTAAAACACCTGCAGGCTGAAACCGGGAGATTTTTGCCGGCACCTTTCATGCCGGTGGCTGCGGCTCGAGGAAGGCGTGAGACCATTTTTTCAGGAAGGCATCGGACAGAGGGCTGGCACGGGAGCCTTTGGAGCCGCTTCCAGCGCCATGTGTGCTGCTCAAGTGGGAGAGTCATAACCTTGCTTCACCTTGGCAGCCGTGCAACCACATGAATGCGGTCGTCTGGAGAGGAAAAAAAGGCTTTTTGGGTTTCCCTGGAGGCTGCTTTGCTCTTGTGGGATTGTTGTGTCCAGAGAAGGGCATGGAGCTGGGAAGGGTTTAGAGTATAAACCTTACTGAGGAGCAGCTGAGGGAGCTGGGGCTGCTAAGTCTGGAGAGGAGGAGACCTCATTGCTCCTGGAAGGAGGTCGTAGTGAGGAGGGGGTTGCTCTCTTCTCTTTGGTGGCCAGTGATGGGACAAGGGAAAATGGCCTCAAGATGCGCCAGGGGAGGTTTAAGTTGGATATTAGGAGGAATTTCTTTACTGCAAGGGTTGTCACGGACTGGCAGAGGCTGCCCAGGGAGGGGGTTGAGTCCCCTTCCCTGGAGGGGTTTAAGGGACAGGTGGACGAGGTGCTGAGGGACATGGTTTAGTGATTGATGGGAATGGTTGGACTCGATGATCCGGTGGGTCCTTTCCAACCTCGTGATTCTGTGATTCTCTGATTCTGTGATTCTCTTCTCTCCTTCCTTGGGGACACCTGGCCATGTTGGGATTTTTATTTCCCAGGAATTTGGGCAAAGTTTATCCTGGGTTTCCAAGCACCCAAAACTCCCTGCAGCCCCCTGAGCCTGTTCCCCCTGGGCATCCCCTTCCAGCACATCCTGGCCTGGAGATGCTCCTCTGCTACTGGGTGGGGTAGAGGCAGGACCAGGTGGCTCTGCAGGAGGGCAAGGTGACTCAGGAACCCCGTGCTTAAGCTGCAAGAGGGGAGATTGAGAGGAGATCTCAGGAAGAAATGTTTCCCTATGAGGGTGAGGAGGCCCTGGCCCAGGTTGCCCAGAGCAGTGGTGGCTGCCCCATCCCTGGAGGGGTTCAAGGCCAGGTTGGATGGGGCTTGGAGCCCCTGATGCAGTGGGAGGTGTACCTGCCCATGGCAGGGGTGGAACTGGATGGACGTTGAGGTCCCTTCCAACCCAACCTATTCCATGATTCTGTGCCTGAGTTCCCCCTCTGTGCCTCGGGGACACCGATTGCAGCCAAAACTTAGTGAATACCACAATCCTCATCCTTCCAGTGCAAAGGAGCGAGATTGCCAAAGGGTGTCTGAGGCTGCAGCTCCTGCTTGTGGCTTCACCCTGACTTCTGGAGGCCTTTAGAAACACCCATGAAAGCAAAATTAATAGAAGGAGCATTTCTGCCTCCTCGGTTGGTGTTTGCAGGGTGTGCAGATGCATTGCTTTAGAAAAACACATTAGCAAAGCAAAAGTTTATTCTAGGAAGTAGGAGGTGGGAGAATTGGCAGTAATTCTCCCTAGTATCCAAGGTATTATTAGAGGCTTATCCCTGCTCTGCACAGTAATCACATTGGAAATTTTTGATTAGAAAACAAAATCTAAATGAGAATTATGAATATTCATTAGGTGTTGAGATTAATATGCATAATTATGCAAATTAGACAGCAATTAAACACCAATTCTCTAGGGAAATGATTAACACAAAGGCTCAGAAATAGAAGGATGTAATTTGAAAGAAGTTTCTGGTTAAATGAACAGTGAGGGGAGCGGAGGAGACAAATACGTGGCATGTTTGCCGTGATAATCAGCTTGGCTGGAACAGGAGCGAGCCGGGCTCCCGCCCCATGTCCTTGCTGCCCACCGGCTGTGCCTCCGCTGTCCCGGGAGCGCGCGGCTCTGCTCCTGTGGGAAACCTCTCGCAAGGGCTTGCCGGCACCTCGGCTGCCAGCACGGGCTGTCGGGGACAAAGCCGGCGCGGAGAGGGTCCCCAGGGAGCCGCCGGGGCTGAGGGCAGCACAGGGTGATGCTAGGTACCCACAGCCCATGTGGAGGGTGTCCTGTACGCTGAGGGCGGCACAAGGTGACGCTGGGTGCCCAGTGCTGGTATGGACGGGGTCCCCAGGGAGCCCCTGAGGTTGAGGGTGGCACAGGATGATGCTGGATGCTGTCAGGAGCTGCTGCAAGAGGTTGCTTGTGCTGCTCCTTTGCAATTGGGGCTGCATTCATAGAATCATAGAATCACCAGGTTGGAAAAGACCCACCGGGTCATCGAGTCCAACCATTCCCATCAATCACTAAACCATGTCCCTCAGCACCTCGTCCACCCGTCCCTTAAACCCCTCCAGGGAAGGGGACTCAACCACCTCCCCCCGCAGTGGGGCTGAAGTTTCCGTGGGGCTGGGATTTCTGTGGAATGAAGCAGGGAGGTGGCTCTCGAACTGCTCAGCCTCCTGTAGATCCAGGATTAGAACTAGGGTTTCTCCTTATCTGCCCCAGCTCTCCTCACAGTGTCTGCACAGCACAGAGCAGAACGATGCCCCCATCCAATCCCCGGCTTTATCCCAACAAGCCTTTGAATGGGGTGACACCAAGTGCCACTTGCCAACCCCTGCTCACCCACTGGAGAAGAGGCAACACATTCAAGGCAAGGAAAGGTTTCTTCCACGCAGTCACGGTGCCAGCTTGAACCAGGAGAGCTTTGCTGATACAGCTGCCTGGGACTTCTTTTGTCCTGGTGAACGTTTGCCATCTCCCCTGGATGCCACGCGTGCTGGTAGCCTAGGAGGCAAAGCCTGGGTGGACCTGGCAGGTGATGAAAGGAGATGAATTCCTACCACAGTCTGTGTGCAGGCACAGCGCAAAAACCTCCCGTTTGGTCCCTTGCCACGTTGGGTCAGATCCCCTTTGCCAAGGATACGCTTGGAAGGGCTAAACAAGAGATGGATGGAAGCGTGCTCTGATCAGCCGTGTTGGCAGCTCACCTTCCTTGGCAGGAGCAGGAGGGGGCTGCAGTAACAAACACCCTTGAACAAGCATCTAAGCCACAGGTAACCTTAGCTTTCTCAGCCCAGTAAGGACATGGAGCTGTTGGAGTGAGTCCAAGGGAGGCCACGGAGATGATCCGAGGGCTGGAGCACCTCCCATATGAGGCCAGGCTGAGAGAGTTGGGGTTGTTCAGCCTAGAGATGAGAAGGCTGCAAGGAGACCTTAGAGCAGCTTCCAGGACTGAAAGGGGCTCCAGGAAAGCTGGGGAGGGGCTTTTCATCACGGAGTGCAGGGATAGGATGAGGGGGAATGGGTTTCAGCTCAAAGAGGGGAGATAGAGATGAGATCTTAAGAAGAAATGTTTTGTTGTGAGGGTGGGGAGGCCCTGGCCCAGGTTGCCCAGAGCAGCGGTGGCTGCCCCATCCCTGGAGGGGTTCAAGGCCAGGTTGGATGGGGCTTGGAGCCCCTGATGCAGTGGGAGGTGTCCCTGCCCATGGCTGGGGTTGGAACGGGATGATCTTTGAGGTCCCTTCCAACCCATACCATTCCATGATTTCATCCCCAGCAATTCTATCCAAGGCTCTTTTGGGTCCAGGTGCAATGAGTACCAGAGTTTGGCCTGTGACCTAGCAGCATCGTGGAAAAAAACCAATCCCACTGGAGCATTGGGATGAGTTTTTATTTCAAAGCCCTTTTCATCATCTCTGGGGAGAAGAGTTTCATGGTTGCTTTCTGGAATAAAGCAAATTAAAATACATGTTTCTCCTCTTCCCACTGTCCCATATTTTGAAGCGTTTCCAGGCTGTGGTGGGATTTGCTTTGAAGTTTGTGGAATGCACTCCCAGTTGGAGTGGGAAGGTGAAGAGGGAGAGGGGAGGATCAGTCACGCCAAGTGGAAGTGGTTTATTAATGAAAATATTGTTTTGTTTGTAGAAGGAAGAGTTAATTTTGCGAGAACACCTTTGAGGCTTTGCTGATAAAGCAAGAGTAACCTTTGTTCTTCCTGTTTTTCTGTAGGTTTGGATGAAAGACCGGGATCAGGTTCCTGGGGAACGGGAGATCAAAACAGCTCCACATTTGACCAAGGGAGGGTAAGGACAAAGCACAAACACTGAGCTCAAACCAAAATAAACGGGGGTTTCACTGTGACTCCTCAGCACACTCGTTTGTGCCCAGGGTGGGTTTAACCCGGGAACAGCTTTTCTTGCTCCATTTTGGATAGGTTGGTTCTGTTAACCCTGCAGAGACAACAGTGGGGAGAGGTTCCCCCTGTCCCCATCACCCCAGGATTTGCTGCCTTGAGATCCCCCTGGAGAAGGCTTCTCCTCCAAAACCCTTCTCCAGTCTCACGCCTGGTGTGGGCTGCCTGCAGTTGGCTTTGGCTCGGGGCAAGGACCCCAAGGTAGGGTCACAGCCGAGCTGATCTCTCTGTGGGGTCACATCCCTCGGCTGAGGGATCTCACCTGAGGGGCTGTGCCTTTGGCAAAGCTCACGGGCTACCCTCCAGGCATGGCTTTGAGAGCCTGAGGGGCCAAGCAGGGCTTGATACAGAGCCAAACTCCATCCTCCGTGGGGCTGGAGAGCAGGGTTTTGCAGGGAAGGAGTTCAGACTGTGACATTGTTTAACTGGGGCAAGCGGGGAAGAGAGAAGTCATTAACTTAATTGAACCAGTGTTATTTTGACAGATGCTCATGTTTTAATGGGTTCATCTGATTAATTTTTGCGAGGGCTCCTTTCCCTTCCTTCAGCTCAGTGGTGGAGAGGGCACTGTGCTGTATTTTCTCACATTTTTGGGTTGCCTCCTGGCCTGGGGAGGTGGCTGCCAGCATGGAGCAAACCCTCTGCATGTCCCTGCTTTGGTGCCACATCCTCTCCCAGTGCCACAGCCTTGTGGCTGCTGCCCTCGCTGTGAAGATAAGATCATTCCTGTGACCTTTTTATGAGGAGCTTTTGACGTTGACCCTTCCTGAGCTCCCATAGCCTTGCGTTTCGGCATTTGGCTCGGCATCTCCACGTGCCCGGCGCTAACTTTCCTGTGTTGCTTCAGCAGAGCTATGGCGAAGGGCCCCACTATGGTGAGCACAGGGACCTGCCATCGCACAACAGCTTATCTTCATCACCATTCCTGGGAGCTGGACTAGTGGGTGAGTGTCTTTTGGTGTCTGTTCAGTCAAACAAGGGAAATACAGAATGGCACGTGGGGGTGGGAGCGTTTACACTGGCCAGCGGTGCTGTTCCGGTGTCAGACCTGCTCCAGAAGGGGCTCTCAAAGCTGTGGTTAAAGCTGCTGCTGTCTGGAGGGTCTCTTCAGACGCAGGGGGTGTGACAGTTACTGTATTTTACATGTGGGATTGAGCTGAGAATGTATTGACAGTGGTGCTGAGAAGAAGGACCTGGGATGCTGGGGGATGAGAAGCTCAACGTGAGCCAGCGACATGCAGTCACATCCCAGAAACCAACCGTGTCCTGGGCTGCATCCAGAGCAGCGGGGCCAGCAAGGGAGGGAGGGGAATCTGCCCCACTGCTCTGCTCTGGTGAGACCCACCTGAAGCCCTGTGTCCAGTTCTGGACAGGCTGAGAGAGTTGAGGTTGTTCAGCCTGGAGAAGAGAAGGCTCTGGGGAGACCTTAGAGCACCTTCCTGGACTGAAAGGAGCTCCAGGAAAGCTGGGGAGGGCCTCTGGATCAGAGAGTGCAGGGAGAGGATGAGGGGAATGGTTTTCAGCTTTAAGAGGGGAGACTGAGGTAAGATCTTAGGAAGAAATGTTTTCCTGTGAGGGTGGGGAGGCCCTGGCCCAGGCTGACCAGAGGAGTGGTGGCTGCCCCATCCCTGGAGGGGTTCAAGGCCAGGTTGGATGGGGCTTGGAGCCCCTGATGCAGTGGGAGGTGTCCCTGCCCATGGTAGGGGGTGGAACTGGATGGACTTCGAGGTCCAACCCATTCTGTGTTTTTTCCCTGCTTTATAGTAGCACCCAGAGGCAAGAGTGGAGATTGATGCCTGCCTTGCTGGCATGGGATGGGTTGAGTTTGCTTGTTGGAGCTGGTAATCAAGGGTGGAAAAACACCAGGAGTGAGAGAGACAAAAGACGCAGCTCATTGATAAGGTCTTGCAGCTCCTGGCTGCTTTGCTCTCCAACCTCTCACAGCTCCAGGGCAGTGCAGTTTCTGTAGTGCTGGAGGTTGGAACTCCAGACAGGGTTGAACGCTGCCTCTTGTGTCCTGCAAGACTCCAGCAGCCCCGTCTGGCTCCTCTGTCCCCTGCTGTAACTGGGCAGCGTGGGCAGCTCACGGGGACCAGCAAGTGGCTTTGTGGCCCCACCAGCTCTGCTGGAGATGAGAATCCTGTGGGACTGGATGCATGTGACAATTTACCCAGTTAGCTCTCTGAGCTCGGGGGTGGGAGGAGAGATTAAGAGCAGCAAATATCCATCCTGAAGGGATTAGGCAGCTCTAATGACATTAGGTCAGGAATTGGGGTTAGTCCTGCCCACCTCTGCCCGCTCAGTGATGGTTCAAACCCCTCCAGCGAGCATGGAAGGAGCAGTGTCGGGGCAGGGTGGTATTTGCTCGTGCTTTAAAGGCTGAATTAGAAGAGGGAATTGTGTTTGAAACAGAAATTCCCCACCACAACAGGAGGTTCCTCCTGGTCCAAAAGGGGAAGAGAGGAGCAAGGTCGTGCTGGGAAGCCAACAGCCACACGTTTGCTGTGCCCAACTCGGGTCTGGGGCGAGGGACTTGCTGTCAGCTCTGCTCCCCTCTTTCGCTCCTCTTGCTGTCGGGGGGAATGATGTTTAATTCCATGCAGGCATGGAAGAGCATTTCCCAGCAGCTCCCCCTTGTCCCGCTGCAAGGACGGTAATTCCTTCTCATTTTCTGCCCCAGGAGGATGTAAGCAAAGCAGAAGAGATGTTTCTTAATCAGATGGGGGAGCCTTGATGCAGTTCTGCAGGGTTCCCTGGGGGTATGCGTGGGGGGGACCCAGCCCAGCCCGTCCCACGCCTGCGGCCAAGGCAGCCTTGAGAGTTTCCAGCCGAGAAGGAGCTGCCCGAGGAGGAACACGGAGGTTTCTCCTTTGATGTGTGCAGGCAAGACGCGTTTGGCTTCCTCTCAAAGACAGGGCTCCCACTTTTTGGCAAGCGCCGCGGCACTCCCCGGCGAGGCTGCGAGCCCAGCCGGTCCCCAGCACGTGGAGCTAGAGCCTCCATGGGCGATTTGCACCTTCTGCCTTGACGGTGGAGGACAAAACTGGTGGCCACGCACCGTGCCTGGGGCTCAAGCGCCTGCTGGGTCTGCATCTCCCCACACTGACACGTTGGCTGCTGCTCACAGGTCAGCACCAGGAGCTCCACCACCAAAGCAGGAGCTGGAGAGGCCAGGAGAGCATCCAGGAGGGCAGGGGCTGGATGCTCTCCTGTCCTCTCCAGCTCCTGCTTTGGTGGTTGAGTTCCAAGTTTTTTCAGATTGGACATTAGGAAAAAGGGTTCTCTCTTCAGAGGCTGCCCAGGGAGGTGGTGGACCCATCCCTGGAGGTATTTAAAAGACAGGCAGATGAAGTGCTTAGGGATGTGTTTTAGTAGTGGACAGGTACAGTTGGGCTTGATGATCTCAAAGGTCTTTTCCAACCTAGGGATTCTGTGATTCTAAGTCACATTTTTTTCCTAAAATTGAATGTGCTGAAAGTAGAAAACATCAGTTCCCAGAGCAGGTTCCAAAACAGATAAGTTTTGCTTTTCCCCTCTGCTTGTTTGCTGAGAAAGATGGACTGGAGGAAGACCATGGGTGGGATTTTCTCTTCCTCTTTGCCAATGCTGCTTCAGAAAACTTTTCAAGTGGCAAAATGGTATGTGGATGAGGAGAGAAAGGAGAAAAACAATAATGCTTTTGCATTCACATAGCATACTTTGAAAGGAAAAGCACTGATTCTTATTCAGCCAATGCAGTTGGGGTGTCTGGGGCTCAGGGATGTTCTTTGGATGAATGTACAGCATCCAGCACAATGGGAGCTTGGATTTGGGAGGCTCCGTGAGCACAGAGCAGGAGAGATGGGCTCTGACAGTGGATGCTGCTTTCAGAGCCAGCTTTCCCTGCCCTCAGGGCTTCCCAGGGACTGCAGGTGATGCCACGCATGCACTTTTTGAAGGAGATGGTGCAAGGGCAGTCTTCAGTGGGGTGCTTTCTAAACCCCAGGTTCTCTCTCTGCCACAGCTTCAGCTGCACGAGGTGATGGGGAAAACCAGAGCTGTTTTCAAAGTAACAGGGCAGGGAGCTCTGGACAGGGCCGCACTGGATGGCATAACCTGAATTTTAGAGGAAAAAAAAAAGAAGTAAATCTCTGAATGGAAGTAATGTCAGTGCTGGGAAGAGAAATCCCAGGGATCAGTGAACCCAATAAGCAGAGTTGCAGCAGCAGTACCTGCGAGCTCCATCACTCCTCAAAGTTCTCAACCTCTGAGCCCTTGGTGCTGCTCCCTGGAGGACAGGACACGTCCTGGTGAGGTCTGAGCATCTCAGCCTCAAGGGGGAAGGGGTGACGAGAACCATCGCTGGCTGCCCCGGGGTGGTGCCAGGACACTGCGCAGTGACGAACCAGCTCATCCCAGAGGGTGAGGAGAGCTTCACTGTTGTTTTGTGTCGCCAGTCTTCACCATTAGCCACTCTTTAACCATTCGTCTTCAGCGGGGGTAGGCGGAGGGGATTGCTTAAACAGCGAGGAAACTGATAAGCCATAACAGATTTTTTTTCTAGTAATTATTTCTAGTAATTAACTTCTTTTCAGAGGAGTCTTTCTAATCTTGTGTGTATTGTGGATTGGGTTCTTCCTGGACAATGGTTTTAATCTGCCCATGGACGGGGTTGTCGCTGCTTCAGGTTTTTTAACCATATTTTTTCTCCCCATCTTTAATCCCCGGCTGTGTTTTTCCTCCCCTTTCTCCCTGGGTCGTAACTCTAATGCAATTATCAACGTGGGGCTGGGAGGCAGCACGCGGTGGGTGGCTGGGCTGGGGCTGTGGTGGTGGGTGCCAGGGGCTGCACTGCGGCTCCTGCTTGGAACGTGGGCACTGGTGTGAACTCCCCGTGGGCTGGTAGGAGTGTGGAGCACTGCACCTTGGCAAAGCACCTGCCTTCCTCCCGGCAGGCACCGACAAAACCCACCAGCAGCGTTGAATCGCCTTTCTTGGCTTATTTATACACATCTTGCAAGCTTGTCCTGGGGAGAGAAACAGCAGAGCTGCACCTTTAGAATCATAGAATCATGAGGTTGGAAAAGACCCACCGGATCATCGAGTCCAACCATTCCCATCAAACACTAAACCATGTCCCTCAGCACCTCATCCACCCGTCCCTTAAACCCCTCCAGGGAAGGTGACTCAACCCCCTCCCTGGGCAGCCTCTGCCAGTGCCCAATGACCCTTGCCGTGAAAAATTTTTTCCTAATGTCCAGCCTGAACCTCCCCTGGTGGAGCTTGAGGCCATTCCCTCTCGTCCTGTCCCCTGTCCCTTGGGACAAGAGCCCAGCTCCCTCCTCTCCACAACCTCCTTTCTGGTAATTGTAGAGAACAATGAGGTCTCCCCTCAGCCTCCTCTTCTCCAGGATAAACACCCCCAGCTCTCTCAACTGCTCCTCTTGTTCTCCAGCCCCCTCACCAGCTTCATTGCTCTTCTCTGGACTCGCTCCAGAGCCTCAACATCCTCCTTGTGGTGAGGGGCCCAGAACTGACCCCAGGATTCGAGGAGCGGTCTCCCCAGTGCCGAGTCCAGAGGGAGAAGAACCTCCTTGGCCCTGCTGGCCACGCTGTTTCTGATCATTGGCCTTCTGGGCCACCTGGGCCACTGCTGGCTCGTGTTCAGTCGCTGTCAACCAACACCCCCAGGTCCTTCTCCTCCAGGCAGCTTTCTAGACAGACTTCTCCTAGTCTGTAGCTGCCCAGGGTTGTTGTGCCCCAAGTGCAGGACCCGGCATTTGGCCTTGTCAAACCTCATCCCATTGGACTCTGCCCAGCGGTCCAGCTTGTTCAGATCCCTTTGGAGCCTCCCGACCCTCCAGCAGATTGACACTTCCACCCAGCTCAATGTCATCCGCAAACTTGCTAAGGGTGCACTTGATGCCTTCATCCAGGTCATTGATAAAGACATTGAACAGGGCTGGACCTAGCACTGAGCCTTGGGGAACCTAAAAGCATAGTTTGCTCGGGTGGACGTGAGACACTGCCACGATGCTGAGGCCAATCCCTGCCACTGCCAGAGCTGGCGGCAACATTGGAATCTTTATTCCGCCTTGTTTCTGAGCGCAGGAGCAAACCTGCCTTTGGGAGGAGAGAGCACAAACAGGGCGCGGGGTTTCCTCTGCGAAAGCCCTCGGGGAGGCTCCATCTGAGCCCGGCAGAGCCAGATCCGGCAGGAGAGAACATGCTGGGAGAGGAGAGAGGTTGGGAAATCGCTTATGAAGCAGGGTTGAAGGCAGCGTGGGCAGGCGAGGGGCAGGGGAAGGAGCTGGCAGAGGTGGGAAAGGCAGAAGAGGGGATGCCAGGACTCACAGGGAAGCAATGCCGTGAAAAGCTGAAAATAAATGCTCTTGGTTGGTTTCTGGATGCACCTTGCTCTGCTCTGCTTCAACTTTGCGTCCTAAAATTTGCAGAGGTAAATCCAACAGGTAGGAATCTTGGTTGAAACCCATCTCCCATTTAAGGGATTAATTCCCAGTACCTTCTGACTTCTCTTCTCCCTTTGCCCCCAAGATCCTGTAGCACCCATCTGTGGGATTTCAGCAGTTCAGTCATCAATGAGATGGTGTTTGAGGAGATGCCTGGGGTTTTCTGCCAAGTCATCACTCCTTCCTGGCCGTTCCAAGGGTCCTGGGGTTTCGCTGCCTTTCCTGGTTGGTGCCCCAGGGCTTTAGTTGTGAAGCACTGAATCCCAGTGGAGCTGGGTGTGCTGCCAGTGCCGGCTGACATCCCCCCGGCAGCAGGAACAGCAGGACAGCTTCTCCTTGTGCAACTTGTGGACTTCTGCTTTTCCACAGGCTCATAGAATCCTGGAATGGTTTGAGTTGGAAGGAACCTTAAAGCCCATCCAGTTCCACCGCCTGCCATGGGCAGGGACACCTCCCACTGGATCAGGGGCTCCAAGCCCCATCCAACCTGGCCTTGAACCCCTCCAGGGATGGGGCAGCCACCACTGCTCTGGGCAACCTGGGCCAGGGCCTCCCCACCCTCACAGCAAAACATTTCTTCCTGGTATCTTATCTCAATCTTCCCTCTTTCAGCTGAAAGCCATTCCCTCCTTGTCCTATCCCAGCCCTCCCTGATCCAGAGTCCCTCCCCAGCTTTCCTGGAGCTCCTTTCAGTCCTAGAAGCTGCTCCAAGGTCTCCCTGGAGCCTTTTCTCCAGGCTGAACAACCCCAACTCTCTCAGCCTGCCCTTGGATGGGAGTTGCTCCAGCCCTTGGATCATCTCCGTGACCTCCTCTGGAAGTCCACAAAGATACATTTCAATCCAGGAACGTTTTGATGTTCCTTCTTCCACCTTGTTTTCCTGGACAATGAAATATCAAATTTTTACTACTGAAGTTTTTGCCGCTTTTCCCCCTTTTACGTGATGCTGAAGGAGGACGCAGGGCCTGGCTGGGGGGTTCTCTCCCAGTTCCCCCATCCCACGAGATGGCTGGTACCCAGGCTCTGGAGCAGCACAGTCCTGTCGTGGTGCGATGCCACCGTCCTTCATCACCTTGTGGTTCAGCACCAAGGGTGCCGGGTGGAGGCAGTGGAAGTGCCACACGTGCAAGTGGCGATGTGTTATCGGCCAGGAGTCCTCGCCGTTGCTGGCCAGGTAAACGAGCCTGGCATTACGCTGTTTTTCCTCTGGTTTAGGAGTATTCATGACCCACCAGATGCCACAACCAATGGAGTTATTTGTGCAACGCTGCCGGCGCTGCGGCAAATCGAGTGCTAAGCGCTTTTAGGAATTAGGTCATTTAGGAGATCCGGCCTCTGACATTTTGACCTTTGTTTACTTAACATTTAAGCCTCTGAAATGAAAGGGCAGCAGTGCCTGATGTGCCCAGCTGGAGGTGGGGGGCAGCAGGATGCTATTGTGCTGCTCTGAGACCCCCGGCAACATTGGGTTTGGGGGTTATTGTGGGGAAACCCACTCTTGGATTGAGTTCGAGGCCCCACGCAAAGGTTCAAACCCGAGCAGCCACCTCTGTCTTCCCATTGCTCTGCCCTGTGCTTCAGGGATGCTTTTTTGGGAAAATTTGTTCTCCCTCATAGAATCACAGAATGGGTTGGGTTGGAAAGGACCTTAAAGCCCATCCAATCCCACCCCCTGTCATGGGCAGGGACACGTCCTTCTGTATCAGGGGCTCCAAGCCCCATTCAACCTGTCCTCGAACTCCTCCAAGGTTGAGGTGTCCACAGCTGCCCTGGGCAACCTCAACCAGTGCCTCACCACCTGAAGAACTGTGAATAATCAGTCTTAATTACCTGATTATTTCCTAATAATCAATCTCAGTCTTTCCCCTTCCAATTTAAAGCCGTTGCCCCTCATCCTATCACTCCATGGCTTTGGAAGACGTCCCTCCCCAGCTTCCCTGTAGTCCCCTTTCAGGTGCTCCCCTTCAGCTGCTCTCCCAAACCTCTCATCCATGCATAGAGCTGCCTGCCAGCCCCAGTGTCGCCCCAGTGCATTAACCTGCATCTTAGTGGGCTTCGGTGACAGCTTTATGTTAAGCAGATTGGCCAAATCCTCCCCCTCCCAATTTTGCTTACTAAGCCAGACCAGAGGCAGGACGCGATTCCTCCTTTTCAGGGAAGAGCCCAACACCACCCAGCATCAGTGCAGGGAGCATCCCCTCCTGCCCTGACTTAAGAGCCTTTTTGTTTGTCGTCTCCTGTTCCCCTCTTCCCTCTCCCTTTTCCCTCGTGGCACTGTTAAGAGCAGAGAAAAATTCCTTGTGGATTTTCAGGCCAGATTTTCCATTTTTTACTGGAAAAGTGCCTGTTCCTCACTAGAAAAATGTCTGTTTTGCTTTTCGGAGGGAACCCCAAAGCTCTCCATTGTGCTGCCAGGTGCCCCAGTGCAGAGCTTTTCTCTTTCTTCTTGCCCTGGCATCCTTTTTATAGAATCATAGAATCACCAGGTTGGAAAAGACCCGCTGGATCATTGAGTCCAACCATTCCCATCAAACACTAAACCATGTCCCTCAGCACCTCATCCACCCATCCCTTAAACCTCTCCAGGGAAGGTGACTCAACCCCCTCCCTGGGCAGCCTCTGACAGTGCCCAATCACCCTTGCCGTGAAAAATTTTTTCCTAATGTCCAGCCTGAACCTCCCCTGGTGGAGCTTGAGGCCATTCCCTCTCGTCCTGTCCCCTGTCCCTTGGGAGAAGAGCCCAGCTCCCTCCTCTCCACAACCTCCTTTCAGGGAATTGGAGAGAGCAATGAGGTCTCCCCTCAGCCTCCTCTTCTCCAGGCTAAACACCCCCAGCTCTCTCAGACGCTCCTCTTGTTCTCCAGCCCCCTCACCAGCTTCGTTGCTCTTCTCTGGACTCGCTCCAGAGCCTCAACATCCTTCTTGTGGTGAGGGTCCCAGAACTGACCCCAGGATTCGAGGAGCGGTCTCACCAGTGCCGAGGGCTGTGATGCTGCCCTGGCACCCATGGGTGCTGCTTGCTGGGAGCCGCACTTTGCTCCGGTTCATCACCCACGAGAGAAGAGACTGCAAGGACATTTCAGAATGGAAACATTTCACCACGTGTGTTAGGTTTCTAGTTTGTTTTTATCTTTTTCCCCCTCTTGAAAACACTATTTTCAGCAGCGTGTGGGCAGGGTGAGGTTGAACCTGTTTGATAAAAGCTGGTGCTGGGTGCTAAAGTTCACTTGGCAGCGCTGGGACACGTGGGCTCGGCTCGCATGGGGCTGCTCCCGGACAGAGGGGATGCTCCATCTGCGAGGACTGATGTGGTCTGGTGAGACCTGATAGAGGAGCTTGGGAAGGAAGGAAACGCTTTGCTGTTGGATGCCTGCTCTTCAGCTCTGAGTGGGTTTTTGGAAAGCTGAATCTCCACCAGGAAAGAGGAAGAATTGTAGAATCATGAATGGTTTGGGTTGGAAGGAACCTTAAAGCTCATCCAGTTCCAACCTCTTGCCGTGGGCAGGGACACCTCCCGCTGGATAAGGTTGCTCCAAGCCCCTTCCAACCTGGCCTCCAGCGTTGAGGTGTCCATGACTTCTCTGGGCAACCTGTTCCAGGGCCTCCCCACCCTCATTGTGAAGAATTTCCTCCTAATCTCTCATCTATATCTTCCCCCTTCCCATTTAAAGCCATTCCCCCTCATCCTATCACTCCATGTCCAGTTCAAAAGGTCCTCCTGAGCAGGAGCTCAGCTCTGCATGCTGGAATTGTGTTTCCTATTGCATGGCAAGCGCCCGCAGAGTCTGGCCACTCATGCCTGGCTTTCATTCTGCTCTGTCAGTGCCTCTGCCAAATTCGCTTGGCTTTTTTTAATGTGTCTGGAGGTTTGTTTTCACTCTGGTCCCACACTACCAGTTTCCGTGGCTGCAAGTACTTCCCTGCATTGCTGCAGGTTTGGGGTTTAGCTCTTTATGGACCGGTCAAGCCCTGCTGTTTGTGGACTTTGAAAGAGCTCCTGTTTTACCAACAAGCTGTTATGGGCTGAGGAAGCTGTGCTACAAGAACAGCTTTGCACCTCGGCAGGACGCCCCGGGAGGGTCGTGTACACAAAACCTCCCCTTCTTACCGAAAACTTTGTCTTTTCTTTTCTCCACAGGGAAGAGCAGTGAAAGAGCCTCGTACTCCACATTCGGAAGAGACACAGGGATGCCAGGACTAAACCAGGTAATGATAAAATGCGTGGAGATAGTTTTACTTAATTTACTGGCTGAGCTGCTAGGAGCAAGAGGCTGGGAATGAAAAGGAACCTGGCAGTTTCCATCTCATCTCTATATGAGCTCCTGGAAAGTCTCTGCTCAGCTCAGAGATTTCTGTTGAGGTGGAGGTTTATACGAGTGTGTGGTGCTGGCTCGGGAGAGTTGTCAGAGTTTAGAAAATAGGGTTGAGGCAGCTTCTCACTTCTTTTCAAAACTTCTTCAGGCTCACTTCTTTAATTATTAATCCTGTTCCTAGCTCGTTTGTATTTGAGCAGATATGGTCAAGCCAACACTACCTGTGCAGGGAGTTTCAGGGAGTTGGATCCAAGCAAACACTGTTCCTCGTGACAGGGTGGCCAGGAGGTATCATCTCCCGCCAGCTCCCTGTCCTCGAGCTCTCCCTTTGCCTCCAAGCACCATGCTGGGTCCTGCATGTTCCTCCTCCCAGCCAGAATCCCCTGTACCCTGGCCAGCATCTCCATCCTTGCCAGTTCAGGGGAGGGAGAGGCTGTGAGGTGATTTCTATGCTGCTGTAGCATCATTTGGGTGGATATCAAGCAGTGTTTTGGTTTTATGGTGGTTTTGCTGATGCTTGACCTTCAGGGGATGGCTCCGGGGAGACCTTAGAGCAGCTTCCAGTGCTGCAAGGGGCTGCAGGAAAGCTGGGGAGGGGCTTTTTACAAGGGCGTGGAGTGGTAAGACTGGGGGAATGGCTTTAAATTGGAAAAGGGACAATTTAGATTGGACATTAGGAAGAAATTCTTCACCGTGACGGGGGGAGGCCCTGGCCCAGGTTGCCCAGGGAAGTTGTGGACACCTTAACGCTGGAGGTGTTGAAGGCCGGGTTGGAACTGGATGGGCTTTGAGGTCCCTTCCAACCCAAACCATTCCATGATTCTATGATCTGCGCAGCCAGAGGACACAGCACGGGAGAGCTGCCTCTTGTGGCAAGATCCCTGCCCAGTGGGGTCACCCCGTGTGAACCCCTGTGGGACAAGCAGCTCTGGGCCCTGGCAGGGGGTGTTTGCTTCCCGTGGGGAATACCAGAGGTGTAAATCAGAGCCCAGGAACGCAGTCCATCAACCTTGAGATACTCAAGCCTGCTGCCACTGGCATCCACAAATAGTTTTTTGGGAAGGAGCAAGCACCTCCGCTTTGATGTGTTGCCCCTTCAGTGCCCTGGAGAAACAGTCCCACCATTTTATTTGAGGGAGCAGCTCTTGGCCGGACAGCTTTTTCTTTTAAACATGTACACACACACCTATTACATGTTTTAATTTTACACAAATTTGTCATAATTTCCTCTTCTCTGAACTGAGGATGTTTCCTTTGCTGAAACAGCTGTGCTGGCTGGCTGTGCCAGAGTGGATTTAATTCACCACTGAAGCTGCTAAAATAAAAATGGGACGGATGCCAAGCCTTAGCTTTTTTAATGTTATGGTTTTGCTGGGGTTTCATGGAGGAGGAGGGGAGAGATATAAGGTAACAGAAATGGGGTGGGCAAATGGTGCCACAGGCTGGGAGGGGCCCCGGCGCTGGCTCGTGAGTCCAGATCGGGTGGCTGAGCGAGAGACGGGGCCTGTTTGATGTGGAGAGGAGACAAAACCCCTCTTGTACGGGGTGGTGGGAGGCGAGCGGGGCTGTCTGCACGCTCGCTGTGGCCCCCAGAACAGTTGTTGCTTCTGGCTCTGGTTTAGGGGGGGGCAATGACTTGTTTTTCCTTTTAAAAAGTGCTGGAAAATTGGCTGCTGGCCGATGCCCTGAATGGGGAGCGCTTTTCTCCCCAAAACACCCCTCCTTTAGGGCAAACCTGTGGCTCCCCCTTCATTTAACCCTCACCTGCCCCTGAAGGCATCCCCAGGGAAGAGGAAGGGGAAGAAAATCCCTTTTTTCAGGAAATTGCCTTAAAAATCTCATGCCTCTCCGGAGGTGCCCGCTGGAGGAGCCGGGCAGCAGCGACTCAGCCCTCCGGCATCTCCAGGGTGCTGTGTCGCTTGCTTTTCTTGGCCGCGCTGCTCCGTGGGGCGTAGCGGTTTCAGCGCGAAGGTAATCTGACCGGTGGAACAGATTGCAGGAATTTCACCAGCTGTGAATACACAAGCTCCGCTTTCCTTCCCAACCCCTTTCTGGAGGAGAACGGAGTTTTAAACTAATGGGTTTTTCTCTTCAGTTTCTCAAAAGCCTGAAATCCTCCTTTATTTGAACACATTGCCCTCGGAAGATGGGTCAAAACTGAGCTTTTCTTACTGAAAGGCCCCTCGCCAGCCTTCTTATATTCCTTATGAATACATTTTACTTTCTGCGGAGGTGAAGGGGGCAATGCTGATGGGTGTGCTCCTGGAGCAAGGGCACGCTCCGTCCTGCAAGCCAGCGAGCACTCTGGGCTCCAGCTCCTGTTGGCTCCACGCTGCTTCCCAGGGTGCCCAAGGTCAGCTGGGATAAACACGAGGGAGGAGTTTCCTCTTTATAGAAAGAGGGATTTAGCTTTTTCCCTGATAAAATGCAGGAGCGAACCACCCCCAGCAGTGCTATTGCCGCTCCATCGCATCGTTCCGGCTGTGTGGGGATGGGATTGGGAGAGAAACCATCAGTGCCGGCAGCCGGCGGGGACTGCGAGAGGCACAGCCAGATGGGCACCGGCTGCGTGAGCTCTCCCATCATCTCCAGTCGGTTTGGGTGGAGAGATGTGACAGCCTGGGGTCTGCTGGCTTTGCTGGGGGGTGGGCGCAGTATCAGTTCTGTGCCTAAGCTGAGCTCCCGGCAACACCGCAGCAGTGAGAGCAGCACGGGGCCGCTCGCTCGGGTGCGCCTGTTGAGGATGGGTGGACGCGTGGTGCCCATCAGGTGTGTCCCCCGGGGGCACCAAAGCACTGATCCCATCAGAAACTCATCCCTCACCATAAAACTTCAGAGGAGGAGCAGGAAAGGTTTATCCATTTGCCCCAGACACTTCGGAGCCCTCAGGGTTGCAGACGGGCTGGTGAGGCGGGCAGGCAGTGCTGCCAAGAGCCCCCCAGCCCCACTTCAGCAGTGGGGCCATCAGCAGGGTCTCATCCTGCCCTCGTGGGCAACAAGACAGTAGGAAAAAAATTTTCACAGAAAGGGTCATTGGGCACTGGCAGAGGCTGCCCAGGGAGGGGGTTGAGTCACCTTCCCTGGAGGGGTTTAAGGGACGGGTGGATGAGGCGCTGAGGGACATGGGTTAGTGATTGATGGGAATGGTTGGACTCGATGATCCAGTGGGTCTCTTCCAACCTGGTTAATCTAAGATGAGCATGGGATTACGATGCTCCTCACCACGGCACCTGCTGGTTTGCATCCTTGGTTCGTAGAGAACTTCTTTACTGGGAAAACACAGCTTGAAAACCCCTTTTCTCATTGCACACATTCTCCCACAGCAACCCTCATATTTATGTATTTACTTTTGCTTTCTGGCCCCTTGGCTTGTGTTTTATTCCCCCCGGCCTTGGCTGAATGTGTGCACAGGCAGCTCAAGGCGGCTCTGTTCTCTCCCAGCGAGCGTGGTGGTTTTCCAGCGTAATTACATGGAAGGGCTCTTCTGTCTCCTTGTTTGCAGACCGGTTTCCTGCCCGGCGAAATGGGAATCGCGAGTCCAAGCACGCTTTCTCCCACCGGGGTGAAAAGTGGGTCTCAGTATTTTTCATACCCCAACAATCCTCGCAGGAGAGGTGCTGAGAGCAACATAGGTAAGTGGCTTCATGTCACCCTCAGGTGTCACCACTTTGCATTGTCCACCAGCTTCGTTAGGAGACCAGGGGTTCATCTGCCCTGCTCGGATCTGCCTTTTGGAGCAAAAGCCCTGGTGTTGCCATGCGTGCTCACACAGATGTGAATTTACCATTTTTACTTCTTCTAGGGAGGGAGTGGGAAAGATATAATTTTAAAAAAAAAGAGGGGTTGGACTTTAGAATTCCTTTAGAATTTCCTTCTTGATGGAAGATGCCCAGAGAGGTGGTGGCTGCCCCATCCCTGGAAACATTCCAGGTCAGCTTGCAAGGGGCTCTCAGCAACCTGATCATCTTCAGTGGGAGGTGTCCCTACTCACTGCAGGGGGGTTGGAACTGGATGGGCCTTAAGGTCCCTTCCAACCCAAACCATTCCATGATTCTGTGATTCTGTGAAAATATCAGGTCAGATGAAAGCAGCAAGTGGTTTGATGTCCTTCTAAAAGGACCTCCAGCCACACTGGGCATAAGTAGTCATTCCTGGAAAACCCTGGGCTGCCATCAGGGCTGCTTTTACAGCCAGTGGCTCTCCTCAGAGCCCCTGTCCTGCTGCAAGCAAACAGGATGGCCAGGAACAGCGAACAGGATGGCCTGGACCTCATGAAGAAGCAGCATGAAGTCCAGGCACTGTGTGAATGGAGGTTGGTCCAGGACCCCTCTCTGCCTACCTGCATGCTTCCACGTTCCAGAGCAGGACTCACCCATGAGCTGGAGCAACTCCTGTACGAGGACGGGCTGAGGGAGTTGGGGTTGTTCAGCCTGGAGGAGAGAAGGCTGCAAAGAGACCTTATAGCAACCTTCCAGTACCTGAAGGGGCTGCAAGAAAGCTGGGGAGGGACTGATTACAAAGGCTTGGAGTGATAGGATGAGGGGCAATGAGAATAAACTGGAGAGGGGCAGATTTAGACTAGACATAAGAAGGAATTTCTTTGCTATGAGAGTGGGGAGGCCCTGGCCCAGGTTGCCCAGAGCAGGGGTGGCTGCCCCATCCCTGGAGGGGTTCAAGGCCAGGTTGGATGGGGCTTGGAGCCCCTGATCCAGTGGGAGGTGTCCCTGCCCATGGCAGAGGGTTGGAATTAGATGATCTTTAAGGTCCCTTCCAACCCAAACTATTCTATGTTTCATGTCTGGATCTACCTGGGAATAAGCCATTTTGCATTTAGCACAGGCTATGTTCTGGTGTGAATGTGGCTTTCGAGTGCAGGCAAGCCCCGATTCTCCAGAACTTGTGTTTCTTGTCATACTTCCCCCTCGCACCCTCCAAAGTCACTTCCGTGCTGCTATTTTGGGCTTTCCCCAACAAACGAAACCTGAAGCGACCCAGTGTTACGTGTATTTTTTCCAGTGCTTTTCAGAAAAAGGCATCCACGTTGATATCACTGCTTTAAAGCCTTGTTGGTTTATGATCTTAGGAAGAAATGTTTTGCTGTGAGGATGGGGAGGCCCTGGCCCAGGTTGCCCGGAGCAGTGCTGGCTGTCCCATCCCTGGAGATGCTCAAGGCCAGGTTGGATGGGGCTTGGAGCCCCAGATGCAGTGGGAGGTGTCCCTGCCCATGGCAGGGGGTGGGACTGGATGGGCTCTAAGGTCCCTTCCAACCTCAAACCATTCCAGGATTCTGTGTTGTCAGCCTCAAAATTGATTCTTTTGCATCAGGTCATTCTGTGGTGTATTTCTCCTCCCCACCTACAGCCCAGCGGAGTCCCTGGCTTGGCAGACGTGCTGTTTGTGTCCTGCACTCCCAGCTGGGACTTCCCTTAGTTATGAAGTGAAAAAAACCTTCAATTTTTTTAACTGGTGCTTCCCCTTGACCACTCCCCTGGATGCTTGGCCCCTCCCAAACTTTGTGTCCTCACCCTTGGAGCAGGACCTGGAGAGATGGGCTGGGGAGGCACCAGGGCCTGGGGCAAGCACCGTCTCTGCCTTCCAACACCAGTAAAGCCTTCCTGGGTATATTATTATCCAGGGAACAAATGAATCACCACACAGTGGTGGCTCCCCTATCCCTGCCTTTGTTCTCTTCCTGCATCCTTTCCGCAAACCTACTTCAGGTTAAAAATGATTTTAAAAAATACCCATTGAGGGGTTGTTCATGGGCTCAGTCTCTTCCAATGAAGCACAGCCCTTCTCTGTGTGGTGAGCACCTCTTATAGAATCATTAAGGTTTGAAAAGCTTTCTCAGCTGATCCAGTCAGCCCAACACCACCACCCCTACTAAACCATGTCCCCCAGCTCCAGGGATAGAGACTCCACCACAGCCCTGGGCAACCTCTACTGGGGCTTCACCACTCTTTCGGTGAAGAAATTTTTCCTAATACAGGCTGCCCAGGGAGGTGGTTGAGTGTTTAAGGGACAGGTGGACGAGGTGCTGAGGGACATGGTTTAGTGATTGATAGGGATGGTTGGACTCGATGATCCAGTGGGTTTTTTCCAACCTGTGATTCTGTGATTCTATGATGCAACTTGAGGCCGTTACCTCCCATCCTCTCCCTTGTTACTTGGGAGAAGAGCCCAGCATCCACCTCACCACAACCTCCTTTCAGGTAGTTGGAGAGACCAATGAGGTCTCCCCTCAGCCTCTTTTTCTCCAGGTTAAACAACCCCAGGTCCCTCAGCTGCTCCCAGAACCCTTGTTCTCCAGCCCTTCCCCAGCTCTGTTCCCTCCTCTGGACGTGCTCCAGCCCTTCAATGTCTTTCCTGTAGTGAGGGGCCCAAAAGCGAAGCCAGGATTCAAGGTGCAGCCTCGCTCCTGCGGTGTTTTGGGAAGAGTCTGCCCTGTGAACTCTGTGAGTGAAGCATTCAGAGGATGCAGATGAGATGAGGAGGAAGGGTTCATCTTCAGGCATTTTCACTATTGATGCTTTCGTGGCTGTGGGGCATTTGGGATCTGAGCCCTATTTGTACCTGCATCATCCATCCTTGGAGACTTTTTGCTGTAACTTATTTTCCCTCCCACTGACCCCCTTTACCAATTAACATCCTCTCTTCTTTTCTTTAAACCAGATGGACAGCCCAAAAAGGTTCGGAAGGTGCCTCCTGGACTCCCCTCCTCGGTAAGTGGCAGGATCTACCCTGCAAGCATCCCTTCCTTTTATCCCTCATCCCCCAGGCATCCCTTTTCCCTTCGCTGCCATAGCTGCCACCCTTCTGGGTCCAACCACCGTAGACACCAAGGGCTCGGATTTTAGCAGTTTGGGGAAGGATTTTTCCAGCTACGGCTTCTTAGGTAGGAGAAACAGGGAAGCACCGTGAGGCTGTGGTGAAGTGGGAAGGAGCTACAACGCTCCCTGTGTGGAGCAGCCGCCGGCGGCATCTCCTGGACCCTTCGCCTCCTGCCCTCGCTGGCTCTCGCCTGTTTGACGTTATGTCGAGAGTGCCTGAGTGAAATGGAATATTCGGTGCGATCGGATTTCACTCCAGGAGGGAAACCGAGCCAGTTGCGATGCGGGCAGGCAGCTGGGGCTGCTCCAGGTGTGTGCGCTGCTGGGCTGGTTTATAAGAAAGCCGAGCAGCCTGTAGGAATACGTTAGCCCTGCTCCCGCGGCTGTTACCGGGGAATAAACTGAACAATGTCTTTGTGGCTGCAAGTAATGGGATCTCCAGGAAAGCTAATTGGAGCGGGCTGGAGGGTTCCTGCAGGAATATGGGAGCTGTCTGGCTGTGCCGAGGCTGCATTCCTTGCTGGAGCGTTTACGTGCTTTTAGGGGGACGGGCGAGCTCTGTCCCTTGGGAGAGCTGAAGCCTGGGCCAAGGCTGAGCCGGAGTGAACGTGAATCAAGCACCAGCTCCCCCATTCCTTGGGGAACACCTGTGTGTGTCCACCTGTGGGGGAAATCCGCTGTGTTCCTTCACTGCTTGGTCTGGAACCTTCACCACGGCTCTGGCTCTGCCGTTGGGAGCGGGCGCTGAGCTGCCAGTGGTGAGAGGATGGAGGAGGAGGAAGGAGCTCAGGGCTTGCCGGTGTGGGCTCACACACCAAAGGGTGCTAGAGGGTTCCTGCAGAGACCAGCTCCTGTCAGCAGGGCCGATTGCTCCAAGTGTCTGTGTTTCGGCCAGGAAAACCTACCCAAAGCAGGATCCGTATCGCTGCCTCGAGTTTCTGTGTGAAATTCAGAGCTTTTAAACCCCAGTCGACATGTGGGGAAAATATCGCTCCTGACAAATGGCCCTTTATTGGCCTCGGATTTCAAAGGTGATGGAGCTTTCTGCCTGTCGATGCCCTGAAGGGCCCTGATCAGCATTTCCCAAAAATCAGCCCCTTTCCTGTGTCTGAGCCAGCACCCACACATGGGCTTTTCCAGCCCTGGCTGTCATCTCGGTCACCCCTTGCCTGCAAAGCTCCACTTTTTACTCCATGGGCCAGTGTTGCCACCTTCCCCTGCCCTCTCTTTGCCGTCACCTCCGCCTTCCTGGTTTGATTTTGAACTTCCACACCTTGGGAGAGAAATCAGCACCAAGGTGGCAGAAAGAAGCGTGGAGCAAAAGGAGTTGCCGGCCTCAAAGGCAGCTGATCAAAGGCTCTTTCCTCGCCCGCGCAGGAACCCGCCCCGTGTTATCACTGGACCCCGTGCAAGATAAATAGGTCAATCAGCATCTTATGAAAATCAAGCGCTTTAATCTGTAATTCCCAAGCTGCTTGGAAAACTTGGAGAGGTCAGCAGCTGGAATAGTTGAGGGTGGTGGAAAGGGGAGCGATTCTGCCCAAGAGGCAGGTCCTGGCCCCAGCTGCCTAGGTAGGAAAAATGGGAAACAACCGTGAGGCTGCCATGAACTGGGGAGAAGGAGCCACATGCTCCCTGCACGGAGCTGTCGGTGGCAGCGGAGCCAGATCCATCACCTCCTGCCCTCACCCGTTTGAAGGGGAGTGATTCTGCTGAGAGGAGACAGCGTGAGATGAATCCAGAGGGATGGGAAGGGTAACAGGACCGCTCAATGCTGACTGCGCTGGGTGCAGAGGGACCTGTGCCTGGAACCCATGGACTTTTGGGGCCAGTTCTTGGGAAACAGGTGCTGGGCTGGAGCTGGCCCTGGGGCACGAAGCCCCTTCCTGCTTCTCTGTGCCGTGGAGCTGGAATGCAGGGTTGGTGCTCGCAGCCGTGCTCCCCCACACGCTGATGTACGGTCTCTGGGGAGACCTTCGAGCAGCTTCCAGTCCTGAAAGGGGCTCCGGGAAAGCTGGGGAGGGGCTTCTGATCAGGGAATGCAGGGCTAGAACGAGGGGGGATTGTTTTAAGCTGAAAGAGAGGAGATTAAGATGGCATTTTAGGAAGAAATGTTTTGCTGTGAGGGTAGGGAGGCCCTGGCGCAGGTTGCCCAGAGCAGTGGTGGCTGCCCCATCCCTGGAGATGCTCAAGGCCAGGTTGGATGGGGCTTGGAGCCCCTGATGCAGTGGGAGGTGTCCCTGCCCATGGCAGGAGGTGGAACGGGATGGGCTTTGAGATCCCTTCCAACCCAAACATTCTGTGATTCTGCATCAAGGCGCAGGACCAGGGGCTGGATGAGACCCCTGAGACCCGCTGCTCATCACCCGGCTTTGCTGGAGGCAGCCAGGGGGGGATTTTGTGCAAGTTGGCTCCTGCAGGGTTTTGTTGCCGCAGCCAACGTGGTCGCCGGGAGCCACTTCAGGCTGTAAATTGGCAGGCTGGTCACCGCTCTCTTCAGCTTTCCCAGCAATCCCAGCCTAGTTGAAGCAAGAAAAACAGGGAGAGGGTCGGGGAGGGGGTGGGCAGAAAACCCCACAACGCCACAAAGCCCTGCAAATCCCAGCGCTGGGGCTTTTCAAGCAGCTCCCTCGCCGCGCTGGCAGTTTTAACCGGAGGAAATGACCTCACCTGGAGGTCCCTGCGGCCGCCGGCGCAAGGGCTGGGGCCATGGCGTGGGGAGTGGGGCCCTGGCCCTGATTTACCGCTTCCTGCGGCGCTTGGCTGGCGGCCGGGGGCTCGGCCGGCTCCCCCGTGCACTGCACGGCTGGGATGCTCCTCGCTTGGCCTCAAGAGCGGAGTTGGCTTTTCACAACCTCCCCCTGCTCCGAGCAAGGGAAATGAAAGATTTCGAGGGGGGCCGACATCACTGCTGGGGTGAAACTTCGGATCGGGGAGGGGGATGGCAGAGCAGCAAAGCGAACCCCCCCCGTTTCGCTTTGCAAGCCTGATCTGTTCATCCTCGCTATTTTATTCTTCTTTTTATTTTTTTTTTTGCTCTGGATTTATTAAATGGCCGTTGCGGCCCCCCCGCTCCGCTGCCGCACAGCTGCCTCGTGCGCTGGCCGAGCGCCAGCCCCTGGCAGATGGCGCGGGGCTATTAGCCGTGCTTCATTCGATTCCCTCGCCCGGCTCCCGCTATTTAATCAAATTATAGGAAAAGTCAATTTACTGGATTCTTGTTCTTTGCAGCCTCCCACCCTCCATTCCCTCGCTCGCCCCGGCCGCACGCGCTACCCACGCGTGGCTCCACGCAGCCACGGCGCACAAAGGCAAAGCGCCTTGAATTTTCTTTGCGGAGCACAGGACGAAGGGCAGCTGCCAGCATCCGTCAGGATTTTCCCTTCCCCCTCTCTTTATTTGATTTTTATGTCTTCCCCCCGTCTTTATTTTAGAAATTCCCTCCCCTTGGTGTGTAGCACCGATGCCCACAAGTTGCTTTCAGCTCACCATCGCCCCACAAGGCCCCATGAGCCGATCATGGCAAGGGGACGGGGGTGCCCCGGGGCTCTGACCCCCCAGTTTCAAGGGAAGTTTCACCCAGAATCACAGAATCATTAAGGTTGGAAAAGCCCTCTCAGCTCATCCAGTCCAACCATCAGCCCAAGCCCACCATCCCTCCTAAACCACGTCCCAAAGTGCCATGTCTGCACGGTTTTTGAACCCCTGCAGGGATGGAGACTCCTCCATGGCCCTGGGCAGCCTCTGTCAGTGAAGAAATTCTCCTTAATATCCAATCTAAACCTCCTCTGATGCAACTTGAGGCTATTTCTCTCATCCTGTCCTTTGTTACCTGGGAGAAGAGATCAACACCCACCTCACCACAACCTCCTTTCAGGCAGTTGTAGAGAGCAATGAGGTCTCCCCTCAGCCTCCTCTTCTCCAGGCTAAACAGCCCCAGGTCCCTCAGCTCTCTCCCAGAACCCCTGTTCTCCAGCTCCTTCCCCAGCTCTGTTCATTTCTCCAGACGTGCTCCAGCCCCTCGATGTCTTTCTTGCAGTGAAGGGCCCAGAACTGAACGGAGGATTCGAGGTGCAGCCTCTCCAGCGCTGAGTCCAGGGAGACAATCCCTTCCCTGCTCCTGCTGGCCACACCAGGGCTGATCCAAGCCAGGATGCTGGTGGCCACCTTGGCCCCCTGGGCACAAAGCAGACTCCAGAAGCCAGAGCCTGTGCTACCAAAGGAAAATGGAGCAATATAGTTAAATACAATCTCTGGTGCTTTCTATTTTAACAAAAAGACCCTCATTTTTTATTACATACACACAAAAGAAGAAAAAAATCTTGGTCTTCTGGGCAGTTACAGAAATAGAGAAGAACTTTACCCCTTCTCACTGTGACAAGGGATCAGAGGAAGCCAAGGGGTGTGGGGAAAGAGAAACTCAGGGAGGTTTCCTTTCCAGAGAGAGCGGTATCTTCCAGGCAGAGCGGGCTGAGCACGTCCGGCAGCCCCTGCGCCCATCTCTGCTTTCGTCCGTGTTTAAAAGAATAATGATTAGCAGTTTCAGAATGACTCGATGGGGATGAAAATAAGCTATAACCAAAGTTCTCAGGTAATTTTGAGTGGCATTTCAGTTTCTTTGCGTGCTGAATTTCTGGTTTTTAAAAAAAAAAAAATGTTTTTGCTGTGGCACGAGGTCAGGGCTTTCTAGGATGGGTTTGGTTCATTTAGGAGGGGAAAAAAAAGCCTTTCCTTTTGCTTTTGGGCTGTTAAATAAAGTAGCTGAGCAGTGCTGCAGAAATCTAGCCAAAGGTTTTCTGAGCGTCGTTCCCTCCCGTGTGCCTTGCTCATCCCTCAGCTCCCCCCATGCCTCAGTTTCCCCTGGAGCTGATTTCCAGGATGGGTTGGTTTCCATGAAGGGTTTGAGCAGGGTGCTGCAGCCCGGTGTTACGGTGAGGTTGGAGCAGGAGGAGCTGCCTGGTCGGTCCCCGTTGCTGCTGGGCAGCCTTGGGTGCGGGGTCAGCCCGCAGAAACGCTGGGTTTTGTGGTTACCCGTCCGAAGTTGTAACCGCAGAAAAAGGAACTAAAGCGGAGAGTTGAAACTTCTGCTGGCACCGGCGTCTTCGGCAGGAGGGGGCTGCGGGGATCCGTGCTCTTACAGGAAGGCAGATGGGCACCGTGCGCTACCACCACGGTGACTTCAGCTGAGCCGCTGTGGTTCCTGCCCTCGGCTTTGCCGTGGGACCATCTCCATGATGGATAAAAGTGAAGCAGCGCGGGCTTGGATGCCCTGCAAGGAGGATGTGGGGCCGTGGGGTGGCCAAGGACTCTTCTTCAACCTCTTTCCTGCCCCACAGGTGTATCCATCCAACTCAGGTGATGACTACAGCAGGGATCCAGCTGGATATACTCCCTCGAAGCCTCCCAGCACTGTGTACCCCGGAGCCTTTTATATGGCAGGTGAGTTATTAACAACCCCAACATCCTGCAAGGCGGACAGAGCTGGGGCTGCCTCAGGGCAGGAGATCCTGAGGCCCAAAGCAGCCCCAAAATGGCTCGGATTTGCCTAGCGCGTGATGGCAGGGCACGATGGGGACAGCTTCAACCTCTCAGCCTGGCCTGTGGAATGCACACCGGCAGCTCTGCTCTGTTCAGCTCCATTTTTTTTCCTTCCAGATGGGCTCCATAACTCACCAGACCTGTGGAGTTCACCGGGTGCCATGAGCCAGTCGAGTTACGGTGCCATGCTGGGCAGCTCCTCCTCCCCGCTCCCACAGTCCAGCGGCTTCAATAGTTTACACCAGCACGAGCGCATGGTAACGCGTCCCTGGGTGGGCTTGGGGGGCTCCGCTGGGCAGGGGACCTTGTCCCCTAGCTGTCGATTTGGGACACCAGCCGACAGGGCGACTTGGGTGCCAAAGCCCAGCAGCCTTTTGAGGCTCTCCCTCCTCTTACCTCTCTGTTAGAACTACCAGCTTCATTCAGGAGAGGTTAACGGTGGAATCCCCTCGGTGTCCGGCTTTTCCTCTGCCTCCACGCCGTACGGTGTCTCCAGTCACACCCCGCCGATCAGCGGGACAGAGAGCATGATGGGTATGTACGGCCCCGGGTACGTGGTGCTCCCTGGCATCCCCTGCCTCGCTTCACTCTCTGGCAGAGACCTAACTGGAAAATCAAAGCCTTGCGCAAGCCTCTAGTACCTGAGGCTGCAATATCCGTGTTCCACTTGACACTTTTTATCCCTCATGCATGAGGAAGAGGCGCAGCAAGGTTATTGCTGCTGGATCCTGTGCAGGGACGGGGTGCTGACCTCGAGGTTTACACTTCATTTGGGGGATTAGGTAAGAGAATCATAGGATCACCAGGTGGGAAAAGACCCACCAGATCATTGAGTCCAACCATGCCTATCAAGCACTAAACCATGTCCCTCAGCACCTCGTCCACCCGTCCCTTCAACACCTTCAGGGAAGGTGACTCAACCCCCTCCCTGGGCAGCCTCTGCCAGGGACCAATGACCCTTTACCATGAAAAATATTTTCCTAATGTCCAGCCTGAACCTCTCCTGGCGGAGCTTGAGGCCATTCCCTCTCGTCCTGTCCCTTGGGAGAAGAGCCCAGCTCCCTCCTTTCCACAACCTCCTTTCAGGTAGTTGGAGAGAGCAATGAGGTCTCCCCTCAGCCTCCTCTTCTCCAGGCTAAACACCCCCAGCTCTCTCAGTCGCTCCTCTTGTTCTCCAGCCCCTTCCCCAGCTTCGTTGCTCTTCTCTGGACTCGCTCCAGAGCCTCAACATCCTTCTTGTGGTGAGGGTCCCAGAACTGACCCCAGGATTCGAGGTGCGGTCTCAACAGTGCCGAGTCCAGAGGGAGAAGAACCTCCCTGGCCCTGCTGGCCACGCCGTTTCTGCTCCAAGCCAAGATGCCAGTGGCCTTCTTGGCCACCTGGGCCACTGCTGGCTCATGTTCAGTCTCTGTCAACCAACAGCCCCAGGTCCTTCTCCAGGCAGCTTTCCAGCCAGACTTCTCCCAGTCTGTAGCTGCCCAGGGTTGTTGTGCCCCAAGTGTAGGACCCGGCATTTGGCCTTGTTAAACCTCGTGCCATTGGTCTCAGCAGGAGCTGTGACTTTATCTCTAGGAGGTGCCGCAGCTCAAATGAGTTGCGGGAAGGATTTGCACCTGCATGGAGGAAAGGCAGGGGGACGTGTGAAGCCATTTGTCTAAATTTAGAGTAGGAATGTTTGTGCTGCATTTGGATACCACATTAAACCCCGAGAGCTTTAATCTCTAACCCTGCTGAACCTGTTATAAAACCTGTTACTGAAGTGAACTCGTGTTCCCCAGGAAATGAGGATCCTGACCTTCATTCGTAGAGTAACTCTTGTTTAGAGGAGGGGAAGCAAGTTTGGGATTGGAGGGGCTTAAGATGCCCCATGAAAATGGGCTGTGCTGCAGCAGAGACATTTGGTTGCTGTTGATGGCACAACATCTTTGACCTGGAGTCTTAGAAAGACATTCCTCCAACCCCACGAAAGTTGCTCGAGGTGGGGGGTGTGCCCTCATCTGGGCTTCTCTGATCCGGGCATCCACTTCATTTTCAAGCAAAGCAGTAACAGCAAGAAGTTTCCATCTTGGAGCAGGTGACCCCAGAGAAGGCCTTGTATGGGTGCCTTGTCCTGCTGGGTTTCTGGCCCCCTGGCACCGAATTCTGTGTCCTTTCTTGACAGGTAACAGAGGAACCACGGCTGGGAGCTCGGGAGATGCGCTCGGGAAGGCACTAGCTTCAGTAAGCATTCCTGCAGATGCTTGACCCCATCCCTGTCTTGTCAGAGCGTTAAACCTCCCCTCTGTAACTGGGGAAGGGGGACACATTGAGGTGTTTGGGTGAACACATCCCACACCCACAGCATCCTCTGAGGGGAGGGGTTTCCCCCCCTCTACGTGCTGCCATCCTGAGTTCTGGTGCTGAGCAAAGCACCTTTGCAGATGGGGAAACTGAGGCACTGGCTGTTAGGGTGGCCCCACAGACCCATAGCCATGAGCCAGCCTGGTACTGGTCTGGTAAGAAGACCCTACGCAGCCCTCGGAGCAGGATTTACAGGTCCCAGTAGTCCTGGCCCTGCATGTGCTGGTTCAAACTGGTCCCACTGGGCTGTCGGATGTTGCGTCTGTATGCAGTGCGGGGACCTTTGCTTCTGCAGGATGGCAGAGGGCTGCTCAGCACTGCACCCTGCAAAGGTGTCTTGGGGCTTGCGCTTCCCTCCAAGGTGGAACCTGAAGGATGGAAGCTGGAGCTGCAAGGATGGTGGCAGTGGGGACAGAGAGGGACCCTGGCATTAGTGGGGGACCTGCAGGTTGGGCTGTTGGGCTACTGGGAGTGGGAAGGGAGGTTCCTGGCAGGGTTCTTACGGCACCTGGGCTTGGCAGGGCTGCTGAGGAGGGGGAGACCCATCCCAGGGCGGGCGCTGCTGACCATGCCCTGCTTCTCTTGCTCCAGATTTATTCCCCTGATCACTCTAGCAATAACTTCTCGTCAAACCCCTCGACACCAGTCGGCTCCCCTCAGGGGCTTGCAGGTAGGTGAAAAATGTCACTCTTTGTGTAAAGGCGGCGTCGGGTTTGCTTTCCAAGTTACTTTCCAGTTACTCCCCAGAGCAGCCCCAGTCCCCCGTTAAAGATGCTTGGGGCAATCTTGCCAAGTCCTGTTGATGAGGAGCGGCTGAGAGAGCTGGGGGTGTGTAGCCTGGAGAAGAGGAGGCTGAGGGGAGACCTCATTGCTCTCTCCAACTCCCTGAAAGGAGGTTGTGGAAAGGAGGGAGCTGGGCTCTTCTCCCAAGTGACAGGGGACAGGACGAGAGGGAATGGCCTCAAGCTCTGCCAGGGGAGGTTCAGGCTGGACATCAGGAAAGAAGTTTTTCACAGAAAGGGTGATTGGTCCCTGGCAGAGGCTGCCCAGGGAGGGGATTGAGTCACCTTCCCTGGAGGGGTTTAAGGGACGGGTGAACAAGGTGCTGAGGGACATGGTTTAGTGATTGATGGGAATGGTGGGACTCGATGATCTGGTGGGTCTTTTCCAACCTGGTGATTCTAGGATTCTATGATTTTTAAAAGCAGGAGAGTGAGGAGAAAGGACAAACGATCTCAAAGATGCTCTTTAAAGTCTCCTGAGAAGTTACATGTCCGCATGCACATTGGATGTAGCTACATTGGATGTAGCTACATTGGATGTAGCTTTTTTCCTGTTTGGAGCTAAGTGGTGCCTGGGTGCAGCAAACCCTGCATGTGTGCATGTGTGCAGGCATCATAGAACCATACAATGGTTTGAGTTGGAAAGAACCTTAAGGACCATCTAAGGACCTTAAGGACACCTTCCCCTGCTACCCAGGGCTCAGAGCAAGCATGGCATCCTCTCCTCCCGGAGATGATGTGTGTTTAAAACCCTCTTGAGGTCTGATGCCCATTGTGGTGGCCCATGCAGAGCCATACATGGCGTGGTGGCCCATGTGGTGCTATGATGATCCATTCTCAGCATCGTGGCCCAGCTTCCAGCCCCATCTAGCCCTGTAATGGCCTGTGCGGTTCCGTGCTTGGCGCAGTGGCTTGTGCGGTGCGGTGGTGGCCCGTGCCAGCGCCATGCCTGGTGGCCCAGCTTCCAGCCCCATCTAGTGGCAGCCGTGCCTGGTGCCAAGCTCTCCCTGTTTCTGTGCAGGCACATCCCAGTGGTCACGAGCAAGCGGACAGGGTGCCTTATCTCCCAGCTACGAAGGGAGCCTCCACACTTTGGTAAGTGTTGCCGAAAGATTTGCTTTCTCCTGTTTTCTTCCATCCCCTGCACATCTGGCAGTGAAGGGCTTTGGGGTGAAGTCTTCATCCCCAACATCTAGGGCTGGAGGGAAGGTGGGTGGTTAGTGGATGGACATGTAGGTGAAGGGCTTTGGGGTGGAGTCTTCATCCCCAACATCTAGGGCTGGAGGGAAGGTGGGTGGTTAATAGATGGACATGTAGGTGAAGGGCTTTGGGGTGGAGTCTTCATCCCCAACATCTAGGGCTGGAGGGAAGGTGGGTGGTTAGTAGATGGACATGTAGGTGAAGGGCTTTGGGGTGAAGTCCTCACCTTCAGCATCTGGGACTGGAGGGAAGGTGGGTGTTGACAGATAGACACGTGGGCAGAAGCAGCCGAGCAGAGTTGTGTCCCTGTGACCAGAGTCTGGCTGGCAGAGGCAGAGCCTTGGTTCCTACCCCTGTTTAGGGGCCATGCGCATCCATGAGGGCCTGGCCCAGCCGAAAAAATCCTGGCTGGCTTCTCCTCCCTTTCCTGAGCAGTTCTGCTTGTGTTACCCTTTGTCACTGAGGAGATGGCACTGGCGGGGCTGGGGATTATTTTTCTTCCTTGCGGAAGCCGAGTGTGCGGTTGCCACCAGCCGTTCCTTGGTGTAGAGACCTGCTGTGGGCTTTTCAGGCATTAATACAGACATGTTTCTCTGTCCTTTCTTGTCCCTCAAGCAAAACAAAATGGAAGACAGGTTGGACGAAGCCATCCATGTGCTGAGGAATCACGCCGTGGGCCAGACAGCCACCATGCCGAGCAACCACGGGGACATGCATGGGCTCCTGGGCTCGGCGCCGGCTCACAGTGCCACCGTGGGCAGCCTGGGCCAGGCCTTCCCAGCCTCCGTCATGTCCCTGGGGAGCAGGCACCCGAGTCTGGTAAGTAGGGAAGCGCTGTGGCAGCTGGCAGGGACATGGTGGGAACCCACGTCACAGGGTCCTCTGCCAACCGTGTCCTGGGCTGCATCCAGAGCAGGGGGACCAGCAGGGAGGGAGGGGATTCTGCCCCTCTGCTCCACTTGGTGAGACCCACCTGGAACCCTGTGTCCAGTTCTGGAGTCCTCAGCACAGGGAAGACATGGAGCTGTTGGAGTGAGTCCAGAGGAAACCACGGAGATGATCTGAGGGCTGGAGAACCTCCTGTACTAGGACAGGCTGAGAGAGTTGGGGTTGTTCATCCTGGAGAAGAGAAGGCTTCAGGGAGACCTTAGAGCAGTTTCCAGGGCTGAAAGGGGCTCCAGGAAAGCTGAGGAGGGGCTCTTGATCAGGGAGGGCAGGGATAGGATTAGGGGAATGGTGGTTTTGAGCTGAAAGACAGGAGTCTGAAGTGAGATCTTAGGAAGAAATGTTTTGCTGTGAGGGTGAGGAGGACCTGGCCTAGGTTGCCCAGAGCAGGGGTGGCTGCCCCATCCCTGGAGGTGTTGAAGGCCAGGCTGGATGGGGCTTGGAGCCCCTGATCCAGTGGGAGGTGTCCCTGCCCATGGCAGGGGGTGGGACTGGATGGGCTTTAAGATCTCTTACTACCCAAATGATTCCATTATTCTGTGATCCAGAGGGATGTTGCTTTTGGTGCGAGAACAGCTCAGCGTGGTCCAGCTTGGGTCACCGTTGAATGGGTGACGTTCACAGAAGCGCAGTAGCCCGTTATCTTTGTGGAGAGGGGTTGAATCCATGGTCGGCACAGCGGTGGCTCTCGGTGACAAGCCCTGCATGCAGTTTGCTCATGGCCTTTTCTGGGCAAGCGGAGGTGGTGGAAGCTGCTGCTCCTTTTCCTGCGGAGCTGTGGCTGTGCTCAGTGTGACTGTGCCCATGCCTGCTGGCTGTGGCACTTCCCCTGCTCAGGGCTTGCTCTCCTTGTTCTGCCATAGGTGGGAGGAGGTCACGCCGAAGATGGGTTGTCCAGCAACCCCAGCATGCTCCACAACCACGTCACGCTTCCATCTCAGCCCAGCTCACTCCCTGACCTCAGCCGGCAGCCAGACACGTACAGCGGTAAGGCAGCTCTGCACGCTTGAGGCTTAAGCTCCACCAGGGGAGGTTCAGGCTGAACATTAGGAAAAAATTTTTCATGGAAAGGGTCATTGGGCACTGGCAGAGGCTGCCCAGGGAGGGGGTTGAGTCACCTTCCCTGGAGGGGTTTAAGGGACGGGTGGATGAGGTGCTGAGGGACATGGTTTAGTGATTGATGGGAATGGTTGGACTCAATGATCTGGTGGGTCTTTTCCAACCTGGTGATTCTATGATTCTTACCTGCCACAGAGGGTTTTGGGTCACCCTGTAGGTCCAGCCCTGGGGGTGATGGGTGCTCTTGCAAGGCGGGTGCTTCCTTGCAGCATCCACAGGACAATTTCTATCTTGAGCGTTTTCCAGAGTTTTGACCTCCGTGTCCCTGCCCCTCCTGCCAGCTGTGGGTGCTTGAGTCAGGGAAATTGGTCTCCAACTCTGGAGCTCCTGGGGAATGTTGAGGGAGAAAAACAGTGAGTGGTGGCAGGGCAGAGCCTGCACCCCTCCAGCCCTTCTTCCTGCAAACCAGCGATGCAGGCTGAGTCTGGGGTGCTGTGTGTTGGCATTGCAGCACAGCAGGAGCAGGGCTTTGCCCCCCACCAGCCCTTCTTGTGAGTTAGGTCCCTCTAACCCCTGTGTGTGGCTCTGTTTCCTCAGCAGGCTTGTCAGGAGGGCTGGGTCGAAGCAGCGTCTCCTCCGGAACCAGCGAAATAAAGAGGGAAGAGAAGGAAGACGAAGAGAACACGTCGGTGGCAGATAACTCAGAAGAGGAGAAGAAGGAACTGAAACCCTCCCGGAATAGAACAAGGTGCTCTTTGAACAGGTCTCTCCCTTCGCTGGGGAGTTTGGGCTGGGGTGACCCAGGGGACGCTGGGCTCAGCCCAGTGAGGTCAGCGTCATCCAGCGGCGCAGCCCCACCAGCCCTTGCCCATTGCAGGAGCCTTCTCTGTCCTCGCACAGAGGCAGCTCAGCCCGGGCTCCCACTGCTTGTCCTTGCCACTTCTCCTGGTGTCTCCCATCCCTGTGGCTACGGGACTCCCTCATGCTTGTAAAGCGGAGGGCTCGCACTTTATCCACATGAGCTGCACCCACCAACGTGCTCGCTCAGGGCGTTGCTTGTGGCCATGCAAGGGCAGGACCGAGCGCTCAGCTCCCCTCAGCCAGGGGCAGGGAAGGTTTTGACCTCCTCCCTGCTTCCAGCTGTCTCCATTATCAGCTTCGGGCTCCTGTATCCTCTGTCACATCCAGCCAGATATGTGGCAGCTGATCAGGTAGAGTCCTTCCACCCCAGCAGCGTGTCGGCAACCTCTCCGTCAGCTCAGAGACCTCGCCAGGGTGATGCTGCCTGGAGGGGCAGCGCCAGCCCCACTCCTGCCAGCCTGCAGCTACCTCCTGCCCCGGAGGCAGAGGGCTGTGGCGTTGTCCCAAAGCTCGGGGCACCTGTTTTGGCCCCCACACCTTCTCCAGGCCAACCTGCGACGTCCCAACAACAAGCTCAGGCCTGAATTGCATTGTCATGATTTCTTTTTGTTATTTTAAAACAAAAAAAAAAAAGAGGCAGAAGAAGAGCCTTAATTGCTTCTCTCCAAAATCACTGTGTGTCCCCGTGTCTGAGTGTGGGGCACCGGCCTGGCACGTCCCGGTGGGATGCGGTGCCACACGCGGGGTTTGGCGTCTCGGTACCTCATCGTGTGTTTCTGTTCTGTGAGTTGACCAGTGCTGAGAGTGCACGCGAGGAATGTCCCTGTCTCGTTCTTATTTTAAACCATTAGTCAAGATGAGGATGAGGAGGACGATCTTCTTCCCCCAGAGCAAAAAGCCGAGAGAGAAAGAGAAAGGAGGGTCGCCAATAATGCCCGTGAGCGCCTGCGGGTCCGTGACATCAACGAGGCCTTTAAAGAGCTCGGACGCATGTGCCAACTCCATCTAAACAGCGAAAAACCACAGACCAAACTCCTAATCCTACACCAGGCCGTATCAGTCATACTGAACCTGGAGCAACAAGTTAGAGGTCAGTGAGGGTCCTGGAGTGGTGATATTTTACGTATCTGATCGGCACGGGGCTGTCTGTCTGTCTGTCTCCTGTGACACGTGCTGTGGTGCCTCACACTCTTTCTCTACTCTCTGGCCTTGCGTTCCCAAGGCTGTGGATGTCCTTTTTTTTTTTCTTTTAATTTTGTTTTTTCCCCTTTTTTGCATCCCTGCTGTTCTCTTTTGTTCCCTGCTGCGTGTGCTGCATGCTGGTCCCCCACGGGGCACCTGCGCCGTCCTTGCTTTCCTCCAGCCAGGTGTTTTGCTCAACTGCTTGGCTAGCAAAATGAAAAAGAAACCCCAAACCCAGCAATTCTCCCAGACCTGAGGTCTCTCCGAAGGCTCCGCTGAGCACAGAGCCCATCTCTGCCTGTGACTGCAGTGAGCAGTGCCCCATCCTCGCTGCGGGGCTCTGCGTCCCCGTCCCCATCCCTGAGTTTGGGGGCACCCAGCGAATCCTTGGGGATCTCTAGGGGTGGAGATGCTGAGCTCAGGGTTGGGCAGCCCTGGCTGCCTGTACAAAGCGGACTCCAGCGCAAGCTGGGAGCCGTGTGCATCCCTAGCAGAGCCCGGAGCTGCAAGCGGACGCACAGGCTCTCCCGTCCCCGCGCTGGCTCCTGTCTCACGCGCGTGCACACCCATCTCAGCCCATCTCAGCTGCCTCTGCTTGCCCCAGCTGCTGTGGCCCGGTGGGAGGGGAAGCAGAGAGCTTGGCTTTCCCCTTCCAGAGGACTCAGCTGCTTTGTTCCCGCATCCTGCAGTGCATGCTCCCGCTTGCCGGCCCCGCCGTGGCAGGTTAACCCCCTTTCTCTCTGCAGAGGCTGTTGTAACACGCATCGGTGGTTTGTGCCTGGCTGTGCTCCTCTCTGCTGGCCTCTGCTGTTGCATTGATCTTGGAGTCCTTTGTGCCTCTCTCCAGTTTGTAATTTTTTGCCTTTCATAACATGTATATTTTTTCCTGTCTCTTTTTTAATTTCCCCTTCCTTTTTTTTTTTTTTCTTTTATTTTGAGTTTTTATTTTGTGGTTCTGTTCTTTCCGATCTCCTACAGACAGTCCCCAGCCGTGACCTCTCGCTGGTCCCACTCTCTACCTTGTACTTGCTGCTCACGGATCGAGGCAGGAGCCGAGGGGCGGCGGTGGGCAGGGGGTAGACAGAGTTGGCACCGTGTTCACTTTGGTCTCCCACGCTTGTCCCTTTTTAAACCCTTCTTGGACGCAGCCGGGGAGGCAAACGGAGCCCCGTGTGCTGCTGTCAGCAGGCAGTGAGGGAGCCCCTTCTCGGGCTGTTTGGCCCTGGGGCGAAGAGAAGAGCTGACCCCAACGTCCCCTCCTGCAGGGCTGGGGTGGAGTGGGGCCACCGCGTCCCCGCACGCCCAGCTGGGGCTGCTGGAATCCTCCTGCTGCTACAGGAAGGGAGAAAGGAGAAGATTAGGGGCATTGTGGAGCAGGTTGGTGCCTGCTTTGAGCAGGGCGCAAGGCAGCTGAGCCGCCGCGCGTCCCTGTCATCCAGAGGACCCTCGTGGCCATGCAGAGCACAAAGCAGCACGTGGGGAGATGGTTCCATCCTGCCCAGCTGCGCTGAGCAGGTCGCTTCCAGGAGCTGCGACTGGCAGTGTTTGTTCAGAGGAAGAAGCTGAGCTCCTGCCGTGGGTGGGCACGGATGCCAGGGCGTCTCCATTCTCTCCCAGCCCTCCTGGATGAACTGGAGAGAAGGTGGCAGTGCCAGCTGGGGCAGCGAGACAGCAAGGAGGGGACACAGGCAGGACAAGGCAGCGAGGAGAGGGTGCAGGCAGGGACAGTGGGCAACCCTCTGTCCCACACAGGCGAATGCTTCCCTGGGGAGCCCTTGCTCCCCCTCTACTCGGTTGGGCACCATCTGGAGCCTCTCCAGACCCTGCACGCACCCAGGAAGACTCTGACTCCAGCCCCTCTTTGGTGAAAGTTTATCCCCTCGTGGCTCTGCTGGAGCTGAAGGTCATGGTCGATCCCAGTGCCAGGTCTCACCCAAGGACAGTAGGATCAGTCAGGTTGGAAAAAACCTCTAAGATCATCTAGTCCTCCTCAGATAAGTGTCTTTCCTGCAGGAATGTTTGCTCTGGGGGAGAAGGTCGTCTGCACAGTAAATTGGAGATTTGGGCTGCAGGCCAAGCCACGGTTTAAGATGCTGCCAGCACGACTCTGCCTTTTCCCCTTCCCCAATGGTTTTGGGCACCCCCAGGGTGCTGCCAGGCGTGGAGCCTCTCCCAAAGCTCCTGACCATGTCTGGAAAAGAAAAACCGCCCCCTTCTGGAGGGATTTTGGCTGTGTTGAAAGTCATGGATTCAGTGTCTGCATCCAAGACTTAATCCTCAGCAGCAGCCAGGGCACCTGGGTGCTGCCCCCGACCCATAAGAAGGTGCTGGGCCAGGCTCCCTGAAACACCTTCACTGGGAGGAATTTGCTGCAGATGGAGTTTTGAAGGAAATCTCACAAAGTGGGGTTTGCTTTCTTCCAAGAAGTCTTTTGTTCGGGGATGAACTCCCCTGAACTAAGACTTTTCAGTTAAAACTGACCAGAAAAGCAACATTTTGGAGAGGGGAGAAGGTGCAGGTGTCGATACCAATAGCCTCCGGCCCCACAGGAGTGCTGGCAGCACCTTCACCGGCCTCACAGAGGCAAACGGGCTTGGTGAAGTGAGGCTGTTTGAGCCAATTCCAGTGGACACCAGAAGCACTTCCAGCACGGCAACGTTCAGCCCCCTGGCTTGTACCACCCCCCTGACTAATCCCTGTGGTGCTGTGAACCCAGCAGTACAGACGAGGCCTTGTCACTGGAGGACAAAGATCTGAGGGACCGGGAGAGGAGAATGGCCAATAACGCCAGGGAAAGGGTGCGTGTGCGGGACATTAACGAGGCCTTTAAAGAACTGGGACGCATGTGTCAGATGCACTTAAAAACGGACAAAGCACAGACCAAACTGATCATCCTACAGCAAGCGGTGCAGGTCATTCTGGGCCTGGAGCAGCAAGTACGAGGTATGGTAACAGCTGGCAGGGGCATTTCGGGGCCTTTCTTTCCCCCCCACATCTCTCTGTGCGTGTGCATCTCTCTTGTGTCTCCTGCTTTTGGCACGAGGTTGTGTTTTCGTATTGCCAGCAGCACCCTCGGGTGCGCTGTGCCACAGGCTGAGCTTTCCAGAGCCGCAGCCTGGGGTGGATTCAAGGCTGCTCTGTCCTTCTCTCCTCCTGCTTAATGGGAATTTGGCACCTGGATCCAAATTAAGCAGCTTTGGAAAACTCGGTCCTCAACTTGGGGTTTTCTGGGGGCGAGCAGATGTTTGAAGTGGCGTGGTGCTCCAGCCGGGCACAGGGTTTGGCTCTAGCAGGGGTCCCACCAAGTTTCTGCAGCCACTGGAGGCAACGAGCAGCTTGCATTGAGGTTCTTCCCTCGCATGGTCCCATCTGTCTGTTTTGGGACGCTGTCCTTGCTCTCTCTTTTGGATGCTGCTGCTGCTGCGCGCGATGCCGTTGCTCAGACTGAGGTTGCTTCCCTCCCTCCTTTGCTTTTTTTGGCATAGAGCGCAATCTGAACCCTAAAGCCGCCTGCTTGAAGCGCCGGGAAGAGGAGAAAGTGTCTGGAGTAGTAGGAGATCCCCAGATGACACTTTCAGCTTCACATCCTGGTCTAGGAGACGGTCACAACCCTGTTGGACACATGTAAAGGTATCGTCCCCTACCCTGGGATCCCGGCATCCTGCTGCCAGCACGCGCTGCTCTGGCGGCTCAGCCCCACTCATTCCAACTCCCTCAACCTCCTTCTTCATTTACCTTGAGTAAATGACTTGATTTGTGTTGCAAATGCGTGTGCGTGGCCTCACAAAGCCTCTGCCTCACAGGAGAGGTGCAGCCCCATAGCCGGGATGGAGGTTTCGGTGCTGTCCCCCAACCCACTGATGGGAATGGTTGGACTTGATGACCTGGTGGGTCTTTTCCAACCTGGTGATTCTATGATTCTAAGAAGGCCAATGGCATCTTGGCTTGGATCAGAAACGGTGTGGCCAGCAGGGCCAGGGAGGTTCTTCTCCCTCTGGACTCGGCACTGGGGAGACCGCTCCTCGAATCCTGGGGTCAGTTCTGGGCCCCTCACCACAAGAAGGATGTTGAGGCTCTGGAGCGAGTCCAGAGAAGAGCAACAAAGCTGGTGAGGGGGCTGGAGAACAGACCTTATGAAGAGCGGCTGAGAGAGCTGGGGGTGTTTAGCCTGGAGAAGAGGAGGCTGAGGGGAGACCTCATTGCTCTCTATAACTACCTGAAAGGAGGTTGTGGAGAGGAGGGAGCTGGGCTCTTCTCCCAAGGGACAGGGGACAGGACGAGAGGGAATGGCCTCAAGCTCCACCAGGGGAGGTTTAGGCTGAACATTAGGAAAAAAGTTTTTCACAGAAAGGGTGATTGGGCACTGGCAGAGGCTGCCCAGGGAGGGGGTTGAGTCACCTTCCCTGGAGGGGTTTAAGGGACGGGTGGATGAGGTGCTGAGGGACATGGGTTAGTGATTGATGGGAATGGTTGGACTCGATGATCTGGTGGGTCTTTTCCAACCTGGTGATTCTATGTCCCCAGCAGGCTCTGCTGTGTTGTCCCTGTTTTTAAAGGAACACCGTGCTTGGTCAGGAATAGCAGAGTGGTGCAGGGTGTCATAAAATCATGGAATCTTAAGGTTGGAAAAGGCCTCTCTCATCCTGTCTGACCGTCAGCCCAACACCCCCATCCCTACTAAACCACGGCCCAAAGTCACAGGTGTTTTAAACCCCTCCAGGGATGGAGACTCCCCCATGTCCCTGGGCAGCCTCTGCCAGGGCTTCACCACGCTGTCAGTAAAGAAATGTTTCCCATATCCAATCTAACCCTCCCTTGGTGCAACTTGAGGCCATTCCCTCTTGTTCCTTGGGAGAGGAGCCCAGCACCCACCTCACCACAACCTCCTTCCAGGCAATTGTAGACAATGATGATGTTTTTTCTTTTCACTTGTAGATCTTTTTATTCCTCTGGAGAGAGAGATCTGTAAGGAAGAAAACCCTCGGTGCAACATGCGACCTTCTTGAACCATAAACTTTAGTACTGCTAATACTGACACACGTGGACGGATCCTGGCATGACGTAAGGAGTGGAAAAAACAAAACAAAACAAAACACTTTGTCAAAAACAAAAAACGCAAATGAAAACAAAATTGCCTTAAGTGTAGAGTGCGGAACAGTCAATACATATCACTCAGTTAGGAGGGGGCGGCGTGTTCTCTTGGCTTGTTCGCAAGCAGCCAGCAGCAAAATTGTGCCTAAGCTTGATATTTCTTTTTTTTTAAGAAAAAAAAAGAACATTAGTTATGAGATTTTTTATGTAGAACAAATAGCAATGCCTTTTGGGTTTTTTTTAGCTTCTTTTTTGCATATGTTTTTTGTAAGCAACGAAAAAGAATTTCTTTTTTGTATAAAAAAAATAATGTCTTGTACCCCCACGCTTTTCTGCTGCTGTTTCGATAGTTAACGTTGCATCTTTAGGATCAACCAGAATATTAAAATTGTATTAAGAGAGACTGGATATAAAGAGAGGAATTCTCAGATTCGGCTCTGAAAGCCACTAAAAGCGAATGTAGCCACAGCGAAGGGATGTTCTTCCTTGCCTGGCTTGTACCTTCCATTATAAAAAAACAAACTCCTGCGCTGAATTCACCATCTCTTTGCTTCGGCCACTTCTGATTTGGGGGAAAAGGAAGTTAAACAGCAAAGCAAGTGGCAGCAGCGTCCCTCAGCGCTGCTCCCGCTCCTCCCAGGAGCCGACCAGGGTCCATCAAGGGTCTCTGCAAGATTTGCTTTGCTCCTGGAGGATCCCGGCGTCCCTGCTGGGACCCCAGAGCGTCGTGGTGAGGAGGATGAGCTGCCTGGGAGGTGGAAGAGAACCAAGGAGCTGGGTGATTTCAAGGTAAGCAACACGGATGCAAGAGGGAAGCCCAAGGAGGAGGAAAACACCCCTTGCCCACGTGTCTCGGCAAATACCCGCTGTTAGAGGCGCTTCACGGGGCGGCATTGAACAAAGACGAACTGAACAAAGCTGGAGGACTGGGAAGAGGCAGATGGAGCAAAAGCAGCAGCAGGACACTGTGCTCAGCGACCTTGCAGCAGACAGACCTGCAGAATTCAAGGTGGCAGGGATGGGAACGGCTACCCAGCGTGTGCGCTTGCTCCAGCCCTCAGCAAACCCCAACCAGCAGCAGGATCCCCATCTCCACACATCTTTGGAGCTACCACCGCTGGAAGTGCGACACACTGCAGGGAATGGTGGTTTCCCACCCCACCTTCACCCCTTTTGTATCTCCAAAGCATCCTCGGGAGCAATCTCAGCGTAGCGTGCTATCCAGCTTGCCATGGGGTGCAGAGTGGCCACTGCCAGCTGCACGTGGGCTCCTCTCTCCGTGCTGGCAAGGAGGGGAGCTGTGAGTGCCTGTTCTGCGTGAGATGCAGCATCTCTTCACTCCGAGGGTTTCCCAGCATCACTCCAGACTGCTCTGGTGTGCTCAGTGGGAGGAAGCAGCAGCCCTTCCACGTGGCGGGGTGCCTCAGAGATGCGAGAGCAGACCAAGAGGTGGTTGGTGATGCTGAGCTGCTGCAGCCCTTCTAGGGTCAGCAATGGGAAAGCATCCACCAGGAATTTATTCTTGTTTCTTCCTTCTCCTTCCCCTTCTGAAACATTTTGTGCCTGGTTCTTCCCAGCTCTGCAGGCAGACGGGCTTGGCTCCCCAGGGGGTGTTCAGTCCTTTCGGTGGTGTCTGTGATGCTCTTGGACTGGGAATGGCTTCTGCCTGGATCTCCCCGGATCTGCCCAGCAGAGCCCAGGCAGGCAGGGAATTCATGAAGTGCTGGATGGGGACGTGGGGACAGGGAATAGGGTAGGACCTGGCAGCAGGGTCCATCTCTCCCCTCTGCTTCTCTGGCCCGTTCTCCCAAGGAACCCATATTGCTTTGGCCCAGGGAAAGGGAAGGACTGGTGAGCAGGGTTAGGTCCTGTAGCACTTCTGGCAACCCCAGGCTTTGGTGTAACATCCTGGTACTCCTTTGTGCTCATAGCTGTGCCTCGTGCTCCAGTAAAGCCCATGGGAAACCCTCAGGATATTGCTCAGCTCCCACCTGAGCCTGCGTACCGTGGGCTCAGCCCTTGTAGCATCACAGAGCGGAGCCACGTACCAGTGCCAGAGCTGTATGGGACCATCTTCTCCCTGCTGCCTCTGGCACCAGCGTCACCCCAGGGCTCTGCAAGGCCCAGCCTTAGCTCTGAGGCTCTCCAGTGCTCCTGGCTTTCCCTGCCTGCAGCCTGCTGCTCCTACCGGCGCTTCTGTGTGGTGAGATCTGAGACCACAGCCACCTCCAGCTCTGTCTTTAGGAAGCCTGGGAAAGGCCGTGGTCCCTACAGCCCAGGATCATGTGGTCTTCTTGCCTGTGTCAACAGATGTGTTTCAGCCTAATTAGCTCATCAGATTATGACAGTCTTCCCTCCCTTGGGTTCTTCTGCCTGCTTAAACACTGGCCAGCGTGAGATGGATGAGGTTTTCTTCCATGTGTGACATCCTTGTCCCCGTGGAGCTGTTCCCTTGCAGCAAAAGCCGTATCTTCCCAAAGCATCCTGCTGGGTTGGGTTTTGCTTCAAAAGCTGAGGTTGAGGATGGTAAAACAGGCAGGGAGGGAGCAGTGCCGGATCCAGGCGCTCAGACAGCCGCGATCCATGCTCTCGGGTAGAAACTGGGGGCTCTTCAGCTGCTTCATCCCACGAGCGTCTCTGTTGGCAGGACAGGGCTGGGGCTGGTGAGGCGCTTGCTGCTCCGCGGTTTGTGCTGGCTCGGTGCCGCTGCCCTAGGACTAGGAGGGATGGAGCAATGTCCCAGCCCTGGCAAGCTTGAAACTGGACAAAAATCATCCAAAAGTGCTTCCCCCACACTTCGGTTTTGCAAAAAAGAGTTCGAGGTGGCGGTCACGTACAACTGGAGTTAAAGAAAAGAGATTGTAGCCAAGGAAAATCCAGAAACTCAACAAAACTGGAAAATTGAGAAGATTCATGAGTTGTTGCAAACTTTGCTGAACTCCATCATCCCCTTTGAGTTCTGGCTAACGTTCCACAGGCCAGGGGTGACTTCAGATGGGATGGAGCTTTTCCCATCGTGCCCAAACCACCAGGCATCGTGACAGAGATGGGGTTTTTCATCTGAATTTAGGTGGCTTTGATGTTGTTTTCTTGCTAGCAGAACCAGCTTGGCAAGGCTTGGGTGAAGGTCCTTGAGGGAGAACTCCCAGTGCTGGGGTTTGGAGGAGGAAGACCCAGTGTCAGGGGCTGGTAGGGCTGCCCGGGGGCTCCCTTGATGGTGCCGAGGGCTCTGTGTGTATTGCAGTCGCATCCCTGCTCTCCAGTGTGAGTGCAGCAAGGAAAAATTCCTTTGGCTTGCCGGTGTGTTTGGCTCAGTGTGAACGTGGTGCCTGTAGCCTGATGGGAAAAGTGGCTTTTCAGGTGCTGTGTTCAAAATACCATCAGGCCAGCCCTGAAAACCCAGCCTGTTGCAATGAAACTCGCATCTTTAGGTGTTATGGTCAGAGGTGGCCTGGGTCTGCACCCTCCCCGGCCCACGGCTCTGCTGGCATTCAGCTGTGCAGTCTTGCAGATCACTTTTCTCCTCAGACTTGCTTTTCTATGTGTCCCTTGCGCCCGTGGTCCTGCATGAAGAGGTGTCATGGATGGGTGATGTGCTGCAGGGTGGCTTTCTGTTTTCTGCTTCCTCTCTCAGCCTTGCATGCATGGGTTCTCCTGGGCTGCGTGCCCCTCACCACTGGGGCTCAGAGCTCCCACAAAGCTCCCGTCCTCGGATAGGGAACCAGGGGAGAGGCTGCCTTCCCCTGTGCGTGTTTCCTAGTTTCTCTTTCCCCAGGCTGCAGAGGCTGAGCTCCCAGTCCTCACCTCCCTAGCCCATAGCAGCTCCTCTTTGCTCCCCCTCCAGCAGTTCCATGTGCGTCCTACCCAGGAGCCGTGCATGCCACCAGGTGCTGGGGAGTGTCTGGAATCCAGGTTATTAACAGTGAAACTTGCAGATTTTGGTTCTTTCTCCCTTTTCACCTGCTTTCGCCCCAGAGCAAAACAGCTGCAGCCTCCAAGATTGCACCTTTATAGTCCCATCCCGACGGTGCTCGGCATCGACAGGAGGTGGTGGCAGCTTGCCTGCTCCTGCTCCCAACCCGACAGCCGCTGCCAGTTCACCCCAGGGAGCAAAATTCCAGCTGACCCCTGGTTTGGCAGTCACTTCCCTGCCTGTGACCCATCACTCGGACCTCCTCCCAGCCAAGCAACTGCCTGGCTTGAGTTCAGCTCCAGCTCTTTGCCAACGTCTCGGGTTCCTCTGCTCCTCTGCTTTTACTGCTCACCCTGTGTGTCTTTCAGAGGGGTGTTAGACAGGACCTGGGACATCTGGACCCCAGTCTGGCCACACTGAGCTCTAGCCTGGGAGCGAGGGGTGCAGCAGCGCCTGGGCAGACGGTTTGCAGCTGAATTGCACCCCAAGATCCCGTATCCAGCTGCCGGGAGCAGGTCCATGCCGGCCCCATGCCATGGGGTCCACTTGCTGCGCTCCCAAGGTCAGGGATTTGGCTCCTTTGCCATTGGGGTTTTTGCCCTTTCCAGCAGAAATATGCAGAAGTGGGATGTGAAACCTCCCCAGCTGTGACTTCAGTGAACGGCTTCTTCCCCCAGCCCGTGTGTCGGCGACGAGCCGGTTTCCTAGAGGTTTTGCCCTGGCTGCGCGGTAGCAGTTGAAGAGGAAGGAGAGAATCGGGCTGGGATTTCCCCAGGAGTCTGCAATTTCAGGTTCAGTGCAGAAGGTGCTCTCAAAGGTCCCCTGTGTCTCACGCCTGCACCCAGTGAAGCCAGAAGAGCCTTTGGGCACTGGGCCCTCGCTGGGCAACCCAGCACATCCTCCCCCTCGGCAGCTGTGAGAAACAGGAGGCTTTTGAAACCCCCGTCCCCTGCACCCCTGAGCTCTGCTCCCATGGGGAAGCTGCCGCCGTCAGTGTCAGGGGAGCCCGTGGTCCCTTTGCAGGCCCTTCTTTGTGCTGTACTGGTGACTACAGGCTGGCTCCGGTTTCAGCAAGCCCCTGGCCTGGGGTTTTAGAAAAGGGCTGAGCGTGGCGAGCTGAAGCACAGCTCGTACTGGAGCTGGGCTCGAAGAAGCCATCAGTCCCCTGCAGGCTAACCTGGAGCAAGCCGTGGCCACTGGGTTCCCTGTTCCTGCTCTGCACCAGCAATAGCAAGACCTGTTTTCCATACCACAAGCTCGCAGAAGGTCTTTCCTCTGTCCTATGCAACCCCCTCTCCTCTCAACAGGGCTCTCCAGAGCCCAGCCCGGCCCGTTCTCTCTGCTCTTGTCCCTGATCGCTACGTTCCTGCTCCCCTCTGCTCTCAGGGTCCAGCTTCATTTTGAGCAGCTCCACAAGCATTTCAAGCCCCGTGCTCTGGAGCCGGGAGGGGTGAGACCACAGGAACGCCTCTTCTAGTTCACGCTGGAGGAGCTGAGCACTAAATTGGAGGGGGCAAGGCCTGTCCCTACGGCTTCTCCATGCTCCCTTCACCCTCCTGTGCCTTCTGCTCAATGCTTGGCAGCTCATTGCCAGCATCCTTTGTCTTGCATCATCTCCTGCCCACGAATGGAGAAGCCGCATCCCATTACGCTGCTGCTCAGCTGCGCAGGCTGCTCTGTTGATGCATGAACCTCAGGCTTGGCTTGGCTTGTCTTCCTTCAACTGCCTCAAGCTTGAAGGTGTGTTTTCTTCCCTCTCCTTCCAGCCAGCACCTCCAAGCAGAACCATCCCACCAGCTGCCAGTGGAGGCAGGAGGATTTGGGAGGTCAGTCCATGGCACAGCTGCCTCTCCCTGCCCTTAGGGACCGGGTGCCTGGGCAGAAGTTTGATCTTCAGGGCAATTCATCCGTTCAAGAGAGGCACCAGCAGTGCCTTTGCTTGAGGGGCTCCCACCAGAGCCCAGCGTGGAGGAGGTCTCGGTGTCCTTTGTGGTGAACCTTGTGTCCATCTTGCATCCTGCCTTCCAGGAGCACGAGGCAGTTTCCACGCTGGTATTTCCATTCCTTGGCATTCAAACGCCTCTTGCTGCTCTCAGTGCCCACTTTGGTCCTGCCCAGCACCCACCACGTTGGAAGGAGAGGGAATAAAACGCCTGCCCTGTTCCATCTGGGCACAGCGCAGCTGCGGGTTTTGCGCTTCACCACGAGGCATCCCGGGTACTGAGGCCGTTGGCCAAAGAGCATCCTTGTGCCCGGCATCCCTGGGGAAACACGGAGCTCCCGCTGCCACCAGCTGAGAGCACTGTGGTTCCTCTTTCCCCGTGCCACCACGTCTTTCCAAGTCACTTGGAAACCCACCAGCTTGTTGCAACCTGGAGCTTCTCGAGGAAGGTTGGAGCCATGGGAAGCCAAGAACCTTCTGGGAGTCAATTTACAGAGAAAGGGGAGAGGAGAAAGAGGCACCGGGTGAAGCGGAGCAGGGATGGCCCCAACCCCACGCTTGGACCTCATGGTCTGCTGGAAATGACCCGTTTTCTCTGGAGGGCTCCAGCGCGGTGGGAAAACAAAGCTGGGCTGCCCTTCCTATATATTTTTGTAGGACGAGGGAGTGGGAGATGCCTGCAGAAGTTGTTTTATTTTTAACCCTGTAGAAAGTTTTGGGTTGTTTTGGTTTTTGGCCTTTAAAATAAACAAATGGTCCTTGCTTTTGATGTTTATGCTGCCTACCTGTAAATCCAGATGTACTTAAGTGGCTGAAATCCTTGTTCTTAAATCAGATACACATTATAGTTTTGAACTATATATATAGTAAATATATATATATATATGCCTAACCCAGCAAAAAAATAAAAAGAAAAAAAAGAAGTAAAAAATAAAAGTATTTGGGGGTGGGAAAATGCATTGTTCTCTGAAAGGAATCACAATTGGGGGATAAAATTGTGTTTCTGAGTGCCTCAAGATATGAATTGTTTTCATTTTTTTAAATAATTTTATACAAGTGTCAAAACAGCTGGCTGGATTATTTGGAATTTTTAAATAATCCTAACTTTTTTAAAGTAGATTTTGAGAACTGTCCTGTATATAACAGTAATGTAGCAATAAATGTGACATTTTATAACAATATTACCTTTTTTTTCCCCATATCTGTCTTTCAGATGTTGTATACTGATGAATGAAAAGTTGTAATAAACGTTTTACCTTGTACTAAAAAAGACAAGACAAGACAGGGCAAGTTTCAGGTATGGACAAGCTGGAGAAGTGGAGCTGTGAGAACCTCAGGAGGTTCAACAAGGCCAAGGGCAAGGTCCTACACCTGGGTCGGGGTGATCTGTGGTTTCAGTACACGATGGGGGATGATGTGATCGAGAGCAGCTCTGAGGAGAAGGACTTGGGGTGCTGGTCGATGAAAAGCTCAACATGAGATGGCAACGTGTGCTCACAGCCCAGAAAGCACCCGTGTCCTGGGCTGCATTAAAGGCAGCGTGGCCAGCGAGGGAGGGGATTCTGTCCCTCTGTTCCTCTCTTGTGAGACCTCAGCTGGAGTCCTGTGTCCAGTTCTGGAATCTTCAACATAAGAAGGAGATGGAGCTGTTGGAACGGGTCCAGAGGAGGCTACAAGGATGATCCGAGGGCTGGAGCATCTCCCGTATGAGGACAGGCTCAGAGAGTTGGGGTTGTTCAGCCTGGAGAAGAGAAGGCTCCGAGGAGACCTTATAGTGACCTTCCAGTCGCTACAAGGGCTAAAAAAAGCTGGGGAGGGGCTGTTCACAAAGGCTTCGAGTGACGGGACGAGGGGCAATGGGGATAAACTGGAGAGGGGCAGATTTAGACTAGGTATAAGGAGGAATTTCTTCACCATGTGAGTGGGGAGGCCCTGGAACATGTTGTCTGGGGAAGTTGTGGCTGCCCCATCCCTGGAGGTGTTCAAAGCCAGGTTGGATGGGGCTTGGATCAATTTGATGCAGTGGGAGGTGTCCCTGCCCATGGCAGGGGTCTTGGAACTGGATGATCTTTAAGGTCCCTTCCAACCTGAACTATTCTTTGATCCTGTGATTGTCCCTCTCCCTGTGCTCCAGTCATGGGTCCTGCCCACCTGAATCAGCGTCGTGATGCAGCCTGAACCACGCACAGTGGCCTTCAGAGAAGGTTTCCAGTGCTACCCATCACTGTGGGATCTGGGAATCTTCCCCAGCAGCTATTAGGGATCTCTCCTGTGTGCTTGACTACACAGAGCTGAACGTTATCAAGGAAAAGCTTTGCAGAACCCAAAATCACGCGGTTCAATGGCCCTGCAGGCACCCAGGCACAGAAACACCTGAACCGTCCATGTGAAACGGGTGGTGTTGGGTACGCAAAGGGCCGATAAAATAGTTGTTGTGTCCTGGTGAGAAAGAAAAGGAGGGGGATTTTTCGCAACAGGCTCCGCTCCGTGACTCTCAGCTCTCCCGGGTGGATGGGAAGATGAGGGCTCCTGGCGTCACTGCCAGACACAGTTTGTGCAAGTCCCTACAGAGAGCACGGGAAGCATTTGCAGCCCTGGAGCTTTGGCAGCCCCGGTGAAGGTCCTAGGCAGATGAACCCTGTAGGGTCACAACAGGTTGAGCTGGCTTGGAGCAGAGCCTCAGGAACCTTAAAGGACTGACAGTGGATTTAGGGCCCTGTGCTGAAAAAAATCTGTCTCGAAACTCCCTCTGCTGTTGGAATAGAGTCATAAACTCGTGAAATTATGGAATGGTTTGGGTTGGAAGGGACCTCAAAGCCCATCCAGTTCCACAGCCTGCCATGGGCAGGGACACCTCCCACTGGATCAGGGGCTCCAAGCCCCATCCAACCTGGCCTTGAACCCCTCCAGGGATGGGGCAGCCACCACTGCTCTGGGCAACCTGGGCCAGGGCCTCCCCACCCCCACAGCAAAACATTTCTTCCTAAAATCTCATCCCAATTTCCCCTCTTGCAGCTCAAAACCATTCCCCCTCATCCTATCCCTGCACTCCCCAGCCAAGAGCCCCTCCCCAGCTTTCCTGGAGCCCCTTTCAGTGCTGAAAGCTGCTCTAAGGTCTCCCTAGAGCCTTCTCTTCTCCAGGCTGAACAACCCCAACTCTCTCAGCCTGGCCTCGTACAGGAGGTGCTCCAGCCTTTGGACTATCTCCGTGGCCTTCTCTGGGCTCACTCCAACAGCTCCATGTCCTTCCTATGCTGAGGATTCCAAAACCGGACACAGGGCTCCAGGTGGAGTCTCACCAGAGCGGAGCAGAGGGGCAGAATCCCCTCCCTCCCTGCCTCCCCCACTGCTCTGGGTGCAGCCCAGGACACGGTTGGTTTCTGGGCTGCGAGCCCACATTGCCGGCTCCTGTTGAGCGTTTCATCCCTCCAGCACCCCAAGTCTTTTTCCTCAGGGCTGCTCCCAATCCGTTCTCTGCACAGAACAGATTTGTGCTTGGGATTGCTCTGAGAAGGAGTCTTGTGTCCAGTTCTGGAATCCCCAACATAAGGAGGATGTGGAGCTGTTGGAGCCGAGTTCAGAGGAGGTCATGGAGATGATCTGAGGGCTGGAGAACCTCCTGTACTGGACAGCCTGAGAGAGTTGGGGTTGCTCAACCTGGAGAAGAGAAAGCTCCAGGGAAACCTTAGAGCAGCTTCCAGGGCTGCAAGGGGCTGCAGGAAAGCTGGGGAGGGGCTTTTTACAAGGGCAGAGAGTGATAGGAGGAGGGGGAAAGGCTTTAAATTGGAAGGGGAAAGAATTAGATAGGACGTTAGGAAGAAATTCTTCATGATGAGGGTGGTGAGGCCACGGCTGAGGTTGCCCAGAGCAGGGGTGGCTGCCCCATCCCTGGAGGTGTTCAAGGCCAGGTTGGATGGGCCTTGGAGCCCCTGATCCCGTGGGAGGTGTCCCTGCCCATGGCAGGGGTGGGGCTGGATGTTCTTTGAGATCCCTTCCAACCCAAACCATCCCACGCCCCCATGAGAAGCAGCACGAGGTCAGTGTGGGCACAGCCCCCCCCACTCTTGTCCCCCTAGTGGAGGGGGAGGAAGCCAGAGGGCGGGGTTGCCATAGCGAAGCTTTTCGCTCAGGCAGCGCCGCGGGCAGCCCCGCACACACCACTCCCCCTCCCCCCGCCCTGAGGCTCGCAGCGCGGGGTCCTTCCTCGCTCCCGGCGCTCCCGGCGCCTGCGCCGCGCGGGTGACTTTGAGGGTTCGCGATGCTGAACAAGCTGCTGGGGCCGCGCTACGTCCAGCTCCTCCAGAACTGGTGAGGCTCGGGCCGCGGCTGCTCGTCCTCCTCTTTGCTCCCTCACCGTGTGGCTCGGGGGCGCAGGGCAGGGCCGGAGCCCCAGGGCCGGGCCGAGCGGCCTGTCCGGTGCCCCGGCGCCCCCCGCCGTGTGTTTGTCCTGTCTGTGTCTGTCTGTCTGTCTGTCTTGTGTCTGATCCCATGTGCCCATTTGCGAGTGTGTCTGTGTGCGTGTGACTGTTGGTCTGTCTGGCAAAATGCCCTGCCCTTCAGCGCGTCCCTAGGCCATGGCAGCAGATCCCTGGGTGTCCCCGGGCCGTGGCTGCGTGTTCCCGGGTGTCCCCGGGCCGTGGCTGCGTGTTCCCGGGTGTCCCCGGGCCGTGGCTGCGTGTTCCCGGGTGTCCCCGGGCCGTGGCTGCGTGTTCCCGGGTGTCCCCGGGCCGTGGCTGCGTGTTCCCGGGTGTTCCCGGGTGTCCCCGGGCCGTGGCTGCGTGTTCCCGGGTGTCCCCGGGCCGTGGCTGCGTGTTCCCGGGTGTTCCCGGGTGTCCCCGGGCCGTGCGTGCGTGTTCCCGAGTGTCCCCGGGCTGTGCGTGCGTGTTCCCGAGTGTCCCCAGGCTGTGGCTGCACGTCCCTGGGTGTCCCACGGCCGTGACTCTGCATTACCCGGTGTCCCTGGGCTGTGGCTGCATGTTCCCAAGTGTCCCCAGGTGTCCCAGGGCCGTGACTCTGCATTCCCAAGTGTCCCCGGGCCGTAGCTGCGTGTTCCTGAGTGTTCCTGGGCCACAGACCCCCGTCCCCATGCCATCAGGTGTTACTTCGCAGAGTTCTGTGTGGGAGAAGGAAGTCACCTGTGGGCAGGAAAAGGATTCTTCTTCACTTGATAATCTGCCTTTTAATAAAAGTGTATCAGCCTTTTCCTATACAGGATTTCAACGTCCTGGGGACTGACGTTTCTCTGCGTATGTGAGGTTCTTCCAAGACTTCTACCAGCCTTTGTTCCTGATGGAAACAACTTTCCCAGGGACCTTAGTGATGAGCGATTGCCAGTGGAGAATTCACATTGTTTACCTGGATGCGTGTGTGTCTCTCCTGCAGGACTCCCACCCTCGTTACCTGGGGTGCTGTGGGTGGCACTAGTTTGATATGGATCACAGACTGGAAGCTGGTCCTTCAGTACGTCCCCTACATCAGTGGCAAGTTTAAAACTGAAGAGTAAGCTTCCTTCTGAAGGTAACTTTGGTTTGTGCACCTCGTCTCGAGCAAGAAGACTGCAGTCATGGGTCTCTTGGGGTGTCCTGTTTGTCCAGGGCACAATCCTATCATTGGGCCAAACCAGAGCCATTCAACTTGGTTGTTTAAGGGTTTGTTCTATGTATTATGGGGCTTCACAAGAATGAAATACTGATAAAAATATGCTTTTCAAATGGTTATTTTGCAAGCAGTGGGTTTTTTCACAGTGTGCCGTGGTTCTTGAGAAGCCAGTGTTCTGTAGTGATTTGGAAAGTTTTGACATCTAATCCTGGGCAGAATGGCTTTGAGTTCAAGACTTGTTTTGTTGCTGGGCAAATCCAGACTCCTTTCTGTTCCTTGTAACTGTTATTAAGAGTAAGTGGAGTGTTCTGGTTACTGCATGCCACAAATTCATTGGAAAATTTGCTTTCTCAAGTGGTTTTTATCCTTCTTTCACGGCACGTGAAAGGTTCTGTTCTGGATCTGTAGGACATACCAGCCACGCAGCCAGAGCAACAGTCAGACAATGCCTCCTATTGGGCTCTAAATGCATCTGTTAGTGTAGGCAGGCTTAGAACTTATTCTTTGCCATGGACAGGAGGGCGATAAGAAGGTTTTTCCATGTGTTGGAGGATGCTGATGGAAAAAGGTCCAGAGGAAACTCTCTGGATCTCAGTATTTGTTTATTCAGTCAGAATAACAATTACATTTAGATGTTGCTAAATAAAGGACGCTTGCCTTCAAGCTACACAGTGTTTTGTAGGGATATCAGTGAATCTGGAAGTCACAGAGCAAATCCATAGTGCTCTTGTAAGTCTTTTTCCAGAGATGCTTAGAATCATAGAATAGTTTGAGTTGGAAGGGACCTTAAAGGTCATCCAGTTCCAACCCCCCTGCCATGGGCAGGGACACCTCCCACTGGATCAGGCTGCCCAAGGTCCATCCATCCTGGCCTTGAACCCCTCTGGGGATGGGGCAGCATCCCTGGGCAGCCTGTTCCAGCTCCTCACCACCCTCATTGTGAAGAAATTCTTCCTTATCATTAGTCTAAATCTGCCCCTCTCCAGTTTATCCCCATTGCCCCTCATCCTATCACCACAAGCCTTTGTGAACAACCCCTCCCCAGCTTTCTTGTAGCCCTTTCAGGTACTGGAAGGTCGCTATAAGATCTCCTTGGAGCCAACTTGTTGTTGCTTAAATACTTCACTATCTTCCCCCTTTTCAAAATACATATTGCACAGATCCTTGGTGTAACCAAAGGATAGAAGAACATTTCGAGGGAGTCAGCTGCACTTGCAGCATCTCAGGTGGGTGTTTGGGACAAGCAGTGGAAAAGCTCGAGTCATGTAGAAGTGTTTAAGTTGCCTCACGAGAGCTTTCTTTAGCAGGAACATGGATTCAGTCCTGAGACCGCAGTGTGCACCTTCTGTTTTGAGCATAAATCATCTGAAGAGAGCCTGTTCCTCTCCTGGAACAGAGAAAGAGGGTGTTTGTGCTGGCTTGGGATCCCTGGGTTTTCACAGACCCACGTGCTTGTGCTCTGCTGTGCCCATGACCGATGCTCATGGCCTTTAAACTCCACAGCACTTTGCTGGAAGCACTGCTTAATGACTGCTTTTTCTTTATCGTAGGGAACTGAGTGCTGGATAGAGGGGTTTGGAGCCATCCGTCCGCTGAGAGCCTGAACTTGGAATGCCCAGGACTGATCCTGTCGTGGTGTCCCTCCCTATCCCATGAACTGCTTGGTTGTGAACAAATGAACTTCACTGACCGACTTGCCTCTTCCTCTGCTCACCATCACAGTTGATCTTGTCCTCATGGGAGGAATTTATAAACCCGATGTACAAAATAAACCCAGTGAATGATGTCTTTTGGGTTTTTGTGCTACCTTCTCGGTCCATGTCCTCTGGGCCAGGTTGGGGTTGTGTTTCTAGCTTGTTCGGGAGTGTGTCCAAAGAAAGGCCTGGCACCCGTGTGCCTCTTCTCCTGTTCAGGTTCCTCGGACATGAGCCTCTTGTTTGTCCCCAGGTGGCTGCTGCTCATCACTCCCCATCCTGCTGGAGCTCCTGACGTGATCACAGGATCACACAGAGTCATTTGGGCTGGAAGGGACCTCAAAGCCCATCCAGTTCTAACCCCAGGGACACCTTCCACTGGGTCAGGTTGCTCAAAGCCTCATCCAACCTGGCCTTGAACACCTCTTCCAGCAATGGAGCATCCACGAATTAGTGAGGTGTGGATTTTCAGGAGCTCATTCCTAAATCAGTAGCAGCTGTGGGCTGTTTTGTGCAGTTAACCTTTCAGGGCCAGTATAGCAGGGTTTCATGGTAATGACAATTCCTGGCATTTAGTTTAAAGCAAGGGTTTCTTTCTGCTTACCATCAGTCCATGGACTCCTTAAACCGTCGGATCGGGCACCCTCTCTTTTAACGCAGCGCATGCTGTTGGACACAGACTGGCTTTTCCTGCTTCAGCAAGGAGCTCAGGGAAGGCAGCCTGCAAACCTAGGAGGCCTCCTGTGTCCCTAGGTGAAAACCAGAGGTTTAGGGAGCTGCTCCCATCTAGATGTGGGCTTTGAGCAGGAAGAGAATACTTCATATCTGTCAACAGAAACTGGTGATGAAAGAGCCTGCTACCACTGCCCTTTCGTAGAACCTTGGAATGGTTGGGGTCAGAAGGGACCTTAAAGGTCATCCAGTTCCAAACCCCTTGCCATGGGCAGGGACACCTCCCGCTAGACTAGGCTGCTCAAGGCCCCATCCACCCTGGCCTTTAGATGAAGGAGCTTTTAGCTGTTGGGAAAAGGAACTGCAAGGATTATTCTTGGTCTTTTCTCTGCTACTGAGCCCCAGCAGATGACTCTGACCTGAGGGGGAAATGATCATCCCTCTCCATAAATGCTGCATTTTGCAAACAAGCTCATCCATGTGTGAGCACCAGATTGCTGGTTTCTCCCTGTTTAGTGCCATGTTTCACCTTGTTAAATTTTTGGCTGTCATGAAAGGTTCTAATCTCTTCAGGGAAAAAATCTCAGTGGTGGTAGCTGTGCTGCTCTGGTGTCACCAGGTCTGAGGGCTTCCAAGTGGTGGTGCTATGCAAAAATGTTGTAAACCTGCTGGAACGTTGGCAATATGCAGAATGTCTCAAATACTTCTCTAAGGGAATGATTGCTTTAGCATCACTTTGTCAGCATCACGGATAACCAATTGAATGGGCTGGGAATATAATTTTTGCCTGCAAAACTCTCTGTGAATCATAGAATCACCAGGTTGGAAAAGACCTCTTGGGTAACTGAGTCCAACCATTCCCATCAATCACTAAACCATGTCCCTGAGCACCTCGTCCACCCATCTTTTAAACAGCTCAAGGAATGGTGACTTAACCACCACCCTGGGCAGCCTCTGCCAGGGCCCAGTGACTCTTTCTGTGAAAAATTTTTCCTGATACCCAGTCTGAACCTCCCCTGGCGGAGCTTGAGGCCATTCCCTCTCATCCTGTCCCCTGTCACTTGGGAGAAGAGCCCAGCTCCCTCCTCTCCACAATCTCCTTTCAGGTAGTTGGAGAGAGCAATGAGGTCTCCCCTCAGCCTCCTCTTCAAGCTAAACAACCCCAGCTCTCTCAGCTGCTCCTCATAAGACATGTTCCCCAGCTCCTTCACCAGCTTTGTTGCTCTTCTCTGGACTCGCTCCAGAGCCTCAACATCCTTCTTGTGCTGCCCTGCAAGGTCCAGTGGGACGGTCCAGAAGCTTACGGCATAGTCCTCAGTAGTGCTGTTCCCTCAGCCCTCCCTGTTCCAGCAGCGCTCCAGAGCCCCGGCTGACTCCCAAAGGCCAAAGCCACCATGCCTTGAAATGCCAAGACTGCAGGTTTGACAACAGCAGCCCCGTGCGAGGTTCAGGGATGTGGATACAGATGCATTTTTATCCCAAGCCTGCCTGGAGAATGGACGTTCTATCAGGCACGTCACCAGGACACGCTCAGACCAGAAAAGTTGGGAATCTGCTCTCACTTACCAATTCAACACGTCAAGACAGGACGGGCGCAATCGCTGCTGCTGACTGCAGAAATGACCCAGTTTGGGCTTGTTCCCATGGGCGGCTGAGCCTCCGCTCTCATAGCTGAGGGAGCTTTGCCTGCAGCCCTGAGCTGAGGCTCCGTTTGGTGCCTGCTCCCCTGAGCACACTGGGCTCCCCAGGTCCTCACCAGCAGGGTGAGTGTCCTTCAGCACAGCCCCAGTGACAGTGCCGTCAGAGTGGCAGATGTTTCAGGGTGGAAAACATTCAAAACCCCGACTGCCTGCACAGGCACGCACTGCAAGGAATGTGTGGGCTTCGGATTCGTTCGCCCTTCGGCGATTGTTTAGCTGCTTGTGTTTTCTTCAGCCTTTCAAACGATGGCTCTGTCTCCAATTAACCATAGGATTAGTGTATAACTAATTTAATTTCTAGTATTTCTCCTTCCACAAGAGCAAGCACACTTCAGAAACACCCTAGGAGAAATGTCTTCTGCTTTCTTGGGTAAATTCATTTAAAATTCACATAAGTACTGTTTGAGTGTCAGGAGTATCTTTCTAATGTTTACTGTCCTAGCACCGCCTCTTTTCTAACAGTTAATTGTTTTTTCAGAACAAGCTAACCAAGCGTCACATACATTGTATGAACAAATTGGTTAAAAGGCAGCGACCCAGCAGAGGAGGAGAAGCTTCTCCTTCTGAACCTGGAGTGTTCCTCTTGAAGGGCAGAGAGGTAGCCCAGCCTGTGGAGCTCTGGATCTATGGAATCAAGAAGCACCTTCAGCTCTGAACTAATGCCTTCACTCCAAAGCTGCATCTAAGGAAAGGAAGGCTTATGTTCCTGCTGCCTCTTCGGATTGTTTCACCCTGCTGGTACCTCCACTTCCATCGTGGAAGGTGTAAGTTGAGGTGGGACACCAGAACTATCCCAGCACGGTCAGTCTGCTGCTTTCAGCCTTTCTCCTGTGGTCACGCCTGGGCCAGGCTCGGGTTCTGCAGGGGTCAGGGAGCTGGCTTCTCCCAGCAAATCCCACTCTGAAACAACTGCCTCTTTTGGGTCCGGAATGTTCAGTTGTGGAGCAGAAAGCTTGCAGTTAGCATTATCTTCAGGGCTAAATGGAAGGGGGTTTCCATCAGGATATCCTGTTGCTTGCTTCCACAGCTGACAAGAACGGATTTGGGTGATTTTGGGTTTATCTGTGAATCCAAAAGAGCACCGGGTCTCTGGCAGCTGAACACACTTCTAGCTGGTGGCAGTGCCTGCAAATGCCTCCCTCTTTGTTCCTTGGCAGTGTTCCCAAAGGAACACTGGGATATTTTCCCCTTGTGCTCCAGAGATAGTTTCTACCCAAACATTTCATGCAGTCCTGGGAGCGTGAATATCTTCCCTTTTGCAAGCTGTGGCTGCAGCAGCTGTCAATGCAGATGGATTTTCTTACATGAACGAGGTCCAAGGAATGTCACAAAGGTCACCCTCTCCATCCCCACTCCACAGTTGGATCCACTCACCAGCTTCTCCAGTTTATTCCTTAAAAATGCCATTGAGGGAGGTTTCACTATTCTCCTCTGGTCTATTTCTGTGCTTCACTCCTCAGTTTACATGCTTGGAAAACAGAAATTCTCGCCCCTCACACACTACAAGACCAGTTAACTCTTTCCCTTTGACCTATTTCATTCTACCTGGAGCCCTGCGTTCAGTTCTGGAGTCCTCAGCACAGGAAGGCCATGGAGCTGTTGGAGGTTGACCAGAGAGGGGCATGGAGATGATGCAAGGACTGGAGCACATCGTGTTTAAGGACAGGCTGACAGAGTTGGGGTTGTTCAGCCTGGAGAAGAGAAAGTTGTGGGGAGACCTTAGAGCAGCTTCCAGCTTCCAGTCCTGAAAAGGGCTCCAGGAAAGAGACCTCAAAGCCCATCTAGTTCCACCCCATGCCAGGGGCAGGGACACCGCCCACTGGATCAGGTGCTCCAAGCCCCATCCAACCTGGCCTTGAACCCCTCCAGGAACAGGGCAGCTACCACTTCTCTGGGCAACCCCACCCTCACAGCAAAATATTTCTTCCTAAGATCTCACCTCATTCTCCACTGTTGCAGCTGAAAACCATTGCCCCTCATCCTCTCCCTGCTCTCCTTGATCAAGAGCCACCCCTCCCCAGCTTTCCTGGAGCCCCTTTCAGTACTGGAAGCTGCTATAACATATCAGTGTGGAAGGACCTTCTTCTGCATGGTTTGGTCTTGCTACTTGCTCTTTCCCTTTGATGGCCTTCATTCTATTTCGTAGAATCATGGAATGGTTGGGCTTGGAAGGGACCTCAAAGCCCATCCAGTTCCACCCCCCGCCATGGGCAGGGACACCTCCCACTGGATCAGGGGCTCCAAGCCCCATCCAACCTGGCCTTCAACATCTCCAGGGAGTCATAGAATCATAGAATCATAGAATCATAGAATCGCTATATTGGAAAAGACCTTTGAGATGGTCAAGTCCAGCCGAGATGGGGCAGCCACGACTTGTCGAGGCAACCTGATTCCTTTACCGCGCTACTCTTCCCACTATCTCCTCCAGAGCAGACTTCTCTCTTTCCCTCTTCCCTCTTTCCCTCTTTTTCTTTGTTTTTTGGTCTTTATGGATCCCTTTTTAGACACTGGAGAATGGAGCTGTGGAAGGTGGAAACCCCAGGGAGAGCCCAGCTGGACAAAGCCTCCTGGTGCCCTCAGGCACCCTGAGGTGCAGCAGAAAGCTTAAAAGATCCCTGTTTTTCCAAGAACAGATTTGATTTCTAGAGTTGCAGTCTTAGAGCTGAACTCAAGAGAGGGGGAGAGGATCAGTAGCGTATTTTAATTCTCGAATTAACTAGATTTCCCCTTCACATCAATCAAATCAAACTGGGCAGAGATCAAAGGCGCAACGAGACCCCACCGGGCCGATTTTCGCTTCCAGCTGCATTTTGCGTTTTCCACCGAATGGCAAACAGGCGGGTGGTGATGGAGGAGCCTCCACAAGGCTTGAAAGAAGATGAGGGGGAGGGGGGGAAGGAGAGGGAGGGACTATATCCTCACAGCGCGCGCGCGGGCGGAGGGATCCGCGTGTGGCGGCACGCGGCGGAGCGATCGGCGCGGAGGCGGTGGAGGCGGCTGAGCTCGTGTTGGGGGGCGGGGGGAGGAGGAGGGGGAGGAGGAGGGAGAAGAAGGAGGAGGAGGTGGAGGAAGAGGAGGAGGTGGAGGTTGCAGCCAGGCGGGAGCCCCCAGAGCCAGGAGGGACCCCCCCCCCACGGCCGCCATGGAGCGGAAGAGGTGGGGGACGCTGCAAGGGGATGGGGGGGCTCGGTGGCAGGAGGAAGGAGGAGGAGGAGGAAGAAAAAGGGGAGGGGGAGCGGGGGGGTCTGCCCTCGCGCTAAAGGGCTGGGGGGCTCTGATATGCGTTAATGGAAGCCCTGGGGGCGAGTCGGGGGGTCTGGGGGGGCTCTGCCCCTGTACTAAAGGGTTGGGGGGCTCTGATCTGCGTTAATGGGAACCCTGGGGGGGTCTGGGGGGGCTCTGCCCCTGTACTAAAGGGTCGGGGGGCTCTGATCCTGCGTTAATGGGAACCGTGGGGGCGAGTGGGGGGGTCTGGGGGGGCTCTGTCCCCGTACTAAAGGGTTGGGGGGCTCTGATCTGCCTTAATGGGAGCCCTGGGGGCGAGTGGAGGGGTCTGGGGGGGCTCTGCCCCCGCGCTAAAGGGTTGGGGGGCTCTGATCTGCGTTAATGGGAACTGTGGGGGCGAGTGGGGGGGTCTGGGGGGGCTCTGCCCCTGTACTAAAGGGTCGGGGGGCTCTGATCCTGCTTTAATAGGAACCGCGTGGGGGCGAGCAGTGGGGTCCTGGGGGCCAGCGATGTCCTGCGGGGCTCAGATCCCGCGTTAATGGGAGCCCTGGGGGCGAGTGGTGGAGTACTGGGGGGGCTCTGCCCCCGCATTAAAGGGTAGTGGGGGGTCGGGGGTCTCTGATCCTGCATTAATGGGAGCCTTGAGTCCAGTGATGGGATCCTGGGGGCGAGCACTGAGGTCCTGGGGGCGAGCGGTGTCCCGGGGGGCTCAGCCTGCCGTTAATGGGAGCCCTGGGGGCGAGTGGGGGGCGCTCGGGAGGCGAGTGGGGGGGTCGGGGGTCTCTGATCCTGCGTTAATGGGAACCGCATGGGGGCGAGCGATGTCCTGGAGGGCTCAGATCCTGCGTTAATGGGAGCCCTGGGGGCGAGTGATGGAGTCTTGTGGGGGGCTCTGCCTCAGCATTAAAGGGTCGGGGGGGGGGGTCGAGGGTCGTTGCACTAAGGGGGCGGTGGGAGTTGGGGGTCTCTGATCCTGCGTTAATGGGAGCCTTGAGTAGGGCACTGAGGTCCTGGGGAGCTCTGAGCCTGCGTTAATGGGAGCCCTGGGGGCAGGTGGGGGAGTTGGGGGGCTCTGATCCTGCGTTAATGGGGGCCTTGGGTCGAGTGATGGGGTCCTGGGGGCGAGGACTGAGGTCCTGGGGGTGAGCAATGTCCCGGGGGGCTCTGATCCTGTGTTAACGGGAGCTGTGGGGGCTAACATTGGGATCCTGAGGGACTCTGCCCCTCCAATAAGGGTCGGGGGAGTCCGGGGACACCAGCCCCTGCGCTAACAGGAGTCCTGCAGTCCCGGGGGGCTCTGCCTCTGCGATAACAGGAGCCATGGGGGTGAGTGGTGGAGTCCTGGGGGCGAATGGTGGGGTCCTGGGGGGCTCTGCCCTGCACTAAGGGGTGGTGCGTTCTGAGGGGCACTAATCTCTACATTATGGGAGCCGTGGGGGCAAGCCTTGAAGTTACTGGGGACAAACGATGGGGTCCCGAGGGGCTTTGCCTTCTGCTACCAGGCCATGGGGTCCCCAGGGATGACAGCCCCTGTGCTACCAGGAGTCCTGGGGGGCTCTGCCCCCGCTCTAAGGGGTGCTGGTGTCTAGGGGGGATCTGGTCTATGTTAGTGGGAGCCGTAGGGGTGAACGGTGGGGTCAGGGGAGGCTCTGCCTCTCTTCTGCCAGGCAGTGGGGTCCAGGAGGCACCCAGCCCTATGTTAATGGGAGCAGTGGGGGTGAACAGTGGGGTCCTGAGGAGTACCTCTGCTACCAGATGGTGGGGTCCCAGGGGGCTCTGCCACCTCCCTGCTGGCTGTCAGCACCCACTGGGAGCCCTGAGCCACTGGAGGGGTTGTAGCCCTTGGGGAACCCATTCAGTAGGGTCTACACCCAGTGAGTACAGGAGGGTTTAAATGCCAAATAAACCGGGTGTTTGTGAACCAGCCAGGGAACTGCCAAGTGTGGCTTTCTCGGGGCTCTGTCTGCTGCTTTTTCTGTGTATTAACATATTTGGGGTAGGGCACAGAAAGAAGGATTTGCCTGGCCAAGGTGCTGGCTGTTGGTGTAGGTGGAAGCCCAGGGGAGGGGGCTTGCGATGGGTGATCCCGTGAGCATTGGTGCCTGGGGAGCGCATGGCCCCAGAGCTGCTGGCTCTGCCTGTAGCGTTGCTATTAATACCAGCATGTGTCTCACGGGGCTGTAGGTGGGCCCATATGGATCCCTCCTGCACCCATATGGATCCCTCCTGTGCTTAGAACAGGCAGGCTCATCGCGTCTGCCAACTGCAGTGTGAAACTCGGGTCCTTCAGGAGTTGGGAGGGCGTAGAAGTTACCTGGGTGTCCTTATCTGGCCTTTCAGTTGGCGAAATGTGTGTGATGAGCTCCTGCATGGGCTAGGTTGCATCTCTTCAATCAGATTAGGGCTGTGAGAAATGTGTGCCACGCTGGGAACCAGGAAATAATATGATGGGGGAAGATTTTAAGCTGAAAGAGGGGAGAATGAGGTGAGATCTTAGGAAGAAATGTTTTGCTGTGAGGCTGAGGAGGCCCTGGCCCAGGTTGCCCAGAGCAGGGGTGGCTGCCCCATCCCTGGAGGGGTTCAAGGCCAGGTTGGATGGGGCTTGGAGCCCCTGATCCAGTGGGAGGTGTCCCTGCCCATGGCAGGGGGTGGAACTGGATGGGCTTTAAGGTTCTTTCCAACCCAAGCCGTTCTATGATTCTATGAAATATCAGCTGCCAGAGCGTAAGCTGGAAGTGCTGGCTCTTCCACTGTAGCTCAGAGAAAAGACCCTGGCAGCAGCTAGCAGAAGTGCAGAGGAAAGCTTAAAAGATCCCTGTTTCTCCAAGAACTTATTTGATTTGTAAAGTTGTGGTCTTAGAGCTGAACTGAAGAGAGGGAGAGAGGATAAGTAGCATATTTTTATTCCCAAGTTAAAATGGATTTCATATCACATTGGACAGAGATCAAAGGCATAATGGGACCCTGCTGGGCTGATTTTTGGTTCCAGTTGCATTTCGCATTTGCTCCGAGTGGAAAATAGGTGGGTGATGATTTACCACCACCTCTATTCTTGCCTGTTGTGTACCTGGATTATATTTTAACTCCAGCTGCACTGGATGAAGTGATGCCGTTTGTGGAAACCATGCATGGTTTGGAAATGAACCCTCCCACGTGCAATAACTGGCGTTGGGAATTACTGCTGAGCAGAGGGGCTCAGCGTTGGGGTGGCAGTTCCTGCTTTTCAGAACCGTTGGTTATGGCTACCGCACTTTGTGGAGGCTTCCTTTGTAACCCTGAGCCCCAGCAGCATGTGCCTTCTGCATGAAGGTTTGTGTCGAATACGTGTTGAGCCTTGAGCGACAAGCCTGATGGGTTGTGCTGAGTGTGAGATGTGAGGCTGTGCAAGCCGATTGCTGGCTGGAAATCAAACCCTCTTCGAGGTGCAAGTCCCCGGGCAGGCTTTTATGCACCCTATAAATGGAACAGATTTTTAGGACTCCTTCCTATAACTGGCCCAGGGTGACTAGAGCAGCGGTGGCTGCCCCATCCCTGGAGGTGTTCAAGGCCAGGTTGGATGGGCACCTGATCCAGTGGGAGGTGTCACTGCCCAGGACAGGGGATTGGAACTGGATGGGCTCTAAGTTCCTTTCCAACCCAAAGCATTCCATGATTCTATGATAATCCCGCGCTCACCAGCTGCAGATGTGCAGGAATTTCTTCACTGGAGCGCATTCCCTCATCTGGATGTGGCTTAAGAGCTGCGAGACCCAAGAAGGCATCTGGCTGATGTGGGTCAGATTTGGAGCAAGCAGGAAAGGTGCAGGGATGCAGGATTTCGCAAAGGGTTTTTGTTGGAGTGGTGGGTTGTCTTGAGAGAGTTTTGCCTACAAAGGATCTCTCCAAACACAGCATTCACACCGAGGGAATGAGAGCTTAGTGCTGCTTTGTGTGGCTTTTCTTCAGAGTATTTTTTCTGCTGAAGGTTTGGTGATCAAGTGTTTGAGAAGTCTGGTATCGTTGCTCATCTCTGCCTCTAGAACTTGTTGCCATCACTCTTCTGGAAAATGAAACAGAAGTTGGGTGAAGTTTATTTCATTGTGGATTTCTTCTATGCACCACCAATGTAAAAAGTTGAAGAAAATGTTTTTAACACCACCTGAAGCATATTTCATAGAATCATGGAAAGCTTTGGGTTGGAAGGGACCTCAAAGCCCATCCAGTTCCACTCACTTGCCATGGGCAGGGACACCTCCTACTGCATCAGGGGCTCCAAGCCCCATCCAACCTGGCCTTGAACCCCTCCAGGGATGGGGCAGCCACCCCTGCTCTGGGCAACCTGGGCCAGGGCCTCCTCAGCCTCACAGCAAAACATTTCTTCATAAGATCTCATCCCAATCTCCCCTCTTGCAGTTCAAAACCATTCCCCCTTGTGCTATCCCTGCGCTCCCTGATTAAGAGCACCCCCCAGCTTTCCTGGAGCCCTTTTCAGTGGTGGAAGCTGCTCTAAGGTCTCCTTGAAGCCTTCTCTTCTCCAGGCTGAAAAAACCCTACTCTCACAGCCTGGCCTCTTAGGAGGCTCCAGGTGGAGTCTCACCAGAGCGGAGCAGAGGGGCAGAATCCCCTCCCTCCCTGCCTCCCCCACTGCTCTGGGTGCAGCCCAGGACACGGTTGGTTTCTGGGCTGCGAGCCCACATTGCCGGCTCCTGTTGAGCGTTTCATCCCTCCAGCACCCCAAGTCTTTTTCCTCAGTACTGCTCCCTATCCGTTCTCTGCATAGAACGGATTTGTGCTTGGGATTGCTCTGAGAAGGAGTCTTGTGTCCAGTTCTGGAATCCCCAACATAAGGAGAATGTGGAGCTGTTGGAGCCGAGTTCAGAGGAGGTCATGGAGATGATCTGAGGGCTGGAGAACCTCCTGTACTGGACAGCCTGAGAGAGTTGGGGTTGCTCAACCTGGAGAAGAGAAAGCTCCAGGGAAACCTTAGAGCAGCTTCCAGGGCTGCAAGGGGCTGCAGGAAAGCTGGGGAGGGGCTTTTTACAAGGGCAGAGAGTGATAGGAGGAGGGGGAAAGGCTTTAAATTGGAAGGGGAAAGAATTAGATAGGACGTTAGGAAGAAATTCTTCATGATGAGGGTGGTGAGGCCATGGCTGAGGTTGCCCAGAGCAGTGGTGGCTGCCCCATCCCTGGAGGTGTTCAAGGCCAGGTTGGATGGGCCTTGGAGCCCCTGATCCAGTGGGAGGTGTCCCTGCCCATGGCAGGGGGTGGGACTGGATGGGCTTTAATGTCCCTTCCAACCCAAACCATTCCATGATTCTATGATTCTCTGAGGCTTCTTCATCCTGAGCTGAGGGCACCCATTTACAGAGAATGGGGAGATGCTGCTGTGCAGATGCCTGTACTCGTGGGGTGGGTATGGCAGCTGGAAGAGTCCCCTGGTCTTGATTTTTCCCACTTGTGTCGTTTCTGTTGCCAGCTGTGGGTTTGTCTGTTCTGGCCCAGCCTAGGGTGACCAAGCTGTTGGGGTGTGGGACCACCAGGGCACGATGCAGATGTTGCAGCTGGGGATAAGATGCTGTGAGCGGGGGAAACCAACGGTGGTGGAGCTGATGCTCTTATCCTTGGGAAGCAGTGTTGGGAGCAGACAGCACCTGGAGGGCCCTGAGGCTGGCCTGAGCCTGGAACAGTGCTTGGGGGTGCTGGGGTGGGCTCTGGCTCCGGGCAGGAGGGAGAAGGAAGGAAGACCATTTTGCATTCTCCCCATGCCCCCCTGCTGAGGGAATGTGGCTTTGGGCACATGCTGTGGATCTCCCTTTGCCGTGGATCTCCCTTTTTCCCTACGTTATTCCTGACTCCATTATTCAAAAGGCAGGCGATGCCTGGGTTGGTTCACAGTTTTGTTTTTTTTTTTCTTTTTCTTTGGTCTTTTGTCCCTTGCTTTCCAAGTTGTGCAGCTCCTGCATAGGCAAAATGGGGAGAACAGAGGGGAGGAGACTTGTGCAGCGAGGGAGGAGGGGAGAGGGCTTGCAGTCAGTCTTTCCTGAAGGGTATAAGGCAGGAAACAAAGGGTAAGCTCCACATGGAGAGCAGCAGGCACCTGGTGGCGCCTGCCTCTTGAATACCCTGCCCTGCATTCAGCTCAATCCATGCCCCAAAAGTCTGGGAGTAAGCACTGAGGGTTTGGTCAGAACCCCTCGCTGCTCCCCGCGTTCGTTTTGTCAGCGCCGAAGCGAGGCTGTGCCGGCAGAGAATGCGTTGGGAGCGTTGATGGACGAGCGTGTAAAATCGTTTGCAACTTTGCAGTTGCCGTACTTTTCCTAGCACAGAGTATAAAAGACCTGGATTCGGGAGCGGAGCACAGTGCGCTTGCGGTGTCACTGCCCGCGGTATTGTTTAGAAGAGGTTGGGTTTGCAGCTTTGTACCATGGTGTTTCTCTTCTGGGGTCCTTCAAAGTCTCGTGTCCAAACCAGGAGTGCAGAGCTCTTGCTCTGGAGCGGAAGGAGAGAAATTCCATATTTTGTGATATTTAAATGGCACCTAAGCGTTTTAACGCCGTTTGGGGTTCAGAAATGCTGATTGACTGTTCCCATGCCTTGCAATATGCAGCAAGCAGAATCTGGCTGCTCAAGTTGCGTGGGCTTTTGGCTGCCTCCCCCCTCCCTTTGACCCTCTCAGGTGCCTGTGGGTGCCCTCAATATCCTGCCAGAGGGACCCTGCAGCTCCAGACCACGCCAGCCCCTTCCTCTCTATGTTTACTGAACCATTTACTGTCACCTTTGAGCTGTAGCTTTGTTCCCTGCTCAGCCATTGCTCTGAAAACCTTGATACGCTATTGCCTTTTTCAGGACATAACCAGAATAAAAGTTTTTCTTCTGAACATTTCAGTGCTTTTCCTTTGGGCCAAGCTTCCCCGGGAAGAGACAGGACCCTGAGTCACTTCAGGTAGGTTTTTTCAGATGTATGTGGACTTTAAAGAGCTTTCCTTGCAGAATTCCTAGAACACATACTAACCAACAATGCTGTGCATTTAACAGTGCATCTCTGGGTGTACCTGGCTCTGTTCTGGGAGCTCCACTGAGCTTCCAAGCACAGGATTCCCTGTAATGTATTATTTCTAACATATTCTAATGTATTTCTAAATTTATTAAGACACTAAACCATAGAATGGAGCTGCTGACCTTGGAAGAGGAAGCAGTGTCATGCTCTTCATAGAGCTGGAGTTTCTCTTCTTGGCTTCGCTGATGGCTTTGGGCTAAAAGCTACTGGAGTTGGTTATTCCTCTTTCTGGATTGAGGCATGTAATTCCCTTTGTATCTTAAAAAAAAGAGTTCAAATTTGAGTCTGGACCCAGTCTGTCCCTGGCTGCTTTGCTCAGTCTGTCCCTGCTCTCTGCAGATCTGTAGTGAACCAATCCAGCTGAGGAGTAACCGGGGATGTTTCCTCCTCTTCTCCTTGCCCTCCAAAGATGGGTTGTTTTCCCCATCTGCTTCACTCTGCTGTTGCCATGAATGCTTCCAGGCTGGAGTGACGGTGGGGAGCAGATACAGGGCAGGATAAGCAGCTTGGGAGCAGTTGGGGCCAGGAGCTTCTTAAGCAGATACTGTCTGCGAGATGATCACAACCTTTTGGTCCTAAGCCCTTCAGGAGACTGTTTCACGTTTCAGCTTTAGTATCATTCGTGTTAACGTGGTCTTTCAGGTTTGGGGGAGATTTTAATACTTTTTAGGTTTAATCTCTGGTTTTGCATGCACAGCCTGCCTTGAACTAACCGATTAGTGCTGTCCTGTACCAGAAATTCTATGCTTATGCTCTATTTTAAGGCCTTTCCTCTAATAAAAGCTTCAAGGAAGCAGATAATGTGTGAAAACAGGCATTTTCCTTGGACCTTTCTTTCCTCCTAGAGAGGCTGCTCCTATCTTACCTGCAGTGAACACCAACCTTTTGTTATAGCTGGGTCTGTCCTGCTGGAATAGTTGGGAATGCTTCTTCCTTCTTGTCCTATGACAACTTTATTTCAATTTATTCCTGGCCTTCAAGTAGAAATCTTGCAACAAGTAGCCTGCTTCCTGGCTTTAGGAATAACATAAGGTAACCTTAATCTCGAGAAGTCCAGGTGTCCTCAAGAAGCATTTGCACCTCATTGGGGTTGATTTTCCTCCAGGTGCTGAAACCATTTCCCTCCTCAACAGAACAAAAATGGGTCTCCAATATGCAGGAACTGCTTCTGGGCATCTAGAGGGATGAGGTTGCTATTGTGAATTCTGCCCCTACTCTGGTGAAACCTCAACTGGAGCATCCAGTTCAGCACAGGAAGGACATGGATCTGTTGGAGTGAGTCCAGGGGGTTTAACTTCCCTCCTTGTTTCTTTTCTGTGTGGTTTCAGCCCAAGTGGTAAGAAGTTCCGCAGCAAACCCCAGCTGGCGCGCTACCTGGGCAGCTCCATGGACCTTGGCACTTTCGACTTCCGCACAGGAAAGATGCTGATGAATAAAATGAACAAGAACAGGCAGAGGATGCGCTATGATTGTTCCAACCAAGCCAAAGTAAGAGTTGGATGCAGTGGCAGTTTTCCCCTTCCCATCTGCTATTCCTATGGCCAAGCTGCCTTGCAGAGTGGTGTCTGTGATAGCGTGGAAGTTAAGCATTTTGTAATTAATGTGTGAAACTCGAGCTGTGTGAGATAACGTCATCTCTGTTATGAGGTATTGGACAAATCCTGCCGTCACTGAATCCTCTGTGATACTTCTAACATGGAGGAACATTGAGGTGCTGCTAAATCTGTGCCAAAGGGCCAGAGAGAGGCTTGGCATCTTTCTCTCTTCCCCTCCCTGGAGTGTGAGATCGCCTTCTCCAGCCTGATCTCCTCCAGAGTCTCACATCTCCAGCTGCTTCCTGTGGGTGTGCAGCAATTCTGCTCTGCTCTGTTTGCTCTGGGGAGGAGGGCAGAGCGGCGTGGTAATTTTACTTGTTCAGTTTTAGTCAAGGCTGCAGTGATGCTGGTGCACTGTCTGGATAGATTGGCTCAAGTCATTTTCAAGTATCTCCATTGGATGCAAAAACGCTTTTTCAGAACCTGGAAGCTGATGTCTGTGCACCTAAACATTCAATATGGAAAAGAGCATAATGCTCATTTTCTAAATATATCAACAAGTCAAGAATCATCATCACTGGAGGGACTGGAATATTCACTACAGTGACTGGTGCTGTGGGGATCTCTTAAGTGAAATGTGTCTTGCAGCAGAGACCGGCAGCCAATGCATCCCGTAGGCTGAATGTTTCCCCGGACATTTCAATAAATTATAGAATCATTAAGGTTGGAAAAGCCCTCTCAGCTTATCCAGTCCAACCATCAGCCCAACACCATTGTGCCTATTAAACCATCTTCTGAAGTGCCACATCTACATGTTTTTTGAACCCCTCCAGGGTTGGAGGCTCCACCACTGCCCTGGGCAGCCTCTGCCAGGGCTTCACTGCTCTGTCAGTGAAGGTATTATTCCTAATATCCAATCTAAACCTCCCCTGGCACAACTCGAGGCCATTCCCTCTTGTTCCATCTCTTGTTACATGGGAGAAGAGCCTACCGCTCACCTCATTCCAACCTCCTCTCTGGGGGCTACAGAGAGCGATGAGGTCTCCCCTCAGCCTCCTCTTCTCCAGACTAAACAGCCCCAGGTACCTCAGCCACTCCTCGTAACACTTGTACGAATGGTTATCACTGGCTCATAAATGCATTAGCACATAGATTCAGGATCATATTTGTCCTGAATACATCTCTTCTACATCTAATGAATAAATATGTTAGGCAGACACAGTATCTGCATCCTCAAGAACAAAGTGTGTCCTGCAGCCATTTCAGACTTGCTTGTTAGATCTTGGGAATGAGAAATAGTCTTTCCATGTTCCCACTAACATAAAATGCAGTCAGGTAGTGAAAACATGAATGTGATGAGCTCGGTTTAAAAACTGAGCTTTGTTAGAGCTGAAAGTTCCAGCTATGTTGAATTTTTTTTTTTTTATTGGTGTCCACAACTGGATTTAAACAGCGTGGTTTAGAGTGGTTTCTGAAGTCATGACCTGGTCTCTAAATCACACATCATAATTTTTCTAATTATTACAAGCATTGTGTCAAAATCGTCTTGTGTAGTGGTCTCCAGGTGGTTTGCCAAAGTGCACACTCAGTGTTCTGACTCATAAATTCTGTCAAAATTGGGATAAAACCACTTGTGTACAAACTGAAGTGAGAGGACGCTGACATAGAACATAATCATGGAATCATTAAGGTTGGAAAAGCCTTCTAAGCTGCTGCAGTCCAACCATCAGCCCAGTCCCACCATCCCTGCTAATCCATGTCCCAATCCATGTCACTGTGCATGTTTTTTGAACCCCTCCAGGTATCGAGAGTCCACCACTACCCTGGGCAGCCTCTGCCAGGTCTTCACCACTGTCTGTAAAGATATTTTTCCTGATATCCAATCTGAACTTCCCCTGGCGCAACTTTAGGCCATTTCCTCTTATCCCATGACTTGTTATTTGGGAGAAGAGCCCAGCACCCACCTCTCTCCAACCTCCTTTCTGGGAGCTGTGGGGAGCGATAAGGTCTCCCCTCAACCTCCTTTTCTCCAGGCTAAACAGCCCCAGGTACCTCAGCTGCTCCCTTGAACCCCTGGGCTCCAGCTCCATTCCCCTCCTCTGGACATGCTCCAGCCCCTCAATGTCCTTCTTGTAGTCTTGCCCCTTGACTACTTATGTTAAGTAGAATGTGAACAATTGGAAAACTTAGTTTAATTCTTATCATTCTAAGGGAAAATTTCCCTCTGGTTGTGCATTTTTAGCACTGTTAACACACGTAGCTTGAGATCAGAAAAGTTTCCAAGTCCCTGAACTCTTTGTTTCCCTGCTGTGCATTTTTATGGCTGTAGAAGTGTTTTGGCAAATTGAAGATGTTTTTATGGGTTTTTCCCCCCTCCTCCTGTTTGAACTCTTCAGGGCAAGCCGGATCTGAACACAGCCCTGCCTGTCAGACAGACAGCCTCTATCTTCAAACAGCCCGTCACCAAGATCACAAACCATCCCAGCAACAAGGTGAAGAGCGATCCTCAGAAAGCCGTGGACCAGCCCCGGCAGGTGAGGCTTGCAGCTTGAGAGCTGCTTCTCCAGACCTAAGAAACACAGGATCCTAGAATGGTTTGGGTTGGACGGGACCTCAAAGCCCATCCAGTTCCATCCCCTACCATGGGCAGGGACACCTCCCACTGGATCCGGTTGCTCAAAGCCCCATCCAACCTGGCCTTGAACACCTCCAGGGATGGGGCAGACACAACTTCTCAAAACTCCTGGATTTTACTTCTAGGGGTGTCCCAAAATAAACCACATCAATTCTGCGACACTGTGCTAATAGTCCATGGCAATTTGAAGGTTGTAATGCTTCGGAAACAAGAACTTTGAGTGCTCACATTTCTTAATAATCACAACAAACCCCATTTCCAATGTAGTGAATATGCTGTCTGTGCTGTGTGTTTTAACCAGACTCCCTTTCAATTACAGTTTTGTTGTAGTTATTTGGTTCAGTTGCATTCGGATTTTTACAGGCATGAAAAGGGGGCATGCATGGACTGTTCGGGGTAAATTCTTAGTGTCACAAAAGCTCGATAAAATTGCTTTCTCACAAGACAAGACAAGCTGTTGACCAATCATCCTTGTAGGTGTAGGCTGCGAGTTCAAGGTGGCTCTAGGTAAAGTGACTTCCCACCAAACCACATGCTTGCTTGCTCTGAAGCCTGAGTAGAACCTGTGATCTGAAAACTGGTGAAGGTCCAGACAGGGTTGTTCTTATGATAAACTGCTAGAGAGGAATAAAATAATGCTTGAGCCTGGTTATAATTGCGTTCCATGAGTTCCATGGTGTATGAGATACAGCAAGAGAGGAATAAGAGTGTGAGAAAGGCTGTCCTGCACTGTAGGTGCTTAGGTGAGAGCCTTGCTGTTCTGGTTTGGAAGCACAGAAAACACCGGTCCCTGGAAGAACAGAAAGTCTCTTTCAAGGCAGCAGATCAGGGCTGAGTTGTTGTGGGACCAACTGGCAATGAGGATTGTTCCCTTCTGCAGACGTGGTAGAACCCTTCCATGGCAGATCTGATATACCGCTGTCCACAGCAGTGTTCTTCCCTCTCCTGATTGTAACTGGGTGCCTCGTAGAGTTGTCCATTACATGTCTGTTTGGTGCCAATAAACACTTTCTTTGTGTCAGCTCTTCTGGGAGAAGAAGTTAAGCGGACTGAATGCTTTTGACATTGCAGAGGAGCTGGTGAAAACAATGGACCTTCCCAAGGGTTTGCAAGGTAACCAGTGTCTTCCCTTAACTCCAGGGGTGGTATTTTAGAATTATAAAATCATTGAATGTCCTGAGTTGGAAGGAACCCCCATCAGGTCTAACTGCTGTCCTGACAGGACACAGAACGTCCCAGCATTCACCCCGTGGGTCTGAGGACATTGGCCAAATGCTTCTGAAATGTTGTCAGGCTTGGCACGTGACTGCTTCCCTGGGACCTGTTCCAGTGCTCCCACCCTCTGGGTGAAGAACCTTTCCCTAATGTCCTACCTGACCCTCCCCGGCATCTTCCTGCCGTTCCCTCAGGTCCTGTCATTGGTCTGCAGAGAGAAGAGCTCAGCCGCTGCTTCTCCTCACCTTATGAAGAAGCTATAGAGCACGATGAAGTCTCCCTTCTGTCTCCTCCAGGCTGAACAGACCAAGTGACTTCAGCTGCTCCTCATACAGCTACCCCTCTAAACCCTTCACCAGCTCTGTGGCCTCCTGGATGCTCTCCAGTAGCTTTAGATACGTTTATACTGTGATGCCCAAAACTGCACCTTTTTTGATGCCAGTCAGTGGTGATCTGAGGGTATCGTGTTTGACCACCTTGTCCTCCGTGCTGGGGACTATTCCTGCTTCCGCTGATACTGCTGGTTCTCTGGATGGAAGGCTCGGTGTCCTTCATCCTGAGGGGTTATGGAAGCAAAGCTTCTTGACTATTATTTATTTGTTCATTTTCCAGAAGCAGAACAGAAACAGCTTCCGTTCCCAGTTTGTATTTTCTGCGTAGAGAGGAATTGATCCAGTTTAAAAACTTTGGGAAGAGTAGTGCAGGTGCTGTTCCAAGTGGTTAGGACTGAGTTTTTGGGTTGTGTTTGCTTCCTAAATGACAGTATGTACTTTGCCATTCAGGTTTGAATAATGCCTGTTGTCCTGATTTGCTGTTCCTTGCTGTTCTGTGCTGTTCCTTGCTGTTCCTTTGCTGTTCTATGATTCTACCTGAAAGGAAGTTGTAGAGAGGAGGGAGCTGGGTTCTTCTCCCAAGTGACAGGGGACAGGACGAGAGGGAATGGCCTCAAGCTCCACCAGGGGAGGTTCAGGCTGAACATGAGGAAAAAATTTTTCACGGAAGGGGTCATTGGGCACTGGCAGAGGCTGCCCGGGGAGGGGGTTGAGTCCCCTTCCCTGGAGGTGTTTAAGGGATGGGTGGATGAGGCGCTGAGGGACATGGTTTAGTGATTGATGGGAATGGTTGGACTCGATGATCCGGTGGGTCTTTTCCAACCTGGTGATTCTGTGATTGTGCGATGCTGATTGTGGCTTTTCCTCCCACTTGCAGGGGTTGGTCCCGGCTGCACTGACGAAACCCTTCTCTCCGCTATCGCCAGTGCCCTGCACACGAGCACCATGCCCATCACGGGCCAGCTCTCAGCAGCCGTGGAAAAGAATCCCGGCGTCTGGCTGAACACCTCACAGCCACTTTGCAAAGCGTTTATGGTGACAGATGAAGATATCAGGTATGAACTTGGAATAAGGTCTCTTCTGGAAAACTATTACACGCCACTCTACTCCGCTCACACTGGCAAGTTTCAGTGTCAGATAGAGCACTGTGGCTTGCTGGATTGATTTTAATGCCTCTTTATCAGTGGAGTAGAAAACAACTGTTACACAAAGCTGCTCTCATACTTAAATCCTGATAGTCTTTATTTTCTTTTATTTATTATTTTGTTTTTATTAGGGAGAAATTTTTTTTTCTAAGATCTCATCTCAGTCCTCCCTCTTTCAGCTCAAAACCGCTACTCCTCATGCTATCCCTACACTCCCTGATAAAGAGATTGGGTTGGAGGAGACCTTAAAGATCACCCAGATCCAAGGGCTGGAGTGTTGCCTGTATGAGGACAGGGTGGGAGAGTTGGGATTGTTCAGCCTGGAGAAGAGAAGGCTCTGGGGAGACCTTAGAGCAGCTTCCAGGGCTTAAAAGGGCTCCAGGAAAGCTGGGGAGGGGCTCTTGATCAGGGAGTGCAGGGATGGAATGAGGGGGAACGGTTTTGAGCTGCAAGAAGGGAGATTGAGATGAGATCTTAGGAAGAAATGTTTTGCTGTGAGGTGGGGAGGCCCTGGCCCAGGTTGCCCAGAGCAATGGTGGCTGCCCCATCCCTGGAGGGGTTGAAGGCCAGGTTGGATGGGGCTTTGACCACCCTTATCCAGGGGGTCGTGTCTCTGCCCATGGCAAGTGGGTGGAACTGGATGGGCTTTCCCTTCCAACTCAAACCATTCCGTGATTGTGTTCTATGATTCCATGATTTTGACTGTGCCCAGTTACTCTGAGATTTCAGATTCACGTTTGTTTTTCATGTTGATGTCTCCTTTTATTGCAAATGGTGTCTGAATTTTAATAATAGAAGTGCTTGGGGCACCTCTAAGATTGGAGAATTCCTCAACAGCAGGATTTAATTCTCCTACCTTACTCAGTGTCAGCGCAGGACCAGACAAAAACCCTTGCTGCTGCGGTAGTAGCAGACAAGGATGCAGTTTATTTGGGTATTGCTTGCCTTCAGTGGTGAATTATATTGCTACATCAAGCTGGTTGAATTCAGCTTTAAGCACTGGATAGAGAATCATAGAATCAACAAGGTTGGAAAAGTCCTCTAGGCATATCCAGTCCACCCATCAGCCCAACACCACTATGTCTACTAAACCAACTCCCAAAGTGCCACGTCTACACACTTTTTGAACCCCTCCAGGGATGGGGAGACTGAAAACTGAATATACCGAAGACCCAACCTACAAGCACGCTGCTTTGCACTCACTGACAGCTTCTAAGGGTAGCAATGTCTTTGACTGAGTGATAAATCATTTTGGATTACACGGTGATTTTTTTCTGTGCTTGATTTGTACGTGAATGCCCAGGTGAAAATGGTTGGTTTATAGCTTTGTGGTTTCCTGTGGCTGAGGAGAAACCAGAGTCCCATGAGCCACAGATTGTCAATCACATGTTTACTACGACTTTGACAGGGAGGGAGCTCTAAAATGTAAGGTTGTAACTCAAAAGGAGAAAGAGCAAAAAGGTAGAAATTGTCAGAAACTTAATGTTCTCCAGTGTCATTTTTGGAAAGCTGAGCAGAAAAGCTGCCTTTTTCTTGTTTAGATTAATATTAATACTAGGAATTAAAAATTCCAGCTGCCAGATTAGGCAAATTTCAGTCCACCTGAAAAAGTGGTACAATTGATGCAGAAAATATTAGTCAACTTTTTTAAGCATTTCCTCACTGATCATATAATTCCAGGCAATTTTTTTACAACGCAGCTCTTGGAGGTCTTTTTCAAAGCCTTTTTTGTTTGCCCAGCCTCGTGACTGAGGGATTTAAGATTCCTTTCCCTTGGAAGGAGCAGCTTTGAGGCTTGACATCCGTATTCATTGGTTTGGGGCAGGAAACAAGAGGAGCTGGTGCAGCAGGTGAGGAAGAGGCTGGAGGAAGCCCTGATGGCCGACATGCTTGCCCATGTAGAGGAAATAGCGAGAGATGGGGAAGCTCCTTCAGAGAAGGAAGGAGGCGAGGAAGAAGAAGAGGAAGAGGAGGAGGAAGAGCAGGACCATGACCAGGAGATGGAGAATGTATAGTCCAGGTAACGTGACAGCATCTGTTCCCACCTTAAACTGGGCTTCATTGTAGGTGGAAATGTTTTCAGAAGGAATCTTGGTGTATATTGATAAGTATTGATTGCTGTTTAGTGTGTGCTTTTAAAGGTGCAGTAGCTGTGCTGTTAGGATAAAGTGAAATATTTCGATGTGTGTGATGTCTTGTGAGTGTTTGTGTTGTCACAGAACATGTTGGACCTTATGTCAGTGTCACATGGGCTGAACGGGTAACCAGAACGTGTCGGTAAGCGTTTATGAGAGTCTATCTTGAAAACTGATCCATTCTTTAAAAAAATAGTGTTGTGATGTCAAATTTTTTCCCCCAGTTGATGCATTTATTACTTCCTGTGATAGGCAGGAGGACACTGGGTAGAAGAGGCGGCTGCCATCCTACAGACTTTGTTTATCCCCTCTCTGCCTTTTTTTCCTCTCCCTTTTGCATTTTCGGTACGCAATTTCCAGCAGGGTGTGTTAGTTTGTGGAATATTTTAAATGGCATTTGTGGAAAGTTAGGAAAAGGCAACCTGGTCATCAAAAGAGGGAAACTGATAAATATCTTTATACGTGGTGGGAATTTATAAACTGGAATTAATAGAAGAATTGTTGATATTCAAAATCAGGAAACAGATTGAAATCTGAAATCTGCTCTTTCTTTGAATGCGAGCTCTGGTCATTGAAGAGCAGGTTGGATGGGGCTTTGAGCCCCCTGATGCAGTGGGAGGTGTTCCTACCCATGGCAGGGCATGGAACTGGACGGGCTTTGAGGTCCCTTCCAACCCAAACCATCCTGTGATTCTATGAAACAGTTGAACACTGGAATTCTGGATTCCCGGGAACAGGCCTTTCCATTGTGCATCCCTTGAAGGTAGCACAAAGGGCTTGCTGCTTGTTCTCAAGTGCATGTCTGACTTCCACTGTGCAGTGGAACTTCTTAAATAGAACAGCTCTGAATAACAAACCGTTAGTGTGATCACAGCTGTCTAAGGCCAAGTCAGGACACGTCAATAGGAGGTCCCTACATGCCGTACGTTGCGCTGGACGGGAACAAAGCCCCATGCAATGAAGCGGAGTTTTTCCTCACCACGTTTCTTTGATGTCACCCTAGCCAGGAGCACTGTGTGTGTGGTCAGTGGAGCTCGTGCAGTGAGATGAAACCAAAACTCACTGATTATAATTTTTGATCATTTTAAGTTTCAGCCTAAGAACAGCAATTAGTGTTCTGTCACTGGAATGGGATGGCCAACGCCCTGGGTGCTTCGTTAGGTGATTGTCCCGCTCCACTCCTCGCTGGTGCAGCCCCACCTTGAGTTGTGTGTGCAGTTTTGGGCACCACAGTATAAAAAGGATCTAAAGGTATTGGGGAGCATCCAGAGGAGGCCACAGAGTTGGTAAAGGGTTTAGAGGGGAGGCCATATGAGGAGCAGCTGAAATTACTTGGTTTGTTCAGCCTGGAGAAGAGGAGACTGAGAGGAGACCTTGTCATGTTCTGCAGTTCCCTTACAAGAGGAGGAGGAGGAACAAGCACTGAGCTCTTCTCTCTGGACCCGAGGGAATGGCAGGAAAGTGTGCCAGGGGAGGGTTAGGTTGAATATTGGAAAAGGGTTTTTCCTGCAGAGGGTGGTGAAGCACTGGAACAGCTTCCAGGGAAGCAGTCACGGCACTGAGCCCACCAGTATTCCAGAAGCATTTGGCCAATGCCCTCAACCCCATGCTGGGAATGTTGGGGTGTCCTGTGCCAGGACAGGCATTGGACTGTTCCTTCTGACTCAGGGCATTCTATGATTCTGTGTGACTCCAGAGCCCACGAGGTGAGGATCAAGAATGTGGAGGGAGAAAAACAATTTTTAGGGCCAATAATAATTTTTTAGGATGAATAGCAGAAAAGAGAAGCCCCTTTGGAGGGAGTCAGCTGTGTTTCAGGTAGAAGGAAGACTGATTTCTGTTCAGCAGTTCTTCAAGCTGGAAGGTTGGTCATAACGTGAAATCTGTTTGGGAGATCCCATCTGATATCCAGGCTCTCGTATTTCCATGTTTTACCACTTTACTAACAGGAGTTTTATGTGGACAGTGAATATCTTTTATTCCTTTCTACTACAACAGTCGGGCAACAGCAAAGAACCAGAACAAACTGTGCTGAAGGTGAAACCAGGAGATAGAGAAATGATGATGCTATGGCAATGGTGCTTTCTTAAGGGCTCACTTACTGACTTACATGGTGTTTTTTTCTCTCTTCTAGGGAGTTCCATCTAAGAATTCCCAGTATAAACCCTATCAGCAGGGTCAGCACAACTATTTACAAAGCCAAGAGTGTCTGCCGAGTCATTTGTACCAAGAACCCAACCGTACCTGTGAGCGTTCGATGTCCATGTGAGGAAACATTGAGAAGCTGATGGTTCATTAAGTGCTGGGTAGTTTTGAAGATGGAACTTGACTTAAACTCCACTCCCCTTCCTTTTTTCTAAAGGGGTAGGGTAATGGGGAATGCAAAACGGGGAGGGAATAAAGGAATATAAAATAGTGGGAGGGAAAATACTAGGAACCAAATTTCCTGTTGTTTTTTCTGTTGTGGGTCAGTGATAGGTGATACGTTTTAAAGCTTTTCTATCAAAGTACCTTTAACGGTGACCCAGGGAAACAATTTTCTCTCCAACACAAGCGAGAGAAATGCTGTTTCACTCCTTGGCTTCTCTGCTGTAGGCTACCTGTTTGTACCGGACCGTAGGGAGGTCATTTTAAGCTGTGGATTGTCATTCCATGTGTCAGTTTAGGTCACAGAATGTCCTTTTCCTCACAAGACCACATTGGTCTTGGAAGTGTAGTCTCAGAGATGAACTGCCAGTGCCTCCTCCACCTGAGGTTTCGATTAGTGGGGGAAGATAAACTTGAGGAATCGGTCTTAACGTCAATGGCAATCGGTTTTTAGTTCCAGCACCACAAGGAGTGCACGGGTTTGATACAGTTGTGTGCATGTCTGAGCGTAGAGTTTCAACAATCAATACACCCTCTCTGTGGTGTAGTTTGCTTCTGGTTCGAGTCAGGTCAGAAGGACCTTCTCAACTTAGAGTGGAAGGATGACTCATTTCTGACTGACAACGAGGAAAACTTCCTCATATGTCTTCTGGTGCCAAGAACCCCGACCTCTGCTTCTGTGTGTGTGGAGGGAAGGGGATCCATTCCAATAGGTGTGTCTGCACATCTGCTTTCATCTGCGGTGATGTTCTGACCTCTTTTAAAACAAGAAAGGAAAAAAAAAAAAAGGTTGATTTTTCTATAATTGTTATTGAAAACAAATTTAAAGCTTTTTATTAAGTATTAAATCTTTCTTATTTGCATGTGCAGTGAAGTGACCAGCATTTTGTGTCCAAAAATGAAATGATGTGAAAACTGCCTTAATGTGTTTCTAAGTATTTGGCTTCACCGTGGGTACCTTGAGTGATTCCTCAGTCTCTTCTAGTACATCTGTGAGCATATTGGGGTAACTTGGGGCTAAAAATGGATTTATCTGGGGAGGGAGGTTTGGGAGAGTGGAGATGGTGAGAGATTTTAGATTGGTGAATGTGTTGGCTAGGTTGCAAATGTTATTTTAGCCTTAGGGGTTGTAATTTGTGCCTGGACATCTCAGCTGAGAGTCCAGTATAAAGTGGTGGATTAAATATTGTGCCACTAACCAATTGTACAAGTTGTTGGTATCCCAAAACTTGGGGAAGAAAGTAGCTCCCAGAGCCTTTTAACATGTGAGAATGATTAGCAGTGACAGCAAGGGACCAGGGAATTGTCTTTGGGAGTAGTTGAGCTTAGGGATCTGAATAGATTTAAGCTCCTTGAAAAATATCCCATGCCAAAGTGATTGATACTGCATTAACTCTTTTCTTTAAGATCTGAAAATACAAAACTCTTTGATATTGCTCATTTGGAGTACTGCAAGAAGGCTGAATTGTAATTACCCACGGCTCTACCAGGTACTGCTTTGGGGAACCTGCCCTGGTACTGTGGCCAGTGAAAAATCCTTTCCTTTTTGAACAGTCTGTTACGGTTATTATTCTGTAAATCTGTCCTCTTGTAATTCATGGTGTTGAATTAAATGTTTCTCACAAAATAGAGATTCTGCTTGGCTGCGTCAAGCCCCTTGCTGACAATTTTTTGCGATGCTACTTCTGGTTATTTCAGCAGAGAAGCTCTTGCTCCATTCTGAGATTTGGATCTGGATATTTGGGACCTGGCAGAGGGGAATACGGAGTGAAACTTAAGCACGGTAGAATGATTTGGGTTGGAAGGGGCTTCAAAGCCCATCCAGTTCCACCCCCTGACATGGGCAAGGACACCTCCCACTGGATCAGGGGCTCCAAGCCCCATCCAACCTGGCCTTGAACCCCTCCAGGGATGGGGCAGCCACCCCTGCTCTGGGCAACTTGGTCCAAGGCCTCCCCACCCTCACAGCAAAACATTTCTCCCTAAGATCTCATCTCAATCTCCCCTCTTTCAGCTGAAAACTGTTCCCCTTTGTCCTCTCCCTGATCAAGAGCCCCTCCCCAGTTGTCCTTGAGCCCCCTTTGAGCTCCAGAAGGGTTGGTCAGTGTTAGCAGGTGTCTCTAATGCCATTTTTGTGTGTCATGTTGACAGTGAGCCCCATCCCCTTGAGCTGTCTCCATATGTTGCTCCCTCAGTTGGCGGCGCCACGAGGTGATTGATCGATCTCAGACTTGGGTCACTTTTCGAGTTACAGATCTTGTCAATCTGTCTGGCTCCACCCACACGCAGTGATTCAGCTCCTGATGTGCTGAAATATTCCCTTCCCACACACCAGAAAGGACTTTTTTTATAATTTTATAATTCTTCTCTGAGCTGCACCTTTTCTGGGCTCTGTTCGAAGCCGGTATTTTATGTGTGATGTTTGCCTGTGCCTGAAGAACCATGCAGAAAGCAGAGTCTGATCTGAAGAGTGAGAGGAGCAACTACAGCAGTTCTCTAAAAGTATTTTTTTGGCACTAATTACTCTGCTGTAGTTCCGTTTCTCTGGTTCCCCATACAGAAAGCAACTTAACAGGCTGTTACACCTCTGCTTTGCTTTAGTACAAGGTTCCTTAATTCCCTATACACATACAGGGGGTGGTATTGGTCACCTTGGGGGACATATCAGATTCTGTTCTATGGGGCTGTTTATACTGGAGAAGAGGAGGCTGAGGGGAGACCTCATCACCTTCTACAACTCTGTTAAAGAAGGTTGTAATAAGGTGGGTGTTGATCTCTTCTCCCAAGTAACAAGGGATAGGAGGAGAGGAAATGGCCTCGAGTTGCCTCCAGGGAGGTTTAGATTGGATATTTGGAATAATTTCTTTACTGACAGAGCAGAGGCTGCCCAGGGCAGTGGTGGAGTCTCCATCCCTGGAAGAGTTCAAATCGTCTGCAGATGTGGCAGTTTGGGACATGGTTTAGCAGGGATGGTGAGCTCTCTGTGACACACCTGGAAGATGTGTCTGAAGTGGGAGGATTCTCAGAGCTGTGTTCATGCTGATGCATCCTGGAGTCTGGATGGATATGGACAGATCTCCGTGAAATTGAGCTGTGAACACTCTGGGGGAAGACAGAAGTTGCTACAATCTTCCTCTGCAACAACTATCCAGAAAGAGTGAGCTGGTGGGAGCACACTGCCAAGACCTCCGAAGGTAAAATGGGAGGAGAGGAAGCTTGTTCCCTGTTTCCATGAAGCTTTCCAGCAGCTGGAAGGTGTTAGCTTTAGTTGGCACATCAAGAGAAGTAAAGAGGCAGTTCCTGGTGGCTGCTATCTTGCTGGAAAGATCACAGAATCCTGGAATGGTTTGGGTTGGAAGGGACCTCAAAGCCCATCCAGTTCCACCCCCTTCCAAGGACAGGAACACCTCCCACTGGATCAGGTTGCTCCAAGCCCCATCCAACCTGGCCTTGAGCATCTCCAGGGATGGAGTGATCCCACAGACTCTATTCTGAGTATCAGAATGTGAAAGTCCTCCCTAGGAGAGTCACCAGCCGAAGAGCAAAGCTTGGAAGCACAAGGACAGACCACGTGGCCTCTGTGTTTGCACCACTGACCATCAGGAGTTAATGTTTCCCAGGATCTGTGGAAAGTGGAACAAGATGTGGGTGTTTCTAGATCAGCTGCTGATGGTTCTGGCAGTTTAAAACAATCCCTGGTGGAATGGGTGAGTCCCAAAGACAGCGATTGGGAAAGACAATTATGTGCAAATGGAGAAGATGAAGCTTGAAAATGAGACCCGTGGAACTCGTGGAATTCGAGCATCTGGGCACTTGAGGTGGTGGGTGAGCAGATAATTGGGCTCAATATTCTGAATCGGGGTGCTGTGCCATCGCTGCCAGCAAAAGCTTCTTAAAGCTCTGTCTGCCAAAGGTCCCTGCAGAGCGATGGCCTGGGTGGAACTGGTGGGGACTTGTGGTGGGGCTGCTGGGTGAGGGGGGCTTGGGAAGGAAGGTGGTCTTGGAGCATCCAAGCTACTGAAGTTATGGCTGCTCTGTCTGTAGCAGAAACAGGGAATGGCTTTGCTGCTGGGCATGATGAAGAGCAAACCCTTGTGAGACGGGGACTAAGGAACCAAGGGGGAAAGAACAAAGAGTTGATATTTTCTTAATTTTTGGGATTTGGGAAGAAGGAAATATCCTTCCATACCCAAAGAGTGGCTGGGCTGTCGCTCCTTGAATCTTCAGTTCTGGGCCCTCACCACAAGAAGGATGTTGAGGCTCTGGAGCGAGTCCAGAGAAGAGCAACGAAGCTGGTGAGGGGGCTGGAGAAGAGGAGCGGCTGAGAGAGCTGGGGGTGTTTAGCCTGGAGAAGAGGAGGCTGAGGGGAGACCTCATTGCTCTCTCCAACTCCCTGAAAGGAGGTTGTGGAGAGGAGGGAGCTGGGCTCTTCTCCCAAGGGACAGGGGACAGGACGAGAGGGAATGGCCTCAAGCTCCACCAGGGGAGGGTCAGGCTGGACATTAGGAAAAAATATTTAACAGAAAGGGTCATTGGTCCCTGTCCGAGGCTGCCCAGGGAGGGGGTTGAGTCCCCTTCCCTGGAGGGGTTTAAGGGACAGGTGGACGAGGTGCTGAGGGACATGGTTTAGTGATTGATGGGAATGGTTGGACTCGATGATCTGGTGGGTCTTTTCCAGCCTGATGATTCTATGATTCCATGCCCTTGTGTGCTCGATAAACCCTGTGGTTCCAGCATCCACCCATGGATGGAAATAGTCCACCTGGGTGCTGTAAGGAGCTGTCGTGTCCTCAGCAGCAGCCGCACTGCTCCAGTTTTGCTGGGAATTGTAACTCTCACGTCAGCAAAGGGTTGTGCAAAGTAGTTCCCGGACTCCTCTGATCTGTTCCAGCTTCTGATGGAAGCTGGTGGTGATGGAGAGCTGTGGTGGAGGCCCACCCCTCCCCATCACTGCCCTGCAACTCCTTCCATTCAGACATCTGCACTCCAGGCTGGGGTTTAGGGGCTGGAAACACTGAGCTGTAGAGGGAAGGAGGAAAGGAGGGTGCTGTGGCTTCAGCCGGGATGTGCACAGCCCCCCAGTGCCCACCGGAGCACCCCCAGGGCACCCGAATATCCTGCTCACCTCCCCCAAAGGGCCGCTGGTGTCCCCCTCCTCGCACCGAGCACCATGCCCACCATCCCAGAGCACGAGCCATGTTCCCAAAGCCTGTGTCCCCCCCCCAGCATCCTTCCCCTGTCTCCCCCCAGCTCCCCAGGGCACAGTCCGTGCCCCCTCCCCCAACCACCCTGCCCACCCCCTCAAAAGGCTGTTTGTGTCCCGTCTGAGCACCCTCTGTGCCCCCTAGAGCATCCTCCCCACAGCCTCCGGCCCTCCTGGGGCACTACTGCCCATGCCCCCTCTGACCCTCCTGCCTGCCCCCCGGGCCACTATTCCTGCCCTATCCCATCCCCCACTCCCCCCCAAAAAAGCACCATGCCCCCCTCCCACAATCACTTATTCCTGTCCCATTCCCTTCCCCAAAAAAAGCACCTTTCCCCCTCACCTAGGTCACTATTCCTGCCCTACCACCCCCAAAAGCACCCTTCCCCCCCAGCATCCCGGCTGCACCAATCCCCGTGTCCCCTCCATCCATCCCTTTAAAAACCTGCAGAGGGTCTGGAATGACCGATACATGCGTGGGAATGGGCATCGCCTCGCTCAGTGAGTAGAGCATGGGGGGTTCTTAAGGCCAGGGTCGTGGGTTCTGGGTGAAAGGAGGTTGTAAAGAGGAGGGAGCTGGGCTCTTCTCCCAAGTGACAGGGGACAGGATGACAGGGAATGGCCTCAAGCTCCACCAGGGGAGGTTCACACTGGATATCAGAAAGAAATTTTTCACAGAAAGGGTCACTGGGCACTGGAACAGGCTGCCCAGCGAGGGGATTGAGTCGCCGTCCCTGGAGGTGTTTAGGGGATGGGTGGATGAGGTGATGAGGGACATGGTTTAGTGATTGATGGGAATGGTTGGACTCGATGATCCAAGAGGTCTTTTCTAACCTGGTGATTCTATGATTCTATGAAGTGTGGATCTGCTGGAGGGTCGGGAGGCTCCAAAGGTATCTGAACTGCTGGGCTGAGACCAATGGGATGAGGTTTTTTAACAAGGCCAAATGCCGGGTCCTGCACTTGGGGCACAACAACCCTGAGCAGCTCCAGACTAGGAGAAGTCTGGCTGGAAACTGCCTGGAGGAGAAGGACCTGGGGGTGTTGGTTGACAGAGACTGAACATGAGCCAGCAGTGGCCCAGGTGGCCAAGAAGGCCAATGGCATCTTGGCTTGGATCAGAAACGGCGTGACCAGCAGGGCCAGGGAGGTTCTTCTCCCTCTGGACTCGGCACTGGTGAGACCGCTCCTCGAATCCTGGGGTCAGTTCTGGGCCCCTCACCACAAGAAGGATGTTGAGGCTCTGGAGCGAGTCCAGAGAAGAGCAACGAAGCTGGTGAGGGGGCTGGAGAAGAAGAGGAGCGTCTGAGAGAGCTGGGGGTGTTTATCCTGGAGAAGAGGAGGCTGAGGGGAGACCTCATTGCTCTCTCCAACTCCCTGAAAGGAGGTTGTGGAGAGGAGGGAGCTGGGCTCTCCTCCCAAGGGACAGGGGACAGGATGAGAGGGAATGGGCTCAAGCTCTGCCAGGGAAGGTCAGTCTGGACATTAGGAAAAAATTTTTCACGTAAAGGGTCATTGGGCACTGTCAGAGGCTGCCCAGGGAGGGGGTTGAGTCCCCTTCCCTGGAGGGGTTTAAGGGACGGGTGGACGAGGTGCTGAGGGACATGGGTTAGTGATTGATTGGAATGGTTGGACTCGATGATCCGGTGGGTCCTTTCCACCCTAGTTATTCTATGATTCTATGATCGCCAGGTTCCCCCGAGCGCCCCGGCTCTCCCCTCTCCTCCAGCCCTTTAAAAACCCTTAGAGGATCCGGAGTGACCGATCCCCGCGTGGGCACAACCCACCCCATCCCCGGGGCCCCGCCCGCTCCGGAACCCTCGCGGAGGGCTCTGTGTGTGTGTGGGGCGGGGGGGTGAGATTCGGATGCGCCCCCGTCCAGGCTCCGTGTGTGTGTGTGCCCCCCACCCCCCCCCGCTAGGCGTGGCATGGTGGGCGCCGCCCCGTTCCTGCGGCGGGGCTGGGCGGTACCACTGCCCGTTTGGCGGGGGGGGGTGGGTGGGGTGTCGGTGTGCGCATGCGCGGCGGGGCGCGGCCCCATTGTGTCGGGGCGGGCCGGGGGGCGCAGAGCGGGCGGCGGGCAGCGGGTAGCGCCTCCGCCCCGGCTCCCGCCGCCATGCCCGGCTCCATCTACCAGCCCGAGGGCGGCCAGCCCTCCCGCGGCACGCCGAGATGCTTAGCTTTGCTCAGCCCCCCCGCTCCTCCGCCTCTTCCACCACCTCCTCCTCCTCCTCCTCCTCCCGCCGAGCAGCCCTTGCCGGAGCCCGACCGGGAGGCGGCGGCGGCGGGGCCGGACGAAGCCGCCGCGCTGCGATTCCAGCTCTCGGTGTTGGGGCTGGAAGAGCCGGGCTCGGCGGGGCTGAGGGAGCGAGGTGGCGGCGGCAGCCGTTCCCCGCCGGCTCCCGGAGCCTCCTCCTCCTCTTCTTCTTCCTCCTCCTCCTCCTCCTCCTCCTCATCTTCCTCCCCCCCGTCCGCCTTCGGCCCCTTCGCGCCGGGGCCGCTGCTGGCCGAGCCGCTGGGCAGCAGGAAGAAAAGCGTCAACATGACCGAGTGTGTCCCCGTGCCCAGCTCCGAGCACGTCGCCGAGATCGTGGGCCGGCAAGGTAAAACCTCGCGGTCCCCTCCCCTCCCCTTTATTTTCTTCTTCTCCTCCCTTTGGGTCGGTTCGGGAGGCTTTTGTCTCCCCGCTTAGTAGCGCAGAGGCGGAAACTTCACGCCTTTCCCTTCTCTTTGTGCCCTTTCCCTTCTCTTTGTGCCCTTTCCCTTCTCTTTGTGCCCTTTCCCTTCTCTTTGTGCCCTTTCCCTTCTCTTTGTGCCCTTTCCCTTCTCTTTGTGCCCTTTCCCAGCCCCGAAATGTTAATTAAAAACTTATCTAGGGCAGCCAGATCGTGGGAGCCACGCGTGTCCGGGGAGGGGGGTGGGGGGAAGGCGAGAGCTTTGGTTCCATTGTAGTTGGGTGCCGCCCCCCTGCCCTTCCAGCTCGGTGTGTCTCGAATCTGGGGGGTCGAAATGGTTTTCGGTGTCTCAGCATCGGTGTATAAACGGTAATTAATCCCCCCTCCTGGTAATGAATCCCTTTCATTAAGGGAAGGGGCCCCACGAAGCCCCTCTCCACCCCGCTGTCACAAAGGATGCTCGGGCGGCCCCAGCTCCAGGGTGGGTGTGCCCGGCGTGGGCTTTGTCTCCAACAAATCCCAAATATCCCTTACCCAAAGTTTCATCTTTTAAAAGAAAAAAAGAAAAAAAAAAAATCCAATCAAGATCCCAGGTAAGAGGATTTAAGGAAAGAAAAAGAAAAATAATGAAGAAAGAAAAGGGGAGCTGCCCGCAGGAACCCCGTTGACGATGGGCAGTTGGGATCAGAGCTTGACCTCCGGGCGTTTTGGCCATGCAGGGCTCTGCCACCCCAGCCTTGTCCTTGTCCCACAGCTCCCATCCCTTCCCAGTCAAGGGGATGTGGGGTTTGGGGCTGGGGGGCATATTTTTTCCTGGGGGGAAGCGGGGAGCTGGGCAGCCTCATTGTTCTCTTTGTTAGCCAGAGCCATGCTGTGATGAGCGCGGTGACATCATGCTCTGCGCTTCCCATTGGCCTGCGCTGCCTCCCAGCCAGCCCCGCTTCCCGGCCTCCCAACTTTCTGGGCACTCCTTGCTGGTCCCACCATCCCGGCTGCTGGCTCCCACCAGGAACGTCAGCCCGGCTGGGACAGCCGAGCCCAGCCAGGATAGCGAGGTGGCACGACCAAGCCCGCTACGGTGCCGGAGAAACGGAACGCGGTGCCGCACCCTGCTCCGGAAAATCCTCCTCCTCCTTGGGCTGGATGGGGACCTGGATTTGGTGGCCTCTCCAGCAATCTCTGCAGACCCCCGGGATTGGGTAACTTGAAAACAAGCCTGGAACCGGGCCCAGGCTCCCAACTTTCCACACATTCTGTGTTGGTCCCACCGGGAAGGTGAGCCCAGCCGGGGCAGCTGAGCCCAGCTGAGGCAGCCGAGGTGGCATGGCCAAGCCCGCTACGGTGCCGGAGGAACGGAACGCAGTGCCACACCCTGCTCTGGAAAATCCTCCTTCTCCTTGCGCTGGATGGGGACCTGGATTTGGTGGCCTCTCCAGAAGACTCAGCAGAGCCCCAGGCTCTGGTAACTTCAAAGGAAGCTTGTAACTGGATCCAGGCTCCTAACTTTCCAGGCACTCTGCGTTGGTCCCACCGCCCCGGCTGCGGGCTCCCACTGGGAATGTGAGCCCAGCTGGGATAGGCAGCTTGTGCAGCAAAGCCCACTACGGTGCCAGAGGAGCAGAACGCGGTGCTGCACCCTGCTCTGGAAAATCCTCCTTGGGCTGCATGGGGACCTGGATTTGGTGAGAAAGGGTCATTGGGCACTGGCAGAGGCTGCCCAGGGAGGGTGTCGAGTCACCTTCCCTGGAGGGGTTTAAGGGACGGGTGGACGAGGTGCTGAGGGACATGGTTTAGTGGTTGATGGGAATGGTCGGACTTGATGATCCAGTGGGTCTCTTCCAACCTGGTGATTCTATAATTCTCCAGCAGACTCTGCAGACCCCCAGGATCCGGTAATTTCAAAGCAAACCTGTAACTGGGTCTGGTCTCCCAACTTTCCACGCGCTCCTTGCCACTCCTGGCTGTGGGGTCCCACCGGGCAGCCGAGCCGGGATAGCCAGGTGGCACAGCAGAGCCTGCTCCGGTGCCAGAGGAGCGGAGTGTGGTACCACACCCTCCTCCAGAAATTCCTCCTTCTCCCTGGGCTGGATGGGGACCTGGATTTGGTGTCCTCGCCAGCAGAGACCCTTGGGACCTGGCAACTTGAAAGCAAACCTTTAACTGGGTCCGACTTCCACTGGGAACCCTGCTGGCTCTGTGAGTGGAAGGAGGTTGGAGAAGCAGCTGCTTTCGTGCCGGTGAGCTGTCAGTTGGCACCTTCCTTGCAGCAGCCAGGAATGTGTGTTTGGGCTGTGATGCTGCACCTCTGGCACCCCGATGACAGAAACGTGGGTCCAGGTACCTGCCCCAAACACCTCGTGCAGAGTTTGGGTCCTGGTTAAGCTCGCGGGGCTCCTGGTAAAGAGCTGCAAGAGAACTGATTGTATCAGCTTGAGGAGGAGTGCTGGGGGTCACTGTGTCCATGGGTGGGCTCCAAGGGAACCTGGGGCCCACGATGGGCTGGAGCTGCTTGGTGCTTCCCTGGGGGGTTTCTCCCGTGTGTTTCCCATCCTTCTTCTGCTCTCAAGTTTTCATGCTGTGCCACGGCCCAGTTGTGCTGTTGTTTCGGTGTAAGGGGGGCTCAGCATTTGGCACCTCCAGTTCTCACTGGCAGGGGGTGTGGTTGGGCAGCATCAGAGGGGATGGGGCTGCAGCAGAGTGCTTTGAGTCTTTGTGCTCTGCCTTCTCTCCGGTTCCACTCCGGCAGCTGGTTCAAATCAGGGGTGTGTGAGGCCGATGCAGCCTGAGCAGGAGCGATACTGAGGCTGCCTGCAGCCACCTACCTCTCCGGGTCTTGCACCGAGCTGAAAAATAAGCAGAGACCTTCTCACTCGCCTCATCCTCCTGCACCCATCCTTGCTCCTGGGTCCTTCTGGTCCCCAGGTCCACCCTGCGAGTCTCATCTTTGATGTTCCCACGGTTGTGGCCACACAGCTGCGAGGAGCTGAGCCTTGGCGTGCTTCACCGGGCCTGGCATCCTTCTGGTGCTGAGATATAATGCTGCAGGGCTGGGTCTGTGTCCCCATTGCTCTTCTCTTTCCTTTGCTGCCCAGCCATGACCTGGGTGCTCGTGGTGCTGCTGTGCTCGGAACACAGGAAGGGATGAAGACTTGGATATCGGGTGCCCTGGAAGGGCCTTGAGCTGGGAGAAGGCTGGATTTCTCTCCCAGAACCTCTTCCAGGATTCTCGCTTCTCTGAGAAGCAGCTCTTGGGGCACTTTGGGACCAGTCCTGTTGTCCCCAGTGCCCGGCAGCCCCTTGCTGCCATCGGGATGAGGTGGCCAGGAGGTCCTGGGACAGCACTTTGCCCATCAGACCAACGCATGGCTGGTCCTGCTGTGGTGGGACAAAGGCTATCAGGTGGGATTTCTCCTACTTCTTCAATTTCTCTCCTCCAGATCCACTAATTTAACCCTTGCCAGAAGGGAGCAGCAGCAGCTCAGCAGGTAAAGCTTTGTGGTGTAAAGCAAATCGGGGTCTTCTTGACTGACCTGGAGACGTGGTTGCCATCACCCCTCATCCAGACGGTGCAGAGCAGCATCTGCCAGCCAGGATCTGTGGCTTTTCTGCTCCCTACCCACATGGCTACCAAAAGGCAGCATGGGCATGGCCGTGCCTTTGCATGCAAGCCCATTTTGACTCCTGCCCTGGGAGGGACTATCTCCAAAAAATGCTCTGGGCATCAATTGTGGTGGTGTGAGCTGGGAAAGAGCGGTGGGGATCATGGCAGTCACTGGGAACAAGGGAGCTGGAGAGCGTGGGGCAGGCTGGGCGTTAGAGTTGCCCTGGCTCCTGCATGTTGGCACCATGCTGGTGTTGCTCCCTGGTGGCTTTCAGAGAATCACAGAATGGTTTGGGTTGGAAGGGAGATCTTGTAGCCCATCCAGTTCCAGCCCCCTGCTATGGGCAGGGACACCCCCCACTAGATCTGGGTGCTCCAAGCCCCATCCAGCCTGGTCTGGAACACCTCCAGGGCAGCCAAGAAGGCTTTGGAGGAGCATTTCCAGCAGCTTCTGCCCCAGAGAGGCAACAGGCAGCTGGTGCAGCTGAGAGCCATGGGCTTTATTCTCCCTTCCAGTGTCAGGTGCCCCTCGTGGGACAGTTGGCCACAGCTCCTCTCCCAGGGCTCCACTTTTCCATCTGTGACACGCAGGGACTTTACAGCATTGCAAAGGCTTTGGGAAAGATGTTTATAGAAGGTGCTGAGATGCTCAAAGGGGAGATCCAGGATGAAATACGGCAGTTCTCCTCTGTGCCAGAGCACATTGGATGTTTCAGTGCTTGGAGGTTTGACAGGGAGACCACAGACCTCGGTTTCTGGTTGAACCTGAGCATCTGGAGACTTGCAGTAGGTTGCTGGGGCTGCACTGAATACTCTTCTGTTTCTGAGCCCTGGGCTGGTTCTCTCTGCTCTCCTGTGACCCTCATGGCCTGGCTGCCTCCTCCCATGTCACTGGGTTGTGGCAGAGACAAAAAAATCCCAAAGCTGGTTGCAGAGATTGATCTGATGGCTAAAGCACCTGCCTGTGCTTTTTGGCTCTGGCACTGGTTTCCTTCTCCCTGTCCCGAGGCGAGGAGCTCAGCCTCCCTGCGTCGCTTTTCCCAGTGTCTGGAGAAGAAACAAAGGTGTGATGTGCCTGTGTGGTTGCGAGGATGAATTAATTACTGTTTGCAGAGAGGTGGGAAGAAGCGCTCGGCAGGAGGGGAGATGGGATGTGATGGAGGTGCAACATGTTCTCCTCCACGTCCGGCCCCGCTCCTGGTGCATCCTGCGCAATGTGTCTGTGACAAAGGGGACTGGGAATGCTGAAATATTGCATCTGAGGCCAGGAGATGCTGCAGAGCTGGGGAAGAGGAAAGACAATGTCTTTCTTGAGCGAGTAGGGCACTCCAGAGGGCTGAGTGCAAGGCCTCATCCGGCTCCAGTCCTGGTTGATGCCATCAAAGGCTCCTCCAGAAAAGCTCTTGTTTGCTCTCTTGGGTTTTCATAGCTTGGAGCTGGGCACTGTGAGCACAAAACTCCCTGGGCAAATGGAGATGTGGTCTGGCAAAGGGGATCAGGCTTTGTCCTCATGAAGAGGAGGCCACCTTTTGTCAAAGCAGGTGCTGAGGACCGGCGAGTGGATCAGCTGTGTTTGGTCTCTTATCTCTTGCCTGAGTAACAGCAGGAGCACAGAGGATGGAGAGGCACTTTCCCAGCCTGGCTGTAGTGGTTTTCATCAGCTCTTGCCACGGTCACAGCCTGGATCCAACTGGAGCTCCTGGCAGACGGTGAAGTCCTCTTTGGTGGTGCCAAGAGAGAACTCTCATGGAGAGCAGCTGTCTTTCCTGGGATGCTGCCTCCATTGCTGCATCATCCTGGGGAGAATCTCTAAGATTCTGTTTCTTGTCCAGAACCAGTGATCCCTCTGCCTGAGGGCAAGTGGAGTGGGTCCAGCCAGGACAGCTTTGAGGAGCACAGTGTGCTGTGAGCTGCATGGAATAGACAGAGCAGGTCATAGTTGGTGACAGTGGGAAGAAGAGAAGAGTGTGGGATCTGGAAACAGGAGGTATCGAGTTGTGTGTCCACCTCACACGGCTTCGTTGGTGCCATCTGGATATAAGGAAGACGTTTTTAGACTGGATATAAAGACAACATTTCTTACAATGAGGGTGCTGAGGCCCTGGCCCAGGGAGGCAGTGGAGACCCCATCCCTGGAGACACTCAAGGCCAGGTTGGATGGGGCTTTGAGCACCCTGATCTGGTTCAAGATGTCCCTGCTCTTTCAGGGGGTGAAACTGGATGAACTTTAAGGTCTGTTCCAACTGAAAGCATTCCATGATTCTGTGGTCTCTGCAGGAAGAGATAGTGGTGATACAAGGGGCTGTGACTTGGTGGGGTTGCTTGTGCTTGAGACCTCTGAAATGAGGGTGTTTGCTTGCAGCTGAGCGTGGCCGTGGGTTGTGGTGATGAGTTTGGGCCCACAGGGACTCAGAGCTCTGGCAAAGAGCTGTAACGTGGCAGCTGAGCCTTTCCCAGGCTCTGGAGTCAAGGAGGGATCTGTTTGGGCGGCAGCACCCTTGGAGCTGCCCCCTTGCCTGGTTTGGGGATGTTTGCGTTTCGATCCAAAAAGTGCTTTTAAAGCTACCTTCTTTATAGACTTGTAGCAAAATATGGCACCTTGTTTTCCTCCTCTCTCATCGTTATTGCTGCACATCAGCCCTTGGCAGGGTAAAACATGGGAATCATAGAATCCTGGAATGGTTTGAGTTAAAGCCCGTCCAGTTCCACCCCTTCCAGGAGCAGGGACATCTCCCACTGGATCAGGGGCTCCAAGCCCCATCCAACCTGGCCTTGAACCCCTCCAGGAATGGGGCAGCCACCCCTGCTCTGGGCAACCTGGGCCAGGGCCTCCCTGCCCTCACAGGAAATCATTTCTTCCCAAGATCTCTCCTCAATCTCCCTTCTTGCAGCTCAAAACTGTTCCCACTTTTCCTCTCCCTAGTCTCCCTGATCCAGTGCCCCTCCCCAGCTTTCCTGCAGCCCCTTTCAGTCCTGGAGGCTGCTCTAAGGTCTCCCCGTGGCCTTCTTATGTCTAGGCTGAACAACCCAAACTCTCTCAGTCTGTCCTTGGATCATCTCTGTGGCCTCCTCTGCACTTGCCCCAACACCTCTACATCGTGCCTGTGCTCAGGACTCCAGAACTGAGTGCAGACCTTCACTGAATCCCAATCTGGCGAGGCCACTCAGCATTCCCACTTGGAGATTTTAGGGTCTGGTGCCTGGGAGTCCCTGTGGCCGAGGAGTGGTTTGGGTGGCCTTGGGGCTAGGGGCAGCGGGAGGGTGGATTGGATTGTCCCTGTAAGGCCGTGGCTGTCCCAGCTCCGCTCCCACCACATTCCCAGTGCACCAGTCTGTGAGCACTCACTGGAGTGTCACGATGACAGAAGCTCCTCGTGCTGAGCGCTGCAAGCGTGGTTCCTGGTGCAGGTGCCAGCACATGGCCTTGGGCAAGCAGCTTCCCTGGCCGGTGACTCCTTTTCTGCAGCACTTCCCTGGGCAGGCAGGGAGGAAACCAGCAGCCCTGCTGCCCAGGACCTGCCACCGACTTCTTTTACACTAGGATTGGAAAGACCAGCTCTGACTTGTGTGATTTGCTGTGGCGCTGGGGGGCTGGAAGCACCTGACAGTCATGGGTCCTGTGTGTTGTGCCTGCCCTGCTTGTTTGAAGAGGGTGGAACTAGCCAAGCCAGGCACCCGTTTAGTTTTTCACCCAGGTTTCTAACTTTGCCCTTAGGAAGGCCTCGTAAGGAGCAACTGGATAAACTTCCTCTGTAGCATCAGTTTGGTCCCACCAGTGGAGCAGGGTGAGGACGAGCCTCACTGTGCCATGTCCCCATGGGATGTTTTTCTTGAGCAGCGCCTCTTTGCAGCTCCTGGCAGCTGCTGATACCCTTGGATCTTGAAATTACCACTTCGTGCTGTGAAGGGTGGATTTTGGACCTTGGGGGTGAGGTTGGCATCCGCAGGAGGCACTGGCAGAGCCCCACGGTGCTTCCAGACCAGCTGCCCTTGCTGCTGCCATCGTGCTTGTCCCAGTTTGCCAAGCAGTGGAGCAGGGACCTAGCTTATAGCAGGTTCCAGAATAAATGAGGGAGGAAAAGCACCTCGCAGAAGCTGGCATATGCTTGAAAAACCTTCACCTTTGATGCTTGCTGGGTCTGCCCTGTCCCAGTGACAAGGCTGCTGCTTTCCCCACCATATGCCCCCAGCCATAAATACACCTTCCAGTTGTTGTCCTAAATTAGAAAAAGCCTGGACAAGCCCTTCTCCACCCACATTCCTTCTCCGTGTGTCCCTGCAGCCGCTCAGCAGCGTCCCGGGCTCTAGGGAAGGGAGCAGCTCTGCCATCCCAGCACTGGCTGTACCTGGCCAAGCCTGGCTGGTTGTGTGAAGGGTTGAATTTGGGTTGAATTCACTGGCCCAAGCCAGGAGTGAATCCCTGGGGTAGTGCAAGGCAGGAGGAACGTTTGTTTGGTTGCAACAAGCGCGTGGAGGTGGCCTTCAAATACTTTCAGCCTGGTTTGTATGAAATTCAGAAGGTTTCCACACTTACGAGGGAGATCCTGGCAGGTCTCCGGCCTCCCTTGCTCAATCTGCCTGGTCTCTTGCTAGATTCACCTCCAACCTGCCCATTGCCATCCTGGGAGCTTTGCAGGAAGCAGGGAGGACACGCGTGGAGCTGCCTGGAGCCAGGCAGGGGCCGTGCGGGCTGACACAAGCTGCTTTTGAGGTTTCTTGGAGGAAGCATCAGGAGAGGCTGGTGTCATCACCCATCAGCTCCCTGGATGTCGCTATTGGAGCGGTTAGCGCTACTGAAAAACTGGGCTGTGACACCCAGGGCAGCTGCTGATCGCTTGTTTTGACTGAGTTACATCTTATTCTTTGTAATGCTCAATGCCCTGATAAATGCACCGCGCGGGAGTCTCTGGGAGTAGCACGGTCCCTGGTGGAGCTGTGCCTGGGTTGATTTGCCTGGTTGGGACAGACCAACCTGAACATCCCACATGGTTTCAGCCTCGGCTGAATCCGTTCAAGCTGCTGGGACTCTCCCGTCTCCAGCCTCGCAGCTGGACGAGTCGCCCTGCCCTTCCTCAGGGAGCGGCTGGGAGGAGGAGTGCCCGGAGTGAGCCGTTTGCGGAGGAGCCAGCTGGGCACTTGCAGCTGCCTCGGCCGTGTCTGCGAGCAGTCGAGCTCTCCCTGCTGATTTGTGTCTCTTGGTCAATGTGGAGCTGCAGCAGCAGCGTTTGCAGTGGGCAGGGAGAGTCTCGGGGCTCAGACTGAGCAATTTACAGAATCCTAGAATGGTTTGGATTGGAAGGGACATTAAAGCCCATCCAGTTCTGACCTCCTGCCATGGGCAGGGACACCTCCTGCTGGATCAGGGGCTCCAGGCCCCATCCAACCTGGCCTTGAACACCTCCAGGGATGGGGCAGCCACCACTGCTCCGGGCAACCTGGGCCAGAGCCTCCCCACCCTCACAGCAAAACATTTCTCCCTAAGATCTCATCTCAATTTCCCCTCTTTCAGCTCAAAACCATTCCCCCTCATCCTCTCCTTGCCCTCCCTGATCAAGAGCCCCACCCCAGCTTTCCTGGAGCCCCTTTCAATGCTGGAAGTTGCTGTAAGGTCTCCCTAGAGTCTTTTCTCCAGGCTGAACAACCCCAGCTCTCTCAGCCTGTCCTCATAGCAGGGGTGCTTCAGCCCTCAGATCATCTCCGCGGCCTCCTCTGGACCCGTTCACACATTTCCAGATCCTTCTTATGTTGGGAATTCCAGAACTGGACCCAGGACTCCAGGTGGGGTCTCTCGAGAGTGGAGCAGAGGGGCAGAATCCTTTCCCTCGCCCTGCTGGCCCATCTTCTCTTGATGCAGCCCAGGACGCGGTTGGCCTTCTGGGCTGACTCCTGGGGGCTCCTGGCTTTGCTTAGGGTGCCCTGCAAAGCTCAGGGATTTTGTGGGAGGTGGGAGCCAAGGGATCTCTCGCCCTCGTGTGCCGGGAGCAGAGGGTGGGCAGCCAGGCTGAGCTCGCGATTCTGTGCGCCTGGCTCATGTGAATTTAATTAAGTGCGTGCACTGGAGCGGATGCAATTAGCAGGAATGGGGTTGCAGAGAGCAGTGCTGCGCTTGCAGCCGGAGGCAGCTTCTTGGTAAAAGAAGCAACGACCGGTCCTGGAGGACAGCAGGAGCCTTTTGCTGTGTGGGTGCTGCAGGGACTCGCAGCCGGAGCCCAGCTCGCCCACGGGAGGAGAGGGGCAGGGGTGTGCCCGGGGGTTGTACGAGGTGAAATCAGAGCTGGCAGCAAACCCCTGGTCTCCTGCGTCCCAACCTGGGCTCTGCCTGCTGAATCATGTTCCTCGTGCGGGGGAAGCAGGTCTTTCCAGAATGGGGAGAGCCGCTGGCCTGTGAGCACAGAGGACACAGCCTCTCTGCCCCTGGAGTCGCCTTCCTCGGGGCAGGGAAAGGGAGGTGAGGGGGCCTTGTGTCGTCTGGCCATGGGAAGCCCCAGCTCCTCATTCTTGCGGGGCTGTCGCTGCAGCCCTTGGGGTGTGGCCAGGTCTGTTTCTCATATTTAGCTGCTGGATGAGGACAAAAGGGACCTTAAAGCCCATCCAGTTCCAGTTGCACTCCCTGCCATGGGCAGGGACACCTCCCACCAGACCAGGGGCTCCAAGCCCCATTCAACCTGGCCTTGAACCCCTCCAGGGATGGGGCAGCCACCACTTTTCACGGCAGCCTGGGCCAGGGCCTCCCCGTCCTCACAGGAAAATACTTCTTCCCAAGATCTCATCTCAATCTCCCCAATCTGGATTTCATACAAGCCAGGCTGGAAGCATTTGAAGGCCACCTCCAAGCACTTATCGCAATCAAGCAAACAATCCCCTTTCCTCCTGTCCCCTCAGCAGCCTAGAAGGTGCCCCATGGCTTTCTGCCCTGGTCCCCCTCTGCCCACGTGTTGTCCCAGCCCTCGGGAGCTGCGTCCTGCAGGTCCTTGGTCCTCGCTGTGGTGCGAAGGAGATGATGGCAGAGGGTCAGGCTGGTGCCAGGAGCCTGGTGTGTCTCAGATGAAGCGATGCAGCCCCTCAGCACCAAGCTGTGAGCCCCTGGCTGCCTTGGTGGCCGAGGGACCTGTCTCTCCAAGGGTGCAGATACAGAGCCAAAGGGACCTGCTGGTTCTTCCTGGTCTTGCATCTCCCCATCCTGGGTGAACAGAAGGTCTTGGCGAGATCTCAGCTTTGACGTGTCGTTATTTCTCCTTATCCTTGCTCTGCAGGCTGCAAAATCAAAGCCCTACGTGCCAAGACCAACACATACATCAAGACACCGGTCAGGGGTGAGGAACCCGTTTTCATCGTGACTGGGAGGAAGGAGGACGTGGAGATGGCGAAAAGGGAGATCCTTTCGGCTGCCGAGCACTTCTCCATGATTCGAGCAACACGTAACAAAGTGAACGGGCTGACGGGAGCGATGCAGGGGCCCCCCAACCTGCCGGGACAGACCACCATCCAGGTGAGGGTCCCGTACCGTGTCGTGGGGCTGGTGGTGGGGCCCAAGGGAGCCACCATCAAGCGGATCCAGCAGCAGACGCACACCTACATCGTGACCCCCAGCCGAGACAAGGAGCCCGTCTTCGAGGTGACGGGCATGCCCGAGAACGTGGACCGGGCCAGGGAGGAGATCGAGGCGCACATCACCATGCGGACAGGCTCCTTCATCGATGTCAACGCCGACAACGACTTCCATTCCAACGGCACCGACGTCTGCCTCGACTTGCAGGGCAGCACGGCCAGCCTGTGGGCCAAAGCCCCCCACCCTGCCCGCCGCCCCTCGGCCGCGCTCCGCAACGACAGCCTCAGCTCCTTGGGCAGCGCCTCCACCGAGTCCTACTACAGCGGGAGGGTGGCGGACGCCAGCCCCACCAGCCCCTACAGCACCAGCAGCGGCTTCACCTTCAGCGAGGCCCAAGCCCCGCTGGGCGCGGAGGAGTGCGATTTCGGCTTCGACTTCTTAGCCCTCGACCTCACGACGCCCACCACCACCACCATCTGGTCGCCTTTCGAGCGCTCAGGCAACCCCTTGCAAGCCTTCAGCAGCTGCTCCTCCATCAACGGCTCGCAGAGACGCAACAGCGGCACGGCCACGCCGCGCCACTCGCCCACCCTCCCCGAGAGCGGCGGCGTGGCCCTGGACCACCCCTTAGCGCGCCGCATCCAGAGCGATCCCGTCAACACCTTGTCCTGGCTGCCCACCCAAGGCTCGCTCTCCTCTTTCTCCAACAGCACCGGCTACTCCTCCTCTTCCTCCCTGCCCGGCAGCATCTCCGCCGCCTCGGGTTCTCCCACCGACTCGAGCAGCTCCGACGGGCACCGCAAGAGCTCCCGCGAGTGCATGGTGTGTTTCGAGAGCGAGGTGATCGCCGCTTTGGTCCCCTGCGGCCACAACCTCTTCTGCATGGAGTGCGCCATGCGCATCTGCGGCAAAGCCGAACCCGAGTGTCCCGCTTGCCACACTCCCGCCACGCAAGCCATCCACATCTTCTCCTAGCTGGATCCACCTCGACGAGGTGGCCGACTCTTCCCCCTTCCACCCCAAAAACGGCTTTTTAAGGACTCGAAAACTCTTTAAAAAATCAACGTTTTTATTTAATAACGGATCCGATGGGCGCACGGGGTCGGGGAGGGGGAAGGAGGAGCTGCTGCTTGCTGGCAGGGAGAGGGCGGGAGGGTGGCTGGAATAACGGGGTCGGGAGGGACGGGGACAGCGAGGAAGAAGGGTGCGAAACTGCGGTGAGGAGGAAACTCCGATGTTTACAGAATAGCTTTAACTTCACCCGGCTGCGGCGGCTGGGAGGAGGAAGCCCAGCTGTTCTTCAGCCCTTCCCAAATACCAGTATTCAGTTTTGCAAAGTTAAAAAAAAAAAAAAACACAGAAAGAAAAGGTCCGGTTGCACTTTTTATTTAGGAGACGCGAGGGTTGTCTTTTATTTTTTTAAAATCATTCTATTATTATAATTATTATAATTTTTTTCCCGTTGTCGTTCTTTTTGTATGTAGTTATTTTTTGGATGATTCTCGATGGTTCTATAAATATATATATATATTTTTTTTGTAACGCAGGTCTATCTTCTATTTTGCCAATGTGAAAACTGCCTAAAAACATGGGATGAGAGGTCAGGGGTCATGGCTGGAGCAGCCAGGCCGTGGAGCAGGCACGGTTAACTCACCATGTCGCAAAAACCAGACAGAATTTCTATCTCCTTTTGATTTTTGTGGTTGGTTTGGTTTTCCTTTTATTTTTTTTTAGTTTTATTTTTTTATTTTTTACCTCTTTATGTATATGTAGGGAATTTATAGGAAAATATGTACTTTATTGAATAAATTTTAAAAACTAAAATATATTTTATTTTAAAAAAAAGAAAATAACGGACCTTTAACCTTACATGGCTAAAGTACTGATTATATATTTGCTGAGCTGACTTGACGGTTATGAAAATTGTATCAAGAGTTTTATTTTTTGACTTCAAAGCCTTCTTAATAAAGACTTTTTACTATATATGAACTCACGTGCCATGGTGTCTCACTGCTTGCAGCCCCTCGGTGCCCATCACAGCGTCCTTGGGAGCAGCCGCCCTGCTCTGCCTCTGGGTCTTTCGGCTGCTTGTGGTTTGGAATAATGGAATCATTAAGGTTGGAAAAGCCCTCTCGGCTCGTCCAGTCCAACCGTCAGCCCAACTCCACCATTCCTCCTAAACCATTTCACACGTGTTTTGAACTCCTCCAGGGGTGGAGACTCCACCACGGCCCTGGGCAGCCTCTACTGTGAAGAATTTTTTCCTAATATCCAATCTAAACCTCCTCAGATGCAACTCGAGGCCATTTCCTCCCATCCTTGTTCCTTGGGAGAAGAGCCCAGCACCCACCTCACCACAACCTCCTTCCAGGCAGTTGTAGACAGTGATGAAATCTCCCCTCAGCCTCCTTTTCTCCAGGCTAAACAACCCCAGGTCCCTCAGCCACTCATAACCCCTGTTCTCCAGCCTCTTCCCCAACTCCCTTCCCTTCTCCGGTTGCGCTCCAGCCCCTCAATGTCCTCCTTGGAATAAGTGGCCCAAAACTGAACCCAGAATTCAAGGTGCAGCCTCACCAGCACCGTGTCCTGGGCCACAACCCCTTCCCTGCTCCTGCTGGCCACACCATGGCTGATCCAGGCTAGGATGCCACTGGCCTTCTTGGCCACCCAGGCCACTGCTGGCTTGTGCTCAGCTCTTCTTGACTAATGCCCCCAGGATTTTTTCCCCACTGGGCATCTTTGAAGCCACTGGAGTTGTGGACCAAGTGAAGGATCTGCTACTTGGCCTCGTAGAACCTCACACCATTGAATCATAGAATAACCAGGTTGGAAGAGACCCATCGGATCATCAAGTCCAACCATTCCCATCAATCACTAAACCATGTCCCTCAGCACCTCATCCACCCGTCCCTTAAACACCTCCAGGGAAGGGGACTCAACCCCCTCCCTGGGCAGCCTCTGCCAGGGACCAATGACCCTTTCCGTGAAATATTTTTTCCTAATGTTCAGCCTGACCCTCCCCTGGTGGAGCTTGAGGCCTTCCCTGGCACCATCAGCCGTGCCCACAGCATAGTTTGCCACCGTGTCTTTGTGGGCCAGGGCTCTGCACGCTCCACTGGCTTTTGAGGTGGCCATCGGTGCTCTCGACCCCTTCGGGGAGCGGTGGCTACTGAAAAGGCTGCCTGGGCACCTATTTTCTCCCTGGTTGAAAGCTCAGCTAGTAGTGGAGCTCCAGTCTGCGTCTACAGGCTGGGCATGGTGTGAACCCGCCTACGTGATTTGTTAACGAGCCTCATGCCTCTGAGAGCCTTCGGGCAATTAGGGATTCATTATTTTTTCATCTTTGTGTCTTCCTTGTTGCAGGACGTGCTCGATTTTTTGGGAGGGGAGTGGAGGAAAGGCAATATTTTCATCACTTCGCCTGCCGCGTTGTGCTAAGCTGCTGGTGTGCGCTGGGTCACTGGAGCTCGCACCATCTGAGACGGCTCTGGAATCCCTGGCAGGGCTGGAGAGCCTTGGGGATGTCAGCTGGGACAAAAACAGGTGCCAGCTCGGGTGCTCAAAGCAGGAGAAGGAACCAATGGGGACATCTGCCTCCTCATAGACTCCTGGAATGGTCTGGGTTGGAAGGGATCTCAAAGCCCATCCAGGTCCAAGCAATTACGGAAGGCAGGGATAGGAGGAGGGGGAATGGTTTTCAGCTGAAAGAGGGAAGATTGAGATGAGATCTTGGGGAGAAATGTTTTGCTGTGAGGGTGGGGAGGCCCTGGCCCAGGTCACTCAGAGCAGTGGTGGCTGCCCCATCCCTGGAGGGGTTCAAGGCCAGGTTGGATGGGGCTTGGAGCCCCTGATCCAGTGGGAGGTGTCCCTGCCCATGGCAGGAGTGGAGCTGGATGGGCTTGGAGGTCCCTTCCAACCCAAACCATTCCGTGACTGTATGAGCCCTGGAGGAGGGCAATTCCGGGGCATCCTAGGTGGGAGGGGTCTTTGGGTGACCTCGATGGGTTCTTGGGGTGTCCTAGGTAGGGGGGAGGTTGGATTGTCCTGGGGGGGATGTGTTCTAGAAAAGGCTTTGAGTACGTTCCAGGTGGAGCCTTGGGGTGCTCCTTACGGGGATTCTCGAGGTGTGTCGAGTGGGGGGACTCAAGGCGCCCTGCGTGGGGACCCTTGGGATGCCCCATCTAGGGGGGCTCCTGGGGGGCTGCAGTGGAAGGGGCACCAGTCCCAGCCCCCCAGGAGCTGCCTTGCCCCGGGGAGGGGCTGTGGGGCGGGGACCTGGAACCTCCCCCCTCCAATTAGCGGCAATTAGCGGTGATAAATAGGCTGTGGGGAGGGTGAGGGAGTGTTGGCAGCAGTGGAGGAGGGGATCACCATGGCTGCAGGGGACCCGTATGTGCAGGTGAGGGGTCTGGAGGTGTTGTTCCACCTCAGGGTGCTGTGGGGGAGCCCTGCCTACCAGTCTGGGGGGCTTGTGCATCCCCCCCAAGCTGCTGTGGTCTGGGTGTCCCCCAGGGTCCCCTCTCTGCTGGTGCCTAGCCTGGTGGCAGCTCCTGGGGTGCAGGGTGCCTGGTGGCGCATCACCATGGGGCTGGTTGGGGGGGTTGCCCTTGTGGGTCCATCAGTAGCAGTTGCACCCCAATTAATTTGCTCATAGAATTGTGGAATGGTTTGGGTTGGAAGGGACTTAAAGCTCATCCAGGCCCAACCCCTGGCTGTGGACAGAAACACCTTCCACTGGATCAGGTCGCTCAGACCCTCAGGAAGCTCCGTGATGGGAATGTTCATCACAGGTGGGAAGGGTTTAGTGCTGCCTGGGCCAACAAAGCTGGTGAAGGGGCTGGAGAACAAGTCTTGGGAGGAGCTGCTGAGGGCCCTGGGGTCATTTAGCCTGGAGAAGAGCAGGCTGAGGGGAGACCTCATCAGTGTCTTCACCTGCCTGGAAGAAGGTGGTGGTGAGGTGGGTGCTGGGATCTTCTCCCAGGTGACAGGTGATAGGACAAGGGGGAATGGCCTCAAGTTGCTCCAGGGGAGGTGCAGATTGGACATTTGGAAAAACTTCTTCACTGAAAGGTTCTCAGGGAGGTGGTGGAGTCCCCATTCCTGGTGGTATTTAAAAGATGGGCAGATGAGGTACTTAGGCATGTGGTTTAGTGGCAGATAGGTATGCTTGGACTTGATGCTCTTGGTCTTTTTCCACCCTGGTGATTCTATGGTCTCTCCTGCTTCTTGCTCTGCTGGCCTGGCTGCTTTTGTCCCCCAGATCCTGGCTCACATCCTCCTTCCTCCCCCTTGGTCCAGCTCTGCCTCTTGATGTTTCTGCTGTGAGCAGGCAGATGGATAGGCTCTTGCTTTTTACTTTTGCTGCTATGGAGCAAAAATGATCGCTACGGCTGCAGGGCAGATCTGAAATGTGTTTTTTCCTTCCTGGGGGCTCAGCATTATCCTGTGGGGCTGGGGGTTCCAGTATTTGTGGTGATCAGAGGTGCATCCTCATGGTGGGATTGAGGTGTCAACCTAGGTGAAGCAAGGAGCGGTTTTCTGCTTAAGGCATCACAGGTTGCCTTGTCCCAAACCGCTGGCCAGGCTGGGACCAAAGCAGCTGAACAAACCGTAAAATGGTTAGGGTTGGATGGTATCTTAATGCCCATCCAGTTCCACCCTTGCCTTGGGCAGGGACACCTCCCACTGGATCAGGGGCTCCAAGCCCCATCCAACCTGGCCTTGAACCCCTCCAGGGATGGGGCAGCCACCACTGCTCTGGGCAACCTGGGCCAGGGCCTCCCCACCCTCACAGGAAAGAATTTCTTCCCAAGATCTCACCTCAATCTCCCTTCTTGCAGTTTAAACCCATTCCCTCTCATCCTATCCCTGCCCTCCCTGATCCAGAGCCCCTGCCCTCCCTGATCCAGACCCCCTCCCCAGCTTTCCTGCAGCCCCTTTCAGTACTGGAGGCTGCTCGGAGGTCTCCCTTCTCTTCTCCAGCTTGAACAACCCCAACTCTCAGCCTGTCCTTGTACTGGACGTGCTCCTGGCATCGCCTAGAGCCCTGTGGTTGCCTCCCAGTTTTGCAAGCCTGGTGCTTCCTCGGGGAGATGGGGAGTGAGCTGGGTGCACTGGCAGGGATGGGGTTTGGTCCAGCTGTAACCTCAGGCTGCAATCCCAGCGGTGCTGTGTTGGGAAGCTGTACAGTGCACAATTTTCGCTCCCTCCAGCGGCTGCTGCTCGTAAAAGCCAACAGCTTCCACCCCCTGCTTCTCCGCTGCGTGGCCCCTGCAGCCTGACCCCCCTCCTGCCCCCTTTCTTCCCACTGTGAAGCTACACGTTAGGGATTCTGATCCCTCCTTTGATGTGAACCCCAAGTTCAGCCCCTTCCTATCCCCCTCCCCCAAATTTCCAGCCTATTCGGTGCTTGTTTGATCAACTTAAATGATGCGTTAACACATACGCTCTGCGTGCTGCAGGCCTGGAAACGTCTGCTGCAAGCCAAGTTTCCCTGGATTTGCAACATTAGCGAAACCAGGATGGTTTTTCAGGCCCCTCTGGATGAGATGGGTGCATGAGGGGTTGGAGCCCTCTTGCTGCTTTGCGGATCCGGGAGTTTGTGGAAACGCTATGTGCTTGCATCTCAGCCTGAAAACAAAGCTGCAACTAGGGATCATAGAATCATAGAATCACCAGGTTGGAAGGGACCCACCGGATCATGGAGTCCAACCATTCCTATCAAACGCTAACCCATGTCCCTCAGCGCCTCGTCCACCCGTCCCTTAAACCCCTCCAGGGAAGGCGAATTAACCACCTCTCTGGGCAGCCTCTGACAGGGACCAATGACCTTTTCTGTGAATTTTTTTCCTAATCTCCAGCCTGACCCTCCCCTGGGGGAGCTTGAGGCCATTCCCTCTCATCCTGTCCCCTGTCCCTTGGGAGGAGAGCCCAGCTCCCTCCTCTCCACAACCTCCTTTCAGGGAGTTGCAGAGAGCAATGAGGTCTCCCCTCAGCCTCCTCTTCTCCAGGCTAAACATCCCCAGCTCTCTCAGACGCTCCTCTTGTTCTCCAGCCCCTTCCCCAGCTTCATTGCTCTTCTCTGGACTCGCTCCAGAGCCTCAACATCCTTCTTGTGGTGAGGGGCCCAGAACTGACCCCAGGATTCGAGGAGCGGTCTCCCCAGTGCCGAGTCCAGAGGGAGAAGAACCTCCCTGGACCTGCTGGTCACGCTGTTTCTGATCCAAGCCAAGATGCCATTGGCCTTCTTGGCCACCTGGGCCACTGCTGGCTCATGTTCAGTCTCTGTCAACCGACACCCCCGGGTCCTTCTCCACCAGGCAGCTTTCCAGCCAGACTTCTCATAGGGTGGTTGTGCCCTAAGTGCAGGATTTCTCCACCTCTCTTTCTGAGCTTGCAGTTTGGCTTCATCTCTGCCTGCTTGGAGAGCGCGGATGCACCAAGTGCCTGGGAGCAGCCCCCATCCCCTGCAGTCTGGCAGAAGCTGCTGAGATGACGTCCATCAGCTTGGTGCAGAGCAGGACCAAGGGTGTTTTCTGTGCTTCCCAAAGCCTGCCCTGCAGCAGCAGCAGCTGTGATCCCATCCTCATGGTGGACAGTCGTTCCTGGGGTGGGTGGCAGAGCCAGGGAGAAGCAGGGCTCCTGCAGAGTTGGCTTCACAGGCATCTGGAGAGCAGCTGGATTGGACCCCTGCCTGTGGGAGCCAAGGGGTTGTGGGGCACCAAGAAGGGTGCTTAGTCCGTGGCTTGCACCACTGTGATGCTGCTGAGCGCTGGGTTCAGGGGCTGGTGGCCAGATGCTTTCCCTGCCTGCTGGCTGTGGATCTCTGCAGAGGTTCCCCCTCTCCTGTGTCCTTACAGGGTGCCCGAGTGTGGATCCCCGACTGTAGTGAAGTCTGGAAGGTGGCAGAAATCACCAGAAGCTACAAGGAAGGAGATGCTGTTCTCCATCTCCGCCTGGAAGATGGCTCGGTAAGGCTGGAGCTGTGCAGCACAGCAGGTCCCTCCTGGGCATGCTACGTGGTAAGGTGTCCCCAGATGGGGAGGCAGCTTGCCTCTGCATCCCCAAACCAGCCTGGGAGCCTCAGCAGCATGTGGAGAGGCTCAAATATTGCCTGGATACATTCCATCTGGTGTCGGAGCAGAAGCACAGACCCCTGTGTCTGTGTGGCTTCACTGTGCCCCTTGACTGCCCAATCCCCACTGGTCTGAGCTGGTCCCCACAGACCCATCCTACCTTTGTAGGCCTAGCTGCCCCCGCTCAGCACTTAGAATCATAGAATCACCAGGTTGGAAAAGACCCACTGGGTCATCGAGTCCAACCATTCCCATCAAACACTAAACCATGTCCCTCAGCACCTCGTCCACCCGTCCCTTAAACCCCTCCAGGGAAGGGGACTTAACCCCCTCCCTGGGCAGCCTCTGCCAGTGCCCAATGACCCTTTCTGTGAAATATTTTTTCCTCATGTCCAGCCTAACCCTCCCCTGGTGGAGCTTGAGGCCATTCCCTCTCGTCCTGTCCCCTGTCCCTTGGGAGAAGAGCCCAGCTCCCTCCTCTCCACAACCTCCTCTCAGGGAGTTGGAGAGAGCAATGAGGTCTCCCCTCAGCCTCCTCTTCTCCAGGCTAAACAACCCCAGCTCTCTCAGCCGCTCCTCTTGTTCTCCAGCCCCTTCCCCAGCTTCATTGCTCTTGTCTGGACTCACTCTTTCTCCATCCCTGCAGACGCTCGCCTACCCCATTGAATTCCAGCTGCCACCTCTCTGCAACCCCGACTGCCTCTCAGGGGCTGATGACCTGGTGGTCCTGAGCTACCTACATGAGCCGGCCGTGCTGCACTCGCTCCGCCGGCGCTTCCTGGAGGCCAATGCCATCTACACCTACTGCGGTGAGCCCTGTGCCCCCCTCCTGCTCCCCATCCTGTGCCCTTTCTTCACGGCTCCCTGAGGCAGGTGCCCTTCCACTTCTGCACAACCCTCTCTATAGAATCATGGAATGGTTTGGGTTGGAAGGGATCTCAAAACCCATCCAGTTCCAACCCCAGCCATGGGCAGGGACAACTCCCACTGCACCAGGTTGCTCAAAGCCTCATCCATCCTAGCCTTGAACACTCTTCCTTCAGGTATTGTCCTTGTTGCCATCAACCCCTACAAGCCCTTGCCCATCTATGAGGAGGAGGTGATTTATGCCTACAGCGGTCGTGAAATGGGGGACATGGATCCGCACATCTTTGCTTTGGCAGAGGAGGCATACAAGCAGATGGTGAGGTGAGAGTATTCCACGGGAGCATCCCAGGATCGCAGTGAGGAAGACCTAAAGATCCCCCTGGAACTGTGGCATGTCTGTGGAGAGTGCTCCTGCTGGGTCACAGGCTGTCCCCAGCTCATAGGATCATAGGATCCAACCATTCCCATCAATCACTAAACCATGTCCCTCAGCGCCTCGTCCACCCGTCCCTTAAACCCCTCCAGGGAAGGTGACTCAGCCTCCTCCCTGGGTAGCCTCTGACAGTGCCCAATGACCCTTTCCATGAAAAATTTTTTCCTGATATCCACCCTGAACCTCCCCTGGTGGAGCTTGAGGCCATTCCCTCTCGTCCTGTCCCCTGTCCCTTGGGAGAAGAGCCCAGCTCCCTCCTCTCCACAACCTCCTCTCATGTCCCTCTCTGGCAGGTTTGGGAAGAATCAGTCCCTCATCATCAGTGGTGAGTCAGGAGCAGGGAAGACTGTGTCGGCCAAGTATGCCATGAGATATTTCACCACCGTCGGGGGCTGCCTCAGCGACTCCAGCATGGAGGAGAAGGTGCTGGCCTCCAGCCCCATCATGGAGGTGTGTCCCCTCGGGTCCCTGAGCTCTGCATGGGAATAGCTGAGTTGTCCCTGCAGGCTCTCCCTGTGCTCCTCATGGCCTGTATCCTTGCTGAGATGCTGTGCCTGTCTCTGCCCTGTAAAATGAGTGGCAGGGACTGAACTTCTCCAGAGCACCTGGAGATCTGGAGTTAGCTAAATCCTCCTGCCCTCCTTCCCCACCAGGCATTTGGGAATGCGAAGACTACAAGGAATGACAATAGTAGCCGCTTTGGGAAGTACATTGAGATTGGCTTTAGCCAAGCACGTGTCATAGGGGCCACCATCAAAACCTACCTACTGGAGAAGTCCCGTGTCACCTTCCAGGTGGGTCTCTGGGGGGGCATGGGGACAGGGCTGAGTGGAAGCGCCAGTCCTTGGGGTGGGAGGGTACTCCTCCTGGGCATCCTGCATGGCAGCAACCCCCGCACTGCTGAGACAAGCTGTGAGAGGGGAAGAAACATAGAAAAAGCAGGTTGGAAGAGATCGAGTCCAACCATTCCTATCAATCACTAAACCATGTCCCTCAGCACTTTGTCCACCTGTCCCTTAAACCCCTCCAGGGAAGGTGACTCAAACCCCTCCCTGGGCAGCCTCTGCCTGTGACCAATGACCCTTTCTGTGAAAACATTTTTCCTAATGTCCAGCCTAAACCTCCCTTGGCAGAGCTTGAGGCCATTCCCTCTTGTCCTGTCCCTTGTCACCTGGGAGAAGACCCCAGCTCCCTCCTCCCCACAACCTCCTTTCAGGTAGTCGTAGAAAGCAACAAGTCCCTTGTCCCCAAATCTGGGGCTGCAGCCCTGCTGCAGAGGAGCAGGGTGGCCCCAGGTGATCTGGCTTCTTCCTCCTCCACAGGCGAAAGCGGAGAGGAACTACCACATCTTCTACCAGCTCTGTGCCTCAGCCACCCTGCCCGAGCTCCAGGGCCTGGGTCTCCGTGAGTGTCTCCATGTGACCCCAACAAGCCCCATGGCGCATCTTGCTGCCAGCTTGTCCCCTCTGGGAAGTGCCAGCAATTTCCTGGGTGCTGGACAAGGCTCTGCTGCTGCTGGACAACCTGGATTGGGATGAGGGTGGTTGGGAGCATGGTGGGACGCGTTGTGTTGGTTCATAGCCTGTTGTCTTGCTCACAGGTGGGGCAGAGTTCTTCCACTACACCTGCCAGGGCCGATGCGCCACTGCCCAGAGCAGCAAGGATGCAGCTGACTTTGAGAGCACGCGGAATGCCTTCTCGCTTCTGGGTACCGTCCTGGGCAGGGAGGGGGACGGGCAGGGCTGGTTGTCCCACTGCCCTCGCCTCGATGATGCTGTGGGAGTGCTGATGCCAGACATGCCAGCGCTGGGGAGCCTGGCTGTCTCTTGGCCAATTAATGGACTCGGGTTGTGCCGGTAGAGGTTTAGACTGGATTTTGGGAAATACTGCTTTACTGGAAGGCTTGTCAGCTGCCCAGGGAAGTGGTGGAGACATCATCCCTAGAGGGATTTAAAAGATACGTAGACATGGTGCTTAGGGATCTGGTTTAGTGGTGGGCTTGGCAGTCGTAGAATCCCGAGGTTGGAAAAGACCTTTGATATCATCAAGCCAAACCATCCCTGTCCACTATGAAACTTGAGCACTTCCTCTGCTCATCTTTTAAACCCCTTCAGGGATGGTGACCCCACCACCTCCCTGGGAGCCTCTGCCAATGCCTGAGAACCCTTTCAGTAAAGAAATTTTTCCTAATGTCCAATCTGAACCTGCCCTGACACCAGCTTTAGGCCATTTCGTCTCATCCTGTCACTTGGGAGAAGACACCAACCTTGCTACAACCTCCTTTCAGGCAGTTGTAGACAGTGATAAGGTCTCCCCTCAGCCTCTTCTTCTCCTAAACAGACCCAGGTCCCTCAGCCACTCCTTGTAAGATCTGTTCTCTAGCTCTTTCCCCCTTCTCTGGACTCACTCCAGGATCTCAATGTTTTTCTTGGAGCGAGGGCCCCAAAACTGAACACAGGTTGCGAGTTAGGTGTAAGATTTATGTTTGGACTCGATCTTAAAGGTCTTCTCCAGCCTAAACTATTCCGTTTCCTACTCCTGGTTGTGTGATGCAGGGGTTGGGACCAGCAGTGGGTTGGGGGAAGCTTGGGGAGTCCCTCAGGCCTGTGCTGTGCCCACAGGTGTCCCCGAGGCTGACCAGCTGGATCTCTTCACCATCCTCGCTGCCATCCTGCACCTGGGCAACGTGGTGGTCAGAGGGAAGGATCGCCGCGGGGACGGCTGCGTGGTGGAGGTGGGGAGGAGCGTGGTGCCTGCATCCTACATCCCAAGCTGGCCCCTGGGCTGCAGGAGTCACATCATCTCAGCAACACCATGGTGACAACTTGTCTCTTTGCAGCCTTCTGATGAGGCCCTAGGGCTGTTCTGCACGCTGCTGGGCATCGAGGCGTCGCAGGTGACGCGCTGGCTCTGCCACCGCAAGCTGGTCACTGCGGGCGAGACCTACCTGAAGCCTCTCTCCAGGCAGCAGGCACTCGACTCCAGGGATGCTCTGGCCAAGCACATGTATGGGCAGGTCTTCAGGTGGATAGTGAGCAGGTTCAACCGTGCTCTCCGGTCACCGGAGGGCCACCACACCTCCATTGGCATCCTGGATATCTATGGGTAAGAGCTGCTCTCCTCGTCTGGCTTGCCTGGAAGAGCGTGGTCCTGTTTCTACATCAGTTATGGCTTTGGGTCTGCAGCCACCAGCTGCCCCAGTTGGGACACAGGGCAGTTCTTCTTGGGTACTGGTGGTGCTGGTTGGGTGCCTGTGTCTGGAGCTTGTGGCTGGCTAGGGTGGCTCTGCCCAGCAGCCTCAGGCAGGTCTCTGCTGCCCACAGGTTTGAGATGTTTGAGCTCAACAGCTTTGAACAGTTCTGCATCAACTATGCCAATGAGAAGCTGCAGCAGCTCTTCAACCTGGTGGGTGCAACTTGGATGCATCTCCTTGCTGGGAGCTGGTGAGGGTGGGACTTGTGTATCCCTGCTGTTGCTTTTGGTGTTCTCTGCCTTAAGCGTGGCCGGTACCTCAGTTCCTGCAAACACGGGGTCTGGGAGGCTACTGGATCTGGGCATGGTCCCTTCTTTCTTCCAAAGGGCTCCTGCTCCAGGAGATGGGCTGCTCAGGTGTCTTAAGGAAACCAAACCATTGGGTGCAGCCACCTTTGTCCCCTCCTGACTCTGCTCTCCCTGCCCTCCAGCACGTCTTCAAGCTGGAGCAGGAGGAGTACGTGACTGAGGAGATCCCTTGGGTCTTTGTTGACTTCTGTGACAACCAGCCATGCATTGAGCTCATTGAGGGCCGTCTGGGCATCCTGGACCTGCTGAATGAGGAGTGCAAGGTGGGAAAGCTGCCTGGAGGAGAAAGACCGAGGGGTATTGGTTGACAGCAACTGAACATGAGCCAGCAGTAGTCTAAGCTGGCCAAGGCCAATGGCATCTTGGCTTGTATGAGAAATGGTGTGACCAGCAGGTCCAGGGAGGTTCTTCTCCCTCTGGACTCGGCACTGGTGAGACCACACCTCGAATCCTGGGGTCAGTTCTGGGCCCCTCACCACAAGAAGGATGTTGAGGCTCTGGAGTGAGTCCAGAGAAGAGCAACGAAGCTCGGAAAGGGCCTGGAGAACAGGAGGAGCGTCTGAGAGAGCTGGGGGTGTTTAGCCTGGAGAAGAGGAGGCTGAGGGGAGACCTCATTGCTCTCTCCAACTCCCCTGAAAGGAGGTTGTGGGGAGGAGGGAGCTGGGCTCTTCTCCCAAGCGACAGGGGCCAGGACGAGAGGGAATGGCCTCAAGCTCCACCAGGGGAGGTTCAGGCTGGACATCAGGAAAAAAAATTTCATGGAAAGGGTGATTGGGCCCTGGCAGAGGCTGCCCAGGGAGGGGGTTGAGTCACCTTCCCTGGAGGTGTTTAAGGGACGGGTGGATGAGGTGCTGAGGGACATGGTTTAGTGATTGATGGGAATGGTTGGACTCGATGATCCAGTGGGTCTTTTCCAACCTGGTGATTCTATGATTCTGTGAAAGGGATGCTGGGAGCAGACTGCTGTGGCCACCCAGATCCCCTCCACTGCTTCTTTTTGACCTGTTTGCCTTTCAGATGCCCACAGGCAGTGATGGGAGCTGGGCCCAGAAGCTTTACCAGACCCACCTGGGCAGCTCCCACTTCCAGAAGCCCAAGAGGCCCACGGATGCTTTCATTGTCTGCCACTTTGCTGGCAAGGTAGGGAAAGCTGTGGTAGTGCAGCCAGGGAGAGCTCAGCGGTGGCTCTGCACCCATGGGTACTCAGCTTGTCCTCTCTAGAGCTGGTGGTGGCAACTCCTGCTCTGAGTAGCTGTGGCCGCTGTCTGCACCCTCCCAGGCTGGGAAGTGGCTTCTGCTGCTGAGGGCTGGGCTGCAACTCTTGAGGGAAACGATACAGGATCTCTGGCTGTGATGGTTCCCATCAACAGCCTCGCACAAGGGCAGGAGCCGGGGCAGTGCGGCCACCACCAGTTCTGACTCTTGCAAGGATTTCTTCCAAGTGTCTCCAAGCAAAGCCCTGCTGTGCCAAGCCAATCTGGGGAGCTGCAGGCTAATGCTGGTGCTCGCCTTGTCTCCTGCCAGGTGGAATACCAGTGTGAGGGGTTTGTGGAGAAGAACCGGGACACTGTCCCTGAGGAGCTGGTGGGACAGCTGCGAGCCAGCAAGGTGAGAACCACCTCGAGGAGGGGCTGGAGGGGGCAGAGCCTGGCTGGCATGTGGCCCCAGGAGCCTAGGGATGGAGAGGGCTGGTGGTGGAGGTGGTACACGGTCTGCCAGCACAGCTCCATGCAGTGCTGGTCAGGATGCCCCAAGATAGGTGTGGGTGCTCCTCATCATGTTCCCCTGCCTTGAGCTTCCCCATCTTGGGGTGATACCTTGGCCATGTTCCTGTGGAGGGGGCTTGGAGGGTCCTGCTGCTTGTAGGTCTGTAACACTGTCACTTCTCCATTCCTTCCTGCACGTGGTGCTGGCAGAAGGTAAGGGACATCTTGGCGGGCTCTTGAGGACACCTGGGAAGGTGCTTGTGGCTTGCACTTAGGTTTTTCTGGGGGAAGCAGCAGCTGGGCACAGCTGGATCTGGCACATCTGGGCTGGAGCAGGGCAGAGGGTTGCACAGCGGGTTGGTCTCTGTGGAGCCTGTGGTCTTGTCTTCTGCCAGTGATGGCTCTCTTGGGATTGGGTGATCTTTGCAAGGCCTGGCTCTCACAGCTCTGCTCTGCGCAGTCTGCCCTGCTCGCTGAGCTTTTCCTGGAGGACGGCGACGGCCCCATGTCCCTGCAGTCCCGCAGGTCCAGCGGGCCCAGGATGGCTGGTCGCCTCAGCCGCAGGTCACTGCCTGGTAGCCAGAAGATGAAGAAATCCATCTCCAGCCAGGTATGGGGTGGATGGGATAATGTGTGCTGGGGCTGGGACCCATGTGTGTCCTGGCCCAGGGAATCCCATGAGCCCCAAGATGCTCCTGCTGGCCCTGACCACGCTTGCCTTGTCTTCTGCAGTTCAAAGCCTCCCTGAAGAAGCTGATGGAGATGCTGGGCAGCACTACCTCACACTACATCCGCTGCATCAAACCCAACGATGGCAAACAGCCCTTTGTGTGAGTGCCTCGCCAGGGCTGCTGGAGGGGCTGGGGACACTGGGGGGCACTGCTGTCCTTCCAGTCTGTGTCCCTGGTCTCAGATTGCTTGGAGCGTGCCAAGCTGGCTAGGACCTATTCTAGCTCATCAGCCCTTTTTCTGGCCCAGGTTTGACTCTAGGCGAGCAGTGGAGCAGCTGCGAGCTTGTGGGGTCCTGGAGACCATCCGGATCAGTGCCTCGGGCTACCCTTCCAGGTACCCCCCTTCTTCAGTAGCACTCTGGGTGCTCTTCCTCCTCCAGCTTTAGCTCTGAACCTCCTCTATCCTCATAGGTGGTCGTACCAAGAGTTTTTGGAGAGGTACCGGGCTCTGGTGAGCAGAGAGGAGCTGATGAGCACTGATGTGAAGCAGATCTGCAGCCTTGCTCTTGAGAGGCTGCTCCAAGTAAGGGTCCTGCTTGGGGGTGCAGTTGTGGTACCGTAGAATGGTTTGAGTTGGAAGGGACCTTAAAGCCCATCCAGTTCCACCCTCTTGCCATGGACCCACTAGATCAGGTTCCTCCAAGCCCCATCCAACCTGGCCTTGAACCCCTCCAGGGATGGGGCAGCCACCACTTCCCTGGGCAACCTGGGCCAGGGCCTCCCCACCCTCATAGTGAAGAATTTCTTCCTAATGTCGAATCTAAATCTTCTCCCTCCCATTTTAAAGCTATAGAAGATCCCTTGCAGATGATTCTTCTCATGTGTGGGTGCTCACTGGGGCACAGAAACATCTGAGCTGGGAGATGGGGAGGAGCTCAGCTTCTAGGGATGTTGGATGGGGCATCAGTGACATGAAAAGCACACTCCAGGAGTGATGCTCTATCTCTGGAACTGTGACTCCACCTTTGCCTACAGGACCCCAACAAATACCAATGTGGGAAGAGGAAGGTGTTTTTCCGGGCTGGTCAAGTGGCTCACCTGGAGGAGCTGAGGTGCCAGCGCCTCAGGGCAGCCTGTACCCTGCTGCAGCAGCATCTGCGGGGCTGGCTGGCACGGAGGCACTTTGCACGGGCACGGGCTGCGGCGATTTGCCTGCAGCGTCACGCCCGGGGCATGCTGGCCCGGAGGTGAGAGGGGAACAACGGGGCTTGGGGGGAGCTGCAGAGAGCTGAGACAGAGCCTTGTGGTTGTCTGGGCTCTGGGCTGGGCTCTGCCTTGGGGAGTCCCTGTGATACGGGCTGGGCTGCAGGCATAGAATCACTGGGTTGGAAATGACCCGCTGGGTCATCCAGTCCAACCATTCCCATCAGAGAAGAGCTTCTCCCATCTGGGAGAAGAGCCCAGCTCCCTCCTCACCACAACCTCCTTTCAGGGAGTTATAGAGAGCAATGAGGTCTCCCCTCAGCCTCCTCTTCTCCAGGCTAAACACCCCCAGCTCTCTCAGATGCTCCTCTTGTTCTCCAGCCCCTTCCCCAGTTTCATTGCTCTTCTCTGGACTTGTTCCAGAGCCTCAACATCCTTCTTGTGGTGAGGGGCCCAGAACTGAACTTGGGGCATCTCTGCACCATGGGCTGGGCTGCAGGCTCAGGTGCCCCCTTGCCCAGCTCCTCTGCCCTCACTTTTGGGCTTGGGCAACCCACCTTGCCCACCTGCTGTTCTCCTTGTGGGCTTGGGCACAAATTGCCCAGCTTCTTTTGCCCTCATTTTCAGGCTTGGGTGCTCCTTGCCAGCTGTTATGCCCTCCCTGTGGGCTCAGGTGCCCCTTGACCAGCTCCTTTGCCCTTGCTCTCAGGCTCGGGTGCCCCTTGCCCAGCTCCTCTCTTCTTCCTGTGGGCTTGGGCACCTCTTGCTCATCCTCTCTGACCTCCCTGCCCTCCCTGCAGGTTTGTCAGGATGCTCCGAAGGACCAGAGCTGCTGTGATGCTGCAGAAGACCCTGAGGATGGTTTTGGCCCGGCGCTCCTACCTCTGCACACGCCAGGCTGTCATCACTATCCAAGCCTTTGCCCGGGGCATGTTTGCCCGACGTCTCTACCGACAGGTAGGAGCCTGTCAGGGCAGCGAGTGTCCCAATCCCACCTGGGGGGATTGGAGAACAGGCCATTTTGGAGAACAAGCCTTATGAGAAGCGGCTGAGAGAGCTGGGGTTGTTTAGCCTGGAGAAGAGGAGACTGAGGGGAGACCTCATTGCTCTCTCCAACTCCCTGAGAGGAGGTTGTGGAGAGGAGGGAGCTGGGCTCTTCTCCCAAGGGACAGGGGACAGGACGAGAGGGAATGGCCTCAAGCTCCCCCAGGGGAGGTTCAGGCTGGATATCAGGAAAAAAATTTTCACAGAAAGGGTGATTGGTCCCTGGCAGAGGCTGCCTAGGGAGGGGGTTGAGTCCCCTTCCCTGGAGGGGTTTAAGGGACGGGTGGACGAGGTGCTGAGGGACATGGGTTAGTGATTGATGGGAATGGTTGGACTCGATGTGATGGATCTTTTCCAACCTGGTGTGTGATTCTGTGATTGATTCTGTGATTCTGTGATTGATTCTGTGATTCTGTGATTGATTCTGTGATTCTGTGATTGATTCTGTGATTCTGTGATTGATTCTGTGATTCTGTGATTGATTCTGTGATTCTGTGATTCTGTAGATGGTGTGGCACCAGAAAGCTGTGGTCATCCAGGCTGCTGTCAGGGGCTGGTTGGCCAGGAGCCGCTACTCCCGCTTGCGCGGGGCTGTCATCTACCTTCAGTGCTGCTACCGCCGGGTGCAGGCGTGCCGGGAGCTGCGGCGGCTTCGTGCCGAGGCGCGCTCGGTCGAGCACTACAAGCAGCTGCACAAGGGCATGGAGATCAAGGTCATCCAGCTGCAGTGTAGGCTGGATGAGCAGGTGGGTGCTGGCTTCAGCCCTTCATGCGTTCCAGGGTGTGAAGGAAGCTGAGTTTTGCCAACCACTTCTTGCTGACCTCTTTGTAGCAGTCCCTGTGCAGCCAAAACCATGCCTGCTCTTGTCTTCAGTCCTCTCTTGGCCCTGGGGTGGGAGCTGACCCTGCTCAATGTGTCCCCAGGCAGGAGTTATGACTAGGTTTTCTATGCTCCTTATGGAAGGAGGCTGAGGGGAGACTTTATCGCTGTCTATAGCTACCTAAAAGGAGGTTGCAGAGAGGTGGGTGTTGGTCTCTTCTCCCAAGCACTAGGACAAGAGGGAATGGCCTCAAGCTGCATCAGGGGAAGTTTAACTTGGACATCAGGAAAATCTTCTTCACCGAAAGGGTTCTCAAGCCCTGACAGAGGCTGCGCAGGGTGGTGGTGGAATCCCCATCCCCTGAGGTGTTACAAGATGGGCAGATGAGGTGTTTGAGGACATGATTTAGTAATAGACAGGTGTGGTTGGAGCTGATGATCTCTGAGGTGTTTTCCAACCGAATGGTTCTACAATAAGTAGAGCTGATGGCCTTGAAGATGGGCTGAGCACCCTCTTGGGTTCTTGGTTGGGTGCAGCCTTGCAGCATGGTGTTATGTGCTGGGAACCGTTCTGTGAGCAAGGTGGGGTGAACATGGCACGTTCTCCACTGCTTTCCTGCTGCCAGCACCTGCTGGCACCATCAGGGTGAGCATCTCTGCTTTGGCAGCCACTGCTCCACTTCTGGGGGTGTCTGTGGTGGGGGGAAGGAGGGCTCCTGTGGTATGATCCTGACTCTGAGGGCTGGGAGAAGGCAAGCTAGAAAATCCTGCAGGATATGGAGGTGGATATTGGGTTGTAAAGCCGTAGCAAAGCTTTTGTGTAGCTCCATGTGGGATGACGTGTCATGATGAGCTGCTCTCCCAGACCTGAGTGTTCTCCAAGGTGATACTGGAGGACCAGAGCTCCAAACAGATGGGAAATGAGGTATCATTTTGCACGGGCAGCCTGAGTATGTGTGGGCTCCCCTTGATGGGAGATATGGGGATATGTCCTTGTTCCTGGCCACCTTCCTGACATGCTCTGCCCTCTGGCCCAAGGCCCAGGAGAAGCAGCGCCTGGTGGAGCAGCTCTTGGGGCTGAACACTGCTCATGCTGAGGAGGTGCAGCGCCTGCGGGCGGAGATACAGCAGCTGAAGGAGGATGTGGCCCGTGACGCCCAGGTCCAGCAGCTGCAGGAGCGGCTAGTTGAGGTGGAGATGCACAGTGTGAAGAGCAGCTTGGACCAGGAGGCCAAGGAGCTCAGGCAGGTCTGTCTGCTCTTGTTTTGCTGGGGTTCTTCAGGGATGTGGCAGCACATGGTGCTTCCTGTCATGGGGTGGTTCCTGGAGGACACCTCTGGTAGCCAAGGCTCTACCTGTGCCTCTATTTTCCTGCAGCGCTTGACAGAGGTGGAAGCAGTGAAGCTGCAGCTGGAGGAGGAAAGGGATGCTCTGCTCCAGCGTGTGTCAAAGCAATCGCAGGAGCTGGAAGGTAAAAAGGGGTCCTTAGCTCATTCCTCTGGGTCTGGTGTGGGTCCTGGCTTGGCTTGGGGGCTGGAGAACAGGCCTTATGAGGAGTGGCTGAGAGAGCTGGGGGTGTTTAGCCTGGAGAAGAGGAGGCTGAGGGGAGACCTCATTGCTCTCTCCAACTCCCTGAAAGGAGGTTGTGGAGAGGAGGGAGCTGGGCTCTTCTCCCAAGGGACAGGGGACAGGACGAGAGGGAATGGCCTCAAGCTCCACCAGGGGAGGTTCAGGCTGGACATTAGGAAAAAATTTTTCACAGAAAGGGTCATCGGGCACTGGCAGAGGCTGCCCAGGGAGGGGGTTGAGTCACCTTCCCTGGAGGGGTTTAAGGGATGGGTGGACAAGGTGCTGAGGGTCATGGTTTAGTGTTTGATAGGAATGGTTGGACTCAATGATCCAGTGGGTCTCTTCCAACCTGGTTATTCTATGATTCTGTACTCCCTGCTGTGTCCACCCCCTCGCAGAGCAGAACCAGCGTGCGGCGCAGGAGAGCCGGGGGCTGCAGCAGGAGCTGGAGGAGGAGCAGGCACGCTACCAGAGCCTGGTGCAGGACTACACCCGCCTGGAGCAGGGCTATGAGAACCTGCAGGATGAGGTGGCCTTCCACAGGGTGAGTGGCTAGCATGGATGTGGGGAAGCTCAGGACAGGCCAATCCCTCTCTCTTGGATCATTGAGGGGGAGCAGGCAGTGCTGGCTGCTCTGGGGTCACCCTCTGTGGGAGAAGTGGGTTCCCCAGCTCATGAGCTGTGAGATCTTCAAGCCAAGGGGATCCTCCTAAGGCTGCTGCTACTCTGCCCCAGCTGATGTGCTCTGGGTGTGAGGAGCAACCTTGTCCTTTTCTCTCTCCACTCAGCAAAGCACCTTGAGACGGTCCCCTTCATCGGAGAGTTTCTTTGGCTCGGAGAGCAGCTACTTGTCTTCCATGTCCACAGTTCCCTCGCGAGATAGCTCTGACCAGCAGGCTGAGGCTAGTGGTGACAATGGTGGGGACAGAAGGGTGGGGGTGACAAGGGGACTGGCTGTCCTTTCACCTGGCTATGGGGATGGCTGTGCCTTGGGGCTCCTGGCTGGGTTCTGGTCCCATCATGAGGGGTGTCTGTGGGTGTTTTGGTGCTGGTGCCCAGCACTGGCTGCTGTGCCAATCCTGTCTCTGCACCCAGGGGCTAGAGGATCTTGTGCAGCCGGTGCCAGAGGGGCCACAGCCCAGCGGTGAGGTGATGCTCAACCGCAGTGGGGGCCAGGATCCCTTTGAGAAGGCCTATCTTCTCCTCGTGGGGCAGCTCGAAGCCGTCAACAAGGAGCTGGCCCGGACCCGGGAGGAGCTGCAGCGATCCAGGGCCCCTGTGGAGTCAGAGGAGAGGAAACCTTTGAGCTTCCTTAAGCGCAGGGTGAGTCCCTGCCCCGCTGCAGTGAAGCAGAGCCAGATCCAGGCTGGTGGGGCTGGCCTCATCCTGCTCTCCTCCCCCTACAGAACTTATCTGAGATGCTGGGGCTGGGCAGGAGCCTGGAGAAGGTGGCAGGTGATGATGACTTGAAGCATGCATATGATGCAGTGCAGGTAGCCAACAGGTGAGTGTGGTCCCAGGGAGATGTTCCCCAGCTAAGGCTGCCTTCCCTACAGTGGGTTGATGGATCCATGCCGCTGGTGGTGGGGCTTTTGCTGCTGTCTTAGTCAGCCATTACTTGGATTTATAGAACCATTGAACCATTAAGGCTGGAAAAGACCTCCAAGCTCATCCAGTCCAACTGTCAACCCAACACCACCCTATCTACTAAACTATGTCCCCAAGTGCCACATCTACATGGCTTTTGAGCCCCTCCAGGGAAGGTTGCAGCTGCAGCTCCTCTTTGCAGTAGCCACCTCCTTATGTTCTCTTGGTACCATTAACCCTAACTGGACTGGGAGAGCAAGAGCAGCCCCTTGCTGCCCAGCTGGCTGCGGGGCAGCCCTGGCTCCCCTTCCCTTCCCAGCTGCGTGTTCCTGTGTGGCTGGTGCATCCCACCTTGCTCTAAGCATGAGTGGACTGGATGCCTGTGGCTCAACAGGAGCTTGTGAAAAGGGTAGGGTTGGTGCAGGCTGTTCCTGGGCTGTGCTGAATATGCTCAGTGCAGCTGCAGGGGAGATAGATGTTCTGCTAGTTCAGCTGGGTGAAAGGGGAATGTTCCCAGCTCCGAGGCTTCAGGGCAGAAATCCCTCCTCAGCCTCCCCAAGGGCTGGGGTCTGGCAGCTGAAGGAGACTGGTGCCTCAGTTTCCCTGGGGTTGTGTGTGTTGCAGGCTGCTGGTGAGGCAGCTGCAGGAGGAGAAGCAGCAGCACGACGAGGAGGTAGAAGGGCTGCACCTTGACATCTGTTCCCTCAAGCAGCTGAGCCAGCAGCAGACAGCCCTCCTCCAGGATCTGCAGCGGCAACAGGGGCAGGAGGATCTGCAGCACCATGTCCTGCGGCTCAAGGAGGAGAACTGGGTAAGGTGGGTGGGTTGGCTTGCCCTTGCCTTGTGCTGAGCTGAAGTAGCCTCTTGGGAAGCTGTGCGGGCTGCATCCTCCCAGCCCTGCTCCACTTGGTGGGTGCTGGTGGGGATGCCCAGCTGAGGGAGGCTGACTGAGCCCTGCTGGGGCTGTTTCTGCCCAGGAGCTGACCCAGAGGCTGGAGAAGCAGGAGAGGACCACGGTGAAGCTTCAGAAGCAGCTGAGAGTGTATGTGAAGCAGATCCAGGAGCTCACAGGCAAGTGCCTGCATGGTAGGGAGGTACGGGGCTGGCTAGAAGGTTCCCAGCTTGGTTTGAAGCTGGAGCATCACCTAACCTCAACGTGGGGAGCAGAGTCTTTCCCAGACACGTTAGGGAGCATCAGCTTGAACTGAGCTGAGGGGACCTGATCTGTGTCCTACAGCCCAGGACACAGCAGGATGTGACCTGTGCTCCTCTCCCCCAGTGAACAGAGATGCTGTCAGGCCAGCACAGGAGCTGGTGTCTGCCGTGGTCCCATCCCGGTCCCCCGTGGTCTCGCCCCTGGCTGGGCTGTCCCAGGCCATGTTAGCATGGAGGATAGAGGACGAAGGGCGCATTATCAAGGCCATCATCACAGGTAGGGTTTGGAGAGATGGAGACTCCTTACCCAAGCTTGCTCTTTGTTAGGGTTCCTTGCCTGTCTCTGTGTGAGCTCCTCCTTTCAGTGTTGCTGGGGCAGCATCTTGTCTGGCTCAGAACCAGCTTTCTGTAGCTGCCAGGATGCCACCTGCCCTGCTTTCCCCTGCAGACTACAAGCCGCAGAGCCCTGGGGCGCTCCCAGACCTGCCAGCCTACATCCTCTTCCTGTGCTTCCGGCATGCGGACCACTGCCGTGATGAGCCAAGAGCCCGCTCACTCCTGGATGCAGCCATTGATGCCATCAAAAGGGTCATGAAGGTGCTGGGCTTGGGGGCGTGGGTTGGGCTGACGAGCAGGAGATCTGCTGGCTGAGGTGGGATGGTCCCCAGGGTGTAGTGTGCTGCGTCCAGCCTGAGCATCTCCGAGGGTGAGGGGTGCTCCTGGGTGCTGTGAGAGGCTCTGATAGCTCTGCACCCCCAAAGCCCTCATCAGGTTAGCTTGGTGTCACTCATGGAGCTACCATGGGGTGTGAGGGTTTGCTGGTGTCACTGCCAGGCCTCTGCTGACCCCAGCGCTCTCCATTCCCTCCCGCAGAAACACAGTGGTGACTTTGACACGGTGGCTCTCTGGCTCGCCAACACCTGCCGGCTCCTGAACTGCCTGCGCCAGTACGGCCAGGATGAGGTAGGGCTGAGCCACCAACTCCTTGGGAAGGGTGGGACCTTAATGGGGACAGGGTTTGTCCACATCTGGGGCTGCATCCCTTAAACCGGGTAGACAGGGATGTGCTGGGCTGACACTGCTCAACACTTCCTTGGGGATCTGTCTTCCTGGTGCTGCTGGCTCTGACCTGACTTTGGATCATAGAACATCTGCAATGTTCTGGAATCCCCAACATAAGAAGGAGATGGAATTGTTGGAAAGGGTCAGAGGAGGGCTATGAAGATCTGAGAGCTGGAGCGCCTCTGCTATGAGGAGAGGCGGAGAGAGTTAGGTTTCTTCAGCCTGGGGAAGAGAAGGCTCTGGGGAGACCTTAGAGCAGCTTCTAGTACTGAAAGGGGCTCCAGAAAAGCTGGAGAGGGGCTCTTTACGAGGTCCTGGAGTGACAGGATGAGTGAAAATGGCTTTAGAGTGGAAGGGGAAAGGTTTAGATTAAACATGAGTAAGAAATTCTTCACAATGAGGGTGGGGAGGCCCTGACCCAGGTTGCCCAGAGCAGCGGTGGCTGCCCTATCCCTGGAGGTGTTGAAGGCCAAGTTTATGGGGCTTTGAACAATGGGATCCATGGCAAGGGGGTTGGAACTGGATGATCTTCAAGGTCCCTTCCAGCCCAAACCATTCTATGACTCGATGAATGTCCTGAGTTAGAACAGACCCTTAAGAAGGATCATAGATTCATAGGACAAACACAACATTCATACCATGAATTCACACCTGCTTGTACCCTCAGAGATACTGGCAGGAGAACACGGCGCGGCAGAACGAGCATCGCTTGCAGAACGTGGACCCCCAGAGCTCCTGCTGCAGCCTGGGTGTGCTGGCTGTCCAGCTCTACCAGCAGCTCATCCGCACAGCTGAGAAGAGCCTCAAACCCATGATCGGTACAGCCTGGGGGCTTGGAGGGCACCTGGGGGTTGCTGGTGGAGGGAGGGAGGGAGCGCTGTGCTGTGTGTGATCTGCCTGCTCTGTTACAGAGGCTGCACCTAGAGTTGGGGAGAAGGTCGGCTCTGAAATGGGGGCCCCTTCCATTAGGGACCATGTGCTCCTTGAGCCTCTTGTCTTGGATGAGGTGGCTGGGGAGCTAAAGTAGGCTCAGCAGCCTGGGGACCTTGGGCTTTATCCATGGGGAGCCACCTCTGTCATAGAATCCTGGAACAGTTTGGGTTGGAGGGGACCTCAAAGACCATCCAGTTCCAACCCTGCCAGGGCAGGGACACTTCTTCCTGGATCTGGTTGCTCCAAGCCCCATCCAACCTGGCCTTGAACCCCTCCAGGGATGGGGCAGCCACCACTGCTCTGGGCAACCTGGGCCAGGGCCTCCCCACCCTCATCCTGAAGAATTTCTTCCTATTGTCTGATCTAAATCTTTGGCGTTCCAATTTAAAGCTGTTCCTCCTCACCCTATCACTCCAGACCCTTGTTAAAAGCCCCTCCCCGGCTTTCTTGCAGCCCCTTTCAGCCCTTGAAGCTGCTTTAAGGTCTCCCTGGAGCCTTCTCTTCTCCAGGCTCAACAACCCCAACTCTCTCAGCCTGTCCTAGTAGCAGAGGTGTTCCAGCCCCAGCTGGGACACAGCCAGGGAGCAGTGTAGTGGCTGTTTGAGGCATGATGCAAGGTCTCTGGCTCGTTATGATGAGTTTTCTCTCTCCCTTAGTTGCTGCAATGCTGGAGAGTGAGCCCATCCAGGGCTTGTCCTCCTCCTGCCCTCCTGGCCACCGCCGCTCCTCATCAACCCCTGCCCACCCCCTGCCTGAGCTGCTGCAGCAGCTGAGCTCCTTCCAAGCTGCGCTGGAGCGCTATGGGCTGTTCCCCAGCGTGGGCCACCAGGCTCTGCGCCAGCTCCTCTTCCTCATCAGTGGCACCACCCTCAACTACCTGTTGCTGAGGAAGGACACGTGCTCCTGGAGCCGTGGCATCCAGCTCAGGTGGGTCCCCGAGCAGGACAAGGGGAGCTGGGCTACGAGCTGTGCCCTCCTCCTGACCTGGTTCCCCTTGGCAGGTACAACATCAGCCGCTTGGAGCAGTGGCTGCGCGCAGAGGGGCTGCAGCAGAGTGGGGCACACGAGGTGCTGGAGCCCCTGCTCCAGGCTACCCAGCTGCTGCAGGTGAAAAAAGTGACAAAGGAAGATGCTGGAGCTCTCTGTAGCCTGTGCACGGTGCTGACGCCCCAGCAGGTACTGGGGGGTTGGAGCTTGCTGCCTCCTGGGTCGTGATGCTCCTTGACCTCTCTGGGCGCACTAGGGCTGCCAGTCTCTTCCCTGCTTCTGGTACCCACCATCTCCTCCAGGTAGTCAAGATCCTCCGGGCTTACACCCCAGCGGATGGGTTGGAGGAGCGCATCAGCCCCAGCTTCATCAGCAGCGTTGAGGTAAGAGGGTCGTAGTGTTGGGGGAAGATCTGTCCTACACGGACCTCCTTTCTGAGGCAGCCTTGGATGTGAGTCCTGGGGTTGTTCAGCCTGGAGAAGAGGTGGCTGAGGGGAGACCTCATTGCTCTCTACAACTACCTGAGAAGAGATAGTGGGGAGGAGGGAGCTGGGCTCTTCTACCAAGTGACAGGGGACAGGACGAGAGCGAACGGCCTCAAGATCCGCCAGGGGAGGTTCAGGCTGGACATTAGGAAAAAAAATTTCACAGAAAGGGTCATTGAGCACTGTTAGAGGCTGCCCAGAGAGGGGGTTGAGTCACCATTCCTGAAGGAATTTAAAAGACTTTAAAATTTAAAAGAATTAAAAAGAAAGAATTTAAAAGGGGAATGAGGTGCTCAGGGACATAGCTTAGCGATTGATGGGAATGGTTGGACTCGATGATCCAGTGGGTCTTTTCCAACCTAGTGTTTCTGTGATTCTCCTGTCCTCCCCTGCAGAAGCAACTGCAGGACCAGTATGGAGAGAGACCCAGGCAGCTCCTGGTGGACACTAGCCACGTCTTCCCTGTGCACCTGCCCTTCGCTGCCTCCCCCCTGCACCTGGATGAGCTGCGCATCCCCAACACCCTCAATCTGCCCTTCCTTGTCGGCCTCTGAGCCAAAGTCCAGGCCTGGGCCACAGCCAGTGCCCGACGGAGGGATGTTTGAACCTTCTGAGGTGGGAGAAGGCCATGAAGGTGGGGATGCAGCGCTCGGTGTGTGCTGTACTGCTGAGAGGTTCGCTTGTGGAATGAACCCGAGATGCCTCGGCTGTGGCACAGCCGGGCCCGTGGCAGCCCTGAGCTGGGGCTTTGGCCACTTTTTAATGATTTTGAAGTTAATAAAAGCCTTTGCAGATAACTTGAGAGTTGAGGGCTCTCTGGGGTGGGTGTGCTGTTTGCAAGGAGGTGTGAGGGAGCTCAAGGACCATCACTGGGATGTTCCTTGGGGCTTTTGCTAGTCCAGGGCTGCTTCCTGGGGACAGGGGAGCCCCCTCCTGCCCCTGCTTGCTCTGCTGGGGATGGGGCTCGGCCCTGGGGCGGCTCCGTTCCCTTTGGAGCTTGTGGGGTGGAATTTGGGGCTCCGTGGGGTTTGGTTTTGCCCCTCTTGGGCCCTGTTTTCCAGTGCCCCCTGTGCTCCCTCCCTCTCCCACACAGACAAGGAGCAGTTGTGGAGAAACAACTTTTAATCGGAAAAACAATGAGAAACAGGCCCATCAGAGATACTTCAACCTCCACCTCCCTCAAAGCTCAGCCTCCCATCCTCTGCAACCCTACTCCCCTTCTCCATAGCACTCCTGCCCTTACTCTAAACCCATTCTTACACTTTTTCCCACTCCTCCACCTCTTCGCTCTCCCCCAGTGCCCTGCGCTTGCTGGGTGGTGATGGCGAGGGGCTCTTCCTTCTCTTTTGCCCCCGCCGCTCAAACACCGAGCACTGGGATGGCTCAAGGTCCTCCCACGGGTCTTGGGGCTCCAAACTCCTGACGTATTCCAGGGGGCCCCGGATGGCAGCGGCGGTTTCGGGGTCGCTGCCATCTGGACTGAGCTGCTCCTCAGGTAGCGAGTGTGAGGAGGAGGTGCACGGGGGGAAGGCTACACCAGTGCCTCCACGTTCTTCATTCAACAAGGAGGCCTCTACGGTGGAAATGTCTCTGCCAGTGGTGTTGACCTCCTTGGACTTCTCCTCAGCGTTCAGGCAGCCAGGTGTGGAGGTTATGGATGGCATTGGTGGGGCCTGGGCCACCACCACCTTCCCCTTCTTCATGATCTTTTCGATTTTCTTCATAATCCTTCTCATCTTCTTCATTAACTTCTCCTTCTTCTTCATGATCTTGTCCTTCTTCATGGTCTTCATGGAGAGCAGGAGTTTTGGGGCTTGGCGCAGGGATGTCTGTGTGGCTGGGACGGCCACGGAGGTCCTACTGCCAGGACAGTGCGTGGTGGAGAAGCTGTCCTGTGCCCTCCAATAGATGTGGCTGGAGGCAGGATGATGATGGGCAGCTGGCTGCTGTGGACCTGGGAGTCCAAGGAGCAGTCAGCTGGATTGACCTGCGGCCCTGTGGGGGTGAGAGGGAGTCATGCTAGGGAACCTCCAGAGGTACCCACCGTGCTAGTCCCCATCACCCACGTCCTCCAGCTCTGCACCAGGTATGTGGGGAGTTTGTGGTGGGGCCTTCCCTGCAGGGTGAGCTCCGTTCCTGGAGGGAGCAGGGTTGCAAACTGGGGAGGAGACCGGCTTCCAGGAGGTGAAACGGGAGAGATGACCCCGAGGAACTGGGATTTCCTGGGCACGCGTCACGCGGGCGAGGGCAGGGACGCTCGGCCCAGCTCGCTGCCCCCTGTGCCATCGCGGCCTGGGGACAGGGCTGGTGGGGACGCTGCAGGTGTGGAAGGTGCTGGGGGCCAGAGCAGATGGGGAGGAGGTTGCATCTGCTGGTGGGACCCGTGGAGCTTGCGCTGCCACCTGAACTGGGGGGCTAAAGCCTTGGGCAGGGGCTGCTGCTGCCCGGGCTGTTGTGTCTGCGTGGCTGAGCCTGGAAGAGCCAGGAGCCATGGGTGCTGTCAGCTCTGCTCTTGTCCCCCAGAGGGACGCCAGGCTGCAGAGCTCGGGGTGGGTGCCTACCTTGCGGGTAGAAGGTTTTGGGAGGGAGAAATGCCTCTAGGCGCTGAGTTTTTGTCACTGCGTGTGGAGCACGCGGTGGGAGCTGCCGCCCTGGCTGTGCCGTGGTGGCTTCTGCTTGTTGGTTACCAAGGACTCGCTGGGGTCTCCCAGGATGGAATGTTGGGGCTCTCTGTGACCTCATAAGCCTCCCGGCTCCTCCAGGGCAGGGAAAGGATTCAGAGGGTTGGGGTGCCAGAACTTGGCTCCATGTCAGGGGCTTGGGGTGCCTGGGGTTGGGGACGCTGCAGGTGTGGAAGGTGCTGGGGGCCAGAGCAGACAGGGGAGCTCTACCTGCTGGTGGGGCCTGCAGGTCCTGGGCTGCCACCTCTGCTGGGGGAGCCAAGGAGCCGTGGAGCTGGCTTTACAGCTGCCTGAGCTGGACAGCTTTCAGGGTCTGTCCCATATGGACCTGCTTTCGGGGACAGCGTTGGATGTTAGTGATGTCCCCCCTTCTCCCAGAAGCAACTGCAGGACCAGGATGGAGAGAGACCCAGGCAGCTCCTGGTGGACACCAGCCTCCTCTTCCCTGTGCACCTGCCCTTCGCTGCCTCCCCCCTGCACCTGGATGAGCTGCGCATCCCCGATACCCTCGATCTGCCCTTCCTTGTCGGCCTCTGAGCCAAAGTCCAGGCCTGGGCCACAGCCAGTGCCCGACGGAGGGATGTCTGAACCTTCTGAGGTGGGAGAAGGCCATGAAGGTGGGGATGCAGCGCTCGGTGTGTGCTGTACTGCTGAGAGGTTCGCTTGTGGAATGAACCCGAGATGCCTCGGCTGTGGCACAGCCGGGCCCGTGGCAGCCCTGAGCTGGGGCTTTGGCCACTTTTTAAGGATTTTGCAGTTAATAAAAGCCTTTGCAGATAACTTGAGAGTTGAGGGCTCTCTGGGGTGGGTGTGCTGTTTGCAAGGTGGGTGAGGGAGCTCAAGGACCATCACTGGGATGTTCCTTGGGGCTTTTGCTAGTCCGGGGCTGCTTCCCCGGGGACAGGGGAGCCCCCTCCTGCCCCTGCCTGCTCTGCTGGGGATGGGGCTCGGCCCTGGGGTGGCTCCATTCCCTTTGGAGCTTGTGGGCTGGGATTTAGGGCTCCGTGGGGTTTGGTTTTGCCCCTCTTGGGCACTGTTTTCCAGTGCCCCCTGTGCTCCCTCCCTCTCCCACACAGACAAGGAGCAGTTGTGGAGAAACAACTTTTAATCGGAAAAACAATGAGAAACAGTCCTATCAAAGGTACTCGAACCTCCCCTTCCCTCAAAACTCATCCTCCCATCCTCTGCAACCCTACTCACCTTCTCCATAGCACCCCTGCCCTCTCTCTAATCCCACCCTTCCACCTCTTCGCTCTCTCCCAGTGCCCTGCGCTTGCTGGGTGGTTATGGCGAGGGGCTCTTCTCCCAAGTGACAGGGGACAGGGCAAGAGGGAATGACCTCAAGCCATTTGAGGTACTTAATGCCTTCTTTGCGTCAGTCTTTAATTATAAAGAAAGTTGTTCCCTCTGTGTACAAACCCAGGAGTTAGAGGAGCAGAATGAGACTCCCATGATCCAAGAGGAGGCAGTTAGAGACTTGCTTGCCCAGCTAGAGACCCACAAGTCTATGGGGCTGGATGGGATCCACCCAACGATTAACAAGGAGCTGCAGGTGTCCTGGCCAAACCCCTTTCCATCATCACCCAGCAGTCCTGGAAGACTGGGGAAGTCCCACTGGACTGGAGGCTGATGTTGTGCCCATCTACAAGAAGGGTCGCAGGGAGGATCCAGGGAACTCCAGGCCTGTCAGTCTGACCTCAGTGCCAGGGTAAGTCATGGAGCAGGTGATCTTGAGTGCTATCCTGAAGCACATGCAAGAGAACCGGGTGATCAGGCCCAGTCAACACGGGTTCATGAAAGGCAGATCTTGCCAAACTAACCTGAACGCCTTCTATGACAAAGTGACTCGGCTGCTGGATGAGGGAAAGGCTGTGCAGGTCTTGTTGGACCCCATTAAATCTTTTGACACAGCTTCTCCCAGCATTCTGCTTCGGAAACTGTCAGCCTCTGGCCTGGACAGGCGCACACTCTCCTGGATGGAAAACTGGTTGGCTGGAGGGCCCAGAGAGTGGTGGGAAATGGAGTTAACTCCAGATGGAGGCCAGTGACAAGTGGTGTCCCCAGGGCTCAATGCGGGGTCCAGCCCTGCTCAATGTTTTTATTGACGACCTGGATGAAGTCATTGAGTGCACCCTTAGCAAGTTTGTGGACAATACTAAGCTGGGTGGAAGTGTGGATCTGCTGGAGGGTCGGGAGGCTTCAAAGGGATCTGAACAGGCTGAACCGCTGGGCTGAGACCAATGGGATGAGATTTGACAAGGCCAAATGCCAGGTCCTGCACTTGGGGTACAACATCCCTATGCAGTGCTACAGACTAGGAGAAGTCTGGCTGGAAAGCTGCCTGGAGGAGAAAGACCTGGGGGTGTTGGTTGACAGTGACTGAACATGAGCCAGCAGTGGCCCAGGTGGCCAAGAAGGCCAATGGCATCTTGGCTTGGATCAGACACGGCGTGGCCAGCAGGTCCAGGGAGGTTCTTCTTCCTCTGGACTCGGCACTGGTGAGACCGCACCTCGAATCCTGGGGTCAGTTCTGGGCCCCTCACCACAAGAAGGATGTTGAGGCTCTGGAGCGAGTCCAGAGAAGAGAAACGAAGCATGTGAAGGGGCTGGAGAACAAGAGGAGCGGCTGAGAGAGCTGGGGGTGTTTAGCCTGGAGAAGAGGAGGCTGAGGGGAGACCTTATTGTTCTCTACAATTACCAGAAAGGAGGTTGTGGAGAGGAGGGAGCTGGGCTCTTCTCCCAAGGGACAGGGGACAGGACGAGAGGGAATGGCCTCAACCAGGGGAGGTTCAGGCTGAACATTAGGAAGAAATATTTCATGGAAAGGGTCATTGGGCACTGGCAGAGGCTGCCCAGGGAGGGGGTTGAGTCCCCTTCCCTGGAGGTGTTTAAGGGACAGGTGGACGAGGTTCTCAGGGGCATGGTTTAGTGATTGATGGGAATGGTTGGACTCAATGATCCGGTGGGTCTCTTCCAACCTGATGATTCTATGATTCTATGATTCTATGATTCTATGACTCCATGTTTCTATGATCCTCTTGTTATTCCAGCATAACAACCCAGATCTGGGAGCTCATCTCCCGTTCAGTCGCCTCTGTGGTGAGCAGGAGGGAGCCCACGCCAGTCCCATTGTGTCACCTCATGGCGAAGATCCCTGTCACAAGAACAGGAAAACACCTGGTCACGGACAGTCCTTTGGGTAACCCAAGGTCTGAGCCCAGTGTGAGCAAAGCAGAGGAAAACAACCGCCAGCAGGAGATGAGCATCTCGGGGTGCTCAGCGTCCTCGGCTGCAGAGGAAGGACAGAGAGCAGCACAGCACGACCAACAGAAGGCAGCAGCTTCTTGGACTGGGCTGAGCAACTGGCGCTGCACCCAGCAAGAGCCTTGACACCCACCTGCGAGGGAGGAAGGGAAGGGGAGAGATCTGCTGCTCCACTTCAACTCAAGAGCACCAAGAGACCTCCCTCAATTGATGCAAACCCTTATCAGTGCCCCCTGGCAGCCAAGAGGGAACCGTGCCCTGGGCTGCATCCAGCACGGCATCGCCCACCGGCCGAGGGAGGGGATTGTCCTGCTCCCTCCACACTGGGGCGACCCCAACTTGAGTGCAGGGGGCAGGTTTGGGCACCACACAATAAAAAGGTCTAAAGCCACTGGGGAGCGTCCAGAGGAGGGCACGGAGGTGGTGAGGGGTTTAGAGGGGAAGAATGTGAGGAGTCACCTTCCCTGGAGGTGTTTAAGGCACGGGTGGACGAGGTGCTAAGGGGCATGGTTTAGTGTTTGATAGGAATGGTTGGACTCAATGATCCACTGGGTCTCTTCCAGCCTGGTGATTCTATGATTCTATGAGTGGCTCAAGTCCCCTGGTCCGGTTGGCCTGGAGAAGAGCAGAGGGAGGGGAGACCTCATTGAGGTCTGCAGCTTCCTCAGCTCAGCAGCTCGAGCTAACAGGATGATCTGGGACAGGCTGGTGACAGCTGACCTCTGCCATGTGGCCTTGACAGCACAAGCGCTTCTATCACCCTAGCTCAGCCCCGTCCTGCTGGGATTTGTAAAGCACCTTCCCGCTCCACTGGGCCCTGAACTCCTTCCATTGGTGCTAACGAAGAAGGAACAAGCACACGAGGGTTTGGGTTTCACTTAACCACACAATGATTTGAGTTGGAAGGGACCTTCAAAGATCATGGGGTCCAGCCTCCCTGCCATGGGCAGGGACACCTCCCACTGGATCAGGGGCTCCAAGCCCCATCCAACCTGGCCCTGAACCCCTCCAGGGCTGGGGCAGCCACCCCTGCTCTGAGAAAGGGGATCGGACAACCACCAGCCGGTCCTCCCCGCGGTGCATGCCGGGAGCTGTAGTCCACCCCGCAGTGCAGGGAGAGCCGCGGCCCCGCGGCGCGGTGCATGCCGGGAGCTGTAGTCCCGCCCGGCCGCCATTTCCGGGCCGCGTGGGCGCCGCCGCCCGCCGTGACTTTGCGGCATGGAGAGCGGCTTCGGCTCCGACTTCGGCTCCGACTTCGGCTCCGGGGGCGGCGGGGCCGGGGGGAAGCTGGACCCGGGGCTCATCATGGAGCAGGTGAAGGTGCAGATCGCCGTGGCCAACGCGCAGGAGCTGCTGCAGGTCAGGAGGCGCCGCGGGCGGCAGCGCAACCGGCACCGCCGCGTCCCTCGGCCGTGAATCCCCGGCCGGCCGGGCCCGGCTTTGTGTGCCCCTATCCCCTCGCTGTCCCCCTATCCCCTCGCTGTCCCCCTATCCCCTCTCTGTCCCCCTATCCCCTCGCTGTCCCCCATCCCTTCTCTGTCCCCCTATCCCCTCCCTGTCCCCCTATCCCCTCCCTGTCCCCCTTCCCCTCCCTGTCCCCCCATCCCCTCTCTGTCCCCCTATCCCCTCCCTGTCCCCCTATCCCCTCCCTGTCCCCCATCCCTTCTCTGTCCCCCATCCCTTCTCTGTCCCCCCTTCCCCTCTCTGTCCCCCCATCCTCTCTCTGTCCCCCCGTCCTCTCTCTGTCCCCCCTTCCCCTCTCTGTCCCCCCTTCCCCTCTGTCCCCCCGTCCCCTCTCTGTCCCCCTATCCCCTCTCTGTCCTGTCCCCTCTCTGTCCCCCCGTTCCCTCACTGTCCCCCATCCCCTCTCTGTCCCCCCCTATCCCCTCTCTGTCCCCCCCCATCCCCTCTCTGTCCCCCCGTCCCCTCTCTGTCACCCCCCCATCCCCTCTCTGTCCCCCCCGTCCCCTCTGTGTCCCTGCGCCGGTGCCCCTCACAGCACGGGGACAGGGTTGCAACTGCTGGTCCTGGTCCCGGTGCCAGCCCCGCTGCCGCCTCTCCCGCAGCGCATGACGGACAAATGCTTTCGGAAGTGCATCGGGAAGCCCGGCGGAGCCCTGGACAACGCGGAGCAGGTGAGGGCAGGTGTGGGGAGCAGAGGGGGCCGGGGCCGCCCCAGCGGGTGCTGAGCACTCCCTGTCCTGTCCTGCAGAAATGCATCGCCATGTGCATGGACCGGTACATGGACTCCTGGAATACGGTTTCCCGAGCCTACAACTCTCGGCTGCAGCGCGAAAGAGCCAACATGTGAAGCTCCTGGACCACGAGGGACCACGTGGGGAAGGGACAGTGGCCAGCCCGGTGGCCAGGGGTGAAATCCTGCAGCCCCTCCAGCCCCTGCCACGGCAGAGCAATAAACCCTCCCTCAACCTTTCGCATCCATTGGCTTTTATTAGCACCAGCCCCTGGGATGAGTGAGTCTTCCAGCCTTGAGAGCCACCACGAGCTGCTTGGTTTGCCTCGTGCCTTTCCCAGCGGGCCAGGCAGATGATAAATCTCTGACAGAAGGGCTGCGAGAGGCAAGGAACCTGCTGTGGCAAAGAGGGGCAACCCAGTAAAGCGGTTCCCCTGCGCAGGAAGCAAGCGCAGATGCAGCCATCGGGCAGTTATCGGGTCCCTTTTCATCAGTGGAAAAGCTGCCAAGAGATGCTCCGCGCGGCTCTCTCTTCCCTTGTAATTGTGGGGCTCATTTCTGGGCTTGTAGGCTTTGACTCAGCTCAAGCTGTGGATTGGGCTGCTCTTAGGAGGGTTGAAAATAGCTGGGGACAAAAAGAGTTGGTAATTACCTGGCTTGATTTCTTTACAGAATAAAAACGTGTTATATGGCTGCGATATTCTGTATCTTCTGGTCTGGCCCTGTCCCGTTCCATCTTGGAGCCTTGATGGCCAAGAAGGCCAATGGCATCTTGGCTTGTATCAGAAACGACGTGACCAGCAGGTCCAGGGAGGTTCTTCTCCCTCTGGACTCGGCACTGGTGAGACCACTCCTCGAATCCTGTGTTCGGTTCTGGGCCCTTCACCACAAGAAGGATGTTGAGGCTCTGGAGCGAGTCCAGAGAAGAGCGACGAAGCTGGTGAGGGGGCTGGAGAGCAGGTCTTACAAGGAGCGGCTGGGAGAGCTGGGGTGTTTAGCCTGGAGAAGAGGAGGCTGAGGGGAGACCTCATTGCTCTCTACAACTACCTGAAAGGAGGTTGTGGAGAGGAGGGAGCTGGGCTCTTCTCCCAAGTGACAGGGGACAGGACGAGAGGGAATGGCCTCAAGCTCCACCAGGGGAGGTTTAGGCTGAACATTAGGAAAAAATTCTTCACAGAAGGGGTCATTGGGCACTGGCAGAGGTTGCCCAGGGAGGGGGTTGAGTCCCCTTCCCTGGAGGTGTTTAAGGGACGGGTGGACGAGGTGCTAAGGGACATGGTTTAGTGTTTGATAGGAAGTGTTGGACTCAATCCGGTGTGTCTCTTCCAACCTGGTTATTATATGATTCTATGATTCTGTGATTCTGTTTTCTAGGCATCGTATTTTGGATGGAAGAGCATGCGTGCAACAGAGACTTTGGTTTGCTTTGGGGCTGAGCTGTCTCTTGTTCTTGGCTTACACCTCTCCCGGAAAGGTGGGGTTATGCTGCGTGGCTGTGGATGAGAGCATTGGAGATCAAAAGTGCCCATGCCCCTCTAGTAAGATTTCTGAAATCCCTTCTTCTAAAGCTCTTTTGTTTTATAGAATATTTCCCTGTTTGCTGGGGCAGGGAGACAGACTGAAAGGATGAAGGTCCCTTAGCTGCTAGGACATTCAAAGGGACGTGGGAGAACCTGCATCAAAACAGGTGTAGCCAGCAGGTCAAGGGTGGTGATTCTCCCTCTGCTCTGCTTTTGTGAGGCCTGACCTGGAGTGCTCCGTACAGGAAGGACATGGAGATGATCAGAGGGCTGGAGCACCACTTGAATGAGGACAGGCTGAGAGAGTTGGGGTTGCTCAGCTTGGAGAAGAGAAGGCTCCAGGGAGACCTTAGAGCAGCTTCCAGTACAGAAAGGGGCTCCAGGAAAGCTGGGGAGGGGACCTTGATGAGGCAGGGATGGGATGTAGGGGAATGATTTTCAGCTGAAAGAGGGGAGATTGAGATCTTAGGAAGAAATGTTTTCCTGTGACAGTGGAGAGGCCCTGGCCCAGGTTGCCCAGGGAAGCTCTGGCTGCCCCATCCCTGGAGGTGTTCAAGGCCAGGTTGGATGGGGCTTGGAGCAACCTGACCCAGTAGGAGGTGTCCCTGCCCATGGCAGGGGTGGAGCTGGATGGGCTTTGAAGTCACAGAATCACTAGCTTGGAAAAGACCCACTGGATCAGAGTCCAACCATTCCTATCAATCACTAAACCACGTCCCTCAGCACCTCATCCTTTGGTCTTTTAAACACCTCCAGGGAAGGTGACTCAACCCCCTCCCTGGGCAGCCTCTGCCAGTGCCCAATGACCCTTTCCATGAAAAATTTTTTTCTGATATCCAGCCTGAACCTCCCCTGGTGGAGCTTGAGGCCATTCCGTCTTGTCGTGTCCCCTGTCCCTTGGGAGAAGAGCCCAGCTCCCTCTTCTCCACAACCTCCTTTCAGGTAGTTGTAGAGAGCAATGAGGTCTCCCCTCAGCCTCCTCTTCTCCAGGCTAAACACCCCCAGCTCTCTCAGCTGCTCCTCTTGTTCTCCAGCCCCTTCCCCAGCTTCGTTGCTCTTCTCTGGACTCGCTCCAGAGCCTCAACGTCCTTCTTGTGGTGAGATTTGAGGTCCCTTCCAACTCAAACCATTCCATGATTTAATCTCCCAATGTGGTGGTTTCTGTGAAGGAACCAAAGTGTTCTCACGCAAGGTAACTGGAGGTAACTGGGAATGGAGGTAACTGGGTATTTGGAGTAGTTCAAATTGAACTTGAGTTTCCATCCAGACTGGGCAGAACGACTACTTGACAATAAAGTGCTTTCCAGCTGTGTTTGCTTAGGTACCTTTTTACTTTTCTTTATGGCTGTGTATTTTGTGGTACTGGCTGCAGAGCAGCCCCTTTCATTGATGGGAGCATCCCACAGGAGCTCCAGCCACCGACCTGAACTCATCTCGAGCCGAGCCATGCCTGGAAGCGCCTTGCCCTAGCAGGGAAGGGGTGGATTGCGCTGCCAACGGGGCTGGGAAAGGAGAAACTCCCGGTCTCAAGATGTGCCTGAGGAAGTTTAGATTGGAAGTTAGGAAAAATTTCTTTACTGAGAGCAGTGAAACCCTGGCAGAGGCTGCCCAGGGCGGTGGGGGAGCCTCCATCCCTAGAGGGGTTCAAAAAACCTGTAAGTATGGCATTTCGGGACATGGTGGGGTTGGGCTGGATTCTGTGATTCTCTTGCTTTACCCAAATACAGAATTCAAGCGCCAAAGCCTCGGAAGTGGGTTGGGGCACAAACTGCTGTTCAGTTTTGGTGGTCGAATCTCTGAAGAACTGCCCAAGACTGGACATGTGAGCTCTGCAGCAGTGGTTTCTTGTGAACAGACATGTCTGTGTGCCTCACGCTGGCCAGCAGGACCCGACTGCCTGCTGGAGGAGTTGCACTCCTCCGGCCACTGTCTCAGCACTTTGAACTCTTTCCGCTTCCCTTAACCTGAACAGTGGGCTCTGGGGCTGAACCTTAACCTCTGTCAATTTAATCACCTCTTCTCTTATGCAACGGGAGCTGCGAGCGTGGGAGGGTGCCAGAAGCCTCTCCAGATTCCCTAACACAGACAAGGGCCAGCGCAGCCTTCAGTCCAAGTATTTCAGTCCGACCTTCTCTTGTGATGGAATGGTGAGCCAGGGATCCTCGCTGAGCTAACCAGTACCAAGCAAATGGTAGTAAACCCTTTCTAGAATCCATCACCGAACATAACCGTTCCATCAAGCGAGGTCTGAGGACACGACTCTGCGCTGGGGCAGAGTTCACTTGTCTCTCGGCTCGGCTCTGGGATGCCTACAAAGGCTTGTAGTGATGGGATGAGGGGCAAAGGGTGTAAATTGGAGAGGGGCAGATTTAGACTAGACATAAGGAAGAATTTCTTCACCATGAGAATGGGGAGGCCCTGGAACAGGTTGCCCAGGGAAGTGGTGGCTGCCCCATCCCTGGAGGCGTTCAAGGCCAGGTTGGATGGGCCTTGGGCAGCCTGATCCCATGGGATGTCCCTGTCCATGACACGAGGTTGGAACTGGAAGGGCTTTAAGGTCCCTTCCAAACCAAACCAGTCCATGATTTTATGCCAGCTCAGGCAGAGGGCTGCCAAACCGCATATATCTCTGGTAGATGTTTCAGGCACCCTCCAACTAGAAAGGCCACGTTTTAATGCGCAGGATGTTTGGCCAGCTCGTAAGATGGGACAGGCCTCATTTATTTATAGAAAACGTCTAGAATTGTACCTTTCTATGCAAAGCCATTATCAAATGCCCTGGTGAAAACTGCAGAGTCACTCGACGCTGACATTTGCTCGGTACCTGCAGGCCATCTTCACCCCTTCGCAGCATCAAAACACACGTATGACAGCGGAGGGGTTAGTGCATCCTCTGGCAATTACGCCTCTCATTCGTCGCCTTGCCTGAGTGGTGAAATGCAGCTTCACAACTTGAGGTTCTGTGCAATCCAGCCCTGGACAGCCGTGACTTTGGTGTAAACACCAGGGAAGTACGGCCTGGCACAGCCATAGCCCCAGCTGGTGATTCCTGCTAGAAACCACTTCCCTGAGGGTTCTTTACACGCCAGGGGCCCGCCAGCATCACCCTGCAGAGAAAAGGGTCCTGGTTCAAGACAGAGGCAGCCCAGCCCTTCCCTTCCCCAGCTGTGCGATGTTCTTTCTCCCTGGGGTACAGGAGCATTTGCTGTCCTGTTTCCCACCTCCCCAGGAGCCCATTTGGGAGCTGGAGCGCTGCTCAGCGATGTGCTTGCATGCACGATGTGAGGTTGGGGTCTGGAACACGGAAGAGTGTGTTTGGAGGCACAACAGGGTCATGGAATGGGCTCCACAGCATCCCTGTGGTCACTTGCTTGGTGTGACCTCTCTGCACCTTGCCCTGACTTGTCCCAGGGTGGTGGGACAAGCAGAATAAGGTGCGAGCAGGATGGACTTGGATCATGGCAACAGCCACAGGGGATGGATGTGCAGAGCTGAGCTGGGGAGGCAGGGCAAAGCCCTCCTAGGATAATAAACCCTATGGACTTGGCACAAGCCTGCTCTGTCCCAGCCCCGGCGTTCGCTGCCCTGGTACTCACGGAACAACTGTCGACGGTGCCGTGTGGGAAGCCGGCACACACCATCCTGCTGCTGATCTGGACAGGGTAGAACTTCTTGCAGGCCTGGTCTCCGATCATGTTCACTGCTGCTTTTTGCAGCTGCTTTGACATCAGCCCTGAGGAGACAAGGAGCACTGTCAGCTTGGGGCGCAGCACGTGAGAGGCAGCAGCATGTGCAGGAGCAGGTTCTCTGCAGCCGCGCTTAGAATCATAGAATCATAGAATCACCAGGTTGGAAGAGACCCACCGGATCATCGAGTCCAACCATTCCTATCAAACACAAAACCATGTCCCTCAGCACCTTGTCCACCCGTCCCTTAAACACCTCCAGGGAAGGGGACTCAACCCCCTCCCTGGGCAGCCTGTGCCAGTGCCCAATGACCCTTTCTGTGAAAAATTTTTCCTAATGTTCAGCCTAAACCTCCCCAGAGGAGCTTGAGGCCAACAGGAGAGACCTGCCCTGGGAAAGGGACTTGGACCTGGTTCCTCCCAGCAGAGCAAGCACAGGGAGGTCCTTTCAGTGTGTGGTTTGTCAGGCGGCTCGGCTGATTGGACAGAAATGGTATTGGGGGGGTCCTTGGAGCACAGCTGGAGCTCAGCTGGAGCAGCTGCCATGGGATGGGGAGCACGGAGGGCAGAGGGGTAACCAGCTGGAGGAGCACAGAGCTTGGCAGTTGGGGAGGAGCACGTGGTGACACCAGGCTTTGCCCAGGTTGGCATCCCCGGAAGGGTCCAGCCTGGCACGGCGAGAGCTTGGGGCAGTGGAGCGGGAATTGCAGACGTGTGGGCTCGCAGGGTATTAGCTTGGCCATCACGGAGCCCTCTCAGCCCGTACCTCCTTCCTTCGTGGAACCCCAGCCTGTGATGAAGCATCTGGCTCCTTCATGGAAGACGTGGGAATTGTCCGGGAGACAGATGGGTTTGATGGTGTCGCTGAACTTGACGGGCACGGTCAGCTCCAGCAGTGCCACGTCGTAGTCCAGGCTGTAGACGTTGTAAAAAGGGTGCTTGTAGATCCGGAATATTTTCTCCATTTTGCCATCGATGCCATTCAGGAAGGGAGTTCCTAGAAAGGCCACCCACATTTTGGGGTCACTGTAACTGCAGAAAGACAGCAAACCTGGCTGTTAGGGGCACGGCCTCGCAGGGAGAGCCGCGCCTCCGCTCCTGGGGCTGGGACGTGCCACGGCCACACCTTGTGTGGCCAGGACCCCTCTCCATCACCCCGCGGACCCCCCCGGGCTTTGCTCCACTCGTTCCTCTTCACGCTTACCTGCAGGGACACGTCTGTGCCAGGGAGCGTGTGCTTCCAGCGCGGCACAGCGCCCCAGCCTCGGCGCTGGGTTGCGAGGGAGAGGAAGGACCCGTGGGCTGCAAAGAGCCAGCTGGCTCTACCAGCCCCGCTCAGACTTACATATCAAAGCAGTGAGCAGCAGAGAGCAGCCACCGGTCTGCGATGAGGACAGCCCCGCACTTGTGCTCCTTCCGCCGAAGCCAGAGACTGACTTGCCAGGGCCACTCTCCTCGAGCCGCGGTGCTGCCACCCACGATCTTGCTGAAGGCCAGAGCACTTGTTAAGCCACAGTCTGGGACAGAAGAAGAGGCACCGTGGCTTTAAGTAACCATCAGTGAAAGGAATATCTTGGCAGACACCGTACAGTCTGGGTTGTTATCGCAGAGCACGCGTTCCTGGAATGGTTTGGGTTAGAAGGGACCTCAAAGCCCATCCAGTTCCAACCTCTGCCACGGGCAGGGACACCTCCCTCTGGATCGGGTTGCTCAGAGCCCCATCCAACCTGGCCTTGAACACCTCCTAGTATCAGGCAGCCACCACTGCTCTGGGCAACCTGGGCCAGGGCCTCCCCACCCTCATGGTGAACAATTTCCTCCTTATGTCTAGTCTAAATCTGCCTTTCTCCAACTTAAAGCCATTCCCCCTTGTCCTATCACCTCATGCCTTTGTAAAAAGTCCCTCCCCAGCTTTCTTGTAGCCCCTTCAGATACTGGAAGGTCACTATAGGGTCTCCGTGGAGACTTCTCTTCTCCAGGTTGAACAGCCCCAGCTCTCTGAGCCTGTTCTCATAGCAGAGCTGCTCCAGCCCTCGGATCATCTTCGTAGCCAACTCTGGACCTGTTCCAACAGCTCCATCTCCTTCTTACGTTGAGGATTCCTGAACTGGACACAATCCTCCAGATGAGGTCTCACAAGAGAGGAACAGAGAGGCAGAATCCCCTCCCTCACCCTGTTGCCCACGCTGACTTTGATGCAGCTCAGGTTGGTTTCTGGGCTGTGAGTGCACATTGCCGGCTCATGTTGAGCTTCTCATCAATCAGAACCCCAAGTCCTTCTCTGCAGGGCAGCTCTCAATCACATCATCGCCCACCCTGTGTTGAAACCACAGATTGCCCCGACCCAGGGCAACGTAGAACAAGGTTGGGCAGCAGTCGCGGGCTGCAAAGCAAGACTCACCACAGTTACGTTCATCGAAGCCGTTGCTGCAGTCAACAATGCCATCACATTCAGGGTTTTCTTTTCCAATACAGACTTCGCTGGAACATTTGAAGGTGAGGCTGGTACAAGGCACCACTGGAAGGAAATAACCCATGACCTGCTCAGTACCCCCTGTGCTGGGGCTGGAGGCCTCCTACCAACACGTCAACAAATCTGCCGTCAGCGTTACCTGGGGTTTGGGTGGGCTTGGCAGGCTCGGTGGTTTTCAGAGCTGTGGAGGTTTCTGTCATGGGTGTTGTCTCCATGGCTGGGGTGGTTCCGTTGGTTGGAATCACAGCCGATGTGCTGAGCTGGCGGGCAAGGATGGTGGCAGCAGGAGTTCTGGTAATAGCTGAACTGGAAGGGGCACCTGTGCCAACACTGGGCACCTGTGAGATGGTAGCCAGGATCCAGTCTCTGAGTTTGGTAATTCTGGAGTAAACACCAGGTTTCATAGCCTGGGCACAACCAATTCCCCAGCTCACGATGCCAGCCAAATAAAACACTCCGGGGGTCACCTCACAGGCCAAGGGTCCACCTGAATCTCCCTGAGGAAAAAGCAAGGCAACGGCTGCTCAGCCCAAGACTACATGGAGCTGCCCCTTAGCCACGCTGGCAGGACTCAGCTGCCCCAAACTCTTCTTTCTCCAGCACCATGGGGCTGTCTGCTGCCATGCAGTGCGTCTGCAACGCTAAGGATGCAGAGGCTGAAACCAGGGCTGGTGGCTCAGCCTGGCTGCACAGATTCAAGTGGCATTTGTCATCAATGTTAACAGTTCCTTTCCACAGGGGAAGGATGGGCACCACCAGCTACCAATGTCCTGCTGCCACAGGAGACCAGCTTCATCCAGGACTCCTGCACTTGGGGCACAACTTCCCTATGCAGTGCTACAGACTAGGAGAAGTCTGGCTGGAAAGCTGCCTGGAGGAGAAAGACCTGGGGGTGTTGGTTGACAGTGACTGAACATGAGCCAGCAGTGGCCCAGGTGGCCAAGAAGGCCAATGGCATCTTGGCTTGGAGCAGAAACGGCGTGACCAGCAGGTCCAGGGATGTTCTTCTCCCTCTGGACTCGGCACTGGGGAGACCGCTCCTCGAATCCTGTGTTCAGTTCTGGGCCCCTCACCACAAGAAGGATGTTGAGGCTCTGGAGCGAGTCCAGAGGAGAGCAACGAAGTTGGTGAGGGGGCTGGAGAACAAGAGGAGCATCTGAGAGAGCTGGGGGGGTTTAGCCTGGAGAAGAGGAGGCTGAGGGGAGACCTCATTGCTCTCTACAACTACCTGAAAGGAGGTTGTGGAGAGGAGGGAGCTCGGCCCTTCTCCCAAGTGACAGGGGACAGGATGAGAGGGAATGGCCTCAAGCTCCACCAGGGGAGATTTAGGCTGAACATTAGGAAAAAATATTTCATGGAAAGGGTCATTGGGCACTGGCAGAGGCTGCCCAGGGAGGGGGTTGAGTCCCCTTCCCTGGAGGGGTTTAAGGGACAGGTGGACGAGGTGCTGAGGGACATGGTTTAGTGTTTGATGGGAATGGTTGGACTCGATGATCCTGTGGGTCTTTTCCAACCTGGTGATTCTATGATTCCATAGACTCCAATCTGGCCAGACGGAGCCGTGAGATGTTAGCAGAAGTCATTCTCAACTTGATGGAGCTTTATTTAGTCTTTCAAAGCTCCATAGCAGTGGGCTGTGTTCTTTGAGCTAAAGTATATGTGGGGCGCACCCTCCCCACAGCAGCTCAGTAAATATTTCCCAAGGATGGGCTGAGGCTGTGAGTTCACCTGCCTTTCTGGAACAATCCCTAGAGGAGCAGAGAAGCTCCAGACTCTTACCTGGCATGAATCTACCTTCCCCTCCAGGAAGCCAGCACAGATCATTCTGTCAGTGAGGGAGAAGTTGTAGAGGAAGTCGCAGATCTTCTGGTCTATGATGCCCACGGAGGCTTTCTGCAGGATTTCAGGCTTGGTGACTGCGTGAAAACCACAGGATTAGTGAACGCAGAACAGGGAAGTGGGCCACCCCTGCTCTGGGCCACCTGGGCCAGGGCCTCCTCATCCTCACAGTGAAACAGTTTTTCCTGAGATCTCATCTCAATCTCCCCTCTTTCAGCTTAACCCCCCGCCCCGATAATGCATCCGTGCTTACCGTTCCCTTCTTGGAGGTCACCCCACCCAGAAATGATGCATTTCTTGCCAACAGGAAATTTCTGCCCGGCAAGTGGGAGACAGATGGGCTGGATGTATTTGTTGAAGACAAGAGGTCTCTCCAGCTCAAGTAGAGCCACATCGAAGTCAAGGAAAAGAGGGTTGAAGAGGGGATGCTGGATCACTCTTGTTACATTGACTTTCACTGCAGTCCCATCCGTTCCATTTAGTGAGGTAGTTCCCACATAGGCTTCAATCTCCTCTGGTTCTGTCCTGCAAATACATAATCCTAATCACACATGCTGATAACAAGACACCTGACATTTAAAGAGCAGACAGATTTAAATGTTTGAAACCTCCCTTTACCGCAGCAGAGGCTGAAGAGCAGCCCTGCTAAGCCAGGTCCCAAGAACTGTTCCCAGCAGTGGCCCATGTTGGATGTCTGAAAAGCAGGTAAACATGTAGTAATCCTCTCCTCACCTCCAGAAATGTGTGATCTGGGGATGTTCTGGCACACAGGTGGTGTCTCTCTATTCAGAAGGCCTTGATGGATTTCGAGGTTTCATTTGGATTTTTGGAGTTGTGTTTTACTCCTTTTTTTTCAACCCCATGCGAATATTAAACATTAAGGTTAATGACATTTATCAAATCCTGCTTCTTTCTGTTGTTTTCTCCTGCCCCTTGCTGGTTACTTCATGTCTTAGAAAAACAGAAGGCACTCCCTAAACACGTTGTATCCTCCCTAACCCTACAGAATCACAGAATCACTAGGATGGAAAAGATCCACTGGATCACTGAGTCCAACCATTCCTATCAATCACTAAACCACGTCCCTCAGCACCTTGTCCACCCGTACAGTCCCCATCGTGCACTCCCTTCCCACCCAGCCGCCTCTTTTCTCAGGTCTGGGCTGATCTATTTTGCTGTGCTTGTTCAGGATGCTGTTCCACAGCCAGCTCATCCCTGCATCTTTTCTTTGCCTTTTTTTCTTCTTTTGCCTTTTTTCTTTTATGGTGTTAACCTAGCAGAGCATGCACTGTTTGAGAGGTTGGGATCCTGTGGATCACCAGCAATGTACTGGTTATTTCAGCTGGTTTTCTAATAATGACCAGCTCTGTAATTGCCGCTGCCCACAAAACTGCTGCTCTCATGGCAAAATCCACATCATTTCTGATCTCTCTTTCTGAATGATGAACACCGATGAGACCCATCCTCATCTGCAGACGGACAGCAGTGTCTCATTTCACATCACCTACCCAGCATTTCACTTCAGGCTTTAGTGCCCAGCTGTTTAATGCATAAAGTTGTCTTGGAACCCTTCATAGTCCCTAACTTTTTCTGCCTTCAGGAGTTTTTATTCTTGAACAAATATCCCCTTGCTACTCATTTCTTTATATAAGGCTATTTATAAATCTGGGCTTGGGTTCTTGCTGCTCAGCAAGGTTCAACCAACCACCTTAATGGCTATAAATTGGAGAAAGGCAGATTTAGACTAGACATAAGGAGGAAATTCTTCACCACGAGGGTGGGGAGGCCCTGGCCCAGGGAAGTTGTGGCTGCCCCATCCCTGGAGGGGTTCAAGGCCAGGTTGGATGGGGCTTGGAGCCCCTGATCCAGTGGGAGGTGTCCCTGCCCATGGTGGGGGGTTGGAATTAGATGATCTTTAAGGCCTCTTCCAATTCAAACCATTCTATGATTTTATGATCTTCCCTTCCACAGCTGACCGCGTGTCTCTATTTCCTATATTTCAGCCAATTTTAAAGGTTAATTTTCTTGAAGAAACTCTCTCGTATCACCTGTAGTTTCCACTCCTGTTAGATGTGTTGTCCTTACTCCCCTCTTTAACTTTTCCCTGTCTCTTCACAGCGTCCCCACAAAACCCCTTATACTATGAATAACAAAACTTCATGTCCCATGGTTGTTCTTCTTTTTCCCCAGTGGCTGCGGTGCCACAGCTGTGGGTTTGGCCACCCGGCCGAGCTCTGTGGAGGTGACAGGTGAGCTGGACAGGCAGCACTAGCAGGGATGGACTCACTCATTGAAGCAGTGAGCTGCCGACAGCAGCCAGCGGTCCCCGATTATGGTGGCTCCACAGAAATGCATCGAGTCTTCTTTCAGGCTGACTTGCCAAGGGATCTCTCCTCTGGAAGCATCTGTTCCTCCCACGATCTTGCTGGGTTTAGAGAACCCAGGCCGTCCTCCACACTCTGAACAAAAGCCAAAGCAGGATTTTTGAGTACTCGTAGCAGAAAATAAGTGAGGAGAGACTTGTGTGTTGTCTGACCAGTAAGTCTGAGCAGGAACAGGTCAGGGCTGAAGAGTGAGGCATAGAATCATAGAATCACCAGGTTGGAAAAGACCCACAGGATCATCGAGTCCAACTATTGCTATCAATCACTAAACCATGTCCCTCAGCACCTCGTCAACCTGTCCCTTATATCCCTCCAGGGAAGGTGAATCAACCACCTCCCTGGGCAGCCTCTGCCAGTGCCCAATCACCCTTTCCATGAAAAATTCTTTTCTGATATCCAGCCTGACCCTCCCCTGGTGGAGCTTGAGGCCATTCCCTCTCGTCCTGTCCCCTGTCACTTGGGAGAAGAGCCCAGCTCCCTCCTCTCCACAACCTCCTTTCTGGTAGTTGGAGAGAGCAATGAGGTCTCCCCACAGCCTCCTCTTCTCCAGGCTAAACACCCCCAGCTCTCAGCCAGTCCTCATAAGGCTTGTTCTCCAGCATCTGCCCAAGCCCTGCTGGTAATCGTGGGAGCCCCTGATGGTGGCTGTGCACAGCTATAGACAGGCCTTCACTCTAACTGTTCTGTTTTGCTCTTCATCCTGTTCCTGTCTCAAAAGCAGAGCAACCAGCAGCTCTGTGCCTCTCAGCCCTGCCACGCCAGATAAGATGTTACTCCTGATATTAGAAAAATACCCTACATCCCCCGGCAGAGCTGCCTTGAGGGCTTCTTGGAGCTGACAGGTTCCTCCCATGGACACTTGCCCTCCTCCCCTCCAGGTAGAAGATGCACGGCTGCTGGGAAGCCCCAGCCATCAACTTGGACCTGCTGGGAGATCCTTAGGTGGCAAACCAAAAATGAGTGGTCAACAGGCTAAACTACGTCGGATGCTGCTGTGTCTCAGTCCCTGTCCTGGGCCTGCTGGAGCAGTTCCACAGACCACCGGCAGACTCGCGCATCGGCTGCATAAGCAAAGGAGCCCAAGAAATCCCTCTGTGCAGGGACTGAGTGACTTTGCCGTCTGCTCTGGGCTGAGCGGAGGCAGCCAGATAGCATCACTCGTGCCTTGGTCCTCAGGCAAGGGCGGTGTGGGCTGAAGGTCAGCTCAGCAGAAGACCGAGCCTGACATTTGGACCTGTACCAGCCCCTCCTCCCACCGAGGTGCAGCCAGCCCATGGGTGCTCCTACCTTGTGGTCTCGCAGCGGTCACTGGTGGGCTGGCAGCTGGGGCTGGTGACACGGCAGGGTTCACTCCGGTGGCGTTGAGGTCTTCAGCGCTGACCACATTACTGTTAGTACTGGAATGTACTGGAGGAAGAGTGCGGGCTATGGAGGTGGGGGAGGCAGAAATAGCATCCAAGATCCAGTCTCTGAGTTTAGTCACACGCGTGTAAACCCCAGGCCGCCTGGCTTCGCCGCAGCCAATTCCCCAGCTCACGATTCCCGCCAGGAAAAACTTGCCAGATGGCTCTTGGCAAACCAGCGGCCCACCAGAGTCGCCCTGCAAGAGAAACGAGGGTGAGGTCTCCCTGGGGCTGCTCAAGCTCACCCTTAGCACACCTCAGCCCAACTGCATCTCTGTCCCTGTGCATCCCAGCTCACCTTCTGCTTAGTGCACCAGCCTAGTTATGGGTGAAGCATCTTCTGCGCTGGCTTTTGGGTGCTTCTCAGTGTGGGTGCACCATCCCCCTATTAAGCAGCACCCTGGTGTACTTGATATGCCAGGAGAGCACATAAATCTAGCGCAAGCATTTCTACTGGTTTAAGCACTCGTTAAACTGCTGCTCTTAAAGGCTGAGCCCAGCAGCATTGAAACAGCCAGACGATGGGTGTTTGTTGCACAACATGCAACCCAGGGAGGGAATATCAGGAAAAAATTTATCATGGAAAGGGTCATTGGGCACTGGCAGAGGCTACCCAGGGAGGAGGTTGAGTCACCTTCCCTGGAGATGTTTAAAGGATGGGTGGATGAAGCGCTCAGGGACATGGTTTAGTGATTGATAGGAATGGTTGGACTCGATGATCCAGTGGGTCCTTTCCAACCTAGTGATTCTATGATGCTAATCGTTGCATGATGTTTTCTTGATTTGGCCATGGTTCCGTGGTCAATGCTCTGATACTGTGGGGCCACACAAGTGTCACTGACATAGGACGTGGTGTCTGGGAAGCTGGCTGTGCATTCTGCAGCTAGGATTGCTCTGGGTGAGTAAGGAATAACTGGAAGGGTCACGTTCACCATCCAACCTTGAATCTTCTATTCTCGGCCCCTTCTCTGGAGTTTGTGCTGCCTTTGGTGCAAAAATATGAGCTGCTACCATGAGAGAAGTGCAGTTTTGCTCAGCTGGTGCGTGTGGGTATGCAGGGCCCTGCCAGACCACAGGGGCAACTGTGGAAATCCCAGCGCTCCTCTCACAACAGAATCCTCCTCTCCCCATGCACCATGAAAGGCAGGATTTCCTCCAGCTGACCACCTGCAATTCCAAGCTAACTAGGGAAAACACCAAGTTGTTCACCAAAGCCTGTTGTGTATGGTTTGGTTTCCTCTGCTGCCCTTTGCTATCTGGATTTTGATCAGAGGATCTTCCAGGTACGCTGGTAGCACCAGCCCTGGTTACAGCTCAGGAAGTAGGGAAAAGTAGTTAAATACCCACAAGATCCCCTTGAACAGCAGTGCCCTGCGCTAGGCACTAGAGAACATGTCCTCACTGTTGTCTTCTGCATTCCTCAGGTTCAAGGCATGGCCTCAAACCTTAGGGAGGACTGAGACTATGCTGTCAGATCCTGCTTCCTGAAGAGCTGCTTGGTGCATACTAAGAGGGAGAAGACGCATGCAGAGAGGTTTGCCAGCTTCCCTGAGCAAAGCTTACCTGGCAGGAGTCGATCTTCCCCTCCAGGTAGCCAGCACACAGCATCCTGTCTGTGAGGACGTGGCTGTAGAGACTGGAGCACAGCGTCTGGTCCAGCAGCTCCACTGTTGCTTTCTGCAGGAACTCGGGTTTCACCACTAAACGAGAGAGATGCGACCGTGAGCTCACCGCTGGGAGCCCGCACGGGACCAGCTGCCCAGGTTACTGCCCACCCTGGCTGACCAGAGCACAGAGTCGCCTTCCCAGGAGCCTCCCACCCCACCACGGCTCCTCTGCCGCCTGCCACGCTTTGCTTACAGAAATCCTCCCTGAGGTAGCCCCAGCCGGAGATGAGGCACTTCTTGCTGGCAGGGAAGTGATGCCCAGCGTTGGGCAGGCACACGGGCTGGATGTACTTGGTGAAGGTCACAGGTCTCTTCAGCTCCAGCACGGCCACATCGTAGTCAGCCGTGTCGGCGTTGTAGGAGGGGTGCGGGATGATGCGTGCGATGCCCATTTTCACCGCGCCGCTGTCCGAGCCTCTGAGGGAGGTGGTCCCTGTGTAAGCTGCCCACATGGCTGGGTCTTGAAACCTGGCAGAGAGACAGCGTGGACCGCGTGAGCCTGCAGCCCCAGCATCACCCTGCAAAGCAGAGCCGCCCGGTGCGGTGCCGCTGCCTCCTGCCCATCCTGCCGTCTGCTCCAGGACAAGAGCTCCCCATGGCTTCGACAATAAAGCCAGGTGTGATGAGGCAGCGTGGTGCAGCGGGAGCAGGAGACAGGGCAGCTTTTGGAAACGGGGCCACGCTAGCAGAGCTAGAGCTTACTCAGTAAAGCAGTGAGCGGCAGACACCAGCCACTTCTCCGTGAGGACGGCAGCGCCGCAGAAGTGCTCGTTGTTCTCTCGCAGGCTGACCTGCCATGGGAACTCCCCTCTGGATGCCTCTGAGCCTCCCACTATCCTGCTGGCAGTCTGCATGGCAGGGCGGCTCCCACAGTCTGAAACAGAGGAGAGAGGCAGCGCTCAGGATCCTGACGGACGCACCCCAGCAAAGGGCTCTTGAGGGCAAGTGAGAAAAGCTGCTTCAGCTCCCTGCGTGCTCCCAGCAGATTCTCAAGCAGCAGGACATTGCCTAGGATGTCACAGGGCAGGCTTTAACCTGCAGGCTTGGAAAAGAGCACTGCAAAAACTTGGCCCATCACAGCATCCTCCCTGAAACTCTGGAGAATAAGACATTCTGGAGAGAAATCTTTTGGCAAGTTTCACAGACTCAGCCACTGCCTCGTGATCTGTTCCCAGCAGCTCGTGGGTGTGGGGCGGTTGCCCAGCACAGCAGCCCACCAGGAAGGTGGATCTGGCCATGACCCTCTGCAGTTGGTGGTGGGACCAAGGTGTTTCCAGGGTACGATTCCCTCACTCCAAAGCAAATATCCACTGCTGGCCTGACAAGCTGTGCCGTGCCCTTGGCTCTCTTCAGTGCCCAGAAGCCCAGGGGTGTTCCTGCTGCCCAGGTCTGCAGCGGGGGGTTGTCTGTCCCCTGTGAGCAGAAGCCCAGCTGTGAGAGACTCACCACAGCCCCTTTCGTCAGAGCCGTCAGCACAGTCCCTTTGGCCGTCGCATTCGGGGTTCTCTTTCCGCACGCACTGGCTGTTGCGGCAGGTGAACGTGTCTGCGGGGCAGCTCCCTGTGGACAGCAAGCGTTCGGTCACTCCTGTCTTCCGAAGCCCTCTCACCAACCGTCCCCAGCCTCCCCAGGGACAACCACCGTGGGGTCCTTATCACTCTGCTCCCTGCTGTTCCAAGCTTTAGGAACAGGGATGGACCTGGGGCTGCCTGGTGCCCTGAGTCGGAGGAGCACGAGTGCGGGAACAGGGACTCCCCATTTGTTTGGGCACTGAAAGTGCCAGGACCAAGCTGGATCTGCTGGATGTTCAAGCTGGACATCAGGAAAAAATTTTCATGGAAAGGGTCATTGGGCACTGGCAGAGGCTGCCCAGGGAGGGGGTTGAGTCACCTTCCCTGGAGGGGTTTAAGGGATGGGTGGATGAGGTGCTGAGGGACATGGTTTAGTGATTGATGGGAATGGTTGGACTTGATGATCCAGTGGGTCCTTTCCAACCTAGTGATTCTGTGATTCTATGATTCTATGAGCCAGTGCCAGCCCCCTGCATGGAGCAGGGCCACATTCCACCGGAGCAGGTTGCTCAGAGCTGAGGCTCAGTTTGAGTTGAAACTGGCCAGCTCTGCATGAGACACCAAGAAGGGCTTTGTAAGTGTGTTCCTAGTGAGAAAAAACCTAAAGAAAACAGTGGAGCATTCCTTGTTGAGACTGCAGAGGGAAGAGGTGCAGGACCTCGGACCACCAGGTTATGAAAAAGATGGAACGCAGGTGCCTCTTTACCAGGAGCCAGGCCACCGCTGAGGAGGAGGAGGTCAGGGGAGCAGGGGCAGAGGGATCCTCCTGCTCCCCAGCTCTTACCTGACTTCAGTCCAGGTCTGTGGGGCGAAACGTCGCTGGGACCTGTGTCAGAGTGGAAGTGGGTGGTCAGTCAGGGCATCCCAGCCAGGGGCTGTGTGTTCCCACAGGCTGTGCTGCTCCTGGGCCAGGATGGGCAGAGGCTTCGCTTCATGTTTTTCTCCTGCGTGGCAGTCGCTTTCCCTGCCCCGTAGCCAGTGGTGAGCTCCTGGGCTGCAGCCCTTCCTCGGTTCGCTCCGCAGTGCACAGCAGTGGAGCAGCCACCCGCAGCCCCACAGGCTCTCGGGGCGATCCCCGCTGCAGGGAGAAGTTCCCAAGGCTGCGTGGGCGAGCTGCCCCCCAGGAGCAGGCGCCAAGGCTGAGGCTGTGCAGGGCTGCAGCCTAAAGCCAAGGGCTGTCTGTGCACCCTCCACGCGGGCTGCACGGGGCTCCAAAAGCTCCAGAGATCCTGCCCGTGGTTGCAGGGAGCACAGAGGGAGCTGCAGGGGATCCCACACCTTCATGTCTTCCAGACATGTCAAATGTGACCTGGAGCCCCAGGGTCACACACAGCTCCAGAGTCACTGAAGGAAAGGAGAATTTCTACTCAGAGGAGTTCAGAGAATAATTCAAATAGGAGAAATATCTGCCTAAGCAGGAATTACTGCTGCAGCCCTGAGGACTGCCCAAGGGCTGCTGCACACTTGTAGGTCTAGACAACCCAACAATTACCCTCCTGTCCCTCAGGCTGGTTCCAGGTGCTGCAAGAAAAGCCAAAACTGCAATTTCTGCCTTAGGCTGCAGACCCTGAAGCTGCTCTTGGAAGGCAGAGAGCAGCAGGACAGCATGGGCATTGGATAAGGACCTGGGGGCTCCCCACAAATCTGTTAAGCAACTGCCAAGACCTAGGCACGTTTCTGCTGCTGTCTTGAGAAACTGGAAGCACCCTGGGGCCAGGGAGAGCATCTTCTGTTGGTTTGCTTGGGCACCTGCCAGCACCTCCATCTCTAACACTGCTGCCGCGCACGACGCCTTGCTCAGGCTTCCAGAGCTAAACCCCTGTGGCACTTTGGCTGTCTGAGACACAGTTTGTGGCTTTGCTGGTGTCACCTTTGGTGCCAGCAGCACCAGCACGAGGCACCTTGCTCTGGCTGCCCAGGAGGAACGTACCTGTAAGAGAAGCTGAGGATATCGTCCCGTAGGCAGCCAGGGAGAGACCCTGCCTGCGCAGCGCAGCCGCCAGCCCATGCCTGAGAGCTTCTTCCTCCACCGTGGAGCTCAGAGGCTGCGAATCCTGGGGGACGAAGTGGAGGCGGAAATGGACAATCACGCTCGAGTTTCCATTCCTGCTGGAAGACAGCGAATTAATGGGTATGTTGGGTCCATGGCCAGTACAGGGGACAGGTTCTCATGCTCACTGCCTCAAGGGAGGATGATCACCTCAAGGGAAACAAAACTAATTCTCAATAATTTAAGGCACAAGTTTCTCCACAGATGTGCTTTGCCTTGAAATGGTCATACGCACTTTTTTCTCTGGCTCAAAGTTCAGCTTTGGTTAAATAAAGCACTTATTCTCTGCCTTTCTGCCTGCATTCCCATTTACAAGAATCCAGAACATCCCAGAAGAAAATCCAGCCTCGGTTTAAAAAAACGTTTCTCTCCATCCAAGTTTTGAACAAACACACAGGTGTGAGCTTGCCTTCTTGGTGGAGCTTCTCAGAATGCCCCGAGACGTGAGCTGCACCACCTGCAGGGAGAGCTGCTCCACTCACCTGTAGCCCAGGATGGTGCAACCAGTGCAGCTCCAGTCCAGCTGGGAGTCCTGGACGCTGGACAGAAACTGCAAAGCAAAGCACAATGATCACACACCCACCGGGCAGAAAACCCCAGGGACAAGATGATGGCTGGGATTTTGGAGAGAGTTGGAGTGAGCTGAAGCATCTTCCCTTGTCTCCACAGGCAGCAGGAACTCCTGTGTCCAGCTCACAAGTCCAACCCTTTTCCCACTCAGGCTCAGGGCACGAGGCAGCACATCCCATCTTTATGCCTTCCCACCAGCTTTTTTGCAAGGAACAGCCCTGAACACGTATTTCTCATCCTATAAATGTCTCTTAGGGCCCTGGTGGGGCCTCTTGAAGCGCAGCTCAGCCCCACGGTGTGTCCTGCTGATGTTTAAGAATTCCCTGTTTTCCTCCTGCCCTTGGCATCCAGATTCCGCTGAAGGAGGACGGCCGAGCCGGCCCCGGGCAACAGTCACAGGCTTTCCCAAGTCTTTTTCCTGGCGAGCCCAGATCAACTCACCAGCCTCTCAAGAGCGGGTGTCAGCACCCTGTAGTAGTCCGAGCTCTCCATCTGTAAGCTGCTATTGAAGGTGATTCCTTGCAGCTCCACTGTGTGCTCAAAGCTGGTCTCTCCTGCAGGATGACAGGCTGCCAGAGAGGGAAGGTGTCTGTCAGAGGCACAAAGGACACAGGGAGGTTTGGGGCCATGGCTGGACCCAGCTGTCATAGAGTCACAGAATGGTTTGGGCTGGAAGGGACCTTAAAGCCCACCCAGTTCAGGGACACCTCCCACTGGATCAGGTTGCTCTGAGCATGAATGAAGAATTTCTTCCTGATGTCTAAATCTAAATCTTCCCCCTTCCACTTTAAAGCTATTCCCCCTTGTCCTATCACCCCAGGCTCTTGTAAAAAGACCCTCCCCAGCTTTCCTGGAGCCCCTGTCAGCACTGGAAGCTGCTCTAAGTTCTCCCTGGAGCCTTCTCCAGGCTGAACAACCCCAACTCTCTCAGCCTGGCTCCAGCCCGTGGATCATCTCTGTGGTCTTCTCTGGACTCGCTCCAACAGTTCCATCTCCTTCTTATGTTAGGGATTCCTGAACCGGACACATGGCTCCAAGTGGGGTCTCTCAAGAGTGCAGTAGAGGGGAAGAATCCCCTCCCTCACCCTGCTGGCCGCGCTGCTGGAGATGCAGCCCAGGATACAGTTGGCTTTATGGGATTTTTTCACTTTCCCACTTTGGAACGTGGGCGTCATCATGTCCAGGAGGATCGACCACATTTGTCCTCAGCATAGAATCATAGAATCACCAGGTTGGAAAAGACCCACCATCGAGTCCAACCATTTCTATCAATCACTAAACCATGTCCCTCAGCACCTTGTCCAGCTGTCCCTTAAACCCCTCCAGGGAAGGGGACTCAACCCCCTCCCTGGGCAGTCTGTTCCAGGGCCCAATGACCCTTTCTATGAAAAATTTTTTCCTAATGTCCAGTCTGACCCTCCCCTGGTGGAGTTTGAGGCCATTCCCTCTCGTCCTGTCCCCTGTCACTTGGGAGAAGAGCCCAGCTCCCTCCTCTCCACAACCTCCTTTCAGGGAGTTGGAGAGAGCAATGAGGTCTCCCCTCAGTCTCCTCTTCCCAAGGCTCCCTCAGCCGCTCCTCCTAAGACTCAAAAGCAGAAGGCTTTTGAGGATTTTCGCTATGAGGCCTGAGCTGTGCAGACCATTGCTTTTCCTGGAGCAGATAAACTGAAAAAAACCTACCCAGCTGCGCACTCACCCAGCAGGATCCCCAGGTAGAGGGCTGTCACGCTGCCCACCACGGCGGCGGCAGCGATAACCTTCCAGCAACCGGCCCTCAGTCCCCTCCTCTGGCCGTCTAGCCCGGGCTTTATCTGTTCCATGCCTCCTGAGCAGCCCCACAGACAGCTTCTGCGATGAAAAAGAGGAGGAAAAGGACAAGAGTGAGATAAAATGTGACAGGCCAGCTGTGGTTACCCCAGGAGCTCCAACCAGTGTGTTCACACAAGAAGTAGGATGAAGAAGGATGGAAGAAGAAGGATGGCTATGCACTGCATCCCCTGAATGTGTCTCAGGCAGCAGGTTTTACTATTACATCCAGTCTGTAGGACCTGAACACATCAACCATGGTGGGCCCTTCTTTTCTGGATCCCCTTCCTTTTCTTACTGGAAGGTCACCACTGAGCACCAAGACATCTACTCCTCTTTTAAACACCTCCAGGGATGGTGACTTAACCTTCTCCCTGGGCAGCCTCTTCCAAAGCTTGACAATCCTTTCAGTAAAGAAATTCCTCCTAATACCAACCTAAATCTCCCCTGGCACAACTTGAGGCCATTTCCCCTTGTCCTGTCACTGGCTACCAGGGAGAAGAGATCTTGCTACAACCTTTCAGGTAGTTGTAGACAGCGATAAGGTTTCTCCTCAGCCTCCTTTTCTCCAGGATAAACACCCCCAGCTCCCTCAGCTCCCTCTCATAACCGTTGTTGTCCCTCCCCTTCCCCAGCTCTGTTCCCTTCCCTGGACGTGCTCCAGCCCCTCAATGTCCTTCTTGGAGTGAGGGGCACAAACTGAACCCAGGATTTGAGGTGTGGCCTTGCCAGTGCCGAGTCCGGGGGCACAATCGCTTCCCTGCTCTGCTGGCCAAGCTGTTCCTGATGCAGGCCAGGATGCTGCTGGCCTTCTTGGCCACCTGAGCTGCTGCTGGCTCACGTTCAGCCAACTATCAATCAGCACCCCCAGGTCCTTCTCCTCCAGGCAGCTTTCCAGCCGCTCCTCTCCAAGCCTGTAGGATCACACGGGGGTTTTGTGATCCAAGCGAAGGACGGAGCACTCCGCCTCCAGCACTGGTGCTTCCAGCGTTTTGCTCCAAGTGGTACCAACACCCTGCACAGAAACCAAAGCCCTTATCTGATCTTTCTCACCCCCTGAGATCAACTCAGTGGCCTTCGCTAGACTTGTTTCAGTGTGTAAATGCTTTCCACGCACTGAAGATGCTCAGACAAGACATGATACTGCGAATGTGAGCTCAGAAGTGCCCAAAATAGGGCACTTCTCTTATTTTTCTGTCTGCACCCTTGCTGGTAGAAGCCAGCCTGTGGTTGGCTGCCTTTTGTACATCATCAACAACTGGGTATCGGCAGGAATGAAACAGCCTGGGGTGTCCTGCCTTACCAGGCATTCGATCAGCCCTACTTCAGTCATGGTAGTTTGTGCAAGAAGCCTAATGAGACAAGAAGGGGCACTGATTTTCTCTGGCCCTAAAATGTATTAAATTACTGGTTGATATTCACAGAATCACAGAATCACAGAATAACCAGGTTGGAAGAGACCCACCGGATCATCGAGTCCAACCGTTCCTATCAAACACTAAACCATATCCCTCAGCTATGGTAGGAAGAAGAAACAACCCTTCCCTTCAGACTCACACACACAAGTCTATCATCTAAGACAGTTTGGCTGTTCAGAGTTACGTGGAAGTCCAGCTGTCTTGGCCAAAAGCACCTCAGCTTCAGAGTGAGTTTTTTGAGGACTCATCCTGTGGCTGCTGAGAATTTACAGGTCAAACCAGTCTTGGCAAGGTGAACTCATCTCTTGAACTTACTCTGCTTGGATATTGACAGCTTCAAGAACATAAAACCCTCTCAGCTTTTCCTTCCTCAGTCCTCAGGCACCTACTCTGATCGCTTCTGCACTGGCCACTGCCACCAGCTCAGAGGATGCTGCAGTGGTTGATCCTACAGCTGCTGTTTAGTGATGCTGCAATTCAGGCTGTAACTTCAGCAACCGGGGAAGCTGAGGAGCAACAGCCTTTTCTAATGCAAATACATCCAACCATGAAAGAGAAAGAGGCAAAAGGGGACGCAGGACACAGGGAGCAGCAGCACTGTTCCAGCAGAGCTTTCAGTGCTTTCCAAGAGGCGTCAGCAGCTCTTTAAAATGAAGCTTCTAGATAAGAGATTTTAAAAGGCCACTTCTTTGTGAGGCAACAGACAGAGAGAAAGGGGAGAGGAAGGGAGAGTCTGTCCAAGATGCCTCTTTTTTTCTAACAGACCTCCAAATAATCTTTTTCAGCTGTAACTGAGCCTGCAGAGATAGGCACGTAGGGCCCTGTGCTCGCCTAACAATATCTCCATTGGACAATTCAGCTCTGGCCAAGAGCAGACAGGGAGGAAACGTGGTTGGTTTTTTTTCTGGTGGTCCTTGTGACCTGAATACATACAGATGAGCGATCGCTCCCCTGCCCTTTCAGTGGGTTTTGGAGTCACCGGCTCTCCTGCAGGATGTGGGATGTGGAAGCGCAAAGGTCCAGTCCAGATCTACTGACCAGGGCACGGTGGTCTCACCGCCAATGGACTTCAACGGCAGGACAACGGCATCTGAGGAAAAAAAAATAACATAGACAAAACTGGCTTTGGGTGGGTGTTACTTTGACAATAAAGTCTAGATTGAATGAATCTTGGCAACACATAGAAAGCCATACTAGAGTAAAAAGTACTTGGGACCCTAAGAACTTCATATTATGGATTGCACTGGCATTTTAACTGGAAAAAAAATAAGATGATTTAAAGACAGAGGAGGCTTCTACTTCCCAAAATCAACACTTGTCATCTTTGCCCTCCCTTTTAGCTAAGGAAAGTTTATTTTCTTTTGGTGTAAGTGATGAGAGTTGAACACATACATGGAACATCAAACGTGTAAAGAAAAAGCCCATCATTGCAAGAGCAAAAGAGACTGGAATTTATTTTAGTGGAAAAAGATAAGGACTACCTATAAACACTTGCTGGAGCTGAGTAGCAAGGAGCTATACGTGTTGAAAAACATCATTGTGTTAAATCAGGCGAGCGAAGAGTGAATTTTGTTGGTGGAGGTAGAAATTAGATCAGTAATAACAGCAAAAGGAGCATGAGTTTCCAGTAGGAAAGTTGAGGGGAAAAAGAAGTCCATTTATGTTTTTTTGTCAGATTATAAATTGTGAGCGGTTATAAAATATGGAACGGTACAACAATCCATTTATCTGTAATATTTCTCTGGGGTAGCCAAACCGTCACTAACACCCGCTCTTCTCAAGGACAAGAAAGAGCATCTGTGCATGTGAGCACACGTACCTCCCCACGCTCTATCTCTCTCGGGCTGGAGAGCCCCAGGCACACGCGCCTGTAGGACCAGCCCAGAGCACACAACTGCTCAGCACAAACTGGGGTGGTTCCTGCTTTGAGGTAGAAATTGGCTTCTTGCAAAGCGCGACAGCCTCATGGTGACCTCCCAGCGCTGTGAGGATGGCTACACCCAAAAGGGCTTGGATTTTCTTCATTTATCACCACCTTCCCCAGCCTCTTTTCCATTACTTGATATTTCTCTTCCTTTGCCTCTCCTGTGTCTTTCCTTTCTTTGTTTTCACCTCCCAAGGCCATTCCTTCTGCCATCCCAGCCCTCTCCAGCTTTTCCCACCTTGTCTCTCTCCTTCAGAACAGCAATGTCCACAACCTTATCTCTCACTTCTTTGCCCCAGGCTCCCTCCTGTTCCTCTCCAGCTTCTCCTGTTCCTGCTCTGCCAGCCCCAAGCAGCCGCCCTCCACCAGGACAGGAGACAAGCCTCTCATATGCCGACCAGAGGAAAGAAACAGGGAAAGGAACACGGGAAAGAAATAGAATCATAGAATCACCAGGTTGGAAAAGACCCACAGGATCGAGTCCAACCATTCCCATCAATCACTAACCCATGCCCCTCAGCACCTCGTCCACCCGCCCCTTAAACCCCTCCAGGGATGCTGACTCAACCCCCTCCCTGGGCAGCCTCTGCCACTGCCCAATGACCCTTTCCATGAATTTTTTTTTCCTAATGTCCATCCTGAACCTCCCCTGGTGGAGCTTGAGGCCATTCCCTCTCCTCCTGTCCCCTGTCCCTTGGGAGAAGAGCCCAGCTCCCTCCTCTCCACAACCTCCTCTCAGGGAGTTGGAGAGAGCAATGAGGTCTCCCCTCAGCCTCCTCTTCTCCAGGCTAAACACCCCCAGCTCTCTCAGACGCTCCTCTTGTTCTCCAGCCCCTTCACATGCTTCGTTGCTCTTCTCTGGACTCGCTCCAGAGCCTCAACATCCTTCTTGTGGTGAGGGGCCCAGAACTGAACACAGGATTTGAGGAGCGGTCTCCCCAGTGCCGAGTCCAGAGAGAGAAGAACCTCCCTGGCCCTGCTGGCCACGCTGTTTCTGACCCAAGCCAAGATGCCATTGGCCTTCTTGGCCACCTGAATGAATGTGAGAAAACCCTGATGTCCCTTGATAGCAGAGTTTCAGCTGTTCTGGAGTCTTTGTGCTGCACTTGCACATTCTGGGTTGTTTGGATGGTTTTCTCCCAACACTGCGATTATAAAGGGCAGCTGATACGTTGCAACCATTTGAATAACCAAGTGTTAATAAAGCATTTGCTTTATCCCACCTTAAGCTGGTACCAGTACAGGGGACCCTGGCTCTCAGCACAGCAATTCTGTCTGCTGAGCCTTCAGACAAGGCTTGTAAAACAGTCTCGTGGCCTAAGGTCACGCCTGTAAGCTCTGACCCAGACAGAGCCTTTGCGAAATGATGGCATTGGAATGAAAGATAGGCGACTTGCTCGAGGCAGACAACAAGATCAGCAGCAAATCCACCTGCAGCCTCAGAAAGACACCAGTATTTGGTCAAAGGTGAGTGAAGGACGAATGATTTCATCACCCAGATAAGACTTGTGGAGCTTCAGAGGAGGAATACAGCAGGAGCAGGATCACCCTTCTCCAAAAGGAAAAAGGCCAAAATCATAGACTCATAGAATCGTAGAATAACCAGGTCACAGAATCGTAGAATAACCAGGTTGGAAGAGACCCACCGGATTATCGAGTCCAACCATTCCCATCAATCACTGAACCGTGTCCCTCAAAATGAAAAAGTAAACTCTAACGCGCCTCACTTGGTGGGTTCACCACTCAAAAATCACAGGTGCCAGAACAACAAACCCCCCCGTGCCATCAAACCACGAGCTTGAGCAGAAGAAAGAACACGGCCACTTGCAGTAAGCGAAAGCAGAAACATGAAGATGAAGAGATGTGGGTGTGCAAACAGGTCTGCTGGTAAAGCCTGGTGGCGAGAACAGCGAAACTCAAATATCCCAGTTAAATTGGGGTGAAGATTCCTGATTTTTTTTTCCTTGCAGTTGTTTTTTTTCCTTGCATGTATGCAAATGGGGCTCAGCAGCCTGGGGCAGCAACTACTGGTGTTTTCCAAGGATTTCTAGCCAGTGGCGCCTGCTGGGTGGTGGTGCAGGGCAGGGATGGGTCAGTCTGGGAAGGCCAAGAACCATCTGCCAGTTCCCCTCTTTGGCTCCAGGGCATCCTATGGCTCCAGAGTTCATAGTCATCCCTCAAATCTTCTGAGGATGGTATGCCATGAAGAAAAGCCCACGTAGAAACAGGAGCCAGCTGGCAGAGCACAGAAAGGGAGGACAGAGACGCTCAGCGTGAAGCAAACTGGAGCAGATGGTGCCTTCATAAGCACAGACAAACCACCCAGGACCAGCAGATACTGTTAAGCCAGGTTTGGCTAAGTTGGCCCTTGTGTTTCACGTGGCATGAGCACCTCAGGCCACCAGATTGGTTCCTCCAACCACCCGGCACTGTATTTCTTCAAGCCTTTTGCTTGAACCCATCTCCAACCTCTCTAACAGCACACGCAGAGCCGTGCATGCCCCCCACCTCCCCGAAAGTCAATGCTCTGTGGGGTTGGGCTGCGTTTCAGGGGCTACACCCTGCTGCCAAGTGGAAAGAAGCCCTATCACCCAAGAGGCTGAGGGCACCTACGGAAGGAAGGGAGCAAAGAGTCCCCAGCACTGTCAGCCTCCAGACCGCAAAGGTCTGGAAGTAAACAGCTCTTCTCCGGGCGTTCCCAGTCCCCACCAGTCAGTTCAGTCCCGATCCTGAACGCCAGCTCGCTCTTGGAGGCGCATCTGGTTCAGCTGCAGCCCTGCTCTCAGCAAGCCCGATGACACTGTGTGGGCCTTGTTTATTGTCCCGCTTGGACTTCAAATGTCTCTCAATTTACAAGTAAGAAGATCCTCTCCCTGCCTGCCAGCTCTGCCGTCTCAGCCGGGACATGACAGACAGGCTGAGCTCCCCCGCGCTCGGATTATCGCCGCTAACAAAGACTCTAACATCATTTCCACCTTGGAGACACTCAGCCCCCAGCTCTCCCAATGGTAACAGAGAACTGGGCAGATTTGTACCTGCAATTACTTTTTAAACTTTTAGCCGTGGATTACGTGGTCAATAAAGGCACCTTCTTGCCCCAACGGCGCTGGCCGGGGCTCGGCACGGATGGGAAACACTGAACGCTCATCAGGAGAATCTAGTGCGTAAGGAAGGGCCATTTTCATCCAGTTACTCTTCACAACAGGAGCACTACATAATTTGATACTTTTTAGCTCATCAATGGCCAGGAAAAACTCACATGTGTAATTAATTCAGGGCATTTCCATTAGTGATGACCACCCTTGGTCACTGTGTCTGGCCCGGGGCCAAGGCTGTGGGAGAAATCTTATAGAATCAGAGAATATTTTTGGTTGAGAGGGATTTTTTCAGGTTCTCTAGTCCAAACGCCTGGCAAAACCAGGGACATCTTTACCCACATCAAGTCGCTCAGAACTCCATCCAACCTGACCTGGAACACCTCCAGGGATGGAGCCTCCACTACATCCCCTGGGCAACCTGGGCCAGAGTTTCACCACCCTCATTGTAAAAAATTTCTTCCTAATATCCAGTACAAATCTCCCCTCTTTCATCTGAAAACCATCCCCCCATGTCCTCTCCCCACACTCCCTGATCAAGAGCCCCTCCCCAGCTTTCCTGGAGCCCCTTTCAGCACTGGAAGCTGCTCTAAGGTCTCCCCGGAGCCTTCTCTTCTCCAGGCTGAACCACCTCAACTCTCTCAGCCTGTCAGTCTAAGTCCTGATGAAGCTGGTGGACACACTGGGACCAGAGATTCTTAGACGAACAGTGGTTAAAGTAGATATTTCTTCATTTTGTAGATAAACATGTCAACCTTTCATAACAGCTCACACACGTTAGAAGCAATGTGTGAATTGCATTTTTTTGTACCCAGCTTCAGCCATTATTACAGTTTATCATGTAGGCATTAATGTTCATGGGCACAAAACCCTCACGCTGCCCTGAAAGCGTCTCCTGCAACGCACCCTCCCTCAAAGGAAGAATTCACTCAGAGAAAACAGCCAGCGATGAAAGGTGTCGGTCAAGCAGGGAACTCGCAGCATCTCACTGGGATTTTTCCCATTGACTTCAGAAGCTGCAGAATGAAACTTCCCAGCCAGCAACACGTGATAGTGTCTTCTGCTGACCCCAAGATTTGTCCCTGCTACAAGATTTGTCCCATGCCAAGGTCCAAACTGCTCATGGCCAGGGCTGTGCCAGTAGCGTATTTCATCTAGCGATAATGCTGCTTATTCTAGCGTTTAGGTGTGCGTTATCACTAAAGCTGCACTTTTTATTTCCCTTCAAGTTCGTGAACTTTCCTTTTAGAGTATTTCATAATTCATTATAGCTTTTAAAGAACATAGACCACGCATTTGTTTTCCAGAGTGTTAGAGAAACTAAGATGTTCTTCCTTAAGCAATTCTTTCAGAGAAGTGGGTCCAGAGATCGCTTTCCACCAAGACTCATCGATTAAATCTCACATTGGGTAGAGCTGAAAACATGCTGGGTAACAGAGAAAGGATGAAGTATCCTACAGAAACGTAACCACAAGGCACAACTCACAGAAGCATCTGACTTCTGCGGACGTTCCCGGCGTTAGGTCTGAGGAGCAGAACAAAGCTCCTCTGGCATCACCGACTCCTTTGTGCCAAGTGCTCCCAACCTCCCCAAACAATTTTGGAGTCACCGGGAACTGCGAAACACTAAAAAGCACTCCAGGATCACTTAAGGAAAAATATTTAGCCACAAGTGACTAAAAAGGAAGCAGTGAAGGAAGCAGGTTAGATGTTGCCCCTGACAGGCAATAAATCCAGACCCAGCTGTTACCTTACAGCCAGCAAAGCCAGAGGCAGGGATCCCAAGGCTGGAAGGGCTCATCCATCCCTCCTCTCTCCCCTCCCCAAGCAGGGAGAAGCAGTTTCAAACTCCCACTTGTCTGGAAACCTCTGAGTGCAGGCAGCAAACTTGCCTGACCCTGCGGGGAGAGCCGGGAGGGGAGAGAGGAGGGATGGACGAGCCCTTCCAGCCTTGGGATCCCTGCAGCAAGGTCCCAAATGCAAGATCTCAACAGCTGGGTCCCAACTGTGAGGTCCCAGTCCAAAGGTCCCAACCATGGGGTCCCAACAGTGGGGCCCAAGTGTGAAGTCCTGGTCCTGGCGTCCCAACCGTGGGGTCCTAGCCCCAAGGTCCCAACTGCGGATCCCAACTGTGGGACTCCAACCGCAGGGTCCTGGTCCCAAGGTCCCAACCACGAGAGGGTCCCAATCATGGGGTCCTGGTCCCAGGGTCCCAGCTGTAGGGTCCCAACTGTGGGGTCCAACAGCGGGGTCCCAGCCACAGGTCCCAGCTGTAGGGTCCCAACCGTGGGGTCCCAACCGTAGGGTCCCAGCTGTGAGGTCCTGGTCCCAGGGTCCCAGCTGTGGGAATCCCAACCTTGAGATCCCAGCTGTGAGACCCCAACCGTGAGATCCCAACTGTGAGATCCTGGTCCCAGAGTCCCAGCTGTGGGGTCCCAGCTGTGGGGTCCTGGTCTCAGGGTCCCAACTATGGGGTCCCAGTTGTGGGGGTCCCAGCCGCGAGATCCCAGCTGTGAGATCCCAACCGTGAGATCCTGGCCCCAGGGTCCCAACTGCAAGACCCCAACCGTGAGATCCCAACCACGGGATCCTGGGTCCCATGGTCCCAGCTGTGGGGTCCCAGCCGCGAGATCCCAACTGAGAGATCCTGCTCCTAGGGTCCCAACTGTGGGGTCGCATCTGTGGGGTCCCAACCATGAGATCCCAGCTGAGGGATCCTGGTCCTGGGGTCCCAACTGTGGGGTCCCAGCTGTGGGGTCCCAACCATGAGATCCCAGCTGAGGGATCCTGGTCCTGGGGTCCCAACTGTGGGGTCCCAGCTGTGGGGTCCCAACCATGAGATCCCAGCTGAGGGATCCTGGTCCTGGGGTCCCAACTGTGGGGTCCCAGCTGTGGGGTCCCAACTGAGGGATCCTGGTCCTGGGGTCCCAACTGTGGGGTCCCAGCTGTGGGGTCCCAACCATGAGATCCCAGCTGAGGGATCCTGGTCCTGGGGTCCCAGCTGTGGGGTCCCAACCACGAGATCCCAGCTGAGGGATCCTGGTCTGGGGTCCCAACCACGAGATCCCAGCTGAGGGATCCTGGTCTGGGGTCCCAACCACGAGATCCCAGCTGAGGGATCCTGGTCCCGGGGTCCCAGCTGGGAGGTCCCGGTCCCAGGGTCCCAGATGCGGGGTCCCAGCTCTCAGGGTGGCCGCGGTTTTTTCCACCCCCCCCCGGCCAGGAGAGCCCGACACCCCGCAGGGGAGGGCGAGGGGAGTTGAGAGGAGCCGGGACTCCCCAGGACTCACCGCTCCGCGCTGCTCTCAGGGCTCTTTTCCCAGGAAAGCCGCCCCGGAGCACCGGGAGGTGGGGGCAGCGCCCGGAGCTGCCGCGGGGCTTAAAGGCGCAGCCCGGGCACCAAACCCCATTCGCCTGAAAACCTGCTTTGGTCCTTCCCCGCACCGTGGGTTTAAGGCTGCCTGGTTGGACACCCGAGCAGAGCTGCCCGCACAGCTCCCGCAGCTCCCAGTGCAGCTCCCGCAGCTCCCGCAGCTCCCAGTGCACCTCGCAGTGCACCTCCCGCACTGCTCCCAGTGCAGACCCCAGTGCAGCTCCCGCACCTCCCAATGCAGCTCCCAGTGCAGCTCCCAGTGCAGCTCCCGCACTGCTCCCAGTGCAGCTCCCGCAGCTTCCAGAGCTCCCAGTGCAGCTCCCAGTGCAGCTCCCAGTGCAGCTCCCACCGCAGCTCCCACCGCAGCTCCCGCAGCTCCCACAGTTCCCAGTGGAGCTCCTGCAGCTCCCGCAGCTCCCAGTACAGCTCCCAGTGCAGCTCCCGCACTGCTCCCAGCGCAGCTCCCAGCGCAGCTCCCGCAGCTCCCACAGTTCCCAGTGGAGCTCCTGCAGCTCCCGCAGCTCCCAGTACAGCTCCCGCACAGCCCTCACCACTCCTGCACCTCCCACTCCTCCCCGTGCAGCTCCCACAGCTCCTGCACCTGCTGCTCCCGCAGCTCACCCGCAGCTCCTGCAGCTCCCACAGTTCCCGCAGCTCACCTGCAGCTCCGCACCTCCTGCACAGCTCCCGTATCTCCTGCAGTTCCCGCTCCTCCCCGTGCAGCTCCGCACCTCACCTGCAGCTCCCGCAGCTCACCTGCAGCTCTCGTATCTCCCGCAGCTCGTGGCAGCTCCCTCTCCTCCCCGTGCAGCTCCCGCGCTGCTCTCGTGGCTCCCGCACAGCACCCCCAGCTCCCTCTCCCGCAGCTCCCACAGCTCACCTGCAGCTCTCTTATCTCCCACAGCTCACCTGCAGCTCCTGCAGCTCTCGTGCTGCTCTTGTAGCTCCTCCACAGCACCCCAGCTCCCACTCCCGCAGCACCCGCAGCTCCCGCAACTCACCTGCAGCTTTCGTGACTCCTGCAGGTCACCTGCAGCTCCCACGGCTCCCACAGCTCACCTGCAGCTCCCACAGTTCCCACAGCTCAACTGAAGCTCCTGCAGTTCCCACAGCTCACCTGCAGCTTCCACAGCTCCCGCAGCTCACCTGCAGCTCCCACAGCTCACCTGCAGCTCCCACAGCTCCCACAGCTCACCTGCAGCTCCCACAGCTCCCACAGCTCACCTGCAGCTCACCCGCAGCTCCCACAGTTCCCACAGCTCAACTGAAGCTCCCACAGTTCCCACAGCTCACCCGCAGCTCCCACAGCTCACCCGCAGCTCCCACAGCTCACCTGCAGCTCCCACAGCTCACCTGCAGCTCCCGCAGCTCACCTGCAGCTCCCACAGCTCACCTGCAGCTCACCTGCAGCTCACCTGCAGCTCCCACAGCTCCCACAGCTCACCTGCAGCTCCCGCAGCTCCCACAGCTCACCCGCAGCTCCCACAGCTCACCTGCAGCTCCCACGGCTCCCGCAGCTCACCTGCAGCTCCTGCAGCTCCCACAGCTCCCACAGCTCACCTGCAGCTCTCGCAGCTCCCACAGCTCACCTGCAGCTCCCACAGCTCACCTGCAGCTCTCGCAGCTCCCACAGCTCCCACAGCTCACCTGCAGCTCCCACAGCTCCCACAGCTCACCCGCAGCTCCCACAGCTCACCTGCAGCTCCCGCAGCTCCCACAGCTCACCTGCAGCTCCTGCAGCTCCCACAGCTCCCACAGCTCACCTGCAGCTCTCGCAGCTCCCACAGCTCCCACAGCTCACCTGCAGCTCCCACAGCTCCCACAGCTCACCTGCAGCTCTTGCAGCTCCCACAGCTCACCTGCAGCTCACCTGCAGCTCCCACAGCTCACCCGCAGCTCACCTGCAGCTCCCACAGCTCCCACAGCTCACCTGCAGCTCCCACAGCTCACCCACAGCTCCCACAGCTCACCTGCAGCTCCCCCAGCTCCCGCAGCTCACCTGCAGCTCCCCCAGCTCCCGCAGCTCACCTGCAGCTCTCGCAGCTCAGCCACAGCTCACCCGCATCTCCCGCAGCTCCCCCGCAGCTCGCACAGCTCTTGTGCCGCTCTCATAGCCCCCGCACAGCACCCCGCAGCTCCCGCAGCTCCCGCTCCCCGCAGCAGCCCCTCTCCCGCAGGACAGCCGGCCGCCCCGGGCTCACCCTGCATCCCACAGTCCCACACCAGCCGGTTATTCAGCCCTCTGCATGCACACAGAGCAGCAAAGGGGAGCCTCTCACAAGGAACAACCCATCCCCTCCATCAGGCACCTGCAGCCCTCACAGTCCATATTTCACTCATCATCCAAACATCTCTGTGCGAGGAGCTGCCCGGCACAGGCAGGGATTATCCAGCATCTCACACACTTATGGCAAAGGCCCAGACTGGACAGGGTTCCTTGTGCTGAAGTTGATATTTGAGCCCACAAATGACCCTTCTGCCACCTTGGAGAGATGAAAAACACCTCAAAAACTGAGAATGGGTGTTCCTTTAATCTGAATTTTTCCCTTGGCACAGCCAGCTGTCACCTGGTTGCTGCTTCTAATCCTAAACAGCTTTGACATTAATGGCAAACTTCAGCAGTCAGGGTGTTTGAAAAGCAAGCAAAGAACATAAGGATTTTAAACTTTGAAATGATCACAGAGACTCCTCTGACATCGGTTTGGATAAGAGCTTGTTCTTTCATTCGTATCTGCTGTCCCACAGATCTCCCCAGACTGAGCAGCAACCACTGAAACCTCAGGTTTGCTCCCAAGCACCAATAATGAAGACTTGGTTGGTTAAAATCCCTCCTGCAGGTTCAGTGAAGCAGGAAAATGCTGCGCACTCAACATAAACACACCTGGCTGGAGAAGAGAAGGCTCCGGGGAGACCTTAGAGCAGCTTCCAGGACTGAAAGGGGCTCCAGGAAAGCTGGGGAGGGGCCTTTGATCAGGGAGTGCAGGGGTGGGATGAGGGGGAATGTTTTCCAGATGAAAGAGGGGAGATTGAGATGAGATTTTAGGAAGAAATGGTTTGCTGTGAGGCTGGAGAGGCCCTGGCCCAGGTTGCCCAGAGCAGTGGTGGCTGCCCCATCCCTGGAGGGGTTCAAGGCCAGGTTGGATGGGGCTTGGAGCCCCTGATCCAGTGGGAGGTGTCCAGGGCTTGGAACTGGATGGACTTTGAGGTCCCTTCCAACCCAAACCATACTACGATTCTATGAAAGATCTGAGCAGGAGGCTGATGTTGTCTTAAAACTTCAGCAGGTAAAGAACTTGCACACATCTTTGTGGGACTGGAGAAGACAAAAGTGCTTGACTAAACCTCAAAGGTGATAAGGGGAGGAGGGAAGATAGGGCTGCAATAAGAGAAGAAACCAGCAAAATTGAGTAGGTGTGATGGTGGGAATGGAGGTCAGATATGAGGAGCAGAGGAAATGGTCTCTGTGCTCCAGCTGAGGGACTGGGAGAAAACACATGGGTGTGAAGTGAGAAGACCATCACAGTGACTGGGATGACTGGCAGCTGAACTCACAGGGGCAGCAAGGGCTGCTCTGCTCATGGCAGCTTTTCTCCGTTGAGGATTTGCTGGAGATGCTCTGTTGAGGTGTACAGGGTGAAGAAATGCTGCGCTGAGGTGATGTAATACTCAACGTGCAATGGAACAATCAGGAAAACACCGTGATGCACCAGAAGGATTTCAATGCCTCTCGCAGTATTCAGCTGGTTTGCTACGGGACACGTTGGAGTGCTGGAAACCGCTGGGTACGGGATGCAGGACAACTGCGATGTCCAAGAGAATGCATAGGTGCAAAGTACACAGCAAGAAGGGCTTTAGATCTTGAAGACCACTCCTTCCCTTCTGCGTCCCGGGGAAGCCTTTTTATTGAGGAAATGGGGAATAAAACGAAGGTGAGGTTAAATGGTTGTGTGTCCTGGTTCTCCTGTGACACAGCTGAGAAATGGAACGGGGACAGAAAACATCAGCTTGTGGGAATTGATCAGAAGTGAAGAGTTGTTTTATCATCAGAACCCCACCCCGACACATCAAGGATGGGTGTCCCACGCCCGGCAGCACCACCCCAAGCCACTTTTCAGTGATTTCCTTTTTTATGTTCTACTTCAATACCAGGCAGAGACATTTACTTCACCTGAAGGGAACTACAAAAGAATCTGCTAGTTTAATTTCCTTTAAAATCTTAATTTCAGAGAAAGAAAGCAATCCAAATGTAAGAACAGTAGAAGAAATAATACTTGTACATAACTTTATGAGGAAATTTGAGATGAAAACCAATTTTTTCCCATAAAATCCGATTCTGCCCTAATGATTTCTATAAATGTTGTAGAAAACATGGTTATATGGCTTTTTTTCCTGCTAGGAGTTTCCCTCCCTTTTTTCCCACTGAAATATTAGAGAAATACTGACTCATTACCTTCTTATTAATCAAAGCCATTTGAATGTTGATGGAATTGCTGTCAGTGCATAGCAGCCACCAAAGAACTCTGTGATGGTCACCGTGTTGGGTCCTTTCGCTGCCTCCATCCTGGCCAGGGTGGAAAATTTCTTCATGATGAGGGTGGGGAGGCCCTGGTCCGGGTTGCCCAGAGCAGTGGTGGCTGCCCCATCCCTGGAGGGGTTCAAGGCCAGGTTGGATGGGGTTTTGAGCAACCAGATCCAGTGGGAGGTGTCCCTGCCCATGGCAGGGGTGGGACTGGATGGGCTTTGAGGTCTCTTCCAACCCAAACCATCCCATGAATCTATGAAAACCAATATACTATTGTTAGGGACTTCAGGAGGTCTTGAAACCAGCTTCTCCCTGGAAATGGGGCTGTTGTCCTGATCGCTGCAGTGGGGACTGTGAATTTTCTTGCCAGCTGTAAAGACCTGCTGCCTATTGTTGTTTGAAAAGCTGGGATCGTTACCCGGCATGCAAGGAGCCCGTCTCCCACGCCAAGTCCAGACATTAATTTTACTAGAGAGTTGCGCAAGTCTGCCTGCTCAGTGGCTTTTCCCAAACCAAGCGCACCTGACAGGAGCCTCTGCACTCAGTTTATTACCAGAGTTACAAAGCGAATTCATGCCAAGCACTTCCCTCTATAAACGATTGGTTGGTGATTTAACGAAGTTACAGGTGGTTGCATCATAGAAGTCTTCTACTGCGTGTATTCAGTGGGTCAGGATCTGCTCTGAGGACATTTTTCCCCTATGTTTTTCTGCCAAATGGGCAATCTTGATGACCAGGTCTGATTTAATCTATCCTTCTTCAGTCCAGATGTCCAAGGCGTTCCTTACATCAGATAATGAGTGCTTTGATCTTGTACTGAGTACAAGTTCTGCTGTTCTGTGTAATACAAACAAATGTTCGTCCTCTGCTGATCGCTATCGAGGTGTTCAGAGCAGTGCAGGACAATAACAAGGTGACAAGGTGCAGGAGGCAGGATGAAAGAAACCTCCTGAAGTTCAACAAGCCTGAAAAAAATCTGTCCCTGGACTGGACCAGCCCCACGCCAGAGATCCATGCTGCTCCTTCATGTCTCTGCCTACTCCAGTCCAGCCCCATGGTGGGAAGCAAGCAGGTGGAGGGAGAGGCGTGAGGCCAAGGCTTGCTGCTCAGGTGGCATTTCCTTGTATCCTCCAGGGAAAAGAGGGTTTCCTCTGTCCTCCACTGGGAGCTCCCCTCAAGCTCCACCAGGGGAGGTTCAGGCTGGACATTAGGAAAAAATTTTTCACAGAAAGGGTCATTGGGCACTGGCAGAGGCTGCCCAGGGAGGGGGTTGAGTCCCCTTCCCTGGAGAGGTTTAAGGGACGGGTGGACGAGGTGCTGAGGGACGTGGTTTAGTGATTGATGGGAATGGTTGGACTCAATGATCCGGTGGGTCTCTTCCAACCTGGTGATTCTGTGATTCTATGGTTCTATGAAAAGGCGGATCATTGGGATGGCAGGACTGTACGGCTGTGCGCTAGCAGAGGGCACGTACACGCTTGACCATGATCAAGTTAAAGGCCATAAGAGCATTTTGATGGATATCTAGGGAGAAACAACAGGAAATCTTTTTCCCTTCTAACTTTTTTCCCTAAAGCATCTTGACTTTTTATGGAAACCTCTTATGCACGAAGTAGTGACAGCTATCCTGATCCGACACCTAAAAATAAGACAGCTTACTGCTTCTGCTCACTGCAGTTAACTGGTGGGGCAAAAATGGAAAGAGCAGTGCCTTAAAAACACCTGAGAAGAGTGGAAGATTCCTCCGGGCTAGAGTCTGGGCTTGTTTTGGGCTTGTTTAGGAGCGACTGCTGGGAGCAGTGCGATTCCGAGGAGCCACTGGAGACCCAGAGCACTCCTCTTCCCAAAGCTACATTTCTTCCCAAGGAACTCTTCTACTGAGACCAGCACACAGAGCTGACCCAGGGAGTCCCGTCTGTCTCGGAGGTGATACTGGAGAGAAGGGATGTGGAGACTGAGCAACCGTGAATACGAGAATTGTGTTTAAACAGGGAAACTTGAGGTCAAAATTCTGTATGTTCCCAAATGTGGTTCTCACAGAAAGGAAAACACTGCAGATTCATCCCTAGTGTTATGTTTACAGAATCACAGAATCACTAGGTTGGAAAAGACCCACTGGATCATCGAGTCCAACCATTCCTATCAATCACTAAACCATGTCCCTCAGCACCTCATCCACCTGTCCCTTAAACCCCTCCAGGGAAGGTGACTCAACCCCCTCCCTGGGCAGCCTCTGCCAGTGCCCAATGACCCTTTCCATGAAATATTTCCTCTTAATGTCCAGCCTGAACCTCCCCTGGTGGAGCTTGAGGCCATTCCCTCTCGTCCTGTCCCCTGTCACTTGGGAGAAGAGCCCAGCTCCCTCCTCTCCACAACCTCCTTTCAGGGAGTTGGAGAGAGCAATGAGGTCTCCCCTCAGCCTCCTCTTCTCCAGGCTAAACACCCCCAGCTCTCTCAGACGCTCCTCTTCTTCTCCAGCCCCCTCACCAGCTTCGTTGCTCTTCTCTGGACTCGCTCCAGAGCCTCAACATCCTTCTTGTGGTGAGGGGCCCAGAACTGACCCCAGGATTCGAGGAGCGGTCTCCCCAGTGCCGAGTCCAGAGGGAGAAGAACCTCCCTGGACCTGCTGGCCACGCCGTGTCTGGTCCAAGCCAAGATTGTTTGAGACAATGAACTGACCTGAAACCAGGCAACTGACTGGCAGGACCTGAAGGGGCTCCAGGAAAGCTGGGGAGGGACTTTTTACAAAGACCTGGAGTGACAGAATGAGGGGCAATGGATTTAAATTGGAGAGGGGAAGATTTAGATTAGAATTAAGGAGGAAATTCTTCATGTCAAGGGTGGGGAGGCCCTGGCCCAGGTTGCCCAGGGAAGCTGTGGCTGCCCCATCCCTGGAGGTGTTCAAGCCCAGGTTGGATGGGGTTTGGAGCAACCTAGTCCAGTGGGAGGTGTCCCTGCCCATGGCAGAGGGGTTGGAATTAGATTGGTGCAGGAGCTCTCGGGCAGGAATCTCGCACTGTGCCCTGCAGAGCCTTCAGGCAGCACCTGTTTGCAGACCCATTCCTGGGAATCCAGCCTTTCATTCCAGAGATTCCCCCAGGGAGTCCTTGGAGCAGAGCTGGGAGTTGCACAGAGATAAGATGCTTGTAAATAACAAAACAAACAGAGGATGTTTCTGTGCAGATGCAGAAATGGTCACGTAGGACAGCTCTTTGGCGAGAGAGTTAGGAGAGGCTGTGAATGTGATTAAGATAATAGCAATAGATCATGCAGAACCGATAGATGATGCAGAACCGCAGCTGGATCCACTGCAAGAACTCAGACAGCAGCTCAGGGTCCCAGCTGCCCTGGGTGGACACGTCCTCCTGTTTGATTTCCTTCACCGTTCGAGCAGCTTCGTGCAATAATTTAGCGTTTGTCCCTGTCTGTGCAACAGAGCCAGCCAGATGAGAGCCCTGCCCCTCGTTCATTAGGCTAATTGGGTTCTATCATACAGGTGTAGGTTAAGGCTATCATCCCCTACCATCCCCGTTCCTGCTTCAGCTCATACAGGATGAGCTTTACAGTGCCTGAGGATGAGCTTTGTGGCCAGGTTGTATCTTCCCATTTACCAGCCTTTCTTTGACACAAAACCAGTCTTTCTGGTTTCAAACCCTCTTTGTCTGACTGGAAGTAGCAGTCTCTCGATTCCCCAGCAACAGCCGGACAGAAAGGCCAGCTTGCTGCAACATTTTTTATTTTTTTTTTCCTTTTAAAAAGGCAGATAACACAAGACATTTCTCAATTTTTGTCCTCTGGGCTCCACGGCACACCTCAAAGTGAAATGCAGGACATACTGAAACCTGGTTTCATGGTTTCATGGCCTGTGTATATGGAATGGCCTCAAGCTCCACCAGGGGAGGTTCAGGCTGGACATTAGGAAAAGATATTTCATGGAAAGGGTGATTGGGCAGTGGCAGAGGCTGCCCAGGGAGGGGGTTGAGTCCCCTTCCCTGGAGGGGTTTAAGGGACAGGTGGACGAGGTGCTGAGGGACATGGTTTAGAGATTGATGGGAATGGTTGGACTCAATGATCCTGTGGGTCTCTTCCAACCTGGTGATTCTATGATTCTATTCTATGAAATGTACTCGTTTCTAGTTTGTGCCATTCTCGAATGCATCCCCGACTTGCCTTAGAATTCAGTAGAGATTTCCTGTTTTCTAAAGAAGAAGGACTTGTTGGCAAGGACCTTACATCCCCAGCAATGGAAACGTGTGGCAGGTCAGTCAGAACTGGTGGCCCCAATGCAACCATCCCATGAGGGTTCTGGAGGCAGGGATGGGATGGTTGACATGGACTGTGTGGGGATGAGGAACAGTTTCTGGGATCTACACCGAGAGGCTGAGAGAGTTGGGGTTGTTCAGCCTGGAGAAGAGAAGACTCCAGGGAGATCTCAGAGCAGCTTCCAGGACTGAAAGGGGCTCCGGGAAAACTGGGGAGGGATATTGTTGGTCAGGGATATTAGGGATAGGATGAGGGGAAGGGGTTTCAGCTGCAAGAGGAGAGATTGAGATGAGATCTTAAGGAGAAATGTTTTGCTGTGAGGGTGGGGAGGCCCTGGCCCAGGTTGCCCAGAGCAGGGGTGGCTGCCCCATCCCTGGAGGGGTTCAAGGCCAGGTCAGATGGGGCTTGGAGCTCCTGATCCAGAGGGAGGTGTCCCTGCCCATGGTGTGGAACTGGATGGACTTTGAGGTTCCTTCCAACCCAACCCATTGCATGAGTCTGCGAGTCTTGCACATCAGCAGAAAACTTCACAAAGCTATGGGCAAGTTTTCAGCACTTTGTGCAGAATCCAGCTCAAGATGAAGCTGTGCGCAGCGATCTTTTCAGTCACCAAAGACATCTTCTCACACCCTGGTGCAAATAATAAGCAAACGTCTGGATTTTGAATGTAAAGGTGCTGCAAAACAGCAAAATTCAGTTCAAAAATTAAGTATCTTTATTTTACAGTTTTAGAAAATTTTTACAGGTTTAAACTAAAACAGGCTAAAGGAAAGTAAATTCCAGTGTTTTGAAAAGCAAAACATAAATAAAACACACTGCAATTTCAGTTTGTTTCAAGATTGTTTCCTTTCACCATGTCCACGTATGCCTGAAACAGGCTCAGTTACTCCATGGAAAATTCACTCTGCAGAAACCCTTGGAATATTCCTGATCTCTTGTCCTAAGATTCTTTTCCCTCCACTATCCATTTCAAAATAGGGGTTTTCATCTGTTACATCACAGAAGGAAGAAGCAAATGTACATTTGGTCACTGGAAATGCTATGTATTATAATGTATTTACAGATATAAAAATAGATATATTATGAGATGCTGTGCAATTGGATACAAGGCTGTAATTCAGAGGGAGGGCTGGCATCAAACCCATAAAGCGCTGTATAGACGCAGGGTGGACAGAACTCACCCAACCTGAATTGAAATCTGATGCACGCGTTGCAGCCAGACCTGCAGCTTTGGAAACCCAGAAGTGTTCACTAAAACCAGCTCGTACCACGTGGAGACGACACTGCCTTTTCTCTTGCTCTTTGCAAGAAGCTCAGCACAGGAAGATCTCGGTAAGGTGATACATTCAGCTCTTTGTTCCTACTGCAAACAAGATCAACAACGAAAAACCGATCTTGCTCATACCATGGGTCTGAGAGAGTTATGTGAGAGAGAAAAGTCACAAAATCACAGATTTATCCATCCCTGCAGATACCATGCACCGATTTTGCAAGCCATCGCCAAGCCAATGGTGGTGGAGTCACCCTGGGCTCCCAGGGCTCCACAGCTCAGCAATCCAGGGAATGACAACGATGGAATGAATATGTATAGACAGAATGAATATGAATATGCATAGCGTACTGGATTGTCTGAAGGGAGGTAAATGGGATGCAAGATAAACATCAGGGAATCAGGGAAGAACATCCAGTTTATCAGCATCTCCAACACAGCTGCTGCTGACTGACCACACCCTTCCAAGAGGACTAAACCCCTTGTTCTTTACATCTCATCTGCTCTGCATTTCCACGGCTTCAGTTCGCTGGGCAACAGGAGCCCCAGTGCAGGAAAAAAACTCAAGCTGAGTTTTCACACCAGTCTCCCTACACCAGCCAACTCTCTCAGCTGTTGGGGTTTTGGGGAGTGGGTGGAGGTGGTTGTTGTTTTGTTGGTTTTGCTGTTGTTTTGGGTTTTTTCTTAATTAAGGGGCCAAGCTGCATAGAAGATCTTAAAACAGCAAAAATATATCATAGAGTTTGGATCACAAGAAAATCCTTCCCTCGGCACTGCATGAAATGAGCTTAAAAAGTTTATTCCTCATGTATACATAGGCAGAGCTCAACGCGTGCATTTGCAAGCGCTAACATTAACAGCCTTGAGTTTGCACTCTCTACAACACAAGCCTATACGTCATTATTTGAACATCATTACAAAGTCCTTCCACAAAGACATCAGACATTTAAAACTGTTCTACTTATGATACCTCCCAAGAATAACTTCCTCGCTAAAAGCAGCTACTACTGAGCATCCAAGAAACTAGTGCTAAGCAAACAGGTATCCGACTCTCATCTTGTAAATCCTCTTTATACTGCTCTGAATTGTAGAATCACAGAATCACCAGGTTGGAAGAGACCCACCGGATCAAGTCCAACCATTCCCATGAAACACTAAACCATGTCCCTCAGCACCTCGTCCGCCCGTGCCTTAAACCTCTCCAGGGAAGGTGCCTCAACCATCTCCCTGGGCTCATCTCCAGGCTCCCATCTGATCCATGTATGAAGTACCACTCAGTAAATTAACACTGGCATCCTTCAAACAGGACACACGCACTGCCAGGACGTTACTACAGCACCAGCTCCTCCAGCACTGGGCTGGATGTAGAAACTGGAGGGATACGGATGAAAAAAAGGAGCAGACCATCTTGGTCAGGGCTGCAAAGCTGTGGTTTCCTTTCAATGGGTTTTGCTTTCAGATGCTGCTGGGCTGAAAGCACCAGAACTCATACTTACGGTGATACCTCTGGGGTTGCATTTTAGTGTTAAGATGTGACCCCACACCCTGTGACGAACGTAACACGTGCACTGGGCGTCAGGCTGGGCTACAGTGACAGATTCCCAGTTGCACGTTTCTCAGAGAGCTCTGGGAGTGCCCTATCAAACAGAGACACCTTTCTGCTCTCGCACAGCCTGGGCTGGGCCTATGGAAGTCTGGGACTCAAAAGGTTCTCAGAGAAGACAAATGACAACGTGTGACTTGGAGACAAACAAGCAGTAGATGTCCACACCAGCACACACAGACCGTTGCCATCAGCTGGCAATTCGAGTGCATCCAGCTGTCTCCTCACCCAGGTGTTTAAGGGACGGGTGGACAAGGTGCTGAGGGACATGGTTTAGTGATTGATAGGAATGGTTGGACTCGATGATCTGGTGGGTCTCTTCCAACCTGGTGATTCTATGATTCTATGACATCTGTGACTCTATTTTTTTGAACTCTTCACTGACAGCTATGAAAAAAACCAGATTCTGACTCAAACCAGACTGCGTGCACTGCAGGTCTTCTTGTCCAACCAAACCTGAACCACTGTATTGGGGTTTTTGTTCAATGTGAACTGGAACAACTTTGGTCGGAGCAGAACAAAAAATACCTACTGGCTTCTTCTGTGGACAACACCTGTCAAGGATTGTGCTCCTCCCAGACATCACCAGCTCCCCACCACCCGAGCCATTTAAAGACTGGATCTACAATGGGGAAATGGCAGGTTTGCAGCATTTCCCTCACAGAACCATAGAATCATAGAATTACCAGGTTGGAAAAGACCCACCGGATCATCGAGTCCAACCATTCCCATCAATCACTAAACCATGTCCCTCAGCACCTCATCCACCTGTCCCTTAAACCCCTCCAGGGAAGGTGACTCAACCCCCTCCCTGGGCAGCCTCTGCCAGTGCCCAATGACCCTTTCTGTGAAAAAATTTTTCCTAATGTCCAGCCTAAACCTCCCCTGGCGGAGCTTGAGGCCATTCCCTCTTGTCCTGTCCCCTGTCCCTTGGGAGAAGAGCCCAGCTCCCTCCTCTCCACAACCTCCTTTCAGGTAGTTGTAGAGAGCAATGAGCTCTCACTTCAGCTACACCTTTAATATGAAAAGAGATCTTTCTATCCTTTACAAACTGCCAGCTAAGGAATAGGTTAGTGCATTGGAAACATCAGCCATGGTGACATGGTAACGCCTGCACCATGGATCCGGTGTAGGATCCCACCTTGAGGTCTGCTGGGAGCACCACTGAGCTTACAGCACAGCCCAGGCAGGATAATGTTATTCCTGAAAAGCATCATGCTCTTGGAAGTGGAAAAAAAACTTTCAGCAGTCTTGACTACTAGGTGTTGTTTATCTGCTACTGCAGGGCACCCCACCAGCTCCATTTCTTTGGTAAGCTTGTTTACTTTGAGACCGCATCTCTGAATATTTCTATCTACTGAACATTTACATTAAGCACCCTGAGAAAGTTCACAACATGCAGTGTGTGTGTCAGCAGAAAGTAGCTCTCAACCAAAAATTTCCAGCCTACGGATCATCTCAAAGATCCCTCAGTTCACCTGGAGGAAGTTTGCCACCTGGAGCTGAACTTGCATGTTAATATGCAGGAAAATATTGTGAGAAACAGCATTGCTGCCTTCAGCTGAGGAAGGGGGCTCCAAATTCTTCCAGGAGCATGCGCACATGTAACCCTTGGCTACCAGATCAACAACAGGACCAGGAGCTTCAATATTCCCAACACCTGCAGGGAAAACAGAACTCAAACGGAGTCACTGCATCACACGAGAAGTCCTCTACTAGTTTCTAAAATGACAGATGACGCTGTGCACAATATACTAGTTCCCAACGCAAGAAAATCCAATTAAACATGTTATTTATCATCTATCACTAATCTACCGATGGCAAAAGCTCATCTTTACTCCACATAATTTGAACATCTATCTGCAAAACTGGTAGAGGAAAAGGCAAAGGTAGAACACTGAAAGAAGAACACATAATGGATAAAAGCAGAGATACAGAGGATCAGTGAAGAGAATTCTCTTGTGCCAGTGCCAAAATAATGTTCTGGTAGCACACAAAGCTGTCCTGTTCCGAAAACTTTCTGGGATGTCACAAACATTCAATGCAATTCAACAGATTAAACATGCATTATATAAAACATTTCTTATCTCAGTAGAACGAGCCCTGCATCTATCCAACGTGCTTCGACGGGGTTTCCTTCCAGAGGGTTTATCATTAAATTAGCAACACAAAAGCAACAGAGCGTCTTCGCAACACACAATCTGAATTGTCAGCCACAATGCTTGCAAACTGCGTTACAGCACTCGTAAGATATAAAGTGGCTGCTACACGATATGTTCATGCTCTGATTTATAGAAAGCCTGACCCTCAGACTCCACCTGGCAGGGATTCACTGGCCCCTCTAGCTGGTGGCACAGGATGACTCTTGTCTAGGTGGTTCAGTTCGTTTACCCTCAGAACAAGATGCACTCAGCAATAGCCGCTTTGGCACTAGCCCTGCCCATAGAGGTCTCACATGGTTCCCATGGCCAAGCACCCAAGTTGCTCGTCTTTCTACCAACAGCCCTAACATTCTCTTACAGTAATTTAAGTCTATTCATTCTATTCAAGCCTATTCATTCTAATGTCACCTCTACCATTATCTACAAACAAAATTGTTTCTTTGTTTTTCCAATTTCCAATAGCATTTCAGATTGGGTTGGAACCAGATGATCTTTAAGGTCCCTTCCAACCCAAACTATTCTATGACATGATTCTATGGCCTCAGGTCTTCTCTTTAGAGCAGTGGTTTCCCCTCTCCATCCTGCCTAGTGCTGCTGGCACAGAGCCGAAACTGAGAAGCCAAAGAGCTTGTTGGAGCAACTCTGCTTCATGTTCTGCAGCCAGCTGGGGAACCACACTCTGGATAAACACCTGAAGACTCATCATCCCTTGTTGCTGATGTTTTCTGGACTTCTGACTGTAGTTCCTGTTCTCTTGACTCTCTAATAATAGAATCATAGAATAACCAGGTTGGAAGAGACCCACCGGATCATCAAGTCCAACCATGACTCGATGTCCACATTTTCCTGATGATGCACCCCTTACACAGATCTTATTTTAGAACATCAGATATTGTATCTGTCATGGAAAAAGGCACCATCTCTGCAGGCTTTGGATCTGCTGGTAAGTCTGTGGGATGCACGTCAAGTGTAAATAGGCACCAGCCGTGCACTACTGCTTTGCCAGCTTATTTACCCATGGACGTACTACAAATAACACGTCAAATGACAAAAGCAGATACAAAATACTTGGTGCTGTTACCTGATAATCAAAGCTGCCATTAAAGAGAAATATTCCAGGGCTTTACGTCCTCAATAGCCAGCACAGTGCAAGAAACCAGAAATACATGCGCTGCTAAAGAAAACAGAGACAAGAGTAAAACTGCATGATCTTGCACTGAAATAACTGCACGTAAGCGTTTACTTCAAGACAATGCTGTTACCAGACACCCAATATAGGCTGCTGCTTTTTAATTTTTAAATTGTCTAGCCAGGAAAAGTTCCTCAAAGTGCAGGGTGAGAGATCCAGGAGACACTAAATGTCTCCGTGGACCCAAGCACGGTGTTTGGAGAGAGCTTTCAAAGCAAGAACCTACAGGAGCACATGGTTTGTGCTTAGGTAGAAAACTACCTGTAAATTCTCTGAGTGTTCTGTTCCCCAGCAGATACTAGAGAACAAAGTGAGAGCTGCAGCTCATTAATTCATTAATGAATGCAGCCACACTCATAAAGCTCAAACTCACATTATTTCACCACTGTTTACTAACGAGATTCTTTCTGGCTCCCCAGTCAGAGCTTTTCCCTTAGAAGACTAGGAACGGGCTGCCCAGGGAGGTGGTTGAGTCTCCATCCCTGGAGGTGTTCAAAAGAGGAGTAGACATCATACTTGGGGACATGGTCTGGTGGTGACTAAGCAGGGCTGGATCGATGGTTGGACTCAATGACCTTAAAGGTCTTTTCCAACTGAAACCATTCTAGGATTCTATGGATCTAAGACTACAGGCACCACCACTACAGTCATGGTATGTTCTCAGCCTGAGCAACACTGTGGATGCAAACACTGAATCCAAAACACAGGAATGTGCATTTCTAAAAAAAACACTATCAAGGCTTGCAAAGCATTCTGAACAAAAGACATTGAGGGCTACTGTAAGAGAAGAGCAGCTTCTGCAGGAAAAGCCTCACTGATTGTCTGAGACCAAGACATCACTTAAGAAGTTTACAAAATTTGGTATGGTTAATAGAAAAGGAGGACAAAAAGGAAACCAACAGTTCTCTAAATGAAGCTTCCCATTCGACACATTAATACATCTACTGGAAAACATGCCACGATGTAGATTTTCTGTCTTCTGGCATTTGTCCAGGTTTAGAGAACATCTTAACTACTTTCACAAGTAGAATCCTTACCCACTTGGATGTGCTTTTTTTTGACTGCCACTGGTAAAAACAGAACACATTTTTCGACACGTATTTTCTGTTTCTCTTCTGAATTTCATTTAAAATGCTCTTCATTTGTGACAAGAAAAAATGAAATCCCCAGAGCCAAAAGAGGGTTTGGGATGCTTCTCCTTACTTGTCACCCTTTCAGGCTGCATGGCACAGTCAAAGCTGAACATTTGCTTTGACACATTGGTATTTAGTAACTTCAGACCAAGGAAAGAATCTGATCCTCACTACTTTGATCCAAAGAGGTTTTGTTTGGTTTTTGAAATGCATCTTTTATTGGGGTGCTGGGTTTGGGGTTTTTTGGGGGTTGGTGGGGTTTTTTTTGACTAAAACAAATGCTTGCCTTGAACTGAAGTGCTCAGAAATAGAATCCTCATTGTTGAATTTTTAGTTAGCTAAAGCCTTAGAAGATGAGAGATGCAAACAAGAAACACATCAACATTACTTTTAACATTACTTGCATTACTTTGTGCATTTTTAACTCAAGTTTGGTAGGGGACGTATGTCTGCAATCATCAAATAAAATCAGTCAGCCACACTGAACAGATCTTCCCGTCTTCCTGTACATGAAGCTATATTAAGCTGGTCAGGGAGGTTTCTGAAAGACAAAACAGCACAGCCTTGGGTTTTGATATAGGTGATTGAACTGCCCAGGATTAGGGTCCAAACAGTCGCAGCCAAACTGGTGCACCAGGGTCTGTACAGTACTGGAAGAGTCAAAGTCTGTAACTCAGAGCAGTTCACACACTCTGACTAGAGGTATTGCATCGAGCAGCTATTGTTTGTTTTCCACATGGATCTTCGTAGTTTGGAAAAAAAAAACCCACCCTGAACCAAGCTTAAAAATAGATGAAAAATCCCAGAAACATAAGGTGAAGCAAGTGCTCCAAGCAGACCTACCTAGAATGCAGTGAACAAAGCAACTGGTTAATGCCTACAGGTTAATCGTTACGAATTCTTCCATTTTAATTAAGTAACAATCTGAGAAATAAACCTGTCCTAACCCACAGCATAAGAGAACAAATGTTAAAATATACTTTCAGATGGATGATAAAACTTAACGTTTCATCATCAGAAAGCTACTGACTTTTAAATGTATAAAAAGCTACTCCAAATAACATTGACTAAAAGACAATCAAGGCAAAAAAACATAGCACTCCGAGTCAGCCTCCAAATTAGTTTTCTTGCTATTTGTCAAGTTAATTATTTAAACACAAGATTGTTTTCTTAATTTAATATACACACTTATACAATGGCTTAAATTAAGGCATAATCCAGCTGGCCGAAGTTTTCAGTAAAATGTCTTTGCTGCTTTTTATTTGTAATAATTGGTTCAGATTAGTGCTGGCAAAGAAACCCAGTCCATTAAAGAGGAGATTGAGACACGAATCTCTTCAGTACCACTGTCTTCCATTAGGGTGATTTGTAAATTAAATGTAGTGCAAGCCTTTGGCCTCAGGAAGCCTTTCAAGAAACTCAGCATTAAATCAACTGATCAGACAGCACTCGAGGCTTCCAGCAGAAGCTGATAAAACTCTGAAGCCATAGGGGGGTTTTAAAGACAGCCTTTCATATTTTAGAGCAGGAATACTATCCACCCAGTGTGAAATGGAAAAAAACAGACACCATCATCCAGAAAGTACAAGGCAAACTTTTGGAAGACATAGCCAAAAAGCCAATGGCTGAAATTTAACAGACATTAAAGAGAGCCCTTCGGAATCCAGCTCGACAGGCCAACTGGAGACTTCAACTAAAGCACTGCTGCTGAGTGTGTCACTGTAATGATTCTTTTGTAGTGACACGTTGGGCTCTCATATACTCTGAGGAGTAGTTCTTCCATGCAACTGGAATTCTAGGACCCTAGAATACTTCCATGTTCTATTTCAGTTTTGATGTGAAGTGTTTGAGGCTTTCTAGGACTGCAATGTAAGTGAAGAACAGACATCTTTGATAAAGCCAAATGTTCAGATGAAATAAATATGCAAATCACATCACCCTTCTGTGATCCCTACACTTGATGCATAAAAGACTCAACCATGTTATACAGGAAAACACATAATTTCAAGAATATAAAGTAAGACCAGCGGCACCCCAAAAAGTTGTAAATTCACAAACGTGGTCCTTCACAACGTCACGTAGCAAGAGGTGCGAGCTAACAGGCTAGATCACAGCCTCATTCCAGAACCTGACAGACTTTGGCTGCTCTTGGGACAAAGACAAACCGATGACTGAGACAGTTGATTACTTACTGAGGAGCAAGTAGCTTTAACTCACAACTGACTATAGCATCGTATGTGCTCCCTTGGGGATGAAAACATCAGATGATTTTCTTCGGAATCTGAAATCACAATCCTATTCCTTAAACAAATAACAAGAAGCTCAAAACTCTCAACAGATGAACATTTACTGCTTTACTGTTACATTCTCCCTACAAAAATGCTGTCTATTAAGCTTAGTATAGAGCTACTGCCTATTTTCTTACCTATTTGGCTTGTATTTTACTTCTAAAAAATTAAACATTCTTAATACACTTTTGCTTCCAGTGTTCTGTGACAAACACTGTTTATTATCAGAGACAGTCCCTAGAGTTCACACAAGTGCTTAGAAAGCTTCCTGTAGCTCCATTCATCCTACCTTTTAAACTAGACTAGTAGCCAACCCAGGTACCTGGAAATAAAAAAAAAAAAAAAAAGACAAAAAGGTTAAGAGATGCATTTAATGCACCACGGTAGTAGAAATCCTTTCAGAGGCTGGTGATGTAACCATTCTCTGCATTTCCTGAATGTCAGTTTATACTAAAGCATTCCCTTATATTGATGGCTTTGACAAGAAGGGAAAAGGAAAGTAAAAAGCAACATTAGGGAAAGTGCTAAAAACTCTATCATGGTTCTCTCAATGAAGCATTGCAGCAGACTTGTTCAATGCTTTCCTCCATTTAACCTACACTAGGCTAAAGCAGCAGAACAGCCACACGAGCACCGAGTGCTGTGCAAATAAAGGTTCTTAATACTACCCCGGTATGATGAAAATGGAAAGGTCAAAGGCATTCACTAATAAAATGATCATTGAAATCCATACATCAGAACCCTTGTAAAGCACCATATTTCAGAAAGGTGTTTGAAGTGTATAGCTGTACCGAAGCCAGAGGCAGAACATTCGTTGTTGGATTTGATGATCAGACTCGCAGCGAGGTTCCTCGATGAACGCAAACACTACTAAACCAGTCCTAAATACATACTGGTTTCATATGGATATGTTTGTGAAGGAAAAAAAGGAGTTCTTATCACATGGTTCATTCCAGCTGTTTTTGCTCTGCATTTAGACATTTACTTTCAACGTCGTCTTTATCCTGACCAGCTGGTTCCTCACTCAGTGCAACAGGAGTTTCTGACTGGTCTGTCTTTGTGTCGGTATCAGCCAGCTCCTCTGCAGCCGAGGTGGGGCTGTGCAGCTCCTTCACGTGGAGGGTCGGATTGGTCATTTGCTCCGCGTCTTGCTGAGAGGCTGGTACACTGCTGTCTTTGGGAAGCTCAGGGCAGTTGAGAGGAGCTATCACCAAGGGAGGCTGAGGTAGGTCTTTCTGGAAACGGGAGATCACAGTCAGGACAATGGAAAGCAAGAATTACTGCGTCCACTTATCAGGAGTGATGGTCACACAAGATGAAGACAATAGGTCCATCATCTATGTTTATCATTCTCCAATAGCAGACACATGCATACAGTTATCACATCTTTGTGTTCTACTGCACAAAGGGATTTTCCTTCCAGAAATGTGTTCAGTCGCTTTCTGCCTGGTCACTCCTCACTGATTTCGGATGGGAACAGGCAGACTGCACTTTGGCATGCGGCCATTCTCTGGCTGTGCCCACCTTTCCCATCGGCATACAACAACTGGCACCTTTTCCCACCATGTTTCAGCTGGCCTCAAATACTTTTCCAACAATTAAATTCAGTTCTCCAAAGGAAAGTTGTGAAAAATATCGTAAATAGTTGAACAGCAAAATAAATCGCACTGGAAGGAAACTCTAGCTTGACAGATTTGCCCTTTGGGTAATTATTCAAAATCTATAAACATGCATCACAATAGAATTATTCCTTTTGGAATCAAATTGATTTAACTTACAACACAGTGACAAGGTGATAATTGACTACACTAAACTAGATTCCTGTGTTCATAAACAGTAAAAAAAAAAATCAAAAGAAAAACTGTAAGGGTATGGTTTATATAATATTAAAACCATTATGTTCTATATAACATCTTAAAACATTATTAATAACAATAACAATTTAAACAGAGATCAAAACATGAAAATTATGGCAGAATCAAGAAGGACAGACAAGGTCTACTTTACTTTTCACTATGCGGCTTAAGTGGCCATAAATATTAAAAAAAACAACTTACTGAGGCAAAAAAGGATATAAAAAAGCAAACAATGGAAACAAAAACCTTTGGAATTGTTTTATAATACTGCAATATTTTACTCAACTTTAACTTTAGTTAGGTTTTTATAATATTAGTATTTCTTGAAGACACTCATATCAAACTGGTATTCACCGCAAAGCCGCTGCCCGTCCAGAACATTGTAAGCTCCTTTCTCCAAAGAGCCACGGCAAAGCTGGTGAGAAGAGTACAGGGCACCAAGTAGAGGAGAGCAGGCTGGCCCATCTGCATCAGTGCCAAGGCAACGAAGGTCACAAGGAGGCCTATGCCATATGCTGGAAGGAAACAGAGCCAGCAAAACCAGTTATTCAGATACAGCTGTGGTCAAGAACAACTAAATAATCAGCTAAACAAGCATTCAAACAGGAGGTTTTTTCAAGTGAAATGTCAAACAACATCTCCAGTCCAGAGGAGGCCATGGGGATGACCCAAGGGCTGGTGCATCTCCCATACAATGACAGACTAAGAGAGATAGGGTTGTTCAGCCTGGAGAAGATAAGGCTCTGCGAAGACCTTAGAGTGACCTTCCAGTACTGAAAGGGGCTTCAGGAAAGCTGGGAAGGGGCTCTCGATCAGGGAGGGCAGAGACAGGATGATGGGGCATGGATTTCAGCCGAAAGAGGGGAGATTGAGATAAGATCTTGGAAGAAATGTTTTGCTGTGAGGGTGGGGAGGCCCTGGCCCAGGTTGCCCAGGGAAGCCGTGGCTGTCCCACCCCGGAGGGGTTCAAGACCAGGTTGGATGGGGCTTGGAGCAACCTGATCCAGTGGGAAGTGTCCCTGCCCATGGCAGGGTGGCTGAACTAGCCTCAAAGTACTTTGCTAAAATATTTCTGTTTAATAATAAAAGGAGGAGAAGAATAAACCAAACAAACAATGCAGTAGGAGATGGATGGTATGCTTTTAACAGGACCAGCTCCTGTGGGTATTGTGTTTGGGTGTTGCTGTTATACGTACCTATTGTGCAGGCTACAAAATAGACTCGGGACGACTGCACCTGAATATCAAACCTATGGCAATAGGCTACCAGTAAGCCTAGGAAAGGAAAGGACAATTACAACCTGCTTCCAAGCCATTCACAAACTGGGATACACAAACCCATCAAATTATCTAGGGACTTTTAAGATATACTTTTTTCCAACAGTTAATTGAGCACCCTGGTGTTTCAGTACCAGACAGCCTCACTCTGGAGGCTGCACAGCTAACAAAACCGATGATAATATGAGCCCCGCACAACAGGAACACTCTCATAATAAAATTTACATCTACAAATATGCAGATCCTAGATACAAAACATCAAGCCACCCCTAATACAGAGTTCACAACAAGAATAAGGGCAAGTATCAGAAATGGCATATCAGAAACGGCATGACCAGCAGGTCCAGGGAGGTTCTTCTCCCTCTGTACTCGGCACTGGTAAGATTGCTCCTTGAATCCTGTGTTCGGTTCTGGGCCCCTCACCACAAGAAGGATGTTGAGGCTCTGGAGCGAGTCCAGAGAAGAGCAACGAAGCTGGTGAAGGGGCTGGAGAACAGGCCTTATGAGGAACGGCTGAGAGAGCTGGAGGTGTTTAGCCTGGAGAAGAGGAGGCTGAGGGGAGACCTCATTGCTCTCTATGCAATTTGCTATGCTCTATTGCTCTCTATTCTCAACCTGAAAGGAGGCTGTAGAGAGGAGGGAGCTGGCCTCTTCTCCCAAGTGTCAGGGGACAGGACGAGAGGGAATGGCCTCAAGCTCTGCCAGGGGAGATTTAGGCTGGACATTAGGAAAAAATTTTTCACAGAAAGGGTGATTGGGCACTGGCAGAGGCTGCCCAGGGAGGGGGTTGAGTCACCTTCCCTGGAGGGGTTTAAGGGATGGGTGGATGAGGTGCTAAGGGGCATGGTTTAGTGTTTGATAGGAATGGTTGGACTCGATGATCTAGTGGGTCTCTTCCAACCTGGTTATTCTATGATTCTATGAAGTTCACCTCTTCCAGCTCCTAGTAAAACCAGGAAACGCTGATGGTTAATGCTTGTGCCTATTATAGGTAGGAGGGAGGAGGGAACACAGTCTGGGATGACACAGTTCCCAAAATACAAGAAAATAAACAAAGGATTTATCAGAAGGAATCTGAAAGCCAGAAGATGCACACTTGCTTCCACCTGCGGTGGTGCCAGGTGGCTCCATCTGGAGCCAAATTTGAGAGCAGGCCTGGTAAAACACTGCTGTGTGACTGACAGTTATGAAGTTATCAGCAGTCAGGTATGTCTCTACTCAAATTGTGTACAAACGGACAAATAATTTTCTCTATCACCACAGCATTAAAGATGTTTTATCCTATAAATTTAGTTGCTAAATCAGCTCTTGAGAATTCTCTACATTTTTTGACATCGCTGCATGTAAAACCAAACCATAAGATTAATATGCATTTAATTTCTTATGGAAAAGTGAACAGTGCAGAAAAAAAAAAGAGCATAAAAGATACATTTATAAATTTATCAGGTTTATAGAAGTCAAATCAAATTTCTGACTTGAAGCATTAGTACAAGAGGAATAAACTAATATGATTGCAACAAGTAGAAGTCTTAACATGCTAAAGAAGAAATACCTGGAACTAAAATGTCTCCAAATCCTAGGAGAGAAAAAGGCCGGTCACACAGAGCTAACGGTGAGGAGTTCAGTCGTGGAACCTTCAGGACCATCGGGAGCTTGGAATGAGAGACACATCCCTCATGAAAAGCTGTTTTCTCTACACACTGACACCACCTCCCAGAATTTGTTCCTGTTGTACTGAAACCACACTCTCCAAATAGCGCAAATGTCTCTTTTTCCTTTTTCCACTATAGATCCTTATGTTTAAGACCTTTTATTGATATTACTGACAATCAACGCATGCAAAATAGGAGTGATGAAACACTGTAAAAACAAACGGCCAAGACAACTCCATAGGACAGATGTCTCAAAACACTATTAATTTCAAAGTTCTCACACTCTTTAGGGAATCAACTCTGCTTTAACTGCAGAAACGTAAAAAGTTTAGGTTATCTGCCAGGTGCATAAGAAATAACCTTTTATATTTCATGTAAGTTGCAACAAAGAGCAAGGACTTGAAAAATTTTAAACATTAATAACTTCCCCCCCGAGGTGTTACTATGTTTTATATAGGCACACTATGACAAGGTGCATTGCAAACATATTCTCCTTTAATAGAGTTCATTAAAGAAACTTTATTGTCTCTTTATTGTTTTCTTATGTTAGTGCCAGAATGATTTTATCATTATGGTTTTATACCATTCATTCTGTGCATAACACTGAAACTAAAGGGGTGCTAGAGGGGTACAAAAGACAAGAATGTAAGAAGTTAAAGGAATTGGTATGGATTGCATGGATTGATCCACTGAGTTCAGCCTGCATGCAAGTATTTTCTGTACTATTTTCCCATGCAACAGTATTACTGTCATTGCTAAAAAGAGACCAAACATCCTTAAGCCAGCAAATCCAGATTTCCTACAGATTCAAGTCTTATTTGTTTATCTTTCCACCTTCTCCTGTACTTCCCTGCCTGGGTCAGCTACATCATGTTGTGCAGCTCTGTGCATACATCTGGCTGCAGTCAAACGGTACAGAACCACTCCATACCTATTTCTCTTTCCTTTCTGTCTCCAATTCATCTTTCTCTCCTTTGCCTGTAGCCTCCGCTTTCCATAAAGCAATTACCAAAACAGAGAAGGAGAAAGAAGGGGAAGAGATAGACCGGTGATAAAAGTTTTATCCCTTTAGGAAAAAATGGATATGCTTCATTAGCAATAATTTCTATTTACAATTGATGTTCCATGTTTTTGTGAAGCTGAGCTAACATTCCTTAGACTGAAACCCTTTTAAAGTAACATAAAAAGATAAAGGAAGACCAAAGCTGTTGTGCTGAACCACTGAAAGTTGGCTTTGCCCCCTGTGTTTGGTGCAGATTTACAGAGAGCTTAGGAGTGCTTGTTTCCACATTAAACTCTTTTCAGGCTGGCAACTCCATTTCAGCTTTGTGGTGTTTGAATTTTAGAGAAGTTGAAAGAGTAACAGTTGGAAATTATTGCTGTATTTTCAGACTCCATACCTTTTCATGAGTGGCAGAATCAGACGGGCCTGCAGCCACCTCCACCATTATACTCTCTCCAGTCTAAAGAAAAAAAGGCAAAAATGCAAATCAGCACTTGACTCAGTGGGTCTGGGATGGTTTAGGAACACAGAGAAACAGGTCATTGCACTTTGAGAACAGCAGGCACCAGGGAAGTACCTTACTTACCTTTGTTAGAAAAGGTGTGATAAATACAAAGAATACATCATAGACAAAAAGAACCAGGAGGAGCAAGGTACAGCCCTGAGGGAACAAAGAAGATACTTGGTGTTTATATCCTATGCATTAGTAAATAACAAAGAATTAATAATGAACACCTTAGGACTATTCAAAAGACAACGAGGACCCATATCTTTTTCTTAATTCCTAAATAGTTTAAATGGACGAATTGGGACTCGCGTGCACCATAGAAAAGAAGTAAATCTTTATCACAAAATCATGTGTTAGTCCCTAAAATTCTTACTCATGTAAAATGTGGAAATGGTGCCGCTTCTATTAGGAGACATTAAGAAGTTCTGCTAAGCACAGCTTGAAACAGTACCCGCAGTACTTCGGCCAGTCTGTACAGGGAAACAAATATATAGGTGAAGATTAATTAAAACAGAGGTTGAAGAGCTGCCTAAGGGGCAACTAAAGAACTAATACTGACTTTTGTCTTAGGACACTGAACAAGTTTTGGAAGATTTGGAAAAACCCACCAGAAAGATGCACTAATTCTGTGTCAAATATCAAAAAAACCCAAAAAACCAACCAACCCCAACCTCCCCACAAGTGATGGATGTGTGAATCACTAGTACTCAACACCCTACAGAACTTAAAGTTACCAGATATAATAATCATGTGCCACTTATTGTTCTGTATTGGACTCATTACATTACACTTTTCCAAGCTACAAATTAATGGAAGTGCACTTCCAGCTCCAGGGAAACTTACAGCAGCCTTCCAGAACTGAAAGAGGCTCCAGGAAAGCTGGGGAGGGTCTTTTTTAAAACGGACTGCAGTGATAGGACGAGGGGGAATGGCTTTAAATTGGAAGGGGGAAGATGTAGATTAGACATTAGGAAGAAATTTGTCACGATGAGGGTGGGGAGGCCCTGGCCCAGGTTGCCCAGAGCAGTGGTGTCTGCCCCATCCCTGGAGGTGTTCAAGGCTGGATGGGGCTTGGGGCCCTTGATCCAGTGGGAGGTGTCCCTGCCCATGGCAGGGTGGTTGGAACTAGATGGACTTTAAGGTTCTTTCCAACCCAAACTATTCTATGAATCTATGATCATAAGCGTCTCCTCTGTTCAAGTATAGACAGGCAAACACCCTCTTTTAACATCTGTTTAACTTTCATACCTTAAATGTAGGCAGGCGAATTGTTTTCAACATGTAAAGACAGAAAGCGATTCCTAGAGCATCTTGGAGAACCCAGGCCCACCTAAAGAAAGTGGAGAGGAACATTTTTGCAGGAAACAGTAGGGAAGCTACTTGCCCTCACTAAGAACTTGCTTGGGACAAAACTATTTAATAAAATTACTTATTTGAAGTCAACATTGTCGTCAGCACGGATTCAGATAGGAGCAGTTGTGCTTGATTAGCCTGACAGGCCTCTACAATGAAATGGCTGATTTAATAGCTGAGGGAAGAGCAGTGGTGATACCATCTACCTAGGCTTTCCATCCAGAATCTCCAATAAGATCCTCCTACAGAAATGGATGAAGTATAGGCTGGATGAGCAGACAGGAAGGTGGATTGAAAACTGGCTGATCATGTTCAGTGGGTACCAAAATAGGAAGCACTGGGGTCCTTTGGCCTGTGTAGATGTGTACACCCTGGTGTCCTGAGGGCAGCCTAACGCTGAGGCTGATTTTCATTTGGTATGGAAATACCAAGGCTCTTTGCTTTACTGTCAATTGCTTAGGATCAAAGAGAAGCAGGCTTCAAGGTATGAAACACTAAGATTTCCCTAAACCCACTAAGATCTAGATGCAGATGAGAGATTGTGCTGTTGTGATCAACACCCAAGCACTGGCTGATGGAGATTCGTGCAGGAGACACTCGGGTCTACTCCAGCTTTCAGTCAGAGAATGGATTTCCTAGGCCTAAACACCCCAGTTTGGAATAGAACTATTGTACTCCTCAGACTGACACTCACTTCTCTAAAAGGTGTTTCACCTGATGCTTCCTGGATTTATGAGTTCTGAACAATCCACAACCTTAACAGAGAAAGTCGACCCCACAAAGGCAGCAACAGGCATTCAAGGCACAAGCATCAAAGGCATCATTGGTGCCATCATCAGAAACAGGCACGAGCATTTCAGTTCTAACAGAATTCCTGACCAAGAAGATGAACACATCATGTATATATGGGGACTCCGGAACATCTGGGAGTGAGGTAAGGGGTAAAAAACCCCAAACAAACAAAACCCTCTAACAAAAGTGGTAAGAACAGGCTATAATTAGGTACTGCAGCAATACTGGAAATAGAGAATTGTTCACATATACCACGCAGCTGAGAGAAAGTAAAGATCTGAATCCTCACAGCTCTTATTTTCTCTGAGCAAACGCGCACACAGACCATCAACTGGAGAAATACATTAGACAACTCGTGTCCAACTTTCCATACCACTGCTGCAAACTTGGCTTAAGCCAAAGAGATCAGAATATGGACCAGAACTCAGAGAAATTCAAGCTTAACAAGAGATAGTTTTCTTAAGCCTATGAGACAAAGATGAGGAACATAAGGAACAACTAAGAATTTCTGCCCAAGTCTCCAGTTTCTTTCCTGTCACTCCAAAATTCTGGGTAAGTTTAGGCTTCTGTGGATGTCTGTTACTTACACTACAAAGCATATTACAGTTTCTAGCACAGAAACTAAAATATACACTTACTGATCCTCATTTCTGAAGACTCCCCAGACTACGCTGACAGAGAGACAAAATACTGCCAACAGCAACATCCGGACTTCTGGACGTTTATGAAAATAAGGCAAGTTGTTTTCCGGGACTCTGAAAATGGAACACACCAAGGCTATAGTATATACAGTTACCCTCTTCCCTTACAAACATTTTGAAGTATGAAACCACCTTGTAAATCTCACACCTACCCAACCTTATAAAAAATTAATTTTGCCTACTAAAAAAGCAGAAGTTGCCACATACCTGCACTTTCCCAAGGGGAATCTTCTTACAAAGGGAGACAGACAACTGTAAAGACCAATTGAGGCAGCCAGGCAGAATATTCCTATGATAACGTAGACTGAGAAAGAAAAAGAAGTAAGTCCGAGTAGGATAATGTAAGAGATGACTTTTTTCATATCTCAGTAAAGAACACACAAACCAAAAGCCTAACTGAAAAATGAGGCTTACATTTCACCAGTGAAGTCTGAATTCAGAGACTTCAAATGATTGTTGACTAGATTTATGCTCTTTAAGTATCTAATTCTCACTCAGTTTACTCAGGTGTACTTTATGCAACAGCCACTTCAAAAGATAAAATCCTCCGCGCTAATATTCTTAAAATAAGTCACTAAATCATAAGCCTGAAAGACAATTTACAGTGAAGTGTTTATCTTCATTATGAGTATCTGTGAGCATTATAAGGGAACTCTTAAAATAAACCAGTAGCAAAATGAATTAACACAGATGGGATGAGCCTCTCTCATAACTTCCTCAGAAGCATAAGGATAGAAGTTCCAGTGCATTAGGCTCTCATGTGCTTTTCTCAATCAATTTGATAAATGATCAGTAGAAACCTATCACGTTTATAAAGATAAAAAAATTGGATCCCACAACACTTCAGATTGCACAATAATAAAGACAAATATAGGTGTGAGAACACCTTTGACAAAAATAAAACGGTGGGAGACATTAAGTCTGCATCTGCTTGGCAGGCTTTAACGTTTGAAAGAAGCTCTATAATCCCCTAATTCAACATTACTAAAAGCAGGTACAGAAATCTGCTCAGTGGGTTTTCTTACAGGGTTTTAAATCATATCTGGATGAAGAAATATGGCCAAAGACAGCCATTTCCTAATTATTTTCACAGTAAAAATGTTCTTTAAATTACAGCAGCATCGGGTTATTGAAGATGTATCAACACAAATACAACTTTAGGAATACCTAAGTGGTCGTAGAAGAAATAAAGGAGGACCAGCATTGAGCAGCACATCACTACAAATACACAGATCATTATTGGAGTCACATCAACGGTTTCATCATCGTGTTTCTCCGCCCCGTCATCACGTTTGTGCTTCATGTACCGCCTGAAAGAGTAACACAGCTATAATCAGTCCATTCCTTCCACAACAGAATATAGAAGGGCACTGAAACTTCAGCGAGAGCTATACGGGGTTGGAAAACATGGCACAACACCAATGTCTGCACTGATTTCCTCTCAAGTCCATTGAACTCTACATTTTACATAGATACGTGAATATGGACAGAATCATGGAATGGGTTGGGTTGGAAAAGACCTTAAAGCTGATCCAGTTCCACCCCCTGTCAATGGCAGGGACACCTCCCACTGCATCAGGGGCTCCAAGCCCCATCCAACCTGGTCTTGAACCCCTGCAGGGATGGGGCAGCCACCACTGCTCTGGGCAACCTGGTCCAGGGCCTCCCCACCCTCATGACAAAGAATTTCTTTCTAATGTCTAATGCAAATCTTCCCCTCTCCAATTTAAAGCCATTCCCACTTGTCCTATCACTTCAGGCCCTTGTAAAAAGTCCCTCCCCAGCTTTCCTGGAGCCCATGTCAGAACTGGAAGCTGGTCTAAGGTCTCCCTGGAGCCTTCTCTTCTCCAGGCTGAACAACCCCAACTCTTTCAGCCTCTCCTCATAGCAGAGGTGCTCCAGCCCTCGGATCATCTCCATGCCCCACTCTGGGCCCATTCCAATAGTTCTGTATCTGTCTTATGTTGAGGATTCCAGAACTCGACACAGGGCTCCAGGTGGGGTCTCACAAGAGTGGAGAAGAGGAGCAGAATCCCCTTCCTTGCCCTGCTGGCCACGCTGCTTTGGATGCAGCCCAGGATATAAGGCACTTCATAAACTAATGCAGTGAGTACTGGTTTATCACGAGTACTATTTTTCATCCACTAAGTACTCAGAGTCCTGAAAATTACCACAGAATAATTCGCTGACTTCAGCAGAAATCCTAAAGCCAGGCTGTGTGTACAAAGCCAATGCTAGTGTGGCACAGAACCTCCTCCCCCGCAACTCCTCTTACTGGCAAAAAGTAACCCTACAATTGCAGTGGAAGATTCACAACAAATGGCATGTGTCAGCCAGCTCATCAGTTTGGTTTGCACTATACTGGTAAAAACCACTTTTATTATTTTTTTACAAAACGCTTTTATGCGGATTTTTGCAGAAGCCATAACAGGAAACATCTCACCATTCTGTTTTCCTTCTGGGCTTTTCAAATGTTTGGTTTTTTTGATGAGGCAAAACACTAAAACACTCTACCTGCAAATTATACTCCTATAATTTCATATAGGGACAAAGCCAATGCAAGGCTCAGGGCCTTTCACAGAATGGTTTTGGTTGGAAAAAAACTTTAAGATCATTGAGTCCAACCATCAATCCAGCCCTGCTAAGTCACCACTAGACCATGTCCCAAGTACAACACTTACTTGTCTTTTGAACACCTCCAGGGATGGTGACTCAACCTCCTCCTCCCTGGGCAGCCTCTTCCAATGCTTGACAACTCTTTCAGTAAAGAAATTCCTCCTAATATCCAACCCAAATCTCCCCTGGTGCATTTTGAGGCCATTTCCCCTTGCCCTATCACTTGGTACCAGGGAGAAGGGACCAACCTCCATCTCCTTTGAGGGAGCTGCAGAGAGCAAAGAGGTCTCTTCTCAGTCTCATTTTCTCCAAACCAAACAACCCCAGCTCCCTCAGCTGCTCCTCATAAGGCTTGTGCTGCAGACCCTTCCCAAGCCACCAGGTGATCTTTTTTCCTGTGCAAAACACTATTACATTCCAGTTACTCACTTTTTCACATCTCTGCTTCCTGCCCAGTAACCTCCAATGGCAACAGTCCCCACAGCCATGACGAATATAATCACCATGTTATAGTCCAGCACGGGCTCATTTGGGGCGTACATCGCCCCTTTCACTGAGCTGCCGAAACTCTGTGGAGGCACAAGATATGAAAAACTTCCAAAAAGCCACCTTAGCAAAGGTTCGGTTACTTATTTTTCACTAAGCAACCTCAGAATCAAGCTTTACTAGATATTTACTATATTTATTATTAGTATACATTGTATGTATTATACTCAAAAGCAACCAATTGGATCTAGTACTGGTGTTATTTATTTCCAACATGAGGCTCCGCTTTGTTTCCATTCTGAACATGAGAAATAACCTCCCAAAAGATTTGCATTTTCTTTCAAAACATAAAAATGCAATTTTAACAAGTACGTTTCTCTACACAATCAAAGCTCTTAAGATGGACCTCAAATACCATTGAGCACCAACTCATTTCAAGTAGATAACACAAACCAAAGCATTTACACTGAATTTACCTTGCCAATATCCAACATATCGGCATAGCTGAGCAGAGCCACAGGAATATCAATCTCTTCATACTGACTCCTGTTACCCCCAGGAGGAACCTGAAAGACAGTTCAGACCAGGTAAGGAAATATTAATTTCTGCAAATACTTCAGCATGTTCTGTTTCTGTTAATTTGGAAAATATTTTAGAGAGGAATGTAACACAGCAAAACCTCAAAGTCAAAATGCAGGCCTGTTTCCAGTAAAACTTGATCAGTGAAGCCTGTAACAGCAAAATGCAGCAAGCAAACTTCAAGCAGTATCTTTTGCACATTGGGGCCATGGTTTTATGCCTGATGAGCGCCTTTAGCATTGATTACAGTATTCAAACCTACTAATTTGACAAAAATTACACTGATGATGCTCCAGCTCTGGATTCACCATGCTCTAGATCTCACTTAAAGTAGAACAGAACGAGTCAAGAAACAAATCTCCTCCTTCCATTCTAGTATTTAGTATGACACAAGAATAAACCCGAGCCCTTGACTTGAATGTTACATGGCTCTGTGCAGCACTGCCCACTGAAACGAGCACCTCCTTGTTTCATTAATCCATCCTTCAGATGTGTTATTTCCACACATAGCAGTGTATGTACATGCATAAGCACACACACACATATTATTTGTTTTAAACCGGAGCATCATACACCAACAATAAGCACTGAAGATAAGAGAATATCTAACACCAGAGGAGTATCAGCAATATAAAAAGACTCACCAGTCTCTCTCTACTAACAATCAGCAGCCCACGAGCTCCATTTATCTGAGCAAGTCTCACTTTCTCATAGAAGGTGCAATTCCCTCGCATCACCATGGGGATTTGATTATTAAATCCCCCATCAGGCACATCAGAAGGAGAACACAAAACAGATGCTGTCTGATCCTGCAGTTGCAAGAGTGACTGAAAAGAAAGAAATTAGTTAAATACATATGTATAAAATCAAATTATAAAAGAAGCGAAGAGCAGAAACCACAGAGTTTCTAAAGGCTACTTAAGAACTTACAAGTAATGGAGTATTCACAGAGAAACAGGAAAGCTGAAATAGTGCTGCGCTCTTTATTACATAGAGTCCTGCCTTGCTTCACCTTATTGTACAGAATTTGGCTGGTAACAACATTTGGGTTATGATCTGCACTTGCACTTGTTTTCTTCAGCACTGTTGCCGTTCTGATGCACGCACCCAGGATGTAGGAGGAGTGTGATAATTGCTAGGGTGGCACAGAGCGGCAGGCTGAGATGATGTAGGGTACGAGCAACTAGAAACACGAACACAAGCTGGGGTAAAGTACAAAAGCATAAGCAGCAAAAATAAACTTCCAGTTTGAAACCAAACACGTCCAGTTAGCCAACTTTTGGTATCCTAAGCAGATGGATACTGGATTCTAAGCTGCCTCTCTCACTTCTTGGGATTCAGAGATGTTGCAGGGCTGCCCCAATTCCTTCGTTTTGTCCCTCCTCAGACCCAAATACACTTCAAGGTTTTAGAAATAACACCACCACTCTCTGGGCCCAGCCATCCAACCAGTTTTCAACCCAGGTGTGCCTGTCCAGCCCTGAAGCTGACAGTTTCCGAAGCAGAATGCTGTGAGAAAATGTGTCAAAAGCTTTACTGAGGTCCAACAAGACCCGCACAGTCTTTCTCTCACCCATTAGTCAAGTCACTTTATCACATAAGTCGATCAGGTTAGTTTGGCAAAACCTGCCTTTCATGAACCTGTGTTGACTGGGCCTGATCACCTGGTTCTCTTGCCAGCACACCCAGCAGCTCCTTCAATACCCTTGGGTGGATCCTATCCAGCCCCATAGACTTGTGGGTCTCTAGCTGGGCAAGCAAGTCTCTAACCGCCTCCTCTGGGATCATGGGAGCCTCATTCTGCTCCTCTAACTCCTGGGTTTGTACACAGAGGGAACAAATTTCCTTACTATTAAAGACCGAGGCAAAGAAGGCATTAAGTACCTCAGCCTTGTCCTCATTCCTGTCTCTGTTGTTCCTTCTGCAACCAATAGGAACTGAATATTTTCCCTAGTCCTCCTTTTATTGTTAATGTATTTATAGTAAGATTTTTTGTTATCTTTCACAGACTTGGCCAATCTGATTAGCCCTCCTGATTTTTAATCTGCACAATCTCGACTTCCCTCCTGTAGTCCACCCAAGATGCCTGTCCCTTCTTCCAAAGCTCATAGACATCTCTCTTCTTTCTGATATCTCTCAAGATCTCCCTATTCAACCAAGCTGTTTCTTTCCCCAACCGGCTCCTTTTCCGGAACATGGGGACGGCTTGCTCCTGAGCTGCTACGATTTCCTTTTTGAAGAGTTTCCAGCCCTCGTGGGCTCCCTTGCCCTTAAGGACTGTCTCCCATGGGACTTTGCCAACCAGCCTTCTGAACAGTCCAAAAGTCTGCCCTCTGGATGTTTAATCATAGAATAACCAGGTTGGAAGAGACCCACCAGATCATCGAGTCCAACCATTCCCATCAATCACTAAACCATGTCCCTCAGCGCCTCGTCCATCCGTCCCTTAAACCCCTCCAGGGAAGATGACTCAACCCCCTCCCTGGGCAGCCTCTGCCAGTGCCCAATCACCCTTTCCGGGAAAAATTTTTTCCTAATGCCCAGCCAAAACCTCCCCTGGTGGAGCTTGAGGCCATTCCCTCTCGTCCTGTCCCCTGTCACTTGGGAGAAAAGCCCAGCTCCCTGCTCTCCACAACCTCCTCTCAGGGAGTTGGAGAGAGCAATGAGGTCTCCCCTCAGCCTCCTCTTCTCCAGGCTAAACACCCTCAGCTCTCTCAGCTGCTCCTCTACTTCTCCAGCCCCCTCACCAGCTTCGTTGCTCTTCTCTGGATTCGCTCCAGAGCCTCAACATCCTTCTTGTGGTGAGGCGCCTAGAACTGAACCCAGGATTCAAAGAGCGGTCTCACCAGTGCTGAGTACAGAGGGAGAATAACCTCCCTGGACCTGCCGGTCACGCCATTTCTGCTAATCCCCCTCTTCATCTCACCCAGAACTGAAAAACCTATCATCTCGTGATCACTTTGTCCCAGGCATCCTCCAGCCGTCACATCCTAGAATGCTAGAGAGTCCATGTGAAGTCTGCCTGGATCCAGATGAATGAGACCCTAAGCCTCTCAAACCAAATCAGCTTCACGCAAGTCTGCTGAAGCAAGGGGCTACAGCACATGCATGCACTGACTTCACCTTCCTTAGAGGCAGGTCAAGGGCAAGAGTGTGTTAGCCGAGTCTACTCAAGGCAAAGGCAGCCTCTGAGCTATCGGCATGTCTAGGAAGTAATCTGCAGTTGCAATAAAACCACCATGGGTAATTAAGACTTGATTACAGATTGTAAAGGAACATTAATTCTGTATAGCACTCAACTGGTAGTTTAAGGAATACAATGAATGAAATGAACAGAGGGTCAGTCAGTTACTCCCCATCAGTAGCTCATTCAAAGTGTATTTGCTGATTTTGTCAGTCAGCGACAGTGACTTTTTCTCATGAAACAGAGAGAAGAATTGACTCAATTGTCAGCTTTGGATAATGCAGCAAAAGCTCAACACAGTTTGTGACTACTTACTCTTATACTTGACAGAACTATGAACCACTGAGAAAGCACTAAGGGTCACAGTTCAGTGCACTTGTAAGGCCACGTGGTATCTTTTTTGTATGATACTGGGATACAAAATCTCCTCTCCAACCACAGGTAAATGCCATTGTCATTCAATTCATCATGTTGTACAAAAGGAAGATTTTTGGTTTGAACCAGAAATAGTCACTACCTCTGCGTGCTGCTGGGAAAAGAAAATTGCCACCACAGCACTGCCCAGGGTGACCTTAACAGATAAAAATACCTTCTAAGGAAAACAAAGTAGTTGCTTCAAATTCTGCTAATCCAAGTTAGAAATTAGAAGATTCCCTGCAACAAAGGTATTTTTAATACATTCCTCTGTCACTGTTTGGCTAGGTACTTACAGCTTTTCCCAGATCATGTGGCAAGTGGGCCCACTGAGAGTTGAAGAGGATACAGTAGTCCTTGCCTTTGCTGCTCCCTTTCTCTGAAAGGACGTGGACCATCCCGTACTCACAGAACACCTGAAAACAAAATAAAACAAAATTGTCATTATAAGAATTTTAGGTCACATAAAATAGCAGCAGTGATTGGTGCAACTTGCTGATGACCAGCCTGCTTTGTATTTTAAAGAAAAACAAAGGATTCTACAGACTTCAGATACATTAAGCAGATTCCTTCTTACACAGCAACTGGTCAAAAATTAAACGAAACCACACTGAATGTCACTGGATATGCTTAAAAATACCTAAATAACACAGCTGGAATGGTGCATGCCCGTATATAATCAGAGCAATGGAAAGAACTTTTACTACTGTGGAACAGAGGAGTGAGCTAGAATGAGAGACCTTGTCCCTACTGACTCCTGAAAACACAGCCTGAAGTAACAACCAACTCCAGATTGACGTTGCTCCAAAACCCAGCCTTGGACACCTTCGCTGTACGTCTGACAAGACCGCACAGCATCATCAGCTCTTTTTCTACCCTAAGTAGCACACGCAGGTCTCAAGTCACTGCTCCAGCAACCAGCAGGCACTGCTCTCACAACTCCAACAAGATTTGCCACTAGCAGTGAAGATCACATATCTAAGACTTAGAACAACAGGCCTGTGCTGGATCTGGTTGGGATGGAGTTAATCTTCTTCACAAGAGCTGGTCTGGTGCTGTGGTTTAGATTTGTGACCAAAACACTGCTGAGAAGCTTCTGCTCCAGCTGACGCTGAACAGTGTGTGCAGCATTTTTCACTGTCCCCTAGTGAAGAGACTGGCGGTTGCACAGAGGAGGGGACACAGACAGGCAGATGACTAAAAATGGAACTGTTCCACAGCATATAGCACCACACTCAGCAATGGAAAGTGAAAAGAGGATGTTTTTTTTAGGGAGGTTGGTCACCTTTTGCTCAGGAACTAGCTGGGCATTGGGCTGCCTGTAGGAGGTGGTGAGCAATTGCCTTTGCATCATATTTGTTTTCTTCTCTTTGTTCATCTACGTCTCCTTAGCTCATTATACAGTTTTAATCCCAACCCAAAGTCTTTTGGCTTTTATTCTTCCTTTCTCCACTCCTGTCTCACTGGGGGTGAGAAAGGAAGTGAGCTAGGGTTAACCCTCACCATGGTCAGAGAGGCAGAACAGGAGAGCTTCACTCCAGTTCTTTATAGGTAAGGTCCGTTAACTTGAACAATGAATCATAAGCTTTGGCCACCTTTAACTTGATGTTCAGCCTCTGAAAGAAAGCTGAGCTGCAGTGGAATGGCCATATGAATCCAACACCCAAGCACAGCCCAGGCTGTGGTCCTGAGCAGAACCCAGAACGCTACACTCCAAGCTGTTTGTGCACCTCACGCACAGTCACAGAGTTTGCAGCATGACCACCTAGCCTAACATTCTTCGCTCAAAGCTCTCTTTGAACTACTAATTCCTCAAAGCTTCAAAAGGTGCAAAAAAAAGAAGACTCCATACACATTTAGTTACCCTTATGGGAACTAGCCTTCACCTCACCAAGGCAGGCTTGTGGTATGAGTTATTTCCAGCTGGTACACAGCTTGGCTTCAGGATAGAGCCACACCAGCCTCTTGCTCTGGGAGCAAGAATAATCCCAGTTGGCTTAATCAGGGAAATTGAAGTAACAGAACCCAGATCCTGTAGCAATTTAGAGAAAGAGAACAAAGACTATTGTGGCCTTTCAATACCTGAAGGGGGCTACAAGAAAGCTGGAGAGGGTCTTTTTACAAGGGCATGGAGTGATAGGATGAGGGGAGATGGCTTTAAAATGGAAAGGGGAAGATTTAGATTAGGCATTAGGAAGAAGTTCTTCATGATAAGGGTGGGGAGGCCTGGCCCAGGTAAGTTGTGGCTGGCCCGTCCCAAGAGGTGTTCAAGGCCAGGTTGGATGGGGCTTGGAGCCCCTGATCCAGTGGGAGGTGTCCCTGCCCATGGCAGGGGGGTGGAACTGGATGACCTTTAAGGTCCCTTCCAACACAAACCATTCTATGACTGCAGAGAAAATTAAACACAGTAACATGCAGCAAATACACCAGCTTAAAGTATCTTTGCAGTTGTGATGTGCTGTACATAGACTGTTTCTTCGACTAAGCCCTCTAACCACATCTAACTGCAAGAAGCGCTCTTTTAACAAGTACTTTCCATCCCTGCAAAATAATACACAGGAAACAGAGTAATTTCCTCATCATTTTGGTTATGTCAGATTGTATGAGGCTGTTTTCCAGCAGAAACAAAAGACCAAGGGCTAGCACAGGGGGATTGATCATCACATGCAGGTCCTAGCAAGCATCTCCTTATGACAGTTACACATCAGTCTTCTTGATTATGAACTCTGTTCTCTTAAACGTCTCCTCCCTTCCTCCCCTTCCCTGCACACAGTGATGCAAATTCGTGAGTATACATTCTTCATCTTCCACCCTAAAACCTGGACCAAAGCTACCTACACTACCATACGCAGAACCTGTAAAGCAACTAGTTTAGTGGAGTTGATGCTGTTGTCCACGTGTACACCAAGTCCTAGTAAGTATTGACCTAGGTGACCAGAAATCAGGAAGACAAAGCAACCGTGAATGAATGTGCAACTTCCCTGACATCAATGGTGGCATGATTGACCTTTAATTAGCGGTGACTTCATTCTCAGATTAATTGAACCAAATAATTCCTACTGCCCTCAGAAACTACCGTAGAAAGTCAAAATACATTATAAGGTCTACTGTCCTGCTCTTGCAGTGTGAGGGCTCCGATACAAACCCTCCTTCTCATTTTGAAGCAGGTATCTCATGTTGCTCCACTCTTCCATAACAGGGTCTTTTCCCTATTAGAACGAGAAGGTGCACACAATTTAATTTTAACACCACCCAAGTGTTTTGCTTTGAGATAATGTGGTTTCTCACTTCAGTTCTGCCTAGTCTAAGTAACTTCATTTTCTAAAAGTTAGCTGTAGGTTCTTCAGGCAGGATCACATGGGGCACTGGGATGCAGAAAGGCCAACGCTTGCACTTATTCCTATAGAAACCAAGGCCATCCTTGAGCTGGTGGAGCTGTAAGTCGAAGAGGCGGAAAAGGTCGTATCTGCAGGGAGGGGTGGGCAGGATAAGCGATCCCAAACTGACCAGCAGTGTATTCCATATACATCATAGTTGGTATAAAACTGAGAGATCATGAGGGTCTTGGTCTCTTCTGTAATGTCTGATGTCCAGTGAAGACCTTGTCTGTCTGTGTGTCCCGGATCAATGCATTCCTGAATTGAGTTCCTGAGCCCAGCTTCCTCCCAAGCCCCAGACCCTTTCATAGAATCACAGAATCATTAGGTTGGAAAAGACCTTTGAGATCATTAACTCCAAATGTATCTACTACTAAATCATATCCCCAAGCACCTCAACTACCCACCTTTTAAACCCCTCCAGGGATGGGGACTCAATCACCTCACTGGAAGCCTCCCCCAAGAGCCTGAGAACTCTTCCTGTGCAGAAATTTTCCCTCGTGTCTGCTCTGCAGCATCTGGGGTGATGTAGCCATCAAGTAGTGGGGTTGCAATTTCATATATCTGTATATATTTTATTATTTTCTTGCTCAGGATTTCCACGGGCAAATCACTGTGCCTACCAGAACTGATGAAAACTTGTTCTGGAGACACATACAACGTAACACCCCTAATCATCACTGCTACTCAATCAGACAGAGTTGTGACAGACTGATTTGTCAACACCTAGCTTAACATTCATAACATAAACATACTAATGACTTGATAATTACAGTTACAAATACATCTTGCATGTTTGTTTCTCCAGGCAGCAGCTGAGAAACAAGAGGATAAAGATGACCCGAGGCACCTGCAAAGTCGTGTCTTAAAGACTCTTGTTCAAAAATCCACAAATAGCCCATTGCTCTCATTTTCTCCCTCTGTATTTCAAACCCCATTGCACAAAATTATCCTGCATCCCTGAAGACACCCAGGGTAAGAGAATGCTTGTTGGAACACTTCAAAGATTTGCCCGTTAAACATGAACTGTTTCCACGCTGCCTGGAGGTTGAATGGTGCCATTCTGCTGCAAGATGCCAGCAAAGCGCTACAGAAACACCAGCCTAAAAATACATAGGAGGCAGAAATCTTTATATTTAGCTCTTCTGTTTATAATTGGTCTTGGTAACTCACGCAGAAACTTTTCCCTTTTTTATAACATTAGAGTTCACTGAGTGCTCTAAAATCTCTTACATTTGTCCTCACAGGTGCCAGGCATGGCAGGTTACACAGCTCATTTCAGAGCAGGTTAAAGCCACTTCTACACAGTGCAGGTTTACAGGACACAGCGGCTTTTGGAGGAAGGGAGACCCTACTGTGCACATGCAGTGAGGAGAAAATGTGTTTAGCAAACAACTCCCAACTATTTGCTGCGGTGGGCTCTTTAACTCACATCACAGCCATCCAACCACAGCACCTAAACCCCCTTCAACAAACAGAAGTAGTATTGAAAGATAATCATGGAATCATACAACGGTTTGGACTGGAAGGGATCTTAGACCCCATCCAGTTCCACCTCCCTGCCATGGGCAAGGACACCTCCCACTGGATCAGGTTGCTCCAAGACCCATCCTACCTGGCCTTCAACACCTCCAGGGATGGGGGAGCCTGGGCCAAGGCCTCTCCATCCTCATGATGAAGAATTTCTTCCTAATGTCCAATCTAAATCTTCTGCCTTCCAATTTAAAGCCACACGCCCTCGTTATATCACTCCATGTCCTTGTAAGAATGTCCCTCCCCAGCTTTCCTGGAGCCCCTTCAGGTACTGGAAGGTTGCTATAGGGTCTCCCTGAAGCCTTCTCTTCTCCAGGCTGAACAGCCCCAACTCTCTCAGCCTGTCTTCATAGCAGAGGTGCTGCAGCCCTCGGATCATCTCCGTGGCCTCCTCTGGACCTGCTCCAACAGCTCCTTCTCCTCCTTATGTTGGGGATTCCAGAACTGGACACAGGGGTCCAGATGGGGGTCTCACGGGAGCGGAGTAGAGGGGGAAAAGCCACAGGAGTCTAAATACAGGCACAGAGTAAAGACCAGAAGAAAAGTGTTTCCTGCTTATTGTCACAGGATCTAACTGGGCTAAAAAGAAAAATCAATAAACTTAATTCTGAACATTACGTGTTCGACTGTCTCCAAAGTCTTCAGGCAGTTTTGCAGGAGCTGCCTGTAAGTGCTTTATGCATTTGAAAAACAACCCAGACAATTAAAAAGTTTACATTTATAAGATATAAGCCACACAACTTTAAAACAAGGGAAGTATGGGCTGTGTTGCTGCATTTCCATTTCGATATCTCTTAAGGGAATGCCGCAATATCCCCAAATGCGCACTGAAGACAGCAATACACAATTACGCTTTCAGATAAACGTAATGGATGTTCTTTAAAGAAACATTAGAGGAGTAAGAGGCTCCTAACGGTAAGTGCTGAAAACATTTTAGAAGCTATGAGTTTCTGTGTGCCAAAAGCCAAGTAAAAATCAAGGATGAGAAGAATTAAAGGGAATATGAGCAAGGCTAAAAGCAGAAGGGGGTGCACAGACTTTCAGAAAGTCCAGGGAGAATGGAGTCCACAGAGAATGTAGATTAAGACTTTTAAAAAGCAATCATCACTTAACATCAAAGAGGAGTTCTGAACTCTGTTTATAGCCACAAGTCTGTGCTTATCCTCTTATCTGTTGTGAATGGTTTTTTAGAGAAAACTCATATTTAAAGAACAGTATGACTTAGGAGTTCGATGAGGTAAAAACAGGTTATAAGTGCTTATGGCCAAATGATTCTATGTGCACACTTGATTCCCAGTGTCACTTACCTCGGATTTCTGAGTTTCATAGTGCTTATCTCCCATTGACTTATACCCCTGTCTATGTGTCCAGTGTGAGTTCGCTCTGGAGTTCAAACCCAAGGTTTCCCAAAGCAGACTCTCAGGCATTGGATTTTATCAACTAAATAATTTAATAGAAATATAGAGGTACAGCTCCAGGGAGAGAGGCTGACACAAAGAAAGAAATCCCCATGTGATTATCCCCTTACAAATGATTTATCCTCCCCTCACGCAATGCTTTGGCCCAGCAGTGATGCTGGGTCTGGGGTCTTCTCTTTCCTCATGGGATCCTTTGCTCTTTCAAACAGTCTGTGATCTTGTCTCGGTGCATCTGGTGTTGATCATCTGTGTCCCTGAAACCTCTGTATTCTCTTGGTTTTCACTGACTCTGGAGGCCCTGTTTTGACTGAACAGGTTGTGTGCGCTGGGAAAGGTTTTAACTGGAAATATCCCAGCCTCTGGCCTGGTTGCTTCTGAGCCAGCCTGGCTACTCCTGCTAAGAAAGCTGAACAAACAGCACACCGAATCATGCAACATTATAACGCTAAATGGTTTATTCTATTTAAGACATTCCTTATTTGGGCTGAACAACTAATCCCCATCAAAGAGGGGAACTGGCTGGCATGCAGTCCAGCTGGCGCCCAAGGAAAATTCAGACGGGGCTCACCAGTGATCTGTGGTCGGTTGGTAAAAAATCTCATCGCCTCGGGCAGTGCCGATGAGAGCGGTCCCAGCGCCAAGGGAGATCATCTCTGCACAGCCATGCTGCCCAGCAAGAAGAGTGCAAAGAAGGCTCACCGAGGTTGTCATATTTAAGGGATAAAAGCAGTTGACTCGTAGCCAAAACTTCATATGAGGCTCCTTATCGGTGTCCACTGTCTCTTTTTGCTTCTTATGGGTTTCCTAGAAGAGTTCTCAGCCTGGCAGCAGGCAGGCCTTGACCTCCTCTAGAGCCTGAACCAAAGTACAGCTGGTTTGGTGAAAGGGAGGGGCAGAACACGTCTGTCAGACCACCTAAGCAGAGCAAAGAGCATCAGTTTCTTGTTTCAGTACCACAGGGCTTTGATGCTTCCCGGGTTGTTCTTATTTATGTCACTAGGTATCAGACAACATAAGTCAGTTCAAAGCACTGCAGCTGATGCACTGGCACAGTGGCAACGTTTATGATGGTTTTTTGTTCCTAGAGGTCATTCCATATCCTAGACTAACCCATTGGAAAATGTAATCTCTTGCACAGACTGCACACAATGTTCCCACAGCCCCCAAGAGCTCTTTTCCAAGTGTTTGGGTATCAAGCCCAGGTTTTTAAAAAGGCTGACAGAAAACCAACAGCAGTTGTGACAACACGGTGGTGACAACATGGGGGTTTACGATACTTGCTTCTTACAGTACATGACGTGGAAAGCCCTATGACAAGCTTCAACAGGGATGGGCTGCCCGGCCTCCAACAGCACAAGTGACTTCTTCCAAGTAAACAGGGAATTATCTATCTTCCCTATATGACTAAAGAGAGAGTATTTGCATTTTTACTTTGTTACAAATCTGGCATCTTCATTCAAGCAAGAGTGCCCCAAGACCTCTGCAAAGCTCAGAATCTGCTGGAATCGCTGCTTTGAGGGTTGTTGCATATAATTGCCATAAGCAATTAGACTGGCTCAGTTGCCTGTCCATGCCCTCAGACTTTGAGCTTCTCTTGGGTGAAAACCTTTTCTTTGTTTTGCAGCTTTGCATAAAACACTTTGCTTTGTGTTAATTACACAACAATCCTCAAAGCAGTGATCCCAGCAGATTCTGAGCTTTGCAGAGGTTATGGCACTGGAAGAGCCCGCTTGTTGGCTCTGCACCTCTTTATTTAATGTATTAAAAGAGTAAAACACTCCCCATTTTTTTTGCTGAGTGAGGCTTTTTTGTCATATTGGTGAATTAATGCAGCTCAGAGACAAGTACTGGGGCTTGCAAGTTAAATAATGGAAGAAGACAGAGAGGAGGAACTCAGCTCTCCTGTATCTCAAGAAACTGCAATGTGAGAGACTGAGTCAACCCAGCGTCTTATTTGTGTTTGTTCCTCCCTGCCTCTGACCCCAGACTCACCTGGATGCCCCGTATACTTTCTTCACCTCCATTAGGTGACTGGGTCACCTGAATCCCAGAGATTTAAGAGATGCTAGGAGCTGTGTTCCTTGAAGAAGGAATTATAGACTACGGCTACTCTTACTGTACGCGTCATGCCAGACACGCTGCAGAGTTCCCAAGAGCCAGGGTGCATTCTTTCTCATGAACTGCACCAATCGCTTCTGAGACTATCAACAGCAGACAGCAAATTTGCACCCAGAGAAAACAGCTCCTCAACAAGCACTGTGCAAGTTTCATATTCCCAATGCAACAACTCCATGAAACTAAACTGTCAACCACCACTGTCATCTTGAATTTCAGACAGTCTTCGACTCTTCAGACCTCTTCAGAGTGCTCCGATTTAAAGACAGAAACCATCGCCTTGATGCATCCTGCAGAAACCTTGTACGGTGAAGACCACTGAGATCCAACACGCTCACCCCAGCTCATGTTGCTTCATTAGTCGCAGGCTCATGTGTATCTGCTGTGGTTACAGGACAGCTGAGAGGCAGCAATACCATGAAGGACTCATTAGAATGAGAGGGAAGTTAAATGAAAAGTGAGGACTCTGATACCAAAGCCAGACCTAAGTGGCAGAAGATTGCACTCCTTTTCAGGCATTCCCAGATGAGGGCATAATGCTGGGAGAGCCATGTTTCCCTGCCAAGCTGTTACTTCTCCCTAAATAAATCAGAGTTTAGAAGCAAATGTAGACACAACCTCACCCTACCCCACAGAAAAGAAAAATAAATCCTATTATCCTATCTCAAGGAGGGAGACAAATACATATTATATTCCAAACGCCCGACAGCACTAAAACAAGAGTAAGGCATGGATGAGGAGTACAGCTGGTGCACAGCGAACGCAGACAACAGCGTATTGTGAGAGCTGCCAGCATTGTCCCCGGAATAACCCCATCCATCAGTCACCGGGGCGTCATGGTAGTACAGAGCATCATTCTCTGCCTCAAGCTGAGGGCGAGGAGCTACTCCAAACCACAGTGACAAGCTCAAGAGGTGCAGAAGCATTGCAAAATATGAGGTATTCAAACAAATTCTAAACGAGCCAGCCCGGCTAACGGAAGCACACTAGCAGCATTCAGTAAACTCACTGTTTGCTGCTGCAGCAGGGCTGCTCAGAGCTCACTCCAGCGTGCTAAAACTGCTCCACAGCACAGACACACCAAACTGCTTACAAAAAGAGAGCATGCTGCAATGCACAAAGCTGAAACCGAGATCCTCAACTATCCAGCAGCGGACAATCTCGCCAGCTGTCCTTCCACACTCTGACGCGCTCACCTTTTCCAAACTGATGGATCAAACTGACTCCATGCCAGACCTTGATCCACTCCTAGATTTCATGGATATGTGGGGCCTGTGCTGGCACTACCAGTGCACTTGAAGTGTTAACAGACATGCTAAAATCCACCGGCCATGTGGGGAATAAGGAAGAGACGATGCAGGAAAAGATGATGGAGGAAAAGAAACAAGAGGGTGATGCAGAAACATAAAAGAAGACATTAATGGGCAATCAGACCATTCTGTAACTAAAGATCACTAGCAAGGATTCAGTAAGGAGACAGGTATGGCCGAGGGAAAAATCAGACTGTTGATGCTACACCGGTAACACTCAGGAAGACACAGCACCCTCCAAACAACCTAATAAACAGTCAAGAATCCACTCTCTGCTGTACCAGGACCACACACTCAGTTTGTCACAGCCTTATTTATCCCCCCAATGACTTATTAGCACTATAAGCAACAAGAATACGATGCTCAAGACAGGCCCTGAGGCCAGGTTCAGCAGAAATCCCCTCTCTTTTCTGACAGTTGCTTTCTCAGAGTGAGTTTGTAAGCTGGGATGAGCCTGAAGCCAAGAGGGACCCCAGCCCCAACTGAATCTCTGCCTGGAGTCAGCAGCTGGCCCCAAAGGGGGCCTGGATGATAGGAACCGTGAGGGTATACAATTACCTATAGAAAGAATCATAGGATTGTCTGGTTGGGAAAGAACTTTGAGATCAAGTCCAACCATCCCTGTCCACTACTGAACTAGATCTCTGAGCATCTTGTCTGCCTGTCTTTTATCTACCTCCAGGGATGGGGACTCCACCACCTCCCTGGCAGCCTCTGCCAGTGCCTGAGAACCCCTTCATTGAAGACATTTTTCCAGATATCCAATCTGAACCTGCCGTGGTGCAACTTGATGACATTTCCACTCATCCTATTGCTGTCACTTGGGAGAAGAGCCCAGCGCCCACCTCACCACAACCCTCTTTCAGGCATGTGTGGAGAGCGATGAGGTCTCCCCTCAGCCTCATTTTCTCCAGGCTAAACATCCCCAGCTTCCTCTCATAACCTTTGTCCTCCAGCCCCTCCCCAGCTCCGTTCCCTCCCCGGGACGCGCTCCAGCCCCTCGAGGTCTTTCTCAAAGTAAACAGCCCAGAACCGACCACAGGGACAGAACTCACAGCCCCAGCGAGCCCCGAGCGCTCACACACAAACGCTGCCGCCTCGGGGGACTCCACGGCAGCGGGGCCGCGGCCCGGGACACGAGCGGGGCCGGTGCAGCCCTTCCCCGCCCCGGCGGAGCCCGAGCCCCGCTCCCAGCCTGCCGAGGCCGCCTCAGCCCCAGCCCCCGCTCCGGCTCGGCACTCACCTGCGGCAGGAGGTGCAGGAGCAGCCAGAGTCGGAGCGGGCCCCGCCGCGCCGCCATCCCGGGCCCGGGCCCCGTCGCCGCCGCCGCTTTGTGTCCAACCGGGCCGGGCCGGGCTCTTCCGCACCGCGTAACCCGGCAACGCGCGCCGGAAGCCCCGCCCCCGCCGCACAGGCCGCCAATGGGCTGCGGCGGAAGTCCCGCCTCCGCATGCTCCTAGATCACCAATGGACCGCGCGCCCAGGGCGGCCGACGGGCAGCACGCCGGAAGTCCCGCCTCCCGGCCACCCGGTCCCGCCAATGGGCCGCGCCGGAAGTCCCGCCCCCGCGCGCCGCGTCCCCTCTGGCGGCCGCGAATGAAATGGCGAGCGGCGGCGGCGGCGGCGCCGGCAAGATGGCGGTGAGGGGCCGGTCACCTGTGAGGGGGAGTGCGGGCCCGGCCCGGCCCGGCTCCTCCTAGCGTGGCCGCCTGTGAGGGGGCGAGGGCGCCGCAGGGGCCTGGCGCGGTCGCCTGTGAGGACGCCTTGGGAGCCCGGGGTCCGTCCGCTCCCCGCCGAACGTGGCAGCCCGGAGGGGACCTGGTCCTGTAACCGCAGTCCCCTGAGAAGGGGCCCGGGGCCCTGTCCCTTCCCCACAGACCGCGGCCGCCTGGGACGGGGCGAGGGGCCCAGGAGACAGGCCGAGCTCCTCCCGGGGCCCTGTCCAGGCCCTGCTGAGCGCGGTCTTTGCCCCCTGCGAGGAGGTCTGGGGGACTCGTGGTCAAATGTGACCGCCCGGGATGGGCCCGTCCCCCCGAATCCCAGTCGCGTGTGAGGAGGCGCGGGGGTCCCGGGGTCCGGTCCTGTCCCCCCAGACTGCGGCCCAGGAGATCCATCTCAGCCTCGCTGACTTCTCCCCATTTCTGAGGAGAAGAACTTTGTATACAGTACTAAGATGCAGGTTACATTAATTTCTTCTACAGGAATGGGTTTGCTTTGTGCTGTTTCTGAGTTCTTTCAACAATTCCTGAAGGGGGCCTTACAAGAAAGCTGGGGAGAGACTGTTTGCAAAGGCTTGTAGTGATAGGACTAGGGGCAACGGGTATAAACTGGAGGGGGCAGATTTAGACTAGATATTAGGCAGAATTTCTTCATCATGCGGGTGGTGAGACACTGGCACAGTTTGCCCAGGGAAGTTGTGGCTGCCCCATCCCTGGAGGTGTTCAAGGCCAGGCTGGATGGGGCTTTGGACAACCAGATCAAGCAGGAGGTGTCCCTGCCCATGGCAGGGGGGTTGGAACTAGATGATCTTTAAGATCCCTTCCAAACCAAACTCTTCTATGATTCTATGAGTCTGTCCCACCCTGTCCTGTCTTCATTGAACGCAGCCGCCTCTGAGGATGTGAGAGGGGCTGGGGAGGGTCTATCCCGTCCCTGCTGAGCGTAGCTGCGTGTGAGGGGTCCTGGGAGGCCCATCCTGTCCCTGCAATGAGTGGCTGACTGTGGGGAGGCGAGGGGACTGGAGGGCTCATCCCATCTCCCTGACCACAGCAGCCTCTGAGGAGGCGAGAGGATCCAGAATCCAGTCCCTTCCCTGTGAAGAGGGGCCTGAGGGGCCTATCTTGTTTTGTCCTGTCCCGTATCCTTGAGCGTGGTTCCCAGGGGGTTATGGCTGGTACCACCCTGGCCTGCCTGCCCTCTGGTACCTCCAGCTCTGCCTCGGTGGGAGCTCTGCCTGGGTGGTGTCCGTGTGACAAACAGTGCTGAACGATCAAGTATACATATAATCCAGGGGAAGATTCTTATTAATGCTGGTTGCCTTTGCTTCTCCCCTTTAGGATAAAGAGAAGAAGAAGAAGGAGAGTATCTTGGACCTCTCGAAATACATCGACAAAACGATCCGAGTGAAGTTCCAGGGTGGGCGAGAAGGTGAGTGGGGCCAGACATCTGCCCTGTGGTGCGGAGCTCCCTTCACCTTCCGTGTTCTTGCCCCGCGCTCCTGGGCTTTTGTCTCCGTTGTGGCCATGCTGGTGCCTTTCAGGGACAGATGATGAGTAGCAGGGAGCTTCTGTTTGTTACTGTTTGCTGTCACCAGCGTGAAGCTTAACCGCTTTTACCATGCCATTAATCCCCTGGCTGTAATTCTATCTATAGGTCTCATCGCATGCTTTTCTTTCATCTTCCGTTAGTTGTCCTCAGCTGACTTGTTTCTTCTAGCTGTTTTTTCACAGCGCGAGGGTGCACGTAAAGCAACCATGAAACATTTATGGTTAATTGCTATTAATACACCTGTCATCCCTTTCTATCTCCTCACATACTCCATGTGCCTGGAGTTCATGGGTTGTTTCAATATATTTCACCGTGCTTTTTCGTCGCTTCTAAGGTGTTTGTGTCGTTGCTTGCCCCTCATTTGCCCTGTGTTATAAATCCAGCTCTCCATCCCGATGCAGCTGGCAGTGCCACCTGCAAACTACTTGTCTGAAAGGTGCAGGCGTGCTGCGTAGCAGATGCTCAGCAGAAGCTTCTGCAAAGCAGACTCAGCCTGCTTTTAAAAATCTCTTTTAAAACTCTACTGGAATCTGATGCTTATGAGGTTTTGGAAGTTACTCAGACTCCTTACTGATTGGGGATCTTTTTTGTAGTTTTTGGGCAGTTGACAATTCCATTGAATCTCTTGGTTTAGATTTTCTTAAAAATTTATGCCAAGTTTCTTCCTCTTCATATGACACCTGCGATCTTCTTCCGTTTGGGCTGTTAGCATTGATGGCAATGCTGGCAACCAACAAGTGTTTTTCCAACTGGGAGATCGCTTGTTATTTGTTTAGTGAGCAGTTGTGTGGAATCCCTTTCTGGTTTAGGACAAAGCACTTGTCTGTCTGCCGTACATTCCCGTGAAGGCAGTGCTTATGCCAAAACGATTGTACTCCAGGAGGGCACCTGGAAGATGGGTCTTCTGAGGAAAACACTTAAAATATTAGTCTTGTCTAATTTTTGCTGTACCTCTTTGCTTAAGGGTTTTTATTTGGCTCTGGGGTGGGTTTTTTGTTTTGTGGTGTGCCTTGTATTGATTTGTTATGCTGAAGTATTCTCTAATCACTGTCTTGTGTGTGTTCTTAAATAGCGAGTGGTGTCTTGAAAGGATTTGACCCTCTTCTCAACCTTGTGCTTGATGGTACCATCGAATACATGCGAGGTAAGTCACATGCTGTCAGTGTAAAGCTTCTCCCTCTCCTCCCTCCAAGAATAATTCTCTTAACAAGAATCATACAGCAACATGAGGAAATAACCAGAAACTGCAGGTTTGCATCGTCCAACTGAGTCGTGTTTGAACTAAGTCATAAAGAAAGGGATAAGGTAACAGAAGCTGGATTAAGCACATTCCCTGTGGTAGTCCTTGCTTGAGCTCCTGTGTAACTCATTTGGTGTGCTTGTTCTCTAAAGCTGGAATAAGCTAGGATGTGTCTCTTCAGATGAGGCAATTGCCTTTGCCTTTGTTTATACAGGTGGAGGGATGCTGGTTTGCTCAGAGGAGGAAAAAGCATCTGGGCAAGAACTGGTATCTTAATGTCTTAAACTCTGCTGTAAATGCAATCTTTCCATTTCTGCAGATCTAAAGCTCTCTATAGCTTCTTAGAACTAACAGAGCTGTAGGATTTTCTCTTATTATTTGTTTATTTTTCCCATCCAAGGATATATACTCCCATTTCCCTTTCTCTTTTCTTAAACAAAATTTATCACATGTTAAGGTAGCATTTCTGAAGAGCATTCTCTTTCCTGCTTACAAGGAAGCGCCAGAAGCTTTAATTTTACTCTTAGAAGGCAGTTTTAAAAGATGAATGCAGTTCATGTTGATCAAATGTGTTGACATCTCAAGGAGGGTAGAATTGGCTGTTGCTGTGTGGAGTGTTTGTCCCTGTCCCCAGCCTTGTTTGGCTCGATCTGGGAACGGACCGGTACATTCTGTACTTGGTGTGTTCGGAAGTCAGGGTCTGATTTGCATTGATCCCCAACTGCTTGCTTATAATGGCTTTTGAATTGGGATCAAGAGCTTTTTTAATCACTTGTATGTATGTTTCTGGCTGTATGAGTGAAAGCGCCCTTGAACTCTAAAAGATCTTGTTTCTGATTTGCATACAAAACCTCATTGCTCACAGCATGTGCTGCTTTGAAAATGAGTATATCAGTAATGTCTTGAAGAAATCAGATGTTACCGCTGCATCACTTTCATAGCCCATTTGTTCAATAAAATGATGCAGAGGCACCTGGAGAAACCTCGTATGTCTGTGCCTTTTGGAGCTGATGGAATTGAGTTTCTTTCCTTGATGCTGCCATCGTAATTGTGCATCTCTGCTTTTCAGATCCAGATGATCAATACAAATTGACGGAAGACACGCGTCAGCTGGGGCTTGTGGTCTGCAGAGGGACCTCTGTGGTTCTCATTTGTCCACAGGATGGCATGGAAGCCATTCCAAACCCTTTCATTCAGCAGCAAGATGGCTAATGTTTTCTTTGGATTGTCTCTGAAGACTTCAAGGATGCAAAACATCAGAGAAAACTATCAGTGTGTGAGAAGCTCCCTGTTTTGAGGGAGGAGTTTGAATGTGTATTTGTTAGGGTGAAAGAATGGTCAACTTTTATTTTTAGGGTTTTCTGTAATGATGAGAGGATGGGGTACAGTGTGTAAGAAGTAAGCTCTGATTTTATTTTTTTTTTTCTCCAAATGGCACTGTTTGGAGCCAGCAGGAGGAATATATTGTCATGGAATTGTCCGAGACCCTCTTGATCTTGTGAGTTTTGAAGTAACCACATAAAATTAGTAAAAAATGCCCTGAAAAATGGTTATATTGTTTACATTTTTAACTACATTAAAAATGTATTTAATCCAAATTAATCTGAAGCCAAACCACAGTAGAACATGGTTTTCTTCCTCTTAGAAGCCAGCTCTCAGCTGGGAAGCATTGAGTTGTCATCTTTCTGCTGCTGAGTAGAGTCTCTTGCCCAGTTGCTCCAGCACACGCAGGAAAGTTATTGTCCTTGTATCATGCCCGTCCCCGCCTGTGCAGCCAAGGGGATCTCTTCTAGTGTTTGTTCTAGACCCTGTGGGCTGTGGTCTAGGTATCAGAACACTCCCACTCTTCCACAGGATTGGACTGACTTCTAGGATGATTCCTGGCTGAGTGATGTGAACGTTATGGATCTATCCAATACTTGGAATTTGAGGGGAAGAATATTTAAGCCTCTAATGTTCAATTGTAGGCAGTGTCTGGAAATGCTGCATATTTTTATATTGTAGCCATCCACTCGTGGTTCTGTTTGTTATAACTTGATTTGTAAGTAAACATTTTTATTTCTTTTGTACTGCAGAAATAGCAAGACTTGAGGAGTTTTGAGTAAATAAACACAAATTAATCTGTTCATAAATGCTTGGGTTTTTAGTCTGAAAAAGTGCTTTCCAGCTGACATTGCAGGTCTCCACAGTTGTAAATCTAAATGAAATTTGTTGAGGAGGTTTGTAAACATGACATAATCAGGAGGGAGTAGGTCAGAAGCTGTGCTCCACCCTGGGCTAGGGAATCTGTGAGCAATGGCAGCATGTGGTCCCTTTTCTGAGGACTCCTGCCTTTCTTTTGGTGTTTTTTAAAGAGTGTCTAGTGGTCTGTGCCCATGGGCTGTGCGTAACCTGCTTCTGCCACCTGGTTTCCCTTTAGGGGAGGCTATGGCAGAGAAAATTGTTGTGGTGGCAGCAGCAGTCTTGTTCTGAGAGGTTGTCAGGAAAATGTGGCAAGGACAGGGTTGCATTGGCTGCTCATTTTTGTCAGCAGCACCACACTCCTATGCGGAGCCTTTCCAGGGTCTGCTCTGACACAGAGGGGAACTTGAAGTAAATAAATTCCAGTTCAGTGTATCTGACTTCTCCAGGGAACTACGAAACTAGGGACCAGCTGTCTCATGTGGCACGTTGCCCGGTTAAACTGAAGTGCTCTGGATTTTAATCTCCTAGAAGCTCCTCACCGAGCTGTCTGTAGAGTTGTGCTCCTTGCAGCATGATTTCTTTCGAACACTACAAAACTTGTTCGTCAAACAGTTTCATAATTCAAAAGAGACTCCTTATTTGGAGTGTTTGGAGCAGAATTTGCTCGCCATCAGCCAGAGTAGTCCCAAACTGTCCCTTGGGTGGGAGAGGGAGTGGTGGTTGTTCGCAGCAATAACACACTGTGCCATCTCCTCTCACTCTTCAGAGTGTAGTGTCAGAAGCAGATCTGTTTAAGCTCTTGAGTGGATTCCAGGCTCTGGATGCAGATGGTACAGAGAGATCTGCCTGAAGTCATGCAGTAAGCGCATAAACTCTGGAGAAGTGAGTGTTTCTAGCATTTCCAGCCCAGTTAATAGGTTGCTCGGTCTTCATTGAGTTACACGGCTGTCCTCTTCTGCAGTGCAGACTTCTGGGTTACAATGGGGAGTCGAGCATCTAAAAATAAGAAAATGATAGCTGATTTTAAATGTCTACATACTTTTCTTATTGGATTAATTCCTAAATGTGATTCTAAAACCATCTGTGAGCCTCCAGGGAAAAAAAGGTGCCCTTGATCCAGACAGCACTGTTCCGCCTGTCAAACTCTGCCAAGAAATGGGACTGAGTCTTTCTGGGATGGGCTCACTGGGAGAAGGGGCACTAGTTCAAGGTCACTGGGCAGATGTCTCCCCTTAATAGCCTGGTCTAAAAACCTTGCAAAAGTTCAGAGTGTGGAATCTGAGCTGCTCTGTGTGCTGTGACTGCTTTAGTGCAGTGAGGTTGAGCTCATTCTCAACTGAGTATGTGACAGCCAGCTGGGTGTCAGTGGGGCTCATTCCTTCCCTTGTCTCATAACTAAAGTGTGAAGTTAAATTTATACTACGTACTGTGAGCAATCTGAACTTGATATTGAACTGATGAAGGATGTGGCTCTGGGGAAGTCAGTGCTGTTTTTCCCGGGAGATCTCAAGCTTTCTTACGGTTTTGATTTGGGGACCTGGAAGGTATCCTAGTGGGTACTGCTAGGCTGAGGGGAGACCTTATTGCTGTCTCCAACTGCCTGAGAGGAGGTTGTAGCAAGGTGGGTCTTGGTCCCTTCTCCCAGGTAACAGGCAATAGGATGAGAGGGAACGGCCTCAAATTGCACCAGGGAAGGATTAGATTGGCTATTACGAAAAATTTCTTCACCAGAAGGGTTCTCAGGCACTGATAGAAGCCCAGGGACCTCCCAGGGAGGTCGTTGTGTTACCATCACTGGAGGGATGTAAAAGATGGGTAGATGAGGTACTCAGGGGTCTGGTTTAGTGGTGGACAGATATGGTGGACTCGATCTCAAAGGTCTTTAACAACCAAGTGATTCTATGATTCTTTTTTTTTAATAGGTTCAAGGTTCTTCTACAACTTCTTGATGTTTAGGCAGTACTTAGGAAGATTTTGGTGGTTTTTTCTCTTTCCTCCTCATAGTCCAGACTCCTTGCTTGGCTGACAGCTCCCCTGATTCACTGTTGTCTTGCCTGGCTAGGGCAGGTGTCAATTAAATCTGTGGTTCGTTGGTTATACAGCTCTCCTGCTATTCCTGCACTGGAAGCAGCAGGAGAGGCTGAAGAGCAAAGCAGGACGGTAGAAAACAGTCTATTTTTAGGACAAGATTGGCTTATCTTGTATTTATCATAGCTAGGGGATAATGTTTCCAGACCTCACATGAGTAACGGCTGCGTAAGAGCTGGGTTAATTTTAACTGCCTGCCAGTCAGCAAGCATGGAGCCCACGCAAGAACCAGAGGAGCTGGGACCTCAGACAGAAATGACTGCAGACACAGTTCTTGAGGTTGGAGAGAGACTCTTTCAGGTCAGCCGCAGGTTACTCTCAGTCCACAGTCGTTACTTTGAAGCCATGTTTTTTGGGGGGGCACGAGAGAGTGCTGAACACCACATAGTGATCAGGGGGATTGATGCAGTGCCTTTTCAGGCGCTGCTTGAGTTCACTCGCACAGCCCAGGTGCAAATAGGCCAAGAAAACGTGACCAGCTTACTGGAGACAGCTGATTATTTTCAGTTTGACAGGGTCAAACTGTTGTGCGAGAAGTTCCTCGAGCGAGAGCTGCATGTTTCCAACTGCCTGGGCTTGATGACCTACTCGCAGCGATTTGCCTTTGTAGAGCTGCATGCGTCTGCTATGAACGTGGCTCTCACTCACTGGGGGGATGTGATGTGCCAGGAAGAATTTAAGGCACTATCCAAAGAAATGCTGATGCAGTTCCTAAAAAGTGATGAGCTCTTCGTTTTGCGAGAAGACGTGGTTTTCGACAGTGTTATGAGGTGGATAATGGAGGACCCAGCAATGAGAGAGGAAGACTTTCTGGATTTGGTGGGTGAAGTCAGGGTCACTTTCCTGAGTTTGTCCTTCCTTGATATCCTGGTGAAGCGCAGCAAGCGTCTTGGAGAGACAGATACCTTTTCCAGGCTCGTAAAGAGGCTAGACAGCTGTCCTCCACCCAGCTGGCAAAATATGGAACTGAGTCCTTGTGCTGGTCGGAGCTACGACACCTTATATGTCCTGGGAGGAAAGCATGACAAGGAACAGCAAGAACTGTTTGTCTTTCAACCTAAAACAGGGACCTGGCAGGCTTGTGCTCCACTGCAGCGCAGGAACCTCACCCAGTATGCAGTGGCAGCAGTAGGTAACTTGCAGAGAAGTGGGACTGAGCACGTGCAAACAGGAATTGAGGCTGAGAGCCCCCCGTGCAGGGAGTTCAGCTTCTTCTCCTGTAAAACTGCCTTGTTCAGCATTGCTGAAACCTCATTCGTGTTTTTGTTTATGTACATTCAAAGAATAGTTTTGTTTGCCTTTATCCTGGGAGAATCAGAGAATCATTAAGGTTGGAAAAGACCTCTAAGCTCATCCAGTCCAACCATCAATCCAGCACCACTGTGCCTGATAAACCGTGTCCCCAAGTGCCACAGCTACACATTTTTTTAACCCTTCCAGGGATGGGGACTCCCCCACTGCCCTGGGGGCAGCCTCAGCCAGTGCTTCACCACTCTCTCAGTAAATAAATTTTTCCTAATATCCAATCTAAGCCTCCCCTGGTACAACTTGAGGCCATTCCCTCTCATCCTTCCTTGGGAGAAGAGATCAACAGCCACCTCACCACAACCTCCTTTCAGGGAGCTGCAGAGAGCAATGAGGTCTCTCCTCAGCCCCCTCTTCTCCAGCATGAACAACAGCCTTTTCACGTTGCAGGCACTATTGAACTCCTTGTGCTCACTCTCACTGGAGTGAGGATGATGATTTCACTTTAAGCAGTCTGGTTTTTTGGTCTTCTCTCTCATGGTGGTTTTGACAGATGGTGACTCCTGATTTACAGGTGCCACTAAGTTAAACTCACCCATGGATGTTGTGAAATCTTCATGCTTGGAGACTTTCAAGACAGCTCAAAGCCATGGGTTCCCTTATTTGCATTGGTGATGCTCCCATTTCACATAGGGCTTCAGACAGGAGATCCCCAGAGGTTTTTTTCAGCTGGTGTTTCCTTGATTCTGTTCAAGAGCAGGAGTAAACTTGGAAGGACTTCCTGCATCTGTAGGCTCTGCATGTTTGTGCTGATAAGAATCAAATACTGCAAACTGATGCAAAGAGCAGTCATTTTCTCTGCTCGTCTTGAACCTCATCGGTTCAGCCCTGGGAGAAGCAAAAGCCCTGGTTCTCAAGAGCAAGTTTCAGCCTTTGTATAACTGGTAACATTCTCTGCTGTCTTTCCAGGAAGCTTCCTTTTCGTGACAGGCGGATATTTCCGGGATGAGTTTGTCTGGTATAGTGTGGATTGGGTGCTTATCTACAATTGCTTGGACAACAGCTGGCTGGAGGGACCTGCCATGAAGAAGTCCCGCCACAGCCACTGTGCAGTAGGAGCAGGGCTCTACCTGTATGTGCTTGGAGGGAGCACAGATGAAGGGATAATCCCAGCAGTGGAGCGCATGGCTTTGGTGGAGTCAGAGTGGGAGAGCATGAGTCCTATGGCTCAGCCTGTGGAGAGAGGAGACGCGGTCAGCGTGGGAACCAGGATCTATGTGGTCTGTGGCCTGGATGAAAATGGACACGTTTATGATGGAGTGCAAAGGCTGAACACAGAGACGGACAGCTGGGATGTGATCTCATTCTCCCCGCTTCCAAGGTAAGAAATAATCTGGGACCTGACAGGAGAAGAAAAGTTGGTCCTTCTCCAAGAAGAGGTTGGACTGGAGAAATCCAGAAGTCCGGTCCCACCAACGCTTTTGTGATTCTCTGTTTAAACGGGACTTTTGTTATGAGGACCAAGGTCCCAGTAAGCGTTTCAGGATCTGGATCTTTCTGATCAAGAGTTCCTTCCCTCCCAGGTATGACCTTTGTATCACAGCCCTGAATGGTGCTCTCTACACTATCGGAGGGGGCGCGTTTCGATTCGATGTGGAGACGGATGAGTGGACGCAGGTGGATGAAGAATGCTTGACCCAGAAGTTCTTCATGGGCTGCAGCACTGTGAATGGACGGATTTATCTCCTTGGCCAGAGGAAGGGGAATAGTGCCCTCCCCGTTGTGGTCCTCTTTGATCCCTACATTGATATATGTCAGGTCATTGATAACAAACTCCCTTGCCCCCTTCCTATTCATGGCTGTGTCTCTGTGCGAAGATTCGATACGTGGGCATGAACGAAGCCAGATCCAGCATCACCAAAAAGAAAAAGCCACATGCTTTCGGGCTGATGGGAGTTAGATCACGTCAAGTTTGGTCTGCTAATTGGTTTAATTTTGAAAATAGATCTATTCCTTCATAACTTTGGGGTTTTTTTTCTACTTGGAAAATGAATTTTAAACAAAAGCCAGTGAAACCTTCATGTCTACACTGAGTTTGCAGGTCATTATTGGAAATAGTGGTTGGGTTGTTATGGTACATGAACTCCTCAGGGCTGATGTAAGTAAAGGGCTGCTCTGCCCTGGAACCTCTGTGGTTTCTGTCCTTTGACCAGCTGGGAGAGACAGGAAAGTCACTAGCATCAGTGGGGAGGCCCTGGCCCAGATTGCCCAGAGTTTTCCACCTCCTTCCTTTCTCAAAGAAAAACCTCCCCTGGCATACGTGTAAAATGTCTCAGAACACTTGGAAGCATACTCAAAGCCTGAGTGGAAAACACAGAATCATAGAATATTTAAAGAGAGCATTTGCAGGTTTCTGTACATTGCTGATGGACATACATATACGTAGCTTTATCCATCCTCTGCATTTTTCTGAGCCTTCGCGTTGCAGTGGAGTCACACATCCAGCAGATCTCGAAGATTTTCCTACAGACATAAGACCTGATACTCTAAAAAGCTTTGAATCATGCAAAATCAAGGTAAACCATGGTCTTGCTTAGACATACTTTGTTTTTACATTGACTTTAAATTCTATGTCCTGCTATAAATTCTGATGATGACTTCACGTACAATACACTACAAGGTTAAAAGTCATCCAAGCCCTATTAAAACCCTGGAATTGTAACACTGATTTTCCAGTTTTGAAAGAGAAATCTCAACAAAATGAATACATCCTGGATTTGACCAACTTTGGCTTTGGACCCACAGCTGTGGCCACACTTGCTCTTTGGACGGGCTCTTTGAAATGGCCTAGGACCATGAATAAGGAACCCTTGAAAGGTGCCACTCCACACCATCACCCTGCCCACAACCTTACATCAACCTGGAGAGCCAGCCCGGAGAAGAATGAGGTGAAAGAGAAAGTAAATCTCCAGCTAAAACAGGAAAAACAAGGAATTAAGAGTTCCTCCAGAGCTGGAATAACCTCCCAGGCTGCGCCCAGGGCACTGCAACATCCCCAGAGGTATCTACACTTCTTTGGATGGGGATTTGCAGAACCTCAGCTTGGTTCACACTTCCACGTGGGTGCTGTTAATTCAGCAGGGTCTCCCCAGATGGCCCACGGCTGCCGGGGTCCGTGCCATGGCCACATCCCTGCTCCATCAGCATTAAACAGGATGCAGCATGCCTACCACAACGCTTCTGCTTGTCTCCTCTCATTACGTGGGTGGTTGTCGATCACCTATGGAGACGCTTATAAACTGCAGCCTGTGGGAGGCACGCAAAGCCCGGGGGTTCTTGGTTTCCTCAGAAATGCTGCAGTGTGGAGCAATGAGCAAGCTTCCAGGAGAAGAGCTTTAAACAGCATAATAACAGGACTCAAACACTGAATAATTTATTGTTCACATGGGGAGGGAGAGTAGATCTCTTGATTGATGGGGGTGTTTGTGTGCATTTAGTGCTGAACCTCAAGCTGAGAGCCAAAGAGAACCTGATTTTTTTGATGGAGACCTTTGGTGGCTCCTCTCTCCATTCTGATTCCATATGTTACAGAGGTTTCAGCAGGAAGATTTCATTGAGAGAGCAGATAGCTTGAGGAAGAGGAAAACTATGAAGATTTCAGTGCTTTCTGAAAGAAAGCTGAGAAGAGCCTATTTACAAGGGCCTGCAATGATAGGACGATGCGGGGAATGGCTTGATATTGGAAGGGGGAAGATTTAGATGAGACATTAGGAAGAAATTCTTCATGATGAGGGCAGGGAGGTCCTGGCCCGGGTTGCCCAGAGCAGGGGTGGCTGCCCCATCCCTGGAGGGGTTCCAGGCCAGGTTGGATGGGGCTTGGAGCCCCTGATCCAGTGGGAGGTGTCCCTGCCCATGGTAGGGATGGGATTGGATGGGTTTTGAGATCCCTTCCACCCCAAACCATTCCATGATTCTATGGTAAAATTTTGCCAGCTGTACACAATGGGATTCGATGCCTTTGCTCTAGAAGTCTAAATATACCTTTTTTTTCCTCACCTCTAACACAATTTTGACTGGTAATTATCAGCTGCTGACAGCAAACTCAAAGATAAAAGAAGTTTTAGCTTGTGATGATAAAGAAACAAGTACATAGTTCACTCAGTAACATCAGGAAAAACATCCAGCTCTTTGAGACTGTTCACATTCATGGGCTAAAAAACATAATTTCCAACGTACTCTATTTTATGAGTGAATGCCAAATAAAACTCCCTAGCATTAAGATTGATAAACTGTGATTAAAATGAATGTAAAGATGAGCTCATGAGAATTTTATTTAATTACTCTGACAAAGCTTCATACAAATTTAACTCAAAAATTAATTTTAGAACCCACGCACCAGTGCGAGTCATGATCCAGGCCCACGCACTGACGGGAACAGAGCTAAAATCTACTTGGTGGCTGGTCATGAGGGGTGTCCCCAGGGCTCAGTGCTGGGACCAGTTCTGTTTAACATCTTTATCCATGACCTGGGGGAAGGGATCAAGTGCTCCCTCAGTCAATTTGTAGGTGACACCAAGCTGGGTGGGAGTGTTGATCTGTTCAAGGGCAGGAAGGCTCTACAGAGGGACCTGGAGAGCCTGGATCCATGGGCTGAGGCCAGTTGCATGAGGTTCAGCAAGGCCCAAGTGCTGGGTTGTGTGTTTGGGACACAACAATCCCACGCAGGGCTCCAGGCTTAGGGAAGAGCGGCTGGAGAGCTGCCTGGCAGAAAAGGACCTGGAGGTGTTGGTTGACAGTGGCTGAAGTGGCCAAGAAGGCCAACAGCATCCTGGCTTGGATCAGCCATGGTGTGTCCAGCAGGAGGAGGAAAGGGATCGTCCCCCTGCACTCACTGCTGGTGAGGTCACACCTCAAATCTTGGGTTCAGTTTTGGGCCCCTCATTACAAGAAGGACATCAAGGGTCTGGAGTGCATCTGGAGAGGAGGACAGAGCTGCGGAGGGGCTGGAGAACAAGGGTTACAGGGGCAGCTGAGGGAGCTGGGGGTGTTTAGCCTGGAGGAGGCTGAGGGGAGGTCTTATTGCTCTCTACAACTCCCTGAAAGGAGGTTGGAGGAGGTGGGTGTTGGTGTCTATGTTCCCATGTGTCAGCGTCCATACTGCTGGAAAAGGGGCCCAAAGCCCAATCTGACTCCATCTCCTGTGCTGAACCATGGGGACCTGCCTTGTTTCCACACGCAAGACCGGGGGAGATGTCTGTCAGTCCTTGGGCTCCCCTGGGAAGCAGCATTTCCCTCAGCCAGACACTGGTGTCCATGGTCCCCGATTGAACCGGGGAGCTCTGGTGTGGGAGGAGGCAGCAGGGCAGGGCTGGGCAAGGTGGGAAGATGTGAGCAAAGCGCTCCTGTTACAAAAAGAGCGACGAAGCTGGTGAAGGGGCTGGAGAACAAGAGGAGCATCTGAGAGAGCTGGGGGTGTTTAGCCTGGAGAAGAGGAGGCTGAGGGGAGACCTCATTGCTCTCTCCAACTCCCTGAAAGGAGGTTGTGGAGAGGAGGGGGCTGGGCTCTTCTCCCAAGTGACAGGGGACAGGAGGAGAGGGAATGGCCTCAAGCTCCACGAAGGGAGGTTCAGACTGGACATTAGGAATAAGTTTTTCCCAGAAAGGGTCATTGGGCACTGGCAGAGGCTGCCCAGGGAGGGGGTTGAGTCCCCTTCCCTGGAGGGGTTTAAGGGATGGGTGGACGAGGTGCTGAGGGACATGGTTTAGTGATTGATGGGAATGGTTGGACTCGATGATCCGGTGGGTCTTTTCCAGCCTGGTGATTCTGTGATTCTGTGATCTGTCACCAAGACTGCCAGTTTGGCAGGGAGACACGAGCAGCCCACCTCCAGCAGCAGACCCCCTACTCGCTGAGCGTGTGCAGGAGAGAACTTGTGTGATGCAACCACTGGTAACTTTTCTAACGAATTGAGTGCGGAGGCTCCTGCCAGGTGTGCTTGATTTGTGGAAAAGCCACAGAACACCCAGACTTACGCAACGCTGCAATAAAACCAATGTCTTAACTTGATGTGGGAGATCAGCTGTTTGCGTGCCAGGTAACGAATTGGACTTTTTGGACAACAGTCCCACAATGAGCTCCAGGAGCCACGTCATCCCCTCTTTCTGCTTCTCTGCTGAGAGCAGGGGCTCACACAGCACCTCTGCGAGCATCCCCTGCCTCGCTGGGGGATTCCAACGCTGATGACCCAGCAAATCCCCTGTCTGTGTTGCAAGCTCCCACCTGGACTCTCAGCAGAAGGCCCTCCACCCGCAGCCGAGGTGTGACCGAGGGACAAACTTGTCCTTTCATACTTGCTGGTACAGGTTGTGTTACAGGTACAGGAGAGAGGAAGGGCAGGGCAAGGAGCTGTCACGCAAACACCATATGCCAAAAAAAAAAAAAAAAGGAGAGATTCAGTGTTCCTGGGGACAATCCCCCGTCCACTTTGTAGCAGGTAAGGATCGGGCCGGAGCAACCCTGGGAAGCACTGGTGGCAACTGGCGCAGGAGAAACCAGATTTGCTGCACTGGCCTCCCAAAGATGCATGGGATGATGATCAGCAGGGCACCAGGGATGCAGAGCAGGAGGTCCTGTGGGTAGCGTACATCTGCAGACTCCTTCAAGTCTTCCCAGGTAGCAGCCAGGATTCGTGATGCCAGAACCCCTCCAGCAGTCCCACCTTAGTCAAGAAGGTGGGCACAGAAAGCAGAGACTCCGGGACACAGCAACGCATAAATCTCACTCCTAAATCAGGACTCCCAGCTCAAAAGCTCATCATTCATGCTTCCTCCCCAGCCCCCATCTCAGCCCCACGTACGTGACTTCAGCCTAGTTGAATTGCATCACTTGTTCTGACCTGCCCGGGACCTCGGAGGTGGGGTACGATGACCTAGCCCAGGAGGGTAATTTAGTGGGTGTCAAGGAGGTGGCAAACTGTGATTATTCTGCTGCACACATGACTGAAATCCTTACCTGGTGACTATAACAACAGGGGCTTCTCCCTCACCCCCTCTTTCCACCAGCTGTTTCCTTCCCAGGGAGCAATGCCCTCCCCATTAACCCACTCTGACAACTGGCAGAGGTTGAGGATGGAGGTCCCAGGTGACACTGGCCCCAGCTCTTAAGGTTTTCTGGCACCCTCAAGGTCCCATCAGCCTGAGTTTTGTTTTCTCCACTTTGCCCGGCAACATCCCATAATCCTATTTGCATTTTGAACCATCACATATCGAGCACTAAGCTGACAAACCTCTCCCCAGAGCTATTCTGAAATTCTAACGCAGCCCGGCCCTTCAGGAGACTTCCCACCATTCATTACACTTGCTCCCAGCCTGACCAGTCTGCATGTCGGACTCCAGATGGTTGTAGCTCCTCACATTCCCACTTGGAACCTTCTTAAATTTTCCTGATAACAAGATGATTTGAATCAAAAGCTGGCCTTCCACAGTTGGTCCTTTACCTCCTTCTGGTACGAGGTTACACTTTACAGCCACCCAGGTCTGGAGGTGGCCATCAGTGTCTGTTTGACTTATAACATCTCACCCATAAGCTTGAGATGGATCCTCTTGGGATGCAGCCTCAGCAAGATGTCAGGTATTGGACCCTCTCTGAACTTTTAAGCAGGGAAGTCATTTGCCAGCACCTCACTGAATTTTCTGCCTTCAGCCCGATCTTGTCTCCGTGTTCTTGCTCAATGATCACCTGAGTCCTGCAGTCTTTGCGGTGTTTCAGATTGGCATTGCCTTTCAAGTTGTTTCTCAAGATGTTTCTTGGCTGCTTTCTTGCATGTTCACACTGATCTGCCACAGTTACAGGTCCTTTCCTCTCTCCTTGTTTGGACACGACTTCAGCTTTTGAACAATGTCTTGCTGCTCCGTAGGGACCTGCAGGCACTGTGTCTGTTGTACGTGTCCAAATGCAAGAAGCAGCCCCTCTTCAAGTCTAAGACATCTACACGCATCATTCAGCGTACACATCGGCATGAAAAAGTGTGTTGGACGCACAACTTCGCTATCAGTTTATTGAGAGTGTGCAAAGGGAAGAGCACAATTGTGCCAAACTGCTCTTCAAACAGGATCCATCCACTAGGTTTGCACGGAGTCAGAAGATTCCTGCCAGCTGTAATTTTGGGCTAGGATGGCCAGATGCCAGCCTGGGGCCCATGCTTTGCCGGTCCTCCACTCATTCACCAGCCTCAAGCAGCAATGTTCTTCTCCTCATAGCTCGCCTGGAGCCCTCACCTCATCTCCCACAGCTGCTTGAGAACATTATGTGATGCACGCCCTGTGTGATGCACGCCTGCCCTGCACACACGGGGTGACAAAGATACAGGGAAAGAGATTCACGATAAAGATTCAGTGATAAAAGGTTCCTGTCAGCTGTAATTTTGGGCTAGGACGCCCAGATGCCAGCCTGGGGGCCAAGATTTGCCAGTCCTCCACTCACCCACCACGCCGCATCAGTGTGACACACACCAGCTCCACACACGTGGCATGATAAACATACAGGGGAAAGAGCTTCAGGTTCTGCTCCATCTGGTCCGCTGGGTTTTTCAGCACCCAAGCCTTTTCTCCAGCAGCCTCCCTGCCCCTAGGATGGGGGCCTGGGGGGAGTCAATGCGTTAAATCCATAAATACTATCACAGCACTCACAAGCTTCTCAGCATTGGGGAGACGTGAAGAGAGAAGGTGGGGCAACAAGGGGAGGAAGCTGATTACCCAGAGAGCTTCTTTAAGCAAGTTGATGGCAAGAAAACAATATTTGGCAGTTTATCTGCCCTAGTGACTCATCACTATAGTGCTCAGCTAAAAGCAGCACTCAGTAATTCTTAATCTAAGTCCAACAGCTCTACTGAATCCTTGATCTATCCTTTCCCGAGAAACAAATTTGTCTCCTAATGAGCTTATCTCAGCCTTCAGGGGGACAGCAAAGCCCTGAGGATAAAACTCAGCAGGCATCAACATAGTCTGCACGGGCTCCACAGCGCATTGTGCAGTCTCTGGGAAGCACTCTGCTCCTCAGGTAAGAGGCGGGGTGATTTTATTATAGGGATCTTTCCTAGTCTTGAAAACCTCATGAAAAGGAAGAACAGACACTAATTTCTCTCCTCTTATCCTTGCGAGTCCGAAGTATCTCCTTAGTGCCGCAATATTGGACTGGTTGCTGCCCTGGCTATATAGGTAACCTAGGTCTAGGGTGCCCTGTGTTCCAGGGCCAAACCCAGCTTGACCTAGGAGATAAATCAGAGCTGCAGTTCTCCACTGGCTGCATGTCCTGGGTGTGCAACATCCTCCCCACATGTGCTACATGTGCATTGACTTGGCAATGGCCCCTATACATGTCCTCCTCATCACACGTCTACCAAGAAGGTGAAACGAGCCAGGGTGCCTCCTGCTTGTTAAAGAAGTAGAAAAGAGCCCAGACAAGCAAACCTTTCAAAAGTAATTTATAAAGGACGTTTCCATTCAGTAGTACAAAATGATGCATGACCACCCCTCCAGAGCACATCACCTGCAGAGGAGTGGCAAGGTTGTAGGCTCAGGTTAAAGAAACATGACAGGATGCAGAATGTGGACTTTGAACTTCACATTAGCTCAAGATTTCAGAGGCAAATAATCTTCAGCAAATACAAATTTAAATGACGATGCACGAACAGATGTTCTCCTCCCAGAGCGAGTTACTGCCCTGGAATCACTTTTTCCCCTCTGAAAGTATCCAATATATTTGGACTGAAAGCCAAGCTGAGCACATATAAGCTGAGATCAAAGCTCAGATGAACTGAGTGGATTGCTCAAACCCCCTCTTGTCTTTCTATGCTGTCACTTGCCTTTTAATTTTAAACATGTGCACCACCTCTTCACATCAGGCACTTCCTTGGTCCATGCCCCCCCAGTTTGCACTGGTCCTTACTGGGCACATACAGGGAGGTGCCTGAGCAGCCCGAGCCCCTGCGCTCATTACAGTGAATCTGCTAAACCTTTGGTTTCATGGATTGATTTATAAAACAGAAATTTGCATCATACTCACTTATTTCACTCTTTCAAGGAATCACAGAATCTAAAGTCTAAGAATATACAGGATACAAGATAGAGGACATCAAGCCAACTGAATCCAAACTGCGTCATCACCTCCTGGACTATTGCTTTAAACTTGCTCTTCTTGACACACCCGGGCAAAGGCCCTGGCTTTAGGAGGCCACGTTAAAGCATTATTCCATAGGGTTCTGCAGATCTTCTCTGGATCCCTTTTCCTCTGAGGACCGGGGAAATGTGTTCCTTCTAGCCACAAGCTGACCCTGTAAACATTTCACACTGTGCCAATCACACCGGGAGGAAACATGAGCACTTACTCAGTGTTGGCTTCTAGATTATCTAGTGTCTTGTCACCTCCCTTCTTTGGACTGTGTTTCCTTCCAAGTTAGGTTTAAAGGATTACCTGACACCTGAGACACAACTGCTTGGATTTTCCAGGTCTTCCAGCTACGATTTGGGCGGGCGCTCTGCAGTCTGGGCTTCGTGGCACCCACCTTTGTGGCACGAACGCTGACAACAGAAGGGACTGAGATCCATTCCCTTACAGAACATGGCACACAGCAGCATTCCCTTTGAGAAGAAAGTTTTTCCTATGTCTTTCCAAAGCTTTCATTTCGCTACGCTCAATTTTGATTTCCTGAGTGTTCGTGGGGCACCTGTCTTCTCAAAAGAGCTGTCCCTGTATTGAGTTTCACACCTCCTTGTTAGTGGCATCATTAGTGACAACAGACCAGGACCCCCAGAGGCTGACCAGATTCCTACAAACAGCATCAGGTGAGTGAGATTTGACATTGTTAGGGTTTATCCACCTTTTTTTTAAAAAAAAGGAAGTATTTTTCAAGATTAACACATTTAACAACTATGGTATAACCTAATACAAGTCAAACAACTTTGATCCCTTTCTACCTGGTTCAAGGCTACATCCTATAGTAAGCTTTTATTGAAGAAAGACCAAAATCTTCCTTCAAATATCACTGACCATAAACAATTTGGTTTAGAGGAAGCAGGTATTCCGCTAGGATACTGTAATTGCACTCCATTTTATCTACACAACAAACAAAACTGTTTCTAAAGACGGTGGCCTGGACTCGTTACAGACCAGGTCAGACGCACGTCAGCAGTCGTTATCTTTCCTTGACGTGACCGTTGGTGAGATGGCTTCTGTTGTTCAGGGGCTCAGACCCATTCCTCTGGATATAATCGTTGCTTGTGACGTTGCTGAAATATGTGACCCCATTTTTCTCCTTTTCCTTGATCTTTTCTCCTTCTTCATCCTTGTCACTTTCTTCCGTGTCACTTCTCATGTCCTTGTCCATCTACAGAAAAAAATAAATGAGAAGCAATACAAACACAGCAGGCTGCCCAAGATGCAGTGCTAGCTGAATCATAGAATCACCAGGTTGGAAAAAACCCACTGGATCATCGAGTCCAACCATTCCCATCAATCACTAAACCTTGTCCCTCAGCGCCTCATCCACCTGTCCCTTAAACCCCTCCAGGGAAGGTGTCTCAACCCCCTCCCTGGGCAGCCTCTGCCAGTGCCCAATCACCCTTTCTGTGAAAAATTTTTTCCTAATGTCCAGCCTGAACCTCCCCTGGTGGAGCTTGAGCCCATTCCCTCTCCTCCTGTCCCCTGTCACTTGGGAGAAGAGCCCAGCTCCCTCCTCTCCACAACCTCCTTTCAGGGAGTTGGAGAGAGCAATGAGGTCTCCCCTCAGCCTCCTCTTCTCCAGGCAAAACACCCCCAGCTCTCTCAGACGCTCCTCTTGTTCTCCAGCCCCTTCCCCAGCCTCGTTGCTCTTCTCTGGACTCGCTCCAGAGCCTCAGCATCCTTCTTGTGGTGAGGGGCCCAGAACTGACCCCAGGATTCGAGGTGCGGTCTCTCCAGTGCCAAGTACAGAGGGAGAAGAACCTCCCTGCACCTGCTGGCCACGCCGTTTCTCATCCAAGCCAAGATGCTATTGGCCTTCTTGGCCACCTGGGCCACTGCTGGCTCAGGTTCAGTCGCTGTCACCCAACACCCCCAGGTCTTTCTTCTCCAGACACTTTCCAGCCAGACTTCTCCTAGTCTGTAGCTGCTCAGGGTTGTTGTGCCCCAAGTGCAGGACCTGGCATTTGGCCTTGTTAAACTGCTGAGCTGCAGCCTAGACATTCATCTGCTACTCCACCCACTTGCCTTTTTCTCACAGTTCTAGCCTATCCCTTCAGCTTTTAAATCACCTTTGGAAAGAGGTTCTCTCTGCCTCTCTGATTTCAGTCTCAGTGGATACCTAGCTGTGATCATAGAATCAGAGAATGGTTTGGGCTGCAAGGGACATCAAAGCCCTGCCATGGGCAGGGACACCTCCCACTGCATCAGGGGCTCCAAGCCCCATCCAACCTGGTCTTGAACCCCTCCAGGGATGGGGCAGCCACCACTGCTCCGGGCAACCTGGGCCAGGGCCTCCTCACCCTCACAGCAAAACATTTCTTCCTAAGATCTCATCTCAATCTCCTCTCTTTAAGCGCCAAACCACTCCCTTTTGTCCTATCCCTGCACTCCCTGATGAAGAGCCCTTCCCAACCCTCCTGCATGCACATCCTTGTAAACATTAGGAATTACTGCACAAGCTGATTAGCAGCACCACATCACAGATCCCCAGGACTGAGGACAACCATGGAAAACTGAGGAGAACCACCCTGCTGCTCTGGGCACCAGCACGTGGAAGAAAGATGTAGGAGGCAGTTAATCCAGTTCTTTCACATTTTCTAAGGGGACAAGGAGACAGCACCTGACCACACTTGGCCTGGGCGGCTGCAGCCTGGCATTCTGCTTTGGGCACTGTGAAAGCCTCCAAACAAACCAACAGCTCAGCACAAAGCCACTCAACTCTGATTACATTCAGCTTTATGGTCTGCTTTTTCCTCTTGCTATTGACTGCGGGTTCTGTAATTACTTTTGTAAATATTTAATTCACCACCTTACAAAGAAGACAACGAAGAAACAATGTGGTAAAACCAGAGTTTGGAAAAAGCAGCCCAGCACTTGCTGGCTTCCCGGGCTGTTGCTGCTCTGCAATACAAGATGCCATACCAGTGGATAAATTGAGGTGTCACAATCCTGGTTGGAAAGAGCTCTGAGGGAAAGCAGCAAACTCCTTCTGGGACCTGAGCTTTGGAAGCTGCTCAGGGGCATCAGCTGCTGCATGGACATCCATTGTCTCCATTTACTCTGTTCTGGGAATATCTCTTGGGTCACATTAAGAAGTCTGTTTGCTCTTTCTAGAGATGCCTACATGCAAATGCAGACAGGTTTGGTGAGAACCTAAGCCTGCACCGAATTCAAATTGCCTCCAAGGCCAATATGGGTAGGAGATGTTGTCTTCTGTGAACAACCTGGACCTCAGGCCATCCTGGAACTGGCAGTGCAGGAACTATGCTGGAGTCTCAATCTGCTGCATAAGGACAAACAGTAAACAATATTCCTAAGTTCACCCATTTGTGGCCACAGGAGATGGCTGAAGCCTTAAACCCGGAGAGATTCCTGAAGGAGCTACACATCTGCACAAATTATGACGATGTATCTCAGCTCGCCTGTTTGAGAGAATGAATCCTGTCCATCAGGATCTAGGCTGAGTTCTAATTAATGCAGGTGAGGGCACAGCACGCGAGAAGTTGCTGCAGGTAAACCTGTGCGAGAAAGCAGAACTGTGGAGATCAGAAAGGCCCGTGAGAAGAACATGAACTTCTGACTGGAGCAAGAACTCCATGGCTCTCAAAAAGGGGAGAACGTCCTGTGTTCTTCCTGATTCCACTTTGGGCTACTAAATATCATCATTGGAACAGATCTGTTTAGGATTATTTCTCTTTGTTATTCGCTGCTCAACGCGGAAAGCTTTCAAATGTGGTTTTTGCATGAAATGTGCCGGATGATTTTTAGATAACACAGGCAAAAATTCTGTATATGCTTCGGTATTTTTCTCCCTGAGGGTTCGTGTCTTTCTAGTAAGGCTGTTTACTACCTCATCATTTTACACTGTAATAACTGCAATGATAATTCAGCCCACACGAGCATTAGGAAAACAATACAAGGGACTCTTCAGTTGCGTCTTCATTTCTGCCCTGTGAAGTTTGTCCTTCCTAATTTGCAAATTATTTGCTCTGTGCTACCTTCAGGGAAGGCAGATAAAGAAAATGGGGACAATGTGGATGGAGATGAGCCTTTATTGCATGTTCTCAGTTCCCATAAGACAGAATTCCCCAGTTGGGTGCTAATAAAACAACTCCTCCTGGGCTATGAGGTCAACTCCCACATGGCCCTGACTTGTTACTCCTGGATTGTGTCCTTGGCATGCGGCCAGTCCAATGCCATTAGGTCGTGCCTTTGATTCTGGGAAGAATTTCATGCTGAGCAGCAGTTTGGTCTCACAGCAAACGCTACGGGCAGAGAGAGTGGGATGCATTTCACTGAAGTTTATACAGCTGCACCTCACACATCCATCCAGGCTCTCTCTGGTAGAGATAAACAGCACTACCTGAGTGCAATCCTGAATGGATTACGCTTTGGGCACGTCCGTTTACCTCTTCTGATATGAAAAAGGGTCCAGACAGCTGGTTCAGACCAAAATGTCTACTCTGTAGACATCTACTACAAAACCTGCAATAATTCCTTATGAGGAACGGCTGAGAGAGCTGGGGTTGTTTAGCCTGGAGAAGAGGAGGCTGAGGGGAGACCTCATCGCTGCCTACAACTGCCTACAAGGAGGTTGTAGAGAGGAGGGTGTTGGATTTTTCTCCCAAGCGACAGGTGATAGGACAAGGGGGAATTCAAACAAGCTGCACCAGGGAAGGTTCAGATTGGACATTAGGAAAAAATTTTTCACCAAAAAGGGTCATCAGACACTGGAACGGCTGCCTAGGGAGGTGGTTGAGTCACCATCCCTAGAGGTATTTAAAAAATGGGTAGATGAGGTACTTAAGGATATGGTTTAATGGCAGATAGGTAAGGTTGGACTCAATGATCTCAGAGGTCTTTTCCAACCTGGTGATTCTATGATTCTAAGCAAGTTTGCTGAAGATGCAAAACCAGGAGGAGCGGCTGGTATGCCAGAGGCTCGTGCTGCTGCTGACAGGGCCCTCAACAGGCTGGAGAAGTGGGCTGACGAGAACTTTGTGAAGATGAACAAGGGGAATGTGAAGTCCTATACTTGGGGAGGAACAGCCCCAGGAACCATGATATGCTGGGCTGACCACTTTTCTAAGGAAAATCTGGAGGCTCTGGCAGACACCAAGTTGAGCATGAGCCAGCAAAGTGCTCTTGCCCTTCATGGTCTGTATCAGGAGAGGCATTGCCAGCAGGGTGAGGGAGCTGATCCTTCCCCTCTCTCTGCTGGAGTGCTGTGTCCAGTTCTGGGCTCCTCAGTACAAGAGAGACACGGACACACTGGAGAGTCCAGCGAAGGACTGCAAAGTTGATGAAGGGACTGGAGCATCTCGTGAGGAAAGGCTGAAAGAGCTGGGACTGTCCAGCCTGGAGAAGGATGCATCAATGGACGTTATCAATGGATATGGATACCTGAAGGGAGGGTGCAAAGAAGACAGAGCCAGGCTCTTCTCAGTGTTGCCCAGTGACGGGACAAGAAGCAATGAGCACAAATTGAAACACTCCCTCTGAAGATCAGAAACCGTTTTTGAACTGAGAAGGTGTTCAGGCACTGGCACAGGGTGATCAGAGAGGTGCTGAGGTCTCCATCCTTGGAAATATTCAAAAGCCATTTGGACATGGCCCTGGGCAACCTACTCCAGGTGACCTTGCTTGAATCAGGGAATATGGACAAGCCTTCCAGAGGTACCTTCCAACCTCAGCCATTCTGTGATTCTGTGATCTCAGCAACACTGTCACTAAAAATCCTGTACTAGGAAGAAACACTTTTGCACTGGCCTCACCAGTCATGACAACTTTCCCTGGCTTAGATTTCTTTGTTTCACTACAAATGCAAATCATACTAGACCGAGTGCCGGGATCCTTACGCAGATGTCAATGGCTTTGCTCATAGAAATCTCCCCTGGAGTCCAACTTACATTTGTCTTGAATAGAAGCACTGGAAGTGCACTCGATATTGTAGGGACTCATGACAATTGTACTTTTTTTTTGGCCAATTTTCCCTAATAATATTGAGTGTTCCCTTCACCTCCCTGTTTGGAATGCACACATATAATTTCACTAGGGCAAGAAGGAATCCATCCCAGAGGAACCCCTGTGCTCGTGAGCAGCCCAGATGGACCCTTCCCCCCCGTGTGACGTACAGGGGACTACAAACCGATCCATACCGTGCCCTGGAGGATGAACTTGTTGAGCATGCGAATAATTAGGCAGGACCAGAAGACGTGGAGCAGCTGCAGAATTATCAGGAGAACATTCACGAAGTAGTATCCAAAGAAGGGCTGGAATATCTCCATGGAGTAATAGTAGGTGTTATAGAGCACTCTGCAAGAGAGAGGGAATCACGGTGGAGGAAAAGCGTGTGGTTAGTAGGGCCACAACTAAGCTCAGAAAGCTCTCATCTCCTTCTTACTTATAACATAACTGAGCCAACCCTCAGTTCCCCACCAGAAACAAGAGGCAGAGCCATAGGTGGAGGTCTTCTCCTGTCTTGTACACTTCAGGGCTTTAAGATTCCTCTATAGCCCCAAGGCAGCCCACCCTCGCTCCCCCCAGGACAGCACCGTGGCTCAGCAGCCTGCGCGAAGGGCAGGGACATAAGTGCAAGGACTGAGAAGCAAAGGCTGAAGCAAAAGATTCAGCAGCCAGCCGAATTATCCTGTCCCCTAAAAGGCAGCTTCTCCATTTCCCTTGACTGCAGCAAACTCACGTGTAGGGGTAAATGACCAAGCGGCTGATGAGGAAAACAGCTGAGAAGACCATAAAGAGGCTGTCACAAGTTTTTTTCCACTTCATGTAATTGAATATTTTAGTTGGCTGGAAGGAGAAGGAACAATCAAACAGCAGGCCAAGACAGTGCATCTGCACATGCTCTAGGAGGCCAAAGAGCCAGACATGACACAATCTGCGTGCAGGTAACTGTGCCTCCTCCAGGCTACCTGCAGGGCAACCTCAGCTTGGTCACGAGATAGAAACATAAAATGGTTTGCGTCAGAAGGAACCTCAAAGCCCATCCAGTTCCAACCCCTGCCATGGGCAGGGACACCTCCCACTGGATCAGGGGCTCCAAGCCCCATCCAACCTGCTCTTGAACCCCTCCAGGGATGGGGCAGCCACCACTGCTCTGGGCAACCTGGGCCAGGGCCTCCCCACCCTCACAGCAAAACATTTCTTCCTAAGACCTCAATCTCCTCTCTTTCAGCTTCAAACCTTTTCCCCTCATCCTATTCCTATGCTCCCGGATCAAGAGCCCCTTCCCAGCTTTCTTGGAGCCCCTTTCAGTACTGGGACCTGCTTTAAGGTCTCCCTGGAGCCTTCTCTTTTCCAGGCTGAACAACCCCAACTCTCCCAGCTTGTTCTTGCGTGGGAGGTGCTCCAGCCCTCGGATCATCTTTGTGGCTTCCTCTGGACTTGCTCCAACAGCTCCAGATCCCTCCTATGCTGAGGACTCCAGGACTGAATGCAGGGCTCTGAGTACACTTCTGCACTGAATTATCCCTGAAACACTCTAACTCTTGGCCCACACTGTGCTAGGTCTAAAGACGCCCTTTGGCTGAAGAGCACCCTTGCTACATCAGTTCTGACTGACACGTAAGCTGTGGAGCTCACCTCCAGGAAGCAATCGGAAGCATCGTGAATTACTAACACCAGCGTCCCAATGCGGATGTAATTGGCACAATACGAGAAGCTGATCAGGAAGATAGTTGCAGCGTGATGGATTATCTGCTCCTTGAAGTCCTGGTGAGAAAGGGGAAAGCTGAGAATAAAATATTTAATGTACCTCCTGCGCTGGTTAAAGCTTGCCTCCAGCGGGTAGCAATGAAATCTCCCCACCAATGACTAAGAAACCCCCCATATATCTCTTCTTACCCACATAACTCTTCTACCAAACACATTCTAGAAACGTAGGCTACCAAGAGACTCTAGAATGAAGAGTTCGTGATGTGAATTGAGGATCTCACGACAAAGAACACTCTCTTCTTCACCAGTAATGACATGATGATGATCCAAATCAGAAGACAGAATGGTAAAATCCAATGATTTAGTACAGACAAGTTCAACATGAAGAGAGGTTTCTTTCTTTCACAAAGCAGTGTCCATACCCATCTCTGCCCCATTCCTGTGCAAGTCTACCTGTCTGCAAAACTGCCTCGCACCCCCAGGCTTGTGGATGGGGCCTCACAACCACCCTCTACTTGTAAGGACCTACCTGCAGCCTTGCTGCTCGCGTACACCTATAGCATCAAATCCTGCCTGTAGGTTCACCCAGGAACACACAGCTTATCTGGCAAAGAATCATCTCTTTTCCTGTCTCTAGAATCACTGCAGACTAGAATAGTCTGGGAGAGTAATTCTTCAACTCGGCTTTTAAGTTTGTATTGAGAATTCTGCAGTAGTTTGCACCTTTCTGCGTCAGGGTTTGCATTCTCCACTTCCCACTGACTGGGAATGGAAATTCCTGGGAACGAGCTAGGACAGCATCCCCCAAAAACTCAGACTAGCACTACACAAAGGCTCTTGGAGATTGTTCTCCTGACTGTTCAACTTAGGTCCTGTCTGCGCTGGATTCTTCCCTGAGGCTGCCACTCACCTTCCTCTTCACATCAAAGGGCAGGGTGAAGACCAGCGAGCAGTAGAAGGAGAGCTCCAGCAGGTAGTACCAGAACACGGATGGCAGGAGAGGCTAGGAGAGAGAGAAACACCGACCAGATAAAGTGGAGCAAGGGCTGGGAGCGAAGATTCCTTCCTAGGCAAAAGAACAGCAGACAACCAAACCAACAAAACTGGTTCTTGCAGCTTCAGGGGGAAATATTTCAACTGAACAAGTGGTTACTTATTAAATGTCATCTGTGCTGAAGGGAAAGCAATGAGCAGGGGAAATTCCACTTCGCCGCACCATCTGGAACATATATAAGTCCATGGGACCTGATGAGATGCATCCCAGAGTCCTAAGGGAATTGGCTGATGTGGTTGCCAAGCCACTCTCCATGATATTTGAAAAGTCCTGGCAACCAGGAGAAGCCCCCAGTGACTGGAAGAAGGGTAAAGTTGTGCCCTGTTTTAAGAAGGGCAGAAAAGACGACGCTGGGAACTACCGACCTGTCATCCTCACCTCTGTGCCCGGGAAGATCATGGAACAGATCCTCCTAGAAGCTGTGCTAATGCACATGGAGGGCCGGGAGGTGATTAATGGCAGCCAGCGCAGCTTCACTATCTAGACTGTCTATCTGGACTCCTGTAAAGCCTTTCACGTGGTCCCCCACAACATCCCTCTCTCTAAATTGGAGAGAGATGGACTTGATGGGTGGACAGTACGGTGGATAAGAAACTGGTTGGATGGTTGTATTCAGAGAGTAGCGGTCAATGGCTCAAAGTCCAGATGAAGATCCATGACTAGTGGTGTCCCTCAAGGTTCTGTACTGGGACTGGTGCTGTTTAAAATCTTCATCGATGATATTGACAGCGAGATGGAGGGCACCCTCAGCAGGTCTGCAGATGACACCAAGCTGAGTGGGGCAGTTGCCACAGTGGAAGGACGGGATGGCATCCAGAGGGAGCTGGACAGGCTGGAGAAGTGGGGCTGTGAGAACCTCAGGAGGTTCAACGAGTCCAAATGCAAGGTCCTACACCTGAGTCAGGGCTTGTGAGTCTGAATTTGACTCAGTGCCTTCTCTTTTGTCAGTAACATAACCTGATTTCCAAAAGATACTCAAAGACAACACATGATCTATAACAGCATTTTCTCCTCTTGTGTGACTCACCTGCTGTGGGTAACCTGTCCAGCACTCTCTGTGGTCCCAAAGCCAGGGCTTCTGCAAAGAAAATGCAACACGAATGTGATAATGCCAGAGGAATTCTTCTCTTATCAGCTGCCAAACTCCTTTAGTGTGTTCCCACTACAGAATTTGTCATGTTTTATTACAGGTAGAGCTGGCTGCACTGTCTGGAATTCAGTTGCCAAGAGATTTCCACTACAAGAAGTCGCAGTTGCCTGCGACTTTGCAAATTTGTAGCTGTTGTGCTGTAATTTCTCAGGCTGTTTAGCCCAGGTCCAAATAAAATAGCTCAAGGAAGACTTCTACCAACTTGCTGCAGCCTTCTACAAGTCTGGGGTAGTGGTGGTTATGTTTTAATGCATTAAAATATTCTTACAACTGTTCCATTAAGAAGCTCTGTGGCTTGGACAATACTTTAACACGGCAAGAAGGCTGAAAACTTGTGTGTCAGAACATGATATTTCCTCTAATTGAGGACCATGCTGCACCCTGTTAAGTAATGAACCTCCGAAAAGATCCTGCTTTGTTCACACTTCATACAAAAGGGGAGACCTCATTGCTCTCTCCAACTCCCTGAAAGGAGGTTGTGGAGAGGAGGGAGCTGGGCTCTTCTCCCAAGTGACAGGGGACAGGATGAGAGGGAATGGCCTCAAGCTCCACCAGGGGTGGTTTAGGCTGGACATCAGGAAAAAATTTTTCATGGAAAGGGTGATTGGGCACTGTCAGAGGCTGCCCAGGGAGGGGGTCGAGTCACCTTCCCTGGAGGTGTTTAAGGGACGGGTGGATGAGGTGCTGAGGGACATGGTTTAGTGTTTGATAGGAATGGTTGATGATCCGGTGGGTCTTTTCCAACCTGGTGATTCTATGATTCTATGAAAACTGGTAGTTCAGAACTGGGTAGCTTCGAAAACTCCATAGGAACATGGCAACTGAAGTCCCCAGAAGTCTGGAGGATGTTCTGACCCTTTTCTGTACCCAGATGTGATCAGTGCAAGTGTGTCCTCATGCATCCAGTGATGAAACGTACCCTAAGCCACATCTGTACGGGTAATTTTCTATAACAGCTGGCAGAGATAAGAGCAAGAAGGCAACATCTCTCCTCTTGAGGAGCACCCACTGGTGGATGAGCACTGGGGAAGGCAAGCAGTGGTTCTTCTGACCAGTGGCGATGAGGCACAGACACAGCCTCCTGCCATCTAGGAGCAGCAAAGGGAGTGGGATTTACCTCAAATCCAGGTAAAAACCCGGAGAGATGTGTGAGACAGAACCAAAAAGGGCAAAGCCAAAATTATGCTACACCATGTCACCTACACTAGAAAGGAACCCCAGGTCCCTGAATTCCATTTCTCCACTCGACAATCGAGGCTGTTTTCTGGTGCCCATTGTGCAGTAAGTTTCCCTTGCTACTTCCTACCTCATGGACTCACGGGGCAGAGGGTTTTGCCTCCAGTCTAAAGCTACTAACACACAGTATAAACACTTCTTTCTAAAGAAAGAAGGGCGTTTCACAAAAACAAATGCATGTGAAAACATTACTCAGGTGACAAAGGAAACGTGCGAAAAAGTATAGAAGTGTCACAGGCAAATAGGCCTTTTCACATTATTTGTTCTTCTTTTTAATGTACTCATTTTGGTGCAATTTCAGATAATGGAATAACATGCCGTGTACTAAGGGGCCTAGAGGTGCTGTCCGTACCACAGATGACTCCTTTTTAATTAAAATTGGAAGACAAAGAATCATAGATTCATAGAACGATAGAATGGGTTGGGTTGGAAGGGACCTCAAAGCTACAGGATGAGAGGAAATGGCCTGAAGTTGCACTAGGGGAGGGTTAGATTGGATAGCAGGAAAAAATTCTTCACTATAAAAGAGCAGCGAAGCCCTGGCAGAGGCTCCCAGGGCAGTGGGGGAGTCTCCATCCCTGGAGGGGTTCAAAAACGGTGTACATGTGGTGCTCAAGGATATGGTTTAGCAGGCACAGTGGGGTTGGGCTGATGGTTGGACTGGATGAGCTTAGAGGTCTTTCCCAACTTTAATGATTCCATGTGCAGGCTCTGGCTGGGTGGAACAGGAGGTTGGGTACTCACATCGTACAGGACAGCAAGTCCAGTGAAGAAAGCAATGATGTAAAATGTAAACCGCCAGCTACAAACAAACAAAAGAAAGAATGTTAGAAACCCATTCATTAAGCACCAAGCTCCAATTCCGTGTCTCAATTACATTCAAAGAATGTTGCCAGGCAGGCAAAGACACACATTAACACACTCGAGGTTTGCCCAGATCATTACACGAGCGTTACTGGCACATTCAACAGACTTCCCGAAGAGCAATTCTTCTGCTTTAGAGATGGCAGAGAAGATGAGAACCCCACTGAATGAAACCACCCAGATAATTACCCCAAACCTCCCACCACCTGCCTCCGTCTCCCCTAAGCGCTGGCAATTAGGCATGCTAAAGTCCTTATCATGTAAAGTAACTAATTACTGTCCTGCTTGGTCTCAGTCAGGAGCTGGTAGTGACTTTACCCACACTAAACCCAAAAGAAGTTCCTAGAAAATGTTTACCAAGCTCAGTGGACAGGGGCAGGTCATGCTCAACATCCACAGTAAAGTAAGGAATGAGAGGAATTTCACCCAACGGAGTAAACAGGCAGCTGACAGACTAAACACAGGAAACTTCAAAGGAGTCCAATGGTCTAAACCAGTTTTCTCATTTCCAAAAATCTCCATAACAAATCAGAAGTAACTACACTCTAAGAGATTCCGCCTGTCAGTGAGAGCCCCAGGAGCTCCCAGCCAGACACTGCACAAAGCTTCAGTTGGAAAGACAGGATGGAGCACCGCGAGCTGACTCAGAAAAGCATTTATTGCTTGCTATTTACTGTTACTATTTACTGCACGTCAGCTGAGCACAGGGAGAACTTAGATTTCAGCTTGGTGGAAGCGTGGTTGCCCTACAACTCCTTGTCCACAGCTTTGATTGCAATTAGCTGGAATACAATGAATAATACACGCCTGTTTTTTTTTTTCTTTTCTTTTTCAATTAGGGTTTTCAAGCAGGGGTTTTCAGTCAGAGGTTGAGTGTTAAATGGAGTACGAGGTGATCAACTCGAAGTTGATGCCTACCCTATGAAAACACACTTACAGATATGAACGGCACTGCAGGAAATTTAATGATGACTTTCATCTTTGTGATTCTCCTGGGAGAATCGATTTCCTTCCACTGACAGCAAGGCAGCCACTGCTAAAGTAAGGCTTTTTCAACCAAGCTCAGGAGAATCCTCCTTTTCTAGGGAAAGCTTAGCCAAGTCTAACATTTGCAGAAATGGCTGACGTGAGATTTATTTTGTGCCTCCACATCTTTTGGGGCCACAAAATTGGTGAGGGATCCAGAGGAGAAGTCATATGAGGAGTGGTTGTAGTCACTTGGTCTGGTCAGTGTGGAGAAGAGGAGACTGAGGGGACACCTCACAGCAGGTTACAGCTTCCTCACAAGGCAAGGAGGAGGAGAAGGCACCGAGCTCTTCTCTCTGGTGACTGGTGACAGGACCCAAGGGAATGGCAGGAAGATGGCACGGGAGCGTTCGGTTGGACACTAGGAAAAGGTTCTTCCCCCAGAGGGTGGTGGAGCACTGGAACAGCTCCCAGGGAAGCAGTCATGGCACCAAGCCTGACAATATTCCTGAAGAATTTAGCCAAGAACCAGTAAAGCTGCAAAACACTAGGGAGCTTTTCAGGGACAACGCTGTTCAAAAGCAGAATGCCAGGCTTAAGAGATAGAAACAGGGGTCCTATAAGGAAAAAAGGTGAGACAGGAGTAAAAGGAGAGTTGCGAGTGAAAATAGAACGGAAAAGCAAGGAATGTTTCAATAACAGAGAAGCAGCGGAGAGGTGCAGAAGAACTAGGTGGGGCAGGGAAGATCCTGGAGGCACAGGGTGGAGGCAGCGAGCTGGGACACTCTGTGGGCAAGGATGGAGGGCACAGAGGCAGCGAGCTGGATCCTTTGTGTAGGATGGAGTGTGAAAGGCCCCTGCTGCTCATGGTTTGTGCTACCACTCACCAGGCCTCGCAAAACTTCTTTGACAGGCTGGGTCGGTCTGTGTTCCTCCGGTGCCAGAACCACCTCTCCACCTTCCTCACTGGCAAGTCACACTGTTTGGCTAAACAGATCAGGTCATCCTGGAAAACAGGTGAGGAGCAGGGCTCAGATCCAAGTCTAAAGGTCGGGAGGAGCAACGTGGGCATCTCGTGTGCCCCATCACCGAGCCCGGCTGGAGGCTCCAGGCAAGCCCGAGGCTCTTCAGGCTGAGGCATCTTTCAGAAAGCTGTCCTATCTTAGTGTGAAGACCTCCAAAAGTAGAAAATCTTATTAATGCTAAATGCTAAATATAGCAACTTTACATTCCTTATGTGAACTTCCTACCTTTCAAGCGCCGGTCTCATCTCCTCATAGGAGTTTGTTGTTGAATCACTTCCTCACCCTGTCTTCAGGGACAGAGTCCCATAAACCTACCCCTCCAGCACAGATTTTCTGCAGGTGAAATGATTTTTAAAGTTCCGCAACGAATCTTGTTATCCCTTTCAGCATCCTGGTACAGTTACCAGCAAATAACGTGACTCTTGAACAGAGGCAACGGCATTAGGACATCAGGAAAAGCTTCTTCACTGAAAGGGTCCTCAGGCACTGGAACGGTTGCCCAGGCTGGTGGTGGAGTCACCATCCCTGGAGACATTTAAAAGAGGGGTAGATGAGGTGCTCAGGGATCTGGTTCAGTAGTGGATAGGGATGGTTGGATGTGATGATCTCAAAGGTCTTTTCCAACCTTGGGTTTCTATGATTTTCCTACATGATATTCTCCTGCTCGGGATAATTTCTCAACGAACCACTCATAGAAATCCTGCAATTACCTTCTTGTCCTTAGACTATTAAAAGTCTGGAATGGGATATGACAGAAGTTTGTCACGTTTTATACTCCTCAGGGAAATAGCATTGTGGATAGCTTTATTTTTTTAAGTAAAGCAATAGTTTCTCATGAAATGCATTTACCTTAATGATACTATGTCAGAGTGACTGACACGGTCCCAGCATGTTGTATAGAAGTGTGTCCACTGCCGATTTTCAGGTGTGCTTCCTCCCACTCTTTCTTAGTGATTGCTGTGCTTGTGGTGGAGACAAATGGAGACACTGGTTTCTATTCTCCAGCTGCTCCATAATATGGAATCCCTCCCAAGGAGAAGGCTGCTGAGAACAGCAAAATCTCAGCTTGTACTGAGCACATAAAAGCTTCCTCATACACAGGTCTCTGCGAGCTCATGGGAGAGGGAGGAAGGCAGGAGACTGGCTGTGGTGGAACCGGTGAAGGGAGAGCGCAATGCAGCAGCCAGCAGCCCTGCTCCTGCTCCACGGCACTGCCAGCAGGAGACTCATGGTGGGCTCCCATATGAGGACAGGCTGAGAGAGTTGGGGTTGTTCAGCCTGGAGAAGAGAAAGCTCCAAGGAGACCTTGGAGTGGCCTTCCAGTATGGAAGGAGGCTCCAGGAAAGCTGGCTCTTGACCAGGGAGTGCAGGGATAGGATGAGGGGAATAGTTTTCAGCTGAAAGAAGGGAGATTGAGATGAGATCTTAGAAAGAAATGTTTTCCTGTGAGGGTGGGGAGGCCCTGGCCCAGGTTGCCCAGAGCAGTGGTGGCTGCCCCATCCCTGGAGGCGTTCAAGACCAGGTTGGATGGGGCTTTGAGCAACCTGATCCAGTGGGAGGTGTCCCTGCCCATGGCAGAGGGTTGGAACTGGATGGGCTTTGAGGTCCCTTCCAACCCAACCCATTCTACGATTCTGACTCTGATTGCCCCAACTTCTTCAAGATCACTTGTTTTATCTCTCATGGCAAAACAACCCACCATTTGTGTTTGCAGTTTTCTGATGCTCCTCACAATCCCTGTGATGACGATCAAGACTTTAGTTCACTTCCTGAAAGGCCAATCTCAAATTCAGGGATTGTACAGCAACAGAATGACCCCAGAACTAGGAGCACTTGGCTGCCAGGCTGCAAGAACTAGCACCATGGGGATCAGCTCAAGGCAGTTGATGTGACAGCAATTTGCCAGTACATGAATAGAAGGCATCAGAGAATCCAGAGAGTCACTACTGAATGGCTGGGGTTGGAAGGGACCTCTAGAGGTCATCTGGTCCACACACCCTGCTCAAGCAGAGCTACCTAGAATCATGTCCAGATGGCTTTTGAATATCCCCAAGGATGGAGACTGCACAAGCTCTTTGGGAAACCTATTCCAGTGCCTGGTCACCTTCACAATAAGAAAACGTTTCCTGATGTTCAGACAGAGCCTCCCGTGTTTTAATTTGTGCCATGCGCAAGGGAAGCACAAGGAGGAACAGAAGTTGTCATTATTTCCTTTGGGAGAAGAGTTTCTTGTCCACAGAAGTTTGAGATTTAAATTTTTTTTGGCTGCTACCTAGAGAAAGCTGCTCTCCCAGATGTTCAGGAGAGGAACATAGCTGACGACATTTGCAGAATAATCCCTGCGGCTGGCTGGTCTCAGGGCCAGCGCTACAGTGGCTTGTTGAGCTTCCAAAGACGAGTGACATTAGTGAACTTCAGGACTCCAAATGTGATTTTATTTGGCCAGAAACACAATGGCTAAACCTAGAGGACAGCCAAGGAAGAAAGGACTCACCTCTCCAGGCTTCTTGCAGCGTGTAGTGTAGAACGCCTCCAGCACAGGGTTGGGCTGAGCTTTTGGTCGCTGCTTGTCTCTCACACCTAGTTTGCTACTGAGGGGCAGGGCTACGGCTCTGCGAAAGAACAGATAAAGGTTCAGCCAAAACCAGAACAGCATTTTCTGATATGGCAGCACAATTAAAACATAAGGCAGCACCTAATGACTGCCTCCCACATTTTGAATCTAAGCCCAAGTATCATGTCAAGATAAGGCAGATAAAGAAACTGGGAAGATAAAAACCCAAACTAAGAGCAGAAACAGTGGGACGGGGACCCTACTTTCCTGGATGCTATGTGGCAATATCCAGAATTGCATGAGGTTGGGAAATGCTATATTGTGCTCTGTCAACGTCTGAATCCACTGGGCTTGGGCAGCTGGGATTAAGGCAGAAAGCCCAGACTTGCAGCCCCGATGCCTATCGCTGGTGTCTGGCTTGCTGGCAGCGTACGCCCAGTGCCACGCTGATGATAAGGGCTAAACGTTGTTCAGTGCTCCAGTACCTGAAAGGGGCTACAAGAAAGCTGGGGAGGGACTTTTTACAAAGGCTTGTGGTTACAGGCCAAGGGGCAATGGGTATAAACTAGAGGGGGGCAGATTTAGACTGGACATAAGGAGGAATTTCTACACGATGAGACTGGTGAGGCACTGGAACATGTTGCTCAGGGAAGTTGTGGCTGCCCCATCCCTGGAGGTGTTCAAGGCCAGGGTGGATGGGGCTTTGATCACCCTGGACACTGGAGGTGTCCCTGCCCACAGTAGGGGTGGGACTGGATGATCATTAAGGTCCCTTCCAACCCAAACTATTCCATGATTCTATGATCTAACAATACTGAACACACATGCCACCTGCTTGAACTAAAGACTTGGCTCAGGATGAAGACTGGGGTTCTATCAGATGTGTGGTATTAATGCAGAAAGAAATGTCCTGCAGAAATAAGAGGCCGCTTTGTCATTACCGGAGGAACCCAGCTCTGTTTTTCCTAATGTGAATCAGATATCGGTTGCAAACTAAGAACACAGCAATAAGAAACCTGGCCACAAGCACGGATGCTTATGCTGGCTAGGCATCTGCAGTCTTCCACAGTGGAAGAATGCAAAAAAAAAAAAAATCTGCATTGATAGAAAAATGTTACCAAGGGGTAACAAACACAGGTGTAGAATTGCTGAGCTCAGCAACTCAGCTCCTCCTCTACAAACTCTTCTTCCCCTCAGCAGGAGGACACAGCCCCATCAATGGCAATGAGAGCAATCCTGCACCGACACTGCCCCAACAGAAAACCTTGCAAACTAGCGTTCAAAGAAAAGGCCCCAGTTAACTGCATTCTCCTTGAATTTCTGGACAATTAGTTGCTCCTCATTAAAAACCTTTTACATGCTGCCACTGGCACACAGTTGGTCCCATCAGAAGAAGGAGCAGACTGTCTGCCTTGAAGCACTTCTCAGCACTGCTGCTGAACACAGAACACACAAAACCTCTGGAAGACCTTATCTCTGCATTTTAGAGTAAAGCTTTTCTTGCTTCAGGTGCTAACAGCCTCCCTGACCACTGGGTTATCAGCTGGAAATGGGTGCTGAGGGCAGAGATCCCACACAGAGGAGCGAGAGCTGAAAACCCAGCCTGCTCTGCCCGGACACTGCAGGCTGCCCAGGCTGCTGCTCTGGTCAGTTCTCCCTAATCATTCACAGAATCACTAGGTTGGAAAAGATCCACAGGATCATCAAGTCCAACCATTCCCATCAAACACTAAACCTCAGCACCTCAACCACCCGTCTTTTAAACACCTCCAGGGAAGGTGACTCAACCCCCTCCCTGGACAGCCTCTGCCAGTGCCCAATGACCCTTGCCATGAAATTTTTTTTTCTGATGTCCAGTCTGACCCTCCCCTGGTGGAGCTTGAGGCCATTCCCTCTCGTCCTGTCCTCTGTCACTTGGGAGAAGAGCCCAGCTCCCTCCTCTCCACAACCTCCTCTCAGGTAGTTGTAGAGAGCAATGAGGTCTCCCCTCAGCCTCCTCTTCTCCAGGCTAAACACCCCCAGCTCTCTCAGATGCTCCTCTTGTTCTCCAGCCCCTTCACCAGCTTTGTTGCTCTTCTCTGGACTCTCTCCAGAGCCTCAACATCCTTCTTGTGGTGAGGGGCCCAGAACTGAACACAGGATTCGAGGAGCGGTCTCACCAGTGCCGAGTCCAGAGGGAGAAGAACCTCCCTGGCCCTGCTGGCCACGCCGTTTCTGATCCAAGCCAAGATGCCATTGGCCTTCTTGGCCACCTGGGCCACTGCTGGCTCATGTTCAGCCGCTGTCAACTGACCCCCCCAGGTCCTTCTCCTCCAGGAGCTTTCCAGCCAGACTTCTCCTAGTCTGTAGCGGCCCAGGGTTGTTGTGCCCCAAGTGCAGGACCTGGCATTTGGCCTTGGTAAACCTCATCCCATTGGTCTCAGCCCAGTGGTCCAGACTGTTCAGATCCCTTTGGAGCCTCCCTACCCTCCAGCAGATCCACACTTCCACCTGTTCAGACACAGCACAAGGTTCCTTTTTTCACTTTACAGCAAAAAAGCTGCAGAAACTGCTTCATGATGTAGATGTTTAATGATGTTTTACTTAAAACCAGTATAGGATATATTTATGACCACGATTATATAGTATCATAGAATGCTTTAGACTGGAAGCGATCTTTCAAGGTCATCCAGTCCAACCCCCCTGCAGGAGTAGAGACATCTTTAATAGGATCAAGTTCCTCAGAGCCCCGTCCAACCTGACCTTGAATGCTTCCAGGGATGGGGCATCCACTACCCCCCTGGGCAATGCGACCTAGTGTTTCAGCACCCTTATTGTAAAAGATTTGTTCCTTATATCCAGTCTAAATCTCCCCTCCTTCCACTTAAAACCATTTCACCTTGTCCTGTCACAACAGGCCTTGCTAAAAAGCCCCTCCCCAGCTTTCCTGTAGCCCCTTTCAGTACTAGAAGCTGCTCTAAGGTCTCCCCAGAGACTTCTCTTCTCCAGGCTGAACAACCCCAACTCTCTCAGCCTCTCCTCACAGCAAAGGTGCTCCAGCTCTCAGATCATTTCTGTGGCCTCCTCTGGACCTGCTCCAACAGCTCCATGTCCTTGTTGTGCTGAGGGCTCCAGAAGAGCTCACATGGTGTTGACTGCCCATGGTCTCTTTGAGCCATACAGCCTCTGCTCCGTATGTGCCCGTGCCAACAGACCGTTCTGCACCAAGCATCCTTCCAGAAGAATCTTCTGAAAGTTTTCCTTAATTTAACTAACAGGTATAAAAGCAATTTTATGAAAAGACCACCTACATAGAGAAGGTTGCAACTTCTATTACATAAAGGCACAAACCACTGAATGGTTCATCCTTTCACTGATTCATCCAAGAGCCGATTTCCACCTGGCTTTTGCACAACCAGCCCACCAGCTGCATCAGCTGTTCTTACATCACCTCTGGGAACCTCCTTTGGCATCGCTCACTACAGCAACATTCAAAGATGTACCACCATCAATCAAAAAAGAGATGTTTCTGCCACAAGAGAAGGGCCAGGCGGGAGTGTGATCACTAGCCACGTAGTAATCGCAAGAGCCGTGTGTAAGCATGGACTTAGTGGAATTCAGCAGCACCTTGGTGCTACTGGTTGGCAGAGGAATGCAGCCATCACTGGGAGTTCTGGGGTTTAGCTCTGATTGCTCTTAGGGGATGTTTTAATTATATCTTATGATTTGTCTAATATCAAAGGGGTTAATAGAGACATTGGACCAGGAGGTGCTAAGAACACGCCACAGTGTTTCAATGATATCTGCAACTACATAGAAATTGAGAAAACATTTACCTTTAGCTCTGAACTAGGTCTTGGCTCTTGTATGAAGCTGTTGCTTGAAGTGGGCCTGATCATTCTTTTTTAAAAGGAAGCCATTTGATACAAGCTCTTCTGAAGAGGAAGATGCAATCAAGCTCTGTTGTTGAAGAAGAACCTTATTGCAGCTTCTTATCAGCCCACACTGGCAACTGAAAGGTCTGACATTTTCCAGACACAATAAAAGGAAAGGGAAGGTTTCTGCCAGGTGTCAGGGCAGCTCAACAGCAAGTTTTTTATTGAAAAACTATTTAAATTATCCTGACAGATTTAGAATCATGGTTTGGGTTAGAAGGGATCTCAAAGCCCATCCAGTTTCACCCCCTGCCACAGGCAGAGACACCTCCCACTGGATCAGGGTGCTCCACGCCCCATCCTGCCTGGCCTTGAACCCCTCCAAGGATGAGATATCCATGAGCATTTTTGTTTAATCCCTGCCTTCTCTCTCTTTCCTGCTGGTTTGTTATAACCATGGCATAAAACCTCCCTGTAAGAGAAACCAGGCCACTGCAGCTGATAAACACAGGGTGTAATTAACCAAAGTTACAGTTGCTTTGTTGTTGAGGTTTAGAGTTTAACCACGAATTACAGGACCGATCCTACTTTTATAAACATCATTGGGAAATCAAGGCCTGAAATTCTTCCTAAGGGACGTTTGTACATGTTGGATCTGTGCTCTGACTCAGTTTTCAGTTAAATCTTGTTCCAAGCACAACCCTAAGAGCATGATGCTTGTACGGATTTCAACATCCCAGAGTCATCATCTCATTTGCAGGGATGGTCTCATGGCAGTTTATCAGCTCTCTGGAAAACAGAAGGAGAAAGTCCAAGGACTAAACCGTACAACTCTCTGCAGCGAGGTAAAGCAAGATGCAGTCAGCAAGATGATTCTCATCTCCAGCCTACTTCTTCATCAGTGAGCTCCTCTCCCTTCACGGTTTACCTCGGTGAAGTTCACACTCGGGTGCTTTATTCAGCAACCACCAAACTGTCTTGTGCAAAACCTGCTGAAGCTGAAACTAAACAGATTCATCACAGAATCATAGAATCACTAGGTTGGAAAAGACCCACAGGATCATCAAGTCCAACCATTCCTATCAACAAGAGGAATAAATGAAGGGGAATAAATTGGCACCTCCCCACCACACAGAGCCTGTCAGAATTAGTGCGAGAGACAAGAAATTATTTAACGTCGGAGAGCTGTTTTTTTTTTATTCCTGCAAATGTTTTTGAATTTATCAGGGTGCCACTCCACAAATATTTTCTAGAATCAAAAAATGTAGAACCAGTGACAGCAACAACCAGAACTTCTGTTCTCTGAGCTGCACCATCTCTTTAAGGCTCACAGTTTCCTTTGGCTCCTGAGAATAGTCTCTGCCTGCTCTTGCTTACAGGAGATAACTTCACATTGAATTTAAACTGTGTTCCACGTTGATACCAGATCTCAAGCACTACAGCGCTACTGGTTAAGCTGAGCCAAGTCAGTTCCCGGTTTTCAATTAAACAACAATTAAATTGTTGTAGATTGATGTAAATTAGAGTCAGTTTTGTGACTAATTCAGTTGCTGTGAGCAACTTAATTTCTCTGAAAACTAAGAGCATGTTTTTGAGATGGTGCTCTTCTCTAAAGTGATAACAGAGGGCATTGGTGTGCAAAAAGGCTGAGGTTTATACTCAACCAGGGCCATCCTCAAGCTGGTGGAAAAGGGGCCACGCGTGCGAGGAGGGGAAATTGGGCAGGTGACCCCAAACTGATCAAGAGAGGATTCCCTCCTATATACCTCACACGTGGTATAAGACTGAGGGATCACGAGGGTCTCGCTGTCTTCTGTGATGACCAACGTCTAGCGAGGACCTCATCTGTCTGTCTGTCCTGGATCTGTGTGTTCCTGAACCCAGTCCCTGAGCCCAGCTCCCTCTTAGCCATGGATGCAAACCCTCTCGCCTGCTCTGCAGCATCTTTGGTGACAGAGTCATCGCACGGTGGGGGCACAATTTCATATCTTTGTATATATTTCACTACTTTCTAGTTCTTTTCAAAATTATAATCATAATTTCATTAAAGCTGTAGTTTTAGTATCCAACCCATAAGTCTTCTTCCTCTCATTTTCCTCAGGTTGAATGAGGCTTTAAGTAACCTGATCTAGCGGGATGACCCTGCGCACCGCACGGGGCATGGAACTAGATGATCTTTAAGGTCCCTTCCAGCTCTAACTATTCTGTGATTTCCCTCTCCCCTTTCCCTGTGGGGTGTGATGGGGGGAAGGGATTTTGGAGGCTCAGCTGCACTTTTTTAGCTGCTGAATCTGGCCAGGTGAGGCTAAACCTCGACAATACTACAACGTTTCCCACGTCTTTGCACCAACTCCTGCCTGTAGGACCTAACAGGAAGCTGCTTTCAGGTCCCTCCTGGTTATCAGTCAACAACAAAAGTCTCTGTGCAAAATGAGTTTCAGAAAGATACATTTCAAAATAAAATACTCAAAAAAGGCGTTCCCTTCTGTCTTTCTTCCTGTTCAGAGTTCAAGGATCTGTTCCCTGCAGATCAACCGTACCCTTTTCTTTTAAGGTGTCGCAACCCTCTGAAGAGGAGACCTAACCCTTCAGACTAAAACCTTCCTTTAGTGCAATGTGGGAACTATTTGGATTCAAATTCACTGACACTGGCTTTCAACACCCCAAAATCACTGGTCAAGTCCAAAATCAGACAACTAAATGAGATGTAAACTCTGTTTTTCAGCTTTCTGCTTTATTGTCCCTCAATCCACTGCAGTTCCCAAATTTTCCACACCAAGAAACATTTTGCAATAAAAGTGGTGATTCCTTCATCATCAAAGCCCACCAGGAATTTCATTTTTGTGGTAAAGTCTCAAACACTACAGAACGAGAAGAGAATCCAGCATCCCTGCTTGCAGGCACGTGTCGAGGGAGAAGTCCTGCTAAGGTGTGCAGGTGCTTAAACCAGACTCTGAGTTACGGGTGCAGAACGTATCTGGAAACATCAAAGAAAGTGGGGAGGTTCCCAACTTCCAGGTCGTCCCTTTCGTTAGGGCATCGTTATCTGCCTCCCCCAGCACCCACTTCACTATCGTGGCAAAGCCCACGAACACCACAGCGGGTGTTCAGCTCTCCAGCACCGAACGCCCTGTCTTCCCACCTTCCCCAGAGCAAACTGGCTCACAAGGATGTTGCTTCACCGACATGAGCTGTTTCTTCACCCCCAGGGCTGCACCCACAACCTCCTCAGCTCTCCCAGGCCCCACCCAGCGACTGCTTGTCCTCTTCCCACAGCCACCACCTCAGCCACAGAATAAGTGGTTGGTGAAAGGACATCACTGCCTCAGCTTCTCTCTGCTCAGCAAACGGGTACCAAGGAGAGAAAAAGCCACGCTCGAGGAAGCAGGGTCCTTCTCAGGTTTAATGTCCAAACCAAGAAGATGGAACCCTGCGCCAAGCACAGCGGCTGATGCAGCTGCTGGATAAGGGATTGCAGAAAATCCTCTGGGCTCCTGCCTAGAAGTATTTTCCTAGAGCTCTGACTTGGATATAAATGACTGGAACAGATTACAGCATTTCTGAAATCCCAGCACAGGCACCTCCATCAACACAGAGGATCTAGAGAACAAAACCGCTTTGCACGGCTGCAAGTAATAGGTGAGGGCGGAATTAATCACCAGAGGCCACGCTAAAGCCACCAAACCCAAACTTCTACACCGGTCACAGATGCTCACTATGACCCTCAGACCAGAGGTACAAAGCTACAAAATCCAGCCATCTGCACAGAGACGGAGAAATACCACACACATCCTTTCGGTCTGCGAGTCTCGAACTTTGTGCACGTCACGTGGAACGGGGCTCTGGCCACTGAACACACGGGTGAGGGTGCAAGAGGGCTAGAGTCGCTCATCCCGCTCACCAGGGGCAGCTTCCTTCTCCGGGATGGACTGAATGTGGAACAGTCATGGGTGAGAAAGAGAAAATGTCGCACTGAAATAAATAAATGACTGCAAAGAGTTAGGGCAAACAGGAATACAGGTCACAGCGCTGGTTTGTAACTGGCTTAGGTAAGCCAGCGGCATGATTACAGGTTTCCTGGACCTGTACAAGGCACTGGTGATTTTATCTTTTTTAAGGGTGTGACAAGAAGCTTTTATTTAATAAAGTTTGTGAATCAAACCAGGTTTAAAATTAATGAGTAAGGCCAGGCATTTGGAAACTCTCCCAGCTGAGCCAGCGCTTGGATGGGAGAGAAAAAACACCTTTCACCTGGCCATTGGCATCTTAAAGCAGGTGGACAAGATATTTCATAGAATCGTAGAACCACCAGATTGGAAAAGACCCATCGGACCATTGAGTCCAACCATTCCTATCAAACACTAAACCATGTCCCTCAGCACTTCGTCCACCCATCCCTTAAACCCCTCCAGGGAAGGTGACTCAACCCCCTCCTTGGGCAGCCTCTGACAGGGCCCAATGACCCTTTACGTGAAAAATTTTTTCCTGATGTCCAGCCTGAACCTTCCCTGGTGGAGCCTGAAGCCATTCCCTCTCGTCCTGTCCCCTGTCACTTGGGAGAAGAGCCCAGCCCCCTCCTCTCCACAACCTCCTTTCAGGTAGTTATAGAGAGCAATGAGGTCTCCCCTCAGCCTCCTCTTCTCCAGGCTAAACACCCCCAGCTCTCTCAGATGCTCCTCTTGTTCTCCAGCCCCGTCACCAGCTTCGTTGCTCTTCTCCAGAGCCTCAACATCCTTCTTGTGGTGAGGGGCCCAGAACTGAACACAATATTTAGACTGACCAAGAGCGGTGTGGCAAGAGGGAAGGGAATAAAGGGACCAAGTCACAGCAGCACAACCCCACGCTGAAAGGACCCTCTGGAGCTCACCCGTTCCAGCGATGCCGCTCATGCTGGGTCAACAGGCTGAGGGCTGTGTCCAGCTGGGCTTCCAGTGTCTCCACAGATGGAGACGCTGCTCCCGCTCCCAGTTTCAATCGCCCTCACAGTTAAAAAGCATTTTCTTATATCCTGATGGAGGGCCACGTGTTTCCACTTGTGCCCAGCGCTTCTTATCCTGCCACCAGGCACCACAGAGAAGGGTCTGGCTCTTTCTTCTCCCTGTTCCTGCCTTGTACCGGAGAGCCTGGAACTGCTCAACCCCAGCCAGGGCAGCACACAGGGCTGCTCTCCAGCTTCCAAAGACAGACGTGTCCAAGCCCCCAACAGACAGAGCCTGCCCGAGGGAGCTCTACATCCAGCCAGAGCTGGGGGACCAGCAAGGAAGAAGTGGGAGCTGCTTGTGTTTTTATGGTAATCGGCAGCACCTCAGTTCCCACCTCATGGGAGGTAACAGAGGCGCCTGTGTCCCCAGAGCAGGATAAAATCCACGGAATGTACGGAATGCACACAAAATGTATTGTTTACAAAGATCTGGATTCTGATTTTGTATCACCAAAAATGGCTTATTTAAAGAATCACTCATGCATTTGTGTTTACACAAAAATATCGGCTATAAGGTTTTTTTATTATTATTAAAACCATCCTCGCAGCAGAGCTCTGAACCATTTCAACTTCTAGAAGCTCTTCCAAGCTGTCCTTGCATCACAGATAATCTGGAGAAGAAACCTCTTTGTAGCCTACCAAGGTCTGCTCCCATTTTCTTGTGCAGCCACTTCATCAGAAAAGATGACAAAAGCATTTTAATTGTCTTTTCCCTCATCTTAATGCTTGAAACCACTGTATATTTGACTAAACTATTTCCAAAAGTGACTCTTTGATCAGCAACTCGCAATAGAGATATTTCAAACCAGTGAAGAGGACTTTAAAGAGTATATAGCAGCCATGGCAGGGGACTCTGCAGTCTGACAGTGGCTGTCACCAATAAATGTGAGTCACCCACAGCAAACCCGGATGTTCTCCAGTCACACCATCCATTGACTGAACTGCACAAAGCACCAGCACCAGCTCAGGACTTACAGAGAATTCAGAGTCAAGGAACCCTGCAGGTTTTCGAGCTATGCCCTTGCCATAATTCCCACATTTTCTGTGCTGTACAGGAACATGCAAGACCCCCAGATGGCTCTGGCCAGGAAGCAGCAGCTCCAAACACCCCTGCATGGTCCCACAACGGAACGACGCTCCTGAACCTGGAGCTGCAGGGAGGGACAGGCACATGGTTGCATGGCTGCAAGAGCCGATTCTGAGATCAGAAGACTCAGTTCTATCTAACACATCTTATTCAGGCTTGTCTGTGCGGTGTGAGAGCCCAGATCCCAGTTACCCAAGATAAATGAGTCTGAACTGTACGTGCGTGGTCTAAAGACGATGTCCTGGCGCTCCAGCCAGGGACAGCAAGGACTGGGCAAGGGGACACAACAGAGTGGGTCTGCCTTCTAAACCGTGAGCACAAACTTCATCTAAGGCCTGCCAGGTTTACATGTAGGCAGTTGCATTGCTTATAATTAGACCTTAAGGGTAGGGTTTGTGTTCTAGATTCAACACACTTCTTTAGCCAGGACGCAGGGCTGGAAAGAGAGAGCTGAAAAATGCACCTCAGCAAGATTTACACCCCGGAGTTTCTGTGGAGCTCTGAAGTCACGCCCTGGCACAGGCAACAGAATCAGAGTCATGAAATAGTTTGGGTTGGAAGGGACCTTAAAGCCCATCCAGTTCCACCACCTGCCATGGGCAGGGACACCTCCCACTGGATCAGGTTACTCCAAGCCCCATCCAACCTGGCCTTGAACACCTCCAGGGATGGGGCAGCCACCCCTGCTCTGGACAACCTGGGCCAGTGTCACCCCACCCTCACAGGGAAACATTTCTTCCACAGATCTCATCTCAATCTCCCCTCTTTCAGCTTAAAGCCAGTTTTTGGACCCAGACTACCAGCATTATACCTAAAAGCCCCAAAGAATGCTGAAGAACTCACCTTTCAAAGGCATAGCGAATGAAAATCAGGATGAAAGCAAAAGGGATGCTGAGCAGGAGGTGGCGAGGCTTAGGGTACTTGATGTCTTCAGATTCTTGCATGTCCTCCCAGGTGATCCCTGGGGGCAGCCAGAACTCCTGCTGCCACAACCACTCGTACAGCGAGCGAGCCATCCTGGAAGGGAGAGAGATGAGAATAAGCCAAGTTCAGCCTGGCGCACGGCAAACCTATCGGCACAGCCAGGGAAGAAGAGGAAAGAGTCCACCCTGGGTTGAAGCTGCAGCAGCTGCAAGAGCAGAGGAGCTGTGGAAGGCAGCAGCGCACAAGGAACCGAGAAGCCGCTCGTGGAGTTTTATCGGGTGCTTGGTGACTGCTGACGCCTGGCACTGAACCAAAAAAAGGGCTGAAACGGAGGGAAGCGCCTCAGAATTCCACAGAATTAAGTGTCCTTCTCAGCAAGGTCTATCAGAAGGGTGCAAGTTTAATACTGCAGCTTCTCACAGCCGCAGGTTCCTTCCTACAGGACTGACAGCTCAGTATCACAGGGAAGCGGCAAGACCGCTCCAGGGCTGGCCCTCAGCTCTCCTTTTATATGTACATATCCTTATTTTTCAGTCATGGATATTTTGCATTGATTTGTTTCTATTTAGACATTGCAATCCCTCTGGGTGCATATGTCTGCATTATAATGAATGTTATTCTGAGACCGCTCCTTTAAAAAAGAAAAGATCTCTATCTCCTGCTTTGAATGATCAAGGAAAGTACTTTCAGGTAAGAAATTTTCATGCACAAAGGTGGGATTTACATCCACAATCAGAGAACTGAGCAGCAAAAAAAAAAAAACCAAAACAGTAGGATGGCTGCAACAAAGCACCCAATGCAAATATTCCGTTGCCAGAGAATTCCACCTCAAGCACAGCAGGAGCTGCACCGCCCTCCAGTAGAGGCTGCTCCTTCCAGCTGGTGACAACAAATATCCCAACAGAGCTGCAAACAGCAGCCAAGACTGTGGGCAGGCGCAGGAGGAAAGGGGAAGCGTGGGAATGAGGCACCAACTGAGACCTTTGCGGTAGGAATTGTGAATCCAGTAGCAGAGAACTTCCTATTTCTTTCCCAATTCCAACAGACAACTCACTAAATTGTTCCCTCCTCTCCACCTCAGGAAGCTGTGAATTCTAGGAGCAGCTGAGAATTCCCTGGGACCCTTCCAGCTTTTTGCATAGAATGGGTTGGGTTGGAAGGGACCTCAAAGCCCATCCAGTTCCAAGCCCTGCAGGGACACCTCCCACTGGATCAGGAGCTCCAAGCCCCATCCAACCTGGCCTTGAACCCCTCCAGGGATGGGGCAGCCACCACTGCTTTGGGCAACCTGGGCCAGGGCCTCCCTACCCTCTCAGCAAAACATTTCTCCCTAAGATCTCATCTCAGTCTCCCCTCTTTCAGCTGAAAATCATTCCCCTCATGCTACCCCTGCACTCCCTGATCAAGAGCCCCTCCCCAGCTTTCTAGAAGCCCCCTTTTTGCTAGGACACCAACAACTACCCCTTCACCAGGAGCCCCGATGCACTAGAAGTGCTTCCATGGATTGGCATCGATTCCTCACACAGGAACACTGCTCCTAAGCAATCTGGCAGGAACAAAAGAACTACAGTAAAGAATTCTAATGCCAATTGGGTTTGCACTAACATTGGGTTTCACCACACACAAGTTCTCTCACTGTCCATAGGACAATGCTCTTCTCTCACCATTCAGTGTCCAGGCTAAACACGTCCACCGCTCCTCATCCTCTCCCTAGTGTATTTAGCTGGACAACCAGCTACCACCAGAGAAGTGGAAACCCTTTCTTCACACCCTCCTCTGTCTCTGATCAGATTCTGTCTCTGACCAGGGTTTCTGGGAGCGGGGTCTATATGGGAGCAGTGTCCAGCATTAACAGCCGCATTTTTTAACGCAGATTCTGCTGGCACTGCCCAAACACCCAACTCTGCACACTCTGCTGTTCGAGGGCACCTCACTCCTCTTCCTCTGGCTACGAGGGTTTTCCAGTTCTTGATGACACCAGAGCTGATCCCTTGTCTACAGGTGGATTACCTGCTGTGTGGGCAGACAACACCACAGGTACAAACAGCCCCAAAGTGGCTCTGGGCCAAGCGTTCAGCTCCGCCAAGGCTCAGCCAAGGGCATCGCTGCCAGAGCCAGCACAGGAATTCCTGCAGAAAATCCTGCTACAGGATTTAACGACCCACCAGCAGCCCAGCACTCCCCAGGGGAAAGTGTTCCTTAATGTGGAAACACCACCAAAGGGATGAAAATATGTTGCTTCTCAACTCCGGTTGCTTTATTTTCTCCATGGAGCTATGGCTGAAATAATTAAAGCAAAAAAAATGCCTCTTAAACCTGGATACTCCGCAGACCAAAAGGGAGAGGCTTGTCCTGTCTTTGGAGAGCAGCTGGGGCCAAGAAACAGAGTCCTCTGCATCTTTATAAAGGCTCTCGGTTATTTCCAATGGCAAAACCCACTGGATTCCAGTCCTACTCCAGTCCACACCACCTGAATTTGGGCTACCACTGCATATTATGCATTTAAACCTTTAACTGATTTTGCTAAGAAATCAATCATTCAACAACTCCATGGGCAAATTCCCTCCGACAGCCCTTCCAGGCAGTTTCTCCCCTACTGGATACTTTCCATAATCTCAGTGTCTCCCACTTTAACTCCGATTCCCTGCCACAGCTCCCCTAGAGACGTTACAGCTTCAGGTAGGATGTTCCCCACAGTTACCTTATGCAGAAATAAAGAATTTTGGCAAAGAAAGCTCAGATTAACTGGATATGGGCTCTTTTGAACACCTGTATTATATTTATCCTCTAAAGATCACCATATCTTGATTACAGGTGCTAAGATAAGTTTTTCTTCATATATTTGTTCTAATATGTTTCACGCATTTTCCCTAATGTGTATCAAGAATTATCACTGAAGATTTATTAGATAAAGATACATAGATACATATTAAGATAATAGCTATATATTATAGATATACATCTATATATATTGTACATATAATAGATATATTTATCTTGTAGATAAAGAAATCCTTGCTCCAAAATCCAGAATTCCATGTACAACTACTTTCTGCATGCTGAGATTAGCCAGTTCCAGTCTCCTGCCTGAAGGGAATACATGAACTTTTTCCAATTTCTTCTCAGCTTTGCTCTGTTTATTTTCATTTCCTCATCCCCGTTGGCTATCCCGGCCTCATTCCTGCTTTCTGATACCACCTTATCTGTAACAACATTGCCCTTGCCTGAGATGCCTCTCTTTCCCCATCCCTCTGTTGGTTCTCCACCATTTTAAGGCTTCCATCATCAAGGGAATTGACCCACAGATGGACAGTGTCCAAGGGGTTCAGACAGAAGTTATTAACTGAGATAAATACCTAAGAATGCCCTTCTGTGGCAAAAAAAAAAAAAATCCCCCCAAAACCCCCAAATAAACAACCAAAATCAACCAAACCAATCCTAAATCTTCCTGTACGGTTCCAGCCCATGAAGCACCCACTGACCATCACTCGCCTGGCAGCTTTCTCTTCGTTCCCTTTGCCAAAGCATCTTCCCTAAAAACTCCATCACCCTGCGAACTCCCATCCCTTTGAACTTCAGCTGGCGATGATCGTGAGCTGCTGCTCTGTCCAGAACTGATGCACAACTGATGATCTCCAAACACATGGATGGATTCGGGTATGAATCTTTTTTTTTTTTGCAGCTCATGCTGCTTTATTTCTCCTCCATTCCACAGTGTTCTCATCTCTTTCTCTTGCAATTCTGAACGCCATCAGCCTTTCCCCAAACCCACAACTTCTGGCAGAATCTCTCCTTGCATGAAATAAGATCTTTCTAACTAGGAGTGAAGGAAGCAAAACCACAATCTCTCTCCCTTTGTAATCACCAACACCAGGTTCTCCAGAACCACTCTTCCTCATCCAGACTTTGTTCTTCACATCCTCTTCCTTGGAAGCTGCCTGAAAAGTTAAAATTTTCTCCACCAACACCCTGTTCCCCCCAACATCCTGGCTTTCAGATGTTCTTCTATCTCAAATCTACCCGCTGACACTTCCTACCAAATAAATTCATGGCTGATGCCCACCCAAGAATAAATTAATGTTGCCATCCTTCATCTTTTGCGAGGAACTTTTCACTGTTTCCTTCCTTCCACTCCTGGTCCAACAGAAGTTGGATTCTCCATTCCTAACTTTGAAAGCAGAAAGGCAAAATTCACCTCCACAATCCCTGATGAGCAAACATCTCTCTTCAGTCTATGGAGTGAGCTGGTTTCCTCTGCCTTGACTCCTGGACTTCCCAGCTTTCCATCACCATTAACCCCATCCCACACTGGTGCAGGCTGGCCACGTGCTGCTCTTTCCAAAGGCAACAACTTTCCCTCTTTTGGGAGGGAGGCCTCTGTCTCAGAAAAAGCATAAAATGCCCAAATAAATGCTAGGAGCTGCAAACAAAAGTCCAGCGAGCAGACAAACTCGCTTGCCTCCATCTCCCAGGAGCAACACTCCTTCCGTCCCCAGCATAAATTCCTTACTCACTTCCCTACCTTGCGCTCCACCTGCCAGCTCCGTCGGTGCCAGGCGGCTCTGCCAGCCGAGGGTTTGGCTCCCAAGCCGACTGCAGGTCTGACCGACAGCACAGGGTTCAGGCTGGTGGCACTCAGCCACATCAGGATGTAAATCCCACAGCTCTTCCCACTAGATCAGCCCTCACCAAGAGGGCCGGGCACAGCTCCTTGGTTTTGCTCAGGAAAAAACAAGGACTGGTTTAACCAGTTAGAAGCAAGGCCAGAAAAGGCACTGAGTGCCTCCAGCTCCACCTTGGCTGTGAGCAGGAGGGACTCGGAGCGAAGACTTAAATTGTTCTTAGCATTCCTCTTGCTGCCAATATCATAGAATCACAGAATCACCAGGTTGGAAAAGACCCACCGGATCATCAAGTCCAACCATTCCCATCAATCACTAAACTATGTCCCTCAGCACCTCGTCCACCGTCCCTCAAACCCCTCCAGGGAAGGTGACTCAACCCCCTCCCTGAACAGCCTCTGCCAGTGCTCAATCACCCTTTCTGTGAAAAATTTTTTCCTAATGTCCAGCCTGAACCTCCCCTGGTGGAGCTTGAGGGCAACCCCTCTCGTCCTGTCCCCTGTCACTTGGGAGAAGAGCCCAGCTCCCTCCTCTCCACAACCTCCTCTCAGGGAGTTGGAGAGAGCAATGAGGTCTCCCCTCAGCCTCCTCTTCTCCAGGCTAAACACCCCCAGCTCTCTCAGACGCTCCTCTTCTTCTCCAGCCCCCTCACCAGCTTTGTTGCTCTTCTCTGGACTCGCTCCAGAGCCTCAACATCCTTCTTGTGGTGAGGGGCCCAGAACTGAACACAGGATTCGAGGAGCGGTCTCACCAGTGCTGAGTCCAGAGGGAGAAGAACCTCCCTGGAACTGCTGGCCTCACAGTTTCTGATCCAAGCCAAGATGCCATTGGCCTTCTTGGCCACCTGGGCCACTGCTGGCTCATGTTCAGCTGCTGTCAATCAACACCCCCATGTCCTTCTCCTCCAGGCAAGGAGAAAAGAACAAGAAGGAATCCCACACTGTGAGAAGACACACTGCATAAGGCTCAAAACTTCAAGCATGAGCAGCAGGAACTCTCTGAGACCCTCAAATCTTTTCCAAAGGCAAATCCTGGCCCCGTAACCCAGGTCCTGTGCAAGGAGGTGCAGATGCTGGAGAAAAAGAACTCGCTTGCCCAGACTTTTCAATACAATGCAAAATGCAGACATCTCTTCTACTGCCAACAAACGTTTTTTCAATGGATTATCACTATTCCTGTTACTCGGCAATCACAGATCTGGCTCAAAGTTTAATTCTAACCTAGAACCTGGGAAAAGGCAAAAGGAAGCAGTGGGTTCCAGTTTCTGAGCCATCTTCCAGACACAATGAAACACTACACAGCTGTCAATAAAGCGTCTTTCCTAGAAGCTCATGGGACAGTGCAGTGCATGTCCAGGCCACTACCTGATTCTTTAGCCCTTCCAAGTCATAAATGATTCTCCAGACCCATACAGTTCTGGTCTGATGGCCTCACCTCATCTGTCCTCTAAGAATTACCCCTGGTGAGCCCTTCCATGCCTTTCACAGAGAGCTCTCCCTGTTCTGTACAGCCACGAGCTTCCTTCTACCATTTGCAGCATCCCTCAGGAGCTCTTCATCCCTCATTCTATCCACAGTTCTTATTTCCCTGTGCTCCAAAGCTTCATCTGTGCTCCTTATTTGTACATTCACCCCTCCAGACAGCCAAGCACTCGGTTGTCCTTCTCCCTCCCACAAAGTGGCCATTTCCCCACAGATGAGTTCGCTATTTCACCACACCAGGAACCACTAGCACTCAGCCAAGGGAAGCGCTGAGCTCCTGAGCTGCTGATCCAAAGTCAGAATGAGAGAATCCCTTGAGATACATAAGGAAAACAAAGGGTCGGATGTGCAGGACTAGATCCTAGGATTAGATCTAGCAAAGAGAACACACCAAAATGGGACTGGTTCATCTCGAATGCCAATGCAGATCAGAAACACAGGGATCTATCAGCTGGGAGGAATTGGTTCACGTGAAGGTGAGGTAGGCAACCTCTATCCCAGCCAAGTGCACCTACAAGATGCCAAGCATGACTCTGCACACAATCCTCTTTCTCCCCCAACCTCCTCATGCAGGAGACTCGCAGACTTTCATTGCTTTGTGTGAGCTGGCTTTGAATTTCAAGACCAACAGGTCCATCCCTTTCCCAGGTCTCTCTTCCCGCAAACTCCCCAGGCAGTTTCAGAGAGTAGAGGAGGGGAAAAAGACATTTAATTAGTCTGGAATTAAGACTTTTTAAAATGATACTCTTACACCTCTAAAACCAGAACAGCTTTGCACGATTTTCCAGTTCAAACCCCCAAGCCTTATCTGAGAAGAACATCTCCATTCCCCAAATCACCGCAAAAGCAACATCCATTAACAACACCGAGGAAGAAACAGAAACCGAGAGAAATATTTCCCTTTCACCAAGATTAAATGAATCATGACTCACTTTTCACACTCGTAACTTATGCTTAACGATTGATGCAATTTACCATGTGATGATGGGTGCTTCAGGAAAGGTTGCATATCCATTATTCTCAGTTAGCACAGATTACTGAAATGTCCTGAAACATGGAGAGTTGAGAAAGCAGAATGCAAACCGCAAGTTCTTCCAACAGGCACCTTCCCTCTCTGTTCTGACCAGCGCACAACATCAAGAGAACTTGTCTCCATCCAAGCTTTCCCCATCCCATCAACAATCCGTTCCGAGAGAGCTGATCATTTCACAGAATGGTTTGAGTTGGAAGGGACCTTAAAGCCCATCCAGTTCCACCCCCCGCCATGGGCAGGGACACCTCCAAGATTCTGGGGGGACCTTAGAGCAGCTTCCAGGACTGAAAGGGGTGCCAGCAAAGCTGGGAGGGTTCTCTTGATCAGGGAGTACAGGGATAGCACGAGGGGAATGATTTTCAGCTGAAAGAGGGGAGACTGAGATGAAATCTTAGGGAGAAATGTTTTGCTGTGAGGGTGGGGAGGCCCTGGCCCAGGTTGCCCAGAGCAGTGGTGGCTGCCCCATCCCTGGAGGGGTTCAAGGCCAGGTTGAATGGGGCTTGGAGTTTCTGGTCCAGTGGGAGGTGTCCCTGCCCATGGCAGGGGGTGGAACTGGATGGGCTTTGAGATCCCTTCTAACCCAAACCACTCTATGGTCCTAAGATAACACACAGAGTACAATACACAATCCTGACCCTAGAAATCTTATTATGAACAGGCTCTAATGTCACAGCTAAAACTGCCTGTTCAGACCCACTCTGCCTTCTTTACACTGGATTTTAGTGAGTACAGACTTGTTGTGCCAGAGCAATGGTTGGATGCACCCAGAGAGCCCACATTTCAGAAAAGCCTGATTTTCCAGAGAGTGCCCAACTTCCAGCATTTCAGAGAACAAGTATGTGTTAGTTACTGCCCACAAGACAGAAAACTCAGATGGACTATTTGCTTGGACTTGTGCATGCTTATTCTTTGGGATTCCATCACCTCATTCTTCTGAGTTTGCGTGCCGTGAACAAAGCCAACGACTGGAGCCCAGGTGACCACAGTGAGAGAAGAAACCGGTGCATTTCCTTTAAAGTTGCATCGATGGGTGGAGAGATCCACTACTGCCCTCAAAACGAAACTGCTGCTCTTTCCAGCGGGAAAGGATTCCCTGCTGAGACAGCTTCCTTGGAACTCAGAGCCAGTGTAAACCACAGCTGCATCAAAGGCGTTGCCTGACCTCCACCCATTCCTGACCAGCACTCCCACTGCACGGCCACCGCCTCCCCGGACTCAGCACAAGGATCTGGGAAGCTGCACCGAGAAAACAGTTTGGGCTACAACTTAGAACCACAGATTCATTAAGGTTGGAAAAGATCTCTAAGCTCATCCAGTACCAACTGTCAGCCCAACCCCGCTACCCCTACTAAACCGCGTCCCCAGGTGCTACAACTACACAGTTTTTGAACCCCTTCAGGGATGGCAACTCCACCACTGCCCTGGGCAGCCTCTTCCATGCTTTACCACTGTCAGTAAGGAAATTATTCCTAATATCCAATCTAAACCTCCCCTGGTGCAACTTGAAGCCACTTCTTTCTGTCCTATCCCTTGTTACCTGTGAGAGGAGCCCAGCACATACCTTGCTACCAACCTCCTTTCAGGCAGCTGCAGACAGTGACAAGGTCTCCCCTCAGCCTCCTCTTCTCCAGGCTAAACAGCCCCAGGTCCCTCAGCTGCTCCCCCTAAGACTTGTGCTCCACACCTTTCACCAAGCTTAAACATTTTCTTCTTTTCACTCAGGGTTGGTTTCCCTGTCACTGGTTCCTCAGCGCAATTCACTCCCTGGCTTCCAAACTAGGGGTGCAGGCTCAGCGTAAGGGATGAGGAAAAAAAAGGGATGATGAGCCAAGAGGCTAAGGGCACACCAAGGTGTTACTGCTCCTCTCAACAGAAATGTACCTCAAGCTGACCTAACGGTCCTGGTGCAGAAAACACCTTCCTTGATCTCCAAAGACCAACTGCTGCATCATACCTGGAAACATCCAGATCCATCTCATCAAGTCCCCACTGGTCACTGCAAAAGGAACCTGAAAAGAAATGAAAACAGAAAGTTAAGTTTAAAGATCTTACACCTGCAGCCCAAAGCAGTTGCTGAGGGTACCTATGAACTCACTCGCAGGGACTCTCCAGCATCGCATCACATTAAACGCTCGGTGCCTGACTTTCTCCCCTGCTTCTCTTCAGGGTGAGTAGCAAGCTCATAAAACTTGCCCCTACCCATCTTAGACCTGAAGAAGTAGCGTGCAGTAAACATTTCAGCTGCGTTTCACTCTCTTGCAGAGAAACAGGCTTTGAATTAAGACCTGAAGATGCCCTGAGAGATCTTTTGTTTAAAACAACTGCTTCCAAAGTCTGGACAAACAATCAGACCCCGGATACATGGCACCCCCACTGCTACAGAATGGACATTCAATCACTTGCTCTGCTGCAAGCAGTGCTCACAAACTCAACTCTTTCATCCTCCTTCTATGCGCAGGGCTCTCCAGAAAGAGAAGCCCCGTGGCTCTCCAGAAAGAGAAGACCCAGCACTGTTCCCAAGCACAAACAACTGGTTTGGAGTTTGATAGTTGGGTATCAAGCCCACATCTTCTCCTTTCTAGAACCAGGGAAGGCTAAAATCCATCATCTGCAGAGGCTTTCAGCTCCTTCTCTGGCCCGTGAAGCATTGCTCTCAGCCATAAACACAGCAGAGCAGAAAAACTGATATGAATCTATGAACCCAAAAGCGATTTTTAAAAAAAAAAAACTCTGCAGGGAAGAGATTAGAGTATTATAGAAACTGGGGTTACAATATAGAACAAACATTGAGAAAAACAATATGAATTTTCTTAATGTATAGCTCAAAGGACAGAAAGCGATCACACTTTCCTGACACCTTTTTGCTTCTTGAGCCCCCTGAATTTAATAGAAGATCCTTCCAGATCAAAGATCCTCAGCTGCCTTCCAGGCAATTCTCTATTGCAGGAATGGCTGAGATGGGTGGGTTTGTGTTCAGCGGACACTGCCAGGTCTATCGAAAATTAGCTGCTCTTGTGATACCATCTCTTCAGAGCTCGTGCTCTCCTGCAGACCAGATACCATTAAAGTCCTGCATCCCAAAGGATATCAGAAAACCATAAGCAGCTATCAAAACCACAACAAAGATGCCTCCCATCACACAACTAGCCTCAGGAAGAGAAGGAACTCCCTCAAGTGGAGAAGTCTGAAAAAGAAGCTCAATTTCTGCCCCTAAAAGTGCACACAAGAAATCCTTTGAAGGATGTCCTGTGGATCCATCCTGTGACGACGTCTGCAGGCAGCCCACCACCTCCAGCCCACTCTCTCCACAGACCAAGGTCTGCCCAGACACCAACGGAGAACATGGGAAAAGGGCACCAACTCTGAAAAGACATTTCCAGCTTGATCAGAGCTGAAGTACAGAAGGAGCTCCTCAAGCAGAGAAGAGCTGACAGCTGGGATCTCAGCTCTGTCACAGAGAAGCCAAGTCTTGGAATCCCCTATGAGGCAGACTGCAAGAATAAACCCAGGTTCTGTGGACTGAGGACACCTCTGACAGAAGGACAAGGGAATAATCACTCTTCATTGCAGGTATTTGTTCTCCTGCCCACCTGGGAGCTGCTGTCAAGCTGAGACATCTTTTCCTTATCTCCTTAATACAACTCCTAACACAAGATAGGAATTAGATTACGAAAACAACTATTTTCTATGCATTTCACCAGTTCATAACAGCCAATAACCCATTCCTCACCCAGGAGCAACGATTCCAGGCGAAAAGCCCTTTGGGCTCAACATCAGAAGTACTTTTCAACTCTGCCAGCTCCTTCGCAGCTCGGAACACCAGTCCCTCAAAAAGTCTGTTCTCTCCCAACACACAACCTCAGCTTAACAACAGAGCAGCTTTTTCTTTCTTTCCTTAAACAGAAATGAGGAAAAGGTCCTCTGGATTTACAAGTCTCCATGAGCCTCTTGACCATCCAGATAAACCCAAGCCTGTAGATCCACTGGCCACTAATGCTGTCTCACATCTTCCAGCCCCTGGTTCCTGTTGGCTGAGGAGTGATCAGCTCCTTTGGAGGACAAACATTGTCTCGTTTGGCCTCCCAACGCGCACCTTCCATCTGACTTGGGCTAAACTCATCTCAGAGAATTTCATGTTCCACTCGCAGAACAAGGAACAACCTTCAGGTGCTGATAAATGACGAAAACGCAGCATTTTCACATCTGGCCAGCTAAAATCCAGACCTCGGACATCACGTGAAGCATCGTCATCCACCCTGGACGCTCTCCCCTCCTGCTCCAACACCACCTCCAGTCCTACCCATCTGCCAGGGCTCCCCAAAGCCCACGATTCCAGCCGTGGCACTCGCCAGCCAGCGTTTCCCTTGGGATTTTGGGCAACCTTACCCTCGTATGAATCGCATCTGTCCTTACCCTGCTTGACCTTTGCCTACGACACAAACCCGCTTCTCCAACAGCAAGACAACCACACACATCCCCTTCCAGCTTTTCCTTCCCCAGGCAGCGCTGCCCCTGCCCATGTCGTCCCCCCCCGTGTTCCCCAGGCTCCGGGCAGGCTCTACCCGCAGCTCACGGCCCTAGGGTGGCTCCTTGGAGCCCGCTATGCCCACAGCGATGCCCGACGGCCGGGAACCATGCCGAGAGTTTCTCCTCTGCCCCATCCCATCCCTTCGCCCCCGGGTGCCCAGGGCAGGTGGGAGCCCGGCCACCACAGCTCTGCTCAGGATACGTCCCCGCTGGGATGGGAGCTGCTCCGCGACCCCTGCCCGTGCCTGGGGAGCTGCAGCCCAAGGGGACCCCAAGCCCCACAGCTCGAGCATCACCTGCTGCCCTTGCTCTCCCCCAGATCCCCGGGGAGCTGCAGCCAAGGGGACCCAGTGCCCCACAGCCCCCAGACCCACAGCCTGAGCATCACCCGCTGCCCTGCTCTCCCCTAGATCCCTCGGGGGCTGCAGCCTGAGGGGACCCCAATCCCTACAGGTACAACCACAGCCCCCAGCCCAAGCATCGCCCGCTGCCCTGTTCTCCCCTAGATCCCCGGGGGGCTGCAGCCAAGGAGAACCAGCGCCCCACAGCCCACAGCCCCACAGCCCGAGCATCACGGGGACCCCAATCCCTACAGCCACAACCACAGCCCCCAGCCCGAGCATCGCCCGCTGCCCCGCTCTCCCCCAGACCTCCTCTTGTGCCTGGAGGCCTGTGGCCCGAGGGGACCCCGAGCCCCACAGCTCGAGCATCACCCGCTGCCCTTGCTCTCCCCCAGATCCCCGGGGAGCTGCAGCCAAGGGGACCCAGTGCCCCACACCCCCAGACCCACAGCTCGAGCATCACCTGCTGCCCTGCTCCCCCCAGATCCTCAAGGAGCAACAGCCTGAGGGGACCCCAAGCCCTACAGCCACAGCCCCCAGACCCATAGCCTGAGCACCTCCTGCTGCCCTGCTCTCCCCCAGACCCCCTCTTGTGCCCGGAGGGCTGTGGCCCGAGGGGACCCAGTGCCCCCCAGCCCCACATCCTGAGCATCACCCGCTGCCCTGCTCTCCCCTAGATCCCTCGGGGGCTGCAGCCTGAGGGGACCCCAAGCCCTACAGCCACAACCACAGCCCCCAGCCCGAGCACCGCCCGCTGCCCCGCTCTCCCCCAGGCCCCCGGGGGGCTGCAGCCCGAGGGGATCCCGAGCCCCGACACCGCCTCTCCCCACCCCCCCCCCCCCCAGCTCGGAGCCCCCGGTCCCCGCTCCCCCCGGGCTCCCCGCATTCCCACCCTCCCCCCCCCCACGCGGGGCCGGCCCCCCCCCCCGCAGCCCCGTTCCCCCCCAGGACCCCCACCCCCCCCCCCGCACCCCCGTTCTCCCTCGGCTCCCCTCGCTCCCCACCCGCTCTCCGGGCGCCCCGCGGCCCCGGGCGGAGCCAGGAGGCGAAGGCGGAGCTGCTCGGGGCCACAGCCCAGCGGGGACCCAGCGCTGACCCAGCCCCGCACCCAGCCCGGGGCTGCGTGGGAGCTCGGGGGCAGGAGAACAGGAGAGAGACACGGGGGGGACTAGGGGACCCCGGGGCTGAGGGAGGACAGAGGGACTCAGGGGACCCTGGGGGACAAGGGGGCCTGAGGGAGGACAGAGGGACATGGGGGACCCCAGGGGACAAGGGGGCTGAGGGAGGACAGAGGGACACAGGGGACCCCAGGGGACAAGGGGGCTGAGGGAGGACAGAGGGACATGGGGGACCCCGGGGGACAAGGGGTTGAGGGAGGACAGAGGGACATGGGGGACCCCGGGGGACAAGGGGTTGAGGGAGGACAGAGGGACACAGGGGACTCCGGGGGACAAGGGGGTTGAGGGAGGACAGAGGGACACGGGGGACCCCGGGGGACAAGGGGGGCTGAGGGAGGACAGAGGGACACAAGGGACCCTGGGGGACAAGGGGGGCTGAGGGAGGACAGAGGGACACAAGGGACCCTGGGGGACAAGGGGGGCTGAGGGAGGACAGAGGGACACAAAGGACCCCGGGGGACAAGGGGGGCTGAGGGAGGACAGAGGGACGTGGGGGACCCCGGGGGACAAGGGGGGCTGAGGGAGGACAGAGGGACACAGGGGACAAGGGGGGCTGAGGGAGGACAGAGGGACACAGGGGACCCCGGGGGACAAGGGGGGCTGTGGGACGTGGGAGGGCGCGGGGAACCCCACCTGAGCCTTCCCGGGAGCCACTGAGCAGCAGGAGGGCCTGAGGGGACACCGCGACCCGAGAAACCTCGACCTCTTCAGCTGCCAATGGCTCCTGGAGGAGAAGGGCTGGAGGAGGGAAAGAAGCTCCGAAGGGGCCAGGAATGCCCAGGTAGCCCCGATCCAGAGGGATCCCACTGGAATGACAGCTCCAAAGAGCCCGTGTGCCCCTTCCATCCCTGCCCGGCGATCCTGACTCCCTGCACTGCCCAACGGAGAGCAAAGCGCTCCCGAGCCGGCCCAACAGCGACTTCGTGGGCACCTTTCCTGAGAGCCAGTGAGGAGAGAAAGAAGGGGGATCTCCCTCAGCAGCCCCTGACTCCGGCTGCGGCTGGTGGAAGGCTTGGCCTCCGGCCACCCCACAGTGACCCCCGAACCCACCTGTGTTCCTCTTCTTGCCGGGCACGCTTCCCCCTTTACTTTCACCCAGAACCTCTTCCTTCGCTCCATTCCTCTCCCAAAGCTCTTAGAGCCAATCTGCTCGTTCCACGCCTGAGCACCCGCTCTGTCACTTGTGTAATAACACATTTAAAATGCTCCTGGTGAATGAGAAGCTCAACGTGAGCCAGCAATGGGCGCTCCCACCCCACAAAGCCAACCGTGTCCTGGGCTGCATCCCCAGCAGCCTGGCCAGCAGGGGAAGAAAAGGGGACTGCTCCTCTGCTCCGCTCTGGGGAGACCTGGTGAACGCTGTGTTCAGTTCTGGAGTCCTCAGCATAGGAAGGACATGGAGCTGTTGGAGCGAGTGCAGAGGAGGCCACAGACATGATCCAGGGGCTGGAGCAGCTCATGCGTGAGGACAGGCTGAGAGAGTTGAGGTTGTTCAGCCTGGAGAAGAGAAGGCTGCAGGGAGACCTCAGAGCAGCTTCCAGCGCTGAAAGGGCTTCCAAGAAACCTGGGGACAGGGTCTTGATCAGGGAGGGCAGGGGAAGGACAAGAGGGAACATTTGTCAGCTGCAAGAGGAGAGATTGAGATGAAACCTTAGGGAGAAATGTTTTGCTGTGAGAGTTGAGAGGCCCTGGCCCAGGTGGCCCAGAGCGGTGGTGGCTGCCCCATCCCTGGAGGCGTTCAAGGCCAGGTTGGATGGGGCTTGGAGCCCCTGATCCAGTGGGAGGTGTCCCTGCCCATGGCAGGGGGGGAACTGGATGGGCTTTGAGGTCCCTTCCAATCCAAACCACTCTATGATCTATTCTGTCCTCCTGTGTTACACAGGCACAAAACAATTCCACCCCATCAGTCTTGCTTTCAGCCCTTGGGAGCACAGCTCACGTGTACTCTCAGTGTTTGCTATGCGCTGTGATGCATCCTGGAGCGCTCCCGTCCATGCTCTCCTCCTGTGGAAATGCTGTCCATTAGCTCTTTATTTCCAGACTCTCATAAAGCTGCGCTCAGCATGGTCAGGACGAGCACGCTTATCAATACCTGTGCAGCTAGAAATGTTGGCAACTTGAAAACAGATACAGGGACTGAGGATCGTTTTCCCAATTACCCGTTTCCATCCCCATGCTCCGTACCAACCCAGCAATGCACAATCCAGCCTGTAGTTTAGCACATCGGCTGCAGAGCCCCTGACAAGTCGATATCTCCCTGGAACTGCCCAGAGAGCGCAGGGAAGAGCAGGCAATTATTGATGCCTGCGAGCTGACAAGATCGTAGAATCATAGAATCATTAAGGTAGGAAAAGACCCCTAAGCTCATCCAGTCCAACTGTCAACCCAACCCCACCCTGCCCACTAGACCATTTCCCGAAGCGCCACATCTAGGAATGGTTGGACTCAATGATCCAGTGGGTCTTTTCCAACCTGGTGATTCTATGATCTACACATTTTTGAACCCCTCCCTGGATGGCATCTCCACTGCTGCCCGGGGCAGCCTCTGCCAGAGCTTCACCACTCTTGCAGTGAAGAATATTTTCCTACTATCCAATCAAACCCTCCTGTTGCTATCACCCTTATCAACGGCACCAAAGCTCCCTTTCTTCTGGAAATGCTCTTGTTCTAAATTGGCGCCAGTACTCAAGCCAACACTCCAAACCCGACAAGGTGAAGGAGTCTGGAAGTCTGTGCGTCATCAGCCAAGCTAGGTCATTCCAAACAAACCCTCACACAGAAAGTGGATGACCCTGCTCCAAATCTGCCGCAACCACTTCTTTAGTGACCATGAATTCTCGCTCCGCTTGGGCGCCTCCACACCCGCTTGCTGCCTGCCCCAGGCTCGGCACAGCCTCGGCGTTGCTGTGGTCGGTGAGGTCATGGGCCTTTACACCATTAAGGCGAACCAGAAGGAGCCCAGCTCTGTTTGCAGTTCAATAAAATATAATGCAATAACAGAATGCACTGCAGGCATGAATATCTCAGATCCTGTTTCTCCGAAGGCCGTCAGAGCCTGCCTGTTCCAACAGCCAGAGCTGAGTTTGCCCCACAGCACCTTCACAAATGAACATACCTGGGTTGTTCTGCCAGGGCAGGTGGGTTCCCCGGCTGCTAGACGCTCCCCACGCTGTCTGACACTGGGAGCACTGACTGATCTACAGCACGTGGTGTGGGGGACCTTGGAAAATCTCTGACTCAGCAGCTGATACCTCGATCCTTGACTGATTTCAATATTCTCACAAAGTCTAATAAGCAACACAAACACACCGAGAAACACTCTGTCATATCCCCTCCTGGCAAGGATGCGTTCAGAGTGCTTTGAGCAGGTCTCTGCCATCTTCGTTACGCAGAAACGTACAACAGCTCGTGGGATTTAAAGAATGCCTGGATTAGGGAGAGATATGAGACATTTGCAAACCTTCCAGGCCCCTTTCCCTCCACCAGTGGCTGTTCTTGTCCAAGCAGCATCCTCTGGGAAGTGCCGGACTAACATCTCCCTTCTGAGGGCAAATACCACCCCGAGAGATTCCAATACTGTTGATCACACTCTACCCTAGCATGATAATGTGCAGCTCCCTGTTGCCCAGGGAGGTTCTTCTCCCTCTGGACTCGGCACTGGTGAGACCGCTCCTCGAATCCTGGGGTCAGTTCTGGGCCCCTCACCACAAGAAGGATGTTGAGGCTCTGGAGCGAGTCCAGTGAAGAGCAACGAAGCTGGTGAGGGGGCTGGAGAACAAGAGGAGCATCTGAGAGAGCTGGGGGTGTTTAGCCTGGAGAAGAGGAGGCTGAGGGGAGACCTCATTGCTCTCTCCAACTCCCTGAGAGGAGGTTGTGGAGAGGAGGGAGCTGAGCTCTTCTCCCAAGGGACAGGACGAGAGGGAATGGCCTCAAGCTCCACCAGGGGAGGGTCAGGCTGAACAGTAGACCCATGCCCTCTCACCAGCTTTGTTGCTCTTCTCTGGACTCACTCCAGAGCCTCAACATCCTTCTTGTGGTGAGGGCCCCAGAACTGACCCCAGTATTCGAGGAGCGGTCTCACCAGTGCCGAGTCCAGAGGGAGAAGAACCTCCCTGGATCTGCTGGTGCTTTGCCTGAGGGCCCTTGAGACAAGACGGGGCACAAACAGCAGCTCTCAGCTCTTTCTGGCTGTGGGCTGGGTGCTGCAGGCCCCTTTCCTCGCCATCACAAGGCTTTTCCTCCAGAGAGCATCAGGGCTCTCTCTAGGCTTTGTCATGGCCTGGGTGGGGCCCTTCTGCTTCCAGAGAGCCCCAAGGCCTGAATAGTCGAGAAGATTTCAGTTGGTGAGGATGTGCAACCATTTCCAGTCCAACTGACTGGTCGCCTCAGGGCTGAGCAGAAGCACCTTCTGAAGGGAAATGGCCCAATAGCTCTGGCATGTGGGGAGGCTGGTGCATCAACCACCTCTCTAGGCAGCTTGTCCCAGGGTTTCACCACCCTCTCAGTAAAGAAATGCTTCTGAAGGTTACGGCTGAACCTGCCTTGCAGCAGTTTTGAAACATTGCCATGTGACCTATCGCTGGAACTGAGGGAGAAGTGATCAGCAGCACGTCCACCCAACCTCTTTCCCTCCCCTGGAGGAGCTGGGGAGGCTTTTGGGGTGGGGTAGAACATAGGGAGGCCCAACAAGCCATCCTGGGACACCCCAGCGAGTCCCTAGCGACCAACGGCCAGAAGACACCATGGCGCAGCCGGGACGGCAGCTCAAAGCGACAGGTCCCCAGGGCCCATCAAAACCCTGGGCTCATCAGACTATTTTCATCCCCCGAACCTTCTACGTGCAAGGTAGAGACCCACCCTGAGCCCTGGAGCCCAGGGATGCTGTTAGGGACAAGAGCAGAGGTGATTCTCCCCATGGCTCCTGTCTCTCTTCCAGGCTCAACCATCCTGTGGCAACAGCCCGAGCAGCAGCCGTCCTTGCGTGTGGCCTTGGCCCCTCCAGCACAGGTCCCACCAGCAGGTACAGCCCCTCTGTCTGCTCTGGCATCTCAACACCTTCTACACCTTCATCATCCCTGATCCTGGGCTCTCCCAGTGTCCCCACCAGCCCTGTCCCCAGGCAGCGATGGCACAGGGTATGGCAGGCTGGGGCGAGCATCCCTGCCCTCGAAATCCAATTCCAGTGAACCTACCGGTTCCTTGGTCCTTCTCTCCCATTGGGGAGGGACTATTCACAAAGGTATTAGGAACAGGACAAGGGGCAGTGGGTACAAACTGGAGAGGGACAGGTTTAGGCTAGACACAAGGAAGAATTTCTTCACCATGAGAGATGAGAGGCCCTGGCCCAGGTTGCCCAGGGAAGCTGTGGCTGCCCCATCCCTGGAGGGGTTCAAGGCCAGGGTGGATGTGCCTTGGGCAGCCTGGTCTAGTGGGAGACATCTCTGCTTATCGCACGGGCATTGGAACTGGATGATCTTTAAGGTCCCTTCCAACCCAAACTGTTCTATGGTTCTATGATTTCTCCTCGGGAAGCAAATCTCCCTGATTTGCAGACCCCATCCCTCTGGCACAAGAGCTCACCCCACGAGGAGTTCCCTGCTCACAAGCTCCCCACATGCCTGTGGCACAGTTGGGGGACATCAGTGATGGGCGCCGGCTCAGTGGGTGCTCCTGGAAGGTCCCCCAGCCCAGCCCAGCTCCCTCTCATCCTCACAGGGTTCCAGATGTTTCCTGCCAACTGCTTCCTTGACCCCCGGTGCTTCCAGCCCCAGCAGCCCAGCCCCAACCTGCCTGCACCAGCCAAGTCCACCAACAAGCACAGTGACTATGCTCACTTGGGTGCTGCCCTGTTTGTCCCTGGAGACTCCAGGACCCCCCTGGACCAAAGAAAAGACCTCCCACTCTCCAAAAAGAAGCCCAAAGACAAGAAGAACAGGAAGGGGACGATAATCAGGATCTACGTCCCCAGGAATCCCAAACTTCCCCATGCCACCCTGGACACTGATAATTCCACTACCTCCTCTGAAGCCCCAGCTGGCCAAACCCTTGGGGAATCTGAAGGCAACATTGCCACAGCTAAGAGGGTCATCAGACAGGAGGCCATCAAAGAGGAGGTCAGCCACAACAAATCCAGCAGTAACCTCCTGTGTGAGGACCATGGTGACAGCAGCAGAGAGGAGAATGCACACATCTCCAGCACAGTCACCCCCACCATGGATGAACCCCCAGGCAGTGATGACTCTGCCAGCACCTCTGCTGCCTGTGACTTCCAAGCCCTCTTGGAGCAGACAGACACCCTGCCTGGCAAGGATCTTCTTGAAAATATCCTGAGGTTCCTCAAATCCTTCCAGGGGGAACTAAGGATCAGCCAGGATGGTCCCTGCAGTGTCCCCATCCCTGGAGACTACAGTGGCTCCAGCCCCACCAGTGCTGCTGACATCCACCCCCAGCACCCAGCCCCACGAGGGGCGCTCTGACCAGAGCAACATCTCCACCACCAACATCGGCACAGCCCCTGGCACCAACATTGCCCCAGGCTGTGATGTCCCCACCACCCACAAAGTCCTTGAGGACCTGGAAAACAACTTTGCTCCGTCTGGGGGCTTGTCTTTTGATGACATCCTGGGTCATCTTGACAGGTCCCTGGACCCCAGCGCAACCTTCCTCCATTCTGACCTCCCTTCCTTCTTGCTGCCTGAGGAGCCGTGGGGGCACTTAGGGCTGGATCTGCCAGTGCCCCAACCATCCAGGGCAGAGAAGAGGCTTATGAGCCTTGAGCCAACACCACCAAGCAAGCACAGGGCTCCGGAAAACAGCAGAGATTCAGCCTCTGGGGTTAGAGCCATGGAGGGTAGGAGATCGGGATGGGAGAGGAGGTGTGTGGTTTTGGTGGGAAGGGGGCTGGAATAGGCTTGAGAGTAGCTTTTCTCTATTTTTCCCCTCCATTAAATCTGTTTCTCCAGGGCTGCTCTGTGTCTGTATGGGAGAGGGAGGGAGCAGAGCGGGCACTGGAAAAAGGTGCCCATGAGCCACAAAAGCCCCCCTGTCCCCAGGCAAGCAGGGGGGACACCCCTGTCCCCAGGCAAGCAGGGGGGACACCCCTGTCCCCAGGCAAGCAGCCCCTTGGCGAGAGAGCCCAGGAGCCCTGGCAAACCAGAGCCTGCGGGACTCTCAGACCCAGCCCCACACAGAGGGGACAAGAACAGCCCTGGGGGGTGGCTGGGGAAGGACACACATGACAACAAGGGCTGCAAGGCCTTCATCATGAGCCCCTGCAGCGTCCCCGGCCCCAGGGACGGGGCTGGGGCAAAGCCCTGCAGAGCCTCAAGACAATCCCACCCTCCCTGGGCTTCCACCAGCCTCAGATCCTGAACCCCAGAATCACCAGGTTGGAAAAGACCCCCAGGATCATCAAGTCCAACCATTCCCATCAATCACTAAACCACGTCCCTCAGCACCTCATCCACCCATCCTTTAAACCCCTCCAGGGAAGGGGACTCAACCCCCTCCCTGGGCAGCCTCTGCCAGTGCCCAATGACCCTTTCCATGAAAAATTTTTTCTGATGTCCAGCCTGAACCTCACCTGACAGAGCTCGAGGCCGTTCCCCCCTCAGCCCGGCTTTGTCTCTTCTCGCTGCCCAACAGCACCTTGGGCTGCTGCAAGACCAAGAAGGGGAAAAATACAGCAATAATAATAGGAAAATAAATCACTGCACTGGCCAGAAAGTGCTTTGAAGCTTCCTCTCTCTTTATTGCCCACGTCCCATCCCAGTTCCACACCCTGGGGCCAACGCAGCCAACGGCACCTTGGGGAAGCAGCATCCCCGTTCCAGGTCTGGCTCGCAGAAGGGACAGGGTGAGGACAACTCTGGGGCCATCCCAGCTCTGGGGACCCGGGGGGGCAGTGTCCCTTGTTGGGGGCAGCCCCAGACGCCACTGTGGGGGTGGCAGCCCTTCTGGACCCTGGGCAGGGACAGTCCCATCAGCATCGGCGCAGCTCCCGGTGCCTCACACCCCCCAGCCCCATAACTCCCATCCCCTGGAGCAGCTGCTCCACCACCACCCGCAGCTCTGGGGGCCCCAGAGAGCAGCTCGAGAGAGAAGGAGGAAAAACAGAAGAAAATAATAATCCCCAAACCCAACCGTCAAGGAGCCTCAGCCTCAGTGCCGGAGAATGAGCTCTCCTCTCCCAAAACCGCTGTGCAAGCTCTTGGTGCCATCAGGGCCACGGGGAAACCAAAACACCCCATCCCGCAGGCCAAGGGACTCGGTGCCCGGCTTGGCTGCCGAGGGAACAGCAGGAGGAGGTTTGGCAGGCGGAGAGGGGCTGCGGGGCCAGAGCGCCCAGGCCCCCGTCCCTCTCTCCCAGCCGCAGAGGCTCTCGCTGCTGGACCAGAGGCTGTAGCAGCTGCCCGTGCCCACGCTGGCCCCGAGCGGAGAGAAGGCTTCGCTGGCAACACGCGATCCAGGGAAGGCGTTGAAGTCGCCGAGCTCGACATCGCTGCTGGGCCAGGCGGGTGCCCCGGGTTCCTCGCTCGGGTGCGAGGGCGGCGACGCCGGGATGCCATCCACACGCAGGGAGCTGCGGAGCAGCGAGTCCCCAACGCCACAGGGAAAGGTCACGGTCGCTGCCTGCGCCTTCCAACCCAGCTGCTCCTCCTCCACGCCCGCCTCAGCCTCAGGTTTCTTCTTGGAACCCTTCCCGCGGAGCTGGACCACCCTGATGCTCTCGCCGTCGGGGCGGCTTTGGCAGCCGAGGTCCTCAAAGGCCCTGTGAGCGCTCTCCAGGCTCTCGTACTCCACCAGCACGCAGCACTTGCTCAGCAGCTCAGGGAAGCGCGATGCGTATTTCCGCACATCCGAGGGCAGCTTGCGGCCCGGCCGCAGGATGCGGATGGAGGCGATGGCGCCGAAGGGGCTGAACATCCTCGTGATGGTCTCGAGGAACTTCTTCTGGAGCCGTGGCAGCGCCTCCTGCTCCTGAGGCAGCAGTTCCCAGGCCAGCAGCATCCTGCTGGGGGGGATGCTCAGCAGGGACTCGGGGATGGGGACTCGCCGCCTCACTTTGGTGCCCTCCTCGTTCACCTCCAGCAGCTCCGAGAACTGCAGGGCGTAGAGCGTGAGCCGCCAGTCACGCGTCAGGAATTTCACCTGTGGGAGAGAGGCGGCCCCGTGTCCCCATCAGTCTCCCCAGGCAGGGGCCTCTCAAACCCACCTTCGGGGCAGGCTGCAACCCCCTCAACCTGGAGCCAGCATGAGGCACTATCCACCTTTGTCATAAGCACCTTCAGGTCTGCAGGAGAAGGTCCCCAGTGCCCCCCTGGGTCGTGGCAACCAGCCACAGCTCCCTGTGCGTCACCCTGCCGGCATCTCCTTCCAGCTCTTTGGTTCAGGAGCAATCTCTGCCAAAGCAGCCCAGGGGACCAGGGGCAGAAAAAGTGACTCCAGCCCCAGGGTTGGTTTGAGGACCGTTCATCACCTCATTCCCTTCCAGCAGTGAGAGGGGCTCCAGGAAAGCTAGGGAGGGGCTGTTGATCAGGGTGTGCAGGGATAGGAGGAGGGGGAACAGTTTCCAGCTGGAAGAGGGGAGATTGAGATGAGATCTCAGGAAGAAATGTTTTCCTGTGAGGGTGGGGAGGCCCTGGCCCAGGTTGCCCAGAGCAGTGGTGGCTGCCCCATCCCTGGAGGGGTTCAAGGCCGGGTTGGATGGGGCTTGGAGCCCCTGATCCAGTGGGAGGTGTCCCTGCCTGTGGCAGGGGAGGTGGATGCAGCACATCCAAGGCAGATAGCGGAGCCCAGTGCTTTGCCAGCCCACATGCAGCCCAAGCGGAGCCCGGACCTCCCTTTACATCCCACAGGAGAGAGTAGAGAACACCCAGACCCCCACCCACCCTCCCCTTTCCCACCCCAGCTGGCTGGGGCCATGGGCCGCCTACCTTCTTAAAGGACGTCAGCAGCTTGATGCTGACAAAGCCCATCTTGTTCTTCTGGATGTGCTTCAACAGGAAAGTATCCTTGGCCAGGTTTTCATCAGAAAAGTAGAACTCCACCTGGGACACGATCCTCTGCACCAGCTGCGGGTCAGGGATGGAGCAGTTGCCAGCCAACCGGTTAGTTCCCAAGGGGCTGCTCGTCATGTGGAAGGTCCTGGCAGAGCAGCAGGGGCACAGGCATGAGGCGGTGGCCTTAGGGACGTGCAGCACTGCCCGGTCTCAGCCACCACAGTGGGGACAGCGGGGACACCGGGGAGGCCCGGGGCCACCACCTTGCCCTGGCTCTAGGGGAGCAACCAGCACCCTACAAGCGCCCCTCATGCTGGGAGCACCAGCACCAGACCACGAACCTGAACCCACCTCAGACAAGGGACAGAGTCCCATGGGGACAAACAGGTGGCAAAGCCAGGGCTCAGCCCCCACACGCATCCCAGCGGCCACGTACCCACGGAAGCTCTCAAAGAAGCCCTCCTGGCTGAGCAGGGCGAGCGAGCGGCTCCGCGCTGGGAGGAGATGCAGCGCCGAGAAGGAGTTTCTTCGCCCTGGCAGAGCTGAGCTGGAGCCGGGCTGGGACCTGAGCCCTAAGGCCACCCCAGAGCTCTGGGATGACATGATCCTTCCTCTGAGACATAAAACAGAAGGAGGACAGTGCTGGGATGCTTCCTGCCCACAGCCAGGCCCAGGGCAGAGCTCTGCTGGGGCTGCAGCCCCCAACCCCAGAGCCAGGGGCGGGGCAGCAGAGGCAGCTCCTTGCTGCGCCCTTACCTGCTTGGCAGCACTTGTTGTCCCAACACTACAACCTAGAGACCTGCAGGTAGCACATCCCAACCCTCCCCACCGCCAAACTAAGGCTGCTAAACAACAGAGAAAAGAAAGGAAAAGAAGCAAAAACCCTTAAGGGGGGGCAGCAGGCTGCTGGTTTATAAGAGCAGCCACTCAGGACCCCCAGTGGGTGGTTAATGACCTGCCCCCACCGAGCCCCAGGTGAAACCCATCTGCAGGTGGAAGGGCTCCAGCTGAGCCCCCAGCAGCCCGGCTCCTCCTGCAGCGAGGGCTGAGCCTGGCAGGCAGAGGGGAGCAGAGCCAGTGGTACCAGTAGCCAGCGGTGCCCGGTGGGGCATCTCGCTCCCTGCCTCGGTTTCTCTGTCTAGCGCAGGGACAGTGGAGGTGGAGCAGGGCTCAGTCCAGGGCACCGTTCGGGCTCCTGGTGCTGCCGGAGGGATGGGCGAGGGTCCTTCCTCCTGCTGAAATGCCCTCCACCCCACGAGAGGCAGAAGAGGGGCTAGGGCTGGGTGCCTCACAGCTTCACTACAAGGTAGGGAAGGAGATCTGGGATGAAACTCATCCTTGCTGCTTGAGCCCCGCATCAGGCAGCAGTGGGAGGGCAGCGTGAGGTGGGGACACGGCTGCCAGGGGAGCAGGGGGCACGGGCGGACGGCTCTGCCAGGCGGGTGGAAAAGCCGGAGCACGGGGGGCTGCGGAGGCGGCTGCGAACCAGAGCTGCCGTCTGGAGGGGCTGATGCTGGGAGCCCAACCCATGCATGGGGTTTATCTGATGTCGCTCTGTGCCCGGTGGCCACAAGGACCAGCCAAGGGCTTGTCACGCGTCCACCCTGAGCTCTGAAATCAACCTGTCACCAGACTGGAAGCATCTCCAACGTGGGCAGGTCAGTCCCGGGCCACAGCTCTGCAGCTGCAGCAGCCTCCCCGGCTCCAACGCTTCGCCCCAAGCACGCAGAGCTGCTCCTCATCAGTCCCTGGGCTGTGCCGCACTCTCCAGCTCACAGCTCATCCTTCTGGGACAAACCACAGGGACCAGCAATGCCGAACAGCTTCTGGCCTGGTTTCCATGGGGTTGGTGCACTTGGTGTCACCTCCTCTGCCACCTTCTGGCTTTCTCTGCTGACGGGGAACTGCATGGTGGGGAGAAGACGGATGGAAGAGAAAGCTGTGGGATGAGAGAAGTGGCCAAGAGCCACCAGGCAGGGGAGCAGGGAGCTGCTGTGGCCCCTGAAGGGTGGTGGCACTTGGTGGCAGGTGACCACGAGGACAAACTTCACCTGAATGTGCAACAGGGGGCAGATGCACTGTGTCAGGACAGCACAGGGCTTAGCAGCACCTCCCCAACTCTCCCATCTAGGCTGTTTCCTTATTGCTCTCTACAGCTACCTAAAAGGAGGTTGCAGAGAGGTGGGTGTTGGTCTCTTCTCCTAAGTGACAGGTGAGAGGACAAGAGGCCTCAAGCCGCATCAGAATTTAGATTGGACATTAAGAAAAATTTCTTCACAGAAAGTATTCTCAGCAACTGGCAGAGGCTCCCAGGGAGGTGGTGGAGTCCCCATCCCTGGAGGTGTTTAAAAGGCAGATAGATGAGGTGCTTGGGGACATGTTTTAGTAGTGGACAGGTACGGTTGGAGTCGATGATCTCTAAGGTCTTTTCCATCCTTATGATTCTATGTTTTAATAGGACCCTGTTGAGCCAGCTTCTTGTTCCACTTGCTCAGGGAGAGAGGTGCTGCTCAGCTCCCCAGGGAGCCACAGTGAAATAACCCCTCGTTTCAGCCCTGAGACTTGGTATCCAAAGCAAGAGGCTCAGGACAGTCCAGCCATCCCTGCAAGCAAGCAAGAAGGACACAGAGGGGAAGAGGTTGAGGCTAAACCTTCCCCTTCCCGAAGGGCCAGAGCAGGGATGATCTCACCACATCCCTGTCTCACTGTTCCCATCCTCCACAGCTGATCTGGAAGCATAACCAGAAAATGCTCCCTGCAGCCCCGGGCTTGGCAGCAGGCTCATCAGTTGGACTTGAGGATCTCAAAGGTCTTCTCCAACCAAACAATTCTACGATTCTATGATCTTTCAGCCTCTTCTCCCTTACATGAACTCTGGTTAACGGGCTTATTACCCCTACAAACCAGCTGTTTTGTGGTGAATCCGTGGACCTCCCCGTGGACACCAGATCCCTGGCCAAAAGGCTCTGGAGTGAGTCCAGAGAAGAGCAACAAAGCTGGTGAAGGGGTTGGAGAACAAGTCTTATGAGGAGCAGCTGAGAGAGCTGGGGGTGTTTAGCTTGGAGAAGAGGAGGCTGAGGGAAGACCTCATTGCTCTCTACAGCTACCTGAGAGGAGGTTGTGGAGAGGAGGGAGCTGGGCTCTTTTCCCAAGTGACAGGGGACAGGACGAGAGGGAATGGCCTCAAGCTCCACCAGGGGAGGTTCAGGCTGGACATTAGGAAAAAAATTTCATGGAAAGGGTCATTGGGCACTGGCAGAGGCTGCCCAGGGAGGGGGTTGAGTCACCTTCCCTGGAGGGGTTTAAGGGACGGGTGGACGATGCGCTCAGGGATATGGTTTAGTGACTGATGGGAATGGTTGGACTCGATGATCCGGTGGGTCTTTTCCAATCTGGTGATTCTATGATTCTAAAACTGCTTTAATTAGTCTGAGCTGGGCAGATCCTGCATCTCCCCCTGCCACCACAAGGCTGCAGCATCTGCCTGACATCTCCTTTCGCTGACTGAAGAAGAAATGGGACCACACCAATTATTGTACAGGCCTGAGCGTTTGATACATGTTTATTGCTATTCAGTTTTAGCTGGGAATTTTGTCCGTATCAGGTTTAGGGGGTTATCCAGACTCCTTGCACAGTGCTGCACAGCTCCAGAGCATCTCATTTGCACGTCCGTGGTGAGCAGAAGGTGGCTGGGCTGGGTCAGTGGGGGGTGAAAAGCAGAGCCAATGCCCCAGCTGCAGATAATATCGCACTCGGTGGGAGCAGGGGAGTTTAAGCCTTGGTTGCTCAGTTGGTTTTTTAGACCATCTTATCTCACCAGCAGGATCTGAAGTGTGGACTCCAACCCAGGGAGGGTTCATTGCCGTTATTTACAAATTAATCCAGCTTTCTCACTTGTCTCCTGCTACTTTGATAGGAGACATTTACAGACAAACATCACCCTGACAGACAACAGGACGGGACAGAAAGAGGGAAAGATGTGCCACGATACACACTTCCTTTTTACTTTCCATTAGCAACGTTTTGTAAAGTGTCAGAGCTACCTCAGTACCACTTGGAATGAGTAAATAATATATTTGGATAGAATATACTCTGATGTAAATGTACATGAGACCCCTGGAAAAGCTCACATCAAATACTGTATCATTAGAAAGAATAATAATAATAATAAAAGCTATTTATGACACAGCCTTTATTCACAGAAAGATACGTCCCGGTGCTTTGGCTTGATGACAGATTCCAGCCCCCTCCTCTGCCCTGCAGCCCACGTCAGCCCAGACTCCACAGGACATAGAAAGGGAGAATAAACACCCCCTAGAGAAGAAGCTCCCCCAGCTTCACCCTGCAGGAGCCACCACTGCAACAACGCCACAGAAGGACAAGCGAAACAGCAAGGGGAAATGTTCAACGTGGTGTTGAGCACAGCTGGGGCCCGTGAGAGCCCCTCGCTGCTCCGCGGGACGGGGCTGTTTGATCGGGATTTGAGCTGCGCTGGCTCGCCCAGAGCTGGGGGGAAGCAGGCACCGGGCCCACCCTAAGGCACTGCAGTCGCACACCCTCGCCCACGCTCCAGACGCAGCCCCGCGAGCTTCCCTACCTTCAATATTTGAGCAGAACATGAAGTGAGGAGCTTACAAAACCCAGGACATGGGACCGGTTCCCCTCTGCCTGGGTCTCCTGGCAAGGACAGGGATTGCGCAGGCAATGGGATTGCCCATCAGAGCGCAGCGGGCAACAGACACGCTTTGTGAGCAGCTGCCGCTTCCTCCGAGTCCTTTGGTATGTTTGGCCTGACAGCGTCCCAGGAGCATTTGCAGATCGGTGATGAAAGGCCAGGCTGGGGAGCCAAGGGAGCAGGTGGGAACACGCGTCCCGTATTCCCAAAGCGAGCACACGTCAGTCCCGGAGCATGCAGGCATCAGTCCCAGAGCTTGCACGAGCACCGATCCACTGGGACCAGACGGATGTGCAGCCCGGAGCCCTCGCCCCGCGCAGGTACAAGAGAGACGGACTGTCCTGTGGGCTCTGGCACGAATGATTTGGCAAAGTCAGAGCCAGGACAGCTTGTCTTGAAAGTCTGGAGGAGAAGGGTCAGGCATTTTTCCTTCTTCTTGGGCACTGATTGGTTCAAGTTTGTATCACAGTGAAGTCTGAGAAGTGGGGAAGAAACCCAAACCACCTTCCCTGAAAAAGAAAGCCTCGTTTGCCCGCCTGGCCCAGGCTGGAGAGGAGAACCTCTCCTAGCCACACACATCCGATCCGTTGCTGACCACAGAGGCTTCTGTCACTTGGTCGTAGACTTTGGACCTTTTCCCTCCAGCCAGCGGTTGTGCTGCCGGCAGCAGGCAGGAGAGCAGGCGGACAAACCAGCCCCATCCCACCGCCCGCCTGGGCTCAGCCCTCGAGCCCATCCTCAAACACAAGTAAACATAAGAGAAACTAAGAGGCACTAATAACGCAGATACAGGGAGACTCAGGCTTGCGACTGTCAAACCTGGCTCCGGGTGTCTTCGTCCAGCTGGAAAAAAGCCGAGTCCCCGTTTCAGATCTCCTGCAACGAGTGGCCGGGGTCGCTGCGTTCCCGTTTCACCAGCGGCTCCCCTACGCTCCGGGAATCCGTGTCCACCTCGCTGCCCAGGTCGCTAATGTCATCTGCAAAGGACACGTCTCAGCATCAGAGAGGGGATCGGAGAGGAAAAGGTCCTTCTTCCAAACAGGGTAGGGGGCAAAAACCAGGACGAGGTTCCCCTTCCCACAGCAATTCAGTCCCAACCCAGCAAGATTTCCCCTCAGGGAGAGGAGGTACCTTTGTCCAGCAGTGTCGGGGACAGGGATGTGAGGTCTCCAAACTGAAAGAGAAAAGGACTTATAAGGTAAGTGAGGCCTATGGAGATCTGAGGCGTCAGACCTGCAAGTTGGCTTCTATTTCCAAGCAATTCTAACAAGCAGCTCAGGAGAAACCACAAACATCAGTAGTGCCAGTGGTGAAGAGCAGAAAGCAAAACCAACCATGTGCTTTGGGGAAAAGTCTGCCACTGACATTTAAACCTCTGGGCAAACACCACACAACAATCCAGGGCAGGATCGAGCTCTGGAACGAAGGGAGAAATGTTTCCATCTCCCAAGTCATGACCAAGTGGCGCCACAGACCAAAGGATGGTGCCTTTCCTCCAGCCCTCTGTGTCTGCCAGGCAGCTGCTCCCACATGCCAGCCCTTCCCCTCCCCTGGGACTCTGCCATCACTCCACCTCGCTGCAAAGCCTTCGCATTCCCATCAGGAAAGCACTTTGGCTTGCAAGAGCACATTGCCAAGTATAAGCAGAGAGCTGGGCAGGTCTTGGGTTCTGGAGCTGTGTTGTCTCCCTCTGCGATGAGGTCTGAAACACTAAGCGCTGTAACAATAATGCTAACAAGTCATGCAGGGCTGGAGCAGGAGTTATAAAGCGAGCAATGGAAATGGAAAGACAGGATTCATCCTTTTTTGCTGGGAAGAATCCACCTCCTCCTGGAGAATGGAAATACTGCAAGAGTTTAATGAAGGAAAGGTGAAACCTGAAGGATGAGAGTCTCCCACAGCCAGGTTTTACTGGAAGCTGCTCGCTGCCTTTCATGTTCCTTTAATAACAATAAAGAGAGAGGTTTTGCAGGGAATGGTGGGAACTCATGGTGCTGCTGACTTCGTGCAACAGCATGGGTCAAACGGGAGGGGAAGGGAAAGCAAAAAGCATGGGATTGATTTGTCTGGTTCCCCTACACGAGCTCCATGGAAGGAAGAAAACAGTAAGAGCTTCAATAAGCAAATGAGATCAGTTTTAACCTAACAATAGTTTCTACATTGCTGTCACAGATTGATCAGGAACTTTTATATCGACGCCAACAAGAAAGCTGGGGAGGGACTTATTACAAGGGAGTGCAGGGATAGGATGAGGAGGAACGGCTTTGAATTGGAAGGGGGAAGATTTAGAATAGATATTAGGAAGAAATACTTCATGATGAGGGTGGGGAGGCCCTGGCCCAGGTTGCCCAGAGCAGGGGTGGCCGCCCCATCTCTGGAGGTGTTCAAGGCCAGGCTGGATGGGGCATGAAGCCCCTGATGCAGTGGGAGGTGTCCCTGCCCATGGCAGGGTGTGGAACCGGATGGGTTTGAGGTCCCTTCTGACCCAAACCATTCCATGATTCTGTGATTTCAGAACGAAGATTTGGAAGTGGCTTCAGCTCAGCAGGCCAGGACCTGTTCGCAAGCCAGGCACCAGATTTACTGTCTGATTTGTTAAAACAATAACCAATCTCACCCACCCACCACAAATAATCCACCATTTCTCTTCCTCAACTCAAAACTGAGGGAGTGGCTGACTGCGCGTGTAACTGGAGCTTGCAGAGGCCTGAAGTTCACTGAATGCTACCACTGAAAGCTGCAGGGAAAGTAACTTTTGGACCTTTTTCTGCTTGGTTTAGGCTTTGTGTTTGCTGGGACTTTGCCCTAGTGGGAACTCTAAAGCAAGGGTTGCTGACCACAGGTTATGGAGAGAAGTGGGGAGATCCTTTTCTTTCCTCCTCCAGAACTCCAGAGCCCAGCAGATGCTCAGCTGCCCCAGGCTCCACCAGCACAGGTATCAGCAAGCTAGGACTGAAGAAGCTCAAGGAGCTGGATTCTTGTCCCAGGCACTCAAAACAACTCAGTAAATCCTTTGGCAAACATGGATACAAAACCACATCCAGGACAGAGTGTGGTTTGTGAACTACTCGTGTCTCTTTAAGCGCTGCTTGGTTTGGGTTTGCTTCTAGGGAACAAACAGTTCTCACCTCTCCCATTACAGCAATCGGCGTCTCCCCCGTCGCCTGGGCAACACGATGCTCCACCAGATAAAACATGTATTCATCATAGAGCAGGCGAATCAGGTGGAAGGAACCAAAGCTGGCAGCACTGCGCAAAGTGAGGTCACGGATCACCATGGAGCTGGAAAATAGCCGGGAAACAAAACCTGTGAGTTGTGTTTTACACTTGTGTCTCAGCTGCTGTGAACTCTGGGCCCTGAGGGTCCTGTGGGATGCAGCGCTCTGGGTCCCGCCTCTAACCCAAGAGTACGAAAGCACTTTAAGAAATCAATAGACTTCCTAACCCCATCCTGAAAGGATACGGAAACACAACCCTCCCTTCTGTACCAGGGCAGAACAACAGTTAATCAGAGTTGCATGGGAATAAAGAAATTTGCCTGGGTTTTCAAGGAGCTGTTTATTTGCCCAAAGCTCAATACAGAAATATCTCCAAAACGAGAAAGAAAACGTACCTATAGAAGGACCATTTCAACAGGAACTGCCTGGCTGCCTTGGGGAAGCTGGGACTGCCCTCATGATGCTTCAGGACTTGAGTAACAACATTATCCAGCCAACTAGCCCACTGGTCCAGAGAGCTCTGTTGCTGCAGAGTGAGCTTGAAATCCTGCTCCAGCTTCTGTACCATGCCTTCCTCACACTGGCACACCCACGAGGCTTGTTCCTGCTCGGGAAGAAGGGCTGACGGTTACTCATGCCGAGCCTGCACGGCTGGTGCATCCCAACCCAGGAATTGACCTTAGAGCAGCTTCCAGTGCTGAAAGGGGTTCCAGGAAAGCTGGGGAGGGGCTCTTGATCAGGGAATGCAGGGACAGCATGAGGGGGAATGGTTTGGCACTCAAAGACGAGAGATTGAGATGAGATTTCAGGAAGAAATGTTTTGCTGTGAGAGTCGGGAGGCCCTGGCCCAGGTTGCCCAGAGCAGTGGTGGCTGCCCCATCCCTGGGGGTGTTCAAGGCCAGGTTGGATGGGGCTTGGAGCCCCTGATCCAGTGGGAGGTGTCCCTGCCCATGGCAGAGGTGGACCTGGATGGGCTTTGAGGTCCCTTCCAACCCAAACCATTCCATGATTCTATGATTCTAATTCAATTTCATTTTAAGTAGACGAGGATTCCAGACCACAGTACAGTATTATTAGGACTGTATTATTGTTGGTAGTACTATTTCTTACAGAATTTCCTTAATACCTTCTCCACTATCCAGAGTGAGAAGGCAGACTTACCTGGAAAAGTAACACTGAAATCATTAAATTGTTCATTTAATTGCTTTTTAGTATTGGAAATAAGATGCAGGTTACCAGCAGACAACCTCATTATTGAGTCCCAGTTCTAGACCACAGGATCTAGAAAAAGACATCATAAGTTACCTGAACATTGGCGAAGTCGACCCGATTGAGATCGCTGAGCATCTGGTTTATCTGGGAAGTGTTCTGCAGCACCGCACGGGCAGCCTGAGCCAGGTGGTTCAGGGACGTGTATCTCCGTAACGTCTGCGCGAAGGCACTCACCACCCCGACCTGCAACAGAGCACGCAGGCCATCGCGAGCAGGAGGCCTTGGGGCTCAAAGGCCAAGTGAACATTGAGCTCAAGCGCACAGTGCACATCAACTGGGAAAACCTGCACAGTTCCACCCACGCTGCTGTCCAAAGCACACACGAGCCCTCCAGAGCAGCACTTTTGCATTGAATAGATCTTGCAAACCAGCCTCTGCATTTCTTTTCTTTAAACTAACAAGTTTTCATGGTTTGCCTCCAGCAGAGAGCAGCAAAGTGAGGACAGGCTGCAAGAACACGTGGCTTTAGAAGATGGGGAGTAGGAGCCTTATGTCCAGTCTCTACGATGGCATCTGGAGCACCTCCCATCCAAGGCCAGGCTGAGAGAGTTGGGATTGTTCAGCCTGGAGGAGAGAAGGCTCCAGGGATACCTTAGAGCAGCTTCCAGTACTGAAAGGGCCTTCAAGAAAGCTGGGAAGGGGCTCTTGATCAGGGAATGCAGGGACAGTATGAGGGGGAATGGTTTTAGGTTGAAAGAGGGGAGATTCAGATGAGATCTTAGGGAGAAATGTTTTGCTGTGAGGGTGGGGAGGCCCTGGCCCAGGTTGCCCAGAGCAGTGGTGGCTGCCCTGTCCCTGGAGGGGTTCAAGGCCAGGTTGGATGGGGCTTGGAGCAACCTGATCTAGTGGGAGGTGTCCCTGCCCATGGCAGGGGTTGGCACAGGATGGGCTTTGAGGTCCCTTCCAACCCAAACCATTCTATGATTCAACCCATGAGGTGTCCTGTGTTTTCCACTAAGACAGCCTCATCCCAGTGCAGAGATTTTCTTCCACAAACCTTTATCTGCAATTTCAGGACTTAGGAATGGCTTGATGGACAGACCATCATCAGCTTCTGGTTACGAAGAAATTGCCCTGCCTGCCCTCATACTCCTTGTTCATTTGGTTTCATAAGTATTCATTACATCGTGCTAATCTGGAATACATGTGGCCAAACCCCAGCAGTGGTTCCAAATCACTGTGGAAAACAGCAACACACACACCCCCACAGTCCAAACCCCCGACCTGCGCCGTGCTCCCTCTGCTTACCTTGGTCTGGACAACCTGGGGAGGAAATTCACTCATGGCGTTCATCAGCCACCCTTCCAAACTCTTGGCAAAGTTACGAATCGCCTGGGTGAGTGTGCCTGCAAAGAAGTCTGCAGAGTTAGAAAGGCTGCTCCATCATCTTTGGACACCACTTTCTAGCTGAAGACTGCTGTGGAAAGCACAGCCTGAGATCTGGTGAGCTATGGTCTCGATTTAGCATCTAGGATATCTGCTGGGTCCGGAGATGCACTCAAACTTTTATTATTCATATTCTCCAATATCGTTACTCAAACTACTCTTCTTCCTCTTATTCTCATTCTCATTCTCATTCTCATTCTCATTCTCATTCTCATTCTCATTCTTAATTTTTTGGGGCTGAAGAACAAGTCTTATGAGGAGCAGCTGAGGGAGCTGAGGTTGTTTAGCCTGGAAGAGGCCGAGGGGAGACCTTATCATGGTCTACAACTGCCTGAAAGGAGGTTGTGGAGAAGTGGGTGTTGGTCTCTTCTCCCAAGTGACAGGTGATAGGATGAGAGGGAATGGCCTCAGGCCGTGTCAGGGCAGGTTCAGATTGGACATAAGGAAAACTTTCCTCACTGAAAGGATTCTGAGGCACCGGAACAGCTGCCCAGGGAGGTGACTGAGTCACTGTCCCTGGAAGTATTTAAAAGATGGGTAGATGAAGGGCTTAGGGATCTGGTTTAGTAGTGGACAAGGACGGTTGGACTTGATGATCTCAAAGGTCTTTTTGGACTTGATGATCTCAAAAGTCTTTTCCAACCTAGTGATTCTATGATTCTATGACTCTGTGATTCTTATTCTTGTCATATTCATGGTCTTCTGACCATCTTCCAGATTCTGAAATATGCCCTTTAAAGCCACATGTGCTCCAGCACGTAGACTGACAACAGCACCTCCAAAGGACATGACTTTCCAGCCTTGCTCAAACCAGTCTATGTGAGTCAAGGCCTCGGGGCGACTGATGCACGCACTTCACCGAGGAGCCAAATCACAGAGAATGAGTTGTGCTTCCTTGTGTATGAAGCTTATGTTTTTACCTTGACACTTAGACAAAGTCATGAAGTGTGATATGCAAAAAAACAAACCCCCCTCTACTCTGCTCCCATGAGACCCCACCTCCTGGAGTCCTGTGTCTAGTTCTGGAATTCTCAACATAAGAAAGGCTATGGAGCTGTTGGAATGGGTCCAGAGGAGGCCACGAAGATGATCCAAGGGTTGAAGAGCCTCTGCTATGAGGACAGGCTGAGAGAGTTGGGATTGTTCAGCCTGGGAAAAAACAGCTCTGGGGAGAGCTCAAAGCAGCTTCTAGTACTGAAAGGGGCTCCAGGAAAGCCAGGGAGGGACTTTTTACAAGGGTCTGGAGTGATGGGACAAGGGGGAATGGCTTTAAATTGGAAGAGGGAAGATTTCGATTAGACATTAGGAAGAAATTTTTCACGAAGAGGGTGGTCAAAGGTGGCCCAGAGCAGTGGTGGCTGCCTCATCCCTGGAGGTGTTCAAGGCCAGGTTGGATGGGGCTTGGAGCAACCCGATCCAGGGGGAGGTGTCCCTGCCCAATGGGGACTGGAACTGGGTGGGTTTTTGAGGTCCCTTCCAACCCAAACGATTCCATGATTTTACGATTCTATGAAATTTTAAAAAGCTTGGCCCGTGACATGCCACTGATGCAGTCAATGCTGCAGGAGAAATATTGCTACTGCCATAATATTTTAGCTTGCATTCAAAACAAACCCCTCTAAATTAGCTTTTACAATGGAAATCTTTGTGGCAAGTGGTAGCCAAATTGAATGAGTTGATCACTGTTTGTCAGACACAACATCCCGTGACTCAGCCTAGTGAGAAGCAGGAGCTGAGCTGGAATCAGGGCCACCCGTATTCTCCCGACCACACTGAGGATACTCACTGGGCACTGGTCTGAGCACGTCTGGGATGAGGATCTCCACCAAGGCCTGGTACAAGATGTGGTCACAGCTTCTCATCCATTTGAGGATGGGTTCATATTTGCACAGGGTGATCAGCTTATCTTTCGGCAGGGTCCCTTCATGTTCTTCTTCGCTGTGTGAAAAGGAGGAGGGAGGTAACATTAGCAGCAGGTTTGCTTTCAGTACATTCACCCTTCCTCTTGATTTCTGACCCAAGTTTTCAGCAGAAAAATGCCATTCGTGTTTCTTTCAAAAGAAAATGTTCAATCATTTGTGTAAGTCTTCATTATGGTTGGACTTGATGATCCGGTGGGTCTCTTCCAACCTGGTTATTCTATGATTCTATGATTCTATGACTCTGCAAGCTCCTCTCTGTCTGCGGGGCCAGAGCTCCAGCCACAGTTTTCCCTCAAATCCACATCTCCTTGGCCTTTGCTTCCTCTGTCTTCAGCCTCATGTTTATGTGTCCACGGGAACTGTACTTCAACAGAGTCATCTCAGCAAACAAAGGCTCAGCTGGTTCCTCCTTACAGACCCAGCTATGTCCAAAACCTTCACATGTCTCTCCTCTGTCCTAAACCTCCTTGGCTCCGGCAGTGGGGACATAACATTTGCCATGACCAGATTTTTGAGCAGGGTAGCTGGTATTGCTAGATCCTACAAATGGTTTCAAGGTCTTTAACACCTTCAAATGCTGAGAGAGGGGAGATTGAGATGAGATCTTAGGAAGAAATGTTTTGCTGTGAGGATGGAGAGGCCCTGGGCCGGGTTGCCCAGAGCAGGGGTGGCTGCCCCATCCCTGCAAGTGTTCAAGGCCAGGCTGGATGGGGCTTGGAGCCCCTGATCCAGTGGGAGGTGTCCCTGCCCAATATCTAGACTATCTATCTGGACTCCTGTAAAGCCACAGCATCCCTCTCTCTAAACTGGAGAGAGATGGATCTGATGGGAGGACAGTACAGTGGAGAAGAAACTGGTTGGAGGGTCATATTCAGAGAGTAGCGGTCAATGGCTCAAAGTCCAGATGGAGATCTGTGACTAGTGGTGTCCCTCAGGGGTCTGTACTGGGACTGATGCTGTTTAAAATCATCAGTGATACTGAGAGCAAGATCGAGGGCACCCTCACCAAGTTTGCAGATGACACCAAGCTGAGTGGGGCAGTTGCCACAGTGGAAGGATGGGATGGCATCCAGAGGGAGCTGGACAGGCTGGAGAAGCGGGGCTGTGAGAACCTCATGGGGTTCAACAGGGCCAAGTGCAAGGTCCTACACCTGGGTCGGGGCAATCCCCGATTTCAGTACAAGATGGGGATGATGTGATTGAGAGCTGCCCTGCAGAGAAGGACTTGGGGTGCTGGTTGATGAGAAGCTCAACATGAGCTGGCAATGTGCGCTCACAGCCCAGAGAGCCAACTGTATCCTGGGCTGCATCAAAAGCAGCATGGCCAGCAGGGTGAGGGAGGGGATTCTGCCCCTCTGTTCCTCTCTTGTGAGACCCTATCTGGAGTCCTGTGTCCAGTTCTGGAATCCTCAACATAGGAAGGAGATGGAACTGTTGGAAGCACCTTCCCTATGAGGACAGGCTGAAAGAGTTAGGCTCGTTCATCGTGGAGAAGAGAAGGCTGTGGGGAGATCTTACAGTGACCTTCCAGTACCTGAAAGGATATACAAGAAAGCTGGAGAGGGACTTTCATAAAGGCTTGTGGTGATAGGACAAGGGGGAATGGGGATAAACTGGAGAGGGGTAGATTTGGGCTTGATATAAAGAAGAATTTCTTCACAATGTGAGTGGGGAGGCCCTGGAACCGGTTGCCCAGGGAATGTGGATGTCTGATCCCTGGAGGTGTTCAAGGCCAGGTTGCATGGGGCCTTGGGCAGCCTGATCTAATGGGAGGTGTCCCTGCCCATGGCAGGGGGGTTGGAACTAGATGATCTTTAAGGTCCCTTCCAACCCAAACTATTCTATGACTCTATGATATTTGTGTATATCCCACAAAGCAGGGGTGGGAGTGCTTTATTTCCCTGTCCCGATCATGAGCAGTGGCAGGGAGAGGCACAGCCTTAGCAAGAGGCATCAGCTTAGACAGAGCCCTGTGGAAACGCTGTCTCCAGCATCCACGAGAGCCTGGTGGTACCCAGCACAGACTCTCTGTGCTTGCAACACACCTGGGAGATACATCTTTAACTAAAAGAGACTTTTCAAAGAAAAGCTACTGCAGTTCTTTGTGGGAAAATATCCATTGGGTAACATCTACTGAGGACAATAGGGCCATATTCTACAGATTATTATAGGATGTTCGCTTATTACTCAAACTTCTACCATTTTCCTTCTGAATATAGAATGTCAGTACTGGAACTCCTTACAGAATCAGTGGGAGTGGACAATGTAGACTTATAATATAAATTTTAACAAGAAAACTTTGTTTTCTCTCTTTTCACTATTCCCATCCCCTGTCTCCTGGCGGCAGACTGCCAGGGCATAAAAGATGAAGAAAAGGCAATAACAATGACCCGGGCGGGAGTACAAAGATCAGAGTAGCTTCATTTGCCATTATCTGCCTCAAAACACCTAAAGATCCAGCCAGCCATCCAAAGACACGAGTCAGTTGAGATGTCACTAAAACCTCAGAGTCTGAGCTGTCACTTGAGACTGAGACCTAATGACATGGGATCGTTACTGGCTGCTCCTGCTGATTGTTTATGAAATCCATCCAGACACTCCCTGCATTCTGGATTCAGCAGTGTTCCAGGAGGTATAAGACTTGTAGATGAGCGTAATCAGAGCAGATGCTTTCCTCTGAGGGGGGAACCTTGCATGGTCACTACAATATTAAACACTGTGGACACTCTTTCTAATGATTCTGCAGGGAAGTAAGTACTTTCAAGTCCTACAAAGCTGTCACAATGCCTAGTGAAGCTGAAAACATGCATTTTTAAAAGATAAAACACCACTGAAAAATGGAGCTTTCGGAAACAATCAAAGTGCAGCAGCGTACCTGGATGGCAGGGCAGCAGAGCTGTCACTAGATGGTGTTTTAGGATTCCAGAACGATTGCCACAGTTTCTCGATATAATGAAATTGAAGATTCATTACAACATCCAAAGTTGCCTAAAAACAAAGACCACAATTCATTAGCTGCTCTCCTGGCACCTTGTCACGCAGTGTAAGCATAAATGTAATGTGCTGCCATTTAGATTAAATACTTTACAAGAAAAAAAATGGGAAGGGCATTGTTTCAATCATCAACATAACATTAACCAGGTCACACAATGAAAATATATAACATAATGTACGATACTTGAGCCGTGATACCTAGCGAATCATGGAATCATGGAACAGTTTGGGTTAGAAGGGACCTCAAGGCCCATCCAGTTCCAGATCCCTGCCATGGGCAGGGACACCTCCCACGGGATCCAGTTGCTCCAAGCCCGATCCAACCTCACCTCAAACACCTCCAAGGATGGGGCAGCCACTTCTCTGGCCAACCTGGGCCAGGCCTCCCCACCTTCTTTGTGAAAAATTTCTTCCTAATGTCTAATCGAAATTTTCTTCCTTCCAATTTAAAGCCATTCCCCTTTGTCCTATCACTCCAGGCCTTTGTAAAAAGCCCCTCTCCAGCTTTCCAGGAGCCCCTTTCAGTACTGGAAGCTGCTCTAAGGTCTCCCCAGAGCCTTCTCTTCTCCAGGCTGAACAACCCCAACTCTCTCAGCCTGTCCTCGTAGCAGAGGTGCTCCAGCCCTTGGACCATCTTTGTGGCCTCCTCTGGACCCATTCCAACAGCTCCATAGCTTTTCTTATGTTGGGGATTCCAGAACTGGACACAGGACTCCAGATTAGGTCTCATGAGAGCGGAGCAGAGGGGCAGAATCCCCTCCCTCACCCTTCTGGCCACGCTGCTTTGGATGCAGCCCAGGACACAGCTGGCCTTCTGGGCTGCAAGTGCACGTTGGCAGCTCATGTTGAGCTTCCCTATTACATTCTAGTTTTCCTAAGAGCAGGATATGTGATGAGCTTGTGAATTATATCCCACATCAGTTAATAAATCCAATTTAAAATATTCAAAATAATCACCTCACAGTGTCTCCTGTAAAGAAGCTGCAGGGTTTTCACGTCATTCATGGTGACCCCTTCTTGTAACAGGACGTTACCGAGATCAGGGGCTGGGAACTCGGGAAAGACGTGGGTTACATCTAGGGGAAAAAAAAAAAAAAGGTTGGGAGAGATGGTAAGAGTTAGGAGCACCCAGTTCTGCAGGACTACGGATAAGCTCAAGGTGCTGCCATCACTGGTTTAATGTTTCAGTGGGATAAAACAGGAGAAAAGAGACCGATAATCTACTGCCTGCCCTGATTCATGTTGGTATACTGGGAAAAAGTGAACAACTGCAGTCCACTTATTCTGTGGGGAAAGAAAAGCAATTTCTTTCTCTCTGTAATAAAAGAAACAAAAAATACATTGTCCTCATCTACCATGCTTCCCGCTAGATCTTCTCCAAAGTCTGAAAAATCTCTTTCTGGTATTTTGAGAGTCCAATGGAAAATATAATTGGACAGTAGAGGTATCAGGAGCAGTTGTAGTTCAGAAAAGGGCTGGAGCTGGCTGGGATTTGGTATCTCCACTGGAGGTGGTGGAGACATGTAGAACCATGACCAGCAAAGCTGGAGAGCTCGTCTCTCAAGGAGAAGGTCCAGACGGATTGTTTGTGGTGGGATACACATTGCAGCCCTTTCAATGAAGAGAATCGCTCCTCTTTCTCTGGCTGCCGGTCTTAGCAAGGCCCTTCAGGACCTCTGCTCCTTTCATCCAATTGGGATGAAACCAGATGGATTAAAAACCTGCTCAGGGGGAACCGACAGACCAAAAAGCACAAGGAAAAGCTTCCTGTGGGTAAAGGAGTTGGCAAATACACTTAGGAAGTGTGATGTTACAAGAGCTTATTAGAATATATACTATATATATATATATATGAATAGATACTATATATAATATATGCATTACAAAAGCTTATTAAAGTATATATTAATTAGTATACACACGAGCTATATATTAAATATGCACAATATATAGCATGTATCTATATACAAAATATATAATACTGTAGATTTATTATTAAAACAAACACATGGAGAACAGCAGGGGCTGGCTGGACAAGGTGTTTCCATCTTCTTAAAGCTCCAGGGCCCAGACGTGAGCTACCTAACCCATTGAAGCAGTTTCCTCACCTATGAACTGCTGATGGTGTTGACTTTGAGCAGCGACCGATTGCTCCGGCGTGGTGTGTGGGTTACTCTGGGACCCGCTCTCTGCCATGCCATCCATCTTCTGCACCGGTCGATACCTGCATTTAGAGCACAGCTTGGGATTGACAGGGGCACGTGCAAACCCACGCATGTTATTCACAATGTGCTCATGCAGGCTTTTGCATTCGTCAGGTAATACAGGAGGTTACACTCAAGGACAGCATTTTTTAGGGCTGATTTCTTCTATCATTTACTCAAGTGGAGGGGGAAAATGAGAACCTCCTGTTGAAAAGCACTCTCCAAGAGAGAATTAAAGGGGTTAAGAAGTTTGCACAAGGTGACACAAAATAGAGCCACAGAGCTGGAGTGGGTGCCCAAACACTTGAGAGCTGATTTTTGCATTGTCTTTCTGTTTGGGAGCTGAAGAGAGAAATTCTGCTCCTTCTTTACTCTCACAAGAAGCAGAAGTGTCTGCACTTCCAGAAGACAATTCCAAATTCATTTGCACATTGTTTTTTATATTCAGAATTACTGAGACACAAGACCAACTACAGCACCATTTAGCTTGCACTGTTGCGCAAAAGAAACCTCAAAATCCAAACCCCAGAACCCACCCCTGCACCACACAAGCCCCGGGGACCTTTACACCGAATTGGCCCCAGTAACTCCAGAGCTGAGGTCCTAATGCAGCTTGGCCAGAGGGAGGCAGTGAAAAGCAGCACATTCTCCGTCACAGCAAGGCTGGGTCAAGCCACTGACAAAAATTCTAGGCAGGTAAGAGCTGCTTCATAGAATGGTAGAATGGTTTGGGTTGGAAAGGACCTTTCAAGGCCATCTGCTCCACCCCCATGCAGTGAGCGGGGCCACCTTCCACTCAAGCACATTGCTTAGAGCCCCTTCCAACTTGACTTTGAATGGTTCCAGGGATGGGACATCTACTGGCATTGGTTTTGGACCTTTCCACTACTCAGTGACTTACAGAAACCTTTTCCACAGCAGGGATCCGGCACTTCAGCAACACTTGGGTTTGATCCGTCCCAACACGCTCCCAAGCCAAGTCCCAAGATGGGGTCTGCAGCTTTCTTTGAGAAAGGACCTGTGCCCGTGGCAGTATTGGGGACACCGCTAACGAGCTCCAAGACACTGGGAGCACCTACCTCTGCTTCTGGTGGATGGGCTGCTGCCTCATTGCCATGTACTGGGTGTCCTCCTGCAAGCGGTTCAGCGGAGACTCTGGTTTTAGACGGATCCCATAATAATGATATTTGGAGTTTCCCCTGGAAGGATCAGCATTGGAATTGCTCAGTTTAAGCTACTCAATGGAAGGGACATCGTAGCCCTGCAGCTGACTTTCAGGCTTTTTCTGACAATTACACCCTGCTCCTTACAGCTCGCGCCGCTTGGCTCCCAGGCCCTATTAGAACGGTTGAACTAATGAACTAATAGATGCCATCACCCCCTCTAAAATTTCAAACCACATGTCACAAAGTTCAGTGACATCTGCATTTAAAACCCAGCGAGGTTTGTTCCAAGTAACCCATGGTAACTGGAGAAGAGACGAATGTTACAATACAAAGTTATTAAACAGAATGACAGAAGGACCTCAGGGGACTCTTTGCCATTTGATTAGGGTTTAAGGGTTTGTTTTTGCCATAAAAATGAACTCTCATCTTTATCTGGACTCAGATAAAACAAGCCTGACTGAATAGTCAGCTGTGATAAGAAAAATGCCTTTCTGTTGCCAGCACTTTCACAGCAACGGCAACTTTTGATGTGGTTTTCTTCCTGAAGTTGCTCATTTTTGTAGGTTTTGTCAAATTTGAAAGCTTTTTGCAAGCAGAAGAGGCTCTAATTCTTCCTCTGCTGGTCAGTAAAGCTGCTGTGATGCTCCTTAGGAGAAAGTCTTTCCATCACTTTAGACAGCTGTATCAGTTAAAAAGGTTTTTTTCCACCAAACTGGAATTATTCAGTCCTCAAGCATCTGCTTTTGGAAGCGAGAAGGACAATTCTGCAGCCATGGATACATGACAACAGTATGTCCAGCTCAGCTTTAACCAACGTGTCGCTAGCAGTGGCTGAGCTGAGTCCTCAGTGGGAGAGGAGACCAAGGCAGGGGAGCAGCGCCCAGGTCTCCGCTTACTGGGGATGCTTAAAATCCATTTGCTGTGTCATTATGACAGGCTTGGAAAGCACCTTAAATCAATGAGGCTTCCCACGAGAAGATACATTTAGGTAAAACTATATTAAAATGACATTTAACAGAGGAGTATTTGTCGAATAATTAAGTCTTCCTTCCCTATTAAGGGGATTTTCTCTTTTCAAGGGGATGGGTGGATGGTTCAGCCTGTGTCGCAGTGGCAAAAGGCTTTACACACACTGAGTGCTCAGGTAGGAAATACGCTTCAGCCATGGCTTAAGTGATTTGAAGTACCTGCAAATAAAATAACAGTTGCATTTCTAATCTAAATGAATGGATAAGAAAACAATGGTGGACAGTTCTTCCCATATTTATGGAGGTTTTCCTCCTTCTCAGCCTGCACATCTGCAATGTTAAGTGGGTTTTTTGCTTATTTTTCTTTAATCATAGAATCATTAGGTTGGAAAGGACCTTTGAGATCATCAACTCCAACTGTACCTGTCCACTACTAAATCATGTCCCCAAGTACCTCATCTATCTGCCTTTTAAACCCCTCCAGGGATGGGGACTTGTTTGTGGATGACACTAAGCTGGGTGGAAGTGTCGATCTGCTGGAGGGTCAGGAGGCTCCAAAGGGATCTGAACAGGCTGGACCGCTGGGCTGAGACCAATGGGATGAGGTTTAACAAGGCCAAATGCCGGGTCCTGCACTTGGGGCACAACAACCCTTTGCAGCTACAGACTAGGAGAAGTCTGGCTGGAAAGCTGCCTGGAGGAGAAGGACCTGGGGGTGTTGGTTGACAGCGACTGAACATGAGCCAGCAGGGGCCCAGGTGGCCAAGAAGGCCAATGGCATCTTGGCTTGGATCAGAAACGGCGTGACCAGCAGGGCCAGGGAGGTTCTTCTCCCTCTGGACTCGGCACTGGTGAGACTGCTCCTTGAATCCTGTGTTCAGTTCTGGGCCCCTCACCACAAGAAGGATGTTGAGGCTCTGGAGCGAGTCCAGAGAAGAGCAACAAAGCTGGTGAGGGGGCTGGAGAACAAGAGGAGCAGCTGAGAGAGCTGGGGGTGTTTAGCCTGGAGAAGAGGAGGCTGAGGGGAGACCTCATTGCTCTCTGCAACTCCCTGAGAGGAGGTTGTGGAGAGGAGGGAGCTGGGCTCTTCTCCCACGTGACAGGGGACAGGACGAGAGGGAATGGCCTCAAGCTCTGCCAGAGGAGGTTTAGGCTGAACATTAGGAAAAAAATATTTCACGGAAAGGGTGATTGGGCACCCAGAGGCTGCCCAGGGAGGGAGTTGAGTCACCTTCCGTGGAGGGATTTAAGGGACAGGTGGACGAGGCACTGAGGGACATGGTTTAGTGTTTGATAGGAATGGTTAGACTCAATGATCCGGTAGGGTCTTTTCCAACCTGGTGATTCTATGGTCTCCCTGCACAGCCTCTGCCAGTGCCTGAGAATCCTTTCTGAGAAGAAATCTTTCCTAATGTTCAACCTAAACTTCCCCTGGTGCAGCTTGAGGCCATTCCCTCTTGTCCTATCACCTGTTACTTGGGAGAAGAGACCAACACCTACCTCTCTGCAACCTCCTTTTAGGTAGATGTAGAGAGCAGTAAGGTCTCCCTTCAGCCTCCTCTTTAATCCCTGATGGGATTAAAGATTTTCTCTCCTCTAAAGAAACTATTTCAGAGATCTTGCACTTGAATCAATCTTCAGAAATCCAAGCTCTCCCCTGCTCTACTTATGACTGTTGCCTCCACGCTCCAGCTGTGGAATGCCCTGGACACATCCGGTTTTGTTCCTGTTTAGAAGCCCAAATACCTAAGTTTGCATATAAAATCTGACACAATCAGAGCAATCACTGTCTCTATAGTGTATTAATTACTTTTCTAAATTAGAAACTGGGATAAAATACTAAACCCAGCTGTGCAGAAGCTTTGGATGCTCCCTTGAAGGACACGTATGTCACTACAGCAAGTATACTTTTTTTATGTTATGCTTTTGTTGTAACATCATATGGATCTTTGATGTATTAAAAGCATAAATTCTGTCACAAGATTCAGCCTGTTGCTCTGGGCATCTAAGAAAGAAGCTATTTGCATGTACAGTTTGTGGGCATCAAGGATGTGGGCATGGATTCTGTTCTCATCTGTGAGGGAGGAACATTACTGGACCCTAAGGAAGAAACCATTTCCCACACCAGAACTGTGGGCTCTGCAGCTGACAAGAGCAATTGTGAAGTCAAGTAACTTCATCTTTCTGAGACAGCAGTGGAATGAGAAGAAGCCTAAGTTGAAACAAAATATTCTTAGAGCCCTTAGGAAATGGACTTGGACCAAATTTCACTGCATGGCTGGACAAGATACTGGCACCACAGACCTGGTGTCTGAAGTTAACTGTATTGTCAAGCCTCTCGCCCTGCTGTTTCACAGTGAGAAAGCAGCTTTGCCTCACAGCGTATGGAAATTACCTCTGTGCTTCAGAATAGCAAAGTTTTTTGCCACCAGATGACAGCTGGTCATTTCCGTAGCTCTTGGAAAGACCTGTGCCTGCTCAGTGATGCTCAGGAAGATCCCGGTATAGAGGAGAGAAGTTGTAGGCAGGTTTTTTGGGTTCATTTCAATGTAAATTCATACCAACCTGGTTCCCAGGCGGCGAGTCCTCAGCCCCATAAACACCGAACGGATCAGTTTTCCGAAGGAAGCGGCGTTCACCGGATCCAGCTTGTGCTCCTGACAGTGCCGCAGGTAATGGTTGTAGAGAGAGCTCCTGGGAAGGCTGACACCTTCCGCCGTCTCGTAGTTGTCCAACAACCACTGGAGCTTTATGTACGGAAAACATAAATAAATGAAGAACACATGAAAGTCTAAAGAGGGCTGCAACAGCTGCGTAAAACAATGTCAACTCTTAAATGTCAGCAGAGCCCATCTGACATTAAGAGTTCAAGAGAACTCAGTGCTGGGCAGGTAATTCAAGTGGTACCTATGCTGGTTTTGTTCAAGTAAAAGTAAAAGGCCCCCCAGCCCAGAGCCAACAACCCAAGCAAAGATGCTGTCAGATTGTGCAAGAGCTTTAAACCACCGTCCGCCTGCCATCCCCGTGTCCACCTCGGATTCGGATGAATTCCTGCAGAGCCAAAATAAAGCTGTAAGAACTTGCATTTTCCAGGAATAAAGATGTCAAGATGCTGCCTAAGAAGAATACATTTTAGGCAAACCAAATATGCTGCAAAGGCTTTATTAATTTGGAGATTGGCATGTCTGAAACTGTTCCCTTAACAATAAAATTAGCGGTTACCAAAGCAACCTGAAATATCCGAGGGGGTCCATCTATTTTTCTAAATTTACTACCTGAACTTCTTCTGACATTTCTGTTGATTAAAGTTTGCCATTAGATATGAATTATTTATACCCAGCTGGCCTGAAAGGGCAGGCCTGGCACGCAATGCCAGCACAGGAATTAAAATGCAGAAAGACAAAACGCCTGATCTCTTTTAATTGGCTTAAACAACCTCAGCACCAATAAGTGTTATATTAAGTGAGGTTTCGAAGGAACTCGAGGTACAAATGGATTAAAATCAATAGCTTTGGTAACAGCCCTTTCATTGTCGTTAGGGAGATTTGGGATTGACATTTGCAGGACTCCCTCTCCACCCAACCCTCCATCCCTGCGTGTAGGAGGCTCAGCTCCACCAGAAGCACCTGCATTCACACCAAACCAGACTCAGGTTGCGGCTGCCAGAATACGAGCCGCATCATCTCCTTACGATAAATAGTTCAAGCACATCTTGTAATTACTTAATTTTAAATTAATTAATTTAATTATATTAATTCAAAACAAACTCAGGCTAGAAATGAGTGGGATTTAACCATGCCCATGGCTGTACAAGCCAGCCTACGCTTGCATCCTCTCCACTTGTGCTCCACTACCTGGCTCTTCCCTTCCATTCTCTCTTGGTGAATCATTGAGGTCTCAATTCACTGCTACCCTGGAGTTTTAGATCAATTACTGTGAAGATACAACCTGAAATGTGCGATGACATCTCTGACACTTCACTCCTTCAAGTTATTTTCATATCCAACTGTGCTCTCGCCCAAAGGCTTTTCAGCACCTATGAATGTATGTTCTGCACTTATCATTCATGTATCCAAATTTAAACTTCTGCTACACAAAATGAGCTGAATCCAAAGCTGTACAGTTAAAACTATTTCATTCATTAGTCAGCTTTGATCCAAAGCAACCACAAGTTCAATCACAAGGGACTGGATCCATCAGCTCTGCTGGCCTTTGGTGCAGACCAGCAGTTGCCACAGCTCAAAGAGGAAAAAACAACCAGGAGTGACTGGATCCATCAGTTTTGGTGGCCTTGGGAGCAGACCAGGGGCTGCTACAGCTGGAAGATGACAAACCTCTTAGCCATCTTCCTCTCTCTCCTGCTTTTCACAGAGCTGCTTGTCACCTTCCCACCCACCTCCAGTTACACATCAGTAAAGACACTCTTTGATGTGCTCTTCCACAGACAAAGATCTCTTTGACCATCAAATTCTCAAGTCCTAAGAGGAGGTGTTTGCTAATGACCCACATCCCTTTGTGCTCTCATCTGCAGAGGAGACATCCCTGGGAAGCCCCAAAGAGCAGATTCATAGATTTGAGTTTCTCCCCTTCCCTAGTGAAGCTCTAACAAAAGTGGATCCTGGTGGTTTTGACTTAAAAGACCAGGAGCTCAGTTTTTAAGTACTCCACATCCATGCTAATCTTGGCCCAACCCCTGCACTTAAATGGTTAAGAAGGTTCTTCAGTTTTGAACCTTTTATTTATCCTATGCAAGATACTGAATGGACCAGCTCTTCATTGCCTCAACCTGCTCTAATACCAACCTTAAAAAAAAAAAAAGTTGCATGTTATTATGGAAAATTCACCTGTAGGTAAAGTCCTCTCAATTAAATTTAATCCTGGACATTTAATCCTCTACTTTGGTCTTGTGAGACCCCACCTGGAGCCCTGTGTTCAGTTCTGAAATCCCCAGCGTAAGGAGGGGGTGGAACTGTTGGAGCAGGTCCAGAGGAGACCACAGAGATGATCCGAGGGATGCAGCACATCCTGTACGAGGACAGGCTGAGAGAGTTGAGGTTGTTCAGCCTGGAGAAGGGAAGTCTGCGGGGAGACCTTAGAGCAGCTTCCAGCACCAGAAGGGGCTTCAGGAAAGCTGGGGAGGCACGTTTTACAAAGGCCTGGAGTAACAGGACAAGTAGGGAAGACTTTAAATTGGAGAGGGAAAGATTTAGATTAGACATTAGGAAGAAATTCTTCACAATGAGGGTGGGGAGGCCCTGGCCCAGGTTGCCCAGAGCAGGGGTGGCTGCCCCATCCCTGGAGGGGTTCAAGGCCAGGTTGGATGGGGCTTGGAGCCCCTGATCCAGTGGGAGGTGTCCCTGCCCATGGCAGGGGGGTTGGAACTGGATTGGCCTTGAGGTCCCTTCCAACCCAACTCATTCCATGATTTTATGATTTTCAGTCTAATCCCAAATATTTCTAGACTATTCCCTTCCTCTTCCAGCTTTCTTTTCCTGCAAGTGCCTTTTTATATTCCTTTAAACACTGCAGAGTTTCACGCTATGAACTCCCACCATCGAATCAGAAATCAATTACGAAATGCACAAAAGAGCTTAAAAAAAGAAATCAACCAGAATATAAATAATTATCAAACCAGGATTTTTCCTCTTCCTGCACCACAGTATAAGAACAGACTGGGCACTGCAAATGAGAACACTAATGATTTCTTCCATTTGTATCCCCTGCTCTGTTTACTTCTTGAATCTTGCTCAGTTAAGACACTGAGATTTTCTACAGTTCCCTTTCTGTTCATACATCAGGTTCCAATAAAATCATGACGCAGTCGTACGCTGCTTTGTTTGTTATCGGCACTACAGGGCAACATTTCAATTCCATTTCTACTCCAATTTTATTTCCATCGAGTGTTTTGATTTAAAATAAAAATCTTTAGCAAAACCCTTGTTCTTGTTCGAGTCGAGAGTGGCTCTGGGGATGGAAAAAGCAATACACGAGGATGGCTGAGAAAAGAAAAAACTTTGTTTTCTGAGAGATTTTCTTACGGGCACCTCTAAGAAGAAGAAACCAATGGTGGCACATGTTTGTGGTTCACATTTAAGGTATTTGTATTGGAGACTCAGAGGAGCGAGTTCCTACATTCCCACTCAGTCCAGCTCAGAGTTAGGAGAGAGCCTGGACCACCTGGGTGCCTGTTGAGCATCCTGAGCTCCACGATGGGGGGAAACGCTTCCCAGGAGGCCCCTGCTCGATCCCACTGACATTTTGCAGCTAAAGTTTCATGAAAACCCATATATTTTCTTCAGAAGTCTCCTTTCTAGAATAAGCACCTGTCGGCTCTGGTCCCTCGCATTGTTAAGCCTTGAGCCATCAGAATACGCGAGCACAAGCTCCACCATCTCCTGCTTTTCTCCACTGAGCAGGAGGTTCATCCTGCATTAGATCACCGCAATCCTCCCCTGGCCAAGGGAGAATTGTCCCATTTAACAGGCTTCCTACTTCTCCGTTCAGTCTCATTTTGGATGTTTCCACCCAAGCATCATTTGGGGGCAAGATCCTTTCCTCGGGGAGAAACTTCATCAGCACTAATCGAAGAGCCGTTCACCCACAAGGAAGAAACCCAGTGGGTCTGGGGGCTCTATTTTGGGATCTGGGGGGGCTGTTTTACAGGCAGTGAGGAAAGCACACATTTTCCCCTCCTCCTGTGAGCGCAATGACGTAGGAGCTGGGGGACCTCAGGCAGGTCACAGCATCCAACTCCTTCCTTAGGTGCCCAGCTCTAGGCGCTCTGTACAACAACTGTAGTCATCGTTATCACCTTTTTTCACATCATTTGCAAGCTCATAATCAGCAAAGTGTAATCCTCTGCCCTGGTGGCTCTGGAGCACCCTTGTGAGCAGAGCGTTTTCAGTAACGGTCATGGATTGCCGTGATTTCATTAGAAACATCCCGTGTCACTGGGGTAAGAGCATTAGCTTGCCTTCCAAATGTGATATTTCAAGTGCACTTAAATAACCTCTCAGAGAGTTTTTGAAGGTAAATTAAGTTATCAAGTGTGGCTTCATTGCACATTGACTTTGTTAAAACAGCATTATGTAAAAAATTCCCTCTTGACTGAGATACCTTTAGTTTGCCTTTTGCTTTTAAATAAGAAAAATCCAAACATTCCTGGCACGAAACATCTGCTGACCACAACAAAATAAACCACCACGCCAAGAATTTACAGATTTGCAAAATGGGAAATTTAAAAAGAGAGACAGAATGCTTAACGAGAAAATCTGCAGCCTTAAGACTCAAAACAATTAAGTCACAACTAACAGGGCAATCAGCATTATCTCACAACTCCCCTTCTGCTTTCAGCCTGAACAAACCACAGTCACGGCTGCTTCACTTTCTGGGTCTCAGCTCCAGCCTGACAATATCGTCTGTCAATCACATAAGCACTGAGACAGACCCTCCTCTGTCTGCATCTTTGTTGGTTTTTTAACATAAAGATGTGGGAATTGGAACATCCCAGGTAACACAGACCCTTGTAACACTGCGTGTGCTGGGGAAGACCCGCAGAGCCGTTCAGCTCTAGTGCTGTCCTATACCTGCAGCATGGAGCAGCCCCTGGCAGTCTCCATTCTCCATCTGGTGGGAGCTCCATCCCTGGAAACATTCATGGTCAGGTTAGACGGGGCTCTGAGCAACCTGCTTGAGTGGAAGACATCCCTGCTCGCTGCAGGAAGGTCGGATCAGATGACCTTGAAAGGTCACTTCCCACCCAAACCATTCGATGATTCTGCAGTTCCAGTCCAGCCTCCTTCTCAAATCAGGGCTCACTTCCAAGGAGGTCAGGTCCCTCGGATCATTCAGTCAAGACCTGAGAACACCCCCAGGCAGAGGGCGCGCAGCCTCCCTGGCAACAGCACCGACCTTCCTCCAGCTCTGGAAAGAGATTGCCTGGTCCAGTCTTGCAACGAGCTGCATTTCTGACAGGCACTGCTCGTGCCATCACCTTCTCATTATTCCCACATGCATCGCTGTGTCCTCCAGGAAGGCAAAGCAAGGACACTTCAGGTTCGTAGGGCAGCAGGGGCCCCACAGGTTTCCTTGGCTCGGGTTTTGTGCTTTGGCAGAGGGAATTACTCACCCCAGCGCTGGAGCTGCCCGGGGCAGCACGTTGCTTGTGCCTGGACCAACACTGAGCAGAGAGCTGATGTGTACACACATGCTCAAGAAGTAGTTTATTTGCTTTAGAATTTCTAAGAGAACTTAAGCCTTACACCAAACTATTAACCATGACCCGAGAAGAAAGATGTTAAGTCCTTTACCGCTACCCTGCAAGAGAAGGGTTGGGAAGATCTGATCAGAGGTTGGATCGGGCCCCAACTCCATCCTACGCAGCCTGTGGTCACATGGAATCTCTTTTCTATCTTTGCTTTATTTCCTTTGCCCTTTTCTTGCTTTTTTTCAGCCCTCCTTCAATACCACACCACAGTCCACCCCATCCTGCTCTACTCTGTCCCATTCTGCGCTGCGATGAACAAGAAACATTCTGCAGAGCAATATTATCCTTAAACAAATCTGCGTGGCACTCGGGCACAGCACAGGGGTGTGAGCAAGGCCACGGCTTGGGACAGGAGGGAGGCACAAAGATGCTCAGTACCAGCCTGATTCTGCAAGTTTGTGTTTCCCCCACTACAACCAGGAACCTTCAATTTCTAGAAGGTGAAATAAGGATCAGGCTCATTCATGGCCTGGAGTTTGGCATCAGCTTAAGAGAATCAGACTATTCCATGTCATGTTCATTTCATTTTGGGTGAAGAGAGCACAGAATTTATTTGCAGGACCAAAGAACGACAACAGATCCATCCTCAAACACAAAGCAAAAGGAAATCTGTTAGAATAAAGAAGCATCACTTTGTGCACTGTGATTTATCAGTGCAGAACATGCTTTAGTCTAATCCAAACCACAGCAAAGTCAATGCAAGTCCAATGACTTCAACAGGCCTTGAATTAGACTCTTCCAGTCTCACCCAAGCATGTGCTCATGGTGAAGCATCACAGCATGGGAACCACAAACCACGATGCAGAAGGGCCAGTAGGATAGAGGGAACTTCACACAAAGCAGGGAAACTTGGCACAGTGGGAAGAGAGAGGTCTAGCAAGCGGATTAAGCAAAGCATTGTCACAATAATGGTCTTCCTGAGGCACAGAAAGAGGCAATAAAGGCATTCACAGGCATCGGCTTTTGGTACGCCCTGGCTATGGGGTGTCTATTACGATCCACATCGAGCTATCGCTGTGGAATTGCAAGTTCTTTTCCAGCCACCTTTCATTTCCAGTGAAAGGACAGAACTTCCTCAAATGTGTTTATCGAATTGCCAGCAATTTCCATTGCAAGGCAGATGAAATAAATAAATAAACACAGGGCGGAGGCAGTGAGCAGAATCCAGAGCATCCCATAAACAAACATTTACACCAGGGCACTTTTTTCAGATTTGTGTTTCTCGGGAACAGGCTGCTTTGGGCAGCGCAGCTGAATCCCAGGCTGCTTTGGGCAGCGCAGCTGAATCCCAGGCTGCTTTGAGTGGCTTGTGCTGCTGAATACACCAAAGGGTTGCAAAGAATGCTCCCACCAAAGCAGGAAAAAGGTTGTAAATTCCGATTGTAACTTACATGGCTGTTGAGCAAACTGCTTTTGTGTGATGTAATCCCTTCAGTTTTTTGTAGGTTTTCAATCGCCATTTCAAGCTAAAGAAAATGCGCACAGGGGAAAAAAAAAGGGAGGGGGGTGGAAAGAAAAAGAAAGGAAATCAGATAGTTAGCAACAGCCAGGGTTATTATTTCTTTAATATTTGAATGATTAATGCTTTACATCTTGTGAAAAAGAGGCAAACGGATGAGGCACAGTCCTTATGGGATGAAGCTGCAGAGATGTTATTGTGTGGCATGCAAACGGACAGCACGGCAGGAATCCCTGTCAGGGTGAAAGAGCGAGACCGGGCTGGGGACTGATCCTCCACTACCTGCACTGCCCATTTATAAAAGAAAAGCAGTTTTCCTTCTCCTTTCCCCTTCATTCCTAGACCAAACAACCACCAGACAGACATCCAGCAGCAGGTCAAAGGACGTTTACTGCAAAGAAGGTGTTTTTCACCCAGATCTTTCAAGGAAAACTGGAAGTAATGACTGCAGTTATTATCGCTTCTTAACAATTTGATAAAAATGTAATGGCAACTTCAGAAAACAGGGGCATGAGGAGAGCTGCCACACACAATGCATAAGCTGGGATGGATAAGAGCTCTTTGCTACTGAAGAGAACAGCAAAGGGACTCTGGAGGAAGAACACAGGTTTCAATTAAGTCAGCTTAATCTTGATGCTACTTGTGCTCATTCCATTGACTGCAGAGCTTCTGCAAACGAAGTCACTGTGAGCCATCCTGGCCCTTGAAAAGCCACCTTGCTTTCCTCTCCCTGGCTTCTGACCCACACTCAGCCCAGCTATGGCTGCTGCCTTGTGCCCAGACCCTCGCCTGGACCCTTCTACTCTTCACCTTTCTCCTCCTGGGGCTCCCTTGGTGACCTCTGGCAACTACTTAAGGATGGCTGCTGGCCCCGGAGCTCTGCAGCTCCTCAGCACAAGCTTTTTGCAAGTGAGGAAGGAAAAAAAGAACCCAAAACAACCCCCCATCCCCATGAAGGGACTGCCAGGAGCAGAACCTGCTGTTCCTCTCCAGCAGAGGTTCTCAAAGCCCTGTGATCTGTGCCCCGTGAGTACAGGCAGGACAAGGCTGCACTCATCAGCCAGTAAACCTTGCAGTCAGCAGCTCTCTCTAGCATCTGTCCTCACCTGACTTGCATGGTCCTAAACTCATCTGTGGGCACATGCACAAAGCATTACATCTGCCCAACGATCTGACGATGGCCTCTTTCACTACTCGTTAGCTCCCTCCACCCCAATTCCAACTGACTCATTGCATGGGGAAGACGAAGGTAGAGATAAAACCAGTCATTTATAAAACCAAGCTCTACCAGAAAGGTGAGAAGATAGAATAAATCTGATCTGACTTCTCAAGTGACATTCAACGACCTAAAATATGTTCTGGGCCACATCCACGTTTGAACAGGACACGTTGTTAAGCACCTCCATGTGTCCCTTGGTTTCCATCCATGAGTGCTGTCACTGTGGCACTTCTCAAGGATTCTAAAAGGGTCACTGATTTCTAAAAAGGGTCAGGCTAAGACTGCATGTCAGTGGTTTTAGAGAAAATTGTCTAGTACACGGTGAGGTACCATGAGGAACTAAAGGCTGGTTGCTGATACAGCCTTCAGGAAATGAGTCAGTGGCAGAGGGAGACACCGTTTCCTTCCTCTGTTCAAGAAGCCGTGAGGCACCAGTTGAGCAATGCCTCTTACGCAAGCACAGAAACACTGCCCGTCCCATACAAATGGACACCTGACATCTGCAGAAACATATACAGGGAAAAGACTAAAAGCTCTTAAACAGCCCTGCAGGAAAGTGAGGAGCTCTGAGGACCCACTTATGGGAGGTCTCAAGGATTTCCTCTCTCATATAGCCTAGTTTCAATGAAGACTAATAGTGCTTTATGGGCACAGATATCAAAGGGAATTGCTTCATGTGCTCTTTCGGCCCATTTAATGGAGCAGAATATTATTATTCCAGCTGATATGGAGGAGGGGCTTCTTTAACTATTTGGAGGTTTAGTGTACATGTTCTCTACTAAATATCCCTCAGCTCTTACACCACTGCCAACTCCAAAGCACCATCTTGTTCCCAGTCTCCTCTGATGATATTCTCCTTGCTTTCGCTTCCAAGGTCTCAGTGTTGGCTCCACCTCAAGCACTGAACATCCTCCAAGCCCTCTTATTTCCCCATTCCCTTCAGCTGCATCTCAGTTGCCAAGTCCCCACTTTGCTGGCCACTTTGCACTGCACCCCCAAGGCCACATGCAAACGTTGTGGCTTCCTTGCCTGCATCTGCAGGAGCTGTACTTGTCTCTCTGTCCCCAAAGCTCTTAATCCTGCCCCAAATACATTCTGCCAGGACCACTGCCTCTCCACCCTCCTTAACATCAGCTTTCTCTATTCTATGTTTACGTAAGACATTGCCACGGTAAATAATGCCCCTACCCATCGATTTGATCTAGTCACTGCTCTCCTTAGGCCTCCTGCTATCTGTCCACCCATTACCATGTGAAATTCAAAGCAGTTACCACAGCTCGCTCCATCCCCCTCCGACTCTGGTCTGTGCTGACACAAGTGAGAGCCACACACCGACCCATCCCGACGCTGCCTTCCAGACAAGTACTATTTCACCTCTTGAGCCCTTCCATGAAACCCAGTTTGTGCTAAAACACCTTCTGAAAGGTCAAACAGGCAACAGAGTGAATTTATTTCAGATGTATTTTCATAAAGGTCACTTCCTGAATTCCTTTCTTCCTGAACAGCTTTATCTTACGTGATAGAGAGTGACAAAATCCATCTGTTCACAGGACATTTCTATTGACACTATTCTACTCGGGCTTTTTATATTGTGCTATTCACCATGGAGACTAAAAAACTCCAAAACCCAGGAGTGAGGTTGTGCTTTGCCAGACGCAGTCCCAGGCAGGTGACACTATCAGCAACTCCTTCCTTCAAATAACAAAAACCAGCGGATGGCCCGATGCCAGTTTTTAACTACGAACAGTTAAAACACACACAAAATTCCCACACAAGAAACAGAGCCCAGCTAATCCAGATGCCTCTGTCATCTTCTCTTTCCCCTAAAGCTTAGGACTTTCCCTCTACTTCTACCTAAGGCAGAGCACGTTCACTCCAGGATCAAAGGTAACCTTTCAAGGCACAAAGATTCAAAATCCATGTAGTCTATATTCTAAAACTCAGTGGGAAAAGCAAGACAACCTAACTGGCTGGATTTTCAAGAGTACTTGGTAGCAAACGGCTCCTGGTTTTCTCCCTGGGTGGTGCTGCTCACATTTCAAAACCTGGTCACATACACTGAATTTCACCTACGTTTGTAATTATGTTCACAATCAAACACATGAACACAAGTAAGTCAGTCTGGAAAGGAAGGTGAGCGGTGTCCCAGTGAATGAGCTCCAACCCATTCCTGGCAGCAGTGGCTACACCAGGGCTGGTGGATTCCAGCTGCAGAACAGCTGTGGTGGGTTAATAGCTGTATCCCCAAGTCCCACACAGCTGTCCAGCTGTGCTTCTACCAACCCGGCACGTTGATTGACATTCAGAGGGATAGGATTAAAAAATCAGAGCTTTAAAACATTTCTGTTTCATCACTATTATCCCTAAAATACATTTTCTGTAACATATGGCATGGACAGAATACACAATGGTGGAGCAGATACATACAAAGACTTCTAGATCACTGTGCACTTGGCAGGATCAGCGTGACACACCTTATGTGCTAATTACCCACTGTGTTAATAATGGATTTTCTGGGTCTCTTCATAATTATATGAATATATTTATATAGTTCTTTATTTTGGCCCTGTGTTCAGAAGCCATACCGATTAGAAAACGTAAATATAGGCAGTTCTTATGGATTGGAAAACCAAAACATTTTGCTCAGGGGAAAAAAAACCCACAAAAACAAACCTTAGAATTTTGTCTTCTCTCCACGGTGCATAATTCCAGTGATCCACTCAGAAAGTTTGACAAGGCTCTGCCCATCAGCAAGAGCACCATTCCCAGCTCTCAACAAAAAGTATCTGCAGCACACCAGTGTCTATTCTCTCCCTTGCATTTGCATGGCATTATACAGACATATACACAGTGAAACGATAGGAAGGTTTATTTTCTGAAGGCTTTTCAGTTCCCTTGGAATAATTTCTGGCCCCTGAGCTGCAATATCTGCAGGGCTACATACCGTTGCTGGAGAGGAGCGTGAAGTATGTGACAGAGAATGTCTAGTGTTTTCCATCCCCCCATGAATGAGATAGGCTCCCGAGCCGGAGAGGATCGGACTTCCCCCAATGTCCATGGTGATGCCCACCATGTTGTGAGAGGGAATGGCTGTAGGAGAGGATGCCGCTGTAGTCACCTGAGCTCCACCTCCCTGCGGTTCGAAATAGGATGCTGCACTGCTGGGGGCGTAAATCTGAGCTTCGGTGTTGTAGGAGTAGGCGGCTCGTCTGTCAAAGGAACAGAAGGGTCAGAAGGTAGAATACATCTCAGTGGAGAGGAGCTGAGAGCTAATCTCATGGACAATAGACTGCCCAAGCTGGACCACCTTTTAGAAAAACTCAACTCCACTGTCAGAGAGATTTTCTCCATTGGAACCAAACCCTGTGCTGTAAAACACTGTCACCCTGACAGCACTAACCAGGCCTGGAGCAAAGGCCCAGAGCGGCAGCGAGAGCAAAGCCCAGGAGTTGCTCAGCAGCCATTGTGGGTAACCTCAGTGCCAAAGGCTGGGAGCATCCCAGAGGGCAGCGGGGGCAGCAGACAGGAAGAAGAGGAAACAAACCCCCCTTCTTCCTCTAGCAGCTACACTCTGGTTCCTAAAGCCATCCCACCTCATCACACAACAGGCTGGGCAGAGATAAAATCCAGACCCTTTTATGTAGGGGAGAGCAGGATTCCCTGTAGAACCATCCCTCCATGAGATCAACACCTCCCCCAAGGCTGGAGTCTGCCTGAAACAATCCCTGCACACAGCGTAGCATGTGAAACGGTCCCTCCTCTTCCTCCTTTGAACAGCAGGCAGTGCCAGCAGCAGCACTGGGGTGGAAAGAGCCTGGGAGGCCTCTAGAAATCAGCCCAGCTGGGAGGGGAACAGGGTTTGGCCACAGCCAACAAAAGCCTCTTACATGGTTCCATTGGTATAAACAGCTTCTCCTCCTTCCACATACTGGACCTGGGATGGATATACATGCTGCACGGATTGCACCTGAAACAAGCACCACAACCTCTAGTTACAGATATGTTATCACCTAGGAACAGCAGGAGAAATTGCATATTACACCCTCAATCAACTTTCAACCTTACCTTGACATTTAGGCTTTCTTTTTAAAAGAAAAGAAAAATAAACAACCGCCCACCCCCCTTGCTTAGGATTCCCAAAGGATGTATTTATTTTAAAAGGTCAAATTAAAATGAATAAATAACTAATTGCTCCAGGAGCAGTGGAAACAATGGAGCTGGGTTTCCTCTGCACGCATGTTTGAGGGCTGTTTCACCGCTGACTAATGAGGTTGAGAGGATGCTGGAGCCCTCCCTTCGGAGAGGAGCTTGGCAGTGCCCCTCTGCACCTCGGCCCTTTCCTCCTCGGGCTGGCAGGGACCACACTGCCCTCCATCAAGGGTTTGTTTTTTTTCTGAAACTGAGCAACCAAATAAAAAAATGCTGGAGAGAAAGTCAAGGGATCCAGACCCGCTGTCCACATGAAGCAGCACCACACATGGCTGGTTTCTTAGGAAACAAGGACTCCAAGAGGCAAAGTTCAGATAAATAAAAGCCCTTGCATGGTGCTATCTGTCACCCAGCCTTTCGATGAAGCCACAGGCAGTCAGTACCCTTGGTTGTTTAATTAAAAACATCCCAAATACTTTGCCTCTAAAAAGATCTTATAAAGGAAGGTGGCTATTAAATGGCAATTAAAAGCATCCATCAAATCCATCAAAATGTGTGAAACATAACTGCCCTTTCTAAACTTTAAATGTCTTGAGTTTCTTTTGCCATTAGGCTAAGAAAGGAAAAGAGGGATGGAGAGAGGTGCTCTCACAGTGCTCTTCAATTCCCTAAGTGCACAAAGCTCTAATTAAGAGCATGGATTTTTCTAAGCAGCTACCTGGCATAGTTTCAAATGTCATGTGGGAGACGGGGTCCTGTGGACACTGGGGACCCTGCGTGGTGTCTCACCGCAGGGGGTCTTACCTGTTGTGGAACCTGCTGCACTCTGGGAACGGAGATTTGCTGCATCTGCGCTCCTTTGGGAGCGGAGCCTGCTGCCTGGACCAAAACCCTCTGAAAGAAGAAGGCACAGTAACACACTTACTTTCAGTTGGCAACACAGGGGAGTCAGGTATTCCCTTTCAAATTTCCACGGAAAGCTTGTCCCCCTTCCCGTGGCAGCAGTACTCAGTGTCCCTGTGGTCCCCAGCCTTCCAGTACAATCTGCACCGGACACCAGCCTCAACTCAGTACTCTGAACTGGGGAAAAGCTGGAGCCACATTTTCTGACATGGATCATCTTTGAGTCTCCATGCAAGGAAATAACAGCAAACAATTGACTGATGGGAGGAACTCAACACGAGGTTCACTTGCAGCTAAACAAGAACCGCTCCTCACACATCCATGTTTTCCTCCTACAGCTGCAAAGTTTCTTCTCTCACAGCTTCAGTACCAAACCACATCCTACCTCATGGAATCGCATCCTCCAAGACATCACAGACCTTACAACTTCTACCAGCACCAAAGCTCCAGCAATTCTGCATCTCATTTCAGTGCCACTAAGGGCATAGAAATGCTTCGTGTTGCCTTGCGGTGGTCACTGGCCTCTTCCCTGTCATTTCCATTATCTCCCAGCTCTTTGAGAAATGCTGGGCATCCAGTTTAAGGTTGGACACACACCTCATAGAGAGTTCAGCACCTTGCAGATCCAAAATGATCCCAGAGATGTGGTGGATGGAAAGTAATTATTTAAGTGAGGCTCATGGGAACAGAGCCTGGGACCCAGGCATGAGGGTAATAAGGGAATAGTCCAAGCCAAATATCAGTAAGGTCTTTTAAACCGATGAGGACTTTCCTTGTCTCCAAGGAGACAGTCCTCTTCTGTGGCATGAGGCTTTAAAAATACCACGCAGATGGACCAACTGAACAAAAAGCTACAAAACCATCTAACATAGAATCATATAATGGTCAGAAGGGATCTTAAAGCCCATCCAGTTCCACCCCTGCCATGGGCAGGGACACCTCCCACTGGGTCAGGGCCTCCAAGCCCCATCCAACCTGGCCTTGAACCCCTCCAGGGATGGGGCAGCCTGGGCCAGGGCCTCCCCACCCTCACAGCAAAACGTTTCTTTCCAATATCTCATCTCAATCTCCCCTCTCTCAGCTTCAAACCCTTAGCCCTCGTTTGATGAACCCCAGAAGAGACCTTGACAATTACTGGCTATTTTATAGACTCATAGAATCATTAGGTTGGAAAAGACATTTAAGGTCATCTTCAACTGCACCTCTCCACTACTAAATCACATCCCTCATCTACCTCCCTTTTAAACCCCTCCAGAGATGGGGACTCAACCACCTTCCTATGCAGCCTCTGCCAGTGCTTGAGAACCCTTTCTTTGAAGAAATTTTTCCTGATGTCCAGTCTAAACTTCCCCTGATGCAGTTTGAAGCCACTCCCTCTTGTCCTACCACCTGTCACCTGGGAGAAGAGACCAACACACACCACTCTACAACCTCCTTTCAGGCAGTTGTAGACAGTGATAAGGTCTCTTGTCAGCTTCCCCAGGCTCAACAACCCCAGTTCCCTCAGCTGCTCCTCGTAAGACTTGTACATAATTATGATTTTTAGCCCTCTGACACCCTTCCAACACACCCTTTGCCAGAAATTCTATACTTAGCAGAACTCTAGGAATATGATAATGTTCAGCCTCTCCATCACCAGACTCCAGGCTGTCCTTCAGCAGCTCTGGACACGTTGGAGATCCTGGAGCTGAGCTAGTGGTAAGGACATGCACACATCACTTTGTCCATTTTCTCTCCTAAAGAAGCTGTAACCAGTGCACGATAGGAACGTTCTAAGCCCCTTTCCAATTCAGGCCTTTGCAATGCCCCCTACACCAAAGCCTCAGCAAGATCCTTTCCTTTCTCCTTCTTGTTACCCATTCACTGTCATTGTTTTCACCCAACGACCACCTCCTCCTCTGGCACTGCTGCTCAGCTCAGCTACGTGTTTCATTTGTCACTGCCTGCCCGGTTGCTCCTAGTACCTTCGAACCAAGACAATTAATTAGTCATCCCCAACCTGTAAGATGACACCATCCTGTTCATACAGCCTTTGCTCGTAGTGAAAGGCAGACCAGTGGTCAACACCAAAGGCTTCAGCCTCACACCAGTCATGCTGCCGGTTCATTCCCAGTATTTCCTTTGTGCTGCTGGTGAGAAGGGAAGGCTCTGGGTGCTCCTCCTCTTCAGCAATCTTCCACAATCCTCTGGGTTGTCCTTAATCACGAAGATCCACTTAATACTCCATGTCATGATGACAACTTTGGCAATGGCTGGAGAGGTAACTTCATAATCCAAAGCCAATGGGTCTTGTAAACTTCTTCAAGCATGCTGACATGGTCAAATTCTCACTAATGACTGACGATCGACTATTGACCAGCAATATCCACACCACTTCAATACAAACAAGAAACATCACTCAGAGAAATCAAAGATGGGAAGGCTGGAAGATGAGAGCGAGCCAGCCAACCACACACTGAATCACACAACGTGAATGTCCAAGTCTCCTGGCAAAACAAATGCTCCTGCCACAATTTTTAATTGTTCCTTTTCATCAGCATCCAATGGCAGCTCCATCTGCTCACTTGGGAATTGGAGAGAAGGGCGTAGCTAAGTTACACCCACCCATCCTCTTATCCATCCAGCTTCCTGCGACAGAAACTTCTTTTGATAGTTCCCCAAACAGAATAAAAAGAAACCAGTTTTACTTAACCCTTCCCGTTTCGCAGAAGGCAGTTTTCATTCATCAGCTGAAGCTATCACTCCTCTCCTGTCAGGAGACCTCCCAGTGCCTCACACATTCATGCATATGAATCATGGATCCTCCTTCCCCAGTTTAAAATGTCAGGATCCACCTACCAAAGGAAGAGAGCAGCACGTGGCTCCTCCACCCTGCCCCTGCAACAGCCCTCGCCCCACCTCTTCTGTGCTGAGCTTGGTACCTTATTTGCAGAGATGCTGGAATGATGTCCCCAGGGAAGTGGTGGAGTGCTGTACAGTGGACACTTCCAAGGCTCAGCTTGACAGGGTTCTGGGCCATCTCATTTAAACTACAGATCACCTAGAAGGCTGGACCAGACGATCCCTGAGGTCCCTTCCAACCTGTCACTCTGTGATGGTTTATGCTCTCCTGCTTTTATAGGCACACCAAATCATGACAACAAAATATTGTACTGAAGCAAACACCAAACTAGGACGAAACTATCTCCTTGGGTAGCTGAGTTAAAACCTAAATCCCATCTTTTAAAGCTTGCATATTTGTAGGCTAACACATGAAACATCTATGGCCTTTGCCAACACGAAGTCCAGCAACAGGTTCTCGCCACTGCCTTGACAAACTGATTAACAATCCTCTCCCACATTTAACCCTGGGTTAAAATACATCTGCCAGTAAAACAGGTCCCTTCTCCATGGAAACGGCGTTCCCAGCTGCGCATACGTTACCTGCTGCGACGCTGGCACTGGCTGCACTACCGGAGCTTGGGCTGAGGCAGAAGTGTGAAGAGCCACAGAAGCTGCTGAGTCCGATCCACCCTCTGAACTCTGCATGCTCACTGCTGGGGAGAGCAGAGGAGATCAGCCTGGGAAAGCACAGCTCCACCACAGCAAACGCCTAAGGAACCCACGTCTGACAGGAACAAAATCCCAGTGGAAGATGCAGGGGAAGTGCTAGGCAGGAAGGTAGCTACCTTCCTACACAGAGGACTCTTTTTAGTCTTAGAGCTAATTTTAATACGGTATTATATTAAGAAAAAGAAAGTTGCACAATTGTTCCACAGAAAGGAGAGGGAAGGAACAGAAAATGCGCTTCTAAATATAACCAAAAAGTGGCATTGGAAAATTATTGTGTCACAGCGAGGACAACTTCAGAGCTGGAAGAGTAAGAGCGTATTTTTAAAATTCTTTTTTTCTCTCACTCTGCCTTATCATGTTTAACTACTGCAAAAACAAATCTAATCAACCTAAGTGCATGCCTGGAGCTTAGCAAATGCTTTCATTGGGAAAGTGTGGCGGTCAGTTTGGGTTTATGATCACAATCGATAATCAAACATGAACAGCAGAACGGTGAACGACCATCATTTAAAACTCACTCCACAAAGAACCCTCTCCACTCTCCCATCCATGCCCTCACCCCCAGGTCCCACCAGCGTCACCCAGGTCCCCGATCACAGACACGCCATCGCCCTGCAGTCTGGCTCCCACGCTGCCACCCTCCAGGGCTGATGTTCTCAGCACCTTTGAGACATCCCAGTGCCCCCATCCTAGCAGCTCTCAGTCATGTCGAGCAGCATCCGAGGGCCACGCAGGAAAGGGTTGGGCATGGGGAGGCTCCCCGCAGCTCAGGCTCTCCATCCCCAGGTCTCCTCGCTCCCTTATGGCCCAGCCCAGAACCCGGTGTCTGTCCCCAACGCGACATGGGACACGTTACAGCCCAGCGCCCGCAGGACACAGCGGGTCACTGCCATGGAGAGCGGACAGAGTGGTTTGGGGGTGCTGCTCATAGAATCATAGAATCACCAGGTTGGAAAAGACCCACCGGATCATTGAGTCCAACCATTCCCATCAATCACTAAACCATGTCCCTCAGCACCTCGTCCGCCCATCCCTTAAACCCCTCCAGGGAAGGGGACTCAACCCCCTCCCTGGGCAGCCTCTGCCAGGGACCAATCACCCTTTCTGTGAAAAATTTTTCCTAATGTCCAGCCTGAACCTCCCCTGGTGGAGCTTGAGGCCATTCCCTCTCGTCCTGTCCCCTGTCACTTGGGAGAAGAGCCCAGCTCCCTCCTCTCCACAACCTCCTTTCAGGTAGTTCTAGAGAGCAATGAGGTCTCCCCTGATGTAATACAGGGGTGAGGGAGTCTTTTTGTGTCAGTTTCTTGTGAAAGTTCTTGTTTTAAAAACTATTTTAAGAGAGTTTCTGCTGTCATTTCAAAACTAAAAGGTTCAGAAGCACCAAGATTTTGAGTGGTGCCATTTCTCCTTATTAAGCCTCACTGTGACCATAATGCAGCCTCCAAATGAATGTGAAATCTTTTGTTTCATTTCTCTTCTCCATCAAATATTTAAACTTTTTACCCATCTCCCTGCAAGTTAAGAGGCAAAAAAAAAAGAGAAACTGAGGGGCACTGGGCCCTGCTCATTTGATAGTAAAAAGAAATGTGAGGGGGGGTGAAGTTACAAAAGCTGGCTGCTTGTTCTCTTTCAGCTTTTGGGGAAAAAAAAACGAACAAACCACAAAATATGGAGATTCTTCACAAAATAGGTTTTTAAGACTTCTTTTCCATCAGTGCTGACCCCATGTTCCCATGCTGCCCATTAGCACATTACAATTGCTCTCCTGACTCCCCAGAAACCCTGCAGCTTGCAAATCATTTTCTCTTTCACATCATCTTTTATGCATCCAGGAGAAAGTGCAGGGACAGAACCCACAGTCACTGCTCCAAACACAGTTACCAGGCTAATTTAACGATCCAGAAACAAGGTAAAGAAATTTAGTCACTACTTATTGCCACTCAGGTCCCTTCAGAGCCCTCAAGCCTGCCCAAGGCAGATGCACACAACCCTGCTCCCTGCAGCCCCACTGAATAAAGGCAGCGCTCGCCTCTTCCCCATCAGAGCCCCTGCCTGGTTTCCAGTCAGAACCTCTTGGTCAGGAGATACTGAGTTGAGGTTGTGAAAATAAGAGAGGGGATCCTGCTTCTCTGCTCTGCCCTCTGGAGACCTCACCTGGAGCCCTGCATTCAGTTCTGGAGTCCTCAGCACAGGAAGGACATGGATCTATTGGAGTTAGTCCAGGGGACGCCACAGAGATGATCTGAGGGCTGGAGCACCTCCTGTATGAGGACAGGCTGAGAGAGTGGAGGTTGTTGAGCCTGGAGGAGAGAAGGCTCCAGGGAGACCTTAAAGCAGCTTCCAGGGCTGAAAAGGGCTCCAGGAAAGCTGGGAAGATGCTCTTGATCAGGGAGTGCAGGGAGTGGACAAGCGTTTTCAGTCTGAAGCTGAAAGAAGGGAGACTGAGATGAGATCTTAGGAAGAAACGTTTCCCTGTGAGGGTGGGGAGGCCCTGGCCCAGGTTGCCCAGAGCAGTGGTGGCTGCCCCATCCCTGGAGGTGTTCAAGGCCAGGTTGGATGGGGCTTGGAGCCCCTGATCCAGTGACAGGGGGTGAAACTGGATGTGTTTTGAGGTCCCTTCTGACCCAAACCACTCCACGATTCCACAATTAACGAAACAGCTTCCTGCCCATTCCAGCTCAAAATTCTTTGCAACTGAACCTATGGCCAGCGCTGTTGGCAGAGAAGGCAGGTTTATAAAGCTCACGTGAAGATGCTCAGGCAGAAGAGAGGGGTCATTTTTATCACACACATTTCCCTAAGAGTGCTTTATAGTCCAATGCTTGTGCCCAGGACTCTGGTTCACTGTTTTCTAGGGTTTCGTGAGCAGAAAAATATCACAAGGTGAGGTTACAGAAGAGAGTTGGGGAAGTTGCCCGATATATTTTAATGATCAATCTGAAAATAGTTCTGGCAGGGTCAGATCTCGGCATTTTAGGACTACAGAAAGGTCTCTTTTGCAGTGTCATTCTAATCAGGAAAGGACACTTAGAAGTGATGTTATCTCAAAGTTACCATCTACTCATCTCTGCTGAGAAATTTTGTCTTCTGATTTCCATCAATGACCAAAAGAGAGGCAGGCAGGGGGAAGTTGAATTGTCCACTACCAAAATAAATCATCACCATTATTTTCAGATTTGTTATGAAATGCAGGCTCCGTTAATGATGATAACCAAGCCAGACACAAAGACCCCGATGAAAGCTGCAGCCGGTACTTCCAGACAAGGTAGACAGACACACGAGTAGTGGGCCAACAAGGCACACGAACAAGACTTCTCATTATTTTGTTTATCGGTGAAACATCCTGGATAAAGGACAATTCATTTCTCATTAAAGCCATCCTGTGCTTCCTGAGAACTGGAGACCCAGATACATGTGCGCATTTTCTGCTAACATTAATTTGCGCTGATGAAAAGCTGACAACGTAAACAGAATTCTTATGCTCCAAGAAACTATCACAAGGTGCCACAAAGCTTTGTCGATATCCCAGGAGCAGAGCTACCAAGTGAACTGGCACCCAATCCAAGGCTCCAGAGGAAGAATAAAGCTTCGCCTTTCAAGAAGGAGAGGAAACATGGCATCCAAGGTCTTGTTCTTCCCTTTTCGTGGGTGTTGTGTGTACAAATTAAGGAAAACCCTTGCAGTCACTAAATGAACATCTGCTGCTGGAGCTCAGCCGTCAGCTTGTGCAGCCCTTTGGCACTTCTGCCACAGCCCTAAAGCAAACGCCCATGAAAGGACTCGCTGCTCTCCTTCAATCTCATTTTTCACCTCCCACAGGGGAGGAAATTTTACAGTGTTCTTGATCCTCCTCTTCTAATAGAGACTCAGTGGCTCAAAAGTCAGCCCTCCAAATTCCCAGAGATCTAAGATCTGCTGCCTTCTTCTTAGATCTGGTCTAAGAAAGAAGTTCATCCCAGCCACACCTGCTTCCAACTCGTGGCTGGAGCAGAAATCACTGACAGGAGCTATTAAAGGTGTCTTGTGGCTTCTGACAGCCGGTGAAAGCCTGACAGCTTGGCAGTCCCCCTGTAGTAGGGAGTTTGCGCAAACTGAGAATCTAATTAGCAGTCAACAAAGCTGCTGGTGGGGCACGGGGAAGATCAGCATCCACAGTTGATTTCCTCAGCTCCTGGGCTCCTTAGCGGGTTAGGAAGAGCAATAGGACAAGTCAGTTATTGTGCCAGTGGAATGAGCAGATGGGACCCGACCTGGCATAGGGCATAAAATTGCAGTGTGAAGGGCCTGACTCAGCCATTAGTGTTTCAGGTAGAGACAAGTTTAAAACTCCAGTTGCTCAACCGGGCTGGTGATGTCCCATGCAGCATCACGGCTCAGGGCCATGGAAGGCATTGCAGACATCTGAATTCCAGGTTGCATCATCACTGAATGAATCAGGCAGATAACGAGGCTGCTGCGCCCTGGAAACCTTCTGTTTGCACACAGCTATCTCGGTATCCAAGCAAACAGTGGTGACAGGACAGGAAATATAGAAAAAAACGAGTAACTTCTAGGTGCTATTTCTGGTTGTGCCACCAGCTTGCTCTGTGACCTTGAATGCGACGCTTCCCCTGCCCCGCGCTTCACTTCTCCCACTCCTAAAAAAGCCACAGCGCTCCTCTAGGTAAGGGAGGTTTTGAGCACCCGTCTCCGGGCTGTCAAAGCCTGAATGCGTTTGAGAAAGACAAGGAGGAATATTACAAGCCTCCAGGGCTGATAAAAACTCCAATTGTCACCGTTTCATTCATAAGCCATGTTGCTTTCATGTAAATAGCCTTGCTTTTGTTAATCTCTCCTGCCTAAAGCAGCTCCAAAATGCTGGGAAAACAGAGATAAGAGGAGCATTTTGAAATATTCTCCACATTCAAGTTTGCAGGGAGAGAAGGAAGGGGAGCAGGAGGATATCGCACAGTGCAGAGAAGGGAAAGCAGTAGCATCCTCAGCACCGATTCCCGAGCTCGCAGCGTGAGCCTGGGAAAGGAGCAGGGGCTGATGCAAAACCCCTGGCAGTGGGGAGGGAGCCTTGGTCCCAGCTGCCCACCCCCAGCTCTGCCATCCAGGAGATGCAGAGGAACCGTAAGGCATTTTCCACAGAAGGTTTTAATATAAACCATCAGCTCCCGAACACTCAAACAAAAACGTTTTGGCACTCAATGCCCAGACCTCAAACGTCTTAATAACTGGGGCTGATGGGAGCCAGAGCAGGGAGCCGGCCCGGGGAGACATTTGGTTTATTTTGCTCTGGTCCTCATTCCGTGAGACACGTAAGCACCAGCAGCCAGCCCGGCCAGCTCGAGACTTCAAATAAAAGACAATTTAAGTCCCTGCCTTCCTCAGGCCCAGGGTGGCTTCTGTTGTCATTGCGGCCGACGTACTTTGTGTTTTCCTGCTAGAAGAAAATGCCACCACCTGAAGCGACTATAACTCTCCTCCTGCCTTATTTTCATGTTTTTGAGTGCAACCTTACATAAATCAGGGGTGAGACTGGCAGAGTCTTGGCTCTCCTGGGGGATTTAGGTCTTGTATTTATGTATCTTTAATTTTCGAAGGGGAAAATGTAACACGTACGAGCTACCCCATGCCAGCAACCAGGGAAAGCCATTTTTTAACCCAGAAGAATCATAAAATCACAGCGTCACAATCATACAAACACCAGTGTTGCATTCAAAATACTGAAGCTGTCACTGTTTCAGTGAATCATTTGCTCACTGGAAGACGAATCATGAACTACTTTATTTAATTTGCTTTTCAAAGCTTACTTGGTCATCCTTTGATCTTATTTAAACGTGTTAAATTCCTTTATTACACCCTTTTCTTCTGGCAGAACTTTTGAAATAGAATATAATACAATACCGGAACACAAATGTGGGAAAGGAGAAATTACTTTGATTAGTTTGTTGTTGTTGTTTTTTTAAAGAAGAACAGACAATTATTCTACCTCTGGGACAAAGTTTCTCACAACTACTTATACTTAAGCTTCCCAGCAAGCCTTGGTGAGTGATAGGACCTCTGCTGGGGAAGGAAATACCTCCATTTGCAGTTCGGAAATGGGCTTCACCACTTCTTCTCAAAGAAGATTTAAATGTGAGGCATAAAAATCCACCAGGAACATTTCAGTCTTGAAGTATGGTAATCAATGGGAAATCAGATTTTTAATGACTGAAGGATGCACTTCATGGCTTTCACTTCAAATGAAATGAAAAGGAGGTTGGAGCAAGGCATGTGTTGGTCTCTTCTCCCAAGTAACAATTGATAGAGCAAAAGGAAACGGCCTCGAGTTGCACCAGAGGAGGTTCAGATTGGATATTAGGAAACATTTTTTTACTGAGAGCGCCATGGAGCCCTGGCAGAAGCTCCCAGGGCAGTGGGGAAGTCTCCCTCCCTGGAGGGGTTCAAAAAATGTGTAGATGTGGCGCCTGGGGACACGGTTTAGTGGGCACAGTGGGGTTGGGCTGGTGGTTGGACTGGGTGTGCTTAGAGGTATTTTCCAGCCTTAATGTCCTATGATTCTAAATTAAGACATAAAGGCAGAAAATTTTTTTTTCCAGGTGAAGCTGCTATAATTACGCCTGCCTTCTTATGCCTGATGGTGCATGTTCTTCAAACAGGAAGCAAATGCCAGCTGCACTGGCTCTCCAGCTGAAAGAGAGGATTGTGGATTTTTAATCACAGCCTCCATGTGCTGTCAGACACGTCCCACGGCATGGCCTGCGGATACAACCTAAAATGGGGATGCCATCAGGGGACAGGGACACGCTTCTCCTAGAATCACAAAATGGTGTCATTTGGAAAATACCCTTAAGATCATCGAGTCCAACCATCAATCCAACTCTGCTAAGCCCACCACCAGACCATGTTCCCAAGTACAACATCTACTCCTCTTTTAAACACCTCCAGGGACAGTGACTCAACCTCCTCCCTGGGCAGCCTCTTCCAACGCTCGACAACCCTTCCAGTAAAGAAATTCCTCCTAATATCCAATCTAAATCTCCCCTGGTGTATCTTGAGGCCATTTCCTCTTGTTCTGTCACTGGCTGCCAGGGAGAATAGACCAACCTCCACCTCACTACAACCTCCTTTCAGGGAGTCATAGAGAGTGCTGAGGTCTCCCCTCAGTCTCCTTTCCTTCAGACTAAACAACCCCAGCACCTTCAGCCACTCGTCATAAGGCTTGTGCTCTAAATCCTTCACCAGCTCCATTCCCCTCCTCTGGACATGCTCCAGCATCTTGACGTCCTTCTTGTAGATACATCAAGACACGGTGAAAAAGGATGGATGCACCAGAACTGCAGGGGTTGATGCGATTGTTGGTGGCATTTTACAGGAAACTTTACCCTGACTCAAAGCAGTTGGTAGCCTCTGGACACCTTTAGTGCTGTCACCCAACAGCCAGGGCACTCCGCTGTGCTCCAAGCTTTCTCTGTTGAGGGGGTCTGAGGCTGACCAAGACGTAAAAGCCAGGTAACCAGACCATGTTTTCCCATACAAGCTCATGGCACAGCTATGATTTTTTCTACAGAAATCTCCTGGTATCCGGTATTTTCTTGAAAATAATAGGAAGGTTGTAGTTTATTAAAAATAAAAAATATTTTTTTCTCATCCTTAACATTAACCTGCGAAGATCAAAATGAAAATCCAAGGATTTGCCTTTTTTTGTGTGGCTTTGTGCATTTTTTTTGCATATTTTGAAAGGAAGGCTTACATTTAAAAATAGATTTTTGGTTTCTGGAACTTTGATGCAGGTTTCGTTGGCTTGCAGCTTAAATAAATAGGAAAACCAGAAGAGCAGCAACTGAATTCAGAAGAAATAAAAATGTTATTTAACCATCACGTTCTAAATGGTATTTTCTCCCTTGACTACAGAAAAAGGAACTATGGATTTTACTTCTCATAGATTCACTACTGAGAATCCTCAACACTCTCAAAAGTGACCAAAAATAAGAAAAGGGATGCAGAGAAGAATAGGTCTTGACTTTCTTTTCTAGCAGATGCACACTATCCATCAATCTCACCATACTCCATGCCACATTTATTTTACTAAAGAAAACCTTAAATTTTTTCCATTTCATTCAACGGTTTTGGCTTGGCGTCTGTTTAATAACGTGCCCGGAAAAGGCATTAGTTGTGTTTTACCCAGAGCACAGAAAGAAGGGTTTTGTTCTTCAGAAGAAGAGCAATCAAGTGAATTCTACCTCCCTAGAGCAGAGCTACGGCAAATGCTTGTACCAAATCCAGCATCCTTTATCCCCACCGCACGTGCCTCCAAACCATGGTATCTCTAAGAAATAACTGGCATTCCCCTGAAATTCCAGTTAGGAAAATAATAACTTGATTTTCCATTGCCCAAGAACCTCAGAAGCTGGAGGAGAATACAAGCAGGCACTTGCAGCCTGCATCGCATCTGGCTCTGAACTAAGACCAAGGACCAAGTATCACAGAATCAAGGACCAATCACAGAATCACAGAATGGTTTGGGTTGGAAGTGACCTTGAAGTCCACTCAGTTCCAACCCCCCTGCCATGGGCAGAGACACCTCCCACTGGATCAGGAGCTCCAAGCCCCATCCAACCTGGCCTTGAACCCCTCCAGGGACAGGGCAGCCACCACTGCTCTGGGCAACCTGGGCCAGAGCCTCCCCACTCAGAGTAAAATATTTATTCCTAAGATCTCACCTCAGTCTCCCCTCTTGCAGCTTCAAACCATCCCCCCTCATCCTATCCCTGCCCTCCCTGATCAAAAGCCCCTCCCAGCCTTCCCTTAGGATCCTCCAGCTTTGCACCCTCTTTTGGCAAAACATGATTCCAGCTCACCCAGCTATGAAACAAGAAGAAATTCTTTGCTTTCAGATGGCAGAGCCAAGGAGAAGCTGCTCTACCAGCATCCCTGTTTAGGAGTTATCTCGTCCTGCAGACCATACAAAGGATGCTTGGAGAACAAAGCTCCTAACACAGCTGCAGCTCAAAGCATTTGGAAGTCTGGTTGCTTGGCACCTGAATTTAATACTTGCCCAAAGTGTTGTACCACTGGCAATCACAATGCTGGACTGAGTTAGGAAAGCAACAGTATTTCCTGGGGTTTTAGCTGCTCTAAAAGCCCTGGAAGAAGAGCTTGCTATTCTGGGCTTTCAGTGGGAGCCAGGAAATGCCAGAGCAGCTTAAGATCTGATAGGAGCTCATGAAAACCTTGACCTTCACACCAAACCCCTCATCCCAAGCCAAGGATAGCCTGTAACACCTGCACGCACGCAACACCGAGCCACCTCACAGAGCCTGGGATGCTGCAGGGTGGTGCCCAGCATCCCCACTAGCAGCAACAGGGACTCGTATGTTGTTTGTGTCCCAAGGGTTGAAGCAGCATTCGCCTTTCACAATCAGGCCTTCCTAAACCAGCAGAGGATGAGGGGAGAGGTTAGGATCACTTCTGTGCTCTGAGGAGTGTGAATGTGCCCTCAACCCCATCGCAGCTGAAAGTGAGCTCTTCTAGACTGACAGGAGCTGACACTGAACCAGCTCATCTACAGATGTCCTGAGCCTCGTGCCATCACCTTTGCCCTTTCAAGAAGCGCTGGTAAGTGGACGAGATGGAAAAGAGAAGCAGACATGGTAAGGAACTTGATAATAAGCTCGTTCTGGAAAGGCTGCTTATTACACTGATTCAAAACATTATAAACAAAGAAGGCACCAGAGCCTTCTACTGATTAGGTTAAATTAATTTAAAACAGAAGCAAACGCTGCTTGTCTAGGAGCTCCAGTTACCTGGAAACAGATAAACCCCAAACACGCGGTTCAAGGGCAGCCGGGGTTGGTTGTTTTGCTTGTTTTTTTCAGAAACCTGGTCCTCGTGGAAAAATACAAAAATGGAAATGGCTTTTATTAGCGAGTTAATAATACACTAAAATACAAATATACACTCATTCTTTAATTAGATTTCATGGAAACAAGTCAAATAATAGATATATACACACACTTAATTGTTGTGTAACAGCAGTTTGCTAATCCTGGCTGTTTCTTTAACAGTAACTTCCAGAGAGGCACACGAGAGCGAGGAATGCATCTGTGCTGGCCATAGAATCTGGAGTTTCCTTAAAAGCCAGCTGAGACTGAACAGCAGAAGCTGTGATGGTTTAATGTTGCTGGCAGCAGCCTGTGAAAAAATCCCACATGCACAGCTCTCAGACCTGACCACAGGCAAAGCAACGTTGTGAACCTTCCTCCCATACCAAAACCTGTCCCCTTTTCTTTCTGGGTTCATAACACGCACACTCTCCAAGTGTCAAAAGCCAGCACTGGCTTCTTGCAGATCTGAACGATCCCTCCTGGTGCTCAGGACCACCTGCACGCACCCCGTTTGCCACCATGCTGCATTTCACCCTTAGTCGCCCGCAGACTCTGCTTTTTGCTCTGATGGAAAAGTCCAACAGCTTCCAGATTTTTAGCACAACCCCACCAACAACTGCTTGAAACTCCTCATTTCTTCCCAATTAATCAGTTAAATCACAACTTCAGGGAAGTTTCACTACAATGACGGCAAATAAAGCTACTCCAGAAAAAAGTGAGCAGTCTGGAAGCTGTCATGTCTGGAAAGAGAAAGGGAAAGTTACACACTACATTGTGCTCCAGGTCTAGGTCCTTCAGACACAGGCTGTAACACACGTTTTGGTGCTATCTAGTGAAAGCAAACATGAGTTCTGTGCTCACATTTTCCCATATTTTTAATAAATGCACTGTAGGGCTTCCAAGAGCTGTGAGTTAATAGCAGAAGTGCAAAAATCTGGCACAAAAGCAGTGAAAGGTTCCGCTCTAGGACAAATCTTATGGTTCCAACCATCAATCAAACCAGTACATCCAGTTACTTGACATGCGGTTTCTAGCTCTGCTTGTCTCCATGTTCCTGGGACAATCCCAGGTACCTGGGTGCAGCTAATCCTCCCCTGACCAAATTCAGCTCGTTTTGGACCAAAACTGCAAATCTTGGTACTCGACTGTGGTTTTGCAAGACCTGCTTTTATAGCTTGTCCTATGGCAGGAAAATATGGACTATGTCGCTAATTTTAAATTAATTCCAAGAGATTGGCTTAATTTAAATCTCTATGTTCATCATCCCTCCTTTTTACTTGTTTGGACTGAACAATCCTTTTGATGGCCTTACGGCAGGCCAGCCTTTTTGATACCCCAAATGCTGGCAAATAAACTCTCCAAGGCTCGTTGTGGAGTTTTAGAAAGCGAGCATCCTTTCTCAGGCCCGGGCAACACAAGGCAGTGATCACCGATCACGTGTAGCGAGGCAAGAGCTGGGACAGAAGAGATTTCCCACTTATGTACAGATGCATACATTTTCCCACAAATCTTATGCATATTCTGTTACTTTCCAAGGACTCATTTTAATGTTATTATGAACTTCACAGTGAAATGAACAGCGAAATCTCCGCTAATTTGGAGCTGGCTCCAGCTCTGCCTGACTTTGCGTTAGAGATGGGGAAAGACTGCAAACAGAGGGGCTTGCAGAAGAGACATCTGTTCAGCACAGATCACACTGAACACAAGACCTTATCATCGCCAAAGAAATAACAGAATCTGGAAAAACTCTGCTTGAAAGAAACCATGCTCTCAGAGGGACATGGTGTCTAACTTTCAAAAAATGCAATTACTTAGATGAAACTTACTTCTTGCATCATTTTGTTGTAAGCGTGAAGCAGGGGTTTGCAGCAGTATTTCATTTGAGGTGGGGGCAGCAGCAGCCATTTCCATCACGAGCAGCAAGTAGCCACTGCCAACCCGAGCCTGGGATATTGTTATTTGTTGAGAAAGCACCACTCACAAGGATTGTGGTGCTTCACAAAGTGAAGCAGAACAAGCCACAAGCATAAACTGCGGTTGTTTGGAGATGAGATGACTTTGCCTCCTATCTTTTAGCATCAGCTGAGTCAGTGCCCCGGAGGTCTCCGGCAGAAATTCCACCATGGGGTGGAACGAAACACGGCACAAGGGGATAAACAAGCGGTCGCAAGCACTGCTGTTGCTGTGGGTTTGTACTGGGGAGTCTGGGAAGCCAGAAAGAAGAGCTGGAGCAAGAAGAGAAGCAAGAGGTAGCCACTTTTCCCCTTTGTAGTGCTTCTGCAGGCAAGAGGAGGAGGAAAAGAAGAGTGAGGGCTTGTTTGCTTTCTCCTGACACCGAGCCCAAGTTTCTTTGTCTCCCTCAAACATCTGCATGAGCTCAGCCCCACTGTTCAGCCTGCACAGGAGATGATTCTCCAGGCTGCACTATCTTGGCACATCCTGGGGACACTGCCCTGACCACGGACTGTTGTTACTGGGGAGGAACCACCACGGAGCCCTGGGGTCTCCTGAACTCCCCAGAAGGTGGAGGCTCACCCTTTACGTGATGGTGCCACACCGAAACATCCTTATGGGGATGCGCAAACTTTTCGCACGAGTTTGGGATTTGTTTGATGATTCTGCTTCTACACGTGCAGTAAAACCACCCCAAGTTCAAAGCCCACGTCATCTCCATGTGTTTGCAAGTGTGCTTATCGAAGCCACGGGCTGGCATAGGAGTCCCAAAGCTGACCTCCCAGTTGGTATTCAACTTTTCCACTGCAGAATCATAGAATTCCTAGGTTGGAAAAGACCTTTGAGATAATCAAGTCAACAGTAGTCCACTACTAAAATCATATCCCTAAGCACTTCATCTACCCATCTTTTAAACCCCTTTAGGGATGGTACAGCACTCAGTGCATGTTTCAGCGAGTACTGGGACAGAAGCAATTCCTTTCCACTGCTACCAGTGCCGAAGGGGAAGAGCTGAGGTTTTTTACCTGTGGAAATTTAGGGTTCATACAGCACTTGGTGACTGGTAACTGCAGACTCCAGGACTAAACAAGACCCCAGACAGAAGAGACAAACTATCCAGAGACAAAATCCTTCCTGGAAAGGCAAAGAAATGGGAAGGCTGCTTTAGAGGCTCTAGAAATGCCGTCTGGGAATATGTATCTGAACATTGTACTTGGAGAAAGGCAGTGCTGTATTTTTGGTGAGGACAGACCCTATTCTAGATGATCAGGAGAAGATAAAGGCTTGCAACAACTGTACACTGCTCTAGTAGTTCTCCCTCACCCAAAGAAAGAGAACTGACTGTTACCAAACTAGAATTAACAGAGTTATATCTTCTATCCAGGCAACAAATTCCTGTGGGCAGTATTTTTGGCCTGGAGACACAAGCGGGTGGCTTTGTGACAGCCACCGGGGCCCACTGAGCCTCTGCCTGCAGTCTGGCCAGAGAGGGGCTGGGAGAACACCCAGAAAACAAGGTTCTTTATCCATTCAACAAGTGGCAAGGCAGAGTTGCTGTTGTAAAAGCTCATCCTCCAGCGCCGTGCTGACGGACCGGGATTGCGCTGAGACTCTGTCAAGCTGCGTAGAAAGATTTAGAGTCCTTTTGAATCATAAACGGATGCGGAGAGAGGAGAAGTTGTCGTTAGCCTCGTTTCCAAGATGCTAGGAGGGGTTGTGGGGTAGGAGGGACCCCCCACCCCATAGGGTGCGAGCCCAGGCCCATCCCAAGTGGGTGCTGGCGGAGGCAGAGGCCGATGCTGGGGGAGGATGCGGGGCCCACGCTGTTTGGGGAGCAACAGCGGTTGCCAGGGGCGACGCGGTCCACTCCCGTGTCCAGGGCGCGTTGCTAGGCGACGCGAGGAGCCCTTCCCAAACCAAACATCCCCATCCCCGCTCCCCGCCTGCCCTCCCCGCCGCGAACGCACACTAAATATGTCAGCGGGTATTTTCAGAAGCCCGGGAGGACTGACAAACAATTTCTTTGCTATAGTAACCGAAAGGGGGAGGGCTGCGGGGCTGGGAGCTTTGTTTTGGTTTTATTTTCTTTGATTTAATTGTTATTTCAGAATAAACGGATTAACAGGCTATGCTCTTCAAAGCAGATGCCCAGGAAAGGAGCAGTTTTCTTCAGTTTGTTTTTTAAATCCTTGTTTTTAAAGCTATTAATAAGGAGTTACCCTCTTTGGAAGCGGCAGTAACCAGGCGCTACGCGAGAGCCTCGCGTTCCCAGTTTGCATCCCAGGGAAGCATCACACAGGCACCAGCAGAGCTGCAGCATCACCTGCTCAGAGCCACAAACACACAAACCCCTCAGCCAGAACTCGTTCAGCCTTTTCTTCCCACCTATTTGTAGATTCCTAGAAGTTTCCCGGCAGAATTCTAGATTGTAAAGTCAGACCTAGTTCATTAAACCATGTTTGCTTTTCTTGGTAGCATCTGAGTCCAAGGAAATGCAGTGTGGCTGGGGAATCAGCTTTTTGAAGAGAGCATCTGTGGGTTTTGAGTGTCCTCTGACTCAATGAAGAGGAGAGACTCTCCAGAAAGATGTTTTCTTCTAGTTCCATCAACATGGAAAACTAATTGAAATTCTCTACTTTGCATTTTTTTTACATTAAAATTTCAGGCTGTTCATCATAAGCAATGATCTCTAAATGCTCAGAGGATTTTAAGGGAGAGCTTGCTCTCCGTGGAAAGAAAGAATAGAGACAGACTGTTGTTGGGCTGGTGGAGATGGATCATTGTCCTGGGTTCAGGAGTGAGATCTAAAACATAAAAGTTCTGCTGTGCTTGCTAATCATCATTAAGGCCTCGTGCTGCTGCCACAGGCTCCCAAATTCAATAGGAGCAGAATTAGGGCAGAATTTGTCCCTCTGGCTTTTAAATCTAAGCCTAGGGATTGGCATCCTATCGGATCACCTTCACAGCGAAGCTGATCACTGACGTTCCTGGTTTTCAAGCTTGGGGGGCTTTTAGTGCTTCCTTTGGCCTTTCTCTAAGGGCAGAGTCCTCCAGGGCGTGGCAAGAGAACTGCAGCGTGGCATTCGCTTCTCTGAGATGTCATGAAAGGCAGAAATCACTCATTTACTGGACAACAATTAAAAGTCAAAGTACTGGGCTCTTTTTAAAGAAGGTCTTTTAAAAATTGTGTTCTATATTTAAGGGGGTTTTTGTTTTCAAACTATCGCTGACCTCAGCCCCCAAACTGCTCCTTGGTCTTCCAGCATTTGATTGCAGTTATCTCCTCCTGGGGAATCCTTGCCCCTTAGACAAGATCAGTCAACCCAGGAACATTTTGAAGGAGGCAGCTGATCTTCTTATGCTGCTCAGAGCGACGTTCAACAGAGAGCGACACTCACTGAAAAGAGCCAAGAGTTTAGCACAGCTTGGCAACTCAAAACTGACAACTGAAAATTAAGAAATGTCATAGCTTGAAGAATCTGCCCAGCAAAGGGATAAAATATGCACCGTTTGCAGCTCTTTGGGGTGATCTGGTAGCATAGCACTCAGCAGAGAGAAAAGTAAACTCAAAATAAGCTCCTTTCCTTAGCGCTACCCCTGCACGTCCTATTGCCTTGCAGCAGACTTCAGCAGTGAAGCCTCCAGGCTGTGTGAAATACAGTTAAAAGATGTTTTAACACTGCAACATTTGGCCATATAAAGGACTTTATGAGATCATGCTGGCTAAGAGGAACATCTCTGCCATGACAGCAGTATATGAACACAACCAGTCCCTCAATAACTCCGGTCTCAGTTGAATGCAAGCCTGCAAGCAAGCCAAGACTTTCTGTCTGGACCCTGTTGTTCCTTCCACCCAAATTACTGGAGCGATATCTCTTCTGGCATTGACCCAAGACCCATCAACTCATTTTGGAGCGTAAAGGAGGCTAAGCTGCCCTGAAAGCTCCACTATGCTTATTCCCTAGTAAGATGGGCAAATGAAATTCAAGATTCTTCTCATTCCATTCCTTTCTGCCAAGTACCCTGGTTCCTGCTTTAACATGCTAAAAAGTCACTGCTAGGATGAGGAAAATACCTTAAAGCTGAGAGCTGACACCTCTCAAATGTGGATGCTGGGGGGGTTAAGGCTCCGGTTGCTGGAGTCCTGTCACTCTCACAGAGCCAGGCCTGACTGGAAAAAGGGTTTCGAGCTTTCCAACTTTTACTGAAAAAGTAAAAAGGACCCAATTTCAGAAAGTCGGTATTTAAACAGTCAGCTTTCCATATTTTTATCTCCCAGTGGGTTTTAATCCAACCTTACACTTGTGGGAATTTCTGGCCACATGGGGAGGGGGCAATTTATTTGCAGCCCCTTTTTCAAAGTATCTTTCCCCTTTTGCTTTCCAGAAAATGAAATGCACATCCACTTCTTGCAGGAACGAGAGCAATGTTAGAAGCGTTAAGTGTGACTGCAGGAGCTATTTCCAGTCTGTGCAGCGTTCTCTGCCTGTGCTGAGCCTCTAGAGCAGTGCTATCGAAGGGACCGTGAAATGCTAACGAGCTCCAGACTGCTAAAAATCCAGTCTTAAATAGAAGGGAAAAGCCACTTTGAGAGATTTTTTTTGCCCATTCTATCTCCAGAAACCATCCAAAACTTTAACACCTCCTCATGGCTAAAGCTTTCCAAGTTACACTTGAAAAACTGGAAAGGAAAAACAGATGGGGGTGGAGGAGTGGATAGAGATGATCCAACAGAGCTAAAATATCCATTAGCGGTAAATTCCAGCATCTCCTTCCCCTCCTGAAAAAAAAATGGACTGCATGGGTCAGATTCCACCCGCAAACTGAGAAACCAGCTCCAGCCACATTCACTCAGCCCTTTTTATTCTCCTGCTTGTCTAACTGGCTGCTAGGCAACCGAACAGCATTGCTGCTCATATGCATTAACTATTAACTATTATTTCTTTCCTTTCCCCCCTTTCTACAAAAAGGCAGCAATCTCAATTCATAGCAGATGGATCTTTTTCCAAAAGCAGATGCTGGCTAAACTAAGCTGGAAAGAGAGGTAAAGCCGTGTGCGGGTTGAATCCACTCAGGTTACCTGGAGGATGCTCTGGATGCACGTGCTATGGGACGTGCAGCAATTCCAGCATCCAGCAACCCCAGGCACCCTCAATGGGGGCTGAAGCCCTCAGTTTTTTGGATATGAGGAGCTGCACCTACTCTGAGCCCTTCTCTGGGGGTAACTGCCTCTGTGCTGCCTACACAGGGAGTCTAAAATCATGACTGAAGTTTAGCTTCCAGAATGAAGCTTCGCAAACATCCCTGCTGCTCCTGCTGCATCCAGCCCCTGAGTGGCAAGAGGCTGGAACTCTCCTGTGATAATGAATAGTGGAAAGGTTTGGGTTAGAAGGGATCTCAAAGGCTATCCAGACCATTCCACTCCCTGCCATGGGCAGGGACACCTCCCACTGGATCAGGGGCTCCAAGCCCCATCCAACCTGGCCCTGAACCCCTCCAGGGATGGGGCAGCCACCACTGCTCTGGGCAACCTGGGCCAGGGCCTCCCCACCCTCACATCAAAACATTTCTTCCTAAAATCTCAATCTCCCCTCTTGCAGCTGAAAACCATTTCCCCTCATCATATCCTTGCACTCCCTGATCAAAAGTCCTTCCTCAGCTTTCCTGGAGCCCCTTTCAGTACTGCAAGCTGCTCTAAGGTCTCCCTGGAGCCTTATCTTCTCCAGGCTGAACAATCCCAACTCTCTCAGCCTGTCCTCGTAGCTGAAGTGCTCCAACCCTTGAATCATCTCCGTGGCCTCCTCTGGACTTGCTTTAACAGATCCAAGCGAAGCCCTGATTTTGCCAGGATGAGTCACAAAGCTGTAAAGAAGGGGGACGAGGAGCAGAATGATGCTGCTGCCCTGCCCAAGGGCAAGCTAAGGTATAATCTGAGAGACTACACACTGTGCGAGGCTTTCTGCTCCCCTCCCTCCGGGTGAACCAGTGCTGCTACCACTTGGCAAGGAGCACCCCCATCTTTGCCAAAGGCAACTCTTCCAGCTATTTCAGTAGACATTTTTTTGCCTGTAGAAACAAAAAAATCAAAATTGGGACAGGACAAAAGAAAGCGGCGCCTGCCAGTGTTTGGAAATGGCCGGGATACTTCAGGTCAGCAAAGAAATTCAGGGAATATATTGAGCTTCCCTTGACAGATTGGTCCCAAACTTTGATGACACTCCTCTATCCAAAGGAATTGCCAGAACAACACATTGCAACAGAGGAGGAAGGTGCTGCTAAAGACAACAAAGCCTCAGGACAACAAATCTTTCACCTGCAGGAATAGTCCAAAGGGAGGAGAAGGAAGCAGCTGCCCACCTGTGCCCTAGGCGGAAAGGCTGCTGAGGGCAGAGCCCAGCGCTCTGTGGCAGCCCAGTCGCACTCTGAAGTAATTACAAAACTTTAAGATCCATTATAATGTTAATTTGCTGGCGAGCTGTTGTGGAGAAGTGTAATTAGATGTGGAGCTACCCTGCAGACTGGAAGGAATGCTAAGAATGCTTCCACTTGCAAACTGAGCAACAGCAGGAGCTGGAGCAAGGAGCAGCATCCACACACCTCCAGAGCCTGGGAAGGAGCCTGGATACAGAGTGGTTCCTGGCATCTGAAGGTCCTGGCACCAGACCCTTTCTTACGATGCAGTGAAAACACAAGGTCCCAAGCAATGGCCACGTCCAGCCAAGCCACCAGCCTGCAATAAGAACATCGGGCAGGCTCTGCTTCACACAGAATCATAGAATGGTTTTGGTTGGAAAATACCTTTAAGATCATTGAGTCCAACCATCAATCCAGCCCTGCTAAGTCACCACTAGACCATGTCCCCAAGTACAACATCTACTCCTCTTTTAAACACCTCCAGGGACAGTGACTCAACCTCCTCCCTGGGCAGCCTCTTCCAATGCTTGACAACCCTTCCAGTAAAGAAATTCCTCCTGCTATCCAGCCGAAATCTCCCCTGGTACAACTTGAGGCCATTTCCCCTTATTCTCTCACTGGCTGCCAGGGAGAATAGACCAACCCCCACCTCACTACAACCTCCTTTCAGGGAGTTGTAGAGTGGCAAGATCTCCCTTCTGTCCCCTTTTCTTCAGATTAAACCACCACAGCTCCCTCAGCCTGGCAATCAGGACAAGTCCCTGGTGACTGGAAGAAGGGTGAAGTGCCCACTTTTAAAAAGGGTAGAAAAGACGACCCTGCAAACTACCGACCTGTCATCCTCACCTCTGTGCCTGGGAGATCACAGAACAGATCCTCCTAGAAGCTGTGCTAATGCACATAGAGGACATGGAGGTGATAAATGGCAGCCAGCGCGGCCTCACCAGGGGCAAGTCGGGTATGACCAACTTAGTGGCTTTCTATGATGGGGTGCCCGCAGCAGTGGACACGGGTACACCGACGGATGTGATCTGTCTGGACTTCTGTAAAGCCGTTGACACAGTCCCCCACAACATCCTTCTCTCTAAATTGGAGAGAGGTGGATTTGATGGGTAAACAGTACAGTGGAGAAGAAACTGGTTGGAGGGTCGTATTCAGAGAGTAGCGGTCAATGGCTCAAAGTCCAGATGAAGATCCATGACTAGTGGTGTCCCTCAAGGTTCTGTACTGGGACTGGTGCTGTTTAAAATCTTCATCGATGATATTGACAGCGAGATGGAGGGCACCCTCAGCAGGTCTGCAGATGACACCAAGCTGAGTGGGGCAGTTGCCACAGTGGAAGGACGGGATGGCATCCAGAGGGAGCTGGACAGGCTGGAGAAGTGGAGCTGTGAGAACCTCATGGGGTTCAAGAGGGCCAAGTGCAAGGTCCTACACCTGAGTTGGGGCAATCCCCGATTTCAGTACATGATGGGGATGATGTGATTGAGAGCTGCCCTGCAGAGAAGGACTTGGGGGTGCTGGTTGATGAGAAGCTCGACATAAGCTGGCAACATGTGCTCACAGCCCAGAGAGCCAACCGTAGCCTGGGCTGCATCAAAAGCAGCGCGGCCAGCAGGGTGAGGGAGGGGATTCTGCCCTTCTATTCCTCTCTTGTGAGACCCTATCTGGAGTCCTGTGTCCAGTTCTGGAATCCTCATCATAAGAAGGAGATGGAACTGTTGGAACGGGTCCAGAGGAAGCTACAAAGATGACCTGAGGGCTGAAGCACCTCCCATACAAGGACAGGCTGAGAGAGTTGAGCTTGTTCAGCCTGGAGAAGAGAAGGCTCCGAGGAGATCTTACAGTGACCTTCCAGTACCTGAAAGGAGCTACAAGAAAGCTGGAGAGGGACTATTCATAAAAGCTTGTGGTGATAGGACAAGGGGGAACGGATGTAAACTGGAGAGGGGCAGATTTAGACCGGACATTAGGAGGAATTTCTTCACCATGAGGACGGGGAGGCCCTGGCCCAGGTTGCCCAGGGAAGCTGTGGCTGCCCCATCCCTGGAGGTGTTCAGGGCCAGGTTGGATGGGGCTTCGGCAGCCTGATCCAGTGGGATGTCCCTGCCCATGGCAAGGGGTTGGAACTAGATGATCTTTAAGATCCCTTCCAACCCAAACTATTCTATGATTCCATGATTCTATGCAGGTCACGGGTCCGCTACACCTGCATCCTCCAGGGGTTGGAAGGGCACCACTCTGCCCCACTCTCACATTGCCATGCTCTGGACAAACAAAACGGTGTTTGCCTCAGCTGAGAGCATCCTATTAAATTCTGTCACCATCTCAATCCAAGTTTTCAGGCTCAATGTTTGCTGTAATACAGGCCAGGCAGAAAATGTTTGTTTGTCAAATTATGAGATGTTTCCTGGGTTGGGGTTGCTACAGCCAAGGATGACAAAACCTTTTAAAATTAAAACACATCTCTTTATTCACAATGACTCTGCCCACTTCACAATTAAGAGAAGCAATAATTGTGGTTTTTGGTTTGGTTTTCTTTTTCTAACACCAATCTCGCAACACATTTGGAACCAGCATCAGACATCGTTTCATTTCTGAGATGCACCTATTAATAGGGCTGCTGGATTTGATATAAGTTTTCCTTCACAAAATAAATTGATTAAATGAAAACTAAATTGCATTCCCTCGAGCTTTGTAACAGTAAACGTAATGCAGCAGGTTTGTAATTTGCAGGTGGAAATACAGAATATTCATCTGTGGTCTAACGCAAGTTACTCTGCAAAGTAATATTTCTAGGCTATCGATAGTATCTAAATTATTCAGGGATGGAAAAAACAAATCCATCTCCTCTGGAAAGGAAAGCCATCGGCTCCTGAGAACAAAGTGACTGCCCTCCTAAGGCAAAATAATCAGCAAGGCAAATACAAGCAGAGCTCTTAACAAAGAGAGAATTTTTCTAGAAATACCCTTTCAACGCACAACACGAACAGTATTTTGGACTAGGCCACAGTTTATAGGCTGCGGCATTTTACACATTTTATAGGATCCTGGAATGGTGTGGGTTGGAAGGGACCTCAAAGCCCATCCAGTTTCACCACCTGCCACAGGCAGGAACACGTCCCATTGGATCCGGTTGCTCAAAGCTCCATCCAACCTGGCCTTGAACACCTCCAGGGATGGGGCAGCCACAACTTCCCTGGGCAACCTGGGCCAGGGCCTCCCCACCCTCATGATATGATAAAGCATTTTACAGAGGAGCAGAAAAGGCAGAGCGAGAAGCAAGATCCTAAGCATCACCTAAGAGTGACTGCACAGGACAGGGGATTACCCTGACACAGTGAGTGACCGCAAGGCTCAGCGGTTGGGATGCCTTCTTATCCTTCGTTTCACAGCTATTTCAGATGGCAACAGCTCACACATGTTTGGTCACACAGAGTTTAACAGCAACAGACAACCCCGTCTATTCTGAAATATATGGATGAGCTGGAGGGTGGAGGAGGAATCGGCCTGAACTGCTGGGCTCCTGGAGGAAAGTGGAACTCCCTCCACAGCCCAGAAGTTTGCGAATTCACACAAAGAGCCTCATTAACATTGCAAGGATTAACAAAACTTGTTATTGTTATAAGGAAGGTCAGCCTCCCCCACAGTGACACGCCAGTGATCTACAGATGCTGGACCAAAGCTGCAAAAACCAGGAGCAGCCACTTCCCTTCTGGAACAACCAAGGAGGTGCGAGGGTGTCGGCTAAGCCATAGCACCCAGACATCCCTGCTTCCAGGAGCACCAGTTGAATGCTGAAGCACCCTCCAGAACTGCTTGAAGCACCGACACATTCTGGGTTTTTTGCAAAAAGCACAGCGAAAGAAACACTGAATTACTCTGAACCCTCAGCATCAACCTTCCCCCCCATTCTGCTGCCAAGAACAATGACGATTTGTCATTACGTGCAGCAGAGAGAGATCAGTCAGAGGCATCAAGAGGTGAGACCCTGCTCCTCTGTGTGGGCTGGGAAGCTTTCAATGGATTGTTTCCGTAAGGGATTGCACGGCTGGCTTGATTAAAGCATCTCAAACTGATTCTCCTGTCTGAGCTGCACAGCTTCAAAAGCATCAGAGTCAGCCAGCATCCACCTCTTCCAGTGGTATCAGGAATTCACTCTTTATTTTCCTTCTTAATTTATGAATTGATTTGCTACTGACCCATTTCTGCTCTCTACTAATTTTCCTTCCATTGACTGAATTGCATAACCCTGGTCTAATCAGAAAGCCAGAAGACATGTGCCAACACTACTCTCCCCATTCCATAGGGTAAATTTCCTATTTGCAGGTTTCTTCTCCAAAAAGACAATGAAGGAAAAAAAGACATTTATGAAGGGGAAAGAGGACAGGTCAAGGAGTATTAATTATGGGTGGGTTTTGGCATCGTTGAAAAAGTTTATTCTGTTCTTAAAGTCTTAGGCTGGGGTTTTTCCAACAACTATACTTGACCCTTTCCTACTCCCTGACTCACAGGTCTTTCATGGGCTATGATCTGGAGGGATTTATGAGCCAAACATGCTTCAAACAACTAAAAGCATTTTAAAACCAGCTTCCAATACCTCTAGAGTGCCTCGGTTCAGCAGGTGGCCAGTGAAGGCCACGGCAATGCCACTTTTAAAAGCAGAATGATTTGTTCTCTTAAAAAATAGTTAAAGTTTTCAGTGGCTCCGTTATGTACAGAGAAGAGATTCAGATGGGGAACAGAGTAAAGAGTGTCTTCAGTGCAGCCAGATGGAATTCCAAATCCAGACAGCTCAGGCAGGGAGCTAAGGGGAAGATGTCAAAACATGCTTTCCATTAAGGAAATAGCAGAAAACACAACTGGTTTAAAATACTATATACAAACAATTACTGTTCTGCTAACAGAACCTTGGCCGATACGAGTGATTTTATAACCTTAGTTAGTTTAAACCGACAGCCCCAGGGCTCTAAGTAAGCAATATGGTACTTTGTTCTTAAATATTTGCTTGGGATGCTACTTGACATCAGACTTCAATCAAAATAAACTTTAGCAAATGATATGTTAAATGATCCCATCTGCCTGTTTCAAACCAAAAAACAGTAGATTTTCTTAATCCTGCATTTCCAGTTCAATCTTCCAAACCAGGAGGGGCAGTTTCTGTTCTTACTCAGCATGTTGTGAATCCGAAGTGAAGGGGTTCAGCTCAGTGCCACAGGCCAGGGGGGCACATACAATCGAGACATTAACAGCAGCTTTTAAAGATCAAGTGCAGCATTAATTCTCTTAGTGGAGAAGTTCTACTTGCTGCAGATGGAGGGAAAAAAAAAACACCACCATCATCATCTCCGCATCTGCACTTACATTGCTCAGGCAAAAAGCACTCCAGCTGAAATAATGCACATTGTTCAGCTGAGCATTCACAGCAGGGGTTTTTTTGTCTCCCACAATCACTATACGCTAAAAAAAATCAGCTAACACCCTCCAACACTGGCATGGAGCTATGGAGGGATCTTAAAGATACACTTCAAACAAATGGACCTGGAGTAGTCCTCCAAGCAGTTTATATTGAGTTCATAAGAGACATCAGAAAGAGGCACTTACAGCAATGATGCCAGAAGCCATTTGCAAAGAGGAAAAACAATTAAAATTAAACATTTCCTGTGTTTGCAGCCGTGATCCTCAGTTCTAGGAGTGTGTGCACACGTGTGTCCAAGGGAGGACCTGTTGGTGCTTCTGCAGTGGGAAAACAGCCACCAAGGAAATGGCCTCAAGTTGGCCAGGGCATGTTCAGATTGGATACTAGGAAAAATTTCTTCACTAAAAGGGTTCTCGGGCACTGGAACAGCTGCCGGGGGTGGTGGTGGACTCCCCATCCCTGGAAGGGTTTAAAAGATGGGTAGATGAGGTGCTCAGAGATACGGTTTAGCAGCGGACAGGGATGGTTGGACTCAATGCTCTCAGAGGTCTTTTCCAACCAAACAATTCTATGATTCTGTGAAGCTCAAGAAGCCACCACTACACAGATCAGTTTACTTTTCAAAACAGGTTTTCACCACACTGTTGTCTCAAAGGAGTAATGCAGACCACTCACACCCAGCTGAGAAACATTTCTGGGGTGCAAAGGGGTACAGACATTTAAATCCTCTGTCATTAGATTATTAGACCATGCTATTGCCTACTGTCTTTAACTGCTCAGCACATGCTATTACTGATTTCCCTGGAAGCATGATTCCCCCACACAGACAGCAGCTTAAGCCTCATCTTAACTTGCTAATGCAAGAAAATTAGTAACATTTTTATAAACTTGATAGAGAAAAACATATAAAAACTATTGCCTCGAGGCCACAGGCTATCAGTTCTTAACACCTATTAATTCACTGTCAGACTAGGACAGCTCTAACCATGTAAAGTCCATTGACAATTTACTTTTCTCCAGCAGAAATATTGCATAATGTTCTGGTTAATCATCTCATTCAAGCCTGATGTGTGGAGAAAGCAGTTAGAAATCAGAAGATGCATTCAAAATGTTCACTGTGGAACATTTTGTTGTTCAACAGCAGAACATAAACTCAACCAAGTAGCTGCCAAAATGAAAGCTATCACAAACATTCCTTAATGATAGACTAATAAGAGATTCATCACCAATGCATTAAGTAATTCTTCGGGGAACACAAATAAGAATTGCAATGTATGATTTATTAATTTAGGTATTTGCTGGCGTTTAAGAAAAAACCTTGAGTTTTAAGGACATGAAGTTGTAACACAGCTGAAAAAATTCAATCCACGACATACAATTGTCTCCTGAAATGTGTGAAGAGAGGGAGTGTCAATGCCTTGTGTTTCTCAGCAGGTACTGCCAACAAAGCAGCACAGAACAACAGTTTTTCCTTGTCTACAATTCAGATATTTTTGTTCCAAAATTCGCTCTTTTGAGAGTACTCAACATGTGTGTTCACCTGGATTTCAAACCAGCCTGAAGTCTGGACTTGTTTCAGGAAGAAATCCCCCAATTACTCTTTGCTCCAAAAGCATTTATCTAATGAAATCATTTCTCCAGGGGCTGGACGGTTGGTTTCCCTCTTTCAGTGTTTCAGGACCAAAACTTGGTTCTGAGCACAGTCTCCACATCTCCCCCAGCCAGCACCCTGCAGAACGTCAGCCCTCTCAAGCAGGGAGAAGAAAATCCACCGAGGAGGTGTTTCTGTGAAGAGGGGACAGAGCAATCCTGTTCTCAGTGTCCAGAGGGTGAAACCCAAGTGCACAAAGCATTCTGAGAGCAGTAAGACACCATCCAAAACAAGGTACAAGTGATTTCCATCAGTGAGTAAACCAGCAACCACTTGAGAATTCCAAAGCACTTTCCAGATATGAATCCTTACAGGCCTACCCACCTCAACTTTCTGGCTCCTGGAGAAGGCAGGTATTGAATTTTTCCTAATAGAAAATGGAAATGAAAGCACAGAACAAATAAAGCAGGGTTTCCCAAACAGACTCACCAATACCAACAGATGTGGCATCCAGAGCAGGAGAAGAAGGGGCTTCCTAGATCAGAGACCAATCTACACAGGAACCCCGAGGGACAGGGTCTGGAGGCAAGGCGGTGCGTGGGGAACGTGGAATAAATACCTGCCAGCGTGGCACACTCTTGCAACTACACTCTACTGTAATGTGCCTATAGAGGCATATTTAAATATGTCTCTGCGTGTGTATTTAAGAAGTAAACTATACCTCTATCTCCCATACACAGCCACAGCCCCATGCCTCCATAAACCCACAGAGATTTTATTGTGACAGGCACCCCCTCAGATGTTTTGATATTAAAATGTCTTCTTTCAGTCTCATCAAGGAAATTACGATCAGCACTTTTTGCAAATGAGATATGAAGGCAGAGCGTGTATGGTACTTGTAGAGCTAAAGACAAAGCACATTTCCCTACAGGGCAACAGGAGCAGACTTAAAAAATCCTGAGCATTACAATTAGGCAGATCATGTTTTTATGAGTGAAAGCATCCATAAAGAAGATGTACAAAAGTCCTCGCTCCACTGTTTGTATTTAGGAGAGACTCCCCTGCAATCCACTGCCTGGCCGGGCTGTAACCATGGAATGGTTTGGGTTGGAAGGGACCTCAAAGCCCACCCAGTTCCAATCCATGGATCCTAATGGATCAGGGGCTCCACAAGCCCCATCCAACCTGGCCTTGAACACCTCCAGGGATGGGGTAGTAACCCATCATGACAATAGATACAGGGAAATAAACAGAGAGGTATTACCCAGCCCATACTTGTGTGTGCTCTGTCCTCACACATCGTTAAGAAATCAACTCTAAAAATTAGATGTTTGTTAATTAAGCACCATCACAATAGCTTGTGCCATGTGTTCCCTCCATGAAGGCACAGGAGGGTGTTTGCTCTCAGCAAAGTTGATCTGTAAAGGGCTTATGGATGATAGGACATGGGGGAACGGCAATAAATTGGAAAGAGGAAAATTTAGACTAGACATTAGCAAGAAATTCTTCACTATGAGGGTGGGAGGCCCTGGCCCAGGTCGCCCGGGGAAGTTGTGGCTGCCCCATCCCTGGAGGTGTTCAAGGCCAGGTTGGATGGGGCTTGTGGAGCCCCTGATCCAGTGGGAGGTGGCCCTGCTGGAGCTAGAACTGGATGGGCTTTGAGGTCCCTTCCAACTCAAACCATTCTACGATTCTATAAGCCGAAACATCCCAAAGACTCTTGATTTGAAGGCGCAGCGGGCTCTTCCCTAGTAACGATGGGCTGTGGCGACGGCCCTTCCCAACAGTACGGAGATGACGCAGCAGCAGCTGATGAGGCACCACACTGGAATGTCTTGGATGGTGACTGCAGAGGAGGTTTCTGTGACAGATAAAGCACGCTGCCAGAACAAAATAATTAACCTCCAGCTCTGTCATAAGACAATCTTTGCTCTGCCTGGCCCATGAAACCACTGTTAGCGCTCTAGGGCAGAGGCCAGCCCTGGCGGTGCTGCTGCAGCACCCAGGGTAACAGATTGTCAGGGTACGCTGGGGCTTCCTGGCACTGCAGCAGCTCAGTCCTGGGTTTTAACGGATATCAGATAACCAGGCTGCAAGAAGCTATTTCTGCTCAGTGCCTCTACCTCCAGAAAGATTCAATAATGAACTGACTCAAAGTTTCGGCAGCCAGGTAAACCTCAGGGAACACACAGTTTATTAAATGTTAGGAGATGTTGACTGCACTTTTTATTAAAAAAGAGGTTGGGTTTTGTTGGGTTTTTTGTTTGTTTGGTTTTTTTGTAAGTTCTGAGCAGCATCCAGATTGGGAAGAATGAAAATACAGAAAACAGCAGTGGTAAGAATCAAAAGCATTTCTGCTGCTTCAATATGATTTGAAACATGAATTACCTGGCTTACAACTCCTTACCTTACACTATTATCTCTAATGGTTGCAGCATATAAGACAATACTGTAGTATTTTAAACAAGTCAATTTATGAGCACCACAAGCAGCGTTCTAACCATCCCAGTGCCTCCTGTGTGTCAGTGGCTCCTGTCTGGTTTTATCAGCTCAGTGTTGAGAGGAACCTCCTGGGAACTACCACGGTAAATACTATCGCCAAAGGAAAACATTGAGACCAAGAGATCTCAGCTAAGCCATGAGTAAGAACAACCTTTGCTTTCGCAACACTCAGCACCAGTCGGAGAGCAGCAGCGTGTCAGCCTCAGCAGGTGAATGTACCTGAGCTAGTGCCTGAAACAGGAAGGCTGAACATGATATTTACAGTCTGGGTGGAGGTGATTAATATAGAAAAATCTGCATCCTGAGTTCAACCAACCGTGGAGAACAGGCAGCCTGCAGGCAAGGGTTTCAGACCTGGATGAGGGATATTTCACTTTACCGATGAGGGCAACTTTTCTGAACAATGGTGTGCATCTATCATGTTAAGAATAATGAATATTTGCTAAGATAAAGGAAGCACTGAAGATCAGCTTGGTCACCAGAAGCCATTATTTCTCTTCTTATCTGTACCTATTAAGGGAAAATTTCCTTCTGTGATTGGTTATTTAAGGTCATGAATATTTGAAAATATTTGCATTTCATCTTCTTTTGAGGTTTAAACAGCACAAAAAATGCTTTGTTTAAATGCAAGCACTGAAGATAAACTAGACAGAACCAGTCCCTGTGCACTTATTCACATAAACTCCCACATTTCACAGCCCAGAGATGGATTTTGAGTTCGTTTTTGACTCCAAGACAACTCAGGGTGAGCAGGGGAGGAAACAGAAGCAGAAAGGCATCCTTTGACAGACCAACAAGGTGACAGCACTGATGAACAGCCTGCCTACAAATCACACCAACTGGTCTTATCTCAGAGCTTGCTTCCTCCCAGCTTTCTGCAAGCTTCATCTTATCAGAGGCTACACACAGATTCTCTTTGCTGTCCAAACAAGAACAGAGTCTGAATAAAAGAAAATACAGCACTGCTGCCTGCTTGCCAGAAAGGCCCCAGCTCTGCCTGAATCAACTGGAACATCCAGCTCTGTGCAGAATCTGGCCATCAGCCTCCTTTCCCACGAGTATCCCCAAGCTGCATGCAGAGGAACCATTTGTCCACCTAATCACACTACTCCAAATCCTCCCCTTCTCCAGCCGTAGCTCGGGCTGCAGCACACAGGAAAGGTTGCTGAGCAGTGAGGAACAGGCATGCTTGCTCACAGGAGGCAGCAATACCCTGTGCAGTAAGGACAGGCTGCCTTCCCCACCCTTCTCAGCAAAGCCTCACTTTCTCCAGGTGGAGGCTCAGCTCCATCCTCAGACACTGGTTAGACCCTCTGCTATGATGGCCACATGGTGATGGGGAGAGAAACACCATGGGGCTGTCTCTCGTTAACCAGTCCCACCGACACACTGAGTAGACTAATGAACCTGTACACCACCAGCCAGTAAGCCCATCCTAGGCACAAGAAGCAGTAATGTATTTAAAGAGCACCTACAAGAAAGCTGGGGAGGGGCTGTTCACAAAGGCTTGGAGTGATAGGACTAGAGGCAATGGGTATAAACTGGAGAGAGGCAGATTTAGGCTAGACATAAGGAGGAATTTCTTCACTCTGTGTGTGGGGAAGCACTGGAACAGGTTGCTCAAGGAAGTGGTGGCTGTCCCATCCCTGGAGGTGTTCAGGGCCAGGTTGGATGGGCCTTGGGCGGCCTGATCTCATGGGATGTCCCTGCCCATGGCAGGGGGGGTGGAACTAGATAGGCTTTGAGGTCCCATCTGACCCAAACCATTCCACGTTTATGATTCTACAATTATGATTAATTCAACCCACAGAACACCGAGCATTGGTTCAGCTCAGGGTCAGGTTTTGGAGAAAGCCAAGCAGGGAGAAGAAAAAGGCCTTTTCACATGAACTGATTAGAGCTCCACTACATCAGCATCCAGTCCTGTCAGCAACAAAGCATGGGAACTCCTTTGTGCAAAAGCTGTCATCGGATGCTGCACGCTCAGATCATCTGGACCGTTTCTGCCTTTGAACATGTTTTTTTCCAAAAGGTGCTATTCTAGGAGCATACACATCATAGCCATCATAAATTACCTTCCCAAATCAAGTGCACAGAGTAATTTCAACCTGTGTTGTATTCGGGCCATCACTGCATCACAGCACACGGCTACTTGGACGCCTAGACATGAAAATAACAAAAACTAAATGCTCAGTGCACCAGTTTCTTTAATTACTGTTTTAGAAACAAAAGTCCCAGCGAAGTCTCCCCCTCTCTACCTGCTCAGGTACACACAGGCAGGCTGATCTAACTCAAAGTCTCACAAAACAGTGTGTCTTTGCTACTCAAGACAGACCAGCAGAACAGGATCTTCACAGGCTTTGCGATGGCAGGCTGGTCACACTGAGATCAGAGAGCTCCTCAGCCTGGCCCCCCCCATTCACACACACCCACTGCTAACGAAGCAGACAAGCAGGCACCCTCTGTACCCAAAACTGGCCATTTGTGGACGAATACACCACATCAGAATTTTCTTTACACTCCCAATTATGGTCATAAACATGAAGATTTAGGTTCCTCCTAAACTGTTGCCTTGCCCTGCACAGGTAGGGACACTGCCTGCAAGCACGAGGTTCCTTTTTCTAAAGCCAGCTGACTCCCAGCATCCCAGTTCTCCTCTCTGGTGGAGGGTAAGAACTAGAATAACTGATATAATTCCCTAAACAAGGTGAATGTTTGATCAACTGTGCGTTAAGCCAGAAAATATCCAGAATAGTTCCAGGGTTGTCATGGTAGTGATGGGATCTTACACTGATGTTAAAGCACAGTCTCACAACGGCTAACCAGGTGGCAACTAAGGAAATGGCTTGTTATGCTTAAGTTGTTTGCTTATAATCATTCCACCCGTGCCTCTTCCTTTCTCTCTTCTCTCTGTTCCTTTCTCTCTGTTTCTCATCAGTCTCTGGCAGTGACAGCTCCCAAAGAAGGGTATCTTTAATTATGGGCTTCGTTCAACAGGGCCCTCTGTCTCACATTAACCTCAAAGAGCCACCAACCACGTAATCCCAACAAACTCCTGCATAGCTGGTTGTGTTCTGCATTTTCTCTGCAAGGACTGGAGACTTTGTGAACATAGGAGATGCCCTAAAGAAGTCTAAGCATGAAGTCACTCTGCCACAGAAAACAGGACGTGTCTCAAGCTCCTGGTCTTCATCACAGCACACACGCAGGTACCTGCCGTCACTTGTCCTCAGTCACAGTCAGAGGCGTTCCCGTACATAAAGGCAGAGAAAAAAACACCTCAAAAAGGGAAAAATTATTCGAGAGGACTGGACAGTCACAATGTGCATCACTGAATTAGATGATGCATCAGTGAGGAATATTGCTGCAGTCAGCACAATTATTCCTTCTGTCAGCTTCTTGAGAGAGACACAGAGGATTTCCTCCTTCAGCAGAGCATCCGGTAGTAACAAGGAAACAAGAATGCGTTTTGTCTTTTTTTGCATTATATAGTCATCATCAGTGCTGCATTCTGTGACCCCTGTTTCTTTGAAAGCAACTGCAATGTTCAGTTGTTAATCCTTTTCCAAGTTTCATCACCATGACATGTTTGTGCTATGCTGAGACTTCTTCAGCATTTATTAAGCTCAGGAAAAGAAATTCTTACTTTCTTAATAGAAATCTAATTTAGGGAAAAAAAACACAAGCTTATCAATTGCCTTTAAATTGATTTTTAAATACCTTCATTTGGCATTGCTACAGCTCTTAACTCCTGGGTAAGATCAGATCAACGAAATCAAGCTGCTTATGAAGTTCAGTTTGGGAAGACTCTTGCCGATATTACAATTTTAAACCCTATATACATTTTAATGCTGGATAAATACCACCTAACGCCTCAGTGTCACAAGCAAGTGGGAATACCATTGGAAGGGGAAGATTTTTGCATTCATCAACATGAAATCATATGTCGATACATCAGGACATCTTATTTTAATAAGGCAGCTGAACTATGGAAATTTATACATTTCTAGTCATTGTAGCTGGGTGAATCACAAACACGGCCATCCTGCATAAAGACATGCCCAAAGCTGAAGGCAAGTGGGATTTTTTTCCTCCCCCACCTCAAATGAAAGCAGTTTGGGTACCGAAACAGAATCACAGAATGGTTTGGGTTGGAAGGGACCTCAAAGCCCATTCAGTTCCACCACCTGCCACGGGCAGGGACACCTCCCACTGGATCAGGTTGCTCCAAGCCCCATCCAACCTGGCCTTGAACACCTCCAGGGATGGGGCAGCCACCACTGCTCTGGGCAACCTGGGCGAGGGCCTCCCCAATAATCTCCCCCTCTTTCTGTGCTAGGAAAAGTGAATTTCTGTAGGCAGTGCCCTGTACAAAAGCTTTCCTCTTTGTACAGTGTATAAAGGGGCACCTGGCTTGCACTATGGGAATGTTTTGTCATCTGTTTATGTATTTATGGCATAATTAGTTCATGTGCTACTTAGGCAGAAACAGCCTCACATGAGAAAGCCAGCACATTCTTAGACAATAAGGTGGATTGGTGAATGTTTGAACACGGGAATAAAGAACTGCCAGCCCAAATAAGACAAAATACCAAGTCTCAAAGCGCAGATTACAGAAGGAAACCTTGCATATGTTTCAAATATCAGAAACATAATCCCAGATGGCCGAGCTGCACGCGCTGACACACGGGGGAGGTTGGGTGCTCCTCCCTGCAGCACCCACGGCGAGCCCTGGCACGCGGGCCCGGGCAGCGTTTTGCTCCAGCTGGCGGGCAGCCAGCCGTTAAGTGCACTGGCATTTGTTTCGAGGGAGGGAAAGAAGGGAAAACTTGGTTTAAATATAACTCAGCAGCCTCCAGCAGAAACTCTGGCTGAGAGGCTGAGTGGTGAGATACGCCTGTTGAATCAGCACTGCCCTCCCTGCGCTGTCACTCTGCACGCCGCCGGACGCTTTTAGCTCCTGAGTACTAAAACTGAACAAGGAAAATATGCTGGAATACGTTAAAAGAGCTATGTTTACAGGCCTGTATTAAAAGCGAAAACATGTTGTGATTAAACCTAGCAGCTGTCAGTGCTCTGAGGTGTTACAAGTCTGAGACTATTTAAAGACAATGACTGGCGCCGACTATTTTACTGTGATGGAGCTAGGAAAAGCTCCAGTGATTTACCACCAACTGGAGCTTTACATTCGTGGCAGCCCTGAAGAAGTTTTGTGACAGGGAGGGCAACAAGCACAGAGGTGATTTTTAGTGGCGATGAAGACTCTCTCTCAAGTGCAGAATTTATGCTAACAGCCCGGTTGCTCAGGTCTTCAGTGATTACAGCCTTAAATTACCATTTCACATTTACACACACAAAAATACATAGAAAGTGGATTTCTAATGTACCTAAAACAGGACTTAACAGTGACTCTCTCTAGACCACACTCAGCCTTAGGTCTTGGGATCCCCCAGCTGTGAGGGACTCAACAGGTGCCAATCCCTTGATGAAGGTGGCCCTCTATCTCTATGCCCAACCTGCAAATCATAGAAGCCTAAATGGTTTGGGTTGGAAGGGACCTTAAAGCCCATCCAGTTCCACTCCCCCTGCCATGACCATGGAAAAACTTCCACTGAAACTTCCACTGGATCAGGTTGCTTAAAGCCTCATCCAACCTGGCCTCAGTCCCATTGTCTAGCTTACCCTCTTACCTTCTCATTCTCAGCCCAAAGGGAACTGAAAACTAAAATGGACCCCTCTCTTCTGCCTGAGCATCTTCAGGTGAGCTTTATAAATCTGCCTTCTCTGCCAACAGCGCTGGGCACAGGTTCAGTTGAAAAGTATTTCAAGCTGGAATGGGCAGGAAGCAATTTTGTTAATCATAGAATCAGGGAATGGTTTGGGTCAGAAGGGACCTCAAAGCCCATTCAGTTCCACCCCCTGCCATGGGCAGGGACACCTCCCACTGGATCAGGGGCTCCAGGCCCCATCCAACCTGGTCTTGAACCCCTCCAGGGATGGGGCAGCCACCACTGCTCTGGGCAACCTGGGCCAGGGCCTCTCCACTCTCACAGGAAAAAATCTCCACCCCAAACCTACAAAACGCTCTCTGAGAGGGCAAATCTGATGCCAAGGAAGAATCGGCTGCACTTGGCCATGGCCACAGCACCCAGCGTGTTGCCTGCACATCTTGCACCCTCTCTGGCGGCTGTAGCACAGCGCTGGGATTTCACACTCACTCGGACCCTTCCACAGCAAACAGAGCTGGCACGCGGGGCCCCAGGACAGGGACACGGCACTATGAGAGGAATTCATGAGATGCAAATGGCACAGCAGGGAAGTGCAAAGCAGGGGCTGTCTGTGGGAGCCCTGTGTGAAGTCTGACAGACCTGGCTCTTGCATTCCTCTGTGGCAGCAAATCCTCTTATCCCCATCCATGAAAGCCCTAGGATCATTCCCATTTTGCAGAAAGCAAGTGGAGACAAAGCAACTGCAGTTGTCACCCCTTGGTAGCTTTTGTGTGTGCATTCACCTTTAAGGCCAAGATCCCGCAGCTACCTGACAACCCAGATTCAGTTTGAAAAGATAAGGACTTCCAAACCTCACCAGTATGAGAACAGCTTTGAGAACATGGACTCTAAAGGCTTAAAACACAAACCCAGAGCATGCCCACAGCTGTGAGGAAAATGCAAAACCTCTCACAACATTCAAACATATTTCAGGTCCCTTGGGACAGCAACACCAAGAGGTAAAGAACCTGTGAGATGTGTTGGGTTTTATAAAATATGAGCTAAGATTTTCAAAACGAAACAATGAGCATTGCTGACGGAGCCACCACATCCCAGTCCCAACACGATATCCAGCACCTAAAGGTTGGTCTTACAAGTGTGGTTCTTTCCTCTCCTGACTTCAGCCATCTGGAAGTCAAATGTCCCACTCGGCTCAGCCTAGATTCCCGCAAGATTCCTTCCTGAGCTGATCGAACCCATCCTGAAACAGGTAACCATGAGAGGGCTCCTGAGGTGCCTCCCCTTCTATACCAACCAGCTTCCACTAGACAGGTAACGTTCAAACAAAGCCCAAGATGAGACTGAATTCATCCAACTGAAGCAAATGCAGGCAGCAAGTCGAAGAGCAGAGGCAAAGAAGGAACCCAGGCCTCTGGGAGCTTCAGGCTTAGATCATGAGACTGGATTATTTCTTTTTTTAAGGCAGCGATAACCCTCTGTTCTCAAATGATTAGTAACCGAGATGGAGAGTTGAAAAGTTTGAGCAGAAACAGATGAAAAAAACCTTGATTAAGAAATGAACCTGACACCAAGCATGGTCAGTTTAAGGATACTGCAAGCTCAAAACATAAAGTAAATTTTAAGAAATTACTATTTCCACTTTGGTCTTTAATTAGTAAGATCTGCTTCTCTGAACAGCAAAATCAAAAAAAAAAAAAAAAAAGTACTTTGGAGGGGTATCTAAGCCAAAGAGTGGAAAGATTTAATCAAACCGTAGGACCTCTCCCTTAAAACAGGCAAATACACAAACTCCTGCTTTTAACAGGAGAAGAGTCTGGTTTCACAACACGTTTTATTCAAAACAAACAGGAGAAACCAAGTCTGGAATAGATGGCAGATGCTTCAAAATATTTCTCACTGCAATTTTCACTCATTTCTAAGACCAAGAAGAAAGCAAGCACTGGGATTTCAAAGCGCTGGCAAGCTACAGGGATGAACTGGAGATGAAATCCCACAACACATCCCAGTGAGAGCAGGAGGGGAGGAAAGAGACCAGGCAAGAGGGGTGCAAACAGGGACAGGGAGACCGAGCAAGAGGGGTGCAAGCGGGGACAGGGAGGCCGGGCAAGAGGGGCGCAAGCGGGGACAGGGAGACCGAGCAAGAGGGGCGCAAGCGGGGACAGGGAGGCCGGGCAAGAGGGGTGCAAGCGGGGACAGGGAGACCGAGCAAGAGGGGCGCAAGCGGGGACAGGGAGACCGAGCAAGAGGGGCGCAAGCGGGGACAGGGAGGCCGGGCAAGAGGGGTGCAAGCTGGGCAGTGCCCAGGGAAAGGGAGCCAAGGCAACAGGGCTGCCAGCCGGGCCCCTCTCCCCGGTCCCCGCGTGTTCCCAGCGCCCCGGGAGCGGGGACGAAGCCCGGCGGGGTCCCTGGCAGCCGAGGCTCGGTCCCACCGTGACTCTCAGAGCCGGGAGAAGCCGTTTGCGGCGGGCGGGACGCGGTGCCGGGACGAGGCGCCGCCCCCCCTCTCCAGCCGCCCGGGGAAGCGCCCGGGACACCGGGAGGCGGCGGAGCCCGGGGAAACGGCCCGGGAAGCAGAGGACGCCGGTGGCAGGAACGGGGGGGGCCGTCTCCACCGACCCCACAGGGGCTGCGCGGGGCACCCCCCCCCCCAACCCCGGGACCCCTGGGCAAGGGGGATCCCCTGGAAGGCGGGACCCCCTTAGCGCGAGGGGACCCCTCCAGCAGGACCCGGGACCCCCGCTGCAGCTGTGACCCCCCTGGCAGGCGGATCCCCCTTTGTACAAGGACCCCGTTAGCGAGCGGGACCCCCTTGCAGTCGGGACCCCCTCTGCAGCGGAGACACCTTGGCGGGGGGGGGACCCTCTTGGTAAACGGGTCCCCTTTGCGCAAGGAGCCCCTCTGGCAGCCGGGACCCCCCCATATCGGGCGGGAGCGCCTTTAGCAGGATTTGGACCCTCCCTGCAGCTGGGACCCTCTTGGCTAGCGGGTCCCCTTTACGCAAGGAGCCCCTTTGGCAGCCGGGACCCCTTAGGGAACGGGACCCCTATTGCACAAGAAACCCCTTTGAGGTTTGCACAAGAAACCCCCCCCACTTTGCAGCCGGGACCCCCCTTATCGGGCGGGAGCGCCTTTAGCAGGACCCGGACCCCCCCTGCAGCTGGGACCCCCTTGGCTAGCGGGCCCCCCCTTGCCTAATGGGCCCCCCCACCCCGGGCTGGCCCCCCCCCGCTCACCTGCCCTCCCCGCCGGGCTGCGCTGGGCTGCGGCGGCGGCCGGGGCCGCGCGTTGCTCCCGTTGGCAAGTAACAGTCTCCAGGGCTACGGTCACTATGGCGCCTGGCGCCGGGTCTCGAGGCAACTGTTGCTACCACCTCCCTCCCCCCCGCCCTTCTCCCCGCACGTCACCGCGCGAGGCCACGCCCCCCGCTCGGCCGCTGATTGGCTGAGCGCCCGCCTGTCACCGGGCGGGGCGGCGAGCGGGCCAATGGCAGCGCGCGGGGGGCGGGGCTTCGACTTGGCGCGCGCTTTGGCGCTCCAGGGCGGGGGGGGCGCCCCGGGCACGCGTTAATGTTGAGGGGAGGGGGGGGGGGGGGAGGGATACGAGTGGGGGCGAAGCGGCCATGGGGGGAGCTGCCCGCTCCCATAGCGGGGGCAAAAAGTTTGATTTTGCCACTTAAATATTAATATTTAGTGTTAAATATTGGAAAAAAAAAATCCTGGTTCGCGCACGGGGCTTCTCGGAGCTGGCACCGGTTTCTTCCTCCCCGAGCTCGCGGTTCCTCATGACATCAAAGCGTTGCCATAGCAACCGGCTGTGAAGTCACCGCCAACATGGGGGGGGTGGGGGTGGTGGAGAAACAGGGCTCGTGGGCCTGATTTTGGGGTGGATTTTAGGAGCAGAAGTGAAGCGCTGCGGAGCGTCGCTCCGTGAGGGTCTGTGTGAGGGGGGGATGAGGCACCGGCAGCTCCGGAGTTGGGTTGGGGATGAGGGTGGATGAGGCTGGATCCCATGATGTAAAAAAAGAGACCTTGCGGTACCTGAAGGGGCTACAAGAAAGCTGAGGAGGGACTGTTCACAAAGGCTTGGAGTGATAGGATGAGGGGCAATGGGGATAAGCTGGAGAGGGGCAGATTTAGACTGGACATAAGGAAGAATTTCTTCACAATGAGGGTGGGGAGTCCCTGGAACAAGTTGCCCAGGGGCATGGTGGCTGCCCCATCCCTGGAGGTATTCAAGGCCTCAAGCTCCACCAGGGGAGGTTCAGGCTGGACATTAGAAAAATATTTTTCACAGAAAGGGTCACTGGGCACTGGCAGAGGCTGCCCAGGGAGGGGGTTGAGTCACCTTCCCTGAAGGGGTTTAAGGGACGGGTGGACGAGGCGCTGAGGGACGTGGTTTAGTGATTGATGGGAATGGTTGGACTCGATGATCCAGTGGGTCTTTTCCAACCTGGTGATCCTATGATCCTACGATCCTATGATCCTAAGGCCAGGTTGGATGGTCCTTGAGCAGCCTGATCCAGTGGGATGTCCCTGCCCATGGCAGGGGGGTTGGAACTACAGGATCTTTAAGGTCCCTTCCAACCTAAACTATTCTATGACTCCATGGTTCTTTGAAAATTGTCTGTTTGACAGCAACCACTTCCTGGTGGAGCATCAGTTATGGTTTTCAAAGAACAGGCTAAGGCCACAAAATGCCGGGCTCCAAGCCTCGGTGGCTGCAGCAGCAAGGAGCGTGTGTTCAGTGAGCTCCGTGCAGGGCCGGAGCGAGTCCGGAGGAGACATCTGCCAGCTGCCGGCAACTCGGGAACGGCTCCCAGTGCCTGCGCTTGGCCACAATGTGTGCAGAATGCGCTCCCCCCCCAGATCCATGTATTTGTACATGTGCAGCGTGACGAGGCGTTGGGACACTGCGCTGCGGAGAACCCGCACGGTGCCAGTTTACGGTGGGGAGATTAACTGAGGGATTTATTTGTAAAAGCGTTGCTTTTTGTCTCTTAAAACAGTGGCCAGATTGGGTTCGAGCTAGGTTTTTGCCTTTCTAATTATCTCCTTTCATGACCTAATGAGATACTTCTTGAGTTGCCTGCCCTTTTTTCCAAAAGTGATAAACTATAGTGGTTTTTTTGGTTTTTAACGAGGCTTACGAGTACTGGCAGAGGGGGTGTTTAGCCTGGAGGAAAGGAGGCTGAGGGGAGATCTCATCGCTCCCTGCAGCCCCCTGAAAGGAGGTTGTGGTGAGGTGGGTGCTAGCCTCTGCTCCCAAGTGACAGGAGATGGGATGAAAGGGAATGGCCTCACGTTGCACGAGGGGAGGTTTAGATTGGATATTAGGAAAAATGTCCTTACTGAACGATTAGTAAAGCACTCCCCAGGGCAGTGGTGCAGTCACCATCCCCAACAGGGTTCAAGAAACATGTAGACGTGGCACTGTGGGACATGGTTTAGTAGGGATGGTGGTGGTGGGCTGAGAGTTGGACTGGATGAGCTTAGAGGTCTTTTCAGGCCTTAATTATTCTGTGGTTTTATGTTGTTGGTGGTGAGAAAATGAAGCCTAAACAATGGTCTCTGGATGCTGAGAATTACAAAATCAGCAGCTATCTCAGCTCTACACTTTCTCCCCTCAAGTGAAATCCCTGTTACACCTGCAGTGACAGTCGGTGCTGTGCAGCATGCGCTTCCTCTGCCCTCCTCGAAGCAGTTCAGGCTGGGAACTCAGCAGATTTCAGGTGGAGGTGCCTTGAAATCCCTTCCCTGAGTGACCAGGAGGGGATTTGTAGCCCGAGGGTCACATTTCCAGTCTGGAAATGACTGACCAGCACCAGCAGCAAGGCAGTGGCAGTGTCCTGAACACATGGAGACAAAAATATCTCCATAAGGGTAGCCTTTATTCTTTCATTTTGCAGTAAAAAGCAGGCTCTCAGTAGTTGGCATCACAAATTCTGTTTCATAGAATTGTAAAATCATTCAGGTTGGAAAAGACCTCTAAGATCATCCAGTCCAATCTTCTACATGGTTGGGATGCTCCTCTGGATACAGATTCCTATGAAAATTAATCGGCATGTACAAAGCTCTCCAGGCAGTTAAAGCAGCTCCCTTGGGAATCAATATTAACCAGTTGCAAGAGCCCTGGCTCATGCTGAACAATTTTGTCCCAGTCACTTTGCAAAGAACAGCTACATTCTCTTGTTTGGCTCTGTGCTCGAGGTTAAGTACAGTTTTGCCTCTAAAGAATCATAGAATCATGGAATGGACTGGTTTGGTTTGGAAGGGACCTCAAAGCCCATCCAGTTCCACCACCTGCCATGGGCAGGGACACCTCCCACTGGATCAGGGGCTCCAAGCCCCATCCAACCTGGCCTTGAACCCCTCCAGGGATGGGGCAGCCACCCCTGCTCTGGGCAGCCTGGGCCAGGGCCTCCCCACCCTCACAGCAAAACATTTCTTCCTAAGACCTCAGCTTAATCTCCCCTCTTGCAGCTTCAAACCATTCCCCCTTATCCTATCCCTGCACTCCCTGATCAAGAGCCCCTCCCCAGCTTTCCTGGAGCCACTTTCAGTACTGGAAGGTCACAATAAGGTCTCCCTGTAGCCTTCTCCAGGCTGAACAACCCCAACTCTCTCAGCCTGTCCTCCTACAAGAAGTGCTCCAGCCCTCGGATCATCTCCATGGCCTCCTCTGGATTCGCTCCTACAGCTCCATGTCCTTCCTGAGCACAGAACTCCAGGTGGGGTCTCACCAGAGTGGAGCAGAAGGGCAGAATCCCCTCCCTCGCCCTGCTGGTCCAACTGCCCAGGATAGAGTTGGCAAGGAGACTTTTAAACGGAGGGACAGCCTTAAAAACACGTGGGGATGTGTCCTGTTGGTACCTACATTGCCCACCAAAACATATCAGCCCCACTGCCTCAGAGCTGGCCTGGCCCATGCAGAGTTAACCAGTCCTTGGGCATTCCTCTCCCATTTAACGTGACCAGTAGATCTGCCGTGGCTCAGACTCTTGCTTTAATCACACGAGAGGGAGCTACTCCGCTCCCCACTCCTCTCCTGTTTATTTTAATTCTAGCAGTAAGGTTGCAGAATAAAAACCAGCGTGTGCTCCAGGTTGGTCTGAGCTCTTCACCACAGGTTTGAAGGCAGGTGCTGCCAAGGAAAACAGCGTTTTTTATAAAGCTTACAGAATATTTCTGTTTTGAGGGGGAGTGGTGGTGTTGGTTTATCCCCCCAGTTAAACCCAGCGGAATCATCACAGGCACTTTTCAATTGCTTTGAAAAGTCCCCATCAGGCATTTCAGGAGGAACAAGGATGGTCGCTGTATTGACAGGCAAGAAAGAGCTTTGGTGATGTATTTTTTCTGTAACGTTTTCTGAAAAGTATGTCCCAGCCTCAGCCAAGGAAGTGTGTGGAATTTGTACCCATGGCGACTCCAATAACACAGCCAGCTCCAAATGCTGCAGGATTACTTGTTTTCTTACCTAACGTATCAGGAAAGGAGTTACTGGGAAAGGGAGAGGCAGAGCGAAAGTGCCGGAGTGAGGCAATATAAACCGGAGTGACTGGACTTGCTGGTTAGTATTTGGTCTGTCTGCAGATTCAGGGTTAGGAAACCTTCCCATCTGTTAATACGGGAGTTATACTGGAAAAATCATGAAGCTGTGTCTAATTACCAAGGACATGCTTGAGGGGATTCTGAGGGGGAAATAAGTTGCTCTTTTGATGGGCTGCGGACCCTTAAGCTAAGGATATTTAGAAAGATCACCCTTCAGATGAGGGCATCATTCCTTAATAAACAGTAAACAGAAAATGGAGGTGGATTTTTTTTTTTGAAATGTCACCTAATGCACATAAACATCCCCCTTTACCATCGAAAATGGAGACCAGATTAATACCTTTTTATTACTATCTTCTTCTGATGTGTTTAATGATCATTACCATTCCTTCCCTCAGTCTCTTGGTTTTTAAATTAACCAACCCTCTGTTTTACCTGTAGAGAAAAATTCAGGTTTTTCATTAAAAAAAGTGCTACATAAATCATTTTTTTTGACCCTGCAATACTGCGGTCACTTTTTCCTGCTTAAGCGCTGTACTTTGTATTTGTCCATGTTGAATTACATCATGTTTGTTTTGAGTCATCACTCAAATTTACTAAGAGCTTACTGAAACCCTTCAGAAGCACCCACAGTCCCTGCCAGTTCAGTATTACCTAGGACAGAGTGTTCGTATGTAGATCTGCTACCATTTCAGGTTTTAGGGCACGATTCTCTACTGGAGACCTCACCTGGGTCCCTGTGTTCAGTTCTAGAGTCCTCAGGACAGGAGGGACGTGGAGCTGTTGGAATGAGTCCAGAGGAGGCCATGGAGATGATCCATATGGAAGCACATCCCATACGAGGAAAGGCTGAGAGAGTTGGGGTTGTTCAGCCTGGAGAAGAGAAGGCTCCGGGGAAACCTTAGAGCAGCTTCCAGGGCTGAAAGGGGCTCCAGGAAAGCTGGGGAGGGGCTCTTGATCAGGGAGTGCAGGGATAGGATGAAGGGGAATGGTTTTGAGCTGCAAGAGGGGAGATTGAGATGAGATCTTGGTAAGAAATGTTTTGCTGTGAGGGTGGGGAGGCCCTGGCCCAGGTTGCCCAGAGCAGGGGTGGCTGCCCCATCCCTGGAGGGGTTCAAGGCCAGGTTGGATGGGGCTTGGAGCCCCTGATGCAGTGGGAGGTGTCCCTGCCCATGGCAGGGGTGGGACTGGATGGGCTTTGAGGTTGCTTCCAGCCAAGCATTCCATGATTCTATGACTCTGCTGCACAAAATTCGTGCCTTTGCAAAAGAAATGTAAAACACATTTGGATGTGCTCTTATTCTTTCCAAAGTCCCAATTATTGCATGAAACTCAAAGCAGAGGCTCCCTGTCTTGTCACACCCTGTCAGCAATATCCTGAAATTTTTGATAATGCCTAGTACTCAACTGTTTATGAAGTCCTACAAACCCTGGAAGCCAGATTGCTCCCTCCCAGGATCTGAAGCAGTATTACAGGGCTGTTATTTTTAGTTAAGGATCTGTCTGACACCTCTTGTGTCAAGCTGATCACTGAAATGATTTTTTTCTGTTAATTTTAAGGAGCTCATCCCTCACTCCGCAAGGGACTGGGGAGGCTCTTGGGGAAGGATCCTCACTGAAGAAAACAGCTGGTAAAGTAGGAGAGGAAACCCAGCCTGGATCTAAGGGAGCACGTTTGCTGCAGCTGTAGCAGACACCCACAGGAGGGCATGGTCCTCAAAACAAACTAGAATTCTGCTACAATCCAATCCTGCTGGACGGATCCTTTTGAGTTGATTGCACTAAAGGGAGATGTTGATAAAAACTAGTCCTATGGTGGAAGCAAATGCCCTGCAAAGGTAGCAGGATCTTGTGAAATTTCACGTTTATCTGTGAAAAACAGTGTTAGTTTGGTCGCTGACAGTGGAACTTTCAAGGATGCTACTCCCTTCAATTATTTTGCTGACAAATTGAAAAAAATACCAGAGGATCCTGTAGAATTTGCCTACAGGAAAGCTGGGGAGGGGCTCTTGATCAGGGAGTGCAGGGGTAGGATAAGGGGGAGCAGTTTTCAGCTGAAAGAGAGGAGATTGAGATGAGATCTTAGGAAGAAATGTTTTCCTGTGAGGGTGGGGAGGCCCTGGCCCAGGTTGCCCAGAGCAATGGTGGCTGCCCCATCCCTGGAGGCGTTCAAGGCCAGGTTGGATGGGGCTTGGAGCCCCTGATGCAGTGGGAGGTGTCCCTGCCCATGGCAGGGGGTGGAACTGGATGGGCTTTGAGGTCCCTTCCAACCCAAACCATTCTTCAATTCTATGATTAAAACCGAAATAAAGCAAAAATTTGCCTTTGATTAAAAAAAAACAAACAATTAAAAATTTGCTTGTGTTCAGGCAGTTTTAATGGGGAGAATCCCTGTTGCTACACAGGTACTAACTCTCACAGCTCTTCCCTGTCTGTGCCCAGTTCCCCCTGCCCAGGCTGTATTTTACTGGTGAGTGCTCTGAGTGCATCTGGTGTGAAGGATGGAACAAAGAACCTGAGCTGGTGGCTCTGTGTCCATTCTAGCACAGCGTAAGCAGCACCATCTCATGGAAGCCAAGATTGTTGAAACTACAATAAAGCATTTTCTTTTAATACGTCAGCAATAAAACTTCACAATGATTTTAAACTGGAATGCAGATGGGATAGGTTTGGGGTTTGCAGACAGGTGGCTGATTATGTGAAGCACTTGAGAACAGAGTAAATCTCCATACCATTTACTCTGGAGGAACCTTCTTCAGAGGTACCAGCGATGGCTTTTCCTGCGTGGAGCTGCCACATCCCACGAGTATGGCAGTGTATCCGTATTGCTGGGTGTGAGCCTGCTCAAAAACAGCCCTGGGAGCATTGTCATCTGCATCATACGCGTCTGCATTTGCTGCTATTTAGACAACAGTCCTCAGCAGTGCTTTTGGCTGGGCTTAGGAGGATGAGTCTGTTGAGTGTGGTTGTGCCATGCAGGAATTTCCCAGTGGCATCTTAGCACACGTCCTCCTCTGCCCACACATCTCTCCAGCAGGAAAATAAACTCCAGGCTGTCGCTGCTCCAGTGTTCCCAAATGCTCTGTCCTGTCCTGACAGGATACAAGAGCACTGATTTCCTTCCAGCCTTACCCAGCCTGGAAGCAAACAGAGGAGTGCGGAGGATGAGAGGAAGAGAAAGGTAGTTCAGCCCTTCCCTTGCCCCTTCTTTTCTCTCCCTTGGGTGGCAGCAAGTATCACAGCAGTCCCCAGCAAAGGCTTCCCAGCTCGCTGCTTTGACGATGTAGACTTTTTGGAATCATAGAAACACAGAACGGTTTGCATTGGAAGGGACCTCAAAGCCCATCCAGTTCCACCCCCTGCCATGGGCAGAGACACGTCCCACTCAGTCAGGGGCTCCAAGCCCCATCCAACCTGGCCTTGAACCCCTCCAGGGATGGGGCAGCCACCACTGCTCTGGGCAACCTGGGCCAGGGCCTCCCCACCCTCACAGGGAAACATTTCTGCCTAAGATCTCATCTCAATCTCTCCTCTTGCAGCTTAAAACCGTTCCCCCCTCATCCTATCCCTGCCCTCCCTGATCAAGAGCCCCATCCGCAGCTTTCCTGGAGCCCCTTTCAGCCCTGGAAGCTGCTCTAAGATCTCCCTGGAGCCTTCTCTTCTCCAGGCTGAACAAACCCAACTCTCTTCAGCTTGGCCTCTTAAGGGGAAGTGCTCCAGCGCCTTAGATGAGGTTACTCCTCTCAACCTTGCATTTTCCCCTCAACAAGTTTTTAGCACAGCTAGGAACCCAAATGCTCTCTTCCTCCCTAAGTGGAAATTTCCTTTCAGAAGGATTAAAGGACTGAGCGTTTATCTGGGCTGTTTTCTGTTAGGTTTGGCTGTAGCTATCCTGAAATTCTGCAAAACCCACGGGGTACGTGGAAATACGAGTGTATGTGGGGCTTTGTGTGCCATTCCCTGCAAGGAGCTGTAGGCTTCTCAGCTCACAGAAGCTAGAGGAGAATGTGTCCACAACTTGAATGTAATCAAAGATAATCATATGGATATAACTAAATCAATACAACTTTTGTATGAAGGCAACAGCTGTGTAATCAAACCCTCAATGACTGAATAGCTCTGGCGTAAGGTTTCAGAGGAAATTTTGTACAATGCAGGACTTCTACTGCAGAGTTTCCATAAGCCTCCCCCTGCTTCCCAGATAAGCCCATGCTCTAAGAGCGATGGGGAGATGGAGTAACCAGCAGCCTGGGAGGGAGTGGCAGACAGGCTCAACCAGCAAAGGGCCTGGGAGATGTGATGGGAAGGGTTCACAAAATCAACACAACGGTCTAAGCAGTGTCACCTTCAGCACTTGTATGTGAAGGGCTTATAAGGCACCGCCATGGAGAATTCCCCAAAAGCATTTGTAGGAAGTCAGCGTGTTGAGGTGCCTCCCTGAAGGGCCTGCACAGTCATGCCAGCAGTGTGGAGTGTGCTGGAAGAGCTGGAGACCTTCATGTGGCTGCAGGGCTACCATCTGGCTGGGATCACGGAGATGTGGTGGGGTGGCTCCCAAGATCAAAGGGCTGCAATGGGAATACAGGGTCTTTAGGTAGGAGCTCACCTGGGGCTGGGTAAGAATTAAAGAGGTAGGTAAGGGTGGCATTGTAGTAGGTGTTAGTTACAGGTTGCCCAACCAGGAGGAACAAGTGGCTGAGTTCCTCTGCAGACAGGTAGGAACAGACTGGAATTCACAGATCCTGGCCTCACGGAGGACTTCAGCTGTCCCAGGAGCTACTGGAGGGCACAAGCAAACCAGGAGGTTCCTGGATGTCATCAGTGATACCTCCTAGGGCTGAGGCCAAGGAGGACTTAATTCATATTTCCATGTTTGTTCAGTGCAGCAATGTTTTCTGGGAATGCAGACAAAGAAATTCCGGCACAGACCCTTTATGTCCGAGCTGTTATTACCCCAGCTTCCAAAACCACACCACATGAATGCAGGCAAAAAAGTCCTGCTTTGGGGGTTCTTTTTTCTAGTTAATGTTAGCAACAGGCAGCTTCTGGATGAAGATGTTACACACCTTCATCAGTTCGTTGTCTCCTAACAGGTAGGGTTATTTTCCTCCTGGCAAAGCCGTGTGTGCGATCACTGCCCAGTGCGCAGCCATGCAAAATCAGTCACCAGCTCAACCCAGCTTTCTCTGTGGTTTATGCTAAGGCTGTTTATCTCCCTGATACAGGTATACTGGTGGAAAGATCCTGCCTTAAATTCACAGCACCTTCTTGGGCCTCTTGGAGGGGAATGCCACCAGCACTGAAGCAGAGAAAACATCGCTGAAATTACTATCAGGCAAGATCATCTGCCCTAATTCAGAGAAGTGATTTATATCATTTAAGCCTTATCAAATGCTTTTGCCTGCAATGAGTTTGGCAAACGTTTGTGCATCAACAGATCTTCAGGGCTGATAGTCACCAGGTGTGTAGGGGGTGAGAACTTCACTCCTCCTCTGCTGGAAGAAGGATTGTGGCAAACGCCTTCAGCTATGTTGAAGGGAGGTGTAGCTAAGTCTTCAAGGTGATGGACAGGGTGTAGTGAACTGCCAGGTCTGTCCTCACCTTCCCATGCCAAGCCTCTGCTATCTGCCCAGCAGTGCCAAGAGAAAGGTAGGTGTGCTTTTCCTTTAGCCACCTTCGTGCAAAGCCTGGCTTGGCAGCCTCAACAAGCAGCAAAATGAGCCTGAGCTGCGATGCCACGAGCTGCAGCCGCTGTGCTGAGGTGATGAGAGTCAGCTGCTGCGATGGCACGATTCCCTCCGGCCATCAGAGTAGGGAGAACTTTCTGCTATTAAAAAAAACCACACTGGGAATTGTTCTGCTGTGGCTGTGTAGGCATAGCTGGTCATGGAAGGACGAGGACTCATGTACCAGCCAGGTAAGCTGGGCTAGAATTATTATCAACCAGACCTTGGGAGGACAACCACTGTCTATTTGCCTACCTTGTGGCTCTTCTTAGTGTTTCAGGTCATTTCTTCCACCCTGAACTGGAACAATAAGTTGAAGACTTCATGGAAGTTTGGAACATGGAGATTAAAGAGAAAGGTACAGCTTGGTCATTTGGGGAAGCCCAACACCCTCATCACTGTGAGCCTTTAAAAGTTCTGTAACATTTTTACTCCGGTGAGTTTATATTTAAAAAAAACCACAGAAAAACATTAAGTTGCCCTATGGATTATTAACATTTAAGACCAAATAAGAGGTGCATAGGTCTTGCACTGCCCTCCAGCCATCATCAGCAACTTCTCTGCTTGAATTGTCTCAAAGCACACAGCGTCTGTCTGGGCTCTGTGTCATCAAGCAATGGAGCATGTTTCCGTGTTGTTATCTCTTACTCTAGTTACACATTCATCCTCTTTACTGGTTATAACACAGTTTAAACAGGGAGGAAAGACAAGGCACAGCCTTGTTCTGCTTTGGGCTAGACCTGCCTGGTAAACATTGTGACAGCATTGCAGCAAAGTCCCTCGGCTTGGGAGTAGGGAAGCAATCCTGGTGTTCCCATCACGCAGCAGCAAGAGAAAAGAGGTAAGGCGTCTGTTTATTGACATTATGGAGACACAGCTGGTTTGTCTGAGCTGGGAACAGCTCCCCTCTGCCATGTGTGCTTTCTGTATGCATCTCATCTTGGAGCAAATGACTTTCCAGCAATTTTGTTTTCCAAAAGGGGAGTTACCCATGGACATAAATAGCATTGCCGTTCAGTTTTAGCTTTAACAGTCGGAAAATATAGGCAAGAGCTCCACAGAGAGGTGATACCCAGCATCAAACTGCATTATTATATAGGCTAGAAATTCCAGTTCCCTGCTGCCTTTCACACTTTGTGTACATCACTGCATGTTGCGTAAAACAACCAAACACCTTTGCCTGTACTGTGGTGTTTCAAGATCCACTAGTGTGGAGGCTTTAATGAGTATTAAAAGAATAAAAAGGTGTTTGTGCCTTTGACAGACAGGGTCTGGTGTTGTTTTCAAGAGACACCTACACATATTTGTTATAGAACCCTTTCACGTGACCAGAAAGATGTTGCAAGGCCTTGGTGGGAAAGATAGTAGAATCATGGAATGGTTTGGGTTGGAAGGGACTTCAAAAGCCCACCCAGTTCCACCTCCTGCCATGGGCAGGGACACCTCCCACTGGATCAGGTTGCTCAAAGCCCCATCCAACCTGGCCTTGAGCCCCTCCAGGGATGGGGCAGCCACCACTGCTCTGGATAACCTGGGCCAGAGCCTCCCCACCCTCACAAGAGAACATTTCTTCCTAAGATCTCATCTCAATCTCCTCTCTTTCAGCTGGAAACTGTTCCCCCTTATCCTACCCCTGCACTCCCTGATCAAGAGCCCCTCCCCAGCCTTCCTGGAACATCTTTCAGTACTGGAAGCTGCTCTAAGGTTTCCCTGTAGCCTTCTCTTCTCCAGGCTGAACAACCTCAACTCTCTCAGCCTGTCCTCGTATGGGAGCTGCTCCAGCCCTCAGACCATCTTTGCGGCCCCTGGCCTTGCTCCAACAGCTCCATGTCCTTCCTGTGCTAAGGACTCCAGGACTGAGCACAGGGCTCCAGGTGGGCTCTCCCCAGAGTGGAGCAGAGGGGCAGAATCCCCTCCCTCACCCTGCTGGTCGCACTGCTCTGGATGCAGCCCAGCATACATTTGGTTTTCTGGGCTGCAAGCACAGAAAGATTGCATGGCCTTCTAAGCTCAGAAATGACTCTGCTATAAACAGACTCTTCTGTCTCTCTCCCTTCTCTGTGACCGCATGTTTACCAGCATATTTTCTCAGTACATTAATTTTGCTCTTGCTGAGCTTCACGTGGAAATTGCTGAAATAGTGTATTGCCCCTTCCACCCCATCTCATCTCTCAAGTCAACGTCCTGAGGTGCAACTACATCTTGGGCTGAGTCACTTGTTCCCAGTGACTCCAGAGTTGGAAAGTTGTGTTCCCAAAAGTGTTCCCAAAAGCTGTCCCAGAAGAGCTTACAGATCTGACGCCAGGGCTGCAACGGAAGGGTGATGAAAGTGAAAAGTTGTGTAAACTGCCTTGGGTCATCGAGGTGGACAGATACGATTTGTTCCATACGGGGGATGATTAAGCTGAAAAAGAAACATATTTCCACACTCTCTCTGCCCACAGTTGTAGGAAGAGATGATTCTTTGGTTGAGATAGGAAAGAATCCACAAAGGTAAATGTTTCTGCTTCACCAGAAGGCGTGGTGGTGTTCTGTAGGAAACCCAAGATGAAGATCGCTGCTCTCGGCAGCCAGCCTGCACCTCCCCAGCAAACCCCCTGTCAGGAAGGAGTGTGCTGGCTGTTCACCCCAGTTCCTAACCACAGGTGGGTGATCTGACATGCGCAAGTCTAAAGCGCCACGGCCCCAACTTGCATTTACCCCGGGCTGTGTCAAGGCACTTATTCTACCACTCTCATCTTATCCCCAACGGCATCTTCCTCCACCTCGGGCTTCTGCTGCAGTGTGTTCAATACCTGCCAGTGCCAAGGCAGGAGAGAAACGAGAGAATCATAGAATTGTTTAGGTTGGAAAAGACCCTTAATATCACTGAGTCTGACCATTAAGCTAACCCATGTCCCTAGTGCCACCTCTACATGTCTTTTTTAATCCCTCCAGGAGTGTCTGCACTCAGGAAAAGGGTTTTATCTCTCTGTAGCCAACAAGGTGTAACATCCTAGGCATAGACAACCAACATGCTGCTTCCTACCAGAAGTGTTCCAAGCAGACCATTAACTGGAGGTTGTGTTGAAGAAGAGGAAGCTGAGGGGAGCCTCAAGAGCCTCCTCTTGAGAAGAGGAGGCTGAGAGGAGACCTCATTGCTCTCTACAACTACATGAAAGGAGGTTGTAGAGAGGAGGGAGCTGGGCTCTTCTCCCAAGTAACAGGGGACAGGACGAGAGGGAATGGCCTCAAGCTCCGCCAGGGGAGGGTCAGACGGGATATCAGGAAAAAAATTTTCACGGAAAGGGTCATCAGGCCTGGGCAAAGGCTTCCCAGGGAGGTGGTTGAGTCCCCATCCCTGGGGGTATTTAAAAGATAGGTAGATGAGGTGCCCAGGGACATGGTTTAATGGCAGATAGGAATGGTTGGACTCGATGATCCAAGAGATCTTTTGCAACCTAGTGATTCTGTGATTCTATGAAATCACACATGTATCTGCATTTTCAACTCGCTGCGGTATCTGGGTATCCTCACCATAAAATTTACCAGTAGGAATGACACGGATTTGATGGAGTTTTTGGTTGTCCCTTGGAGGCTGAGCTTGTGTTATGAACAGAGCTTGAGGCTGCTTAACCTACAGCCACCTCCTCCCTCTCACGATCTTGTGCCACAAGCACAATTCAAGGGTAATGTGAAACTTCGGTTAAGAGGGACTCTGTCACAGACAGACATCATCAAAGGGGAATGGCTTTTAGCATTTCTTGAATACTCCCTCTCTGCCCGGTATCTTCTGGAAGTCTACAGCTGGACTCTCTCACGCTTCGTGACCTGCTTTTTGAAGTGCAGCAGATGGGACAGTTCTTCTCACCTGAGCCAAACTGAGATGTAACTTTATACTGGGATTTGACAACGTATTTTGTTTGGATAATCTGGATGAGTGCTCTAATGTGGGTTGATCATTCAGACAATGCGTTTCAGTAGTTGGTCTGCTTTACAGAGCCAAACGCCAAGGCCCTGATGCTTGCTTATCTGTTCCTCTGCTGTAAAATCCCCAGCCTGGTTTTGGATGTTAATCTTGGCAGGGAGCGTGGCCACAGGGCACGGCTGGTTCTGCAGAGCTATGCTGGTTGGCAGATGATGAGAAAGTGGCCTTTATTCCCTTTGAAGTCCCTGAGACTGAAATTGTCTATGCAAACTGTAGATCCTATTTGACTTTTCTTCACTTGCCTCTCCTCTCTGTAGCCAACAAATGCAGAACTAGGACACGCATTTACTGTTTCCCCCCCTACATAACTCATGCTGGTTGCAGTTTGCATGGCATGAAAATTCAGTTAGGTCAGGCAGAAGCCGGTGATTGGAACAAGCGATACCAGCAAAGGCTTTCCAGCCTGTCCTGGCCCAGCCAGCCACAGCCAGAATTCACCCCAGGTGAGCGATTCTGTACTGGGTTAACATCCCCCGGAGCTTCTTGGGCTGCTCTGCTCTTGTGCCTCAGAAAGCGAGAACCCTGGGACTCCACGAGAGTTAATTGCTAGTAAACACAAAGCCAACAAAAGTGATGCTTGACAAAGAATGCAGTCACTCTGGAGCACTCCTAGTTCAAGCTTAACAACTCTATGTGTGTTTATAAAGGGCTGGGCTGGGCTATCGCCAATCGATAATTAGAGTTCCTGTAGTCATGCCAAGGAATAGGCTGATCCCTCATAGCCAGTGAGAAGAATCCCTCTCCTCCTCTTGGCAGAGCTGCCTGAGGACCGTCTGCACCGATCTTTGCTCTTGTCTGGTCTTTCACCAGTAAAGTGGTCCCCTCCGGTCCCAGAACCGATGGGAGTTTTGCAAACACCACAGCATTTACCTTTGCGGTGATGCGACCCCAGTGTGACAGGCAAGGACACTGGGAGCACAAAGCTGTTGCCCAAGGTAATTTGTTGGCTCAGAGCATTGCCAAAAATAGAACTGGTTACTCCTGCTGTTTCAGTTAACCTCTGGGTTGTGCCACGGAATCTTTTCTTGGTTGGCCAAGGATGTCGTGCTTCTGTCAGCAGAGCAGGGGCTGGCTAACGACCGAGGCGTGGAACCAGGAGTCTGCTAAGTTTACAGATCTTACCAGCTCTCCAGGTGCTGCTTGGATCTTCGCTCTTCAGAATAGATTTGCCATCTGAATTGAAATGGAGCCACTCGAGGTATTTGGACAGGCTGGAGAGGAGCTGGGGAAGGGAGGGGAGCGCAGCCAGGCTGAAAGGGAAGGCTCACACTGCAGGAGGTGGCAAAGAGCCACCAAAGTGAGAACTCGTGGGTGCCTGGACCCGCAGACGGCCCTGCGCAGGGCTCCTGGGGCTGACGTGGCCATCGCCCTCTCACTGCGCTCTGGCTGTTTTGCAGCTGCAACATCCTCAGCTCCATCCTCTGGACCTGCTGCCGCTCCAGCTGCAGCCCTGACCTTCTGGCAGGAGCTTCTCCCATGACGTATTCCTTAGGTTTGCTCATCGGCTAAATGGTGTGAACCATCTCCTCCCCACCCCGTGTGAGTGGGGAATAGCTGTGGGCGGTGGGAAGGAGAATTTGCAGGAGAAAACAGATGTTCAGGAATTCTTGGTCTGCCCTGGCAAAATAGCATCAATAATTAGATGGATACAGCTGTTTTGCTAACAGGATAAACAAATTTCTGGCTTTTCTGCAACTTTGTCAACTAGAAACAAGTAAGAACAGTCAGGTGATCTGCCTGAACACAACCTGTAAAAAAATAGATTAGAAAATGTGCGATTTGACCCCAGTTTAAATAACCAAGACCCAGGGAGGGCAGGAGATAGTGGAGCTGGCACCAGACCACAGGTTCTCCCCTGTGCCCAGGAACAGTGCCTGCTGCTACCATGGCCAGAACCGACCAATGACTGTGTCTAACATAGAATCATAGAATCACCAGGTTGGAAAAGACCTCTTGGATCATCAATTCCAACCATTCCTATCCACCACTAAACCATGTCCCTGAGCACCTTGTCTACCCATCTTCGAAACACCTCCAGGGATAGGGACTCAACCACCTCCCTGGGCAGCCTCTGCCAGTGCCTGATGACCCTTTCCATGAAAAATTTTCTTTCTGATGTCCAGTCTGACCCACCCCTGGTGCAGCTTGAGGCCATTCCCTCTTGTCCTGTCCCCTGTCACTTAGGAGAAGAGCCCAGCTCCCTCCTCTCCACAACCTCCTTTCAGGTAGTTGTAGAGAGCAATGAGGTCTCCCCTCAGCCTCCTCTTCTCCAAGCTAAACAACCCCAGCACAGATCCAGCCCGTTCCCTTTGCTCGTGCTGATTGGGAGGCAATTGTTTGGGCTGGTTTTGTGGGGGGGCAGCCTCCTCCTCTGCTGCAGCCCCTTGGCTGTGAGCAACCACTGCACCGCTTCCCTTCCTCCCACACCACAGCACGTGGTGGGGCCGTGGTGCTCAGTGGTGGGGCCAGAGCGGGGCCACGGTGCTCAGTGGTGGGGCTGAGGAGCTCAGTGGTGGGGCTGGGTGCTCAGTGGTGGGGCTGAGGAGCTCAGTGATGGGGCTGAGGAGTTCAGTGATGGGGCTGGGTGCTCAGTGGTGGGGCTGAGGAGCTCAGTGGTGGGGCTGAAGGGCTCAGTGGTGGGGTTGGATGCTCAGTGGTGGGGCTGAGGGGCTCAGTGGTGGGGCTGAGGGGCTCAGTGGTGGGGCTGAAGGGCTCAGTGGTGGGGCTGAGGGGCTCAGTGGTGGGGTTGGGTGCTCAGTGGTGGGGCTGGGGTGCACAGCAGAGGACCCACAGGGCTCGATGGAGGGGTCAAGGGGCTCAATGGAGGGGCCAAAGTGCTCAAAGGCAGGGCAGGGTCACTCAGTGGTGAGGCTGGGGCATTCAGTGATGGGGCTGAGGCACTCAGTGGTGGGGCTGGGGTGCTCAATGGTGGGGCAATGTTCAGTGGAAGGGCTTTTGTGCTGAAAGGAGGAGCCGGGGCGCTCAAGAGTGGGGCCACGAGGCTCAGTGGCGGGGCTGGGGTGTTCAGTGGTGGGGCTATGGAGCTCAATGGTGGAGCCAGGGCACTCAATGACGGGACCATGGGGCTCAAGGCAGGGCTGGGTGCTTAGTAGCGAGGCTGGGGTGCTCAAAGTCAGGGCTCAGGGCCCAGCATTGGGGCTGTGTGGGCTCAAAGACAGGACTGGGGCTCAGCGTTGGGGCTGTGAGGCTCAAAGGCAGGGCTGCAGCTCTCAGTGTTGGGGCTGTGGGGCTCAAAGACAGGGCTGGGGCTCAGTGTTGGGGCTGTGGGGCTCAAAGACAGGGCTGGGGCTCTCAGCGTCGGGGCTGTGGGGCTCAAAGACAGGGCTGGGGCTCTCAGTGTTGGGGCTGTGGGGCACAAAGGCAGGGCTGGGGCTCAGTGTTGGGGTTGTGGGGCTCAAAGGCAGGGCTGGGGCTCAGTGTTGGGGCTGTGGGGCTCAAAGACAGGGCTGGGGCTCAGTGTCGGGGCTGTGGGGCTCAAAGACAGGTCTGGGGCTCAGTGTTGGGGCTGTGGGGCTCAAAGACAGGTCTGGGGCTCAGCGTTGGGGCTGTGGGGCTCAAAGACAGGGCTGGGGCTCAGTGTTGGGGCTGTGGGGCTCAAAGGCAGGGCTGGGGCTCTCAGCATTGGGGCTGTGGGGCTCAAAGACAGGTCTGGGGCTCAGTGTTGGGGCTGTGGGGCTCAAAGACAGGTCTGGGGCTCAGCGTTGGGGCTGTGGGGCTCAAAGACAGGGCTGGGGCTCAGTGTTGGGGCTGTGGGGCTCAAAGGCAGGGCTGGGGCTCTCAGCATTGGGGCTGTGGGGCTCAAAGACAAGGCTGGGGCTCAGTGTTGGGGCTGTGGGGCTCAAAGACAGGGCTGGGGCTCAGCGTTGGGGCTGTGGGGCTCAAATACAGGGCTGGGGCTCAGAGTTGGGGCTGTGGGGCTCAAAGACAGGGCTGCAGCTCTCAGCGTTGGGGCTGCGGGGCTCAAAGACAGGGCTGCAGCTCTCAGCGTCGGGGCCGTGGGGCTCAGGGCTCAGCGGAGCAGCCGGGGCGCCCAGAGCCGCCGCCGCGGTCCTGCCGGGCGGCCTCGCGCCGGGTCAATGGCCGCTCGTGACCCGCGCCGGGCAGGGGGCGGGGCCTCGGCGCCTCTCGCCCGCCCCTCGCCCAATGGCGCCGCCGCGCGGGGCCGCCGGCCGCTCGCGATTGGCTGGGAGGGTCGCGCAGGCCCCGCCCCGTCCCCCGGGCGGAGGCCCCGGCCCTCGCGGCCGTCGCTCTTAAACGGCCCCGCGTGGCGGCGCGCGAGGCGGTGGCTGCGGCTCCTCAAGGTAACGGGGCGCGCGGGGCGGCCGTCACGTGACACCACCCCCCCCCCCCTCTTTGCGCTGGAAAGGCGGGAATCCACGTACGCCATGACGGGGATGGGGATAGGGATGGGGATAGGGATAGGGGGCTCGGTCCAGCTGTTCCCACGGTGCTTCCCTGCGAACTTTGGGGGTGCCTGGAGCCAGAGAGGGCAGGAAGGTGCCGGGGAGGGTTAGACTGGAGGCTCTGGAGCGAGTCCAGTGAAGAAGCTGGTGAGGGGGCTGGAGAACAAGAGGAGCAGCTGAGAGAGCTGGGGGTGTTTAGCCTGGAGAAGAGGAGGCTGAGGGGAGACCTCATTGCTCTCTCCAACTCCCTGAGAGGAGGTTGTAGGTGCTGGGCTCTTCTCCCAAGTGACAGGGGACAGGACAAAGGGGAATGGCCTCAAGCTCCACCAGGGGAGGGTCAGGCTGGACATCAGGAAAAGATTTTTCACAGAAAGGGTGATTGGTCCCTGGCAGAGGCTGCCCAGGGAGGTGGTTGAGTCCCCATCCCTGGAGGTATTTAAAAGATGGATGGACGAGATGCTCAGGTACATGGTTTTGTGACATGGTTTAGCAGTTGAACTCTAAGAGGTCTTTTCCAACCTAGTGATTCTGTGACATGAGGAGAAGGTTCTCCCCTCAGGCTGGTGGAGGGCTGGAACAGCTCCCCAGGAAAGCAGTTTCAGTGCCACGCCTGACAATAGGTGATCTTTAAGATCCCTTCCAGCCCAAACTATTCTATGATTGTATAATATTCCAGAAGAATTTGGCCAACACCCTCAGCCTCCCCGTGTGAATGTTGGGGTGTCCTGTGCAGGGACTGGAGTTGGACTTGATCCTTTTGAGTCCCTTCTAGCTCAGGACATTCTGTGATTCCTGACATTGCTGAGCTGGTTTCTCCCAACATCCTATTCACAAATGAGCGGCCTGGCCAACAGAGCTGGAATATGGTGAGGTTTTGGTTAAATAACTCCATGGCCAATTCAGGGCTGAGGGCGGTGGGGGGTGTAAGAAGTCCTGTCCATTCCTGTGGGCAGCTGTCACCAGTGACACGGTGTGAGGTGACTAGAGCGCTGGGAGATGCTCTGATGCTGACTGTGCCACCAGTTCTTGGTGACACTGGACATCAGGCAGGGACTGAGCTGTGGGTGATGGGCGCTAGCAGGAGCACGGGTGGTGGAAATGCATCCCTGTGCATCCCAGCTGCCTGCACGGGGGTTTCCCCCTGCACTGGCGAACGTGCAGATGGTGCGGTAACAGAGCAGCCTCCCCATGAGTCACAGCACTCCTTCAGCACACTGGGATGTTTTAGGTGAATTCCCCAGAAATCTGCATGAAATTGAGACTAACAAGCTGTGTGGTGGCCTGTGCTGCTGTGGATCCAAGCGGTATCAACGCCGCTGGTGCCTGTGGGTCTGGCTGACAGTGACAGTGCGTGGGCAGCACTGTTCAGCCCGAGCTCAGCGCTGAGCCCAGCGTCCGCTGCAGTTGTGCCTTTCACTCAAGATCTTGGCATGGTAGCGTCCTCATAGCGGTTGAGGTCAGTTTTCCTCCTGTTCCCTCTTCTCCTGCATTGGGAGAGTGTTTATAACTTCCGGTGCATGGTCACTGGTGCTGCTGAGGAGAAAACCTTCAGTGCTTAGGAAGCTTTCAGCATTGCTCTTTTAAAAATGGATTTTGGCTGAAAGAGGAAGAGGGCTTTGCTCAGCTTCCTCGCTTAATAAATTATCAAAGAAAACTAAGGAACAAAAATGCCAGTTTTATCTTTTAGTGGAAATGTGGTGAGGTAACACCGTCATCTCCTAGAGCTGATCGGCACAGGGGTAGTTGAATCAGATAAGATGTCATGGTGTTAGAATGAAAAGAGATCAGGAGGAGGAAGCAAAGTGGGCTGTGCTGGAAAGTATCAAGTGGCTGAGGGACGGAGACCAGAATTTGAATTGATAGGTTTGGAGCTCTGGGTGTGTTTTAAGTGAAGGCGTGTTCAGAAAAATGAAACCTCTCCTCCTGTCCCGTTGTCTGTCACGAGTTCACGCGTCATTGCACTTCTCTGTTAGTGAAGCTCTGCAGCGGTTTCAATGGAATCATTCACCTGCTTCCAGTTCTTCTGGGACACAGCATTCCCTCAAAGCAGGAGAGGCTTAGTATTTAAATGACTGAAGTTGTCATACAGGTTTAATTAAAAGGGAGGTTTCTCTTGGCAGATTCTTGTTTGGGTGCATGCTCTCATGTTCCTGAAGAAGCGTAGTGCATCACAGTTTGTTAGCTCCTCTGGAAACTGTGTGTGGTGGGAGAGGCTCAATTGTGTTCCCATTTACCCCATGAGCACGTGTGTTTCCAGTGACGTGTGTAGCGTACCTGGGTTTGTAACAAATCATCAGAGAAGGAAGGGGCCAGGTGTAGTGCTTAGCAGGGATGGAGAGAGTAAATAGCTCAGCACAGTCCTGTATCTGACTTAAAAATCCATGACTGACTTCCGGTGGCTTGCGTCCACAAGGGAACTGGCATGACCAGATTGCACCACAGATTTCAGCTTGCAAGCTCCTGCGTGAGTGCACACAGGCATCCCAGAGGTGGTGGTGGGCTGCTGCTCTCCAGGTGCTGAGGGCCACGTGGCATTGACATCTGGATTCTCCTTCAAAAACCCTTCCTACTGGATGTGACAGTGACAGAGATGGGACTTGGCCTTTCTCTTCCCAATGTTTTTCCAACCAGCTTCTGTCGCCCAAGAGCTCGCTGGGCTGGGCAGTGGGACAGCTGGCCTGAGGACACCTCCACTCTTTCCCTTGAACCTTTCCTGCTGCAATAAAGAGCAGATGGTGCTGTAGTTAGAGAGAAAAGCTTGCTTAAGGGGTGCAGAGGACTTAAACTCGTTGTTGTGGGGCGCTGGGAAAGAAGGTAAGTACAGGATTGTGAAAGGGGTTTAAGTGCAATGATGGCATCTTGGTACGCTTCTCCTCGCTTATGTTCTCCTCCTCTTCCTCCTTGCCTGGGTCTCTCGTTAAGCAAGAGACATGGTGGTGACGGCTGCAGCAGACACCAGACAGTGTGGTCACCTCTGTGAGTTGTGGGCTTGAGTTCCTGCAGGCTGGGGAGGGAACTGAACCCAGGTCTCACAGGTCTGGGTGGCTGCTTTGTAAAGATAATCGGAGAATCCTAGAATGGAGGGGGCTGGAAGGGCCCTCTGAAGCTCATCCCGTCCAACCCTCTGGCTAAAGCAGAGTCACCTTGAGCAGTTGCAAAGGAGCATGTACTGGTGGGTTGGAATATCTCCAGAGAAGGAGACTCCACACCCTTCTTGGGCAGCCTGTTCCTGTGCTCTGTCACCCTCACAGGAAAGAAGTTTTTCCTCATGTTCAGGTGGAATTTCCTGGGCTCCAGTTTGTGCCTGGTGACCTTCGTCCTGTCACTGGGCACCACTGAGCAGAGTCTGGCCCTATCCTCCTGGCCCCTGCCCTTTGGGTATTGATCAGCATTGATAAGGTCCCCTCTCAGTCCTCTCCAGGCTGAACAGACCCGGGTCCCTCAGCCTCTCCTCATAACAGAGGTGCTCCAGTCCCTTCATCACCTGTGAGTCCCCAGTAATGCCCCTTTTCTCACAGCTCTTATTAAATAAACGGAATAACCCACTCTTTTAGCCCAGAATGGGGCATCGGGTGACATCTGCCAATTCTCTGGGACCTTCAGAGACTGGTTTTTTGGAGCCATCCTTTTCTTGCCTGCTCATAAAGGAAACTATTTGTGCGCTGAGTTGCAGCCTGGAGCAGTGTGTGGCATGAGCAGCGACGTCTCCTTGCGTGGATGAGGAAATGGAAAGGGGGGGCTGAGCTTCCCTGGGCTGGAGGCAGCGCTGCTCACTCTAGATTGTGGCTGCCCATGGTTTTCCCACCCGTCAGAGGCTGCAGCTGGGCTGGGTCAGGTTTGTTAGATAAAAGGGCTCTTTTCTTTCGCTCCTGCCTCTCCTTATTCAGACAAACCTGCTCCTTGCCCCGCTTTAAATTGCGTCCCTCTAATGCCGGTACAGTGTGCTGAAATCCACTGCTTAAAAAGATCAAGGGCAATGAGATACATCACCAATCTGTTAGAAATCCCTTGGAACAATTAATACTCAGCCTGTCAAGTCAAGCATCAAAAGCCTTTAACAAATGTAAACCTTAAATAAAACCAATGCTGTTTTCAGCACTGGAAACCCTTCCGTTTAGGTGCTGAAATCCCCTAATGCTCAACGCGGCACAAAAGCACGAGGGCTGATTTTACTGAGAACGGGTTCAGTCTCTGGGGTGTCCGGGGCTGGGTCCCCTGAGGGGGATCCCAAACCCCCCGGGGTTCCTGAGGCTGGCGAGCAGGCGCGGGGCCAGGGCTTCCGTAAGAGGCGACGGTGTGGGGTGATGAGCTGCTTCCAATTGCGAGGCAGGCAGCACATGACATAAGATGCTCCAGATCTGCCTCCTGAGCGCTAGTTTAAAAATAAAGCAGAGTCCACGTCGTCTGGAGCGGCTGCGGGAAGAGAGGCTGCACAAAGGCAGAGGCGATGCGGTGTAAGGCTGGGTTGGGGAGGGGGCTGAGAGCTGAGGGGGGAGTGTTTGAGGCAAAGGGTGTGTGGAATTTGAATTGTTGGGCTCGCGGTGCTCTCCGAAAGCTGCCGTTTGGGGCTGTGGGAGTGGATTTATTGCCTAGTGCTGATCAGGGGGCTTGAACGAACCCAGCGCAGTGCGGAGCGCGCTGTGCCCGCTGTTAGAATTTACCCTGTTTCGTGCAAACACAGCACTCTGAGGTCACACCGGCTTCGCCGCGATCAGGCAGCTCCATCACCGGGAGCTGATTTACTGCAGTGTTGCATTGTATGCTAATTTTTACAACCTGTTTTTGCAGGGACAATGCTGTGTGAGTCAGACACACGCGTGGCACTTGCGGAACCAGACCCCACCGCTTATTTTAATTCAGGTCTGCAGGGGAACGGTGAGGTGGCACTGGATGATGTGCTGCTCAGCTCTGCAATGAGGTTGGTGTAATTTAAGATGACATTTTCTTTGCTTTGACCTGTACATGCAGGCTAGAGTTTGTATTCCATCATAATTACTTGGATTAATTAAGATGTTTTTGAAAAAAAATTCAAACATTTGTTACAACTTCCGCAATCCCAAAGCTGAATCCCCAATCTCATCCTCTCAGAGGAAAAGGAACAGAATTCAATTTGTTGTACAGAACTACCACAGAGTATGGAGCTTGGAGTAATGTGCATCTAATAGAAGACTGAGGCACAGGAATGTCCTGTATTTATAGCGAGTTGGTTATATTTATATGATTTAGGTTTTAGGTAGGTTTTAATATTAAGTTCAATATAAATTTTAAGTCATGGCTGTCCCATCCCTGGAGGTGTTAGATTGGGCTTTGAGCAACCTGATCCAGTGGGAGGGGTTGGAACTGGATGGGCTTTAAGGTCCCTTCCAGCCCATGATTCTATGAATGGTAGATTATTCTGTGTAGTCAGAAAGATCACCTAAAGTAAAGGAACTTTCTGTAATTGTTGTCCTGTGTAACTGAGAGGGTGTTGGTTACTTGGAGGACCTCCCGAGTCCTGTGTTGTTTGTGAGGTGGTGCTGTGCTGCACACAGCGCCGTGTGCTGCTGTGGGGATGGTTTGTGAGCAGGTCCTGTGCTGATTATTATCCAACTTCTCATGGCTTCTAGTTGGGATGGGGGAAGTTTAGATTGGAGATCAGGAAAAATTCCTTTACTGACAGAGTGGTGACGCCCTAGCAGAGGCTGCCCATGGCAGTGGTGGAGTCTCCTTCCCTGGAGGGGTTCAAAAACCATGTAAATGTGGCACCAAGGGGTTTAATAGGCACGGTGGGGTTGGTCTGATGACCAGGCTGGATGAGCTTAGAGGTATTTTCCAACCTTAGTGATTCTAAGTCTCTGTAAATCTCAACAGCCTCTTACTAACAAGCAGGTGAGAGTCTGTATCTCACACAGGGTATGGGATATAGCCAACAAAAAGTTCTCTACCAAATCGCATGTGGCAAGGGGGAGACAGAGATGACTCAATTTGCTGTAACGGAAATAGCTGGGGCTCTTTTGCTCCTCTACAGGGTCATTTGCATGCTTTGATCATAAAAGCCAGTGGAGAAATGATGCAGAACTATTGCAACTGAGGTTTAATTTGTGCTGAAAAATGCTCTCAGTAATGAGGAGGAAACAAGTGGTAGGGAACATCTTGTAATCCCTTTGGGGGAAATAAGGGAAAAATTGATTTACTTCTCTGTGGTTCCTCACTTACAGATTAGATAGAAGAGGCAGTTTTGCTTTTGGAGTGTGCACAGGCAAATATTCTCTGTCTTAAATCTTATCAGATGCCCAAAGCAATAATACCATAGTTGAGCATCTCCTAGAAATTCAGAGAATCATGGGATCACAGAATGCTTTGGGTTGGAAAGGACCTCAAAGCCCATCTGGTTCCAACCCCCCTGCCATGAGCAGGGACACCTCCCACTGGATCAGAAGCCTCCAAGCCCCATCTAACCTGGCCTTGAACGCCTCCAGGGATGGGGCAGCCACCACTGCTCTGGACAACCTGGGCCAGGGCCTCCCCGCCCTCACAGCAAAACATTTCTCCCTAAGATCTCATATCAGTCTCCCCTCTTGCAGCTCAAAGCCATTTCCCTTATCTTATCCCTGCCCTCTCTGATCCAGAGCCCCTCCCCAGCTTCCCTGTAGGCAGAGGCAACGTAAACCAGAGGGGAGCGATTTACTCCTCACACTGATGTTCCTGCAGTGCTTTGTGCTCACTTGTCTTCCCTTTGGTTTGGTAGAAAGGGAGGAAAATGGGCTCAGGGGGATCCCTGCCTGGATCAGGCTGAGAAGTTTCAAGGGACCAAGGGGCTCCTGACTGGGCACAGGAGGGGCTGATTATGACAGGCAGAGTTGCTTCTGGCCCTAGAGCTGCCCCTGTGGAGGGCTGGGGTGGTTGTGGTGTCATGGGCCTGCAGCCGTTTCGAAAGACCTGGGAGCCTGAGCTAGGGAGGAGCTGTGCACCAAACATTGCCATTGGGAAGTGGAAACACCAAGTGCTGGCGTGAGGAAACCACCACCATCGTGATGGCCAGGAGAGCACAGCCCTGGAAGGGCATGGCAAGGCAAGATGGCATTTGTGGCTCTTTGGAATAGAGCCTTGGCTCGATGAAACACGGGCCTTGGTGCTACACTGATGGTCCAAGCGGTTATTGCCCACAGCATGGACCAAGGTCATAGAATCATAGAATTATTAAAGTTGGAAGAGACCTCCAAGATCATCGAGTCCAACCATCAGCATAGCACCACCATCCTTACTAAACCATGTCCTAAGGCACCACATCTAGGTGCTTTTTGAACCCCTCTGAGGATGGAGATTCCACCACTGCCCTGGGCGGCCTCTGCCAGGGCTTCACCACTCTGTCAGTAAAAAAATTTTTCCTACTATTCGTACACTTGCCCTGGTGCAACTTGAGGTCATCTGCCTGCAGGTTGGAGGGTGGGATGGCCTAGGAAGCCAGGCAGAGAGACTTAAACACTGCATCACACAGCATCTGGTGTCCAACTTGTCTGAAGTCGGAGGTGAAACTTCATTATTCCTTGTCCTCATCACTTATGGCTGTGAAGTCTCCCTTTGGAAAGGAGGGAAAGAAGAATGCTATTCTGCAAACGCAGGCAGGTGATATCTCACCAGATCTTGCAAGGTTGTAAGGAAAAGGTGTAGCTTTCAGCTGGCATTGCTCCTCCTGGTGAGGAGCCTGGCTGAAACAGGCAGGGAATGTGCCTCTTTCCTGTGCTTCACAAACATCTGACGGGAACCCAAAGCTTTAATTTTATTAGGAATGCCTAACAAGACTTCCTGTTAAATCCATTTCCTGCTCTTCAGCTGCCTGGCCTCCTGCTAGACATCCCTGTGGGATTCGCTGCAGGATGTGGAACTGGGGGCATTGCTGTGCTGCTTAGGAGAGAGGCCCAGGGCAACCCCGTTCTGTAGACCCGCGTACCGTGGGCAGGGGTAAAGCTCCAGGTCCACGTGCTCTTCCTGCCCTGCTTCTCGCTCCTGTGGTATGAAATGATCCCTGTTTTGCTGGATGCTGTGTTCGTGGATTCTTCTGCCGCTTATCTGAAATTATAGCTATATTAGGACAACCTGCCAATGTTTTAAAGCAGTACAGGCAAAGTTTGCATGCTCTGAAAGGGGTCTGTTTTATTGTGGAAGCCATGCAGGCTGGTAAAATTAATAAAGTCACTTGCAGAACATCAGGAATCATAGAATTGTTTGGTTGGAAAAGACCTTTTGAGATCGAGTCCAGCCGTCCCTGTCCACTACTAAACCAGATCCCTGAGCACCTCATCTACCCGTCTTTTAAACCCCACCAGGGAGTGGGACTCCACCACCTCCCTGGGAGTCTTTGCCGGTGCCTAAGAACCCTTTCTGTGAAGACTTTTTTCCTAATCTCCAGTCTAAACCTGCCCTGGCACAGTTTGAGGCCATTTCTTCTTGTTCTGTTAGTTCTTATTTGGGAGATGAGCCCAACACCCAGCTTGCTACAACCTCCTTTCAGGCAGTTGTAGACAGAGATGAGGTCTCCCCTTGGCCTTCTCCAGGCTAAACAACCCCAGCTCCCTCTCAAAACCCTTGTTCTCCAGCCCCTTCCCCAGCTCCATTTGCTTCTCTAGATGTGCTCCAGCTCCTGAATATCCTTCTTGTTGTGAGGTGCCCAAAACTGAGCATAGGAACCACTTGGCATCCAAGGACTGATAGAACTGGTGGAACAAGTAAAGCCTATCTAGGGATAACTGCTTTTGCCTTGCAGAGCTGATGAGGTCCCTGGCATCAAGACAGATGAGGGCACCAACGAAAAGCCAGACACGCATAGCTTCAAAGGTAAGTGAAAGGCTTTAGTTACTGTGAGGTGCATAGGTTATTATTGACATGAGAGAGGAAGTTATCAAACCATAACAATGAGAGAAGAAACTCAAATTGCGGGGCAGTCTGTGCAAAAGCCTCTTGAACTTTGACTTTAAAGCACGGATGTGCTTCAAGGAGTAAAACAGGTAACATCACTGCCTAGTGCTTATCTACTAGGTGATAGAATCATAGAACAGTTTGGGTTGGAAGGGACCTTTACAGGTCATCCAGTCCAACGCCCCCTGCAGTGAACAGGGACATATTCCACTCACCACTTCCTCAGCGCCCCATCCAACCTGACCTTGAATAAACATAACTCCAGGGACTGGGGAATCTACCGTCCCTCTGGGCAACCTGTGCCAGTGTTTCACCACCCTCAGCATGAAAGATTTCTTCCTAATACCTAGTCTAAGCTTCTCTTGTTTTAACTTAAAACCATTACCCCTTGTCCTGTTGCTACCAACCCTCCTAAAATGTTTTTCTGCATAATAACTTGCTGCTGCCACTTCTCCTTAGGAAAAAAAGAAGGTAAAACACAGCATCCGTGGTTGTTGTAGGAAGCTGCAGGGGGATGTGAATGAGGCATGATTAACACAGTTTTGAAAGTGCTTTAGAGACTTCATCTACCAGTTGTCATCTAAAATATTGAGTGTCATATGGCAAAAAGTCAGAAAAGAGGGGCAAGAGGAGGTATAACAGCATCTACTCTCATACATTTGATACTTGTATTTATATTTCTATTATAGCAGTGAGTGATTTCTAAATATAAGGTGCTGAATGTTTTTCTTTTACCCCAGCTTCTTCACCTCCTGACTCCAGTCTGTGGACAGTACGGCGAGATGGGGAAGTCCAGCTGAGGATGGAGGAAAAGGGCGTAGGCAGCGAGGTGCCAAAGACCGTTCATGAGCTGTTCCAGGAAGCTGCTTGTAAATACAGTGATCGTTATGCCCTTGCTTCCAAGAAGGGTGGCCAGTGGGTGAAACTAACGTACAAGATGTACTATGATGAGTGCTGGAAAGCAGCAAAAAGCTTCTTGAAGGTGAAGTTTGGTTGGATTCTGCTCCTCCTTTGGGTTCAATTGGTTTAATCATGGCTTTGGACAAACTTTGCAAGTTCTCTGAGTGTGGAGAGTCCTGGACTGACAGGGAAATACCTGGACAGGCCTTGAACAACCTGGTAATTCCCACAGTGGTTTTGTTTGAATTACTTACAACTTGCTTCCACATTCAACTAAAACCAAGTGTGTGGGGAAGCCTTTAACATGAGGTGTTTGAAGTGTATGGCAAACCAGGACAACACCCCTCAGAAGGCCTGTGACTTGTAATCTTTCTGTGCAAAACCTTGAGGGGATGTGTATGAATCAGTCTTAAATGTCAAAGTGGCCAAGCCTTTTCCCTGTATTGTTGGGAATGAAGACACTTGGAGAGAGAAACTCACATTCTCTCTACGTACTAATATCATTATCATAGAATCATGGACTGCTTTGGGTTGGAAGGCACCTCAAAGCCCATCCAGTTCCAACCCCTGCCATGGGCAGGCACACCTCCCACTGGATCAGGGCACTATTATGAAATCTTCTTGAAGTTAAGGCCACTCTGTTTTCACTCCTATGGTGGGGTCTTCCAGCCTACAGACTTCCTCTCTGGGACAAAACCAGAGAACAGCAGAAGGAGATTTAAAAATTGGGACTTCAGCAGCTGGAATTCCATGGCAAAGCATCTCTGACTGCCCCTGGAGCTCATTGCTTTGTCACCCTTGATACCTACTGTCTATAACCTGTACCAAATGACTAAATGTCACAGCAGGTGTTCATAGATTCAGAATCGTGGACTGGTTTGGGTTGGAAGGGACCTTAAAGCTCATCTAGTTCCACCCCCTGCCGTGGGCAGGGACACCTCCCACTGGATTCTCAAAGCCTCCTTCAACCTGGCCTTGGTCCTTTTGTCTAAGTTAGGTTCTTATTCCCAGCCCAAAGGGGACTAAGCACTACCTGGATTGCAGGTTTAGAACGCCATTAGCATCAGTGAGCTGCTCACACCGAGTGCAGACCTGAGCAAATCCCTTTTTCCCTGCCTACTGATAAATCGGGACAGTGTCTGATCCAATACAGAACCCATCAAGTTTCAGGTCTTGGGAAGTTTTCCAGTGTGAATTACTATATAATAGCCTGAATGCTTCCCTTGATTTTGTGCTCACAGCAGAGATCTGTAAATTAACTCTTAAGCATCCTTCAAAGGGAAACCAAGGTTGCTGTAATCTCATCTCTTGTTTACAGCTAGGACTGGAGCGTTTCCATGGAGTTTGCATCTTGGGATTCAATTCTGCAGAGTGGTTCATTGCTGACATTGGAGCCATCCTTGCAGGGTAAGGATGAATCTTGGCTCTTGACATGCATTTTGCTTTAGCATTCAGACAGAAATGTCAATACTTATGTGAGAAGCAGTTTTAATTTAAAAACCAAAATAAAGAATCTCATCAAAAACCTGGAACAAAACTGACTGCTTCTGTGTGAGTGTAATAAGGATAGGCAGAACCTAAGCTTTCTCTTTACTTCATTATGGATTAATGAGACAAAGAAGTCATTTTTTAGCCAGGTGCTTCTCTCAAATGAAGACAAGCAGCAGGTTCATGCAAAAGCCTGCTTATGCTTTAAAGAAAACCGTGATGGGAAATGCCAGAGGATCACAGCCTGGAGTTTGATAGTTGCTTCCACCGGAGACACTGCGGTCCTTTACACCATTCTGACATTTCCCATGCCCCTGACCAGAGCCTTTGCTCTTGGAATTAAGTCCTCTGCTCTTTGTTTTTGTTTTATGGGATATTATTCCTAAAGTTTTTCCTCTGTTGATATTTGAAATGCTCTGACTTTTGCCAGCAGCTTTGCTTCTCCTCTAGTTCCCTGGTTTCCTTCACAGTTTGTTTTTCCCCCTTTTCTTTTGCAGGGGATTTGCCGTTGGTATCTATGCTACAAACTCTCCTGAGGCCTGTCACTATGTAGCAGAGAACTGTAATGCCAACATTGTAGTGGTGGAAAACGATAAACAGCTTCAGAAGATCTTAGAGGTAAATACGCTTTTGGAAGGGCTGGAGGTGACAGCGTCCGATAGAGAGGTGTGGGAGGGCTCCTGCCAGGAAGGGGAACACCGGAGGGAAATGCTGGGTCTGAAAGTGGAGATGAACTGATGGAACCTCCTTAATGGGCTCCCTGCTCAAGCCAGTGGAGAATGCTCTACTGCTTCACCTCAAGAGAGGTGAAGTGGTGGTTCCACAGCTCAGCAAAGCCTTGAGCTTAAATATATGAAGCCAAAAAGAACAATTGAGCCTCCCCTATGTTGTCTGGCAACCTTTGCTATGAGGACAGGCTGAGGGAGCTGAGGTTGTTCAGCCTGGAAAAGAAAAAGTTCCAGGGAGACCTTAGAGCAGCTTCCAGTGCTGAAAGGGGCTCCAGGAAAGCTGGAGAGGGACTTTTTACAAGGGTATGGAGTGACGGGACAAGGGGGAATGGCTTTAAATTGGAAGGGGGAAGATTTAGATTAGACATTAGGAGGAAATTCTTCACAATGAGGGTGATGAGACACTGGAACAGGTTGCCCAGTGGCTGCCCCATCCCTGGAGGTGTTCAAGACCAGGTTGGATGGAGCCTTGAGCAACCTGATCCAGTGGGAGGTGTCCCTACCCATGGTGAGGGGTGTGGAACTGAATGGTCTTCAAGGTCCCTTCCAACCCAAACCATCCCGTGATTCTATGATCTCAGTCCAAGTGGTTGCTGCCTCCAGTGAGGCTTCCCCGTTCTCTCTCAGTAACACAGATGAGATTTTCGTAGTGTCACTGCAAAGGGCAAGGAGCAGTAGCATGTGAAGTGGTGGGGTACTTAGGCTTAGAAGGGACAAGCAGGATTTGCTCCTTCTCCTGAATCTCCCTTCTTAACATAGATTCAGCATAGACTACCTCATCTGAAAGCCATTGTCCAGTACGGGGAAGAGGTAAAAGAGAAGAGACCAGATCTGTACTCGGTAAGTACTGAGCATTTTCACAGCTTGTAAGCCCCAGCTGTGCGTAGCTCATGGTTTCAAATGACCACCACCTTCCCTGGGACTGTCGTTGCGGGAGCTTCTATTGGTTTGGGTGAAGGATTGCTCACCTTGCTGAAGCAGTAGTTGTCTGCTTGCTCACACCTTGATAATCAATGTTGGAGGGCAGGTGTTAGCATACTGAACTCTCCAAGGCAGCCTCAGGTCCCGCTGTTGCTCCACGTTGGCACTCCCAAGGTTGCTACAAAGCCTGTGAGCTTCCTCAGGGTTGGGTTTGTCTCTCTGCTTCTCACCATGCCTCTCTTGGTAACCAGAAAACATTGTGGGGCTGACAGTGCATATTTACAACCTCTTCCAGATCTTTCCAGGGGTTTGGACATAGGAAACTGTTTCCATCTGCTCCTGTGTAGCATAATGTTTAATTTTGCGCGTGAGTGATAAGCTTACAAAGTGATAGAGCTCTTCTCTTCTCTGTCCAGTGGAGTGAGTTCATGGCCCTTGGCAAAGATGTTCCAGACCCTCAGCTCCGTGAAATCATTGAGTCGCAGAAGCCTAACCAGTGCTGTACGCTCATCTATACCTCAGGGACAACGGGGCAGCCGAAGGGAGTGATGCTCAGTCACGACAACGTAAGCTTCTTCTTGTTTTGCTGCCCATCCCAAGAGCTGTGACCTAGGGTGGGTGCGGAGGGAAAACATACCAGGTGTTGAGATCGCGGGACGTCACAAGCGTGTTCTGTGAGCTGTGTTCTGGGTTGTGCCTGCTGGGAAGAGCTGTCTCTCAGTCCTGCTGGGGGTTCTTGTTACAGCTGACATGGACGGCGTTGGCCGCAGGGCGCTTCCTAATGCTGGCAGATGGCAAAGAGCAGAAGGAGGTGGTGGTGAGCTATCTGCCCCTCAGCCATATCGCTGCGCAGATGTGTGATATCTGGACGGCAATGACGTATGGTGTACAAGTTTTCTTTGCTCAACCAGATGCATTAAAGGTAAAACCATAAGATAATAAACGCCTACTCTCATCTACCTGCTTGTATCTGGGGCTGATGCTTCAAAACTCAACACCGCTGACTTATCTCACTGTTTATTTGCACAGTGACCGCTGCTGCTGTTTGAGGATCTCTGTTTCGTGAATGTAACCACTCTGACCTTTGCCTTTTGCCTCTGTATTGCAAGCCAGGGATAAGCTGACCAAGCACTTCACAACTTGGAGCTTCTTGGTGTCTCACCTGACACCATTTCTCCACCCCAACAGCTTGGTTGAGCAACGGCTTTCTATTTGCTTTGTCCACATTGCAAAATGCTACCACCATTAAATCTGTGTCCTGATAAGAGAGCTGATCTTCTCTTGGCACTGTGTCAGCGTTGGCACTGAAAGCATTGACCCTTGCTGTCTTCTCAAAATCACTCTGGCTTTTGAATGATCTTGGGGTTCCTTTCTCTTGGTGGCACAGCAGGGCGAGGGGAGGGGATTCTGCCCCTCTGCTCCGCTCTGGTGAGACCCCACCTGGAGTTTTGTGCTCAGTTCTGGAGTCCTCAGTACAGGAAGGACATGGAGCTGTTGGTGGAGTGAGTGCAGAGGAGGCCACACAGATGATCCAAGAGCTGGAGCACCTACTGTACAAGGACAGGCTGAAGGAGTTGGGGTTGTTCAGCTCCAGGGAGACCTTAGAGCAGCATCTAGTACTGAGAGGGGCTCCAGGAAAGCTGAGGAAGGACTTTTGATCAGGGAGTGCAGGGATAGGATGAGGGAGGATGGTTTTCAGCTGCAAGAGGGGAGATTGAGATGAGATCTTAGGAGGAAAAGTTTTGCTGTGAGGGTGGGGAGGCCCTGGCCCAGGTTGCCAGAGAAGTGGATGCCCTTTCTCTGGCTTTGAACAACCTGATCCAGTGGGAGGTGTCCCTACCCATGGCAGGGGGTTGGAACTGGATGAGCTTTAAGGTCCCTTCTGACCCAAACCATTCCATGATTCTATGACTGGAGTTGATATAATGAACTCAGAGCCCTGAGTCTCAGCTGGTGGCAAGTGCTGACCTAAAGATTATAGTGAAGCTCTATTTAAAGGTGCATTAAACTCTTCTTTACGCAGGGCTCCTTGATAGACACCATTCGGGAAGTGAGGCCGACTGCTTTCCTGGGAGTTCCTCGTGTCTGGGAAAAGATTGAAGAAAAAATGAAATCCATAGGTGCAAAATCGTCAGCATTTGGAAGAAAAGTGGCCTCATGGGCCAAGGAAGTTGGGCTGCAGACAAACCTGAAGCGGATGAATGGGTAATTATGAACTACAGCTGAGGGTTGTTAGGAACATCAAGAGGATTCTACTCTCAGGTCAGGAATTCTATCCTGGCTAACAGACAGAATCATAGACAATAAAACTCAAGTGTGGAGCTTGGATCAGCAGCAAAGGCTGGGGAGGGCAGCGATTTCTTCTATTTCATTTCCAAAATAAGAGAGATATGGAACTGTTGGAGTGGGTTCAGAGAGGCCATGAAGATGATCTGAGCACCTCTGCTGTGAGGACAGGCTGAGAACTGCGGTTAGTCAGACTGGAGCAGAGGAGGCTGTGGGGGAGACCTTAGAGCAGCTTCCAGTGCTGAAAGGGGCTCCAGGAAACTGGGGAGGGACTTTTTACAAAGGCCTGGGGTGCTGGACGAGGAGGGGTGGCTTTAAATTGGAAAGGGGAAGATTTAGATTAGACATTAGGAAGAAATTGTTCACAATGATGGTGGGGAGGCCCTGGCCCAGGTTGCCCAGAGCAGTGGTGGCTGCCCCGTCCCTGGAGGTGTTCAGGGCCAGGGTGGATGGGGCTTGGAGCTCCAGATCCTGTGGGAGGTGTCCCTGCCCGTGGCAGGGGGTGGAACTGGGTGGGCTTTTGAAGTCCCTTCCAACCCAAACCATTCAATGATTCTATGATTTTTGTACTGAATAAACTGAAATAGGAGGAAGGTGAAAGGAGGAATTGGGAGAAGTTCTCCTGGGTGGTTGAGATCTCATAACTGTTTCCCTTCTACAGCTATTCTGAAGACCCAGTGAATTTCCGCTTAGCCAGGCACTTAGTGTACAACAGAGTGCGGAAGGCCCTGGGGCTGGACCGCTGCACAAGGTGCTACACAGGGGCTGCTCCCATCTCCAAGGAGACACTGGAATTCTTTCTAAGTCTGAACATTCCTGTGCTTGAGCTGTATGGGATGAGCGAGAGCTCTGGGCCTCACACAATGTCTCTGCCTCACTTGTTCAAGCTTACCAGGTAAATACCCTTGAGTGGATGGGAAGAAAAGTTGCTTTGAGTTTCCCTTGCAGCTGGCACATCCGCCTTGCCTGGTGCAGCTCATTCCTGGAGTTTTGCTGCCAATAAAAAGTCACCAGGGAGCCAGTTCCTTCGGTCACATCTTGCAGATGAAGGGCGAATGCTATTTTACTTAAATCTAACTTGGCCTGGATTCTGTAGAAGCTGAGGAGGAAGCAAAGGATTCACGGGAAGAAGGAAGAATTAGTAACTCTAGCCTACAGGTCACTTTAATGCCAAAGTAATAAATGCTGTTGCTTTGAATGCCTTGTTCAGTCCCCTTAGGTTCAGGCTGCAGAGTAAATACCACTAGCAGTTAAAGTTTGCTGCCAGGGACATAAATCTTCTCACTCAGAGCTCAGGTGCTTAACAACAATGGGTGGAAAACACCAAGTGTGTGAGCCCTGATGGCTCTGCCAGAACGACTTCTCCTGTAGTTCCTCAAAGGCCTGGTATGAGTTCCATGGTTGTAATAAAAAGCTGCCTGGCTTTGTTCCAACCGTTCAGCTGGGAGGGCGCTGCAGTAACCTCGCTCTGCTGCTCAGCTATCGATTGGGTTATTTTTAAAATGACCTGGGTTCATGTTTGTGTTCTCTTCAAGCTGTGGGAAGGAACTCGAAGGCTGCCGGACTCTGATCCATAATCCGGATGCAGATGGCGTCGGGGAGATCTGCTTCTCGGGAAGGCACATCTTCATGGGCTACTTGAACATGGAAGAGAAAACCAGAGAGGCCATTGATGAAGAGGGCTGGCTGCATTCAGGTGACCTTGGCAAGCACGATAAGGATGGATTCCTCTTCATCACCGGCAGAATTAAAGGTAAGGCATCCCCTCACTTTGTCCTGGTTCACACGGGGCTGTGATATGAAGCGTTCAGACCCTGCTAACCCTGGTTATATGGCTGTGGCTTGCACAGAAATCAGACTCTTCTCCTTCTGAGGTATTTAACGTGAACGTGGCTGCTGCGTGTCCTGGCAGCGAGCATGGCAGGAGAGGCACGACCTTTGAAACCATTGTGTGTTTGCAGAGCAAGAAGCAATCCTTTGATTGCAGCAGCAGTGGTAGTTAATGCTTTGTTGGCTTCTTTCACGGTGTTGGGCCTGTCCAGGCTCCTCCAGTTCAGCTCGCTGTGCTAGTTTGCCTCGAAGAGCAAACACCACCTTAACTGTGTTGTGAAAATGGCTTGCAGGAACACTGTGCACAGCTCAGTCCCATCTCTCCCAGCCTGCCTCGAGTCCTCCTGGTTTATTGCCTTCTCCAGGGGTTGGGACACACCCCCACTATTTGATCTGGTAGACACAAAGAAATAATAAAGTCATTTCAGATCGTGAAGGAAGGAGGGAAATCTTGAAGCATTAATCAAGATTTGGCTATTTTCCAGAGCTGCTCATCACTGCTGGAGGAGAGAATATTCCTCCTGTTCCCATTGAGGATGCTGTAAAAGACACTCTTCCCATCATCAGCAATGCCATGTTGGTTGGAGACAGAGCAAAATTCCTTGCTATGCTTTTAACGCTAAAGGTAATGGAAAAGAGAGTGGGAATCTGCTTGTGCCACTGAGTGTGGTTAATTCCAGTGAGGAAGGCAATTGTTATACATTTATACACGGTCTTCTAGGGACTTGAGGCATTGTGGGGTATGGCTTGTACCTGAGTTACAAACTGCATTTCTAACTGTACAGAGAAATGAGCGTTGCCACTTGGTCAGACGATCAGGTTCTGTTTTTCAGGGCAGTGGAGTCTCCCTGTACCTAACAGGGCAGAAAGAGAAGTAAAAGACCTAAAAGTGAGACTGAAAAAACAGAAATCCTTTTGCTTTCCTTATCCATTTTCAGTCTTTTGTGGAGCATCCTGGGGACTAAGGAGCTCCCAAGAACTTCTTTTTAAGAAACTCTGTTTTAAACTGTCATCCTGGACTTCTATCTGGAGACCCTGCAGGCTGGTGGCTGTTCAGGACAGTGGCTGTCGCTCGTTAGTGGTTGTTGCTCATTAGCGAGGCTGATGGCAACCAGCAACCTCAGTTTCTCCCAGCTCTGAGGCTCCTGAGCCTGAAGGGAATCAGGTGTTGAGTGACACAAAGTCACCAGTTCTAACCTGTCTTGCAGTGCAAGGTAAACGCAGAAACCGGTGAGCCAGGAGATGAACTCACTCCCGAAGTTATCAAATACTGTCAGAAACTGGGAAGCAGGGCTACAAAAGTCTCTGAGATCATCAGCAACAAAGACCAGGCTGTCTACGTGGCGATCCAGAAGGGAATCACGGCAGTCAATGAGAGGGCTGTCTCCAACGCGCAGAAAATCCAGAAGTGGGTCCTCCTGGAGAAGGACTTCTCTCTCTCTGGTGGTGAACTGGGTGAGTGGTGGATGGGACATTTGGGGTTGCTCCTTCCTGGGGCCTGGAACAGACAGCACAGCCAGGGCACCCGTACAGGGAGCTGCCCCGGCCCTTCCTCACTACGGCTTTCCCCTGTCATGTAAGGGGTGGGTGGGATGGGGTGCCCGCAGCAGTGGACACGGGTACACCGACGGATGTGATCTGTCTGGACTTCTGTAAAGCCGTTGACACAGTCCCCCACAACATCCTTCTCTCTAAATTGGAGAGAGGTGGATTTGATGGGTAGACAGTACAGTGGAGAAGAAACTGGTTGGAGGGTCATATTCAGAGAGTAGCGGTCAATGGCTCAAAGTCCAGATGAAGATCCATGGCTAGTGGTGTCCCTCAAGGTTCTGTACTGGGACTGGTGCTGTTTAAAATCTTCATCGATGATATTGACAGCGAGATGGAGGGCACCCTCAGCAGGTCTGCAGATGACACCAAGCTGAGTGGGGCAGTTGCCACAGTGGAAGGACGGGATGGCATCCAGAGGGAGCTGGACAGGCTGGAGAAGTGGAGCTGTGAGAACCTTATGGGGTTCAAGAGGGCCAAGTGCAAGGTCCTACACCTGGGTCGGGGCAATCCCTGATTTCAGTACAGGATGGGGATGATGTGATCGAGAGCTGCCCTGCAGAGAAGGACTTGGGGATGCTGGTTGATGAGAAGCTCGACATGAGCTGGCAACGTGTGCTCACAGCCCAGAGAGCCAACCGTAGCCTGGGCTGCATCAAAAGCAGCGCGGCCAGCAGGGTGAGGGAGGGGATTCTGCCCTTCTATTCCTCTCTTGTGAGACCCCATCTGGAGTCCTGTGTCCAGTTCTGGAATCCTCATCATAAGAAGGAGATGGAACTGTTGGAACGGGTCCAGAGGAAGCTACAAAGATGACCTGAGGGCTGGAGCACCTCCCATACGAGGACAGGCTGAGAGAGCTGGGGTTGTTCAGGCTGGAGAAGAGAAGGCTCCGAGGAGATCTTACAGTGACCTTCCAGTAGCTGAAGGGGCTACAAGAAAGCTGGGGAGGGACTATTCATAAAAGCTTGTGGTGATAGGACAAGGGGGAACAGGGATAAACTGGAGAGGGGCAGATTTAGACTGGACTTAAGGAGAAATTTCTTCACTGTGAGGACGGGGAGGCCCTGGCCCAGGTTGCCCAGGGAAGCTGTGACTGCCCTATCCCTGGAGGGGTTCAAGGCCAGGTTGGATGGGGCTTGGGCAGCCTGATCCAGTGGGAGGTGTCCCTGCCCATGGCAGAGGGGTTGGAACTGGATGATCTTTAAGGTCCCTTCAACCCCGAATTATTCTACGATTCTGTGAATTCCCAGTCTGCCTGGCAGGACCGAGCTGAGCAGCGTTTACCTTGGTCCAGCGTTCTCTCTTGCAGGAGGGTTGGGCTGTTTCTTATGCATGGGGAAGGAAGGGAATTTTTAGGAATCACAAAGGCTAATTTAGAAGTCAGTATCAGTTCCTGTGTTCCAAATCTTCCTCCAGGCTCCCCTCTAACATCGATGTGTGTGTCTGTGACACCGGCACCATCAAAACCCATGCTGTGTTCTTTCCCCAGGCCCAACAATGAAGCTGAAGAGACCGGAGGTGGCAAAGAAATACAAAGATGTAATTGCTCAGTTTTACATGGAGGTGGAAACACCCACCACACCGGAGAACCCTCTCCAGCAGTAGCGTGGCAGCTCCATGCCCTGGACTGAAGCAAACCTGGAGGAGGCTTTCCCTGCCTTCCACCTGGGCTCCAGGAAGGATTCCCTGCCTTGAGGTGAAATAAAGGAGGCTTGGTCATCACCAGTCCTTCCACATCACTTCTCTGTACATAGTTTGGCCCTCGTACCGCAGCGTGGTTGAGCGTGTTGGTGTTCGGTGTTTGCCTGTGTTCTCATGCCAAGATATTCCCAGGTCTCCCTGCTTTGTATTTTTTGTCTTTTTATTCTTCTAAGAGCAATGCAACGTTTACCTTAAATCCACGTTATAAGTTATGTTTTAACCAAAGTTTTCTTTTCCTGTTCTGAATGTAAAACAATCAGGGACTGCAGCTTCCCTGCTGAGGGAGAAAGGCAGATGCCTCCCTCGCGCTGCCCTTCCCTCCCCGATGCACGTTTACTGCATGCTGATACCATCGGAATCATTTTCAATCTCTCTACCCTAAACCGTCTCCTGTCGGGGATGACGATGCCGTGTGACCACACGCGCCGGCTCCTCCGCGTGGGTGGAGCCTCCCTTCGCTGGGTTTGTCTGTGCAATATGTTGAGTCTGGTTTATCTTACTGCGTTAGAACGAAGCCATAAACTGTCTTGTTAAAATAGTAACGGCCTGTGAAGTGCAAAGGGACCGTTCGTGAGGCTGCGTACAAGTGCGTGGGGTCTGCCTGTAGCCTTACAACCCCAGGAACGCTGCCCTGAGCGCTGGGGAGGGCTGAGGCTTTGTACCTGCACCTGTAAAGAGGAGCTGGGCTTGGGAACCTGGTTCCTGCAGGGCTGTGCTCAGCCACTCCAGCCCGGGGAAAGGCCCTTTACGTGGAATTCAGGGAATGCAGGACACAGAGCGTGGACTTCTCCAGAGCCAGTACCTCTTGAAGGTCTCTTCTGAATGCTTATTCCTCGCTACCCCGGGCCTGCAGTGAGCATTAATCCCCGCAGCAGACGAAGGAGGGGGTGTAAACTGGCTTATTTGGAACCAGAAACCGTTCTGGGAGCACAGGTGGGACAGTGGGGCCCTGGGGTCTGGGTGTGACCCAGGGCCAGAGGAGACAAGGAGGTGTGGGTGCTGAGGGGCAGGGCAAGAGGCCCCCCGGCTCTTGAATAACAGCAGCAGCGCTCGCCTCAGTCCCCGTGGCTCTGCGCCTCCAGCCCTGGGTGGTGACAGCGCCTGGAACGGGGCTTCTGAGGGGGTGAAGCCTAAAGCTCTGTTACCCTGTTGGGGCTCGGTGGGTTCCACGTGCCTGTGTGCCTACAGCGCGGGTAGAAATGTGCTCTTGTATTCGCTGCTGAGCCCCTGCAAGCGTGTGTTCTTGGCTCTGTGAACTGGAAATGCCTCCAACGCTGGGGGAATTCCTAATAAACAGCTCTGCAGGTCCTGTCTCTCAGCGCTTCGGTCATTTCTGCACAGTGAGGCTCACCTGGGCTTGGGGTCTGGGCACACAGGGCAGATCATAGAATCATGAGGTTGGAAAAGACCCACCAGATCGAGTCCAACCATTCCCATCAACCACTCAACCATGTCCCTCAGTGCCTTGTCCACTCGTCCCTTAAACCCCTCCAGGGACGGTGACTCAACCCCCTCCCTGGGCAGCCTCTGCCAGGGACCAATCACCCTTTCCGTGACAATTTTTTTTATGATATTCAGCCTGAACCTCCCCTGGTGGAGCTTGAGGCCATTCCCTCTCGTCCTGTCCCCTGTCCCTTGGGAGAAGAGCCCAGCTCCCTCCTCTCCACAACCTCCTTTCAGGGAGTTGTAGAGAGCAATGAGGTCTCCCCTCAGCCTCCTCGTCTCCAGGCTAATTCAGCTCCAGGTTCATTCACCTCAGCAGTGGGAGGGCTGGGAAAAGTGCTGGCTCCCTCCCTGTGGCTGCAGCTGCTCCCTCAGCAGCACCAGGGAGGAGCCCAAAGCCCAAACCCTGCAGCCTTGGCCCAGAGAATGAAGCGCTTAACCTCTGCTCCCAGCCTGCAGGGGAGGAGCAGCCACACGACTTGTTCTCTGTCCCGGCTGGGTCGTGGTAGGTTTTGGGGGCAGTGGGTCACAGAATGCCCAGGGTGGAAAAGATCTTTCATCTCGAGTCCAACAATACCTGCTCACTACTGAATCATAGAAGAGTTTGGGATGGAAGGGACCTTAGATCTCATCCAGTCCCACCCCTGCCACAGGCAGGGACACCTCCCACTGCATCAGAGGCTCCAAGCCCCATCCAACCTGGCCTTGAACCCCTCCAGGGATGGGGCAGCCACCACTGCTCTGGGCAGCCTGGGCCAGGGCCTCCCCACCCTCACAGCAAAACATTTCTTTCCAAAATCTTGTCTCAATCTCCCCTCTTGCAGCTTCAAACCCTTTCCCCTCATCCCCTCCCTGCCCTCCCTGATCCACAGCCCCTCCCCAGCTTTCCTGTAGGCAACAAGGAGAAAAGGCCCTTGGGGAAAGTCTCAGTGCTGACCCTGAAGAAGCAACACAACAAACACAAAACACCTGAGGGTTTGCTTTTCCATCTTACTTTATTTCACTTTTTCTAGAAAATTCCTCCATAGTTCCACAAATTTAACAAAAAAAGTTTAAAATTCAGGACAAACAATCCTGTAACGTATTACAAACATGATTTTAATCTTGAAGTTCAGTCTTGGGCCAGCTGAATTTCCTACAGCTGAGTGAAGAATTCATTTTCCCAACACAACTTTTAAACCCCTCAAGTGACGAGGTATTTAATACCTCGGCTCTAGCAGAAATACAATTAAAAATCATCTAGAAGTTGAAGTACTTACATTTTTTCTTTAGGAGTGCAATCTCATCTCGTCCGTTTTTGATGGCTATTTCACCCCCCAGGAAAGCGATACCGAGCGGGTTTCCTCCTCTAGAAGCCGCACACGGTGCACTCCCCGTTGTCTACAGCATCGACATGAGCACCCCAGCTCGGAGTGCCCGGCTCCTGGCCTGGGAGAGAGAAGCTTTCTCCGAGCGCTCCGCCCGCGCTCCCGGGCATTCCAGGCTGGAACCTGCAGAGCCAGAGGGACTCGGGTCTCTGCTTGCAGAGAACGGGCCGGGATAAGCTCCAAAAGGGAGTTTAAACCTCTCTCACCATCAAATACGTTCAAGATCTGACAAAAACCGCTTCTGGATTGTTGCATCAATTGCTCCGCTGGCTCTAATGCTCCCACCGCACAGCCAGGCTCGCTGCCTGCGCCCGGTGCTCCTCGGGTGCGTCGGGATCCAGCCAGCCTCGCTATCCTTGTTTTTTTAAGAGTAAATGTCAGTAATCAAAGCCTCAAAGCTTAATACACACGCAGACCAAGACAACAGGAAAACACTCCTGGCCCCTCGTTTGCCCTTTCCTACCAAGGCCGAGGACCAAGGAAGCCGTGTCCTGATCCCACCTCCAACTCACGGCAACTCTGAAAGCCTTCAGACTGACCAGCACTCGCTCGCGCCCTCAGTACCAAGGTGAAGGACACCCAAAAGTAACAGAACTCTGTCCATTTTCCTTGGAAAAACCATTATGGCTAGAAGTCAATTTGGGATATATATTTTTTTTTTTTTCCTTTTTTTAACAATGCAAGCTACTACACATCCTCGGAGACCTGAAGCAATGCTGAGGGCAGCACTGCCACCTCCTTCCTAGAGTACAAGAATCCATCCATGCTCTCAAGAGTGACACAAGAACAAACACTTTATCCACAAAAACCTGTACACGGCATGTTCAGAACAGCATTCAGCCAGCCTATAGGGAATCTACACGGGAACTCGCTCATGGAACTAGAAGGGGACACAAGGTGAGGCCCAAAGGTGACCGTTCTGTTTGCAGAGTCCTTCCTCCTGCGGTCCCCGACGCTACCACATACCCCAAAAAACAACAACTCTGTAGAACAACTAAGTACTTGCAAGAAACCTCTTAGTAACAACTCGGCATGTGCACACAACGGAGAAGAGCTATTGCTGGGGGAACAATCCTATCTCGGGTTTTCAAGGAGATTATAAACAGTCTAAAAAAATCCATGTGTAAAATACTTCTTATAAAAACCAAACAAAATTCCTATCAATGCTCATTAGACTTCACGAATAAAGTCGATTCCAGGACAGGACGATGCCACAGCCGTGGGCAGGAGCCCCGGCCACTTCCAGCCAAGTTCAGGAACACCCTCCCACACGTGTTCCTGGACCAGCTGGGAGCAGCGGGACCATCGGGATCTGAACACGAGAAGGGGGCGGAAGGGAGGTGGCACCTCCGATCCCTTGAGGGGGAACTGGAGGCTCCTGGCAGTGCCAGGAGAAACGCTGCCGGGATGGGCGACATGGATGCAACGCCTGTGGGAGAAAGGTACCCGGGTGGAGAGGAGGCAAAGCCCTCGGGAGAGCTCAGGCTCGTCTCCGCCGCTGCTCCTATTGCTTCAGGGACAGGACACCGTCACCAAGCCTGCCCTTCAACTGGGGCAGCGGGTGGGAGGCAGCGGGAGCCGGGGCTGGGGCGGCAGCGACCACACTGTGCCGGCCACCGGCACCACGGACCCAGCGAGGGGGTCGCACAGACCCCCGGCGCCTCCGAGCACCCGAGGCTGCGACACCCAGGGACTCGCCTGCCGGCCTCCACCACGGAGCATCCTGCTGCCAACCGAGACACAACTGCAGCTCCTCCACTTCCCGCTGTCCTCCACCTTCTCCGTGTACACCTGCGCACAGGGGGTCTAGCCAGGCTTGGCGTTGTCCAACAAGAAAGAAAACAGCGAGATCACTGTCGTGACAGGGTTTGCACCTGGCATGAGCTTGGTTTTTTTATATATATATATATACACACACACACCAACACATGAAAGATGGTACAAAGACAAAATTAATGGGAATCGGGTCAACATGACCCAACTCAAACAAGCTTATCATCATATTGCCACTTCAGTTGATTAGTTGCAACATTTCCATGATAAAGAAAGGAGTAACCCAAAACAAGGGACTGCCATTTCCTACAGGAGAAGGGACAGCAAACCCCAGAGCAAACAGCCCCCTAGCTCCCAGGCGGGGCTGACACAGACACGAGAGGTTTGCTAGTGAGCAGAGGGCTCCTCCAGAGCGCCGCTCCCCTCCCCGTTGCCCGCAGCCCACCCGACATTTGGCTAAAGCTTCGATACTGATTGGAAAAACCGAGCACTTTGTCAAGAAATACTGAATTCGGGGAGCAGGAGCATAACACAGGTTTGGTAAAAGCCACAGGGCTTCCCTCACACCCACCCGGACAACGCTCGGAGTCAATACTAGTTTAACTAGGAATACATGACAGTCTGGATTAGTGTTTATGGTTTCCTGCCAACAGGCAGCGCGGTGGGAGAGTTGGGGGGAATGAACCTGGCTGTGCTCAAGTCGACACCTCAGCACGTTCCAGGGGCGTCCCAAGGTAAAATTCTCCCTTGTTTTGGTTTTCCCAAAGTACAGCCACTACTATAGGGGCCACTGTAGGAGATTCCTCTTTGAGAACATAGAACAAAACCAATCACGGATTTTGGCAAAGGTATTAAACACTGACACATGAGAAGACGCCAGGTGAGTCCCTTCCAGAGCACAAAACGCTTTGAAGATCGCTGTTAGGCTTTCAAACACTAAAAACTGTCCACAAGAGGCATTTGAACAAACAAGTCAAACCTTATTAAGCGTCCTTCCCCTGCCATAGCCATTAGAAAAACATAACAGAAAAACACACCCTTAAGATCATGAGACCCAACTAGGCCCTTCTTATACATACAGTACATACATATATATAATATATATAGAAAATATACAGCTTACAGGTTTGTAGTCCTATTACAGTTAAAGCAGACCGAAAGGAGTGAGACTTTGTTTAGGAGCTCAGATCAACAAACAAAACATCTCAAAACCCCAGCGGGAGACAGCAGATTCTGGAGGCCTCTTCAAAGAGCACGAGCTGTCTCTGCAGGAAGCTGAAGGTCCTGCGCGTGGAACGATGCCCTGGAGGAATCGGGAGCCTAAGGACAGCAGAGCTCTGTACCGGACCACGGCAGAGCCGACTCGCAAGTGATGCAAACTGGGATCCATCCCCTTTCCTCCGCAGCAGAGCAGCGGGACCCCAGGAAGCCTCCTCTGTCATCAGTCTCTCAGCTAGCTTTGTAAAAGCCAATCTCACTTATACAGCATGAATGCTTCTTCATGGAGCTGGAGGAATTGGGACTCGCTAGAGCTCTCCGCAGGCAGGCTGGTCCCTAGATTTGGTGAAGAAAACATCGTCCACGCTTCTTCAGATCTCAGAGACGCCTGAAAACGTGCTCTTAACACACAGTTTCTTGAAGGAAAACCAAAAAGGTCACACTGTGCAGCTAAGCGCAGCACATCTTTTGCTCCACTCAGGACTGTGCCCAAGCAGACGTATGAAGCTAGGGAGGACAGACTCAGCAATCGGGGTGCTTGGTTGAAGCCTACAAGAAAGTGCAGCTGGCTGTGCATTCATAGAGCATGGCTGTTCTCTAAGGCAGTGCTTCGGGTGAATCAAGAGAATAAGAAGGCCTAGTTCCATGGGTTTGTTTCCTGGTACCAATAAACGGGATTTCTGGTTTCAAAAGCAGCCTGCTTCTAAGGCCAAGCGTCATGTTGCTACTGCTTCCAAGTAGCTCTGCAGCTTACGGACGGTTGTCTCATCCAAGGAGAAGAGGTCAAAGTCAAAGGTTGTGTTGGTAACATTAAAATGCCCGGTTTCCTCAATGAGATTTACAATCTGTACAGAAAGGAGACAAGCAAGAATGTAAATAGAGATGCGTACAGAGGTTAAGGACGGCATCAACGCCAGCAGGTACAGAGCCACCCATCCAGTCCCTTTCTCATCCATTCCGAACAGCTGCAGAGATGAGAAGGTCTCACAACATGAAGGGAATCCTCTCCCAGCAAGGCAAACTCACTCCTCCTGCACTCCTGACTGTCCCAGCCTGGAAAGTGGCGTGGGCATGTCTTTTGTTTTAAATGAGCCCAGGAATGCCACCAGGATGACAGAAGGAGGATGCACACACCACTATTCTGTATCTTTTCCAGCAAAACATTGCATGCAAAGCTGGTTTTTTTTTTGGTTTTTTTGGGTTTTTTTTGTTCTACGTATGTCTGCTTTCAAAGTGACCCAGCCCCTCTCAGAAAGGGGAGGCAAGTGTAGATCCAGCATCACAGGGGTCTGGCTGAGACCCTTGGACACAGAGATTACAGAGAACAACAGCTGCCCAGAAAGCTGACAAAGGATCTCTACCTGCTGTAGCACATTGCGCTCTCGTAGTGCCATGAGTCGCCTGTGAAGCTCCACTAATTCATCAGTGTAGGCCTGTAAAGGAGGCAGGAACAGAAACAGTGACATGGGTGGCATGTTTGTATGACTGCCACAGTGAATCCCATAGTAAGGATCAGAGGAGCTGGAGGCCTTTATAGACATTCTTCCCTACATTTTTTATTGTCTCCTCCATCCTTATCAAGTACTAGGAGACCAATGACTTCCCACAAATACAGATGGTCTGAAGACCATCAAGACTATGTAATGGCACTGTTAAACACACACCTCTACTCAGCTTCACGAAGTGGTCAGAACCTTAATGCTCAGAGGTCCTCAATAAGGAGAGGTTCATCTTGGTGAACTGCAGTGAGTTCTTCACCAATAGGTTGACCTAATGAACTACTCGTTACATGCAAGCACCCCCAGCAATGTTCGGTGACCAACACCCCAGCAATCTCCTGAACAGTGAGTTTGGTTTAGGTAAGGAAAATTAGGTGATTCTAGCTTTACAGACACCACCATAGGAAATACAGAGCTCATTACAAGCTGAACATGTTAATTGTGCTTACATAAGGGTGGATTGTTTGATTTTTAATTTAGGCAGCCAACAAGGTGAGTTTCTGTTGGCACAGTACTGCTCACAAGGGATGGATTCTTCATCTGTAAAGCTGCCCCAGAGTTGTTCACATCTGTATCAGCAAAACTGAACTCAGTTAATTAGGACAAAACAAAAATCCTCAACAAATTCTCCCCTAAAAGCCAGTTGTGCTATGTACCCATGGTCTAAGCAGAGAAACATGCTCTTCCCACAACATCCAAGCAGTGCTGAAGACTGCACTTGTTGGGAGGGCCAAAGGCTTTTATAAAAGCCCCTGACAGGGAAAGCAGGGAAAGCTGATGGTGTTTAAGCTCTCTGATCTTCAGGGTGTCCCCTCTGTCTATAACAAGTACTCTAACAAAAGACACCACTCCCTCCAAATCTCATAGAATCACAGAATGGTTTCAGTTGGAAAAGAGCTTTAAGATCGAGTCCAGCCATCGATCCAGCACTGCTAAGTCTGCCACCAGACCACGTCCACAAGTACAACATGTGCTCATCTTCTAAACACCTCCAGGGACAGTGACTCAACCTCCTCCCTGGGCAGCCTCTTCCAACGCTCGACAGCCCTTTCAGTAAAGAAATTCCTCCTAATATCCAACCTAAATCTCCCCAGTACATCTTGAGGCCGTTTCTCCTTGTCCTGTCACTGGCAACCAGGGAGAAGAGACCAATCTCCACCTCACTACAACCTCCTTCCAGGGAGTTGTAGAGAGCAATGAGGTCTCCCTCAGTCTCCTTTTTCACACTGAACAACCCCAGCTCCCTCAGCCGCTCCTCATAAAGGCTTGCGCTCTAAACCCTTCTCCAGTTCCATTTCCCTTCTCAGGACATGCTCCAGTGCCTCAATGTCCTTCTTGTAGTGAGAAGCCCAAAACTAAACACAGGGTTGGAGGTGTGAATCGCGGTCACCTCAGCGATGGTTAACAGCAGAGAATTTTGTGGCTGGCAGCAGACTCGGCTGCACAGTGCTCTGTTCAGACCTAACACAAAGGGATTAACCCGGGCTGTATTCTCCTGCTGGAAAAGCAGTAAAACACCTGAGATCTGCAGACTGATTCTCCAATTACTGCAAGGACCTCAACAATCAGACAGAGGAAAGGCATTAAGCTCCCGTTTGATTTCTTTATGAAAAAAAATGACAGAGCACTTTCTGGCCAGTTCAGGGTTTGGCTATTCGCTTGCAAGCTTGTCCTGCTTTAGGAGTGCATGAACTGCTCAGCTTTCCCTGGGGACAGGAGGAAAGGGAATTTCATTGAGCAAAGGTTTCAACTCCACCAGCAAAGACAATCTTTTATTTGTCAGATCAAAGGTGCATGAAAATGGCCTTTTAATGTAGAGGTCCTCGTCACTGCTGCAGTGGCTGGACCAGTGGTTCAGAGAAAGGGCAAATAAATAAACAATTTTAAAGTTTTGTGCATGGAAACAGCCTGGGGGCCCAGCTGTTCAACAGACAATTTCTGTAGTGTCAGTCTCCAAAGTCCTGCCCTTTCAACATTTGCTTTTCATCACTCTCAAGCCTTTAACCTGTTGAGACAGAATGATCTGAGAAGGCCAGGCTGATTCTACATAGAAATGTCAGTGTCTGTTGTGGCTTGAGCTAATGTAGAATCAGTTTCTAACTTCAGCTCAGTCTCGTCTAAGTAACTTCATTTTCTGAAAGGTAGCTTCAGACAGGGTTTCTCTCTAGCAGTGATCACGTGGGGCACTGCGATGCAGAAAGGCCAATTCTTACACTTATTCCTGTAGAAATCAAGGCCATCCTTGAGCTGGTGGAGCCACAAGTCAAAGAGGCGGAAAAGGCAGCATCTGCAGGAGAGTTGACCCCAAACTGACCAGCAGAGGATTCCATCCCATATATGTTAAATTCCACATAAAACTGATGGATCACAAGGGTCTCACTCTCTTCTGTGATGGCCAATGTCTAGTGAGGACCTTGTCTGTCTGTTTGCCCCAAATCCAGATATGTACATTCCTGAATCTGGTCCTGAGCCCAGCTCCCTCCCAGCTTTGGACACTTTCCCTCATGCCTGCTCTGCAGCATTTGTTGTGATGTAGCCATCGAGGGGGGCAAGGGCGATTTCATATATTCGTGTGTATTTTACAATTTTATTTATTATCATTATTATAATTATTATTTCATTAGAACTCTAGTTTTAGTTTCTAACCAGCAAGTCTTTTCCCCAGCAGCTCTTTCCCTGGGGATGGGAGAGATGGGAACTGGAAGCCCAAATGCCTCCAATTGTTCTATGATACATAAATCCTCAAACATACCTTGTCGTATGTTCCCTTCTTCAGGATCTTCTCTGGCTTGTTACAAGACTCTGGGCTTTTTCTTCCAGATGCCTGAGGTTAAAATAGATCAACATTAGGGACCCAAATCAGTTCAGACAATGTGGTGGTTTAACGGAAGCGCAGTGCTGAACAGATAGAAACCAGCCATCTGATGGAGACAGTGAAACAGGGAAACTCTGGTGCAAGTCGGAAACCGTGGACTGAACACAAGGCGGGAACCAAGAGCAGTGGAAAGGAGCATGGCACGGGCATGCAGGATGCAATACCTTATTGTTTGCTGGAGGCAGTTTCTGACCAGGAGGTGGTTCTCGACTTGGAAGGCAGGAATCAGCACTGTTATCACTGTCACTGTCACTAAGGCTCAGTCTGAAAAACCAGCAGCAGAGAATGAGCATCACCAGGTAACAGGAAACTTACTGAGCTATCAATAGAAACACATAGAGTTAAGTGAAATTCTCTTCTTTATTACAGACTACTGAATTGTCTGGCAGAAAAGGCGAGTCTCATTTCCAAGAGTCTTTTTTTCCCCAGCTAGCAACACCTTTGCTGTCTCCGTTCCCTTCACAGGCAGAGCGGGAAGTTTTAGTTTATGTATTATAGATAGCAGCCCGGCTCTCTCACACACAGGTCTCCTTACAGTAACTGAGTAAGCACCACCTGATTGTCACAAATAGCAACTTTTCATGTTGGGTATTTGTTCCCAGATCATAAAGTACCTGCACAAGAGGCTTATCCACACCTCCATGGGCACACAGGCAAAAAACCCAAAAACATTTGGTGTTTCTCTTGTGACCTGTGGGATTTCTTGTTTCTTCTCATAGTCCTACAGATGTATCATAGCAGGTATCCTACTTCCAACGATCTTGAACTGTTTATTAACTATCTGCAAAGCCTCCCTTCCTGTTTAGTAGGTAATGACAGAGCGTAACAATGGATTTTGTTTAGTTTCGATGAACACCAGCATCATTTGCAATTTGCAGCTGCTATCTGAGCCAAGCATTTGGTTTCAAATAGTCAGCCTGACAGTCCAGGTTTTCAGTACAAATGTGTTCCTGAGGGGAGAAGGAACCAAGTAACCAACTGTCAGCACATGCTGTCAGCAAAGACGAGCACCTTGCAGTTTCATAGCAGCCACTTGCAGGATGAGCAGCACAAGCTGACAGCCAGCATAGCACCCCTCTAATCTTTGCAGATCAAAGGTGCCACACACCAGCTAGCCCAGCAGAGATCTGAAGATAATAATGACATGACTGGTTTAAGAGGCTCTGCCACCAACACCTGCAAGCTCACCACACATCACTTCCCATGGGCTTCCTCTCTTTGAGCTCTGGTGACTGCTCCTCATCAACTTCTCTTCTCAACCTGCTGTTTCCATCGACTCTGTCCCCATCCCACGCATCCCTCCTTCCTCTCCTTCTTTCACGCACAGCCACACTGCTTTGATTCCTCCCTCCAAATGGAAGACACACAAAAACACCAAACGTGCAGGGCAAAAATACAACAAACATCTTTCTTCCCATTTTGTTACCACCTGGAATCCCGGCTGACTGGGTTTGCTTTGACTGCTGCCTCTTCCCCAGAGGAGCTGTCATCATCATCCGATTCCTCTGACTGCAGATCTTCCACCATGGAGCGCAGCGGGCCTGGGGTGAGATGGGAGAAAGCAATTCAGCACTAGGACACGTGAAACAGAACTCCATCTGAGCTACTGAATCTAACCCAAATCAGTTATTGTTAAGATACATCAAGATTTCTCAATAAGATGCCACCGGGTTTTGTACAAAGCTATTGCTAAAACACAGTGTAATCATGTCTCAAAGCTAGAGCAGAGTTGACAAACTTTACAACTGCAATAAAGTCACCCTGGCCCCCTGCCACATCCTCCCACTCTTCTCAAATGAAAACAAAAGGACACATTTTTCCTGCGTTTGGGGACTATTTTAGATGTCATTCAAGAGGCAGCATTTGCAGTAACACAGCATTTGCTGAGGTTTGAACGTTTATGATTGCTGCAGTGCGTCCCTCTGGATCATCAGTGTGGGGATCAACAAAAGGAGCTCTGTTCTGCCCTGGCCAAGTGACAAACGTCACAGGGATGATTTTTAACAGAACATAGATGAGACTGGAGGAGAAATATTCTGGTAGCACTACAGATCAGGCAGCAGCAAGCACATTTATAAACCAAGGCAAAAACCAGAGTCTACAGGGAAAGTACTAAATCCAGAGAGATCCCCTCTCCGTAAATCAGCTGCCAACACAGGAACACTTGTTCACAATTACACTGTGACATTATTGCCTTTTCTTGCTGAAGTGTCACAGCTTCAACATGTGGTGGCACACAAGACAACATATCGGCCTCACACATGGTGCTGGGGAAGCAGATCTCATGCTCACAAGCCTGGTACAGTCATGCAAGGAAGATTTTTAACACATTTTATTTCTTGCAACACACCTTGACTGTGGTTCTGAGATGGCTCAAAATCCGAGTCAGAGCTGGAGTCGGAGCTGGAGCTGGAGTTGGAAGGGCTGGACTGGACAGACTTAACCCCCCATAGAAGGGAAAGAAAGAAAAAGAATCTTAACCTTTCTAATCTAGAAAGTCAGTGCAGAGCACATTAAGACAAGAAACATGTGAGCACTCTACAACATTGCACTGAATGCAGTCCTGGAGTTACAGAAAATACACAAAATGCTGGATAAATGAAACCAACATTTATGAAAATTTGGATGCGCTGTAGCATCAGCAGCTCCCAACAAAACCCTTCCATTCCAAACAGCCTCAAGTGATGAAAAACAACACCTGAAAAACATCCTTCCTTTGAACTGTGAGAGACAACCAGCATGCAGCCAGCACAGCTGAAGCCTTTAGACTCTGTATTTATTGCAACATTTCCACACCTCCTCTGGATAACTCACACTGATCATGGGGAGGATGCCTATCCCAACTGGCTCACTTGACTCCAAAATGAGTTCGAACTTATTCCTAGACCCTCAAAACAGTTGTTTCTATACCAATTTGAGGGATCCATGGTCCTGTTTCCAATTTATTGTGAAAACATGGCAGAAACCAGCTAAATTCTGGTGAAACCAACCCCACTGCCTGTCAGTATCCAGCAGGAATGCCAGGAACACACTGTGCAGTAGGGTGAGTAAATAGATAAGGAACTACTGCCAGCAACAGCTTCCAGAAATAGAGCGGTAAGTGCTGTGTATGGTTTTAATGTAAACCCAGACGCTGCACAGCGACTGCAGGCTTTAGCCTGAAGGGCCACAAGGTGGCAGGGATGGCTCAGTCAGGGATCCCACTCCAGCTGCTGCTAAGATCTTAAAGGGGTTTTGTTACCCAGTAGGAAACGTTTAAAGATTCCCAAGGTACTGTAATATTACCTTGCTTTTTTAAAGCAATTCCTTTGAAATTCAGCGTTTCCATTTTATAGAATCACAGAATGGTTTTAGTCGGAAAAGACCCTTAAGATCATCTAGTCCAATCATTGATCCCGCCCTGCTAAGCCTGCCACTGGACCAGTCCCCAAGTACATCATCTACCTGCCTTTTAAACACCTCCAGGGATGGTGACTCAACCTCCTCCTTGGGCCTCCCCTCAATCTCCTCCTCTCCAGACTAAACAACCCCAGCTCCCTCAGCCGCTCCTCATAAGGCTTGTGCTCTAAGCCTTTCATCAGCTCCGTTCCCCTCCTCTGGGCAGGCTCCAGCATCTCAATGTCCTTCTTGTAGTGAGGGGTCCAGAACTGAACAGAGGATTCAAGGTGTGGCCTCCTTATTCCAAATACAGGCCGAGATGTCACTGGCCTTTTTGGCCACCTGAGCTGCTGCTGACTCACATTCAGCCTACTATCCCTCGACGCCCACAGGTCCTTTTCTACCAGGCAGCTCTCCAGCCACTCTTCCCTAAGCCTGGAGCCCTGTGTGAGGTTGTTGTGTCCCAAACACACAACCCAGCACTTGGGCCTTGTTGAACCTCATGCAACTGGCCTCAGCCCACAGATCCAGGCTCTCCAGGTCCCTCTGTAGAGCCTTCCTGCCCTCGAGCAGATCATTTCATTGCACCATTCCTGGGAATCTATTACTTTCACTACCAAATCCAGATGCTGGAAAAATCACTCATTCTCATTCATCAAGAAACTTCACTACAGACAGTGTTTAATACTACAAAACCATTGTAAACAGGTAGAAAGAGGCACATCAGCCACTGTGGGCGTTAACAATGAAAGCGGTGGCAGGGCTTTCATCCCAGCACCACCCTTCCCTACAATTTATTACCCAAGGATTTCTGAGGTTCATTTATTCCGCTGTAAGAAGGCGGGGAAAAATGTCAAAAAGGAGGATTACCAACCTTGTAAATTATGCAGTAGCAAAGAAAAACAATTTATCAACGCTGCTATCTGAAGTACTGGCACAGTGCAGCAGCCCTATTTTTTTAAAAGTATTGCAAATGATAATAAAGAACAATATTCTCAGTATAAGGGAGCCCAGATCTTGGTTCTTGCCCACAGTTCACCTTTATTCCTAATAAACTAGCAGGCATTCACTTAAAATGACTTAACAGACCCTAGGAAATGGAAGCTGGAAGCTGTACAGGCCGCTGTCTCTCCTTTTGTCCCACCAGCTATACCCACCATTCGGAAGGCATCTGGCTGGACATGTTCTGCACACTCAGGCTGCAGTTACTGTCGCTGGGAGATGACAAAGGCAGATGCCGACAACGGGAAAATGTAAACCTGCCCTCACATCCCAGCCTCTCCCTTTTGTCAGCACAAGCATTTGGGCAGCCATGGATGAGGCTAGTTCAGGGAAGTGGACTTGACAGAAACGGGGTGGGGAGGAGGGAGATAAAAAAAGGGATGGAAACTAAATTTCAGCAGGAGATGAATGGAAGAAGAAAGAAATGGAAGGAGAAACCCCTCCCACCCACTGCAAAGTCACCGAAGCTCTCATGCCAGCAGCACAAATGAGAGCAAGACTGTTCCTTTCAACAACAGCCCACAAAGATGTCAACTCAAAGCAATCGTGGAGCTGCTGCCTCAGAGCATGTTGCACAATACGCTGGCTGCTGCACCAAAGCTGATTTAAGAGTTTCCGGGCCCCAGTCCACCTCCAGCTGCTCCTTTGCCTCAGTGATGTGGCTTTACCACACAGAGCCACAACCAGCTGTACCCATACAAATGGCAGAGCAGCAAACTGCAGCACTGGGAGCCAAACGAGCCCCCCCAGGGTGGGAAAGGAGCTCAAACGGCCTTCTCTGCCGATGCCAATGCATTATGCAGTTACACCCTTGAGCTTCGAGTTCCACAGAAACCTAAGCTGCTCCGACTGGCAGCTGCCTGGTTCTCCCTTCATCACTGAGTATTCTCACCCTCCTTCTGGGCAAGCACTCAAATCCCTCTGTCTGGCATCCATTGGATGAGAGAGCCAGTGCAAGACAGGACACGGAGGCACACAGAGCTCAGTTGGGCAGGACAGGGCTGTGGCAGACACTGAGGAACCACAACCACAGTTTGTGGTTTCACCGAACAGCCTTAACAGCGCTACTGGCTTAAGCTGCATGGCGAGTCCCAAGGGGATGGATGACATCGAAGAAATAGGGAAGTACAAGCTGCTCAGGATCACAGAGCTCAGCAGAGCGCAGGAGCATGCAATAAGGGCCGCGTATCTGGGACAGAAAGAATAGGTGGGCCACGCACCAACGTGCTTCAGGTATAAAGCTAAAAATGGAGAGGGGCTGCTGCTTTGAGAAGCACAAGCTGCATGTTTAATCAATCTGAAAAAAAACCTTTGCTGAGTAACTTGAATTAACACTTCCCCGATAAACGCTTCTGCTGGGCATCTTTTGGATAAAATCCTTCCTGCAATACACCCATCAATCCTTACTGAAATAATTCTCCACTGCATTGTGGTGTTGATTAAATCATGATACAAATCATCCCTGCTAGATTCATTCTAGTACAACAAATCTTTTAAAATTGGTCAGCAGGAAGCAGCTGAAAAAATTAATGGGATACAATCCTGTGAATCCTATGAGAAGATACATGTTTTTTTTATAGCAAATACAAAATACACAAGAGAAAAGCAGCAAGAGAGCAGCCCTGAGAAGACGGACTCGGATTGATGAGAAGCTTGACATGAGCCAGCAATGGGTGCTCACAGCCCAGGCGGCCAACCATGTCCTGGGCTGCATCCAGAGCAGCGTGGCCAGCAGGGCGAGGAAGGGGATTCTGCCCCTCTGCTCCGCTCCCGTGACACCCCACCTGGAGCCCTATGTCCAGTCCTGGAATCCACGACATAAGAAAGTGTATGGAGCTGTTGGAACAGGTCCAGAGGAAGCCACAGAGATGATCAGAGGGCTGAAGCACCTCTGCTATGAGGATAGGTTGACAGAGTTAGGGTTGTTCAGCCTGGAGAAGAGAAGGCTCCAGGGAGACCTTAGAGCAGCTTCCAGGACCGAAAAGGGCGACAGCAAAGCTGGGGAGGGACTTTTTTCAAGGGCTTGGAGTGACAGCTTTAAATTGAAAGGGACAAGATTTAGATTAGATATTAGGAAGAAATTCTTCACAAAGAAGGTGGGGAGGTCCTGGCCCAGGTTGCCCAGAGAAGTGGTGGCTGCCCCATCCATGGAGGTATTCAAGGCCAGGCTGGTTAGGACCTTGATCAAGCACTCTGATTCAATGAGAGGTGTCCCTGCCCACAGCAGGGGGTTTGGAAGTGGATTATCTTTAAGATCCCTGTTGACACAAACCATTCCATGATTCTAAGAGTTTGGATTTCAGTTGTGGTTTTCCCCTCCTACTTTATTTTGCCTTCTTTTAGAAAACAAGTTTTAGAAAACAGAGGACAAGGAACGTTCTTAGTTGTAAAATGAAAAATACATTTAGACAGCTTTTAAAAATAGTAGCACCATACCATAATTCGGTTTATATTTTACAGCACAAGTTATTTGGGTTCAGAGCCACGTGACTGTGTTTTGAGCTTTAGCCAGCAGCATGTTTCCATGTCAGGAATAGGGGTTCTATTTAAATTTTAATACTGGGTTTTTCAGGACCAGAACTGAAATTATTTCCTCTTTTTCTGAATTAAGATCATGCTCAAAATCATTATATTTCATAAGCAAGGAGGAATCACATCCACACCTGTTCTACTCCAGCCCTACAGATGGGATGAAGGGAAGCCGATAACCTGAAACACTGACTTCTCAGCAGCTCTGTCTGTGATACAACCAAGCCCAAGCGCCTGCTGACCTACTGCTCTATCTTAGCTGCAGGTATATTTTTCAGCGCCTTTTTCATGCAGGGATTTAAGCAGCACACTTAAAAATTCTGATAGAGGACAAATCCCTACTCACCTCTGACTTGAAAGAAGTTTCATCTTCTGAATTTGACTCCTCCATTTCCACAGGCTTTTTGATCTCCTTGGCCTCACTTTCAGATTTTACCTTTTCCACTTTGGTATTCATCTTCTCCTTGGTTTGTTTCTTCTCTGGGTATGAGGAAGACGAGGTTCTGGGAGATGTCCCTAGGATATTCTTCACCCCTTTGGAGCTACTCTTTTTTTGTTTTTTGGCACTGGGCTTTGGTGACTCCACGTTAGAGGGCCTCTTGCTGGAAGATTTCAACTCCGGCTGTGGCCCACCCTTCGGAGAAGTGTTCTCCAGTTTGGTCTCCTTCACAGCCAGTTTTGGTTCCTTGAAAGCAGCTTTTGGAGGTGCCTTCTCCTCCTTAGGCAGTTTGTTCTCAGTTGGTTTTCTTGAGGAGTCCTTCAAAGGCTTGTTTTGTTCTCTTTCAAGGTCTTTGGAGGAGTTTTTGCTCTCAGAGTCTTTTCTTGGCCTCTCTCTGTGCTCCTTGGTTACTTTGTGGGGCTTAGATGCCTTGCTGCTTTCCTTGTTTGCATCCTAAAATGCAGCAACAGAAACATGCAAGTGAGGTATGAAATCAAAGCTCAGCACAGATTGATAAAACTTGTTCTCATCGATCACACCAAAGCATTCATTTCATGCAGAAACCCACCCACACGTGCCCGAGGTACGGATCCACCTCTGAGGCAGATACCTTGACTTCCCAAAAGCTGATGGGCACAAACTGACAGCAGACACTTAAACTCCATCAGGAGAGGACAAAATGTTGCACAAACACCTGTTCCTTTCCCTGGTCTATAAACACTGATAGATGTTTGGTTCAGATTTAACCTGCAGGGTTAATGTCTGAAGCCTGACAGGGGGAAACCCACTCAAGCAGCGTTACAAGAAGTTACACTTCACATCACAGTTCAGGGAAAAAACCCAGCACCTGAGAAGTTTAAGGTTACATCCACAGGAAATGCAGATCATGTTCGCAGTCCAGCCTCCAGCTTAGCACATAATGCAGCAGCTTGACAGAAATGCTGCACAGCCCCACACCACAGGAGAGCCAAACTCTCTGCTATCAGAAGGTATTTTATTGCCTTTAATAAGAACTTTAGGACATTGATCATTAGGAGCCTGTCACTGCCTGTCCCAAGAGTCAGGCACGCATGAAGGCAAAGGATTACTTCCCTTTGCTAGTTATGTGTGAACTCAGTGCTCACAGAAGTGAGTCTGGTGGGGAGACACTGGCAAATACACTGGACACACTGAGATGCAAACACCTGCACACACCTCAGAGCAACCTGGGGAGGCGCAGGAGACTGTCACCAACATCAGAAGACGTAATCGAAGTGCCAGAAGTGTTCAGAGCCCTGAACAAAATGGGTATCAGAATTGAATCACACCAGAAAATGAATTGCTGTTAACATTCATGACTGTTCAGGCTGATAAAGTGTCTGTAATCTGTGTCAAAACATATGGCCTGTCGACTGATTCTCCTATGTAAAATTGCACAAGAATAGCTTCATCACATGAGTGAAAAGAAGAAAGCTTAATCTGCTTCTGCAGTCTCAAGGACCAGATACTACTGGATGAAAACATCAAATCTTGACATCGCTGGTTTGACTGAGTGCAGCGTATTTTATGTTCTGGATCTCCTACCAGGAGGTGTTTACACCACCGGCCTAAGTGGCCCTAACGACAGAGGGACGCTCTTCTTAGCCGCGCTGCCAAGAGATGCAAGGACTTGGAGCACAGCTTTACAGTGAAAGATCCCCAGAGCTCATCCTCAGCATCACAGACAGACATCAGAGCAGTCACAGAGGACTGCATTCAACTTCCTGCACTACAGCAGAGCGGGAGGAAGAGATACTTCACCGAAGAATCCCAGTCTCTGGTATTTCATTTTTCTTCCAAAGTTTCCCTGTTGAGCAGCCTAGCAAATCATAAAAAGGACTCCTAAGTTACACTGAGTTCCAGCCCATCAGCTAGAGAACCACAGGATACAGGGGAAACATTGTCAGAAACAGCTGTAGAATGAGTTCCTAGCAGCAAGGCCTGAAGTTCTTCCCCTCAGGATGACACAAATGCAGCTTCACTGACCTTTGACCCATGGGATGGTTTGGTCTTCTTGGGATCAGAGAAGGCAGACAGCGGTATTGTGGGTAACATTGGGTAATCGGGACTTGGCCTTGAAACCGCTTCTGCTCCTTCCGGCATTACCATCACCTGGTAACAAAAATGACAAAAATTATGTATGAGTAAAGTTGCATGGACTATTAATGCATGATTACGTTAAGTCACTTGCTCAATTAACACCATCATTCATCTTTTGGATGCTTCTCCCCCCTGCTTAAGGCCATACAATGATATTGTCTGGGTAGTGCTCAGTTTCAAGGCAACTCCTCAGACTCAGAGCATTAAAACCACAAACAAACAAAAGGCACCGTGTGATATCGAGTATTGTCCCCAAAGGGAACTCCAGAATTCTGAGCACAAGCAGGCAATAAAACTCTGCACAAGAATTGTGCATTCCCTGCAAATGCTTTTAACCTGTAGAAGGGCAGCAAGGTAAATCTGGAGGGGATGAGCAAGACTTCAGCAACTCAGGAGAAGCTGAATTCATTCATTCAGGAAATTAAAAGAACAAAGCAGGCTCTGAATCTCTCCCTTGAGACGATCTGAACACTGAGCTCCATGAAACACTTTCCTTCTGTCAAGAATCCTGTCAAAAATTCCACTGGATTAACGGCATTGAGCGTGATTCATAGCTGAAACACACCCCAACACATAAGGAACACAACAACCTGCTACAAAAATCCTAGAAAGCAAACGAGGTTCGAACCACCCCCTTGCTGAAATAAGCACACTCCTCTTTGTGCCAGATACGGAAAAGCCCTGGCACGCTGAGGAAGCTCTGGGCAGATCTGCCCAGAATATCTGTCGCTCTTGAGAGTTATTACTGACACACTTGCCCACAGCTTTCTTTACTTGTTTAATTTTTCAGCCTAGAAACATGATTTTTCAGAAGAAAATTCTGCCAGCTCACCTTGAATGAAGCCTTTGAATAGAACACAATTACACATTAGTTTATACACAGTTGTCTGGGAACATGGCTGTGGCCTTCTCTGTCTGGTTACAAAACTCATGCACTTTGTGACATGCATTGCTCTGCCTAGGTCTTACAGTTATCGTTTCTTTAGTCTATCACTGCATTTACATTCCCAGAAGTTAGAGTTCCCACTGCAGCAGTCCACATCTTATGGTGCCTTTAAGAGGGTATGTATTTTTTTTTCCTCCCACACCCATTTTTACTCTAAATTCTAAACACCTTTCCTTAATTTTCTTATTATCTAAGCCACAAGCAGCCAACTGACCAGGAAGTATTAAGTATTAAGCTTTCCTGCAGCAAAAATTAGTAATGAATACATTGGAAGCCTCTCCCTTTTCTTGAGTGTTTCCATACTGCTACAGCTCCCAACCCCCTGAAAGTCGAAGACAACCATAACTGCCTAATGGACAGCGTGTGACATCCATGCAAAGTTTCCATTTCCAGCGAGGTTTTTTGTACTTTGATATTAATGGTCACATTTAAATTGAGAATGAGGCACCACCAATCACACGAGTAATGGCTTAGTTCTGCTTCAAGTGCTGCAGTCATAAAACCAGGAGTAAAAATTGGCTGGGTCATCCTTTAGATGAACGTGGAGAACTGTAGCCTGTGGGGCTGCAGCTGTAAAGAAAACCCAGGGCAAAACAAGACAACTATATACATTTTAGCAGGACCTCTTTGGCTCTCCTGTCCCTCTGGCACTTACCCCGCCAGCCCGGATGAGTTTGCGTCGGAATTCTTTAGTGGGGTTGTTAAAAGTCAGCTTCTCGCAGCGAAGGTGGTTCACAGGTGGATTTCCCTCCAGATTTAAGAACAGGTCATATGTGAAACAAACCTTTTTCGGCTCCTCCTGAAAACAAGACAGACTTCAGAGGATTCCAACAGTCACTCCTGGAAATCCCAAATAAACCACCGAGTGCTGCATGTACATTTTCACATGAGATCAGAGTGGTAGAAAGTAAGCTATTTGTGCCTAAAGTTAACACTTTGTTCATCAGGAACTCCAGCACAGCTTTTCACGGCAAAGCAATGCACAGACAAGGACACTGACTGACAACTGTCTGTTTAAAGCTGCTCGAGTTCCTAGGAAAGCAGATTCATCAGTTTTATCCTAGTCTGTTTTCACCAAAATTCAGACCCTATCTCTGTTGGGAAGCAACTGTTCTGTAAGTATCAATATCAAGAAAAGCAAAATCCTTTATTAAGAGAAGGAACAACTCCTGAACTCCCAGGATCTCTGCGGTACTGAGAAAAGATTAACCACAATGGTAAAAGGATGACTTGTTTTCTAAAACCCTTTTCAATATGCACATTGCAGGGGCTGAATGGGGAGATATCCTGGGCTTTTGAACTTTCCAAGGGCACTTTTAGTGAAGAAATCCGGAGTTTGTATGCATGTTGGGGATCATCTGCGCCTCACTGGTTTTGTTTCACCTGCTGAAGCACAGCTAACATGGCATTTGCTGCAGAGAATGGAAGAAATCTCTTCCTTTTTTCCCCCTCCTGAAATTGCAAACACTGCATCTACTTGTATATTACAAATATCCATATGACATTCCCTGGTATCCTCTTGCATTCTGCATTTCAAGATGAAAACTCAAAATGTGGCAAGCGAGACTCTCCTACAAACCACACTGAGCCCTCCGATCCTTTCAGTATTTACATGAATGCATCCCACATGCCTCGTTCAACGCGCAACATCAAGCAGCCACACAGCAGTATTTTCCACAATTCCTATCCAGCAGCTTGATTTCCTGGCGGAGCTGCATTATTGCACGGGAACAGACGCCACAGGCTGCTAGTCCGAGCCATTAGATTTGCTGAAAATAGGCTGAAGCGTCCAACGGCTTCAGACCACACAGACTCCTGCTGTTTGCTCGGTGGGTGCTAACATCACTAGAGAAGCTGTTTCTAGTACAAATGGTACCTCTGACAATGAAATGCGTGGTAACCACCCCTGCGTTACATCAAAATCACCACCTTCAGCCTGCCTGGGGGTCAGAGTCTTGGCTCCTGACTCCCCAAACTGGGGAGGGCAGACACACAAAAGAAGAGCCTGCCATTAATGGGCAAGAACACACTACCCACACAAGGTCTTCAGGCCCTCTTTTGGAATGCTCCTGAAGAATCTGTGCACACCTAAAAGGATTCAATGTCTACTAAAACAGATGAATGGTAACAAGGAAAAAAATACTTGTTAAATATGCTGCCTTGTCATTTTCCTCTCTTCTCAGACCATTCTCATTAACAGAATCATTAGTGAGCTCTGCATGTGTGTGCTTACCCTGGAGTTAAACCAGCAGCTGTACAGGGTCCCTCAAAGTCTAATAAACTTAAATGAAGGATGAACAGAAATCCAAATGTGGCCTAAGAATGGTTTCTAAAATGCTCTTCCTAGTTTACGACACAGAATAAATTGATCTTGGATACTCCAGCAAAAGCTGGCTTCAGCCCAAAGCTGTTACGCCATCATTATCAGAGCTCTGCTGTGTCACCTGCCCGTTTGCTTTCAGAGCAGGAAAGCGGCAGCAGATTCAACTCCCTTTTATCCTAGAGAGCCCATTTTCATCTGGACTCAAAAGCATCAGCTAATCTCCCAAATATTTATTGTACCTCTGCTGCCACTGCCACTTTTTGTAAAATTAAGGCAGTGTTTCAATGTGATTCTTCTCCAATTCGGAGATCACGGCCACCCTGGGAACCGAGCCCCAGATGAGTACCATGACCATTAAAATCCCCTTTGATTCATCTGACACCATCGGAAGCCCCCTCCACATGAACAGTTAAGATTACAGCACTCCTAAAAGAATGAGTACAAA